>NC_142047.1:58360988-60760988 GCF_982192425.1 Myodes glareolus
ACCCTCTGAGGGTCTTCCCACATCCCCACAGCAGCTCACAGTGAGTTGGGGACTTATGACTGGGTGGGCTTCAGTCCCTCACTTGGACTTTCAGACCAGGGGGTGACGAAGCAGCACTCAGGCTAGACAGGAGCCTTGACTTGGAAATGAGTCCTTGCTGGCATCCTGTGCTAATGACTCCACTGCGGGCAAGATCATTTCGCCAGCACAGCTGGCACCGGCTCACAGAGACCATAAATTTGTTTTAAGTTCAGAATATTGTTTCCTGCTACTTTTAAGAAGGAATTTAGTCCAATTGTTGCTATTGAATTTAATGAGAACTGTGCACAACTACAGGGCATGGCTAATAATTTAAAAGCTCAGCTGTCAGTGTGCCTGTGTCTCCGCATCTTCCTTCTTCCCCCTTTTCTCCTTCTTTTCTAGTCCTCTGCAGCTTTCTTTTATCTTCGACGCAGGTCTGTTGTTGCCTCTAATGTGAACTCACCCTTTCATCCGGGCTTGAGTTGTCAGCACCAAGCTACACACTTCACAATCCCCCTGTTCCCCTGAAATGCACTGATTCTTTCTAAATAAATAAGATAGCCATAAGGCATCAAAACGAGACCAGGAGACAGGAGGTGGGTCCGATACAATGTAAAAGTAGCTCCCCTAGTTAAATTCTAGGCCAGGCCAGGCCAGGCCAGGTCACTGGATAGTAAAGGTAGACCATTATCCACTGTGGAGAAGGTTAACATGAAGAACAACTTTCTCCTTGTCCTGGCCATTTGCGAAAATGCCAAGTTCATACACTTTATGATGTCTTCAGAACGTTAGCCAGCATGATGCACAGTGTAGACTTCTGGACCAGAGAGCAAATTGTATGTGTTAGCAAAGTGGATGAAACCAAAGCCATGTGTGCTAGTGTGTCTTCCGAAGCAGAGTAAAGTAGAAAAGTCAAACCTCACACTTCCTCATCCACATCCGAGCTCACCCACCGTGAGATGTCACAACAGTACATTCCAGGGCAAAGACGTTGGCCACGCCATCTGCCAAGGTCAGCTTTGCTGCCCAAGGGCAGTAACTTCAGGAGGGAGATTTTTGAGCCCTAGGAAGCCCCACTTCATGCTTCGGTAGCTTGCACATGGAAAACCCCTCTCCTCTGACACCCAAGCTGTCCTTCTGCACTAGCTGAGCATGTACACGATAAACACATCATGTGGCCAACTTTTCTTTTGGAACCAGCTCTGCCCCCCTTTTGGGAGGTCACATTACCTCCTTATTATAAGGAATTGCATCCCAGTTCTGATTATTCTTATAGTGAGTTCCTTCCAAAATCGGACATTAGCACTTGAAAAGAATTCCTTGGAAACCCAAACAGGCATATTAAATCATCCTTATCTTTTTAATAAATCTTTCCATTAAAATCCCTCCCTCCATTGTTCAGTGGGGGGAGGGGCGCTGGGAGAGCTGGCGAAGGACTTGGTGTTAAACACTTGGGCGAGTGAACAAAATGCTCAAAAGGAGATGAGGTCTCCGCCTGACCTAAGGCAGCCCATAATAGCAGGCTTTCCTTTATTGTAGGCAAGTGTTTGAGACTCCACTTCAGTCCGGCAGCCGCCCCATGAGCCCCTGTCCGACTCAATACTGCCATCTTGTGGATGACTGATCTCAGGCTTGCTCTGCCTGGGGACAGGGCACACACAATGATCTCATCTTTGGAACTGTTTGTAGCCTCCGCTGACTTCTCCCCCAAACAAAACCGTACTATCACCGATTTCTTCTCTCAGTGCTTTCAAACTCAAGACCCTTTCAGAGACCTGGCTGAGTAAATGAAAGACTTCGGGGTTATGAAGCTCTGAGGTCAGCCACCTTCCTGCAAACCCATTTAATGCCTTCAGCTTCCAAAGGAAGCATTTGGAAGATTTTTTAAAAAGTATTTCTGAAGGGTCAATGTTTAAATGAGTTTGGGCTTTATGTGACCTCGAGTTGAGGTTTTAAGTGGAGCGAACCATTTATATGCAAATTTAGAAGTTCACCGAAAAAGCCAAAGATTTATTCTGAAATTAATTGACCTGCTAGAAAGCACATAAGAAAGAAAATAATCACAGAAAAACGCTTCAGCTGTTCCCCCCTGACACGGGCTCGGGCCGTCAGCTGGGGAGATGAGAAGGAAGTCTTAGGGCCAGGCTTCCTCTCAAGTCACATCCCAGCTTTGGAGGCTCACAATGTCTACAAGATGGCGTTCATTGATGATACCAACGTTTATGGTTTGTTCTCAATAACGGATTACCTTTCTTACTGGCTATTGCGAAAGCAGGGGAAATGCCACTGATGCCCCCTACACACGTTCCTTGGAAAGTAGCCTTCTTGGAAATCTTACATAAACCCGATTCACTGGGAAATGCATATTCTTGTTCAAGATGGACACACACACAAATAGAATGCTAATGCTAAATACGACTTTGCAGACATTTTGACGTGTTCATTCAGGCATCTGTTAGTTTCTTGGTAATCCTGGATTTTGTGGGTTATCCAGAGCTTTAGAATATATATAAAATTATTTTTTATAATTTTATTAAAAAAAAGTTTCCCAGAAGAGTATGAATGGCTTTCCTGAACCTGGTGATTAATTCTCCCCATGTGTCTCTCTGTCCTTCCCCACTGAAGAGTTCCCGACCTATGGTTTTAACTGCGAGTTCGGCTGGGGGTCCCACAAGACGTTCTGCCACTGGGAACACGACAGCCACGCGCAGCTCAAGTGGAGTGTGCTGACCAGCAAGACGGGGCCCATTCAGGACCATACAGGTAAGGGTGATACCATGACCCCATGCTAGGCACATCTTTGGTTACCGGGGAAGGCTCCTGACACCTGTGGCTTTATGGGTGATACAACATGCTGAAAGTATTCTGTCGTACTTCTGTTTTCTGGGACTCTCAAGGTTTCTTTCCTTAGTGGAGAGAGGCTGGGGGTGAGAATAGGAATTCTGACTGAGTCTGGCCACTGGTTGGCTTCCCTAAAAGACAACATAGTGAGCAAGGGTGGGAGAGTCACGGTTACTTTTACCAAGGTCAACTTTAGCCACATCCAGTGAACTCGAGTTCATTATACTTTTTCTGCTGTTACTAAGGACATTTTCAGTAGTGGGGGAGGCGTGGCTTAAAAATCAGGCTTGATAGAGAAGAAGAAATAAACAGATATGTGGCTGCAATCCTAGCACTCAAGAGGGACAAACCGGAGGTTCAGAAATTCAAAGTCGTCTTGGCTACACACTGGGTTCCAGGCCAGCGTGGACTGTGTGAGACCCTGCCTAGAAAAGAAATAATACTGTCCGGTGGGCACTCCGTGCACAAGCATGCCTCATCGGCGATCTCGGCATACCAGACTCCGTGCTAACACATAGCCAGGCACAGAACACCATCCTGGTGCTTTCCCTCTGTTCCCTGGAAGAAAAAGGCGAACAATTCAGGAGGCTTTGCTCAACCTAGCTCATATCCTCTACACCTCATATTCTGCCTCTCCACCACATCTTCCTCTGATGAGGAATTGCTAGGAGAGGAATGATTCAGTATGTTCCTTCCTACACTGTCCTGGTTTTATTTGTTGTTGTTGTTGTTGTTGTTGTTGTTGTTGTTGTTGTTTTTTAATCTTCACCCTACATGAGGTTCTTACACAGAGCCAACAGCATCCTGGCACACACACACACACACACACACACACACACACACACACACACCACTCCTGAAAAGACTTCTATGTTGAATATTTGGGGTGCTGAAGAATCCCTAAATTCTCACATGCCAGGCCTGGGGGTGGCTGGCTTCTGGGGTGCCAGATGGGTAGAAAGTACCCCACCCCTCTCCCATTCTGCTGTTCACTCTTCCACGGTGAATGGAAGCACGGAGTGAGCTGAAGAGGCCCCCTTCTGCCGCGGCTACCTCCTTTCCTAATGAGAGTGACAGGGAAATTGGATAAAATTGGACTCCCTCAATTCCGAGACACTTTCCATTGAATCTTAAGACAAGCGGTTTTAGAAAACTTAAAATACTTTGACTGTAAATGGCACTGTACACATAAATGGCATCGGATTAACTAAATGCAATTAGCTGAGATGAAGGCGGTAATAGTGGGAAAATGGATGCAAAGTGACGCAAAATGGCTCCGTAGGACCTGACATCCAAAGGGGGGTGAAAAGCTGCCTTAGCCAGAGACAAAAGCTAAAAGGCTCAGAGAAGGAGAGGGCTAATTGAGAAAATGAGGACCCAGTTCCCGACCCAGAGTCTGATAAAGTGTCTGGAAGGGAAGCACCGCCACTTTGTGCACTGGAGACCAGAAGAGAAGCACATTTCTGGGATTCACAGCTCCTCTGTCTGGGAGTGACTGGCTCCTCCCAACTATGTGGCTCCTTTGTTCTCCCAGCCACTGAGACTGACTGGCAGCCGGCTCTGCCTTAACTAGAAAGAGCCTCCTGCTGCACTGCGAGATCATCAGGGAGAGTAGGCTTCCCTGGCATAGGAAAGGCCATGGAAGTTGTTAACGAGGAACAATCTAGATAAGAACGCCCCTGCCTGCTAACTCTCATGTTCTCAGGCGCTCACAGATACTCAACTTTTTCTTCTTTTTCTCATTTGAGACAGGAACTCACTCATGCCAAAGCTAGCCTTACCTTCTGTGTGACTGATGATGACCTTGAACTTCTAATCCTCCTGCCTCTACCTTGGAGTGCTAGGGTTGTAGACATGAGCCACGACACCCAGATTTATATGGTGCTGGGGAATGAACCCAGGGCTTTGTGAGTGCTGAACAAACACTGTACAAATCATGCTACCCCCCCCCCCAGCCTACACTTTTTAATAATGTTATTAGGAAGCTAGGCACAGTCATGTTCAATGGAATCCCAGTCCTCAGCAGAAGGACCATGAGTTCAAGGCCAGGCCATAGTGAAACCCCTTCTCAAAAACAATGATCATGATATTTGGAACTTTGCAAATTGGATGTCGAGGCATTTCTAAATGACTACTACTTTGATAAAATGCCTAATTTTGAATATGAAGGAACCCCACTGGGCTTTGTGTTCCTGATTATAGAAATGGATCTGTGTAGCTCTTTATAAACAATTCTAGCTTCTTTCCCTTGTTCACAGGATGCTGGGGCAGGGGGTGCTGAGGAAGAGAGTCTGGTGTCTGTTTTTGAGTAGAAACCATCATGGTGGGGCTGGAGGGGTATCCATTTGCAAAGGCAGGCAGTAAGGGTAAAAGAGAACCCAGTGAGGACTGGAGGGGTGGGTCTGTCAGTAAAGTGGTTGTCATGAAAACATAAGGACCTGAGTTCAGATCTCCAGTACCCAGGCATGGCCTTGTGCACCTAACACCCCACTGTTAGGAAACAGAGACTAGAGAGTTTTGGGGGCTGATGGTCAGCCTGTCTAACCAAGTCAGGGATGCAGGTTCACTGAGAGACCATCTTAAAACAAGGTGAAATGATATTGAGGGATGCCCAGCATCCATTTCTGGCCTCCGTGCACACGCACACACACAAGCACCCATGCACACACAGAGACTTCCCCATAATCACAACTCAGGAGGTCAGAGGACTTTCTCTGAGAGATGATCCCAGTGGGTAGTTGGAACAGAGGCTTCATGCGCAGCAGTTAAACTGGTGGCAGAAGCATGGGCCCCATCATCTTGTTTCCTCCCTTTTGGCACTGCCCACTGTGGTCTTTTCCCAAAGGATCCTGAGGCAGGCACAGAACATGTGTGCTTTTCCCTGAGCTTCTCACTGCTGCTCACGGAGGCAATGGTATTGTCACAAAGAGACACCCAGGTCTTGACAGCTCAGTGGGATAATTGAACTCAGGAGTACCAGCGTCAGCAGGCTCTCAGGCCACTCCCCAGTGAGATAGTGAGCAATGCCCTGCAGTGTGTCACCCATGTCTGGAGCAGTGGCCTACGTCCACTATTCCTTGTGGATCCATTCCCTGGCTTAATAAGAGCATCAGTGGAACTCAGGCTGATTGCCCAGTAAGAGAAGGGAACGGCCCACTGGGACACTTACACCGAAACCAGGCCTGAGGACATGCCCACACATGCACAGTGAAAAGGTACCTCACAGGTCTACAAGCCTGGGAGCCAGCGAAGGGAACACCCCGCTGCCCTCTGAGGCCTGGGCATCACGTTACAGCCCCGGTTACATCAGGTGAGGTGAGGGAGTTTGTGATTCCTATTCATAGAGCGGAAAGGTCGTCCAAGAGTTGTCTGTTCAGACCAGGTGGAAACAGGAGCAAGCATTCCCACTGGGGGTGATTAAAGCAAAGCCAACAGCGAGTCCTCATGGCTACACAAGCACTGCTATTGCCGGATGGCGTGTTCAAAATGCGCGTCAGAGATGCACGCTTGCTTCTCCTCGGGCCAGAAGCACAAAAGGGTCTCAGGTGACAGTCAAGCTCGTGAGCGCACCTGAGAAATCCTTAGACCATTAGCAAAAGCGAAAGTGAAAACAAGAATATTTTTAAAGATGTTCAGGGTTCGGTGTGATGGCTCAATGGGCGGGGGGCGGGGAGAAGCACTTGCTTTGTAAACACAGGCTATGAATTCAGTTCCCCAACCCCATGTTTTAAAAAAAAATGTGTGGTGGTACAGACTTGTTATCCTAGCACTGGGGCATGCGTGAAGCTGGCCACCCAAACTCTCCATATTTGTGGGGTTGTAAGTTGTTGACAGCCTGTCTGGTTAGCACCTGAAGAAGAAAACCCAAGGTAGTCCCCTGGCTTCTCCATGTCCACTGTGGGTGTGCTGAAACATTCCCAAGTCACTTCCTCCTAAGTCTGGAGACAGACTGTGCTTAGAGTCGATCTTTTGATAGTATGAGGACAGATGTAAGTTATAGCCTGGTTCCCCGTGATACTGAGGTCAAGGTCAGCGGTACTCAAACAAAGTCTACTCGGTGCCTCTTAGAGCAAGGCTACCAGTGCCCTGGGGGTTCCCAAGAACTGCATCTACTCCTTCTGCTGGTGCCCAGCCCAGGAAAATGTCTTTGTGGGTAGGTAGGACTTGGCAGGAGAGAGAGGAAAGAGCTAAAGACCTGTCTGGTCTCCCTGACACAGAGTTTTGTCTCAACAGGAGATGGCAACTTCATCTATTCCCAAGCTGATGAAAATCAGAAAGGCAAAGTTGCCCGGCTGGTGAGCCCCGTGGTCTATTCACAGAGTTCTGCTCACTGTATGACCTTCTGGTATCACATGTCTGGCTCCCACGTCGGTACACTGAGGGTCAAGCTGCGCTACCAGAAGCCAGAGGAGTACGATCAGCAGGTCTGGATGGTGGTTGGGCACCAAGGAGACCACTGGAAGGAAGGGCGTGTCTTGCTGCACAAATCTCTGAAACTGTATCAGGTATGAACCCTCACACAAAGGCAGGACTGGGGCTTTGGGTCACTGGGATGTGGGGAACACTTGCCCACCCTGAGCTGTTGCCTCTGTGATGTTTGTCTTGGTGACACATCTCACTGTCTCTTAGATGACAGCAGGGAAAAGGGAAACAAATCTTCATTATGATTCACTTCCGAGATGTCACAGATACCATTCCTGTCATTTAAATCTTTTCTTCCTTTATGAAAAAAATGAGTGTGAGAAGGGGTTTGAATTATCTCTGCCACTGATAGGAAAGAAAGAATGATTCTGTGACTATACTCAATCTTGCGAGTTTAACTTACTCGAAGTCTCATGAGCTGACGCCGAACCATCAGCTGGGAGAGGAAGTTTGTAAACGTTGATGTTGAAGACCGAGCTTTAAAATACTGTGAAAACCACCTCACTTTTTTTCAGGTGATTTTTGAAGGTGAGATCGGGAAAGGAAACCTTGGTGGAATCGCTGTGGATGACATCAGTATCAACAATCACATTTCTCAGGAGGACTGCACAAGTAAGGATGGGTTTGGGGCAGGAATGGACGAAGCCTTTGCCCTGGCAGAATTCTTAGCAAGTGACAGAGTTTGCCTTGTCATTTAGGGCAGAAATCAAATGCAGGCAGGGCATAAAGCTGGTCAGTATGTCTTCTCTCACTTCCTCCTCTGGCCTAGTCACTTAGAAAGTCTGATTGACGTCTCGAGGATCCACAGACTGTAACTCAGAAGTCATGTCTGGCATATGGAAACGTTTTGATGGAGAATAGAACACACAGACATCTGGACTGTTCCCACGTCTGAGTGTGGAAACAAAGCAGTGGGCCTTGGAACATGTTGATAACAGAGAATTTAATTAAGATTACTTTGTCAATGAGTCACAGACACTACCATTCGCGGCTGGATTACAGATCAGTAGATGCTTCTGGCTCTGCCACTAGCTGGTGTGACTTGGCAGGTAACGGTGATGCCGAGATCTACCTGACCGGGTTGATCCACAGACGAAAGTCGGACGGCGAAAGCCAGTTCATATTCCCCAGTTCTTGATCCATGATTACAAATGGCATCGCTAATGACAATGTAATAGCACAGTAATTAGTCTTGGGCTCCATTTGCTACACTGAAACTTTTGTTATACATCATTACATAATAGGCTGTTAATTATAACAGGATGAAATAAGCCTGCTGGGCAAATTGAAAACAAAGGAATTGTACTGGCTGCAATGGGTTTCTGGTCCTGTCAAAAACTTACAAGTCTCTTATTCTATAAAACATTGACTATATGTAATCCTTAAAGGGGCAATAATTTGATACCATTAATTGAAGAAACTGATACAAAGGAAAGCAGTGAATAGGGCTTCATTCCACAGAAGGAAGCCTCTTCAGTGCCTGGTCTTCACATGAATATGTGTATAATTATATAATTACTCACAAAATATATATTATTGAACAGTCTAGTTATGGAGACTGTGAGTACGAACTACATAGGAACCATTCATTTGCACAAATTTACTAAATTGCCTATAGTGTCTTAGTCAAGATTTTAAATTTAAGAATACAGTAGGGAACTCGGGACTGACTGCACCCTATCCCGAGGCTCCATTTTTTTTTTCCATAGAATTTTATTTCATTTATTTCGGATAAAGTACAGGAAGACGTTTCCTGGCTGAGAGAGTCGCTGTGCTAATTCAAAAGCCAGTTTAGTACACACCAACAGCAGGAGGCAGCTCCCAGCACACTGCAGCCTCGTAGTGAGGGGTCCATTCCCATCTGCGCTTCTCATTTTCATCCGCCTCCCACAGTCTGCATGCCAACCCTGTCCTTCTGCCCTTCGCAGGGTCTTACCAGCGTTTCTGAGCCACAGAAAGGGACACTGCCGTCCGAATCCTACGGAAGCCCAGCAGAGGGGTGGAGGGTTTCTACGCAGCTTGTGTTTTCATTTCTGTTTTATCTCGTTGGCCGCTTAAACATCTCTTTCCATTTTCTTTGCCTTGTCAGAACCAACAGACCTAGATAAAAAGAATACAGAAATGAAACTTGGTGAAGCAGGTAAATTCATCTTACTGACCAGCCTCTCTCTTAATTCCCTGTGGTTTTTGGTTGTTTATAAATAAGCATCTCTGAAACCCTCACGCACCAGGGTATCCAGGCAGTTTAGACAGAATGAGTCCCTGTGTCTGAGTGAGTGGGTGAGGACTGGATTACTGTCACAGAGTGCTGTGTGTCCTTAGCTGCCTAGGGGACTCAGGGGGGGACACTGTGAGGTTGCACTCCCAGGAGTAAGTCGATCCAATCCCTCCCTGCTGGAGCTTTTTCACGGAAACACAACCACAAAGCGGAAAGTTGTACAAGCTACTCATGTAGTCATTGGAAGTCAACAAATCCTTGTGTTTCTTGGCCTCCCAGGTGGGATCTTGAAGAAGGCTGGGAGGCCAGCTTTCTCTGAGCATCTCATCCTGTTGCTTTCCCCTGGCCCGACAGTCTGGGGGGAGCACTGACAATGGGACTTACTAAGGGACTGATTTACATGCCCAGCAGTAGAGACCCGTGATTTTAGCGGGCAAGCTTCCTCCCGTTGGACAGACAACAGGACTAATACACAAGAAGCGAAGCCAATGAGGGATAGCCTCGGGTGTTAGATTAGCTGTAGAATGTGCGGTTTGAGTTGGCACCTCCTCTGTGCTCAGACATAAGACACAGTATCAGAGCCAGGTCCTGGCAGTCTCCAAACTGCCTGACCAGCATTGCCCACTGCTAGCAGGGACAGCAGGGCATCACTGTCATCTATTGCCACTGGAAATGAGGTCCGGCTCTTTGGACGGACAGCACGGACCGATAGAAACAACAAACACGGCTCCGTGCTGCTGGAGATCAGGTCCACACAGCTGTAAACTTTATTAGAAGTTGTTTCAAAACAATCTTCCATCGAGGGAGAGAGTATTAATATGCCCCCAAGGCTTGTTTTCCCTTGTTTAGGGACTCGCATCTCATATTTTTAGTTTTCGCTGATTGGAATCTCAGTTGATCAGGGCACCATTAAGTAAACACCACACAAGCTGCCCATTAGCATTTCAGTCCTGCTCCTAGCTCCAGGTAATTAGGCTCAAAGCTCCCATGCTAATAACTTCTCATGTTCCACTCTAACGCAAACACATCCCTGGTGACTCCTTTGCAGAGCAGCGTGACTGTCCCCAGCAACGCCGTCAGGGTGGCGAAGTCGCTGCTTATTAAATGGCTCCTATTTGGCACAGAACAGACACTGTTTCTTAGTTAGGGCCACGGCCCTTTCTGCATGATAGGAGTAGGGACTCGTTTATTTAGAAAAAAAAAAGTCTCTCTCTCAGTATTGCTAGATAGTCTGGGGCTTAAGGGCGTTCATGGCTTTCTGTGTGAAAGCCCACGAGGACACTAAGAACAGCATCCCATAGTGGCACTGTACTGGGACTGCCTGGGAGGTCAGGCAGAAGACAGGAGAATGTTTTAGAACCACCTGCCAAGCATAGTAGACAACTGTGTGGCTAAAATTTGACAAAACTTCATGCCTGCACATCTGAAGCTAGGGATGTAGCTCAGCTGCCTGAATGCTTACCCAGAATACTCAAAGCTTTGGGTTTAATCTATAGCATTATATGTATTAAGTGCAGCGGTGTATTGATCCCAACATCAAAGGAGTGGAGGCAGGAAGATTGGCAATGCAAGGTCATCCTCTGCCATAGGTTCAAGTCCTTCCTGGGCTTTTGAAACCCTGACTTATCGTGACTAACTCTCTGGAATGAGAAGTATAAACCTATTTGTCACTCTCGAGTGATTTAAAGTAGGTTGTGACCTCCCAAATTCCGGCACCCTCCCCTCCCTCCTCATGCATTGCCACATGCAATGGCTCCTAGATCAATCCCTCTTCTCCTGGTTTTCCGTCTACTCATGTGTGGCCTCTCGATGTTCACAAGTAAATCTTGTCTCCTTCTTTAGGGAGCACCCCAGGATATGAAGGGGAAGGGGAAGGCGACAAGAACATCTCCAGGAAGCCAGGCAATGTGCTAAAGACCCTGGACCCCATCCTCATCACCATCATAGCCATGAGTGCCCTGGGGGTACTCCTGGGTGCAGTCTGCGGAGTTGTTCTGTATTGTGCCTGCTGGCACAATGGCATGTCGGAAAGAAACCTGTCTGCCCTGGAGAACTATAACTTTGAACTTGTGGATGGCGTGAAGTTGAAAAAGGACAAACTGAACCCACAGAGTAATTACTCAGAGGCATGAAGGCTCAGAGCTGGAGGGAGCGTGAGAGGACTGAGGTGGGAGGACGGCGGAGGTGCAGGGACTCTGCGGCTCTGCTTTCACTGGGAAGGGCGTCCGCGACGCCAAGCCAGGCTTTTCTCAGGAGCTTCAATGAGCGTCACCTACAGACGCAAGCAGGTGACTGGTAACAACCGGAATCACGTACAGCCGGCTTTCTTCTCTTGGTTTCACTGGGATAATCAGAAGCCAGTTGAGACCAAGTGTGACTGACTTCATGGTTCATCCTCTTTCCCCGCTTTTTCCTCTCTCTTCTTACCCTGTGATGGATTCTTCTCGGAAACTGCAAAATCCAAGATGCTGGCCCCAGGCGTTGTTCAGTGGGCCCTTTGGATGGACATGCGACCTGTACCCCAGTGCCCAGAGCATATTAACATAACCACGTTTCAGGGGACGCCGACATCCACCTTTGCGTCGCTACCCGTAGCGAGCGCCTGGGGGAGATAAGAATTAGACTATTTTGTCTGCAAAGTACTGTGGCCTCAGTACCCATATAGCGTGTCAGCTCTGTTTACCAAGCAATACCGACAGATTTTCTTGATGTTTTACAGTGTTGTACCGAATCTCGTGTTTGTGACCTCCATTCAGAATACCATAACATGCAGCCACCAAACTGCTGGCACCCGGGTGTCCCGCTGATGACCACCACAAAAGTCTTCGGCACTGGCTAGTCTTCGTCCTCTCAAGTGCCTTTTTGTTTGTACTGGTTCCTTGTGTCCCGTGGATGACCCACTCTGTTTCTGGTGAAAACCCTTCTTTTTCAATCAGACCTGGTGGCCCACTGACTAAGAAGAAAGTATATTTTAGCGTGCTACGCCGACCCGGGGAAGGCAAGGGCTCCGAAGACCTGGCTACGTGGCTTAATCGTTCTCCTTTTTTCTGAAGTTCAATGTCATGTCTCTTGACCCTTTGTATAAAGCTGCAATGTTCTCTCTCGTTGTTCTTTCCTATGGAATGTATTTTCAGATGTAAACTCTTGGCTCTTTCTCTCCTCCCTCCCTCGTTTTTTTCTCTCTTAGAATCGAAGCATTTGCCACTGACCAGAATGAACCTTGCAGCTTTAACCTGCTGGCGATGGCGAACCATTTTACTAGACTTTATGTTTTAAGATAATTAAGTAAGGGGAATTCCTAACTTTGTCCTCCAAAGTCTAACTTTGGATTTCTTGTTAACTGGTTTAAGTGACAGTATCTTTTTTCCTTAAGCCATGTGCCCATCCATTCTGATTAGATTGATGTTTGATATGAATGTTTTTGTCCACCGGAAGTCGTAAGTTGAAAGAGAAAGGAATACCAGCTGGCTTTCAGATGAGATCCACAGGGAACACTGAATATAATCCCCAAGTCTAAAGGACATGAAAAATTTTACATCCAGATATACGAAGTGACCCCTGAGAACCTTCCTGTTTTGTTATTGAGTCAGAGCAGGGGAATGGAAAGAACCGTTCACTTAAGAAATAAACAATAAACCTGATGCCTGAGGCAAGGCTGTTTAAGACCAGGCAGAAGGGGTGCATAAAATCAAAACCAATGTTTAGAGTAAGCCATTCAGCAGAAACCCTGAAAAAAAAAATTTAATGAATGCTTCTAGAAACTTCCAATGGCTCATAAAGTGAAAAGGCCTACCTTAGGGCTGGCAAGGCGTAACCCTCAACAGCACAAAGAGGTAGCTATCTTAACCCAGAGCAGCTTCTGGCTGGTGGATTCTGTCTGGCTGAGCTGAACATAAGAACTCCGAATTCTTCCTTCCCCGTGTGGCTGTAGGTCTCAGTTGTGTTTCTTGGAGATCACATTTGCTTCCGGGACGAATGGTCTGTTCACTTTGGTTTAATGAGATTGAGAATGTCTTTTTTCCAGGAAAGTATTGATCACTTAAAAAAAAAAAAAAAGACTATGTTTTTATTCCCAGGGGCATCTATTCACTTGTTACAATCATCCTGGGAGGAAAGCATTAAGTGAGACTTTGTTACTAAGGCAACAGACTTGACCCTCGTCCTCAGCCAAGGAAAAATGATACTGCAACTTTAAATTTTAAAGTACCTTGCACTGATAAATATATTTAAAAGTTATATGTTTATAAAGTTATTAATTTGTAAAGGCAGTGTTACAAAATGTTCAGTTTATATTGTTTTAGATTGTTTCGTAATTTTTAAAGGTGTAAAATAACATATTTTTTCTTTATTGAAATCTATAAGACTTTCTGTAGTAAGATGTCTCATTTTCTGGTATATTATTGCTTCATGTTTTGTACCCTCATAAAATTTTGTGCAAATTTTTTTTACAGAAATTTTTATTTTCTATGATGATATGTATGACACTTGTAAATTGTTCTTTCAAAATGAACAGCGAAGCCTTAACTTGAAATGACATTTGTATTCTCTGAGTAGCATAAAAAAAACACTTAGAATGAACTGTAACTTAAGCTCCAAACTACACATTCCAAAGAAGCCGTTGAATTAAACATTTTCATAGAAATCCCAAACCTGATGGCTGTTATTCCATTAGCTCTGTTCTTGCTAAAGATATTGGGGTCAGTCCACTTTCTGGTCCCTTCCAAGGTTTGAGTTATCTTTTCAAAATAAGCTCAGAGTGGACAGAGAACAAGGAGACGCTTCCCAGAGTGGGAATGCGAAACCAGGTTTTCTGGGGGTGAGCGAGCCAGAACTGGCCTCTTAAGTGGACATTTTCTCCCCCACCTAAATTATATTGGCTTGGATATCCATGTGGTGAAGTTGGCTTTGTGTTAACTAACAGATTACTATTGGAAAGTTTTGATTTTGTAGGAAACAGGTAAATTTATATCCTGATTATATACTACATTTAGGAAAAGGGGAAACCGAACATAGTGTTACAACTGTCTGTTTGGTAAGTCTTGGGGAAATGCCCATTCTTTTGGAGACCAAAACTACAGAAAAAAAAATAATAATGATCAATCACACACACACACACACACAGGGCCAAAAAAAATGTGTTGAGCCAAAACATGTTAAATAAATCTTTTAAAAAGCTTGTCACACTTAAAGAAATTCTCAACATCCTTAGTCATCAGAGAAATGCAAATCAAAACAGCTCTGAGATTCCATCTTACACCTGTAAGAATGGCCAAGATCAAAAACACTGATGACAACTTATGCTGGAGAGTTTGTGGGGAAAAGGGAACACTTCTACATTACTGGTGGGAATGCAAGCTGGTACAACCCCTTTGGATGTCAGTGTGGTGATTTCTCAGAAAATTAAGAAACAACCTTCCTCAAGACCCAGCAATACCACTTTTGGGTATATATCCAAAGGATGCTCACTCATGTCACAAAGACATGTGTTCAACTATGTTTATAACATCATTGTTTGTCATAACCAGAACCTGGAAACAACCTAAATGCCCCTTGACTGAAGAATGGATAAGGAAAATGTGGTACATTTACACAATGGAGTACTACACAGCAGAAAAAAATAATGACATCTTGAAATTTGCAGGCAAATGGATGGAGCTAGAAAACATCATTTTGAGTGAGGTAACCCAGACCCAGAAAGATGATTATCAAATGTACTCACTCATAAGTGGTTTTTAAGCATAATGCAAGGAAAACCAGCCTACAAATCACAATCCCAGAGAACCTAGACAACAATGAGGACTCTAAGACATACATGGATCTAATCTACATGGGAAGTAGAAAAAAGTCAGATCTCCTGAGTAAATTGGGAGCATGGGGACCTTGGGAGGGAGCTGGAGGGAGGGGAGAGGCAGAGGGGAGCAAAGAAAAATGTAGAGCTCAACAAAAATCAATTAAAACAAAATAAAACAAAAAACTTGTCACAACAGAACTGCTAGAACCCAACCCCAACTCTGCAGGCAAGGGGTTGCTTCTCTGTCCACCTCCAATGGCAGAAAACCTCAATCCAGAAAGCACTGGGACATGGGGTCTCAGGGTCTCGCTGCCCTGCTGCTACCCCTGCTGCTGCCCTGCTGCTCTGGTCAGTGAGTCAAGTTTCTCCACTTCCTGCTTTCCTGGATCAGGAAACCACCTCCCAGAACTTAACCAAGGATACAGAAAGTCCCCTGCTGTGTGCGTTTTCAGGTCTTTACCTAGAAAGGAGATAAAACTATACTCATTTTACTATGGTAAAATCCTACTGACGTTCAAGGACACTTACAGAAAACATGGGGCATACCAGCAAGCTGTTTATCAGAATTAATCTAAATAAATTGTATTTATTCTACTTTGCTCTGTTTTGTTTTTGAGCCAGGGGCTCATGTAGCCCAGGCTAGCCTCACACTCAGTATGTAGCTTTGAACTTCAGATCCTCCTGCCTCTACCTCTGGGGTGATGAGAGGTGTATGCCAAATTGATACAGTGCTAAAGATGGCACACAGGACTGCATGCATGCTAGGCAAGCACTCTGCTGACTGGTTCACAGCCCTGGCCCCCTAGACACAGTTTCAGAGCAATGCGGGGACCATTGGTTTTACTGTCTCTGTCCTTTGAGACTTCCAATGCAGAAGCTTCTCACTTCTTTCTCCTCCAAGGTTGATTATTTATCTAAGCCTTTCTTTTTGTTTAATCTGATAAATCATTTTCTAATACTTCCCAAATTTGTGGGCTAAAACATCACGAGGATTGAAACAATTCATTTAAAGATGAAAATGATTGACTGCCCTGCTCCCTGTGTATCCTGATACCTTTCCTGCTGCTGGGGCTGAATGTGCACATCAAAGATGTCGCCCAATGTTTCCATCTGGGGATTCTTCTGCTATCCAGGGGTAATCAGAAGGCTTTATGGGTCATGAGAAAGTAGTTCTGCCCAGAATTAGCTTTTGTTTCTCCTAACTGCTCTGTCCTAAGAAATCTTAAGCAACTCGGCAACTGAGAACCTGAATGGAAGAGTCCTCAAAAGGAGTGTGTGCCCAGGAGGACTTCTTACACCCAGTAACACTTATAAAAACATGGAGCCCCCAAGAGGAAGGAGATCTCTCTTGCATAGAACAAATGAGGGAACTTCCCATGATGACACGGGTTCCTTTGCATTGAGAACACTGGGCATTTTTTTTTTTTTTTAAAGCAAGGTCTCACGTGTCTCTGACTGGCTCTGATCTGGCTGTGTAACCAAGAATGGCAATGAACTTCTAATCTTCCTCTGCTTTCTCAGTGCTCCAAGCTGCAGCCCTAGCAGGGTCCATGTAATATCAAGCTGTAACAGTCTCCTTATTTCCTCATACTAGTGAGAACTCCATGGTTCAGAGAGGTCACAGGGTACGTGCAGTCACGCGTGGCCTTACCTCCCTCCATGACCCCTATCGCTTTCTCTCAGGGTATTGTCTGCCAGAGCTCCACAAATGGCCCTGCTGCTAAGAGCCTGTGTGGGAGATGAGACCTGCCACTTAGATTTTATGTCTGATGGCAGATGATAATTATACATATGTTGGAGACATGATGTGATATTTGAATACACATTACCCTGTGTAATGATCCGGTCAGGGAGATCACAAGATGTTTGGTGACCTGTGCCCATCCGTGTTACTCTGTCACCACATTGAGCCATTTGTCTTGGCATCTCATCTTCTGGTCACTTCTAAGCCTTCAAAAATAAGGGCGGGCATCCTCGCGGGGTTTTTAAACACTCCAAACAGAGCACAGAGCAGCCTAGAAAACTAGTCCGTTCAAAACCTCCTCACTCAAAGCTGAGCATGGTGCCTCACACCTGTAATCCCAGTGCTTGAGAGGGAAGTCCAAATCTGTCCTTAACTCTACGTGAGTTCAAGGCCAGGCTGGACTGCAGGAGACCGCACCTGAATGAATAAATAAACAAGTAAATGAAATCTCACTTGCCTGAACTTTGTGGCTATTTTGCCACCATAACCTGTGAAGAGCCAAAATGTGGTTGTTTCAAGAGAAAGAGTCCCTGGTGTCATGTGCTGCTGGCTAAAAGGTTCTGAAGCACTACAGAAGCGTGGCAAATCCTGGCCCTTTTCAGAGCTCAATCAACAAGGAGAGGAACTGTTCAGAAAAGCCAGTTCCTCCACTTAGCTAATAGAGCATACCTAACAACTGAGCTCTAAAGATGGTAAAAATGAGACTGGTCTCTTAAATCTTCCTTCATGATTTCTACTTTTGTTGTTTAGGGTCTTTCTTCCAAGTAGATACGGTTATATCGGGTCATAGAGTTTTACAGTCAAATACAGGTGCCCAAAAATTGTTTTTGTTTTGTTTTGTTTTTCACAGGACTGCTGGTACACACTTATAAGCCCAGTAAGGGAGAGATGAAGGTAAGAGGATCGGGGTTTCAAGATCATCCTTGGTCACCAGCAAGTTCAAGGTCAACTTGAGATACAGGAGGCCACACTTCAAAAGCCAAAAATAAGGTCTCAGCTCCATGTGGTAATGAAATGGTGCCTGAAATGATGGGTAAAGCAGCCAGGACCTCATTTCCTCTAGGCTGGGAACAAACGCATACTGCCTTCTGGAAGCTTCAACAAGAAAATGAATCGCCAGGATAGACAGCAGGTTCCCCAACTCCTTATGCCCCTTCCAGCGGCTTGGCATCTCTGCTCCTCATCTGGGCCAGAGCCAACTATACTCCTCTTCCTGAGGTCTCCACATCAGAGGTGTAAGCTGACAGGCTGGTGCTGCTGATAGGATCCTGCTGGGAAACCACCCATCCCCCATGAGCCTTCAGTGCTCCATGTCTGCCAATGTTGGAAGCATCTCATTGTTGACTAAATTATGTCTTAATGTCATCGGCATGATTTATGGGAAGGTGACTCAATCACTCTCCTCAAGTCTCTTGGAATTCTGCCATGATGCAAACTCTTCAGCTATAAAGGAACTACTTTTAGGGTCTGAAATAGAACTTTCCTTCATTAGTGCTCCATTTTACATATATTTAAACTACGGAAGAGTGAGGGCTGTAGTTCAGTTGGCTCATTGTTTCCCTAGCACCCACGAAGTCCCCAATTCGATCCTGAGAACTGAAAATTGAAGATGCCGAGGTACACCCCCGTAATCTTAGCACTCAAGATGTAAAAACCGGAGGATCAGAAGTTCAAGGTCACCTCAGTGAGAAGTTCAAGGTCACCTCAGATATATGATGAGGTCAAACCAGCCTGGAATAAATGAGAGGCCTCTGCCTCAAACCTTTTGGGGAGGCTTGATCCCCAGTACTTCATTATTCAGAGGTGGGGCCTTTGGGATGTACCTGGACCAGGAAGGCTATGACCCCACAAATGAATACATCTATTTTTGGATTTTGAGCCTAATGGGTTAGTGAGAAGTAGCCGGAAGACACAATGTCACTGACGCTGTGTCCTTAAAGGCTACATTTTGCCTCTGAACCCCTCATATTCCTGGTCTCCGCAAGGTGATCAGCTCAGTTCTGCCATTTGATCCCTGATCTGATGTTCTGCTAGCTACAGACCCGCTGTAATAGCACCAAAATGACTGTGAATCTAATACCATGCATCACAATGTATATTTTGTCCATTTAAGTCAGCTAACTCAGGTATATTGCCAGAGCAACAGAAAGTTAACTGACGCAGCTGTGGATTCTGAAACTATCTGAATGTCATATGAGACACAAGTTTAAACATTACAAGCCTGCCGCCCTGTGATGGGTCATGCCAAGCGTGATGCAGTTCTTACATGACAATACCATCATACCATGTCTATACTGTGTATATAAAGCACATCTTATACTTGGTCTCATCTTCAAGATATCTGTTAGCTGGGTTTTTTCACTAACAAATATCTTATTGGATCATCTTAAAAGGGGAACGTTCTGATGTGGCCTGAAGCTTCAGAGATTTCTAACAATGGTAACTTTGCCCCATTTCTTATGGCCTGAGGAAGCCAGAACATCATAATAGGAACACAAGTTAGTAAATCTCTGGTGAAATCAGGGTCCTCACACCCTCTTCCTGAACAAGCCCTTTGAGCTACTGATTTTTTTTTTTAAGTTAATCTTGTGTCCTGCTACATTACTGAAAGTGTTTATCAATTGCAAAAGTTCCTTGGTAGAATTTTTGGGGGTCACTTATGTAAACTATTGTAATGGGGAGGCCACTTGTTCATTTCCTGGCTGCCCAGACTCCTGAAATAACCACACAGAAACTGTATTAATTAAATCACTGCTTGGTCCATTAGCTCTAGTTTCTTTATTGGTTAACTCTTACTTATTAATTTAATCCATCTCCATTAATCTGTGTATTGCCACGTGACTGTGGCTTACTGGATAAAGTTCTGTCTGGCATCTGTCTCCTGTGGGGGCTACATGACTTCTCCCTAAACTCTGTCTTCCTTCTCCCAGTAGTCAGTTTAGTTTTCCCCACCTAGCTCTAATCTGCCCTGCTCTGCTATAGGCTCAAAGCAGTTTCTTTATTCACCAATGGTGTCCACAGCATACAGAGGGGAATCCCACATCAAACTATCATATCATCAGCAAACAGTGAAAGTTTGACTTCTTCTTTTCTGATTTGTATCCCCTTTGGTCCCCTTTTGTTGTCTTACTGCTCTAGCTAGGACCTCAAGGACTATATTGAATAGGTATGGAGAGAGTGGACAGCCTTGTCTTGTTCCTGATTTCAGTGGAATCGCTGTGAGTTTCTCTCCATTTAGTTTGATGTTGGCTGCTGGCTTGCTGTATATTGCCTTTATTATGTTTAGGTATGTTCCTTGTATCCCTGCTCTTTCAAATGTCTCATCCCTCTGGTTTATAATCTTTACCACTCTTTAAAGGAACTTGTAATGAATAAAGAGAATTATAGTTACAGAAAGAAAATGAACAAGTCCTCTGGAACTTTAAAATAGCTCAGTTGGTAAAGTGCTTGCTGTGTAAGACGGAGGACCTGAGTTCAAGTCCCAGGGCATATGGAAAAAAGCTGTGTGCAATTGTATGCACTTGTAATTCCTGCATTGGGAAGATGGAGACAGGAAGATCCCTGGTACCTGATGGCCAGCTAGCCTAATCTGCAAGTTCCAGACCAATGAGGGACTGTGTCTCAAAAACCTAGATGCTGTCTGCAGAATAACAGCTTAGACTGGTCTCTGGACTCCACACACATTTACATGTAAATCCGTGTGAATGAAGGGAAACACACCTTGGGCAGGGCAGGGGATCCTCACTCACCGTACCGTACTAAGTTATATGCACTGAAAGGAGGGCTTCAGTCTTCACATGGAGAGGTAGGACGCTCCTGAGACAACTCTTGGAATGGAAGGAGGAAGGCTCCACGGAACTCTCTGTGTCAGGAGCCAATCTGAAGTCCAGTTTGAGTTCAATTTCTCCTATCCCAGAAATGAGTTGCACTTCTCCATCAGAGGTAAATCTTGGTGAGGCCACACTTTCTCATTCATTCCTAGCATAATGGAATTCTCAAACCTGCAAATTTAACTACCCAGAATATTGAATACATTTCTCAACATACACACATACACATGCATGTACATGTGCACACACACACACACACAGCACTTCAGAAGGTGACTGCTTCACTATGTTCTAGGCATATGACACACTATTATTTGAAACTTAGGGCCGTGGAGATTACAACTGTTTTTAGAGAGACTGTGTCTCAAAAATAAATAAACAAACAAACAAACAGTAGATGGTGCCTGAAAAAGACTATAGCTGAAAGCTGAAGTTGTCTTCTGTCATCCTGGCCCCTTTCCCGTTTGTTCCGACTGGTGTGGCTCTGCAGACAGAGCTGAGCATGGCTACAGTGCTGAGAAAGCCAACAGGTCCTAGGTAAGAGCGCAGGAACGCCAACACGGCGGAGCAGACAGTGGGCTGGAGCTGCCCCCAGAACGGGGCCCCAACCCAGAGTGCTCGTGTTCAAGCAATCAGCCAGAAAACACGGTAAGCCTCGGTGTCATCTAAGTCACTGCTCTTTATCTCAGGGCCCGGCTCAAAATCTCATCTGATACCTGAATGGCTGCCAAATGAAAGGCGTCCGACAGAATCTTAGCAGAAAGATCAGAGCCCAGGCACTCTAACAAACGCTTCCTTCCCATCATTGAAGATGCTGCCCCCTTACCTTTCTCACTCCCTCACACTTCAAGCGAGATGAGTAAGAAGAGAGTGGCAAGCGAGCCCCTACATAGTCAGGCAGGAAGCTTCAGCAAACAGAGAAACGTAAGAAAACAGCATGGTCAAGAAAAGGGAGGATAGGGCTGGAGACCTGGCTCTGTGGTTTGGAATACATGCTGCTTGCGGTGGTTTGAGTAAGAATGGCCCCCGTGGGCTCATACGTTTGGATACTTAGTCATCAATGAGGTGCACTATTTGCAAAGGAGCAGAGGGGTAGGAGGTGTGCCCTTGTTGGTGGAAGTATGCCACTGGGGGCGAGCTTTGAGGTTCCAAAGTCCCCTGCCAAGGCTTTTCCAAAACCAGGCCCAGTGTCTTTCTCTGCTTACAGGTCAGGATGTAATCTCAGCCGCTTCTCCAGCACCATGTCTGCTTGTGTTCGGCCATGCTCTCCCACCATGATGATAACTGAGAGTCCCAGTTAAATCCTTCCTTTTATAATAGTTGCCTTGGTCATAGTGTCTCTTCACAGCGATCAACACTGGCAAAGGAACAGCTCCTCCAGAGGATCATAGTCGACTCAGCCACCACTAACTCCAGTTCCCTAGACACAGTTCCCTCTCCTGAGCTCCTCCAACACCGGGTGCGTACACGGAGCACATGGGTATGTGTAGGCAAAACACTCATACATAAAAAATTAATTAATTAATCTTTTTTAAATGAACACATAAATCAAGACACACATGATAAACAAAAACTTAAAATTAGACAACAAAATAACAGGAAGTGACAAAAATAGGTTTGACATAAATTCAAAGGACAGGCTAGCGGTATTGCAGGTTTAACAAATAACTTAAGAACAAGCAAAAATAGTGCTGAAAATAGAATTGTTGATAAAAGGGGGATGGTAAGAGATAATTATGATGACCACAGGCTACAAAGAAAAGCAGGACTGGGGGCTGAGCTCTGTTGAAAGAGCACTGGGTGTGATTGCCCAGACTGCATAAACTGAGCCAGGTGAGCAATGCCTAAGATTCTAGCACCTGGAAAGTGGGTGCAGGAAGATGAAGGGTTCAAAGCCATCTTCAGTTACGTACCAAGTTCAAGGCCAGCCTGAGATACACAAGGCCTTGTCTCAAAAACAAAAATTAGATCAGGTCTTTGATGAGGACCCTAGTTCTTTTATTTCTGTCTCCCTGGACTTAACTTCCACTGCAGCCTAACTACAGGATTCCTTTCTCCCAGCCCACCCCACTCTCTGGGAACGCCACATCTGGCTGGGGCCCCAGGGTCCTTCTAGCTCTTTCTCACTCCCACCTTCTTACTAGCTTTCCCTTCTAGCCCATCACCATTCCATACTCCGTGGAGCCTCCGGATGAGCACAGCCGTACTTTAGAACTGTCCCCAGCAAATGCTGCTCTCATCCTAGAGGCAATGCTAGGAAACTATCGGCGAATCAATCCCACACCAGTTATGTTTTAAGGGGTTATTTATTTTGGGGGGTAAAACTTACATACACCATAAACCGTCAGGAAGGGAGCCTAGTCGCAGGAGCCAGGAGCAGGAGCCAGGAGCAAGCACCGGAACCAAGAGCCAGAACCAAGAGGGCCTGATCTGGATATGCTTCTCTTTTTAAAAGAGAAATATACCACGCCCCAGTGGGCTGGTATTTCAGCAGCTATTGGCTGACGGAGCGGAAGTCGCTCCCCGCTGCACTGTGGGCTCGTATTTCAGCGACTATTGGTTGAGGCAGCGGAAGTTACTCCCACAACACGAAACAAAACTCCACACCAACTTCCTTGGGAGTGCTTCATACTGCAATCCACAGAAACGCTTTCTACGAGGGAGCTGAACTGGGACTCAAGTAGGCAGCTTTTGCAGTCCTTCCTGTCCCCCATTCTGGCCTTTCCCGAATTACTCTTGGTCATACAAGAGCCTGCCTATAGAAGCCCCTCCTCCCACCACACCCCCATTCCTGAGGTGGACCCCAGCTCCCCCTAGCTCTTACTCACTGGCCTTCTCAGCCTTCCTCCTAGCCCACCTCCATTCTTTTGTGTCTTACACTGACCTGCAAAGCACTGTCCACCAAGGACCCAACAGCCGTCACACATGTCTAGGATCCAGAGTGGACAACAGCTACCAAAAAATGGCAACACTTACCCATCAAAGACAAGAGCCGATATCTACACCAAGAAACACCTCAAATATCAAAACTTTTGATACCTAGATTCCATTACAAAGACACAGACATGGACAGCCAAGACGGTATGCCTCCCCCAGAAGCCAGCAACCCTCTTGCAATAGGCTGTGAGAAATGCAATTTAGACGAAACACCAGACAAGTGTGTCAAAATAGCAATTACGAATATGTTCATGGGCTTTAAAGAAGATGTGAATCGATCCTTTAAGGAGGTCTGTGAAAACACAGTTGAGCGAAATAATGAAAATTTCACTTCAAGATATGAACATAGAAATAGCATCACTAAAGAAACCCCAAATAAAAATAAAACTAGAAATGAAAACATGGAAGATGGCTGACAAAAATCTCAGAGATAAACCTCACCAACAGATTATAAGATGGAAGAAGGAATTTTGGATGTTGAAGACAATGTAGAAGGAATAGGTAGGTCAGCCAAAATAATAATAACTATGATGATGATGATGAACCTAAAACGATCCTGGCACAGAACTTCCAGGAAATCTGGGAAGCTATGAAAAGATCAAACCTATAAATAGTAAATACAGAGGAAGGAGAAGAAACCCAGGCCAAAGGCATGGGGAATATTTCAACAGTATCATAGAAGAAACTTTCCCCCAACCTCAAGATAGAGGAATCTACCAGGTACAGGAGGCATACAGAATACCAAATAGACAGAACTAGAAAAGAAATTCTCCATGACACATAATAGCCAAAACACTAAATGTACAAACAAAAAATGGTTATTAAAACCTGCAAGGGAAAAAGATCAAGCCACCTATAAAGGTAGGCCCACCTGACTTTTCAGTGAGAAAATAAAAGGAAGAAGGTCCTGGACTGATGTTCTACAAACTCTGAGGGACCAAAGAGGCCATTCCAGACTGACTACTACACCTAGCAAAACCATGAAGCTCAGTCTGTAGAGAAAGAAAAGCATCTCACAACAAAGCCAAATTTAAACACTTTCTACCTACCAATCCATCTCTACCAAAGGCACTGGGAGAACAATTCTGTCTGAAGTGATTAACTCCTCCCAAGAAGACACAAGGGATAGCATATCTCAGAACTGTAGATCCAGGTGGGGGCAGGGCACACCCTAACAACGAAGTACAGGGATCAACAAACACTGCTCATTAATAATTCTCAATATTAATGATCTGAATCCCTGAATAAAGAAGACAAAAATCAACTGATTGGATTAGAAAACAGGATCCATCCTTCTGCTACATCCAAGAAAAACACCTTACCATCAAAGATAGATATTACCTCAGTGTCAAAGGGTGGGAAACGGTATTTTAAGAAAATAGAAACAAGAAATAAACAAGTATCACTATTTTAATATTAGACAAAGTAGATTTCAAACCAAAATTAATCGAAGAGATGGCACGTGCCCCTATTCCTAACCCAGATGCCAACTCCAGTTGATAACCTCTTGCAAGTGAAAATTTAGTTTTCTTGGCTAACGTAGTCAAGAACCTGAGACTAGCTAGGTCATGAGTCTAGGGGAAAATCTACTGCTGGAACTCTAGGCAGCTCAGAGAACCTGCAAAAAAAGACACTTAATGTTCTGTCATGCAGGAGAGAGGGGCTCACAAGGCCCCACCCCTCCCTGAGGCTCTACAGGCAGTTAGCTGCTGGAGGAGGGAGAGACATTTTCTTTGGTGGTGTAGACCCTCGCAGGTTTACCTTGTTCCTGTAAATAACTTTTCCCCCATGCTCTCTTAAGGAACCCTAGTGAAACCCATTCGGTCGGCAAAAAAATTAAGAATAAAGACATGAAAATAGGAGGGGATAGTTGGGAAGAAGAAAGGAATCTGAAGTTAGTGGGGGAGACAAAGAAATGGGTAGAAATTACAATTAAGATTCATGATATATGTACGTAAAATGTCACAATGAGACCAATTATTATGTACAATTAATACATGCTAATAAAAATCACAGGAAAATAAGTTTTGAAGACTTACTGTTTCCTTTGTTTTATCTCAGCTTTTTCTTATTATCTTTAAGTGAAATTAAACTTAATAGTTTTCATTAAAATTGCATCCACAATCCCGATTCTGTAAAAATAAATTAACCATCTATCTTTCCTCCAGTCAACCTGTAATTACACCTTTACCACTAGAATAGTGGGGATATTGATGAGCCCTTTTAGATTATTTTCCTGTTCTTTAAAACATTTACAGTAAAACAGAAAAGAAGTTGCTCCCTGGCTGATGTGAAAGCAAATGTCCCAAGACGATTGATCCAGCAGCTTTGCCTATTTGACTCTCGATTTTCCCTTTTCCCCTCATTTTAAGCAGCCAGCCAATTTTGTAATTCCTTGCCTCAGGCATTTGCTAGATGACAGGAGCTGAAGTTAACTCCATAAAAGCATAAATCCATTGAAAAATCAATGTTAACTATCTCATAGCATGTGAGAAAAGGAGACAGGCTTGTAGGGTAAAGAATGATGAAAATGAAGATTCCATCAGTCAGACCCCATTTTGAACAGACCATAAAGTAGGATCTTAAAAGTGGAGAGAGGAATCTATTGGCCAGGATTTCTTATACCCAGAGGGTAGAAAAATTGAGGAATTATAAAATATAATTTCAATGAATATTTATTCCTAAGTAAGATGAGTTCCTTTTGAAAACATTCAAAGATATTTTTGTAAATTTAGATTCTGTGATTCTGCTTTTCTTGGAAACAGCTGTGTTACCAGGATGTTAACTCATTCGCTGATGGGAGGGAGCATTGGCAGGTGTGGTCCATCTCACCATCCTGTGGCATCTTCCACGCATGGTCGCAGGTGCATAGTGTGGCTTCCAGGGAACAGGTCATTGAACCAGTACAGCACTCAGAGAGGGAGCAGGCCAGGAGAATGTTGGAGGAAGAAAATTCAGATGCCTGGAGAAAGGATCTAGAAAAGAAAGAATTCCCAAAGGGGAAGTCACTACACTCACTTCTGAAATAGTTCCCATTAGAAGGAGGAGACTTTAGAGCAATTTCCAGAACAGCCACAGCTACACAAAGAAACCCTGTCTGGAAAACCAGAAAGAAAAAAGAAAAAGAAAAGAAATAGAGAGGGAGAGAGGGAAAGAGAGAGAGAGAGAGAGAGAGAGAGAGAGAGAGAGAGAGATTTTTTTCCAGACTAGTTACTGTCGGTGCAGTTTATCAAACTGGTATCAAAGCCTGAAATCTGTTAGTGCTGGGAATGAGCTCTGAGAGCTGGGAATGTTGAGAACAGGGGAGCATCCTTTCAGTCCACAGCTAGGCGAGGTGAAGTCCAGATGCTCACGTTTAACAGAGTAAAGGCACTAACGCATATTCCTAGCAGGGAGGCAGCAACCCCTTACAAAATCACCCTCACAGCTCCACAGCTTCAGATTTAGAAGCAGCTTAATCTCTATGTGTCCGTGGGGGTGGCTGGGTATTTGACTGTGGATGCCACAGAAACCCAGCAGCCTGTCTCCCTCAGGGTTTGTGAAAGCATGGGGCTCGTGACCCTGAGGGCGTGCCCCAAGGAGAGAGGCAGAGAGGTAGAGGTCAAGGGGGGGTATCCCTGAGGTTCACTGGTCATTCATTTAACACACACACACACACACACACACACACACACAGTGTCTTAAATAGGGTTTCTACTGCTGTGAAGAAACACCATGACCATGGCAACTTATAAACAGAAGCATTTAATTGAGGCTGGCTTACAATTCAGAGATTTAGTCAATTATCATCATGGTAGGAAGCATGGCATCCAACAGGCAGACATGGTACTGGAGAGATAGCTGAGAGTTCTACATCCTGATTGGCAGGCAGCAGAAAGAGAGTGAGACCCTGGGATTGCTTGAGCATCACAGACCTAAGAGCCCACACCTGGTGACACACTTCCTCCAACAAAGCCGTACCTACTCCAACAAGGCCACACATCCAATAATGTCACTCCCTATGAGTCTATGGGGGTCATCATTCAAACCAACACACACACACACACACACACACACACACACACACACACACAAACACACTTACTTAAAATTAAAATTGATCTTCTAAAAAAATAATGTAGATACCTCCCGAGTACCTAAGGTTGCCTTTTGGGCTCCACATGCTTGTTCACATGCATGGTGTTTCTTCACCACATACTCTCATACACAGAGGAAAACACTTAAAAACACATACATAAACACACACACACACACTGACATAAAATCCAAATTATATCCCCAGAGACTTGTAGACTTGTATGCTAAGTATGGATGACAAGGTAGAGTTCAATTATTGGCAAGGACTTTGAGACTCAGCAGTCTCGGAAGTGAATACGCAGAGATCATTGTTCACCTGATATGCAGTCTATTCAAGTTCCTTAAATTTGCTTAGGCTCGGATATCCATAAGTGTAAAAAAACTGCTTGTGAAATTTAACTGCCAATTAGGTAAAACACTCAGAAATTGGTGTAATAATTTTTTCTTAAAAAGTTTATATTTAAAGTCAAAAGAGCTGGGCACAAATCTAATTCTGCTACATATATTATTTAAAGTTGTTATAAAACTGTTCCATGCCCCTCAGTATGATGACTTTCTACATTAAAACGTAATTTTGTCTGTTGTAAAGGAGATGCACTTGAACTTTTAGCAGAAGTACCAAGGTTGACATCAAAGATTAGTTTGGGCCCTGCGTGGGAGCATGTGCCTATGACCCCAGCTCTTAGGAGGCTGGCGCACCAGGAGTTCAAGGTCATCCTCTGCTCCATCCAAACTAAGACCTCAGCAAAAGAGGGAAGGGAAAGGGAGAGGAGGGAAAAGGGGAAGGAAAAGGAAGTGGAGGGAGGGAAAAGGAGAGGAAGGGAAATTTAGTAGTAGCTGTCTCGTGGGCTCCCACAGAGAGAGAGAGAGAGAGAGAGAGAGAGAGAGAGAGAGAGAGAGAGAGAGACAGACTGGGGTGGGGGTCAACAGGACGGGGAGCTGTCTCCCCGAGCGCTGCCGTCAGAATGCCCTCTACTTCCATTTAGGCATGAGCAGTTCCGCTCAGCCTTCTTGTGGCAGCAGTACAGGAGACTTGTCCACTCAGGAAGCTTAGGCAAGCCCTTGACTCCACTCCGGAGCTTGTCCCGATCCCTTCCAACAATCTCTCGGCAGTGACTGTCCGTACTGCTCACCATCCTCTGCTTAATCACCTTGATCACCTTGTGCACCCATAACCCAAGTCCCCACATGCAGCCAGCCCTGCCCTCCTCCCTGCTGTGGCAGGGCGGCACCGCGGAGTCAGTCGTTTCTGGCTCTCTGGTCACCTTCATGTCCTCAGTAGAGCATCCTCTGTACATTAATCCTCTAGTTAAATACTGATAACAGTCTTCTCCCTCCGTGTTTGCTTTGTTGTTTCACTGCTGGAACATATGTGGTGATTATTTGCTTTTGCTTTTCCAGCCTCTTTGATGGGATGAGCTGATGGTCCCTGTTTAAGCTTCCGTTCTACCAAGGCAGTACTGGGTGTGCTGATGTGTGTTCTGAAGAACGCTATGGTGCTTACGCAACACTGCCAGTAGGGGTCACAAGGGCATTTCCCCTGGGGTCAGAAGGCTGATGTTGACAGGAGAAAGCCCTGAAGGTGTCTTTAGGCAGGTCTCTTCCTCAACAGGACTTCCTAAATATCGTCTATAAACTATAGACGTGAGAGAAATGCCAGATCCAGAAATTTTTGTGTCTGTCTAGGGAGTTGCCTTAGTGTTCTGACAAGAGTAGCCATCCCCACAGAGAATAAAGTATCCAGAATCAGTAGACAATTTGTTTTTTTCTCTCTGTGAGTAAAATACAGAGTAGCCTATGTCTTCAAGTGAGGGAAGACTAGCATCTGTGTCTGCAGGTGAGGGAGGGCTACCACCTGTGTCTGCAGATGAGGGAGGGCTACCATCTGTGTCTGCAGGTGAGGGAAGGCTACCACCTGTGTCTGCAGGTGAGGGAGGGCTACCACCTGTGTCTGCAGGTGAGGGAGGGCTACCACCTGTGTCTACAGGTGAGGGAGGGCTACCACCTGTGTCTGCAGGTGAGGGAGGGCTACCACCTGTGTCTGCAGGTGAGGGAGGGCTGCCACCTGTGTCTGCAGGTGAGGGAGGGCTACCACCTGTGTCTGCAGGTGAGGGAGGGCTACCACCTGTGTCTGCAGGTGAGGGAGGGCTACCACCTGTGTCTGCAGGTGAGGGAGGGCTACCACCTGTGTCTGCAGGTGAGGGAGGGCTACCACCTGTGTCTGCAGGTGAGGGAGGGCTACCACCTGTGTCTGCAGGTGAGGGAGGGCTACCACCTGTGTCTGCAGATAAGGGAGGGCTACCACCTGTGTCTGCAGGTGAGGGAGGGCTGCCACCTGTGTCTGCAGAAGACTTTGTACAGACCGCTCAGAGAAGCACCATTTAACTTTAGAACTCTCTGTTTTCTAAATTAATCAACCTCTAGCCAACCACAGAAGGCCGTGTCTGGTTGTTGGGAAAGACTTAGTAGCTAGTACTAGCTGTGGTGATAAACACTAGGCACTCTCAAAGGACTGGGGGTTCATGAGTCAAAGAGCAGCAATGAGTTGGTTCAAATTTGAGATACCAGGAAGCTGCTCTAGGCACAAGGCTGGAAGAAACATCAGGCTCAACCTGTTAGAGGAGTCCCAAATGCCACAGCTGGTCCACCGAAACCAGGACCCCCGGGCCACCAACCAAAGGAAGCAGTGAGAGATAGAGAATATTCTGGCCCCTTCCCAATGCCCACACTCTAATCTCCAGCCATATTCTCCATGTGTTTAGCATAGATTGAGGCAAGATGTTTAGGGAACCTAGAAAACACAGCTTAGCATCTCCAATGAACTACATACATTTGTTGAGCAATATACTGGTGGTGTGAGATCCATTTTCTCCATATCATTGGCCAAAAGAGCTTATGCTTTCAAAGAAAAACAAGACCAACCTTCCCCAGCTACGATAAGGCGTTTTCTTTCGTCCTCCATCAATTGAAATCCCTCCCACCTCAACTACATGTTTGTATCTTTGTTTCTTTGGTTTCTGCATTCCCAGAGTTCCTGGGGGATGACAAGAAGCCAATGTAATCTCCTTTGAAATTTGCATTAACTTCGGATGTCTGTCTCCAGCCCTCTCTTCCCCCTCCCTCCGCCCTACTCTGGAGGCTAAGCAGGCTAAGAAAGGGGTTTCTCTGCTATCAAACACATTTCAAGTCTTTCATTATCAATTCGCCAGTCCAGCACATAATGAGGTCTTGTAGTCACAGATAGGGAATTCATTTCTCAGTCAAAAGGCTGAACTTGAAGCTGCCAGACCGTGGACCATTATCTATAATTACTTCATAGGTATTCTACAATGGCAATTTGCTTTAGAAACTAGCAAAGTCAGGTTGCTGAGAGCTTTGTAAGATTAAGTCCAGGCCAAGGCAAGATGAGCTAGGGCTGATATCCAAGAGGAGGCATTTCTCTTCTCTGCTAAAACCAGGCAGCCTATGCCCCAGGCAAAGCCAGGAAGCTGGTGACAGGCACTCTCCTCATTGGTTGGTCTCTGAAGCTCTAAGCTTTTTGCTGTTTTCCAGTTACTGTTTGAAGCCTGAAGGTTTCTGTTGTGGTCGCCACATCCCACACAGTTGGCTTCTACAACAACGAGCCACCCAATTTCTGCACAGATTCAGGGAGGGGAAATTGTACACCATGAGAAAAAGAAAATTCGGGAAAACCCAAGGAGCAAAAAGATGTTTGTCAGGGTGGATGAGTTGGGGAAAGAATGCACTAGGGTCAACTTGTCCTGACTCTGGAAGCTGATGGTGGGTCTCTTCCAAGAGTTTGACTACGTGAAGTCATTCTCAGGACTTGAGCCAACCAAGATGGAGTTTCTACTCCACAGACATTGAGACTCCCAGAAATCAGAGACTTTCACTGTAAATACTTTACAGAGCCGACTTGTAACTGGTAAAACGTGCCAGGGTAACCACCAAATAGGAAGAACTCGTCTTTGCCAAATCTTTAATCCAAAACAGTAGATGTATCGACTTGTTTACATCAACAATTTTGGAAGTCACGGGCACTGCAAGGCATCTCAAGAGTCAGAAGAGTAGTGACCAATTTGGGAGTGAGAAAAGAGCTGTTTAAGAGAAACCAGGGAACTCGGGAGAGCGTTTAGTCTGTAAAGTACTTGCCCTGCAAACAAGAGGGCTTGAGTTAGATCCCTGAACCTGTGTGAAAAACTGAGTGTGGTAACACTTACCTGGAATACTAGAGCTGGGGAGGGAGAGACGGGAGCATCCCTGAGGATCTCCAGCCAGTCAACTTAACCTAATAAATGAATTCCACATTGAGTTTCACACACACACACACACATACACACACACACACTCACACATACACACACTCACACACATACATACACACACTCACATACACACACATACTCACACATACACACACTGTCACACATACACACACATACTCACACATACACACACACTCACACATGCATACACACACTCGCATACACACACATACTCACACATACACACTCACGCATACACACACATACACACACTCACACACATACACTCACTCACACACATACACATACACACAGTCTCACACATACACATGCACACACTCTCACACATACAAACACATACTCACACATATATACACACTCACACACATACCTGCACACACAAACATACTCACACACTCTCTCACACACATACACACACTCACACACACTCACACGTACAAATACACACAGAACCAAAGAAGGAGAACTGTCTATGTTGGTCATTGACACAGAGCAGAAGCGGCTTGGAAACTGGTTCAGGGCAACCAATCCACAAGCGGAAGAAGAGTAAAGCAGACCACAGGAAACCATTGGGAAAGAAGTTGCCATGAGGACAGAAGGCAGTAGCCACTGAAGGACAGAGGTAGCCATCATTTTGGGGTGACACCGGGAGGCAGAATGTTTACAGATTCTGGCCATGTTCCATCAGAAGCTTTTCTCTTTTCCAGGAACGTCACAGCCTGATTGCCAGCAGGTAGGTCTGAGGAGGGACTCGGAGTCCTGTTTCCTTGGAAACCGCAAAGTGAAGTCAGCTGTGAAAAGTCTTGCACAGATCCCTCACGGCCAGTTTTGGAAGCTGAAGCCACTTCCCCATGTCAAAGCGACCAAGGAGGCTTGGGTCCTCAGGCAAGCACGGGACATTCATTCCACCCAAGCAAATCCAACAGTCTCAGCATTTTGTGGTGTTGGGTCTGAGGAAGCATCTTCTCTGAGGGTTTCACTGATGTCAACACACAAAGGCCATTTGTTCTAGAACCACACGTGCCAGTTTTCACGGCTTACCACAACCCTTACTCCATGGAACAGGGCACATGCCTGTTCAGGTGATCCCTACCAGGGGCGGTGTGTGTGTGAGGGGTACATGTGCAGGCCAGAGGTTAACCTCAGGCATCATTCTTCAGGTGTCATTCACCTGTTCTGATATGCAGCTCCTAGACTAGGGTGGCTATCCAGGCATCCCCGGAGATCCATGGATATCCACATGCCTTCTCCTCACTCACTCACTCACTCACACACTGAGAGCATATGTGTGCATTACATGTAACCACCATGTCAGGGTTTTTTAAATGGGGCTTTGCATCGAAGGCAGGTACAATTCATGGTTGTTTAGAAAGCACTTTGCTGAAACCGAGTCCAGAGCCCAGTGAGAGGTCTCTTCCACGTCTCTGAAGCCAGGGGAGAGCCTGGCGTGGCCAAAAAATAGAGCTAGAGGAAGCTAGGCGGAGACTAATACTGCAGGGCTGGAAAGATGGCTCAGCAGGGAAGAGGCTTTGCTGCTCTTCTGGAAAACTCGGGATCAGCACCGGGCACCCAAGTCATGTACTTCATCCCAACGGTAGCTCTGACTCCAGAGGACCTAAGCCCTCTTCTGGCCTCCATGCACTCACTCGCATGTACACACACACACACACACACACACACACACACACATTAAAAATTAAAACTCAAAACAAGATTTCTGTTTTGAGAACAAGGCAGTTTTCAGGGAAAGGATGGAAACCATCCCACCTGGACATAATGTATCAAATGTACAATGTTTGAGAAAAGCCTGTGTTCCGATACAGAAGAGGCAGGTGCTGTATAGTTATCCTACAGAGGTTATAAGCTTCTTAGCCCAGAGCATTGGAGCCCACACCTTTCTCAACTCACTAACCCCCTCACATTGTATTTTTCATAGTAACTTTTTCTTTGAGACAGTCTCCCTATGCACTCCTGGATAACCTCATTACATAGACCAGGCTGGTCTCAAACTCAGAAAGATTTGTGTGCCTCTGCTTCTTGAGTACCGAGATTAAAGGCATGTGTCACCACACCCGGTTTAAGATATATTTATTTTTATTTTATGTGTCTTAGTTAGGGTCTCTATTATGGCACTAAAGCACCATGACCAAAGAGCCAGTTGGGGTGGGGGGAGGGGTTTATTTGGTTTATACTCCACATTGCTATTCAGCACTGAACAAGACAGAAATTCAAATAGGCCAGAATCCTGGAGGCAGGAGCCGATGTAGAGGCCATGCAGGGATGCTGTTTCCTGGCTTGCTCATCGTGGGCTTGCTCAACTTTCTTTCTTACAGGACCACCATCCACAGTGGGCTGGGCCTCTCCCATTGATCACTAATTAAGAAAATGCCTTATAGCTGGATCTCATAGAGCATTTCCTCAACTGAGGCTCCTGATGACTCCAGCTTAGGTCGTTGGCACACAAAACCAGTGCTTTTTCCTGTATGTCTGTCTGTGCACCGTATGCATACAGGGTCCTTGGTGTCCAGAAGAGGGTGCTGTATCCTCTAGTACTGGAGTTGCAAACAGCTGTCAGACACCATGAGTGGTGGGAACTAAACCTGGGTCCTCTTCAAGAGCAGCAAGTGCTCTTAACTCTCGAACTGTCTCTCCAGCCCCCATCTTATTATTTTTTTTTAATAAGCTGTTTCTAATTCTAATTCTAACTATGTGGCCCTAGTGCAGGTTTTTTTGTTTGTTGTTTGTTTGTTTGTTTTTGTCCTGAGATGTAAGGGTCTAGAACTTAGATTAGCCCCCTGAACTTGGATTAGCACCTCTAACACTAGCCTTGGTAAATGCTTGATAAGTGCTTTTAGATTAAATTATTAGAGAATGGGGTTATTTGTTGGTGAGATAGAATTTTGATGATTCTCAGCAGACACTGGGTCATTCACTGTGTGCATTTATAGGGTGTTTGGTGTTCGATGGAGTTTCCTCTCCTCTTCTTCCTCCTCCTCCTCCTCCTCCTCCTCTTCCTCTTCCTCCTCCTCCTCCTCCTCCTGTAGGAAGTTTCACCTCTTGGGGCTAGAGGATGACTCAGGGGTTAAGAAGTTGCACTGCTCTTCCAGAGTACCTGAATTCAGTTCCCAACCCCCATGTAGGGTGGCTCACAACTGCCTGTGACTTCAGTTCGCTCCAGAGAATCTGAAGCTTCTAGCCTCTATGAGCATCAGAAGTCATTTGCACCTCTCTCTCTCTCTCTCTCTCTCTCACACACACACACACACACACACACACACACACTTAAAAATAGCAAAATTAAATCTTTTTATGTTTTTTGTTTTGTTTTGTTTTTCAATACAGGGTTTCTCTGTAGCTTTCGAGCCTGTCTTGGAACTAGCTCTTGTAGACCAGGCTGGCCTTGAACTCACAGAGATTCACCTGCCTCTGCCTCCCAAGTGCTAGAATTAAAGACAGACATGCACCACCACCACCACCCAGCTACAAACTAAATCTTAAAGGAAGATGAAAGGCTCTTTTCTAGCATAGTAGGGCTAGGAAGGAAAAAGAAAGATCTCCACAGTTGCAAGCCCTAGGTGTGACCTTTGCAGCAAGTAAACAGAAAAATGTAGAGCCAGCTCCTAAGGAGGTATAGCTGCTCTACAATCACACGAGATGCTCACTTGAAAAAAATCAAAATTCTGGGACTGAAGGGATGGCTCAACTCTCTAAATCACACGCTGCTCTCACACAGAACTGGAGTTCCTGTTCCCAACATCTACAGGGCATCTTACAATGGAGCCCCTAACTGCAGTTCTGGGGCTCTAGTGCCCTCTTCTGTTCACTGAAGGCACTGCATGCACACAGCACACAGATGTAGACAACACACACACACACACACACACACACACACACACACACACACACGCAATGTGAGACTCCTTGTCCACCCTGACAGGCTTATCTGGAAACTGGTCCCGGAAATGGAACAAACAGTTTCTATAAGTTCCTTGTGAGGTGCTGTGCCTATGCAAAGGTTTGAACACAGTTCCTGCTGCTACTGTTTTCTGCTCCACAAGACTGCATGGATACTCAATCTTCCTTCACTTGCCCATGCCACAAACATTTACTGGGTGCCGGGTCTGAGAAGTAACCCAAGGAAAGGACTCAGGGTGCCACAGCTTCCAGCAACTTGTCTGCTCAGGCTGTTACTCCTGGTCTCCTAACTGGGCTGCTTTGTTTTGTTCCTGAGACTCTGCGGGTAGCCCATGTCACTCAGAGATTAACTGAGTCGAAACCAGTCTCTACCTCACCGCCATCCTTCTGCCTCTCCCTCACACGTGCTAGGATGATGGGTGTGAGCCACCACACCCAGTGGAGAGATTTTAACTATATTTAAACCAGAAAAACAAAAACAAGAGAAAAAACCCGTGGCATCTGCTTCCTGAACAACAGTTGGAATGGCTGATCTTTACACACTGAGTTGTTTACAGAGGTTCGTTCCCTGGGTGCAGTCCTTTGAGAGCAGGGAGAAAACAGACCTAATTGTAGAGCCTGATCTTCTTTGTCCCTTCTCCCAGCCACCCTCCATCACCCAGACCTGCTGACAGAGAGCCGGGTCTGGTGCCAGCCCTCCTACCATTGCTTCATCTCCTTTTCCAATCAGTCAATGAGACTTTTCCCAACCAGGGGAATATATCCACTAGCCTCTGGCCCATCTCACCTAATGCCTTAGGACAATGGTTCTCAATTTTCCTAATGCTGAGACCCTTGAATACAGTTCCTCGTATGGTGGTGAACCTGCCCCCCACCAATCATAAATTATTTTTGTTGCTACTTCATAACTGCATTTCTGCTACTGTTAAGAAACATAATGTATGTATCTGTGTTTTCTGATGGTCTTAGGAACCCTCTGTGAAGGGGTCCCTCAAAGGGGTCTTGACCCACAGGTTGAGAACCTTGTCTCACAGCTTGTAGACTTCCACCACGCTCCCTTACTAAGAGGAAACTCACCTGAACAGGACAATGGGATCAGGCCACAGAAATCCCTCATGGAACAAATAACTGTAGCTGTTGGCCCTGGGCCTCTCTCTGTGTGTGTCTCTCTGTCTCTGTGTCTCTCTGTCTCTGTCTCTCTCTCTCTTTCTCTCCCTCCCTCTCCCTCTCTCTCTCCCTCTCTGAATAGTTACCTCCAAGATTAAGAGCAAAATGAAGCCATTTGCAAACATTCAGATGCTCAAATTTTTCCTCACAGCTCTCGGAGAATATGATCTTGTCAAATGAGACGAAATTAACAAACAGGAAGTAATCCAATCTATAATGTGGGGGGCTCCTGGTAGGGACATAGAAAAAAAAGCTAAGCCCCCCCCCCCAGATTCCATTTGTTCTCTGCCAATAGGAACCTCACCCAGTTCTGCACTATAAGAACAGATGATCAGAATCACTTTTAGAAAGGAGTTTGGTTGCAAAGACTCTTCCTCATTCTGACTGACCTACAGAGCGGGGCCTTAGGGAGCCAGGAAGCCCAAGTGAATTCATCGTTCTTAGTGACTGTCTGGCCAAAGGTAAGAGTTTTCGGTGGGGACACATCTTCCCTTGGCATAGCGAAGGCCCTGCCTTTTGTCTTCTGGCTTATAGCCTCGCAGCTGAGAAATGCTGTGTTATTCTCTCTTCATCCTTTGTGTGACCTGACTTAGGTAACCTGTCAGGGCTGTTTCATATCACAGGGCCCACAATACTATTTTAGTGTTGGCCATTTTTCAGTCTTCAGTGTGTTGTTCTGAGCTATGGGCCCTTTCAATTTAGGACTGCGCCCTGTGGCTCGTAATCTTTTTTTTTTTTTCTTGTATTGATCCTCTGGGAATTCTGAACACTCTGTCTTCTATTTCTTTCGCTTTCTCATTCCGGGCCTCCCACTGAGGTGAAGGATACCCCCACATAACAGTGGGGGCTCCCTTCTAGACCCTGGATCAGGCACAAACAACATCCAAACACCTGTTTTCATAGAGAAAGTTACTTCTTTCTGACTGTTAGGAATATTTCCTAACACGAGCTCCCTGCTGACGCAAAATTCCCAATCAAGCCAAATCAAAACAAGCCAAATTAAAAAATATCCAGGATTATTGGGAGTTCTGCGCTCTAGGGTGGCCCCCGAGGGGTAACTGGGAAGCCTCGCGAACTTGACCTTCAGGAGGAAGAAAAAAGGATCTTGTGTTCCTCTTTTGAGAGCTCATTTAAATACCTGACCCCTCCCTGGGGGTGGGGTCAGGACCTGGCCTGCTGGAATTTGGAGTCCAGACCAGGCCTGGGGGCTGGGATAGATGCCGGGGACTGGGGCCTATGCTTTCAACTTAACACTGACTCAGGATGAAAACAGCAGCAAATGACCCCATAGGTGTAGTTTTTAAAAGGAGGGGGAGGTCTGTGTTAGAATGAGCTATGACGCTAAGGGACAAGGGAAAGGCAGAAGGGGTATCTGTCCAGAAGGATAAAGGACTGCCTCTGCAGAGAAGGGAAACAGACATGGCACAGAGAGAGACAAATGGCCGCTTACAGAGGCAAAGGGAGAAGAAAGCTGTGTTCGCACGAAGTGTTTCATTTTAATTGGGCAATTTGATTAGGTGAACCAAAGGGGACTTCTGCTTGCTGGACTTTGGTAGTCAGCCTTAGGAGGAGAAAGCAGCCAGATATGGGAATAGACCTCAGTGGCTAGCTTTAGGAATGTATCTAAGGGTGCTTGGCAAGGCAGAGGGACTAGGGGAGAAGGGCAAGGCCTGCCACGTAGTGGAGTGGGCTCATGTCCCTTCATTATGGCTCTCTTTCTCATTCTTTATTTCTCATTCCCCGTTTCTCCCTGTACGCCTTGTGCATTACTTTGCTTGCTTGGCTTTCTTGAGATAAAGCCTCACCGTGTAGCCCAGGCTGGCCTTGAACTCATGATTGTTCTGCTTCAGCCTTCAGCCACCCAAGACTCCACCATGCCCAGACTTTTAAATACTTCTAATGACCTATTCTTTCAACTTCTCCCCTGACTTTGCTAATGAAACACGGAAAGAGAGATGGCAAGACAGCCCAATAGGTAAGACAGTGTTTGTCTCAGAAGTCTGATAGAATGAATCCAAGCCCCAGAAACTCCCACGGTGGAAGGAGAGTACCAGCTTTCCTCTGACCTGCACATATGTAGTGCCACAGAACATAGACACCCCACACATACGCCCTACACATACTAATAATAATAAAGATAAGTTAAGTTTAAAAGGTTGTTAGAGAAACATTCTTAGTTTAGCCTGTGTCATTGCTTTCTGGTTTTCTGGTTAGTTGCTTTTCTTTTTTAAGATATCTCTATTTTTCTTTTATGTGCATGGACATTCTGCCTAGGTGTTTGTCTGAGTACCGTGAACACGTATTGATGGCTGTTGGAGGCCAGAAGAGGGTGTTAGATCTTCTAGAACTGGAGTTACAGTTACAACTGCTGTGTGGGAGCTAGGAATTGAGCTCAGGTCTGCTGGAAGAACTCCAGTGCTCTTAACCACCACGCTTTCTCTACAGCCCCCCTTCTTTTTTTTTAAAATTATGGTAAAACACTCTTGGACCATTTGCCTCCTGGGCCACTTTTAAGTGTGCTGTGAAATAGCATCAAATACATTCACCGTGCTGCCCAGCCTCCATTTCCAGCTGTTCCCAACTCCTTTCTTCATTGTGAATAGAATCTGCACCATTGAACACATGCCCGTTTCTCCCTCACCCCTCTAAGCCAGCACTCTGCGATCTCTCCATACACCTCTCTCGTCTGAGGATTTCACGTCAGTTTACCTACGCAGCTCTCCTTTAAATCTGACTTACCTGAAGTTGCTTGTTTGCAAGGTTTATCTAGTTTATAGCATGCATAGTCACCTGCATCATTTCTAAGGGCACACAGGTGTGTCTTCCACACTATATTACCCACCCTGTCCATGGAAATTTGGTTTGTTTCTACCTTGGCTTGTGAAGGTCACTGCTGTGTACATTGATGTGCGTCCATACAATTAATTCGAAGCTATGTCTTGTGCCCAACTTCTGAGGGGCAACCATCCTCTCTACAGAAATTCCTTTTCAAGAATCTTAGTTCAGCTCCCTCCGCTTTCCTAAGTCATTTCCTGGCCCGGGGCTTTCATTTCCCAGGAGCTCCTTGTAATCATTTGCCTGCTGTTGTCCTCTGCGGACACAGAGGGGTTGGTTCCTTTCCACTCCTTTGCTTGCACACTGAGTGGGAAAGAGAGACATGAAGTTAGTGTACTCAACCCTAGCAGAAGTGCTCCCTGTCCTCCCCAGTGCTCCTAGCAGAAATCCTCCCTGTCCTCAGTGCTCCCAGCAGAAGTCCTCTCCGTCCTCCTCAGCGTTTCCAGAAGTCCTCCCTGTCCTCCTCAGCGTTTCCAGAAGTCCTCCCCGTCCTCCTCAGTGTTTCCAGAAGTCCTCCCCATCCTCCTCAGCATTTCCAGAAGTCCTCCCCGTCCTCCTCAGTGTTTCCAGAAGTCCTCCCTGTCCTCCTCAGCGTTTCCAGAAGTCCTCCCTGTCCTCCTCAGCGTTTCCAGAAGTCCTCCCTGTCCTCCTCAGCGTTTCCAGAAGTCCTCCCTGTCCTCCTCAGTGCTCCCAGCAGGAATGCTCCCTGTCTTCCTTGGCATTTCCTATGTTGCTACAGTTTAGCATTTTTCAGAGATCTCATTTTAATGAGTATGATTTACAGTGCCGTTAATAAAGGCCTGCAAGGGAAGAGTCTCATGACCAAATAAGCAAAAGACGCATTAGCTCACAGACATCTTCTTACAGTTTGGTGTTGCTTAAACAAATTGGCAATGCTCTTCAAGAAATTTCTTCAAAGCCAACCTAAAAGTCACGCAAAGACATTCTTCCTATTCACATGCGTGCGTGCACGCACACACACACACACACACACATACACACCTGTGTTAGGTTCTTCTTGCATATTTACTTTATTCTATAGATTGACTATAAGTTAGTTCATAACTAAAGTATACACACACACACACCTACACACAAACCTTCACACCCAGTCACCTACACACACACACACACACACACACACACACACACTACACATACTTCCACACCCACCTACCTAGACTCACACACTACATACATCACACACATACACATACACCCCGCAGTCTATTTAGAGGAACCCTAAGCACTTTCTGAGTAATGATTTGGCAGCTTGTGCCTCAAGCTATCCACAGTGAGGACTCCCAAAGGAAGCACACAGTTTTGTATGAGAACCCTGACTCTTGAACACTTTCCAAGTCTCTTGCGTGCGGGGAGTGGGGATAGGAATTTGTATATGTATACACATGTGTGTATATATATATATGTGTGTATATACATGTGTGTATATATGTGTGTGGAAGCCAGATGTTAAAGTGGACCATATTTCTTTCTTTCTACACCTAGTTTTGAGACAGGATTTGCTCTGAGCCTAGAGCTCACCATAGAGAGGGTCATATTCCCCCGTTTTGGATTACAAGGGAACCCACCAGACCTGGCTTTTCACATGGGTTCTGGGAACCCAAATTCATGTTCTCATGCTTACATACCAAGCATTTCACAAACAACCATCTCCCAAGACGCTGAAGTCTTTTGATTCTGTGGCTGTATCTTGTGTACCACAAATGAGACACACCACATAAAGTGACTTTCAGCTTCTTAAAAACACTAAAACAGCAAAGATTATTCTCCGCAGATGACCAGTGAAGGCCTCTCCCCTGCCAGTCATCCTGCCAGCCGGAGTCCGGACGTCTGTGTTCTTTGTTCTGTCTGTGAAGCACTTCCTATGAAGTTGTCCCGTATTTGATGTGCTCTTTGTTCAAATACCGCTCCCTCCCTGCCAATTTAGAAAAACATGCCTCCGTGCCACCGCCACAGCTGAAAGGAGGATAAAACGTCTAGAATTTTGTTTTTCAAGGGTGGGTGGGGAGAGGCTTTTCCGCAAGCACCCAGTGATTTTCTCCGTTCCTGATCCTGACATCTCTTTCATGGTCTGTCTCTCTTCTGAAGAAAGATGCTTCCTGGATGCCAAAATGCCACTTGTTACAAATGCAGCACGTGTCCCTCTGAAACCCTCCTGGGGTAACTTCAGGAGCTGCTGGAGTGTCTGGCTGACACACACGCGGGGCTCAGCTGCCAGGACCCTAAATGGATGCCGATTACAATTAAATGCAAATTAGCGGACAGAGGACACACACACAATCCTTTCACTGGCCTTCCTACTCCAAGACACACATGCGGCTCCAGGCTGCTAGAACGACATCCATCCACCCCATCTCACCCTTGTGAGCATATTGCAAGAGCATATTGCTAGAGCCCATCACTACACCCTCATCTTTGATTGACACATCGCAGGAAGCATGTGGTTAACCAGTTAGGCGGTTTAGTTAGGTTAATGGACACAGTCACAGAGTACTCTGGGAGTCACTTGTGACAAGGAGTGACTCCCTGTCACCCACCAAACTTGCTCTCTGCTCAGTGGCAGCATGCTCACAGACTGCAGAGCTAGCTGCACAGCTGCCCTCCTCCCCTTGGCTGCCTGCTTCCTGCCTTTGCCAGCCCTCAGTCCAACACCTGTGTATGGGAAATGGTTGCTCAGCTCGGTCAGTAAATGAACCAGGGGTGCTCAGGCGCTTATTTTCATCTCCTCAATGTCTTCCTGCGAAATCAGAAGTCTGTGTCTGAGGGGCCCGAAGGAAGCATGGATGAATTAGGGCGGGGAGCACTCAGGCTGAGCTTGCACTTTACTGCGCTCCTACAGCTGAAGTGAGACAAAGCCGGAGTATGAAGTCGCCATGGCACCTGGTCCCCTCACTTACTGTTAGCATGGTGTTTGCTTCCTCTGCCAATACCTTACCAAATGCCTGTGCAGGTATCTCTGCTTGGCCTGTGAGAGTTACTGTGTGCCCGTTTATTAGATCGAAATGCTCCCTAGCCCATGTGGCAGAGGTCATGGGGTTTCTTACTATCGCTGTCACCGTGTGATGACTGCCTTGCTTGGGCTGTATTTTCTGGGTTATTCTGCATCAAGGTGGCATTCCGGTGACTAATTCTTACCAATGATACAGATTAGGACCACCTAATGGGGCTTGGGTGCTCTTCCTGTGATTCTATGGTCCATGGGTTTACCAAACCACATCATGAAAGATGACATAGCCCCTACTCGGTGTTCTGGGGACACTTCTCTGGGAACACAGGCCCAGGCTGGGATTCGTCGTGTGACACAGTCAATCCAGGGGTGGGTGTTGTTGCTATAGCTACCAGGTATGTACTAGCAGACACTAGTGTCTGATATGTGGAACACATCCTCTGAAACTTAACCCCCAGCCTAAAGACCGACATGAGAGACACCACATTGGAGCAGGAACAGGCTTCACCCTGAGCTTTCCTGGAATAGAAAATTTCTTGATGAAATAATGTTAATATTATTATAAACCCATATTGGAGGCTATGTATTTTTCTTTTTAAGACTAAATCTCATATATCTCATAATGACCTCTAACTCAATATACAGTCCAGGAAAACCTTAATCTTAACTTCTGATTCTCTTGCCTCCGCCTCCTAAGCTATGGGATTGCAGACAAGCACCACTACATTCAACTTTATAAGGTTCTGGGAATGGAGCCCGGGACTTTGTGTATGCTAGACAAGCACCCTACCGACTGGGCTGCATCCCAGCCCATTGGCTTGATTTTCTAATCACCAACACTGACCAGAACATTCATGTGACTGAAAATAACTTGTGTCCACTCCAGCTAAGGTATTCGAAGTCTGGAAATCCCTTCTCCACATACTCTCCTGCCCCAGGCCCCGCAGAGACTACAAAATAGAAGCAGACAAGAATCAAGATGGCTATGCTGTGGCACATCACTCACATACAAGGTACCCACATCAAACAGTTTCAGGGCTGGAGGCACAGTTCTGCCATGTGAAGACCGTGTCCATGACATCTCCATTTTCCATAGCACCTAACACGACCCTGCCTAATAAAGTGATTTTTCTGACTTGACCCAAGTCTTCCCAGTGTTCTGTTCTGTCATTTCCCAGGTGTCCTGCACCAGCTGTAGTTTCCTACTCTACTGCCCCCACCTACAGAGGACAGGCACACTACCTGCTCCAGAAGAGAAACCCTTCACACATTGCTTCTCCTGGAGAAGGGGAAGATCAGAGTTCACCCTCGCTGGCCACTTCTCCCTAGCACCCCAATGACAAGACAGCATTAGCCAAAGACAAAGGGGAAATGAAGGACAATAGTTCAGTGAAGACCCTAGTATCAGCTAGCAGACATGGTGTCCCCGTGTAAAGTCCTGGCAGGAATGAAACTATTCTAGAGACACTGTGCCAGTTCCCCTCAGCTTCCAGACTGTTCAAACAATGGGCTCTCAGAAACTGGAATTTCCTCAGGAACCTCGGGCTGGAGAAAGGATAAAGACTGAAGCCTTGTGCTAAACAGAGAGGAGCTAGTCTTCAGGAAGATATTTCAGGCAATTAGGACAACTTGTTAGGCTACCTTGCAAAAGAGATTGGAGCTAAGACAAGAATGTGTCAGTGATTGACAGGACCACGCTGACCAGGACTGCTTAGCTCTACATACCTCTGACCCTGTGTTTAAACCCAAACCTCACATCAGGACCTGGAAGGTGGGCTCAGGAGACCATTGGATTTCCATTTCTCTTCTTCATGAGGCCATACTTAATGAACCTCCACTTCTTCCTTTTCATAGGCGATTTTGTCCTTAATTGATTTACTGAAGACTAGTGGGTGAACCTGGCTTAAAAGGGCTGCCAGGGCTCTGGCTCTGACCCTACCGATTCCTTTTACACCAGCAGCCTAGAGCAATGAAGCTAGAGCCTGCATATTCCAACCCTTTGTGGCAGACCACACCCAAGATATGACCATTTTAGACACAGTTCGGAGGGACCCAATTAGCTCGCACTTCCGAGACAGGCAGAGTGGAGGAAAGCCGAGTGCTCCTTTCCTGAGGTTGGTACAGACAATGGTGCCCTAATCTTACCAATGCCAAAGAGCGTGTGTCACCCCAAACTGCTGACAAGCACGTATCAGGCTGCAAGGCCTGGTTATTCTTGTTGCTATGGCAAACACGCTTGACAAACAAACTTAGGGAAGAAAGGGTTAATTTTGACCCAAACGTCAAGGTTAGCCTTGGAAGCATGACTTCATGCTTCATGCCCTCAGTCATGAAGGTTAGCTGGTACCCTCATTGCTAACACTCTGGGCTGCCAAGAAACCGCTGCTTAATTGCCCATACAGAACATATAAACTCTATTATATTTTTTTTTAAAACTGAATGGCAGCTTCCCGTAGAACAATTGGAATCCAATCTAAGATGCAAGCTCTTTACCACCAAGAAGAAACCCGCAATGCAATCACCTGCATCGGTGTTTGCTTTGTTTTTGAATTTCATTAAGAACGTGTCTGCCCAGCAGTCTCCTCTTCCAGGGCTCCCACCCCTCACAATTTCCTGCGCTGCAGCCACTAAGGAGGTCTGAAGGATTCTGCAGGCTTTGTTCTGAGTGGCCAGCCCTGGAACTGGATCACAAACAGTTTTCCTCAACTGGCCTTGGGGAATTTTTTTGTTTTCTTGGTTGTTTTTTTTTTTTTTAATGCCTCCTTGGAGACCCTGGTGTAGAGCTCAGATTTCCCCAGCTTGCTCTTAGGAGACTGCACACGGCCCCTTTCCGTGTGGAACTCAGGAATGCTAGAGACTCCCTCTCTTCCCAGGCTTTCCGGCAAGTCTAATCCCTTATCTCTTTAGGAGCCTTTTGGCTAGTGCTGTTTTGATTTCCCCTGCATGGGGCTGAGCCTCTGGCATCCTGGCCCTGGCCTCCTCTCTTCAGTGGGAACCTCTGGGCTTAATGCCTTCTACAGAGATGATGTCAGATAGTGTTTCCCAATTTGTTTTCCAGGAGAAGCCTGGCCTGGATTTGGCCAGAAACTGCCTCCTCTGCTAATCTTCCTCTTCGTCCTCCTCTGCCTCCTCCTTGTCACCGTCCACCACCGCCCTTCCTCCCTTTCCATTGCCCTCTCATTCTCTTCTTCTGCTGCAGCTTCCTCCCTGTTGACTCTGCCTCTCAGGCTGACCTTAGAGACTTAGAGGGTTTTTTTGGTGATGGTGACCGAGTCCTGCTGAGGACACTCAGAGGTGCCAAAAGCCGCTTTCTCCTTTTCACCCTCCTCATCTTTCTCCAGTCGCCAACAGCTTTGGGGTTTCAGATGTAGGAAAGCTCTTTGCACCTGCCTTGTCCTTGAAGCTCCCTGCTAAAAGACTCTGACCATCCTGGCAGGAGCAAGATGTCCTAAAGAGAGATAAATATGCCCCTTCCTTCATTTAACAGTCTATGGAGACCATGGACCCCAGGAAATGAGAGTTTCCCCTGGAGTCTTTATCTATCTATCTATCTATCTATCTATCTATCTATCTATCTATCTATCTATCTATCTATCTCTGTGTCTGTCTGTCTGTCTCTCTCTCTCTCTGTGTATATATATATATGTCAATATCAAAATTTCAGTCTTCATCTGGGAACACTGCCTATTGTCCAACCTCCAGAAACAGATGGGTTTCCTCTTTTGCACCCCCAGAATCCATGTCAGAAGGCCAGATGCAGCAACATGCTCCTGTAACCCCAGCTCCAGGGAGGCAGAGACAGGGAGATCCTGGGGCATGCTGGTGAGGTACCCTCGCCTAATAAGGGGAGGTTCCAGGTTTGGTGAAAGAAACTTTTTCAGCTTCCGTAGAGAGGCTCTCCTGCCTCAAAAAAACAAGTGCAGGTGTTGCGCAATACAGAAAAACCCTGGGCATCAACCTCAGCCTCCACACATATTATACATGCACACCTAACCCCCCCACACACACCACCACCACCACCACCACACACACTAAATGAACACATAGGTGTGTCTCTCGATAGTTGAAAGCTGAGCCAGCATTTCCCTGCCTTCCTTGCAACTCTGCTGAAACCTTGTGTTGTCCAACTAAAAAGATTAAGATCATTCATATTCCTGAATTCTGACTTATGGCTAGTAGAAGGCTGGAGAGGCTGCATCTGTCTGGGTTGGCTCTCTGAGTAAGCTGCACATTGTGTTGTCAGACTGTTGTGTCCTCCAGTCTCCATGGAGACAGCAAGCCCCGCCCACACACCTGTCAGCTGTCATGTTGCATCAGTGCTTTGCTTCATGTTGGTGGGCTTTCTCCAAAACCTCCATCTTGCTACACATGACCCCTCTTGAACAGCGCATCTGAAGCCTCCATCTTGCTATACATGACCCCTTCTTGTATAGTGCGTCTGAAACCTCCATCTTGCTACACATAATCCCTTCTTGTACAGTGCGTCTAAAACCTCCATCTTGCTACACATGACCCCTCTTGTACAGCGTGTCTTCCCAGACCTTCTGCCAACTCCGTCCATGCACACAATGGCACTCTCTCCGCAGCTGGGCACTTCCACTGAAATAGCGTTGGTTCGCTTCAGTCTGTCCTAATGGGAACGGTTGTGTCTGCCAAGGAAGGCTAGACTTGAGTTTAGACTGAATCAATGAGCAGCAAGACCCCTGTGCCCTGCCTTGCTGCCACACCCCAGCAACAGCAACTGAATCTCTAGCATGAGCTTTTCCACAACGGCTGTGCCAAGTTCTGAGCCAGGACTCCCAAAGGCTGCCTGGCTGCCAGAGCCTCCCTGATTCAACTGTTCTAGAGGACTGGCTGATAAATGAACCTCCTCCCTCCCTCCTTCGCCTCCTGCTGTTCCTCCTCCCCTCTCTGAGTATGTATGTGTGCATACATAAACGTTCATACAGGTGAATACATGTGTGTTCATACATACATGTGGGTATGTACCTGTACATACATATGAGCTCATGTGTGTTTCCTTCTTCGGGGGCTATCTTCCTTGACTTTTGAGACAGCATCTCGCATTGCGGGGATTAGTCTCTGCTCGCTGGCCTTCGGGGTCCCCCTGTCTTCAACTCCCCAGCACTGGGATTTAAAGCGAACAATACCACACTGGGCATTTCTACTGGAGATATAAATTCGAGTCTTCACATTTGTGCAGCAAACACATCACAGACTGAGTTGTCTCCCTAGCTCGGGAAACATTCTTATTTCAAAGTTCCAACGATAACGCTTGCATCCCTGTGAACGGGAGGCAGAGGAGGTTGCCTGATTGCCATGAAACAGCTTGCGGGTCTGGGCTGAGCCTAGTCGGCTCTGCTATAAGCTACCTCTAATCTCAAGCACTCCTGAGAGTTCCCTAACTGATAACTCACCTGGTTCCTCTGATTTTAGCCCCACCAAGTAGAGTCAGGTTCTGCAACTCTCAAGCAGGCTGCTTTAGTCTGGTGTCAGTTTGTAAACTCTGAAGTGTTCACTTTAGAAAAGTCCCCACAGGCAGTTCAATGGATAGGGACCATTGAGCCTGGGGTGCTGTGAGCTGGCAGGAGTGTTAGAAGTAGAGGGGACAGGCGTCTCTGGTCTCTCCAAGCAGGGGGCTCCAGGCAGCATCTAGAGATGACTGTCACCTCCTGTTTGTTAGTGCTCAGTGACTGGAAACTCTTACTGGGTGCCGAGCTGGCACCTCGGGGTCTTGAAATGACTAAGTTCTCAAGACTAGGTTTGACTCATAACTCCTGCCAGCCTCCAGGCCCCAGGTTTAGGTTTTTGATATCTTACCCGAGGGTCAAACCTCACTCAAACGGGACTCAAAGCTTCAAAGCCCCTCTGCCTCCCTCAGGAAGAAGCCAACCAAACTGAGCCTAGAGTGCGATGCTCACCCAAAGATGTGAGCCTTTGATTTTGTTCACATCCGGGGTGCAAGTCCACCTCACAGAGTTTATCCCTTGCCTAGCTGGTCCCTGGAGTTCTCCTTTGAGACTTGCCGTGACTGGTCTCCGTCGCCAGCACAGCATCCTCTCTTCTTTGTGTATTTTCGCGGAGGGGAGCAGACAGTGATACCAGAGCGATCAGTGCCTGCCTCTGTCTGTCACCATAAGTCCATGCCCATGGATGGAAATATTCAAAGCACACAACTGGAATGTCAAGAACTTGAACTTGGGGCTGGAGAGATCATCTAGTCTGTCAAGCATTTACCACACAAGCACAAGGCCCTGAGTTGGATTCCTCAAAACACACATGAAAAAGGCACGCGTGATGGCACACAGCTGTCATTCCAGTGTCGTGGGAGCTGAGGCAGGAGGATTCCCTACCTGGCACTGCCCAGCCTGGACTGGTGAACTACAGGACAATAAGAGACCCTGTCTCAAAAACTTAAATGAGGCTTGGGACGATGGCACAGTGGTTAAAGGGCTTGCATGAAGACCAGAGTTCAGGTCCCCAGAACCCATGTAAACGCCAGGTGAGTGTGGTGGCCTACCTGTAAAGCAAGCTACCCCGCGGCCATGCTCTAGGTTTGATTTAAAGGTCCAGTGAATAATGAGTGATTGAAATAATTTCCTGGACATCACATTTGGGCCTCCATATACACACATGTGCATACTCACAACCACAAGATCCGTGCCCTTACATGCATATCAAAATAAACATGCATAGAGCACGTGCACACACACACACAGAAAAAGAAAAAAATTGGGAGGGGGTCCTTTTTATTATTGTTTTTATTGAGCTATGCATTTTTCTCTGTTCCCCTCCCTTCCTCCCCTCTTCCGTGAATTTTTTTGGTTTTTCAAGACAGGGTTTTTCACTGTTTAAATCTGGCTGTCCTGGAACTCGCTTGTAGACCAGGCTGGCTTCAAACCCTCAGACTTAGATATCTGCCTGCCTCTGCCTTCTGAGTGTTGGGATTAAAGGCATGCACCACCACAACCTGATGAGAAAAAATTTAAAAAAAATAAGATAGATATCATCTGAGGAACACCTAAGGTTGACCTGTGACCCCCACATGCACACAAGTGCAAGTTCATACACACACACACAGAGAGAGAGAGAGAGAGAGAGAGAGAGAGAGAGAGAGAACTTGAGCTTAATCTTCATTGATTTCTAGTCCAAAGAAGCCAATGATTGACTAGACACAGACCACCAATCTGCAAATCACATTTAACATCATATAAGCAGGGAAAAGGAGGCTGCTCCGCAAACACACACTTGGTCCCAAACAGAGAAACAACTTCTAGGGAGATATCTCCCTATCCTCTGCTAAACTGTGTGCCGTGAGAACCAGGCAGGGCCGTGCGACCCAACCCAGCTGAGTGAAGAACAAAGCTAATCCATCATTACCACTCGGAAAGAACAAAAGGCCAAACAGAGCAAGAGGAGCCCAAAGGACAGGCTGCAGGGGAGAAGAAACGGTGAGCCAGGGTTCTAAAACGTGAGCATGCCTTATGAGAGGGTTTTCGGCTGGGCAACTATGCAGGGCAACCATGCAATCAGGAGTGCAGTCCCTGCAGCTTTGGTGGAACAAAGAAGACAAGGATGGGAGCTGTTGTCACTCGAGATGCAAGATGGAAGGCTTGAAATCCACATGGAGGTGGAAATGAAACGGGCAATTGAGGGATGGATAGGCTTGGTCTCCACTCAGCTGGAGGAGCCTCAGAGCTGCCAACTGTAGGTAGGCACACAGTAAAGAGAATGGTCAGCCCAAGGCCGAGGACGGTGAGGCTGTGCTCCTCTCACATGTGCACTTGAAGCTTCCTGGTTCCTCCGTTTCCTACCAAGCTCAGCAGGCACTGGTACCGCTGAGCGGCATGTGTTTAGGTCACAGACACTCTCTGGGTCCCATGTGTTGTTCCTCATTGCCACCCTAACCCTGGTCACAGAAGGATAAACTTTAGATAATGTCAGTGCGAGAAGAGGAGAACCAGTCAGCTGCTCTGAAGAACCCTTTGGGGCTGAGAACCTCAGTCAGCGGTACCGTGCTTACCTTGCTGGCAATAACCTAGATTCAATATCCAGGACTCACGTCACAGAGGCCAGGTATGCTGGTACATGCTCGTTGTTCCAGCACTGGGGGACAGAGACAGGCAGATCTCTGGGGGCTTGCTGACCAGCCAGCCTAGCTGGTGAGTCCAGAACAGTCTGAGACCTGCCTGTCTCAAAAGCTAAGGTGGACAGCTAAGAACTGCAATGAATGTTGTCCTTTGACCTCAACACACACACACACACACACACACACACACAAGCATGCACGCACATGAGACATTTGAATTCACACCAACACAAAAAGCAGGTTATCATGTAAATGCTAAGTAGTTCAGAAGATTGGAAAGACGGCAAGTATTTTCCATACTAAATACAAGATCAACTTCAGAGCTATTTTGTAAAGTCTCGTTAAGCAAAAAAATAAAAGTTCCGTCATAAACGGGTGTGGTGGCTGTTGCTATCGCTTCATCGGTAAACACGTCAAGAATAGACAGCCGAACAACAAGCTAGGAGCATCCTAGCCCTGGGAGGGCAGCTGGCAGGTGCACAAGTGGAGGCCGAGGCCATCTCCAAAGAACTCAGCTCTTTCATGCCCTTTGTGAACAGACACAGTAATAATTAAACATCATTAAGAAGCTGTCGTCTAAACTCCAGGAGACAACAGACAGACTCTGACTGGAGACACCACGAGGGCTTAAAACTGGCTGATGATTGAATCAGACACGTCCTCCTGACACGTCCTCCCGACATGTCCTTCCAGGCCTCTCCTCCCGACACGCCCTCCCAGGTTCGCCTTTGGAACACTCACTCTCCACTGTGGGATGCTATTTTGAAAGCTGTAGAGAGAGAATAGGATTATGTCACCAAGGGGTGGCCTTGGAAGGTTTGCCCTGGTCTCTGGTTACAGGCTTCTCTCTCTGCTTCCTGGTTTGTTCTATTGGGGACATCCTTTGCCAAATGCTCCTGCTGTCAGGACAGAGCCAGGCTAACCCACCACGATGGACTGAAATCTCTCTATGACTTCTGCCAGACAAACCCTCCCTCCCTTAAGCTGCTTCTGTCTGAGATGTGGTTGACGGTGACACAAATGAATGTTACTAATCAGTTATACCTGGGATGGTGAGAAGGACTTGATTCTACGCCCCACGTGGGGTCCCCTGTCCCTGTGATCAAGGGCTGGGGCAGGCGTTCCGTTCGGAAAGTGCTTGCCTCACAAGCACAGACCCCCGTCTTTGATTCCCAGCACCACAGAATCCAGGTGTGCTGTGCACGGCTATTCTATCACCCAGGAGGTAGAGGTAGAGGATTAGGAGTTCAAGACTCTCACAAAGAAAGAGATATCTCCATTCTCCAGGGGAATGGAGAGAAAAGAATGAAAAGGCTCATTAGACAAACCACACAGCGCAGACACTTTCGTAAGTGACATAGTCGGCTATTGGCAGGTTCACAGGATCCAGTGCACCTGCTTTATCTGAGGCCCCCTAGTTCTAGGAGCTCTTAGTGTATGCTGTAGACTTCCAGCCTACCGAAGAGGCTTGGGACTGTGAGTCTCCCATTGCTCCCTAGTGGAACAGCATTCTAACCCTTCCAATAGACATACATGCCGTGGTCTGAAGCCCTCTGGATGTTTTGGATGTCGATGTCTGAAATCCGCCTTATTGCCAGGGATTCCAGACTTAAAGACATTAGAAGGAGGCCAATAGGATGAGGTCACACCTCTGAGAGCAAGTGCTCCTGACAGGATTTGCATCTCAGATTCTCTTTAGAACTAAACATCTCTGGCTGCAGCGACTTGTGGAGACTCCGGGTCCGTCACTTGCACCACGTGTGGAGGTTAATCACAAGAGCCATGCCTTCATCCCAGCCCTGCTTTGAAAAACTCACCCAGCCTCAGGATGCTCCTCCTGGAGCCAGGCTGCAGCCTCCAGTTCTGTCCACTGGGGCTGCGATGAGTCAGTCTCTCCGAAGCTCGTGAGCGCTCAGAGCTGATGGATTACTGGTGTCCTCAAGCGATGAGACTGTAATGGTTCCCGGAAGCAGGGGTCATGAACCTAGAAGATATTTTTAAAATGTATTGGAGAAGGACTGGGAGATGGCTCTGTCAGTAAACTGTCTGCTATGTGAGCTCAAAGACCAGCACCCACATAGAAAAACAAGCTCTCCCCCTATAATCCCAGCCCCAAGGAGCTGGAGACAGGCTCACTGACCAATCACTTTAGTCAAATCAGTGATTCCAGGCCAGTGAGAGACCATGTCCTAAAAATAAGGTAGAGAATGACTAAGGCAGGCGTCTGATGTCAACCTCTGGTCTCCATGCATGGATCACACACATACATACACATACATACAACATACACACATACATACACACAGCAGAGATACACACACATACATACAAACACATACATACATACATACATACATACAAACACGCACGCACACACACAGTAAATTAGAGGACCATTTCAAGATCTATGTAGAGACTGAGGAGAGAAATGCTGATAAATAATTAAAACCATTATATTTTATCCCTTCCAAGGATGTCAAACTCCATCCCAATATCCTCAAATAACTTTTACTTAGAAAGGGAAATTCTTGTTCTAGCTTTAGAAAAGAATAAAATGCCCTAGAAATCCAAAGGTCTCTCAAACCTCAGCAGACAGGCCTTTGTGGATCACCACAGCCTCTTCACAGCTTCCATGTGGCTCAGGAGCTGGCAGAGGTCACACCCTGCATTGGCTGAGATGTTCCCTGGGATGGCACGCTATGTGACAGGAGATATGGGCAGGAGAAACAGAAATACGGTGCCATCCTGCATGCACAGCGATCCAATCAAAAGCAGTATAAAAACATCAACAGGAATGTTCTAGACAGTATGTTTGCTTTACATTTATTTATTATGTCAGGGTACAGGGAGCGTGCCATGGCATCTGTGTGGAGCTGGTTCTCTCCTTCTTCCACAAGGCTCCCAGGGATCAAACTCGGGCCATCGGGCTTAGCACCAAGCACCTTTACCCACTGAGCCATTGATGGTTAGCCCACAATCGTGTGTTTTAAGATGCATATCATTCTTGGGGGCATGACGAAAACCTACACGGCCCTATTATTTCCTGCCTGTGATGAGAATCATCTCTCTTCCCAGCTTCTCCATACTGTGTAGCTATTCTTGGTCATGACGTCAATTGTCAGGCGACTGCAATTCTTGTGTCCTGTAACCCTGGTTTTATTTAACAGTGACCCTTAGTGCAAGGGAGAAGATGCTGCTAATTCCACCTGTTAAAAACAAGCCATAGAATGCTTTCTTGGGTGAAAAAGAAAGTTCATGAAAATATAATATGACATAGACTCAAACCTTCACCATAGCGGCATGCCTATCAGTAGAAAATCAGATAACATGGGGTCTGATATGTCTCATATGACCACTGGGGTCTATAACACATCCCTTGATAATAGATGGGGAGTTATCTTATTGTAGATGAATGACTTACATTACCAGAGGTTGATGGTGTGGGTCCCCGGAGTCCCTAGGAGCCACTTTTGTGGACCGACAGAGTCTCTAGAGAGGGGCCCAGGTCCAGGTCATCATTTCAGCTAGATCATCCCTGACTGCCTCTTCTTAAACTGTAGTCCAACTTACTGCTTCAAGTCATTAAGAAATGAGTTCCAAGGCAACAAAGGACCTTCTCAAAGGTCAGAATGAAGAGAGGTAGAAAGTCAGATATTCCACTTACCCGGGAGGGTGGGGGGAGGGAAGACTTGAGGAGCAAGGGGCTGGGGAGTTGGCTCATTTGGTAATGTGCCTGGCCAGTCCCTCTCTCGCCCTGACCATAAATTTTGAGTTGACTCCCTCATAATGCTCAGATCTCAAAGAGAAATACGGCCATAGTCTCACATCCCTGGAATAGGCAGGCAGGAGAGAGAGAGGGACATCATTCTTGGAAGTAGGTCAAGCAAGGGAAATGGCTTGGAAAATCACCTCGTGTTTGCCTTCAGAGGCTGAAAAACATGGAAAGAAATTCCCAAAGCAAGAAGGTGCACATCTGTCTCTGTCAGGCCTTACCAACAGCCTACCTACTCAGTCATGTGGAATGATCCAGAGAGTCATGGTCCCTGATGGAGGAAGAACAAGGCCACCCCACCTGACTCCTCCTCTCTGCAGGTGCTCATAAAGACATGTATGACTGTACATCATTCCTCAAATGATCCTGGAAGTCTCATAGGTGCTACTTCAACTCTTCTGGGGCTTTCAGAATAATGCCTCAGGCTAGTTACCTTCCGGAAAGGCATAAAGGGAGACCACTTGCAGCCTGGCAGGTGCCTTGGCCTGTGGCGTTCGCACTGAGCACCCCCTCCAGCCTGGAAGCTTCCTTTCTGGGCTCCACAGTCTTGGCTGCTCCCTTCCTTTGTCTCCAGGCTCTGATCGCTGGGCAGTGTGCCTATTAATCTCAGATGGGATGAAGTCTCTGCCACTTCCATTTGAAAAAGCAACAGCCTTTGCCTTTTCCATTTGATTCAACTGCATGAAATATTTATGAGTGCCCGGGCACTTCTGTGCCCCTCTCTCCCATCGATTCTCAGTCGCGCTAAGTGTAGACTTGGAGGAAAACACTTCCCGTCCATCAGGGACAGGCCAGAGATGACAACACCAAGGGGCTCAGCTGCTTCCTGTCCTCTGGGTAAGCGGCAATGCTCTGGTGTACAGGTGAAGAAGCTGATGTGGATTTCTGAGCCTCGGCAGTCACTCTACAGAGGGCAAGATCTTGCGGTTGGGGATTCTAGAGCTTTTATTCCCCCTCCCCCATACACACACCTTATTTTCTCCCATTGGGAGGGCTTTGGAATTTTTGCTATTGGTTCTGGTGGTTTGCTTTGTTTGTTTGTTTTGTTTTTGAGACGTAATCTCAACAGGCTGCCTTTAAACTCATTGTGTAGCTGAAGATGTCCTTGAACTCCTAACCTTCCTGCCTTCACCTTCTGAGGGCTTAGATGACAAGTCTGAACCACCATACCAGGTTTATATGGCCGTGGGGACTGAATCCAGAGCTTTGTACTTTTGGGGCAAGCACTCTATCAACTGAACTGTGTATCTTTAGGGTCTCCTTGGGGGCTTCAGGAACCACACTAAGGTGATTGAGAATGAACTGGTCTAAGAAGCCTGACAGAGGTGCCCAGAACCGTGTGGTTTCTACAGGGCTAACTGCCCCACACAGCAGTCTCAGAAGGACTGGGTTTTTCAGGTTATTGTTCCCAGGGCTTACCAAAGGATTTTATTCTGTCTCTCCAAAGGAACTCCTACCATCCCCTGGCCAGTTTCTCTTCAGTGCTTCCAAGCTCAGCATTGCAATCCTTCTAAATTCAGATGTAGGCACAGAAACTAGCAGAAATGATGTAAGGTGTGCGGACAGGAACTGATCATGGGAAAGATTCAGCTCTCACAGGGTTGGACCCTTTTGAGATTGTCAATTGTCAATTGTCACATTGAGATGTGACAATGGCATCTGCAAAGTTCATGCTCAAGAAATGCGCAATTGGATTATTTAAAAAATATATTATGTTTGGAGTAAATTCTCAATTTCATGTCAATCTGCATTCATGCATTCATGGTCACCCTGGGCCACATGTGGACTTTGGACCCTGCCTTGAACACATTTAATGCCTCCCAGGCTGTGCTAGAGGACAAGGCTAATAGTCACCTCCCAGGGTACTAGGAAGGTTGCACACCTAATGTATGTAGAACACATAACCAGGACCCAGAAATTGGTAAGAGTCTTAGAATTATCACTGCCATGATAAAACACCACGACCCAAAGTAACCTGGGGAGGAAAGGGTTTATTAGGCGTACACCCACAGCACTGTTTGTCATTGAAGGAAATTGGGGCAGGAGCTCAGACAGACAGGAGTTGGTGCAGAGTCCATGAAGGAGTGCTGCTTATTGGCTTGCTCATCATGGCTTGCTCAGCCTGCTTTCTTACAGAATCTAGGACCACAGCCCAGGGATGGCACCACCTACAATGGGTTGGGCCCTTCTCCAACAAACACAAAGTAAGAAAACACCTTACAGGCTTGCCTACAGCTGGAGCTTTTGGAGGCATTTTGTTTTTCAGCTGAAACTCCCCACTCCCCACTTCTGATGACTCTAGATTGTGTTAAGTTGACATAAAACTAGCCGGCACATTAAGTGCCTAGTAAATATTAATTATTATTGTTAGTGACATATTGTTGGTAACTAAGTGTTATCAACTTAGTTACCTGAAAGACTCCAGGGTCAGCAGGGAAGTGTCACTTCCAAGGAATTAGAACAATTGTTAACCCACCTAGTAGAAATATTATCAGATATGATATTGTAAGAAGACCTAGGTAGATAGCTCAGTTGATCTAAGTTTGATCCCCAGAACCCAAATTAAAAAAAAAAAGGAAAAAAAGAGAGAGAGAGAGAAATGGTAGTGTTTACTTGTAATCCCAGATCTGGGGAGGAAAATACTGGAGAATCCCCCAAGGTTTGCTTGGCAGTCAGCCTAGTCTAATCAGAAAGTCCCAGGCCAGTGAAAGACCCTGTCTCAGTGGAAGCACCTAAGGAACAACACCCAAGACTGTACACACACACACACACACACACACACACACACACACACACGCACACGCACGCATGCGCACACACACACACATGCATGCACACATGCACACATGCAGATCACGAGATATTACAAGATCAGTGCAGTAGATGACACATAGTACTTACCCATAATACAAAGTCAGAATTATGAGTCAATACCCTAAACCAGAAAGTTTTTGGAATGGACTGAACTTCTAGAAACAGCACCACGAGACTGTCAGGACGCCACCTGATGGTTTTGCTGAGGTTAAAGGAAAAGTGTGTTTGGACAAGTGGCCCCCTGGAAAGACTCCAGGGCCAGCGGTAGAACGTTACCTCCTCTGACCACAACCAAGCAAAGCCAACAAGAGAAAACGCTGCTGCTGGACTGGAAAATGGCTAAGTTCCCACAGCCCCTTGCTGTACCAAGGGAGGCAGGCTGGGGTGCAGCAGAGAACACACAAGACTACCTCTGAGCCAGATGTGGTCAGCTTGGCAAGGGGGCCTGGTTCAGCTCTGAAGTTATTTTAGGTGGCAATAACAGAAGAGGTTGGTTTGAGGTTGTTCGGTTATGTGGCCCTCCCTGCACACGTACCCTCAAAATGCAGAATCTGGATGAGATAAAATAAATGCTCAAGCCCCCACGGCTCACCTGGCATGGTCCCCCAAAAGTGCATAAGCAAGCAGGCCACCCTAGTGTCTTCTGAGCTAACGTGCGGCCCTTCGCACTCCGGGTGTTCTCAGGGAGACCTGAGCTGTACATTTTCTTTGCCCATGTGGAAACGACTGAGCAAGCACTCCTGTTGAATACAGCTATGCTTACCCAGCCAGCACCAGAGCACAGCTACAGTGGAATGCCTTACATGCAGCTGGCACTTTGTCCATCTGTTTACGTTTAAAAAGGCATTCGCTGACTTTAGGAATCCCAGTACCCATGGCCCAGAACGCATAAGCCATTCTATGAGGGTAGAAACGAAAACCAATTGAAAAACCGCTTGTCCTGGGTGGCTCAGTGAACTTAGGAGAGCTAGAAATGTCTTGGTGGAACATCCAGTCCGACAGAGGAGGGTCTTCAGGGACTCTCACCACAGTACCACCCCGGCTATGGGCTACCTTCCCCACTCCACCCTAAGGTCCCTGGAGTGAGAAGAGACAGGCTGGATTCTTTCGACGTTCCCCGCATAGAGTCTGATGTCAGAATCTCAAGTTGTAGGTGAGCTCTACACCGTGGCGTGGTGGATGTATGAGTCTCCACCGTGCTTAGACCAAAGCTTGCTTATATACATTCACCAGAACTTGTCCTGTTTGTTTTTTTATAGAATTCATCCTAATCTCTGTGAGGAGATATCTCATGGCAGGTTTGGGTGTTTGCATGGGTTTTGTGTTTGTTGTTTTGGTATCTATGGGGAGGAGGTGTACACACTTACGGAGGTCAGAGGCCAACCTTGGGTGTCTTTTCTCAGACACTATCCACCGTTTTGTTCTGGGTTTTTTGTTTTGTTTTGTTTTGTTTTTTGTGACAGGATCTCTGACTGGTCTGGACCTCACTGAATAGGTTAAGCTAGCTGGCCAGTGAACAACAGAGATCTGCCTGTCTCTACCATCTTCGTTCTGGGATTATGGGGGTGTATGTGGACCATGTCTAACTTTTTAAGTGAGTTTTGAGGATTGAGTCCATGCTTGCAAGGTAAGTACCAACTGAGCAATTACCCCAATGCTCATAGTGGTCTTGGCTTGCATTTTCTGTACTAATGAACGGTGCCTAGGACATCTTTTCCTTACCTCTTGGCCATTTGTATGTCAGCAGAGAAATGAGAACCTTGTGACCAGATGGAGATGTGAACACTGAATGCTAAAACTCTACTTACAGGGAGAAATGGTGTGCTGCACCTTCAAACTCTGTCGAGAAGGCAGTTCTCAGGATGAGTCATGTCACCACCGAGGCAGGGGGCACAAAGGAACAAAGCGACCTCTGGGAGACGCTGGATGTGTGTCACCTCGATGGTGATGATGGCCTTGCTGATGCTTTCAGCCATTCACTGTCACTGATTTGCCCATATAAGATACATGCAGCTTTGTAAATCCGTGATAGTTCCACAAAGATGTTGGAAATAAGACAAGCCAAAAGTAATCTTGTGCTGTTTTAAAAAATGTAAAAGCAAGGAGAGGGCTGGGAGGACACTGAAGTTGATCATTTTTTTTCTTTCCAACCAAAAGGATCCAGCCTCAATACTCAGCAGCCATGTGAAAGCCAGGGCTGAAGCGGCATGCTTATAAGACCAATGTTGGAGGCTTAGACACAAGGATGCCTGGGGTTTGATGGCCAACTAACCTAGATGACTTGATGAGTTCCAGGCCAGTGACACACCCTGCCTCAAAAAAAAAAAAAGAGGAGGAATGAAAGGCATCTAAGGATGACCTCTGTCCTTTATTACACACACGCACACAAATACACAGGTGTACATGCGTACACGGATGTATATACTGAGAGAGAAGTGCATACCAAGCACAAAGTCAGGTGTCTAGCCACCCTGAAGCTCCCTGTGGAAGAAGACATGTGCACGGATGTGTGAGCACTGCAGAGATGCCCGACATGCCCCCGGGCATGTGACTCATGGGTGAAGAAATCAGTTCACGATCACAGCCCTGCAGCGTAGCTTGAGGGTGTTAAGCTCGCTTGTTGAGTCATCCCAATTAAGAGCAATCGAAAAGGCATTTCTGCCATACTGTTTGAACTCCAGAGCTCAGAATCCGTGGGCAGAGACCGTGGAGATACACTACAAGGTTTGGGAACAATCCAACAACAAACAGTAGACACAAAGTGTGCATCCTTTAAGATCCAAGGCGGAACAGCCTGCACTATCCCGGGCTGCATCCAGCACAGCTTGGTACTTGGAAAACTGACTAGGAGTAGCAAGGGAATGAAGAAAGGGCAGACACACAGACATGTACCCAATGAAGCTAGGGTCAGGCGCAGTTCTCTCACTGCTACCGCTGCCTCTGGTACTGCAACCCAGAGCCTTGGTATGTTTGTTAGGTTCAGCACAGAGGGAGGGGTGAGCTCGCCTCAGAAGGAGGTCTGTGCACTTGAGCAGTCTCGGACTGTAAACATCCCTGAGGAGGAAGTTACCATGGCTAGTCTTTGCAGATGTTGATCAATTGTTCATAAACACTCACCCGTATACCGACTCCCAAGTAAAGCTTGCCGTTCCTCTTGGGCCTGGCCCGTATGCGTAATGACTTGGCCAGTTTACTGCACATCAGTTGGCCTTGGGAGTCCTTGACAGGTTGTGCCCATATCAAAATAAATATTTACTCAGGGCTTCCTCTGTTCCCTACAACCCGACCCTTCTCCTGGATGACAGTTTCCTCATGGAGGAAGCTGATTTCAAAATAACCTACATCCAGAGGTTGAAGATGGCTCAGCAGGCAAACATGTCCTGCATAAGCACATGAATCTGAGTTCAGAGCTAGTCATGGAAGCAACTACCTAGACCCCCCAGAGCTGGGAAGGCAGAGGCAGAAGGAATTCTAGGGCTCACTAGCCAGTCAACATGGCCTAACCAACAAGCTCCTGGTTCAGTGAGATACCCTGTCTCAAAAGATAAGTGGAGAAAATAAATAATATATAGGGTAGAAAACAACAAAAGAAGGCTCCCGACATCAACCCTGACCACACATACACACACACACACACACACACACACACACACACACATACACATACACCACGCTCCTCTTCAATTGCAAACATAACTTTTTAAAATTTACATAAGGGAGAAAGCTAGCACCTGCCTCCCACGCTTTATTTACCACAGGCCTTCAGATTCTGAAAGATACTGAGTGAGGACCTTCTAGGCTTCTTCTTTGGGCCGAATACTCTGAATGTTCACATATTTGTCTTTTCTTCCTAGCATGTTCTGCTTGTTTCTCCCTACAAACAGAGGCCCATGGCTTCGGGTGTGGCATAAAGCCTAAGGATGAGATGAGAAGCTTCCACCAACGTGACAGTCCCTTTGGTCTCTGAGATCTCTCTGGACTGTGTCGCTCTGGGTTCCACGGCACACAGTGAGGCAGTAGGGGCGTCTGTCCAAGCAGTGGGGGCGTCTGTCCAAGCTGAGCTCCTCTCCCAGGATCACCTTTACTAAGGCAGAGCGAAGACTACAGATGAAACCCTCCCGTTAGCCTGAATACACGCACAGGGCAGAAAGAAAACTGGGAAGAGTAAGCTCAGCTGACAGCCTTGAAGAGTGAGTTATTTTCCCTTCAATGTTCCTTGATTATAATTTCACCATTTCAATAAACAAAATCAGAACAATTTTAGAAAAGAAATAGTGGGTCTTTATAAAGTGTTCGGATAGTGTAGAAATATTTTTGAAGTATATAATTTTAAGCATAAATAACGCAGATTGTAGGCACAACAGAAAACTACACAGAGAATTTTCTACTCACTGCTGTCATTGACTTTAATTCCTTTAGTTTCAGGGGAAAAAAATGGTAGGAAATTTGCTGTGGTCAGAATCAGATGTGAGAATGTGCTGAGCAGCTCCGTCACAGTGTAAAGCAGTGTGCTTACGTGGAACTCAGGTGTGTCCTGCTGCACGAATAATGTGAGAATTGGACCCAAAATACACCTCAGGGTTTTTGTGAACACTGTGGAGGTGTCTTCGTAAAAGTCCCTTGAGAGACTCGGTTCTAGCCTTGCCTCACCTGATAGCAAGAATCACAACCTGTGTGAAACAGGGACAAGACAGCAGTGATGGACCCTTTAACTCCAGTACCCCAGAGGCAGAGGCAGGCCTGTGAGCTGCAGTACAGTCTGCTCTACAGATCAAGTTCCAGGACAGCCAACCTAAGCTCCACAGAGCAACCCCGTCTCGAAAAACAAACAACAAAGCAGGAACAGGGCTGACTGAGATGGTTCTGACTGTAAAGTGCAAGCCTTAAAGTCTGAGTTCAGATCAGCACAATAAATCAAAAGCTGGCACAGCAGAAGGTGGAGTCTGGAGGGTCCCTGGAGCCCACTGGTCAGATAGTGTAGCTGAATTCAGGGAGCCAAATGCTCAGTCTAAGACAAGCATTTGTTCTCACACGTGCATGCGTAAGGAGCTCAGAGAGTTATCCCGTCCAGGGCTTTGTCCCACGGTGATGCAGGATCCTAAGCTCTCCCGATTGCACATTGCATCACGCAGCAGCACAATCTATGGAAAGCCGTGCCTTTCGTCACGGGCCTCAGTATGCAAGCTGAGAGAAGAGACAGCACTGTCTCCTGACTGCTCTGTGTTTGGCATTTGATGGTGGCTTCATATAAAACAACTAAAGAGATGGAATCCAAGGCACCATCTGTATGTTGGGTCATGTGTGCAGTGTGTGTGTATATGCACGTGTCCACATGCATGCGCACAACATGTATGGGTGCACACATACATCACATACATGGAGGTCAGAGGACATCATGCATTTTTCTCAATCACTCTTCACTTTTCTTTTGAAGATAGAGTAGTCTCTGCACCCAGAGCTCAACAATGTGATTAGTCAGCCCTTGGGATCATCTTCCTGTCTTTTCGCTGGCACTGGTAGTATAGGTTTAAACCATTGTGTCTGGCTTTTTACATGCATGCTGAAGCTGGAATTCAAATCTTCATGCTTATACTAAGTGCAAACACTTTACCCGCTGAGCCGACTCCCCAGCCCCCAAGGTACCATTTTGGATTATAGAAACTCGTACAATGGCAGAGACATTTGGGCCCAATGATTGTTCAGTGGTCTTTGGATCACTGAGAGTGACTTAAAAATGTATCAGAGACAAGATCCACACGGCCCATCAGTATCAACATCCATCTATGTTCAAATTGGCAAAAGCAGCCAAACAACTGGTGCCATCAGAGATGGTGCCCGCCAGCCACCAGCAGCCACGCCACAGTGAAGAGGATGTGGGCACAAACCTTTCAGAGTTCAATGTGTTACCTGAGACCAAGCTAGCACCATCAAAATACCGTATGCCCTCCACCCCTTCCGATGGCCCCAAGCCTGGCACAGGGCTTACTCAGAACGAAAGTAGCACTTGTGTCTCTGGGCCAACAGTCTTTCCTAGGTGGGTAAGTGAGGTGCCAGACAGAGCAACTAAACCAGATACTTGTGCCGCCCAACAAGAGACGGGCCTAAACAGAATCCGTGTGCCTTGCCAGATCATATCGACACCGTGATAAACATCAGAAACCTGACCACAAATCCTAGCTCTTTTAATTTGTCATTCCGAGATACATGCAGGCACACACTCGGACCTCCTTTGGCCTAACGGCGTTTCAGAAATAAATTGGCAGCATGTCGGTATGAAACGCTGCCAGTTAGTTTCATTTATCAATTTGTTGATGTCATTGCAAAAGAAATAGCCTCCACTTGAGAAACGACACTTCATCCATAACAGAAATGGCTCGCGTGCTCCTCAACGGCCAGCGTGTCAAGTAATAGAACATGTCACCAGGCTAGGCTCCTGCAGATAAGCAACACCATAGCCAATACATACTCAGCCAAAACAGTGCTTCAGAATGTGGGAAGGAAACGGATTTTACAGAGTCAGAGATCAGCGAGCGTGGAATGCCAGAGAGATTGACAGCTTGGCTCTCAGTCACTGCTTCTCACGAGCTGGTCATGGGAGGGAACAGCCGTGGATGAATGTCTGTCCAGGTACTTAAATGATCCATATGTCTGTCTCTCATCTCTCCCTAACACTTTCCTTGGGCTGAAGAGTAGACCTGATGAGCTAGTTTAGTTTCTGACCACCAGCTCTTGCTGGAATGGGCAGCAGGCATGATTAGTAGATCCAAGATGGCCTGTCTCTGTGCTCCCCACCAGCTCCAGGCCAGACAGACATCTCTAATCGATCAAGAGAAAACATAGGACTGGGGAGCTAGCTCAGTGGATCAACTGCTTTCCCCACAAATGGGGACCTGGGCAGAGTGGAACACCCTTATAATCCCACTGATGGTGAGGTCTCCAGACGACAGGCAGATCCCGGAAGTTCAGGGACCAGCCATCTTAGTCTGCATAGAAGAGTCCCAGGCCGGTCTCAAACAAAAGATGGAAGATGCTAAAGATCGTCTGAGACCGAGAACTCTGACCTCGTGTATGCACCCACACATACACACGCACCCCCAACACACACACACAGAAGGAGCAATCACATGCTGGTGATTCATACTCCAGGCTGAAAAGGCACCATCCATAAGGTTCCCTAGCATGCATACAGAGCGTGAGTCTTCTAACTCTGCTTCTGGACTCAAAATCCTGAAGCTATCCCGCCAACCTCCCCAGATCTGAGCTTCCTGGAAAGATAAAACAACAACAACCAAAAAAAAAAAAAAGGAAAAAAATTTAAAAAATAAAAAACAAGGCTAATGGAGTTGGCATTCTGTAGAAAAGTGCTAGGGAGGAATGATCTCTCCAAATGATTACAAAGCCCTTTGCAAATACCAAAGTGGTGATGGAACCATAATGAGCTCAGCCCAGGAGCAGGATGTGTTGACGGCTAGCAGCTTTAATTGCTCCTGCTCCTTATTAAACTGCTCGTGGTTTGAGTAGAAAAAGGTGAGTATTTCTCCAGTCTGGTCCAACCGGGCTGAGGATTTCTGCGATGTGCAACACTGCCCTCTATCGGCAGCAGGCGTCCTAGTCAGCCGCGGACGCCTAGCGATTCTCTTTCCTCACCTTGTATCTTTTTGAACATCACAGCTGAGGCCCGGGAACTGGTGAGCAGGGGCCCGAGACCTGACGGCTCAGCAGAGGGTTTTTGCTTCACAGAGTGCGGTATGTGTCCATTAGAAAGCTGCTGAGTGGAAATCTTATTCCCTGGGATTTTAAACAGCCACATTTCCTGGCATTTGACATAAATGGGGCATTTAGCAAATGGAGTGCCAGATGGAGCTCCTGGCTCTGGAAGACACTGGAGAGTCGGAACCGCTGTATGTACGCATTTGATAGGCTTGTTCACCGCTGGGCCAACCATGGCTCAGAGGAGGTGGGGTATGCTTCAGGCCTCCGAGGCCGCAGGTGGCCCCTCGCCCTCAGCGCCTCAAGGATACTTCTCAAGAGCCACAGTTAGGGTAATTCATTTTAACCCTCAACAGCCCACCCCTCTCAGCTTGACTGCCTTACAAACCTCGTATAGGAATGTAGAGCCGGTGAATCACACTTGTGCAGTGGGACCTCTGGAGTGGTCTGGGGCTGACCTCGAGATCACCGTTCTTGAGACCGAGAAACTGATGCTTAGGGCATCCAGGCAGTTGCCCAAGTTATACAACAGCATCATGTAGCATCAGAGAGTCATGAAACCTCGGGTTCTCTGGAGTTGTCTGAGCCCACTTTCCCTCGGTTACACAATATCATCACATAAACATAGGAAAGCCACAAAATCTCAGATCTTCTCAAATGCGTGAGCGTGCTTTCCGCACACACGGACACACCCCGTCATACTGGTGCCGCGCTGTTGGTGCGTGGTTCACCACTTCTTGACATTGCTGAGGTGGAAGACAGAGACTGGATAGTGATGTGATGACTCCATCAGGTCTCCAGGGTCTTTTGAGGTAGAAGCGTCCTTTCTTTGCTAAGCTGGTGCCACTATATAAACTGAACCAGACGAAGGTCTGGGGTGCCTCACGTTCAGATAATCCCCACATATATTCATGAAGTAGCTTTTTCTTAAGCCCACAACACAGCTAATCACGGCATGTACCATTGCAGCCCAGCATGGATGCTGTTCTTTTTCCATAAAGGAGAAGAGAGATATCTAGAAGCACTGAGGCACTTTTAGCTCACATGGTAGGCAACCGGAAGAACTTAAGACTCCAGTCATGGTGGTCCACTCTTGTGCCCCTGAAGTCCGTGTGTTGTTATTTTACAGGCTCTTGGGTCCCTGCTTTAACTCAGGAGAGATCGTGGGAAATGAAACTCTGTTTCCTCTCCTTCCCTCCCGCCCGCATGTGTGACTTAATCAAAAGTACACAGACACACTCCACCAGCCAACGCCTAAGCTGTTTACCACCTCAACTGGGAGACGCTGAGAGTAGCTGTATTGGACTGTAGAGAAGGCTACCTCACAAGGGGCTATGAGGTGACCTGGGTGCCTGGCACATCCAACCTGTCTTGCTCAGTTTGTGCAGTGGTACCTGCTTCCTTCTGAAACAGTGGGCCACTCTCAGCCTCTGCACAAAAGCCTGGCACAAGGTCCCTCTGCTCCAGAGAAGCCACACACCCCCTGCTTCAAAACAACACTCTTATTGCATAGAACTCTTTCAACAAACACCTCTAGAGAGCATTGCTTTTCTTTGAAAGTAAAACACGCAATGGTGGCTGCAGAGCAAACTCCTTTCCCAGTTACACCCTTGAAGCTCTCCTGGCTCCCTACACTGAACTAAATGTCTGGGAACAATTTCAACAGAGATCAGCTTTGCAAGTTTTGAAAAATGTTTGTTCCAAGCCTCCAGTGAGCATAAAAAGCCATTTTTTCTATAATGTTTCCACTAAGACCCTTTCAGAGGTTGTCTGCTCCATTTCTGAAGAGATCTGAGTGAGAAAGGAAGGGCCTTACTTCTCCAGGCATTGTGACTAGGAAGCACCCACTTCAGACGTGTTCATAAAAGGTTAGAGAGCAATAAGACCCTGGGATGCGCCACTGATGGTGGCGGAGAAGGAGTGGCTGAATGAAGGTGGAAGGGGAGAGGAAGAGAGAAGGAAGAGGAAGACAAGAGAAAGAGAAAAGAGGAAGAGGAGGGGGCAGGGAGGGAGAAAGAAGAGAAGGGAGAGAGAGAGGCAAGGAGGGAGAGAGGGAGGGAAGGAGGGAAAGAGAAAAGAAAGGAGGGAGAGAGGGAAGAAAAGAGGGAGAGAGGGAGGGAAGGACGGAGAGAGGAAGGGAAGGAGGGAGAGAAGGAGGAAGGAAAGGAGGGAGAGGGGGAGGGAAAGAGGGAGAGACGAAGGGAAGGAGGAAGAAAGGAAGGGAAGGAAGGAGAGAGGGAAGGAAGAAGGGAAAAAAGATTATTAAGGAACAACAGCATCTCAGATCAAGGTTAAGAGATTTGACCGACTTTGTCATTTCTGAAGAGAGTCCTGCCAAAGGGGATGCTGACCCTCATGCAACCATCCATGCTCTTATAGGTGGGGTGGGGGTGGGGTGTGGTGTTTTGTTAGAACACAGGGAAAGGGCATGATAGATCACAGTGCACAGTTAAGTGATTCCCTAGCAAACAGGTCCCTAAGGTCTATGAAAGCCAGCCACGGTGACAGACAAGTTATTACACAGCCCCAGGGTTCCAAACCGGTATTTTCACCAGCTAGTCTCAAACGTGGGAAGAATTCCTCTGGTCCTCCTATTGGTTAAGAGAGAGAGAGAGAGAGAAAGAGAGAGAGAGAGAGAGAGAGAGAGAGAGAGAGAGAGAGAGAGAGGAAAGAGAGGATGATGATGGCTGGGCAAGACGATAGCACAGAACCTCTGTGGAGCATACTGCCACACAGTACCCGACTCATATTTTCCCTCCATAACCATTAGAAAAGAATGAATTTCAGAAAGGGGGGAACGCAGTGGTCTTCCTAAGCCAGGGCTCTGCTGCCTGCCGACTGTGACCACCCAGGCCCACTGATAGAATATGCTCCGTTCCTAAGTCAAGCTGTAACTGCTTTGCACAGAAAGATGCTTCGGTCTGCAGCCCATGGCATGAGAACGAAATATCTTTGCTGGCATGTGAGGGGAGAGGGTTGAATTAGAAGTTTATTATAATTTTTATATGAGTCAATGAAAACTTCCTCCAAAGAGCCCATTAAAAAAAATGACTTTTGGTTTTCCAGAAAAGCACATGGTTCTTCAACATATGGTCTATGGGGGTTCGTACAAGGGTGTGGACACAGGTGTGTGTGCACCTGTGAAGCCAGGGGTCAGCCTCAGCAGTCTATAGGGGTGTTATCAAGGGTACAGGCACAGGTGTGTGTGTGTGTGTGTGTGTGTGTGTGTGTGTGTGTGTGTGTGTGTGCAGGTCAGCCTACGCTGCCATTTCCTAAAAGTCTTCTACCGTGTTTTTTTTTTCATTGTTTGTTTGTTTGTTTTAGAAGGATTCTCCCACTGAGACCTGGAACTCTCCAAGAAAGCTAAGCTGGCTGCCCAGGGATCACCAGGGACTTCTCCCATCTCCACCTCCCAAGCCCCGCCACACTCTGGTTTTTTGTTGCTGTTGCTACTGCTACTGTTGTCTTTGTTTTGTTTTTATATCCATTCTGGGGTCAAACTCAGATCCTTTATCAACCAACTCCTCTTCCTGCCCCTCTAGCCACTTTTAAAAGCAAGCGTTAGGATACAGCTGAGTGGGGGAGTATTCACCCAACATGTGCACATAAGACCCTGGTTCCCACTCCTAGTGGGAGAGTGTTCACCCAACATGTGCACATAAGACCCTGGTTTCCACTCCTAGTAGGAGAGTGTTCACCCAACATGTGCACATAAGACCCTGGTTTCCACCCCTAGTGGGAGAGTATTCACCCAACATGTGCACATAAGACCCTGGTTTCCACCCCTAGTGGGAGAGTGTTCACCCAACATGTGCACATAAGACCCTGGTTTCCATTCCTAGTGGGAGAGTGTTCACCCAACATGTGCACATAAGACCCTGGTTTCCACTCCTAGTGGGAGAGTGTTCACCCAGCACGTACACATAAGACCCTGGTTTTCACCCCTAGTGGGAGAGTATGCACTCAACATGTGCACATAAGACCCTGGTTTCCACCCCTAGTGGGAGAGTATTCACTCAACATGTGCACATAAGACCCTGGTTCCCACTCCTAGCACTGCAAACAAAATGAAACCTTGGGCTCCCAGACAGGGAGCAGGCAGAAGCCTGGGTGGCACAGCTGAGTTACACTGGTCATAGGGCTGCATGGGTGCCAGGGGCGCACCCTACCAGGTGAGCAACAGCGACAACATGGGCTCTTAACACTCCCATGTGTTTGCTTGTGGCAACGAGGAGTCTCACACCACCTGCAACCACAGACCTCACTTATAAAATCAAATTAGATAACAACTGAGGTGTCCATTCCAGGGAACCCCTGTTCTGAAAGCTAATGTTTACTTTTTAAAGCACAGCCTGCTGTGCTGTGGGGTCAAGAGTCTAAGAAGTGAAGGATTGCTATTCAAGATCGGTCTTTTTGTCTGGATTCTCTTCCATTTCTTTTGCTTCGGAATTTTCAAGCTCTCTCTCAGAGTAAATCACCATTATGAGCCCCTTGCTTCTCTCTGCAAAGGGATTTCACACAGCACGCTGGAATTTCCTTTGTTTAAGATGCTTGCAAAATCTGGAATGTTCTTGCTGGTTTCCTCCTAAAGTGAGGGTGTCCGGCCCGGGGCCCTCACTGACAGCATGCTCTAGGGTCTATTCGACACTATTTGGCGATTTATATTTCTCAGTCCACACAGAACCAGATCAGAGCCCAGAACACCCAGTATGTTCAGGGAACTGAGCTAAAGGGCCCAGGCATGGCCAGATTAGTCAGGCATATGGCAGACAATCACTGCAGTTAGCCGATGATTTGTGAATCAGAAAAGACAGCAGCTGATAGCGTTAGGGAAATGGCTAAGTTCTGCAGTCAAGGCATGAAGACCTTCATTTGATCCCCATAACCCATGAAAAACCTGTCACAGTGGTACAGATCGCTAACCCCAGCCCTGGTAGCCAGAGGGCTCGGAAAGATAAGAGGACTCCTGGAACTCACTGACAAGCCATTCTAAACAACTGCTGAGTTCCGGGTTCCGTGAGAGACCCTGTCGCCAAACTTAGGCTGGAGGATGGCTGAGGAAGAAACCCAGTGCCAGCGGAACTCCACGTGAAAGCATGCCCCTATACACATGGGCACCCACCACACACACACATGCACACACCCACACGGATACATGCATATGTCACACTCCCTCCCACACCCATACGTACACACAATTAGAGAAGTTGAACATGGGATGGTCTGCTGAAATGTGTAATCCTCCTCATCAGCTATCCAGATCACTATCTGCCTGTCAGATCACCCGTCACTTTAGGGTTAGGGTATGGAACCTGCTGTTTCAAAATATCAGTATTGCAGGGTAATTTATTATAGCCTCTGTGTTAACGCTACCACAAGCTTGATGCTGCTAATGATATTTAGCTTTATACAAATTGTGACACAACTATTTTGTGTGTGCAAAAGCAGTATATGTGGGGGGGGGCGTGCCTGAGGGGTCCAGATGGCAACCTCAGGTGCCAGTGCCATTCCTCGGGAGCCGTCTGCCTTAGTTTCTGAGATAGGGACTCTCAGGGGGATCCAAGGCTTACCCGTTAGGCTTAGCCGACTGGACAACAAGTCTCACCGATCCTCCTGTCACCATCTCCCCAGGGCTGGAGTTACAAGTATGCCTCACCCCACCCAGCTTTTCCCGTGGGTGCTGGGAATGAATCTCCATTCCTCGTGATAAATCTTTGGGCCTCTACCGCCGGGCTGCCTCCTAGCCCACATGACTGCCTTTCATCTTTAGAAATCAAACCGTAACATGGACTAGAAAATAGGCATTCCAGTCTCTGCTTTTACTGAATTTCCCAGAGATGTATGAAAGCAAGAAATATTTCCCAGGGCTATTTTGGGAAGCAAGTCCAAAAATGTCCCGTGACCCTGAGCTAACTGAGCTACTTCTGGGCCTGCGCTGGGAGTCTAGAAGTTGCAGCACAGGTGAACCAGGCCATCCGAGCCCTTCCCTCACAGAGGCGAGGAGACAGGGCGCCAGGGACGGCTGGGATCCAAGACCACTGCAGGCTCAGACTCAGCACTCAAGAAAGAAAACGCATGCGTTCACTTGGGAAAGGGGGAGTCTGTGAGGGCCAAGCGTTGAGGAAACGGAGTTAACCCTCCCGAGGACTTGTCAGGAGGAGGCAGGCCCAGCTGCAGTCCCTCCGGGGCCCTGCACTGGGCTCCGCAAACCATTTCCTGACAGAGACTGTCAAACACTGGGATGAGGTGCTCTGGAGGGTGGGGCGACCTCCGTTCTTGGCAGGTTTGGAGAAATGCTAAGCAGATTCCCATCTGCTGGAATGAGCGTCCTAAGGGGCGCACTGGGCGGCCTTCACAGACCTGGTTCAATGGTCTTCACACCCCTGTGGTTAGAGGAAAGGGAGCGGCCAGTGGCTCTCCACCCACTCCGCTAGACATTTCCTTCCCTGTCAGAACAATGTTTTTCTTCTCATGTCTGAGCGTATCTGCACCCTGAAGAAATTGCTGCTTTCTGTTTGTTTTTCATGAAGTGTCCGCTATGTCTGATTTTCTTTTTTTCTTTTTTTTCCTTTTTTAAAAGAAGTCCCTGCAGGTTAATGGATGGTTTGAGCAAAGCCATTTCTGCAACATTTCGGTGTGAATCCTCTGAGTTTTCATTAAGGGAGGCACAAGAAGGCAGACCAGAGTTTACAGTCATGGAGATTCTGGTCTATGCATTTTCTATGGCAGCAGCTTCGAGTTCTTGGTCAGCACTGACCCTCATATTCTGAGCTCAGGACTGCTCCTGGCATTCAGTCGAGGTGCTTCTAAGAAAACCCACAGATCTCTCACAAGCCTCTGGACTAGAAGGGTGAGGAGAGGCATCACATCAAAAACTCGTGGTTTCACACATGCTAGAGAGGAGAGCACAGGACTCCTGCACTTGAAAAGGTCATCTAGGCAGGAGGACCAAGATGGAAGCAAACTGGAATTCCTCTGTAGGCTTCTCGCCCATAAAGAAAAGCTGCCCGCTTTCCCTGGGTCTCAGATTCCTCACCGATGGAATGCGTCCAAGCCTCTCCCTTACAAGGTCACTGTGAAGGATAACTGAGATGATATTTGTGCGGCAAGAGACACAGGCTACAAATCTGGTGTTCCTGGTGTCCTTTGCCCTTTGGGTAAGCATACATCTGAACCTCAAACTTAAACGGAAACCCCTGGGAACAAAGTGGTGAAAAGATTCCCAAAAGAACAAGGACAGATCTTGCCCATTAAAGCCAGCAGTCATTCCTTTCCATGTCTTCCCATAACTCCCTCCCTCTTGGACCTTTGTACATTCCCAGATGCAGAAGTCCCTGTAAGACTATTAAAGTCAGTCAACTGTTCTTCCCTTCCAGAAGAACTAAGGATGCCGAGGCCCAGATGCTGCCCCTGGCAGTTTCCCACATCACAGAGCTCCCCATCCTCTAGGAAGAAATGACCTTCTGACCCTGTCCTCCCGGAAGGGCATTGCAGACTTCCTGGGTGAAGGTTGCCTAAATGAGTTATATTCATAGCCGTTCTTTCCTCTGAGCTGTTTCGGGAACTGGGAATTGCAAGTTCCCTGTCCTGATCCAGACAGGAGCATGCGGGCCTGCATCTCATGCCCACCCCTCACTAGCGCTGTGTTACTGCACCATTTCCAACTCCAATTTGTCTCATACTGGTGGTGAAACCTAGACCTTAAGTCTTCTGTTTATACTACTTCTTGTTGGTCTGGGGAGATGGCTCAGTTGGTAGAGAGTTTGCTGCACAAACACAGGGACCTGAGTTCTACCCACAGCATCCACACTAAAAAGAAACAACAGCAACCGAAAGATGAGATGGTGTCCCTGCAACCCCAGTGGAGCTGAGGCTAGATGGGAGAGCCGGTGGCGCTCACTGGCCAGCAGTCTAGTCTAAATGATGAGGGCCGACACCCAAGGTCGACTTCCACACACACACACATTCATACACATGAATACACACTCTGCACACACCATCATGAACACACACATGTAAAACATCCTCCCATTGACTGATCTGCTCACGCTTCATCAACCATTTTTCAGGAAGAACCCTGATGTGATGTATCCAACATGACAAGAACCTATGACTCAGTTCTCCTAACACGCTTTGACACAAGAGCCTCCAGCTGAGGAAAACAGAGAACTCGAAGGTCATACGGTTACTGGTGGACCAAACCAGGAACAAACTCAGGATGATCCCCAGCCCTGAAATGTTACCCTACCCTGCAGGCATCAGGAAACTGCCTGTGAGTGTTTGGGAGGAAGTAAATAAAATGTACATGTTTCTACTTTTTGCATGGATGGAGAAGTTTCATGTATCTCATGGTTCAAGAGGACTCGGTCTATCACGGAGGGGAGGCAGGGCAGCAGGATCCTGAGGCAGCTGGTCACATTGCGTCTGCCGTCAGGAAGCAGAGAGAGAAGAACGCTGATGCTCAGCTCACCGGACCCCAATCCACATGGTGAATCTTCCCACTAAATTGTAAAAGGAGCGGCGGGCTGTGTCCTGCTACCTGGCTCCTGGCTAGCTTTATCCTAAATAATTACATGGAAACTGTATTCTTTTAAACACTGCCTGGCCCATTATCTATAGCATCTTATTGGCTAACTCTCATATCTTGCTTTAACCCATATTTAATAATCTGTGTAACACCACAAGGTGGTGGCTTACTGGGAAATATTCAGCATGTTTGACCTGGGGGCTAGCTGCATGGCGTCTGCCTCACTGCCTTCTTTCTCCCAGCATCCTGTTCTGTCTACTCCACCTATCTAAGCTGCTGTCCTATCAAAAACCAAGGCAGTTTCTTTATTAACCAATGAAAGCAACACATAGACAATTAGCCCTCCTCCATCACTAAATTAACCCAAAATCTTCCTCATGAGCAAGCTCTAAAGTTTATCTCACGCCAGTTCTGGATCCTGCCAAGCTGACAGTCAGTCTTAAGCATCACAGTGGAGTGGACAGTGACATCACAGTGGAGTGGACAGTGACATCACAGTGGAGTGGACAGTGACATCACAGTGGAGTGGACAGTGCTGGCTGTGGCGCTTCTTATGCGTGGAGTGAATGTAAGGTTTTGTCACCTCTGAGATGTACTGCCAGCTCATTTGCACAAATGCCAAGTTCAGACAAATTCTAAATTTCTTAGGAAGGACTTTTTCTACTCAACACATCTGTTTCTGGAAGTCCAATATGGGTCTCCTTAGGGAGGAATGAAAACTACTTTGGGGAGCCAGTCATCGGAACGAGGATGCAACTGTCACATGATTTCATCGCACTCGGCTGGTTTCACTCTGAGCGCCCCAGCATTGACAGTGACTGAGGATTGTGCCAAGCATCCGTTTAAAACCCTGCCTGAACTCCCAAACGCTGTAGATACCCAGACAGCCTCTGCCTTCTGCTGGTCAACCTGCTGGCTGTAGCTACCCAGACAGCCTCTGCCTTCTGCTGGTCAACCTGCTGGAGTCTGAAAGCACCCTGTGAGCCCCTAAGCTCTCCTGCCTGAAGCTGAAGACTGTTGGGTGCAGGCAGAAATCTGCCGGCGTTCTGATGAGTTCATTGCTACGTGAATGGCACTGCCCCAGCACCCTAGGAACTACTGGACCTCTGGTTACTCATTGCGCTGTGGGATGCTGAGTTTGCAGATGTTACTAGTCTTGCCCCAGTTGCCTCAGAAACCTACTCTCTGATGTCCTGGTACCTCCAAGTATAACAACCACAGGGTCACACTTAGGTCTGCCCTGTGTGTGAAGGGGGAGGGTAGTGTTCTAGCTCCTGTGTAACATGATGGGGGCTGGCTTGTTCGGATTTCTGTCCTGCCCAGCCCCCCAGCTGTTTAGTCCCAGAGAAAAATCACACACAGATCATTGTAAGTTGTAATATGAGGGGGCCGGCTTGTTGGGGTTTCCGTCCCGCCCGGTACCCCACAACCGGCAAGCCCCAATAAAAATCACAGACGGGACTCCATAAGATTATAAACTGATTGGCCCATTAGGTCAGGCTACTTATTAGCTCTTATAACTTATGTTACCCCATTATCCTTATCTATGTTAGCCACACAGCTCAGTACCTTTCTCAGTTTGACAGCTTACATGTTGCCTCTTCGGTGGTCTGCAGCAGGAGTGGCTGAGGGAGCTTCTGCTTCCAGAATACTCCCAGTCCCTTTGCTCCACCCCTACTTCCTGTCTGGCTTTCCCGCCTATACTGCCTGCCAGGCCAATCAGCGTTTTATTAAAATATGATTGACAGAATACAGACAATTCTCCCACACCAGTAAGTTATAATGCTGATTGGCCCATTAGGTCAGGCTTCTTATTGGCTAACTCTCATATCTTGATTAACCCATTTTTCTGATCTATTTTAGCCATGTGACTCAGTACCTTTTTCAGTGGGGCAGCTCACATCCTGCTGCTTCGGTGCTCTGGGCAGGAGTGTGAAGAATCAACTTCCTCCTCCCCAGAATTCTCCTGCTCTCCTTGCATCATTTCCATTTTCTGTCTGGTTTTCCCACCTATACCTCCTGCCTTGCCAATCAGCGTTTATTTAAAACATGATTGACAGAATACAGACAATTCTCCCGCAACACTCCTGCCTGCTTTGCTCTTGGTTTTGGTTATTACACTGACACTTGAACCCAGAGCTTTTCACATGCTGTAGAGGTATTTTTCTGGCTATATCCTTAGTATAAATCCATAGATTACAGCTTTTTCAAAGGTAATTTATACAGACAATTTATAAAGTAATAAATATCCCAGCTTAGCCAGGCAGTGGTGGTGCACGCCTTTAATCCCAGCACTTGGGAGGCAGAGGCAGGTGGATCTCTGTGAGTTCGAGGCCAGCCTGGTCTACAAGAGCTAGTTCCAGGACAGGCACCAAAGCTACAGAGAAACCCTGTCTCGAAAATCCAATAAATAAATAAATAAATAAATAAAAATAGATATCCCAGCCTATACATACCACATTCTATATTTAGTGCATGTTGGTGAACAAGTATCTTGGACTGAGCTGGGTATGGTAGTGTACACCTATAATTCAAGCACTTGGGAGACTAATGGAGGAGGACCCCAATGTCCAGGCAAGCCTGGGCTTCATATTGAGTCCCTATCCATAAAGTCAAATAAAAGAATATTGACATGTCCCATGAGCCATACTCTATAGGTGGCTTATGGTAACCTATAATTATATAATATATGATATTAATATATGATTAATATATGATTAATGTTTAAGTTTTCCACAATGAACAATAAGTTTTTCCTGCAATAACATTTAAAGTTTCCAGGAAGAAGATGGGGCCCCATAACAACAATTCCACTTGGTTGATATGACATCATGATACTGATAGCGCTACTACAAGACCTGTTTTGGGTACCAGCTCAGGAAGGGAGCCTAGTCGCTGGAGCAGGAGCCGGGAGCAGGAGCCGGAACCAAGAGAGCCTGATCCGGATCTGCTTCTCTTTTTAAAAGAGAAATATACCACGCCCCAGTGGGCTGGTATTTCAGCAGCTATTGGCTGACGGAGCGGAAGTCGATCCCCGCTGCACTGTGGGCTCGTATTTCAGCGACTATTGGTTGAGGCAGCGGAAGTTACTCCCACAACAGTAACCAGCTGTTATCAAATATTCATATATTGTGAATGTCTTCCTGTCTTCTACATATGCTTCTATTTCACTATTGCATTGAATGGCCTGTGTACTACCGGGTTAACACACCATAACTCTACTCCACAGCCCACCACTAGCAGGGAAGATCATAATGGTATACCACAGATTACCCCAACTTAGCAGCTGAAGGCACCTAGCATGTGTTATCTTGTAGTTTGTGTGAGTCATGATGAAGACAGACCTCTGATGGCTCCATGATCCAGGGTGTCTTGTGAGGCCACAGGTGTTGGCTGAGACATCAGTCAGCAAAAGCCTTGAGTAGATGCATTGCTTCCAAGCCCACTCATGTGGCTATTGCCAGGCACTGGTTAGGAATGTCAGTTTCTTGTCGTGGGAAGGGTGTGTATGTCCACAGTAAGGAAGCTTCCTCCAGAATGTGGGTCCCAGGAGATCAGGTGAGGCTTTCTCCAGAATAAAGACACAATCCTTTAATGCCCTGGTCTTGTAAATAGCATCCCACGAATTTGCTATATTCTGTCTGATAGAAGTTAGTTATGAAGGACTGGGAAGTTGTTGAAGTGGTTACAGTGAGTTCACAAGGACCTAAACTGAATCCTCAGTCCTCCATCAAAAGACCCAGCATGGTGACCTAAGCGTATGGTCTCAGCACTGGAGAGGTGGAGGCAGCCACCTTGCTGGGGTTTACTGACCAGTTGCTTAGTCTAATCAGCAAGCGAGCCCTGGGTCCTAGGAAAAGAGCCTTCACTTTTAAAAACAAAGCAGACAGCTCCTGAAGAATGATGCATGCACACAGGTGTATATGAACACACGTGTACACAAAAATACAGTAGCTGACCCATACTCAAGCAAGAAAGACGCCACAAGACAGTCCAAGAGACACAGGTGAAGGAGGACCATCAGATACTCACAACGGAGAAATCGTGCTTTGGCAATATACAGGAAAACTGAAGTTTTTGAGAACCATGTTTCAGATGCTGAAAACAGACAGGACGAACTTGCTATGGCAAGCAATTCGAGTTGTGTCAGAATTTGAACAAGAAAAGACATCACGCGCAGGCAGACCGTGTGAATGTGCTATCTGTAGGATTGAAAGAGGCTGATTCCACAGCAGTGCGAACCCACACCACACCTACAGAACACTCCTTATTACAATCTGACCTCAAAGAGTACTTCATCTTCCCTGCCTTCCTTCTCACCTATAGGCTCCCATCCCCAATCCCTCAAAGTTTAGCCCATTGATACCTCTGGGTCAACCCTCCGCTACTGCTGCAGCAGTCTCTCGTGTCCCCGGTGTGGTCTGAGGACCCTAGGGTAAAGACCTAAAAGAGAAGACTCAAAAAGGGGACCGGTGCGACAGGATGTTGGCATCCAGGTAAACAGGTGTGTCTCACGTGGAGATGGCCAAGGAGCTCAGTGAGAAACATTCAGGAAAAGGTGTTAAGAAATGAATTCAAAGTTGTGTGGTGGTACAGGGCTGATATGCCAGTGCTCAGGACGAGAGGAAGGAGGGCAGGGGTTCTAGGGTCATCCTCTGCCTCGGAGAGACTCCGAGACCAGCCTGGAACACAGGAAGCCTTATCTCAGTAGTTAATTGAGCAAACCCCCAAAATAGAGTTAGATTGAATGAGGTTCAATGAGGAAAGGGTACTTAAGACCTGAAGGACCTAGCAACACGATTCCAGCTGAGTTGCTATCAGCAGTAGATGACTGAGAGGGAAGGGGGGTGGGGGAATCACTTTTCTTCAGTGGTATAGCCACTGCTAAGTTGCCCGTAACCTAGCAAATAACTCCATACCCATACACGTGCAAGCAACCCTAATTAAACTCAGTAGTTTAAAAATGAGAGATGGGGTTGGGGTGGGAAGGAGAAAGAAGGAAAAATGGGGTGGGGGTAAATATGTTAAAAATAAACCTGTATAAAAAATAAGCCAAGCTTGAGAGCACACCTTTAATCCCAATGCTGGAGAGGCAGAGACAGGCAGATATGGAAATCAATGATCAGTCAGCCTAGCCAAATCAGTGAGCTACACAAGCAGGGAGAGACCCTGACTCAAAAAGTAAGAGTGGAGGGACCTGAGAGATGGCTCAGCGGGTTAAGTCACCAGCTGCCAACTAAGTCCAAGGACCTGAGGTTGATCCCCATGCCCTCCATGATAGGAGAGGGACAGCTCCCTCAAGATGCCTTCTGACCTTCACATGCGTGGACACACACACAATAAATAAAATGTAAAAACAATAAGGATGAAGAGAGATAGAATAAAGACAACAGAGGCTTCCCTCTAGCCTTCCCCATGAATCTGAATGTACAACACACACACACACACACACACACACACACACACACACACACAAGTCAGAAAGGACAATTCAAGAATGGAATATCCAGGGTCAAGGGTCAAGAGTCAAGACTAAAACCCAAACCTTCCCAGCATGGGAGAACAAACCCAGTCACAACAGAATGTGTTGGTGCTCATGACCAACATGACCACCAGCCAAGCATTTCATCTCCTTTTCCTTTTATGAGGTAAATGCTTGGGTCACTTAGTTTTAAAAATGGAAAAAAAAATCTCTGTTCAGTCCAAAACACTGACTTTGATTAAAACCTATGCTCTATGGCTGGGACACAGTACAGAGATGGATCATTTTCCTTAAAAGGACAAAAAGGCCCTGGATTCCATGCCCAGAACTGTCATAAACAAAATGGTGAGACCTCTGCAGCCGGAGTCCAGGCATACACGGGTGAGTAGGGTGTCCCCAGGTTCATCACTTCCTGTGCAGTGTGAACCCCTCGATGTGGAGACACACCTGTCATTACCAGTGTGGAAAGGCAGAGTCTCTGTGGCTTAGTGACAACTCAAATGGTTACTGGTTTCACTGAGCAGGGAGTTCAGAAGGTTTCTGGCTGCTCCTAGCAAAACCCTGGCAGGACCACCACCCCTAAGGATAGCGCCTGGGGACTCCTTCAGGGAGTGTTGTGGCTGCATGGTCTTTCGGAGCACTTAAAATATAAGGGATAGTGCACTCAGCCTTCGAACATTGTGTGTGCATGTGTGCACATACGTGTGTGCATGTGCAGGCCAGAGGTCCACCCTCAGCTGTCATTCCTCAGGTACCAGCCACGTTATTTCTGGTTTTGAGCTTGGAGCTAACCAAGTCGCTAAGCTGGTTCTCGGGGACCCTCCTGTCCCCATCTTCCCAGTCTTGGGATTGGAGACACCACCAGAGTCAGCTTTGCATGCAGGTTCTGGGGCTTGAACTCAGGTCCCACAGCACGCCACTCAAGAATTTCTGAGTTGCTTTCCATTTGACAACAGCCCACTGAGTGCTAGGAGAAGCAGGGGTATTGACACAAGCCGTGGTCTTCCCAGCGCTTCTCAATCATACTAGTAACACAGCACACTCATTGGGAATCGAGGGGTGAGTGTTGCTGTGTGTGATTAAGTGCCATGTGCGTGGGTATCACAGCAAGAGTGGGGTGCTGCTGATCTGCACCAAAGTGGCTGGCACAGTGACATCAGTCACGATGCAAGTAGGTGGGTTAAAAAAAAAAAAAAACATGTCAGGCCTTGAAATGCGCATGAGACACTAGGACACCTCTCTCCGTTCTGCTTCCCACCTCCAGCGTACTTTTGCCTCAGTTTCCCCTCACTGCAGCTGTTTACTGAGGCAAACCCTCTTGTCGTTTTCCTCCCCGCACCCCCACCCCATGAAGAGACAGATGTGTTTCAGTTTTGCCTGGCTTGCTCCACCTCTAGCTCATTAAACGTGATTTAGAATATTTTACCGCACACCCTTATTCATTTCAGGCTTAAAACTCCTCCCAAATCACCGGCTTCGACTTCCCAGCTGTGAACATCCCACACCTTGTTCCAGCTCTGGGCTTCCCTTTAATCCTCTAATTGGAATTTACCTTCAAAACCCTCCAAGTCTCCTCCCCGGTGGCTTGAGTTTTATCACCGGCCTTTGCCATAACTCAGCCCCTCTCGCATTTTATCTTTCTCCCTTTAGGAAGTCAAACGAAGGTCCCGTTAATGAGGCCCCCCTCTCTATTCATTTCTTCATTTCTTAGAAGGATCTGTTTTAGAAGCTGACATTCACCCCAACACACAGCCTAATCTGTGACAAGAAACCAACTAATGTGTGTGGAATGAAGTGACCGGCATAAAAAACAACCATCGTTCTCATCTTAAATAATCTTAAAAAGTGAATAAGAGAGAGAGTTTATTCTGGAGCCATTTTGAGTGACCATGGCCTAGGAGCACAGGTTTAGGTGACCCCAAATTCCACATTCCAACATGGAAGCAGTTGCATGAAGCTTTATAGAACAGAGAAGGCCATAAATCGAGGCAAGTTTAAATATGTTGGTAAATCCATCGGCGAGACTGCTACAGTAAGGAGGGGTCAGGGGTGGGGAGGTTTTCTATAGGCCCCACATGCTATCTTGTAGTTGGTTGTTTTTGATCTTTTACTCTTTTGGCTTTTGGAGGGGCCCACCACTCAGCTACCAAAGAAATCACACAGAAATCACACATGGAGGCTTATTCTTGGTTATAAATGCCGGCCTTAGCTTGGTTTGTTTCTGGTCATCTTTTCTTAAATTAACCCATCCATCTTTGGCCTCTGAGCATTTTTCTTTCTCTATTCGTGTATACCTTGTCTTTCCTTCTTATTCCATGTCTGGTTGTGTCTGGTGGCTGGCCCCTGGAGTCCTCCTCCTCCTTCTTCTCTTGTTCCCAGATCCTCAGATCCCTTTTGCCCAGATTTCTCCTCCTATTTCTCCTCTCTGCCTGCCAGTCCCTCCTATTCCTCTCTCCTGCCTTGCTATTGGCCAATCAGCTCTTTATTGGCAGGTGCTGTAGACAGGCACAGTAGCACAGCTTCGCAGAGTTAAACAAATGCAAATTAACCAAAGTCACACACCTAAAAATAGCATTCCCCAATACTATCTGATGGCATTCTTCTTAGCTTTTGGGTTGGTGGATACGAGCGGTCTGCTAAGTTGATAGATTTTTAAGTTTTTCATCTATGAGCAACAGGGTATTGGTTCTGACATAGAGGTGAGCAAGACATGGCTACTGGGGAAGGGTTAAAACTAGCCAAGGTAATGAGTCTCTGTGCCGACAACACTCCCGCCTCTCCAAGCGGCTGCAGTTTTCGTGAGTCTCCACAGACATGACTTCTTTCCAAGAATTTTCGACCACAGGGTAAAACAGAGTCCACCTTCATTCGACCTCAGAGTCGATCCCCGTTAAAGGAAACCAACGTCTGCCACATGAACTGGGTTTCCACTTTAACAGGGAGCCTTGTGCTTGATTTCAACGGTGCCTTATGCTTTTCCTCCAGGTAGGAAATTAAAAATAGACACGTCAGTGGTTGTACAACCCTTAAAGGAACAGTGTCCAGACACACGCAATAACAGATTGTTGAACTCCCTATTAAAGAAAACCAGCCATGAGCACAGCACTTTGTGGCCAAAAGAAAATACCCGTGACTGTGCCAGGAAAGCCACCTCAGAGACCACCAGGAACTGTCCCTGACAGTCCCTAGGTAGTGCCGCGCTAGAGCGTCAGTGACCAGGACACAGTGCAGGCAGAACAAGGAAGGACTTGATTGTCCATCTATTCTCCTAAGCTTCCCGGCCGCCCCGGTCTCAGTCACTGTCCAGGAAGGAGCTCTAGCACTCAAGGAAACAAACGCAGGCAGGGGAAGAGGCTGAGCCTGTCTATCAGTTCTAAGAACCTCCTGCACATGGGAATGAGTGCCCAGAACAACCACTGGCCTGAACCCGAGGCATCCTTACTTCTGAGATCTCGTTGACAATCTGATAGTCATGGGGCAGTCCACAGTCTCGTGGTCTTCACCCGTCAGAAACAGTTCCCTTCAATAATTGTGAGTTCTGAGGGAAAGCAGAGCGCTGAAAGATGTGGAAATCACAAAAAGACATTCATGCATAGTCTAAGTAGAGGACAGAGAGGCCCAGAGTAGTGAGAAAAGGTGTAGACTCTCAGGCGGTCATCAGCCCTAGCGTCACCCCAGAGAGGGAGACCACACCGTCTCAACACACCATTTGGTCGGCTACAACCTCGCCAACCCAGCGCCTCTTCATGACACAGAGTTCATACACATCACTACTCTTCTGAAACATGTTGCCAGCTGATTTGATTTTCTTTCGTTTTTCCTTTCTTTTCTGGGGGTGGGGTGGGTGAGGAGACAAGGTTCAAAGCTGACCTCAAACTTCCTGTGTAGCCCAGGATGAACTTGGGCATCTGATCCTCCTCCCTTTAATCCCTCAGTGCTGGGATTACAAGTAGGCACCACCATGCCTGGTTTATGCAGTGTCAGGGACTGAACGCAAGTGGTAGGCAAGCACCCTACCAGTGGAAACATATTCCCTGACCTGTATGAAACTATTTATATCAAATAGATCATCATGGCACACCGGTAAATATTCAGTTATAATAAAACCGAAGATATTAACAACACAGGTGTAATGAGGATCAAATGAGAAAATACACTTGAAAGTTTCTGTAGAATCATAACACACTCAGGGTTAACCATCCCAATTTAATTCTAGGCAGCGCTGTTGCCAGGTAGCACTTAAGAGCTTCTCACTCTTCATTGTCTTGCTAGCTGACCTTTGAGGAAGGAATCCTGGCTTCTTCCCACGCTGGATGGGTGCACAGGACTGTACAGAAGGCAGCTAATCCATCACGGGCATGACTCAGAGGCTCCACACCCCACAGTTGTGAGCACACATCACAGCCCCTTCTCCATGATTTGCATGAGAAAAGTCCAGATGTGTTGCAGTCAGGGAGGTCGGGCTCCCAACCCTATTGGCAAGCTCTGTGAATTTGACTTGACCAGGACTGTCTGTGAGATGCTCCACAGCTAAGGAAGTGGGTGTGCAAGTCCATCCTTTCACACACATCCATGCACTAACAGAGATGAAGACGTAGCATCCTGTAGATGGATTGCTAAACCAACCATAGCATTTGTGTGTGAGTGTGCTTGTGTGCACATGTTGGTGTGTGCAGGTGCTCATCTACATTTATGCATGCACACATGGAAGCCAGACAGCAAACTCAGTTGCCATTCCTCAGGACGAGTCACTTTTTCTTTTTTTCAAACAAGATCTCTTCCTGGCCTAGAGCTCAACTATAGGCTATTCTGGACAATCAATGAGCCACAGACATCCTCTTGCTGCTGTATCCTGCACTGCTCCAGGGATGAACCTGACTGGGGCGTGGATGGAATGAAGAGTGGGTAAACACACAGACATAACGGAAAAGCTGGGATCAGGTCGACCGGGTCCTGGAAGCTCAGTGTGTTTATTATGTCCAATTGATCAGGGAGGCTGAATCATTGCAGGGAGGCCGAGTTTATGGTTTACAGCTGAATCAAGGAAACAGAGTTAGCTAATCTTGTTAGGAGCAGTCTCCACAGGAGAGCAGTCTTCAGGTTGTAAGCATTGGGGGAGAAGCTATGGTGGACCTTTCCTGGACACGCTATCAACATCCACACGCGGACCAGAGAAGGCGTTGCAATCATCCGAGCCTCACAGCAAAGGGAAGGCTTTGCCATTTTCCCATGGCTCTGAGGCTCTGTGGTCCTATCCTCTCTGCGCTCACGTCAACTCCACATGCTCACTCAGGACTTCACACACTCAGGGCTTTCTCCACTCCTCATCATAGCTTGCCTCTGTCCTCATCCCCCAGCACTGGAATTATAGACATATGCCGCCACACTTGGCTTTAAAACTATCTATTGTGTGGCACTGGAGGGTGGCTCAGGGATTTAGAGTACTCTTGGGTTGCTCTTGAAGAGAGGGTCAGGGCTCAGTTACTAGCATTCACATAGTCATTCACAACCATTTGAAATTCCAGTTCTAGAGGATCCGATGCCCTCTACTGGTCTCTTTGGGTACTACTAGGCACACGTGTGGTACATACACATAGATGTAGGCAAAACACTCATATGTATAAAATTAAATAATCTTTAAAATATTTTAAGTCAATGTGTGTAGGGTGTTGGATGTGGGCACGCACCCATGCACACACACACAGAATCCAGTGGAAGATGTCAAGTATATTCCCCTATTGTTCTCCATCTTATTCTTCTGAGACAGAATCTCTCAGTGTACATGAAGATCTTTGGTTTGGCTAGGCTGACTGGCCAGTGAGTTCTCAGGATCCACCTATATTAGCCCCCTAAGTTAGCCCCTAAAGCTGAGGTTCTAATCATGCACAAGTTTGCATGGGTGCTGGGGATTTGAATTCTGGTCCTCACGCTTAGGCAACAAACACTCTAACTCCCTGCTGTATTTGCTTTTTAATTGCTTCAATAAACACCATAACCAAAGCCAACTTGGGCAGCAACGGGTTTCTTTCATATAGCTTACGGTCCGTGCTGGAACTCAAGGCAGGGACCTGGGGGCAGGAACTGAAACAGAAACCATGGGGTGCGGGGGAATTATGCTTACTGACTTGCTCTCCATGCTTGCACAGCCTGCTTACTTACTCATCCAAGGACCACCAGTCCAGAGATGGCACCAGCCACGGTGCGCTGGGCCCTTCCACAGCAATTATTCATCAAGAAAATTTCACAGGCTTGCCCACAGGCCAATCTGATGGATCTGAGGGAGGCCTTTCCCCAGTTAGGTTTCCCTCATCCCAGATGACCCTATCTCATGTCAAGTTGACGAAGAAACTAAACAGACAGTGCACCCACCCAGCCACCTCCCCAGCCCCTCGCTGGCTTTTCTTTAGTTGGGTTCTCGAGATCAGCTCATTACCCACTGAGTCGTCTCCCCAGCCCCCACAGCTGCATTGTAACTGTAAAGGACCGTGCCCAGATGGAAGAGTAGCTAGGGCCTGTCCTTTGCCTTTGTTTGGGGTCCGCCTACCCAGACTGGTCTACTCCATGATCGCCCCCATTCTACTCTACGGCTGCTTTCCCGTGCAAACTTTTCAGCTCCCCTATTTCTTCCACTACCCCTTATTGATGGTTTAATTATATATGCCTAATGTCTTGAGCTAACTAATGACATCGTCTTGTAAAAATAAAATCAGGAACTGAGAATGAGTCATAGCTAAGGGCAATCTCTTGCCAACCTGAATATTCCCCGTTAAGCAGCCACACAAAGACGCCTCAATCAGATCGCTTAATATACTGCTTTAACACTGCTCCTAATCACCTACTTAATAAGGAATAATGCTTATTAGATTACCCCTTAATGGGTTTCAAAATGGGTGAGCAAATAATAAGAGGTAAATGGGAAATTTGAGCAAAGTGAGCAATGGAGCAGGCTATGCATTCTGCTCTGCTTTTCCCGTTATGCTGTGTGTTGTACATAATCATACACTGTGTGTAGCCTAGAGTGCCGAAGATCACTGTGTTCACATGGCACATGTGGCATCCATGTGACACAGGATTATGCTACAGAATTATGTATTGTGTTATAGAATAAGAATATTATATGTGAACTGTGTATGGTATTCATGCATTTATTTTCTTTTTCCATTTTCACATGAGTTGTTATGAGTATGTGTATACATATTTACATGTGTGTGGGTGCACATATGTGCATGTGGAGCCATACAAGATTGGTGTTGGGAAACATCCTCAATTTCTCTTCATTTTGTTCACTGAGTCGGGTTCTCTGAATTAAAGGAGCTTGCCCATGTGGCTAGTCCTGTTAGCCAGATTGCTTCAGGGACCTCCTGCCTCTACCTTCCAAAGCTAGAATTACAGGTGGACCGTCACATTCACTTGGCATTTACGTGGATTCTAGGGGTTCAAACTTTGGTCCTCATGCCTTCGTGACAACAGCTTTGGCCACTGAACCATCTCCCCTATACCCACACTCAAGTCTAAAGAGTAAAACCCCAGCACGAGGATCCCATTGATTTCTACTGCTGGGTTAAATCACGTACCCAGGTGCATGTATTTCACAGGGCGTCTCTGTTGGTGTGACCTAAACTTTCCAGCATCATTAGGGAAATGAATTGTGGGAAACATTTCAGTTCAAGTCTTTACTTTGCCCTGGATGTCATTATTTGATGAGCTATTCAATTCTGCAGAGAAAATCATCTAAATAGAGTAATCACATCTTATCCTTCAGACCAGCCTGCTTGGTGTGGTTTTAGTGGAGGATGTGTATGAGTGTATGTGTGTGCACATGTGGTGGGGAGTGTTGCACACCCACAGAGGCCACAGGAAGGTGTTGGGTGTCTTGCTCTATCACCCTCTGCCTCATTTCCTCGAGACAGGGTCTTACCAAGCCCAAAGCTCACCATTTCTGCTAGACTTGCTGGCAGTAAGCTTACAAGATCCGCCTGTCTTCCCTGCCCCCTATGCTACAGGCATGTCTGGTTATGCCTGACTTTTATGTGGGTGTCAAGAATTTAAACTCAGGTCTTCTTGACCATAGATTTCATTTTACATGTACCTTGTATATTACAGAACCAAGACCCCAGGATACCCAAAGGAGACACAATGGAAAATACTAAAACATGGGGCCATAGAACAAACCCAATTCTGACTATACTTTAAAGATGTTGAATCTGGGGCTTCATTTAGGTTTAGATTTCTTTAATTAGGATGTGGAAGCTTTGTAGGTGTCACATGGTTCCATGTGTCCCCAGAGGTTCATGTGTCAGCCCGTGACATTGTTGGGAAGGGATGATATGCTAAGGACATAGAACCCAATAGAAGGAGACATGCTTCATTAGGGACATGCTTTCCAATGGGCTCTCTGGACACAGACACCATAAAAGAACCAGCCTGGCCCTGCAAGTGGTCCTGTCATGGTGCTTCACCTCATAGCGACAGACCAAACAACTGTGGACAGACTCTGAAGCCATGAGCCTAAGCAAACCCTTCCCTATTTCAGTCAGTTTTTCAGGCATTCTATCACAGTGACAGGCCAGTACTTAGGATCCTTTGTCTTGGATCCTGGGAGTTAGGGGGATGCCTAGCTACCATCAGTGATGATGGAAGGGTAGGTTTCCCCTTCCCTACCTCCACTACAGATGACCCGGACTTGATAAACTGGGTTCTAGGCCAAAGCCAATGAGCAGAGAGGCACAGAGAAATTCCGACTTGGGCAGTACATGGTCTCCTGTTCCAGGAGTCAGCAGGGTTGAGCCAGTAGCAACCTATTTTGTACCATTGGGCAAAGTCAAGTATCATGCTGATGAATATCTGCCAGCATGGTTTTAAACATATACTGGAATTTTGGTGTCTTAGAGAATTTATAAATACCCACAGCCTATTTTTTTCCCGTTTTTTGGTGTGTTTGTTTGCTTGCTTGCTTGCTTGGTTGACTTTTGTTGCTGTTGTTTTGATTTTAGTTTTTTTGAAACAGGGTTTCTCTGAGTAACCCTGGCTGTTCTGCAACTCACTCTATAGCCAGTCTTGAACTCAGAAATCCACTTGCCTCTGGGATTAAAGGTGTGCACCATCACCAGCCAGGCTAGGCCTGTTTTCTTTCTAGCTACCTAGCTTCTCCTGTTCCTACCCATCTCCTTCCTGTCCTCATGGGGACTTCAAGAGTGCCTAGTGTCTGCCTGTCAGATCCTCTCTGCCTGAATTCAAGCAAGGTCCCTTTCTCTTATTTAAAATGAACAACCTGGGGCATTGTCAACTGGGACGTTGCTTATCTAGCATGCAAAAGATGCTGGGTTTGAGCCAGGTATAGTGACACACACCTTTCATCTCAGTACTCCAGAGGAATAGGCAGGCCAATCTCTGAGCTCGAGGGCAACCTGGTCTTCAGAGTAAGTACCAGAGCAGCCAAGGCTACACAGTGAAACCCTGTCTCAAACAAACAAACAAAAAATGCTGAATTTGATCCCTAGCATTCCATAAACCAGTGTGATGGTACATCTTCTAATCCCGGCATTTTGGAGGCAGAAGCAGGAAGATCAAGGGTTTAAGACTATCCATAAACATGCACATACACACACATGAATGCATACCCACATAAACATACACATACACACACATGAATGCACACCCATATAAACATGCACAAACACACACATGAATGCACACCCACATAAACATGCACATACACACACATAAATGAAGTCAACGAATCAACCAACGGCCTGAGAGTGTACATGGAGATGTCCTTCTTGCATCGGCGTTTGCCCCAATATAGCATTTGCTTCCATAGCTCTCTGCAGAGGGAGTGATAACTCAAACAGATTGGGATGTAGGGGAAATATCTGAACTAATAAAAAGACTGAATTATGCATCCTTTTCTAAATGCCGCTTTAATATTTTTAAATGCCTGTTTAAATCAGCTTATTCCAGTTGCTAGCGAAATTGTGTGAAAAACACATTAAAATGAGCTCTATTTAGCAAATAAATTACTTGCTAACAAAGATCTGCCAATATGGTTTTAAGTATATTCTGGAAGTTTGGTATCTTAGAGAGTTTATAGATACAGCCTGTTTTCTTTGTGATACTAATTGAGTTGTCAGAATCTCAGAGGCTAGAATTTGCCTTCAAGGAAATCAATTGGAGGTGAGTTGGTGCAGTGTCCTCTTGGGGGGGGGGGCCGTTTGGAGACAGGATTTCTCTGTGTAACAGCCCTAGCTGTCCTGGAACTCACTCTGTAGATCAGACTGGCCTCACTCTCACAGAGATCTATCTGCCTCTGCCTCCCAAATGCTGAGATTAATGGGGATGCCACCATTGCCCAGCTGATATGGTGTCCTTTTTAAAGTCCTATTTAAGGTTCAGACTTGTATTTCTTGGCTGCCTGCAGGCACTGCAGAATAGAGGAACTGGCTTACAGAAGACATAATCCTTGGTGCTCTGCTTGATGCTGTGGAACAATCTTTGTGCTTGGTAAATGTGCATTGCTCTCGCTGTTAGTGAAAAGCTGTGCAGCTGATAGCTGTGCAGGAAGAGATTGGGAGAGAGAGTCTGACACAGAGAGAATTCTGGGAGGAAGGAAGGCAGAATCAGAGAGTCACCAGCAAAGCAGAGAAGTAAGATGAGAATGCCGGACTGAGAAAAGACACCAAGTCACATGGCTAAACATAGATAAGAATTATGGGTTAATTTAAGGGTAAGAGTTAGCTATTAACAAGCGTGAGCTATCAGCCAAGCATTTATAAGTAAGATTAATCCTCCAACTGAATTACTTTGGAAGAGACCATCAGGTATCTGGGAACAGTCAGGTGGGAAAGAAACATCCAATTACAACTTGGACCTTGAAATGCCCCTCAGTGACTACATGTTAAGGCAGTGGTTCTTTGGAGGTCCAATAACCGTTTCATAGGGGTCACCTTAGACCTTTGGGAAACACAGAAATTTGTATTACGATTCATAACAGTAGCAAAACTATAATTATGAAGTAGCAATAAAAATAATTTTGTGGTTGGGGGCCACCACAACATGAGGAACCGTATAAAAGGTCACAGCATTAGGAAGGTTGAGACCCACTGTGTTTATGGCTTACACAGAGGTCTATGTTGCTAAATAGGAGGCTTGCAGAACCTTTAAGAGGCAAGGCTCAAGGGAGGAAGTTCAGTCACAGAGGGCACACCTTGCAGGGAGTGTGGGGGACTCTGCACCTTGTCTTCCTTTCTCGGTTGTCATGACTACCAAGATGGACTGAGCCACCAGAGAGGCCCAGGGAAACGGGCCACATGGGTATAGACAAAAGCCTCTGAAACTGTTAGCTTAAATAGCTGGTTTTTTCCCTTAAAAGTAATTTATTTCAGGCATTACGTCACAGTACAGAAAGCTGACTGAAACACTGGGTAAGTGATATATTACTAAAATAGTAAGGAATAAGATTGACATTCATTTTTTAAAACATTAAAGTAAACAAGACACAAGAGAATCATATTTTAGTATGTGTATGCACATGCATATGTGTGTGTGCACCTACACAGGTGTGTGTGTTTATGTGTGTATATGTGTGCGCACGCACCCATACAAGTATGCCCTTGCAACGAGGATAGGATCTAGGACCTCACAAGGTTAGACAAGTGATCCTCCACCTAGCTCCTTGTGAGTCTGAAAATCATGATTTGAAAGAAAATCACTGGGTAATAACTCAGACTAGGGGCCATGAGGAGACAGAATGAAGACCCCAGACACACAAGGAGGGACAGGGCAACAAGGAGGGAAAGAGACTGCACTAAGAGATGAAGCATGAACTCCAAGAGCTTCACTGTTTTGTAGCCAGCTGAGTAGAAGTCAGAATTCTGCCCGTCTGGAAGGCATGGAACTCCGGATATAATTATCTGTGCTAAGGGAGGTTTGAAGGGTCGTATGAACAGGCATTGACTCTTGCATCCTAAGAGACACTCAAAGATGGTTCCATCCCTTAAGGTTTTCAAGTAAACTTTTAGCACACAGCTTAAACATAATTCTTCCTAGCTTATCTCATAGCTTAGGCACGTACATGACAACTCAATCATGCCAGTGTGTAGGCCCACACTTAATGCAGACGTTGGCTGGGAGTGGCTGGTGGAGCTACAATTCATCAGCTGGGGAGTAGCTGAGGGTGCTGACTCTAGTTCATGTGTCTCTGCAGACGCTGGCCTGGGTGCTGCAGCTGCCTGTCCCTGTGTGTTGCTGACGTTGTTTCTGCTCACATTTCCCTCCGTGCCCCTGTCTTTCCCTGTCACTCATCCTGAAAACTTTCACAGTCTGTCCACATTTCTCTGGCTTTAAACAAGCCTATCTTGTTTTATTTTTTTTTCTCTCCACTTTTCTGTCTTTTGTAAGGAATGAAGGAAGATTTAGCATTGGTGCCTGTCAAACACAGAATTACAGCAGGAACCCAGAGGCTATAAGAATAAGCCAGGGGTCAGACAGCTCCTTGAGACCAACCTCATGGGGTTTCTTGGAGAGTTTCACACCCATTTTGGTTAGTCTGGTGAATACCCGGGGAATGATGGTGGCTCTCAGTGGAATCAACATGAGGGTGAGGAGGCCTTGGATAGAGCAGTGGTGAGAACCAGAGAGTTAGCATTGGACCTTGACCACTTTTTGAGATGAGACACCCAACCTTAGAGAGTTCCTTGCAAAATATAAAAGATTATATTAATGTCTTGGTAAATGTGATGGTCTGTCAGAAGTTTAACTGGAGAGGGAAGATCCACCCTAAATGGGGTTGACCCTCTCACATAAGCTAGGTCCCTGTTCCGCACAAAAAGGAGAAAGATAACTAAGCAAGGAATTCTTCTCTCTGTTTCCTGACTGGATGTGGTATGGCAAGCTGCCTCGTGTTCCTGCTGTCATGCTTTCTTCACGATGATGGACTGTGAGCCACAAGGAACCCTCTCTTCCTTTGGTTGCTTTAATCAGGTATTTTGTCAGAGCAACAAGAAAAGTAATTAGCAGAGAATCTTCTACTTTTGCATTGCTGAGATAACACACCATGAAATAGTTGGTTTTGGGACTGTCTTGGTTTGAGTTTCTATTGCTGTGAAGAGATATCATGACACAGCAACTCTTGTAAAGGAAAACATTTCATTGGTGTTGGCTTACAGTTCAGAAGTTTAGTCCATTATCATCATGGTGGGAAGCATGGCAGCGTGCAAGGAGACATGGTGCTGGAGAGGTAGCTGAGAGGTCTACATCTTGATCTGTAGGCAATCGGAAGTGAACTGTGAACCACACTGGAAGTAACTTGAGTATATGAGACCTCCAAATCTGCCTCCAACAAGGCCACACCTACTCCAACAAGGCCAGGTCTCCTATTAGTGCCAATCCCTATGGCCAAGCATTCAAACACATGAGTCTGGGGGGAGGGACATACCTATTCAAACCAGCACAGGGGATTACAGTTTCAGAGGACTGGAGTTCATGTTGGCAGGCAGACAGGAATGGTGCTGCAATAGTAGCTGATAGCTTACATCTTGACCCATAAGCAAGCAGCAGAGGGAGAACTAACCAGGAATACTGTGAATTTTTGATCCCTCAAAGCCTGGTCTAATAGCATTCTTCCCCCAACAAATATCACACCTCCTAAACCTACAGTGTTATCAGCTAGGGAACCAAGTATTCAGATGCTTGAGAATATAGAGACAGCTCACCCAAATCACCACAAGACCGAGGCTAGTTGGGCCTGGAACACACAGGGAGTCTCCTGTCTGCTTCTTCTCCTGCTTAAGCACTAGGGATACAGGGATGTCTACCACGCCCCACTGTAGAAGGTTCTAGGAGTCTAAGCTCATGTCATCATACCTGCCCTGACAGTGCTCTGACCCACTGAGCCATCTTCTCAAGCTAAGGATTAATTTTAAAAACTAACAGCGAGGCATGGTGACCTGTGCCTTTCATCCCAGCACTCAGGAGGCAGGTGTAGGTGGATCTCTGAGTTCAAGGTCAGCCCAGTCTAGAGAATGAGTTCTAGGAGAGCTGCAGCTACACAGAGATATCTTATCTCAAAAAAGAAAAGAAAGTAAAGAATTAATGTTTTAATTGTCAAACGTTGGATTAATTGACATATTAAAGCTGTGTATGCAGGAGTTGGAGATGGCTCAGTGTCTAGGAGCACAGGCTGCTCTTGCAGAGTTCTTGGGTTTGGTTCCCAGCACCCACATGGTGGCTCAAAACCACCTGTAACTCCAGTTCCAGGACTTCTGACATCCTCTTCTGATCTCTGAGGGCACCAGGCATGAACTTGGTGCACGTACAGACATGAAGGCAAAAGAATCATATTTACAAGATTAAATAAATCTAAAAAATAATAATTTAAAAAACAGTGTATATGGAAACATAGAGCCAAGCATGCTGACATATATCTGAATACCTAGCATTCAGGTAGTTATGGCAGGAGGCTGTGAGTTCAAGGCCAGCCTAGTCTACATAGCAAGACCTATCTAAAAAAATGTATGTATATCTGAGTGTATCGCTGTATGTCTGTGTATGCCTAGATGTCTATGTATGACAATGCATACATAGACTGTGATCTATGGGTCTTTGTGTGTCAGTCTATGTATGCCTATGTGTGCCTGTGCACATGTTTGTATATGCTGTATGTGTTTGTTCATCTATGTATTTGTGTCTGTCTGTATGCCTATGTATTTATGTGAATGTATATATAATTGCATGTTGTATGTGTCCGTCTGTGTCTATAGGAGTTCCTGTGTGCATCCATGCGTTTGTATATGTGTTTATGTGCCCATGTACGGTATCAGTGTGTCTCTGGGTCTCTCTGTGTGTACATTCTGTGTAGTATAAAATCACAAAGCATTTTGAAAGTTAAGTCTTTGTGTAGAAAAGGGAAATTTCATGCCTATTGTTAAATAAAAACCATTTAATTGATTTTGCTCAGGTTTTATTATCTCAATAAACACCATGCTTCCAGATAAATAAACTGTCTCACGTTGGTCAGAGAAGTCATGGGATAGATGTTCAAAGAAAGCAGATAATCTAAAAGTCGATTCTAAGGAGGCAGCTTCGCTTGGAAACCTGCTCTGCCAAGTCAGCTGCAGACAAGAACCTTTAAGGCGTTCACTTTATTTACTCCTTTTGTACCACAAATCCAGGATTACCGCGCATGTTCTACAAGGGACTTTTAAATCGAATTGACTAACTAAGAAGTCCAAACATGTGGTGATAAGAGGAAATAAGAGCCGCTGGGGGATTCATCTTATGGATTTAGAGATAAGACTCAGAACAAGGCGCCTCTGGCTCTAAGAAGGCTTAACTGATGGGGAAAGGGCTCTGGCAAGCAGGCAGCTGGCGTCTTTCAGTCTGAATCTGTCCTCTCTGAGTCACAAATGGAGCCCCCTTCTTTGCTTTTGCCCCAGGAAGCCTCGCTCTGAGCCCTCCTCCTCTGCATGCTCTTTGATCCATTGACGACTGAAACAGAATCTGATTCTAGACTCACAGGTACCAATTCATCTACATGAACACCCCCTCGGCCCTTCCTTCCCACAGAGCCAACTCCTCCTGTGCAGTCCGACCCCAGCCCACTACCTATGCTGTTGAGAATCACCTTTAACTTTTCACAGAAGCCAGGGCCTCACGAATAGTCGGAAAGCATGTCACCCACTGAGCCACAACCTCAGCTCACTGCCCTTCCCAACACCCACCTCCCCTCTCAGCCCAAGGGTCCAGGTTGGCAACTCTTCTCTCTCTGCAAAGCTCACGTCTCTTCCACCTTCGCTGAAAAACACCAGGCATCCCTAAGGCAGGCTGACAGCTCTTTGAGCACTGCGTTCTTTCCCGTCAGTGCCCCCACAGAGACCCTGAGGAGTCTTAGCACGTCTGCTTCTTCGCCTGTCAGTGAGAACTGTGCCCCACTCCTCCTCCACGGCCTGTCTCACCAGTGTACCCCACAGTGGCCTCCTCACCGCCAAGTGCAAGGTTTATTTCTCTCAAGCCCGATGGAGTGGTCATACTGATGACCACGCTTTCTTTTTAAGACATAATATTCTCTTTATATATGGACCATATTCTCCAAACACTATCACCCCTGTGACCTCTGTGTGAGTATGCATCTATGTGTGTTTGAGTATGTGTCAGGGGTGTGGGGGGATGTCTGCACATATGTGGCTGTAAGTGCAGAAGCCAAAGGTTGCTGCCGCATCTTCCTTGATCACTCCTTGCTTTCATTTACTGAGGCAAGGTCTCTCGTTGAACCCAGAGCTGACTGACCTGGCTAGTCTAACCAGCCAGGTATCACCATCATCTCCCCCAAGCACTGGCATTACAGGCAGGGTGCAAATCCATCCAGCTTTTTGGGATGCTTGGGATACAAACTCCGGCCTCCAAGCTTTCTCCAGTCCCCTCCCTGACCTCTGAAGCTTCCTTCTCTGCTCCATTTCAGTCTACTGTGAAGGGCCGCCTGTTTCAGCATTCATCTTCCAGGTGATGCTCTAAAGACACTCACCTTTGAGCCTGTTTCCCTTCTCTCTCTACTTCCGTTCTTCTCCATATTCCCATCTATTCTCTAGTTGTGCACTGATCTGTCTCGGGCACTTTTTTTTTTTAATCCTCCAAACATGAGCCTTCTGTTCTATGAAAACCCTCTGGGAGACGAGAGGTAAAAATGATGATGATTCCAGGCATGCAAAGGGTAGATCTGTTGTGTGACTTTTCCTGGGACGACAAGAGCAAAAATCTGTTCATCCCAGATAGGGCACCAATGACAGATCAAAGACATTGATGTATCTGAGCCTAGCTTGATAAGCCAGTGAGCTCACTGGGTTGTTTCCAGGCAGCCGCATCCTAGCAAGACTCATGAAAGCTGCATCCCCCGGAGCTCTCTGTGTGACCGGCAAACAGCTCCTCCGAGAGTCACCTCTTCTCATCTCTTGTTTACAAGGTCTGTAACCTTGGGGCTGAGCTTTGTTGTTCTCTGAGCCTCCTTTGCCTTCCAAGTTTCACAAGCCTTCCTGCTCCCTCCAGGACAGAAATAGCTACACAGATGCTCAGCCCAGTCCTGATTCTTGCTCTTGAAGCAGCTGGCTTCCTGGGAGATGCTACTAAACGAACCAACCAGGAAGAACGACAACCTGGAGAGCCCCCGAAGATCAGACTTACTCTAGCATTGAGAGGAATGGGTGGGATGATGGTTCGAGAAGGTCCAAGACAACCCATAGAAGGATTTGGGGACACTGGAATATCACCCTGTAAAACAAGTTGTCCTCACCCGTCAGTCTGCAGAGCACAAGTTCTCCACAGCAATTCTCTGTAGCCATGAAATTTAGCCTCTTCAAAATCTCCAGAGATTTCTTATCATGCAGTCTCAGAGGGGTAAACCTCAAGAGGAAGTCAGTCAGCTTCCCATGTTTCCTGTTAATTATAACACCAGGTGGAGAACACAAACACAGGGAAGTCCTATTTATACCTTAGGCATGGCGCGCAGCCCATAGAAGCTACCCTGGCTGAGACATCTGTTCTTCCATCCCATTCTTCGTGGGATTTGCTGTCTACCCAGTAGCTTTATCGGGAGAGGGGCCACCCAAAATGTGTGTTCCATGTGACAGTTCCTAAAATGAACAGCAAACGTGTCTCCGACTTATGTTTATCACTGAGGAGCTCTGGCAAACATTTGCCTCCCCTGAGAGTCGTGTACGACAGTGGTGCACTCAGTAAATAACCAGCAAGGGTGCTGCAGAAGGCCTTGTGGTTCAAGGGCCCCAGAGCTTGCTGCAGGGCTAGAGGCACTCAGCCCTGCAGCCCTGCAGCCCTGCAGCCCTGCAGCCCTGCAGCCCTGCAGCTTCTTGCAGCTCCTCGCAGCCATTTCCCTCCCCAGTCCAGCCCAGGCTGCAGAGAAAGTAGAAGCAGACATTGCTCCTTCTAGAAATCCACAGAATCCAAGTGTTTCCAGGAGTGGGCGCTTGTAGAGTACCTCTTCCTTCTTCTCTTTGTTTGGGGTTGGGGGGCTTCTTCTGTCTTTCTTCTCACCTGGACCCAGCCAGTGCTAAGGTCAGCCACATCCTCAAAGAAACCGGCATCTGCCTCATCAAATACGTCCTCCTTTTCTCAAACTGTCCCTTCTTAACTGAGTGACTCAGACCTCTGGTGGGACACCTCTGCAGACTGCCCCATCTGTGTCTCACCCTGAGGCTCCTCTCTCTCATGCCGGCTACAGCGAGGGCCACCACTTAGGTCCTCTCCTCGGGGGGATTAGCAACTTTCTGGGTAGACTCACGGAAGTCTGTGTTTTTGAAAACCTTTCCTAGGCACACTAATTCTACGGCTTGGCCCTCTGAATGAGGAGAGGCTGAACTGGAAGGCTTATAGTGAGAGAACTAGAGTCCACTGAAAGCTGGGACCACCGGGGGACGCCTGTGCGGCACAGCTTCCTTCTTCCTTCCGGTAAAAGCCTAGGCCACGACATCTCACAGATCCAAGTCAGAACGTCTCATTAGAATCCGTTGACTTTTAAATTCAGAGCATCTATTTAATGTCTCCAAGGTCACTCCAGGCAGCTCCGACTCAACATTGCACTATCCAAATTCATTTTCTATGTTACATCCACAGCTCACACTGAAACAAAAGTGAAAATTGCCTTCACCCCTCCTAACCTCCTCAGCGCTCCCAGACACCATCTGAAGAAAGACAAGAGATAAAGGCAATTTCAAGTAAGAGAGATATTCCCCAAAAAGAATCTGTATTTTGTAATGTCACCTCTTCTGCTATAGAAATATTATTTTTCACTAAAGAAGCTTGACTCACCTTTAAAAGAATTGCTTGTTTTTAACACACCCCCAAAAATGAAGGTTCCTGGCTGAAATGATTGCTCAATGGGTTAAGTGAGAAAATAATTTGGATTCCCAAGAATCCATATAAAATGCCAGGTAGGGAGGCATGCCTGTAACTCACACACTGGGGAAGCAGGGACAGGATTCCTGAGGCTTGCTGGCCAGCCAGCCTAGCTGAATCAGCAAGCTACTGGGATATTGTAAACAGCTGGACAAGGAGACAGGGTTGTTACATACAAATAAACAAAAAGGCAGGGTTTATGGTTTACAGCTGTATCAAAGAGACAGGCTTAGCTAATCGTGGTAGGAGAAGTCTCTGTAGGGGAAGGGTCTTCGGGCTGTAAGCATCTGGAAACAAAGCTGTAGTAGACATATTCTGCACACAGACAAACCTTACAAGGAAGGCTTTACCATCCATCACCTGAGCTCCCCCTAGATGAGTGGGGGGGAGGGGAAGCTTTGCTGTTCCTTCACAAGTCCGAGGCTCTGGAGTCTTTGATATGTACAACTTACATCCACACACACTTATTCACTCAAGACTTGACTTATTTGGGATTTGTTCTGCTCCCTACAGACTTGATCATGCCAAGGATCTAATGCCACAGACTCATGGAAAGTCTTCCCTACGTGAGGCTCTAAAGCCTTTCTCTGGTACACATGATGACAGTGTGTGTAAGTACAAGTATTTATGAACAATTAGTCATTGTGTGCAAACCCTAGCAAGTGCAGTTTCCTCCTCCCGGATGTCCTCTGCTCACACACATCAGCTAGCGAGCCCCTCCTCCTGTGCTTTACTAAATAAACTCACTGAGGTCCCGGGCTACTTCTTAGGTGTGACTTCATCAGAATGCACAGCCCACCTGACCCCAGCTTTTCTGTGCATGTGTCTGACCTTTCTTCATTTCGTCAACTGATGATCCCAGTCAATACAAGTTTCTGGACTTGGCAGTTCTTCCAGCAGATTCATAACTTTGCCATCCATCACCTGAGCTCCCGCTAGGTGAGTGGGGGAGGGGGGGAAGCTTTGCCGTTCCTTCACAAGTCCAAGGTTCTGGAGTCTTTGATATGTACAGCTTACATTCACACACACTTATTCACTCAAGACTTGACTTATTTGGGATTTGTTCTGCTCCCTACAGACTTGGCCATGCCAAGGATCCAATGCCACAGACTCATGGAAAGCCTTCCCTAGGTGAGGCTCTAACGCCTTTCTCTGGTACAAATGTTGACAGTGTTACATGGAATCAGGACTCTGCTTCTAGAACTCTCCATCACCCCAAGATTCCATTCAAGAAAAGTATTTTTCCCAGAAATCCAGTGTATATAACACTGATCTTCTGACTAGCATGTTGAGATCATAGGATTTCTGAGAGAAGCGATGACCAGGGTATACTTTAGTCAAGTGAGATACCCCTTAGCAATAATCATCCCAAATAAAGAACAAACAATTCAGGGTCTCTGGTAAAAAACAAGAGCTATTCACACACCTCCCATCACCAAAAAACAGGAGATGCATTTGTTTCTTTTTGTGTTGTACAAGAACAAGTGGCCATTGCCCCAAATGTCAAGCCATAAGAACAGAATCAGATTTTTAAGTAGATAAAAGCCAATAGCCACTTAAGAAAAATTAGTCACACCAAGAGATTGTTCCATTTAGAGAAGACTGGGAGCTTACGACATCCAAGAGAAACTAAAACATTCCTTAAAGAACATGTAGATACTATTTAAGGAGAAGTTGTTTACATACCAGATTTTGGAAAAACACCAAATATAATAGTTCTGACCTGTATGTGCTTGTGTACATGAGTGTTTACTACACATGTGTGGTGGTCACACATCAACTTCAGCTGTTGTTCTTTAGGCACCATTTGCCTTGTTTTTTGAGACAGGATCTATTGCTGGCATGGAATTCAACATGTAGGTTAGGCTAGTTGGTCAGCAACTAGGGATCCTCCTGTCTCTGCCGCCCCAGACTGGGCTCGAAGGCATGTGTCACCATCTGTACTTCTCTTTATGTGGGTTCTAAGTGCTCCACTGAAAACAGATGTTAGGGTTAGAGGAAATTTCAGGGCTAAAACATCGAAGAACAATGAGAACAGTAAAGACAAGGGCCTGAGGTTGGGTATAAGGCAGCCAAGATGACCAGATAAAAGGAAGAACTGGACTCTTAAAAAAAACAACAAAGCCAGTCTATTGGAGGAGAGAGCCGCTTGTTGGTTCCCAGCCGCTTAGCCCCAAAATAATAACACAGAAACTGTATTAATTAAATCACTGCTTGGCCCATTAGCTCTAGCTTCTTATTGGCTAACTCTTACATCTTAATTTAACCCATTTCTATTAATTTGTGCATCCGGCGGCAGCTCCATGGATTCTCCCGACTCTGCCTCCTTTCTTCCCACCATTCAGTTTAGTTTTCCCCACCTACCTCCGTTCCCTGCACAGGCCCAAGACAGTTCCTTTATTAACCAATGGTATTCACAGCATACAGAGGGGACTCCCACATCCCCAGTCTTGGCAGGCTCGGGTTGGCTCCCACACTGCCCTGAGGCGCATATGCAAGGTACTGCTGTCATTTCATACAGTCTTACATCTGATGCTTATAAGTGCAACAGACTGAACTGTGGGTAAGGATGGCTTCTAAAAAGCCTCCATATATTCCAGAAAGGAGGCTACCCTCAGCCTCCCCATAGACAAGGAGCTAAATAGGATGTAACTAAGAAAGATTGCAGCTACATCACAGTAGCTGTGGTAGAAACTACCTCCCCGTAGGTATTAAAAATAAGCATCCGTGGTGAGCTATGAGCTGGTCACAAAAATATGAGACAATGGTTTCATGAATGAGTAGTAGATTCTACCAAAGCTGAGTGCTAACAGACCTAGCCAAGATCAGAGGCTGGCAAACCAACGTCTGGGGGACATGCACAGATCATGCGGCCCTCCATTGGCTTGGTTGATGATTTGCCCAGAGAATTAGCCAGTCCCAGTAGAAATGACCTCAGTCTTTGCCCTGTTTCTAATATAGGTCCTACAAAGAGATACTGGAAGCAAGATGGCGGTCATACACGTCAGCACTCGGGAGGCAGAGGTAAGTGCATCTCTGAGTTTGAGGCCAGCCTGGTCTATAGATCCAGTTCCAGGACAACCAGGGCTACACACACACACACACACAAAAAAAAAAAAAAAAAAAAAAAAAAAAAAAAAAAAAAAAAGCCTGCCTTTAAAAAACAAACAAAGAAACTAGGCTAGCAGCTTAACAGAACCCTCTGGGGAATCCCTCTCACTATGGAAATCATAGTTTTCCCTGCTCTTGTGGGAGCCCACAGATATGAGTCCTGTTCCACCTTGACTAAAGAGAATTTAAGATTATTTTTACTCTTTCAAAGTTGTTGACAACAGGTGTGGCTACAAACAATATATCCTGACCGAGGCTGTGGTTACTTCGTGTTTTAGACATTAGGATGGCCCATAGAGGTGGATCCTCTCCACCCGGACCAAAGGTCAGAGAATTCAAGCCTATTCCTGCCCCTTTATTTTAAAACAGGAGGCTTGACAGAGGGAGTGGCTGCCTACAGGATACTTGATGTAAGCTGTATTTGCTGCATAGCCTGCCCAAAATATCAGAATGCGTAACTCAGGAAATAGTGGCTTGATGTCTCAAGTATTAAAGCGAGTAACTGTTCTGATTGTCCTTTGTGCCATGGTAAAGCAGTCTTTGGCTTTCTCCCTCCCCCTCCCACACTTTGTATTGGGATACATAAGCATATGGAAATTAAATGTGGGCAGATTCAGGATTCAGTATGCACTGAATTGCCCTCCTGGTACTATCCTCTGTCTCTGTATTTCTTTTGTGTCTCTATCTATTCTGCCTAACATTTATAATCCCCACACCCTTACCCTGGAACGTACAAACTCATTGAGGCTGGACTCCAACAGATGTCACCCCAACATGTGGCTTACCCCATGCTCTTTTCTTAATAAACTGGCCTTCTTGTACTCACACCACCTGTGTTTGCACCCTCATTCCTGATTGACATGAGACAAGGAAGGAACAAGATTCATACTTCAGACTGACTCTTGATGGTCACTGCTGATCTTGACTTTGATCTTCAGATCATGCCCATCTGGGCCAAGGGGAGCCCCGTGGCTCTCAAATACCTGCATCATGGGATCAGACTCAGATCCTGGTGCTGGCAAGGTGTATGCTTTCCTGACTGAGCCATTTCTCCAGCCCCAAAAGCTCTAAGTCTTTTTCGCTTTACTAACGATTTCAACTGATAGTTGAGTGACTGTGTCGTTACAGCTGCTTCATCTGCTTCTGAGCAAATAAGAGAATCGTACCTCCCTGTACCCTGGGAACTTAGGAAGAGCAATGTGACCCTTTTTAGCCAACTAATTGTGAAGGTTAGTAAACCATTCCCAGATGGAAGAGTCCAGAGGCAGCGCATAGCTCCCTGCACTCTGTTGTCTCCCCTCAACAGTCCACAACACACAGCCGGGCTTCCTTCCCACGAGCTCCCCGAAGGAAAATGCACACAGCCATTCTCACTAGCAGACCGTGCGTTCAGACCGACCACCATCTCCTTGTAATTGTGTTGCTGATTATATTTAATTTTGGCAAATTAATATGATTAACATCTGAAATTATAAAACACATTAACATACCTACAAATCACTAATTTCAGTGCAAAATCAGTCATCAACCACTTTGGGTGTTCTCACATTACTTATATCAAAATGCATTAATTAGTAATTGGGAAATTGTTTACAGTGTGCACAATAATTTTCTATGTTTATTAGCGTGCATTAATTGTGACATTTTTATTCATGACTATGATGTACTTTGATCATATTCACCTGTCGCTTTCTCTTAGCCCCCGCCCTTCCCCCCAGATCCCCTTCTTTTCCCTGCTGGTCCTTCCATTTGTGTGTCCTTTCCTCCCATGTGTGAGAGAAAACATGATAATTGTCTTTCTAATTCTAGTTCAGTTGGCTCATCATATTTCTGTCTACAACCATTTTTCTACAAATGATGTGATTTCATTCCTCTTTTGTATATGCACGTAAATTTTGTGTACATATACATGTATGTGTGCTGCTGTACGTGTGTGTGTGTGTGTGTGTGTGTGTGTAAGCATGTGGAGGCTTCGGTATGATCTCTGCTGTCATTCCTCAGGCATAGTCCACCTTGATTATTAGGATCTACTTGTTTGTTCATTTTTAAGTTTTAGTTTTTGGTTTGGGGGGTTGCTGCTGCTGTTTTTGAAACAGAGTCGCTCACTGGCTTAGAGCCCACCAAGTAGATAAGGCTGACTGACCAACTAGCCCCAGGGATCCACCTCCCAGGTGCTGGAATGACATGCTCTGTCGCCATCAGTTACCACACTCAGGTCCTCATGACCGCAAGGGAAGGGCTGTATTAACCAAGTCTCTCACCGGCCTTACTGTCTCCTTCTTGTGGATGTCTAGTGTCCCACTGGCAGCAGGCTAGTTCTTACTTGCATTTGCTGAACTCTTAGCTTGCAGTGCCTTTTTCTCTCCCATATTCACATAGCAACGCTTCTGATAAGACACAGGCCCCTGCTACCTTCTCCAGATGCAGTCGCGAATCGGCACTTTATCTCAGAATGGCACCAGACACCACTACATCCCACGTGCTCACTTAATGCTGGGTGTCTGGTTGAAATCATCTCACCCCTGGACAGAGGAGCCTATTCAGAACCACGTGTTCTCACCGTCTGACCCTGCACCTCGCACTTAGACTGTGCTCAAGAAATGCTTCTTGGTAGAATCCATGGATAACTTCAAGAATGAGTGGATTAAACCATTGAAGTAGAGAAGTCTTGTCCCAAAGGGCTGTATAAGAACTAAGATCTTATTTCTACTGTTTACCAGATGGCACAAAATGACCACTCAATAGGTTGAATATTATGAGTGAATGTCTTTGCTTTTCTCTCTTAGGGCGAGGTGGACACGCCCCATGTAAGTCAAGCGGACCTCAAACTCCGCATGTGCTCAGAGAAGGAAACTCTTCTCCTCCTTGTCTACCTCCTGAGCTGAGATTACAGGCTTGAACCACTACTTCCAATGTATGTGGCTCTGAGGAATTGAACCCGGGACTTCCTGCACATGAGGCAAGGACTTCGCCAACCAAACCACCTCCCCAGCCCTTTAATTCTCTTCTTACACCCACGTTTACTGCTCTTTCCAGAGGAAAACGTGAGCTCTGGGGAAGTAGTTACTAAGGTTTGGATTTGGCATATTAACTATGAATTCCAGGACAGCCTTGGAACTCGGTCAGTGCGATGACAATGGGTCAACCCTCTCTTTTTCTCATTTATTTACTAAGAAACCAAACCCACGAATTGAGCTCTCTGTCTTTAAACAATTGTTGGACACAAAAGCAGCCAGGGGATATTTTAAATTGCAGGCATAAAATAGTCAAGCCGTCTTTTGAAATTGGACCAAAGATCAAAATCCTGGAGTAAATATGTGAAGTAGAGATTCCACGCACACCCCATGGCTGAGTCACTTAACAAAAGTGGCACCTGTCATTCTAGTCACTGGCCGTTCTCAAGGAGCGGCTGGCTTGCTAGCTTTCCCCTCCCTGCCTGCTAAGGTCTAGGTTCAGGCCCCGGATGGTGCTGGTCTCATCATGGAACATCCTGGGCCACTAGGCTAGCATTTCAGCCTGGCTTCTGAACACACAGAAAAAGGGCAAGATCTCAGTTCTCGTCCGCATCATGAGACTGTTTCTTCAGTCAGCTGCCCTGGGCATGCTTCCCCATTCACACTGGTTAGGGACACAGCACAATCCGCTGTCTTTCCAATAAAATATATTAAAAAGAAGAAAAAAGCAACATTGGGTCAAACTTCCTCAATGTCTCAGGAAATGAGAAACCTCAGGCAAAGCAACTGATGTTCTCATGAGGACGAGAGGAGCTTGTCAGCTCCTGGGGGGTCTTTCGGAGGGAGGGTGGATGTGGTTTTTGTTGCACATTTTATAAAGTTCTTCGGCTAAATGCAACAGCTGTGCCAACACACTCTAGTTCCGTCTCTCTTCAGTGAAGCGGTCAGCCAGCCCTTCTGGCCCGCCCTCTTGGGAGGGTGAATGGAGAAGGGAGGATGCTGCGTATTGTCTCGAGATGACCTTGGGTCATCTAATTCAGCCAAAGTGGAGAAAGCCAGCCCCATGATGGCAGGGTCACAGGTGCTCAGGACCATGAATCACAGCCAGGAAACAAAGGCTAAGACCCTCCACCCCGGAGATGGTGCTTGTTCACACCGGGATGCTCTGAACCCTCCCAGGCACCATGCTCACCCCAGACATGAAGGGACAGAGGGCAGCAAAGCGTGGAGAGGGAATGAGATGTTTTCTTCTCACAGGGACTCAACTGGCGGCTGAGAATACTTTACAGATGTGCAGAGACCCTGAATAGTCCCAGAGGCTAACAGAGCAAGACTGGAGTCAGATGTTCAGGCTGGCCTTCTCACTGCACATCCCTGCCACAGGATATCAGTCCCTGCAACCTGAAAGAGCCAAGAGTGGCAGCCTGGGTCCTTGCTCTCCCCTTAGGGTAGTGGCTTGGATAACAAACTCAGTGGCTTGGATGCCTTTCAGGAAAAGAAGCTTGCAGTTTCCAGGACATGGTTTCAAAACCCAGAGGCCCTCCCCTCACATTGGAGTTACGGCCCTCTTAAAGCCACTGTACGTTGAAAATATCCAAATCAGAAGAGCATTTAAAAGTAGGGAAATGGCTCAGTCAGTAAAATGTCTGAATTAAATGAGTAGAGGGGAAAAAAGGAGCATGAAAACTCAGATCCACCTTGATGGCCAGAGGCAGTTTTCATTGGTTCGAGAGGTGGCGCCTCTAGACCCAGCCCCACGGCGCCTGAGGGTCCAGGAGAATGCATAGTCCAGAGTCTCAGCACAGTGACTGAGGGTGAGGGGTGGGGTGGGGCAATGGTTTCTGCAGACCCATCAACTGTCTTTCTGGATAAACTGCTTTTCAGAACTGCAGAGTGGGAGATAACTCCAACGGCCCATTCTTGCAGCTCTGGGGTGTGCGGTGGAGCTTAGCTCCTTTCTGGAAATTTCATAAGAGGCAGGTTTCCCAGAACCTTGAGTTTATTTTACGGGCTGGTTTTGTACTTGCCCTAGAAGCAGGAAGACCTTCATTCATTTTTCAGCACCCATGTTAAGAAGCTGGGCCTGGTGGTCCATGTTTGTCATCTCAGGGGTGGGAAGCAGAGACAATCACTGGAGTGTGCTGATCAGCCAATCTAGACTTCTTGATGAGCTACAAGGCAGTGAGAGACCTTGTCTCAAAAAAAAAAAAAAAAAAAAAAAAAAAAAAAAAAAAAACAGTTAAATAGTTTCTGAGGAACGCCAGTGAGGCTGCCTTCTGATCTCCACGTGCATGAACACACGTGTATAAAAACACACACACATACACACACGCTTGCATATGCCCGAACTCAAGCACAGTTCCTAGACTACACACCACTTTCTCACACTGTGAAGTAAAAAACTGACAAGGCAAGCCGTCATCAGTACAGAACCGTCTGTATCTGACTCAGTATCTTGGTTTGCAGCACACGCGCGATGAAACTGTTGACACAAAACCACAGCTCTCAAATCAAAGGAAACATACAACAGTTTATTCTGGAGCCAACTGTGAGTGACCATGGCCTGGGAATTCAGATTTAGGTTCCCTGTTCCAATGTGGAAGCAGTTTCGTGGAGTTGCTATGGTAACGGGACAAAGCAAGTTATACATCAAGGATATCGTTAAAGACATTGATGGAAACATTAATTGGGCTGTTCTAGCAGGGGTACCCCTCAGATGCTGAGAGCATCCTTGGCACCCCCTCACTGGTGGCAAAGAGGGTTTTGTTAAGTTAACACATTCCAGAGGGTTTATCTGTTTATCAGGAGGTTAATGTGACTTGGAGGTAGGCAGGAAGAAATTGTAATGAGTCTCCAAACCCGGTCACGTTCACTGAAGTCTTTTGTGTAGACACAACTTCATTTCAGGAGTTAAGTTTCCCTTAATCTCAGAAATTAAGGCTCAAAATTTGGCCAATAGGACTGAGGAGGTCCCTGCTTAGCATGCACGAAGTTCTGGGTTCCACCCTTTGCCGAGCCAGTAGCGCACACGCCTGTGACCCTTACAGTCGTCAGGGCCAGTAGCGCACACGCCTGTGACCCTTACAGTCAGGGCCAGTAGCGCACACGCCTGTGACCCTTACAGTCGTCAGGGCCAGTAGCGCACACGCCTGTGACCCTTACAGTCAGGGCCAGTAGCGCACACGCCTGTGACCCTTACAGTCAGGGCCAGTAGCGCACACGCCTGTGACCCTTACAGTCAGGGCCAGTAGCGCACACGCCTGTGACCCTTACAGTCAGGGCCAGTAGCGCACACGCCTGTGACCCTTACAGTCAGGGCCAGTAGCACACACGCCTGTGACCCTTACAGTCAGGGCCAGTAGCACAGTTTTCTAGCAACAACAACAAAGACTGTGGAGTGTGAGTCAACAAGAAATACAGGCAAATTGTTTTAAGGACCTCTTGGCTTGCACCGCGGCTCCAAAAAGTGTGGTGTTCTTCAGCTTTAAATCTTCACCGCTCTCAGCATCCTTAGCCTCACTGTAACATTGACTTGCAAACCAGTCAACGCCACAGGTAGGCAGGAATTGTGGCTCAATAATGGCCCACTTGCCTAGTATGCAGGGTCCAGGCTGTGATTCCCCACCAGAGAGAGGAAGAAGAAGGTGAGGGAGGGGGTGGGAGAGGGACAGAGGGAAAGAGAAAATCTGCCCCACGATTGTGTCTTGTTTTATTGGTTGCCCCAGCTCACAAGTGTATCCAATGGGCATAGCAAGCAGCATTTCCGACAGACAGGAAAGTGAATGCGTCTTATGAGCCAGCATACAGCAACTGCTGTGCCATTGAGGAGAATTCCCATTTAGGTTTCTGGTAAGGAAATCTCAGGCAGAGAGCAGGTGAGCTGAAGTAATTTGCAAGAGAATATCTCTGTTCAGAATTTCCCTGCTTTTGTAAATAAAAGCTCTCTGAAACTCTCCAAACCATTTCATTGTTACGGAAATTCTCTGTCATCTTTCTGATTCTTAAGTGGCCCCAATCCCCACGTTTTGCCCCCATGCTTTTACAAAATAGGCAGCTAACCTAACTGAGGTGCATTGAAAGTACATTTGCAATGTATGAAGGGAGCGTTCAGAAGTATAAATTCTCGAACTAAAAGTGTCAAGCTCCTAGTAAAATAAGATGGATTTCTTTTTCTTGCATAAATCCCCAGCAGAATTCAATTCCACCATTACGAGTGTGGTGCAGAATACTGAGATCCACAGTGTTTTTCCCTAATAGAAAACACTGGTCTAATTCCTCTACTTAAAATGATTTAGCTAACTACAGATGTCCCTGGCAGGCCAGGGGCGTGGCCAGGGACTCACAGCAAATTAGCTGAACGGTGCCCTGCAATGAACCCGCTCCCTACATGACGAGAGTGGATTATTGAAGAGAGAGAAGGGACCGAGTGAGCATTAGAATAATAACCTTTAGAGCTGGAAAAGTCTCAACTCAAACAATGGTTCAGTGTTTCACAGATAACAAATGCAGATGTGCAAATGTGCTGGAGGTCATAGGACATCTGCAGGGTAACTGCAAGGATGGGGGGGGGGATGCTGAGTGGGGTATACCTGGGCTGGGAGGGGTATGCTAATGCCACCTCTCTCAGGACATCAAGGATGGGGGGATGCTGAGTGGGGTATACCTGGACTGGGAGGGGTACGCTAATGCCACCTCTCTCAGGACATCAAGGATGGGGGGATGCTGAGTGGTGTATACCTGGGCTAGGAGGGGTACACTAATGCCGCCTCTCTCAGGACATCAAGGATGGGGGGGGGATGCTGAGTGAGGCATACCTGGGCTGGGAGGGGTACACTAATGCCGCCTCTCTCTGGACATCCCCATTCATTCAGTCTGGAGCCCTGGGCCGCCATTCACAGGCAAGGCGTGCGCATGTGATGATGAACACGGTATAATCAACCAACTATTGAAAGAAGCAGGTGTCTCCATACACCAAATTCAGTGCTGTAATCAAATAAAACGGAGAATAGCACTTTTGGGGTACAGACTTCGTTACTGCATATTATAGTAATTAAGAGCAGAAGTGAGGTGTTTATGCAAAGGAATTGAATTAGGATCTCATTGGTACTGACGTAGCAGGAAGAAGTGACTCCGACTGCTGGTGACAGAATCCAAAACCCCTGATAGAAGAATGGGAGACATTTGAGGATGGAGACTTGGTTCCGTTGGTAAAGTACTTGCCTAGCGCACGTGAAGACCTGGACTCGACCCCCCAACACTTCATAAACTAGGCGTGATTAGTACACACTAGTAACCAAAGCCTTTTGGAAGCATAGTCAGGAGGATCCGGAGTTCAAAGTCATCCCTAGCTATATAGAAAGTTTGATGCCAGTCTGGGTTGCAGAAACCCCCTCTCTGGCGCGGCCATATCTGATAGGAATGACAAAAGTCATAAAGCCAGCACAGCGGCTTGCCAGAGATCCAGAAAAGCTGAGTCACATGGTGCCCGCTATGCCACCTTTTGGTTTTCATCTCCACATGTTGCATACTTGGGGGACTTTTAATATTTGCACATTTTGGGGATATTGGATGGGTGGAAACTTTTTAATGAATCGTTTATGCCTTCTCCCAGAAGTACCGCTTCGAGGCCTTGCTAGGAAAGCACTAAGTACACTACCCCTCCCACTTTCAGGGAGCCATCCTTATCTGCTTGAAGGTCTTCCTTACGTCCTGGAGACTGTGACACACACAAAGAGGTTTCTTTATGAGGCTTTGAGATATTCTTAAAACATCTGCCCCCGCGCTTACTCAGAAACAAGATAATTGAAACAAAGTGAACTTAAAAATGTCAGCAAGATTCGGTGGGCTAGAGGAGTTGGCCACAGATCAGATAACAAGCCTCTTCCTACCTTACATTCAGGCGATTACGTGGCACATACAGCAACAACGTTAGATGAGCTGAAGGTACCTGCGCCCTACACAGGGACTTGATGAGCAAAGAGTGGTGTGGAAAGGTGATCAAAGAACAAGGGGTCATGACCCCTCTTGGTTAGAAAAGTTAGCTTATGCAGAGCCACTATGGTGTTGTGTGACCAATTCTCTAAAGATATAAAACATAAACATTGTATTAGGCAAAAAAAAATCAAATAATAACTATAGCAGCTTCGGCCTGAGGATTTTCTTGGGCACTCTGACCATTAAGAGTTAATAATACCCTGCTCAGGACATGGCAATCTCCCTAGGCTGGCTTGGAGATTTTCTTTCTCTCTAATGTTCTTGAAGCTGCAAAACCTGGCAGCCTGAGATCAGGCTTCAGATACTTTTAAAAATTGAGTTACGGGGTTGATGAGCAAAATTGATTCTGAAGGATAACTCAATCAATGATGACTAAACCTGAGGGAAAATGATTGTGAAAGATAACTCCGTTCTGTCACAGCTTATCAACGATGAGTGAACTTATGACCCCAGGTGCACAAGGAAAAAAGTTAAACACATGTGCGGAATAAAAATGATATGATCTGGGTTGTGGAACAGCGTGAGTCTATCCCTGCTACTGAATTCTGTACAAATAAAGAAGTACTCTGAATGCTAATCTGTCAGGCTGTAAGACTCTCACCATCACCATGGCCTTGCTCACTCCTTCCTTTGCCTACCCCTTCACTCCTCTCTGGAACCTGTCATCCACTGGGGCAGGTCCCTGGCATCTCTCAATAATAATAATAATAGTAATATAAAGCTTCCTGAGTCCTTGGAGAATGGCGCTAAACTGTGTCTGTACTGTGCTCTTGTCACCCCAGCTAGACTCTGCATCTAATTCTGCCTCCTGTCCTACCGTCTTTCATCTTGCTAAACACTCAGTGTCAGCCAACTGGCATCCAGGATACCATGGTCTGCACCTTGTCTCTCAGTTGGGTACCAACACAGACAGGAGATGCTATCCTTTAAAAATAATCTCCTTTCCTCCGTGGAGTTAAAGTCATCACCAAGTAAGAAGGAGAAGATGAACATAAAGATTCTAAACAACATGAGAAGTCAAGTTCAGTCCCCAGAACCCGTTAATCAAGCGATAGTGGCTTGCTGATGGGGATCCCTGGAGTACCCAGGCCAAGCAACTAAACTTACTCCCCAAACTGCAAGCTGGTGAGAGACTTTCTAGAAAAAACAAAGTGGGCAGTTCCTGAGGAACGACACTCCATTCAGGTTGACGCCTGGTATGCATACTCACACACACTCACACAAATACATACATACTTGTGTACACAAGACTCTACAAAGCCAAAAGACTCAACTTTGTGGTTATGAAAAACTAGATTGTTACAGAGCCAAACTATCTTGGGTCATTTTTCATCCCTAAGGCCATCTGCTGCCTACTCTTGTGTCTGGTTTAACATCCTTATGACTATCAAAGCCTTTAAAATGTGTTCCCAGTCTGCTACTACTACCGTCTCTAAACCCAAGAGCTAATGGTGTCACCAGACAGCACCTATAAGCTTACTTTCCCTACTTAGCACACTCAGTACCCACCGATGCATGTGGTAAATGCTGTGAGCTAAAATTTGTTTGTTCTGCAACTAACATAATCTGCTGCAACTACTGCCCCAGTAGATAACATCTTTTGGGGCAAACCTGAGCCCATGCCCCTGAGTCATGGTCATTCATACTGGCTCCAGACTAAACTCCCTCTTATTCCCTTTGAGGTAAGAGCCGTGTTTGGAGTGGACAGTTCCTGGATCCATTTCTTCCACAGATGTAGAGAGGGAGAACGTTCAATCTTCTCTTTGGATGTCAGCTTCAAGCCCAGACCTTTATGCCTATTAAACACATTCACTTTGCAAACAACACAGGTGTCAGTCTGATGTCTACAGAAGGGAGGCATGGAGATATCTGTTTAAGATAAGAATGTCTATTCTACCCACCGGTCTCCATCCCACCCTCCCAGCCTGGGCTCAGAAGCAGGTAAGAAAAATCAGGAAGCCAGAGGGACATGGACACAGAGCAGGGGGAGGGTGGATTTACTTTGAAACATGGATGTAAGGTTCAAATCTTCAGGGTCACATTCCCACCTTACGTGGCTGAGCTATGAGGGGCTCAGAGGAGAGAGAGTTCCGGGAACCTGGATTGAAGAGTTGATGCTTGTCTTAGGGCTTCTGTTGCTGCAATGAAACACAATGCCTAAAAGCAAGCTGGGAAGGAAAGGGTTTATTTTGCTTACATTTCCATCATGGGAGGGATCTAGGACAGGAAGTCAAACAGGACAGGAAGCTGGAGGCAGGAACTGATGCAAGGGCCACAGAAGGCTGCTACCCTACTGGCTTGCTCAGCCTGCTTTCTTATAGAACCTAGTACCAGCAGCTCAAGAGAAGCCTCACCCCCAATGGACTGGGTCCTTCACTAATGAAGAAAATGCTTCACAGCAGGATCTTACGCAGGCATTTTCTCAGTGAAGGCTTCCTCCTCTGACTCCAGCTTGCGTCAAGTTGCCATTAAACTAGCCAGGACATTATCTGTGGAAAACAGCAACCCGGAGCATAGGGACTGGGAAGTAAAAGAGGCAAGGAAGGGAGAGCTTTCTATTGAAGGCCAAAGACTGAGAAACACCCGTGGAGGGGGGAGAGAAGGAAGGAAACAAGCAAACAGCAAGTGAATGTAGATATGCTGATGAAGAAAAGAGGGGAAGAAGTGGTCCAGCAATCCTAAGCTGACATATCTTTGTGAAGTGGACATGGTGGGATTCAAGGTCTCAAGCTGGCTCAAGGTCATTCAAAAGCTCTCAGAGGGGCTGGAGAGATGACTCAGTCATTAAAGGCTAGGCTCACAACCAAAAATACAAAAGCTCTCAGAGGCACATTCTCTGCTGAGGATGCTGCATCCACAGAAAGGGAAGCTGGGTATATCCCTTTCCCTCTTTTTCCTCTGGCGTCACAAGAGCTAAGACCCAGTGCAGGAAGGGGTTAGTGAGTCAAAGTCCAATCGGAGGAAAATTAACTCTCCCAGTGCCTATAGAAGAGGCCGAGGGGGAACTCAACTGATAGAGCACTGGCCTCACGCACAAAACTCTGGATCTCCTCCACAACGCCACATAAACCAGGTGTGGTGATACACTGACATAATCCCAGCCCTAGACAGGTGGAGGCAGGAAAATCAAGTTCAAGGTCATTCTTGATACACCACGATGAATTTAATGCAACTTGTAATACATGAGATCCTATTTAAAATAGCAACAACAACATTGTAGCAGTTGGCAACAAAAAAAAAATGTAGTTATAACCTTGAACAAAGCTAAATGCTTTGGCTGGCGCTCTGAATTAAATACACTAATTGGTAGTTAGATGATCTTTCACTACCTGAAGGTGACTGTGGTCATCTAGAAGCAAGAGACTAATTAGCGGAGTGAAGCAGCAAGTCATACCAAAATAAAAATGCTTAATTATTACACCCCAGGGTTGTACTCCTGCAACCCAACAGCTACAAAGGGACAAAGATATTGAAATTAATGTCCTTATCATAGGTGAGCATGAATGTTACTGTTGTCAGGGAATTGCAGCTGAAATCTAACAGAAATATAAAATACCCTCACACTGAAAGACTCTAGTGAAAGGTGGACCCTCCTTTGTTCCTGTCACCCGGTCACCTTCCTTCCATCCACAAGGACAAAGATCTCCATTGGAACTGGGAGTTGAGTACAGGTGCGGGAGTCTGTTCGCGCTCCCTCCATCTAGTAAGCATAGGAACAACGTTCCTAGTGCCTGAATGCGGTAGAAATTCACTAGTCCCGCTGAGCTCAGAGTTCAGAAACAGGGGAGTGTTTCTCTGCTCAGTGTGGTAGGAGGCTGTGTGTGTGTACCCGAAGCTCTAGGTCCTCTCTCAAGTTCACCAGGTAGACCTCTAACCCCTATGGCCGTGTTAGGTAGCAAACCAGGTATTGGCAGGGTTAAAGGGAATTGACAATGGGCTCCTCCCTCATTAGCAGCCTGTAGAAGCAGAAACTCAGAACTGCAGGGTCATGGGTTAAAAAAAAATGGGATGTAGGTCTAACCTCCTACCGTGGATAGAGACACAGTTACTAAACCATCCCAAAGACCACAAGATTTCTATCTAAGCAGTGGGGTTACTGTTCAAAGGGGAAAAAAGGCAGCCTTTATTATGTGTCTTAGGGTTTTTATTGCTGTGAAGAGACACTATGGCAACTCTTATAAATGATGACATTTAATTGGGGTGACTACAGTTTCAGAGGTTCAGTCCATTATGATTATGGCGGGGAGCATGGCGGTATGCAGGCAGACATGGTACTGGAGAAGCAGCTTCAGAAGTACATCTTGCAGGCAACAGGAAGATGACAGAGACATTGGATGTCCCCCTCAGGAAGCTATCTCTGAGAAACCTTAGAAATTGCTGTGTAATTGTGTTGGTGGCGCACACCTTTAATCCCAGCACTCAGGAGGCAGAAGCAGGTGGATCTCTGTGAGTTCAAGGCCAGCCTGGCCTACAAAGCTATTTCCAGGACAAACAGGACACACAAAGAAACTCTGTCCTAGAAAAATATCTTAGAAATACAGCCCAGAGTTGGTGATCCAATTCTGTAATCTTTGCACTTGGAAGTTATAGATGAAAAAAATCAAGCGTTGGAAGCTGGTCTGGAGAGATGGTTCAGTGATTAAGAGCTTTGGCTGCTGTTCTAGAAGTCCTGAGTTCAATTCCCAGCAACCACATAGTGGCTCAAAACCATCTATAATGGGATATGATGCCTTCTTCAAGCATCATACATATAGACAGAGCATTCATACATAAAAATGCATAAATAAATTAAAAAAATTTAAAAAGGAGTTGAAAGCCAGCCTAAGCTACACAGTGAGCATGAAGTCAGCCTGAGGCTATGTGAGACTCTGTCTCATAAAAGAAAACAAACAACAACAAATGAATAAATAAAAATTTGTGGTGTGGGCTAGAACGCTGGTCACGCTGGGCACCAGCCAACCTCACCTGAGAGTGTTTTCCTCGACAACAGCCCTTGGCACAATGCCCCCCCTCAGTCTTGAGAGTGCCCAGCTTTACTTTTCTCTACCTTTCTACTATGTAGTCTGTGTGTCTGTTACTAATTCTTTCAACAGAGAGCAGGAAGCCCAGGAGCCAAAGATAGAGCAGAGCAGGACCCCAGTCTCAGCAGGACTGGGGGTCCTACCTTTCTCCTGCCAAGGACATCCCTCATCTACCTCCTCACCAGCACAGAGAGTCTGCCCAAATCCCTCTTGCATTTTAAATATCTTTCTAGGAAGAACCCACTAAGTGCTCTCCTGGTTGGATCAGACCCATCCCAGATAACTTTTCTCTTAAGTTCAGATCTACCATCTGACAGTGTAACCTTACAAAAATGAAGATGTCCTCAAGACACTGTATCCTTCCTTTGGCTAACAGGCAGTGGAAACAAGGGACCCAAGGAAATTGGAATTTCTCTAGGAATCTCATATTGGGAGAAGGAAAAGTGTGAAGTTAGGTACCATTCACAGAAAGAAGATGTCTTCCAGGAAAAGATTTTGCAGAGTTCTGACAGCTTATTACATCTCTTGTCAGGACAGACTGAAGCTGAGACAAAGATGGATTGAATGATGGGCAAAGCCACACCTTGACCAGTTCTGCCCAGTGACGCGTGCTTCCTGCCCTCTATTTAGATCTGAAATCAGGACCTGAAAGGTAGGATTAATTTATCACTGGGCCTCTGTTCCTCTTCCTGGGTGGTTATAAATAGTGGCAAGTTGAGACCTCATCATTATACAGAGTATTTCAGATGTCCTAGTGTGGATTTTAGTGTTCGTGTAAATGAATTACCTAGAGCCCCAGTCCCCAGAAGCTAACTGAATTGAAGTGTTACAAAATTGAAGTGGCTACAAACAAAAGTAACTACTAAACCTTCAGAGAGGGCAGAAATCCCCATCATCACACCATCCACTGTTGTAACTAGACACTTTTTCCATGACCACACCCTGGGGTATTTGGCAGTATCTGGAGGAATTTGGGATTGTATTTTTTTTTCTTTTCAAGACAAGGTTTCTCTGTAGCTTTGGTGCCTGTTCTGGAGCTAGTGCTTGTAGACCAGGCTGGCCTCGAACTCACAGAGATCTGCCTGCCTCTGCCTCCCTAGTGCTAGGATTAAAGGCGTGCATCACCATCGCTCGGTTTGGGATTGTCGTTTCTATAGATTCTACCAGAATCCACTGGGAAGAAGACGTGTGCTATTTAGCCTTCTATCAGGGCCAGACACACACACCCAAACAAGAAATCATCTGCTCTGAAGGGCCAAGGATGAGGAAGCCTGCCACCATAGCTTGGAATTTCTTTCCTACAAAGGTCAATCAGGTGAGAACTGTGTCAGAGTGAAATAAGAAATTACAAATCAAGCCCATCAGGGGTGGTGCACACCTTTAGTCCCAGTACTCGGGAGGCAGAAGCAAGCAGACCTCCGTAAACTGGAGACTAGCCTGCTCTACAAAGTGAGTTCCAGGACAGTCAAGGCTACACAGCGAAAGTCTGCCTTGAAAAGTAAATTAATTAATAATAATAATAATAATGATAGATAGATAGATAGATAGATAGATAGATAGATCACAACAACAGGAAATGTCCATATAAAAGCAACCAGAATGGAGAGTTAAGGTTGGCACACAGCTAGGGGATGGCACTTGCCTAGCATGTGTGAGGCCCTGCGTTCCATCCCCAGGAGGAAGGGAGTGAAGAGGAGGGGGAGGAGGGTAAGAAAGAAGAGAAGAATGAGTAAGAAGGAGAAGAAAACTGGAGGAAGAGGAGAAGGAAGAAGGTGACAAAGAGATAAGACTTGTGTGGGTGGGTGACTTTACCCCTGGAAAGGATGTGAAGTATTGTGACCCGTCCTTAAGGCTACACAGCAGCATCTTGTCGTGGTGTGGTTTAAGCTGGGCATGTGACCATCAACAAAGTATGCCCCAGCTCCTTGTAGCCAGACGTACCCTGGGACCAAGCCATCAGCAGCCCCACATGAGCCAAAGTGATGTGTACAACTTCCATCTTTAGAGGAAATAGGTTCTCACGTTCCTTTCCCTTCCTCGTCTCGAGCAGAAGTGTGGACATTCCTGACCCAGCCTATTTTACTGTGAAGACAACTCTGAGAGCAGAGGTCAGCACATCCTTGCCCAAAGACCTAGAAACACCAGGTTTGGGCTTCCTGGTCAAGTCTACCCACTGCCACACTGTGACTGTTTGTAGTAGGAGTGTGCTTATTTGTTCCCGGCTGCCCAGAACCAAAATAATCACACAGAAATCTGTATTAATTGCAATACTGTTTGACCAATAACTCTAGTGTATTTCTAGCAAGCTCTTACGTCTTAAATTAACCCATTCCTATTATTTTATATTTTACCACAAGACTCATGACCTACCGGCAAGGTTCTGACTGGCAGCTTGCATCTTTCTCCTCTGGCAGCTACATGGTATCTCCATGGTGTCTTCCTGACTCTGCCTACTCTCTCCCAGCGTTTAGTTTAGTTTTCCTCCTGCCTAGCTCTAGTCTGCCCTATCACAAGCCAAAGCAGGTTTTTTTTCATTAACCAATAAAAGCGACACATATACAGAAGGACTTCCCACACCAACTGTTTTCCAATTAAATTTGAGATAGCTCAGTCAGTGAAGCATTTGCTTTACATGCCTGAGGACCTGTATTTTCTGGGAGTCGGGTTTCTTTAAAAGTATAGGCCTCGGCCATTCTGCCAAGCTCCACAGGAAGGCTATATATCCAAGAATATGTGGGCAACACAAATTGGCTTGATGGGTTTACAAAATAAAAAAAAAAACCCAAAGCAGTGTGGCCCGCACTTTTCTGTGAATACCCAGACCTCGGAACAGGCGTGCGCTTTCCCGAACCAAGCCCACGAGAATGGATGAATATCCTAAGGGTTGAAGCACACAGACAGCAAGAGACCTGCTCATTCACCAAAGAGTAAATGGCAACTTTATTAAACTCAAGTCGGGTATATATACTAGGGGGCAAGGGGGCAAAAGGGCAAACCCCCTCCCATCAGGAGCAATGGGAGAGGATGACAGGTGCCCGCTCCCCTGTATATAGGGCCAGTGGCTGGAACCTTGTTTACAGGTGGAATTACCATAACAAAAGAGGGCCAAGTTCTTTCTAAGCTAAACCCTCAGGCCAGTGAAAGAGCAGAAGAGCCACGGAGCCAGAGGTAAAATGGCCCTGCAAATCGCCACGAATTAAAGGGGAAGAAACCTGGGTACCTACAAAGCAGAATGGTAGGGGCTCAGGGTAGGGGTGAAGATCCTGGGGGGATGGAGAGAGGGCCAATAGGATCAAAATACACAAAGAACTAATAAATTTTTAATTAAAAACTAAGAAATTATGAACACTAAAAAATAAAATGAGCCAAAGGCCCAGAGATGTAGCTCAGTCAGTAGAATGTTTGCTAGTATCAATGAAGTCCTGGGTTATGTCCCTGGCACTTCATAAACCACCATAGCGGCACACTCTTAGAATCCCGGTGTTCAGGAGGATAAGATGCTCAAAATCATCCTTACATTACAGCAAGTTCAGGGCCAGCCTGTGCTACAGTAGATCCTGTTTCGATAAATAAATAAATATATAAATAAATAAATAAACCGACAAATAGAAATCTCATACTGTCTCCATAGTACCACTCCGCATGGTTTTATTGGTGAAGGGATGCAGGCTTTCCCACAGCAGTATGCTGCCTCACAAGCAGTTAATGCATGCAAATCACATGCAAAGTATATGCATCCTTCCAGTTATCAGCTCAGCACTTCTGATTTTCCTGCTTTCATCAGCCGGTCCAAGGCCCATTTTCTGCTGAAAAGCTCCCTGAGATCCCTGTCCTCAAGTCAGCTCTCATAAGACTTTGACAGGCGTGTAGGATGCAAACTGTAAACCATCCTGACTGTGACCAGGGTTCCCTTAGTGAGCAGCCCATGTTCCAAGGGCAGAGCCTGTGTCTCTGTGACCCACTCCCTGTCAGGCCTTAGCCCCAACTGTGCCATACACACAGGCTGCCATTCTGAAATGCAGCTTTGGCCTGACCAGTGAGTGCTCTTGACTCTAAGAAGCCCTGTCAAGGGCACGTAATGAGTCTTTTCATGTCCCTTTTCTTCCCCACCATTTCTGGGCATCTAATTCCAGGGAAGAACACCGTGACAAGCAGAGAACATTTTTGTGAGACAGAATGATGGAGGTTAAATAGTTGGCCTCTCGGGAGCTTGAGAGAAGACTACCCAAGAAACGGCCCCCTCATCTGTTGGTTGAGGATGTCGGTTTTGTTTTCCATAGTGGTATGTTTATAGTTCATTTCCAAGACGTGCTCTTCATTCATAACCACATTGCCTATGATCTCAGTAAATCCCTTCTCAGAGTCTCAGTCTCACGCCGCTCTTTTTCCCTGAGTCGAACGGTCCCCAGTCACAGACGAATACCACACAGAAGCCAGATGCCTCTAAGAACCATTCTCCCAGCCCAAGAGACTGCAATCTCACTCTTCTCCAACTCTTTCACCCAGTGCCTCCCATGGCCGGGGAAAATCATGCTGTCTGCTTCCCTTTCCACCCTCAGGATCTGTTAGGGACTGTCTGGGAAGTGAGGAAGGCCTAGGAACCGGGCTGGGAGATGGCTCAGCCAGTGACATGTGTGCCCAGCAAGTATGAGAACATGAGTCTGGATCACCAGCAACACAGAAGCCAGATGAGATGGTGCGGATCTCTAAGCCCAGCACTGGGGAGAGAGCAATGGGAGGATCCCAGAGCCTCCTGGCCGGTAGATCTAGGCAAAGTCAGTGAGCAACCCTGTCATAGTTTGGATGTAATTGACCCCCACAGGGAGTGGCAGTATTAGGAGGTGTGGCTTTGTTGGAGGAAGTGTGTCACTGTGTGGGTGGGCTCTGAGCTCTCGCCCAGTATGATATACTCCATTGACTTCTTACTCCCTGCCGGAGCACTCTCAGCTACTACTCCAGCATCAGGTCCGCCTGAACGCCACCCTGCCACGATGATAATGCATTGAACCTCTGAAACTGTAAACGAGTCACCCCAATTAAATGGGTTTTTATAAGAGTTGCCATGGTCATGGTGTCTCTTTACAGCAATAGAAACCCTAACTAACACAGACCCTATCTCACACACACACACACACACACACACACACACACACACATACACACACACACATACACACACATACACACACACATACACACACATACACACACACATACACACACACATACACACACACATATACACACACACATACACACACACATACACACACACACATACACACACACATACACACATACACACATACACACACACACACACACACACATACACAGAGTGTCTACGTAGATGTATCCTGCCAAGCTTTTTTAAAAAGAAAAATTGTGTTTGTTTATTTTTGAGGAAAAGGTCTCATTGTGTAACCCTGGCTGGTCTGGAGTTCACAGAAATCTGCTGCCACTGCTTCATGAATGCTGAGACCAAAGGTTACACCTCCATTCCTGGCCAGGTACAAGCTTTTGATATTTGACATGGCATTGTCATAAACGATAAATCTACAACTTTACACTCAAGATCTAAGCAATACAGTTTAAAAAAAAACTTTTTTCAAAAATAAATCTTATGCCAGGCATAGTGGCGCACGCCTTCAATTCCAGCACTCTGGAGGCAGAGGGAAGAGGATCTCTATGAGTTCAAGGCCAGCCTGGTCTACAGAGTGGGTTCCAGAACAGCTAGGGCTATTATACAGAGAAGTCCTGTCTTGAAAAAAAAAAGTAGATAGATAGATAGATAGATAGAGAGGGGGAGAGAGAGATAGAGAGATAAATAAATAGATAAATACATTTTATAATGTTTTGAGCAAGTTTACAAGTTTGTGTTGGTGGACACTCACTGATGACCTCATCTAACCTCTGTGTGCGTGTGTGTGTGTGTCTGTCTGTCTGTCTGTCTGTCTGGGTTTCTCTTTCTGTGTGTATATGTGTTGGGCCTCTCTCTCTCTCTTTCTCTGTATATGTATGTATTGGAGCAACAGGAGTAGGGGTGAGGCAGGGGAGTCCCATATAGGCTGCCCTTAAACTTGTGATCCTTTTGTCTCTATCACTTTGGTGCTGAGATCACAGGCATGGGACACTACATCCAGTTCATGGGGTGTTGAGGATCCAGCCCTATACCTTGTGAATACAGGACACTAACTTCCCAACTGAGCTCTGCCTACAACAAAATGCTGCCTTCTCCCCCTCCACCCACCGCCTCCAACTCCCAGTACCGGGGATTGAACCCAGAGCCACACACATGCTCAGCATGCACTCTACTGGGTCATATCCCTAGCCTTCATTTTTCTTTTTTATCCAAAACACCAAACTAACAGATACTTTGATTTAAATGTTTCTCCCCAAAGTTCCTGTGTTTCAAACAACAACCCTTGTGTTCTTGTGTTAATGGTTCTTATACTAACGGCCTGGGAAGACAGGGCCACAAGGAAGTGATAAGAGGAAAAGGGGATCACAAAGATAGGGCACCAGGATGGCAACGGTGTCTTCATACAGAGGAACGATTCAAGCTGGCACACTGGCGTTGTCTGCTATGTGACAACTCTACTTTCTGACAATACAGCACCAGGCTTTCGTCCAATGACAAACAGATGTCAGCCCAACCTTGCTGCCTTCGTGAATTTGGGAATAGTGCAAGGGTGTGGGGTGGGGTTTGTGGGGGAGGTGTCAGAAGTTCCCCATCTTGGACACACAGTTAGAGGAACGGAAGATGAAGTAAGACAACTTTGTCCTTGGGAAAGTAATTCAAACACTTGGCAAAGCAAACATTCCATGAGTTTCGCTTCGGGCTTCGTTCCCTGCAGGGTAGAAACCGAGGCCTTCTAATCTACGTACCCCTAGTGGCAGCCTGACCTTTAATAGTTGATAAAGGCAAGAGCATCTGAAATGGCTTTGCATGATCCCTCCCTTCAAAGAAAGACACTAGTGAGGAATGAACTAACCGAGTGGGAGTAAATTCCCAGCCCTGAGGCACGCAGGGGCCTACCTTCCAAAATCAACACTGTGGCCCACATCTCCACACCCTCATAGTCCAGACAAGTAATTCTGGGGTCACGAATCAGGACGCTGAGAGACGGGCACAGCCCTTCTCATTAATTAAGCTGGATCGTGTCAATGAAGGTAGAGACGTGTTCTTTCAGCTTTGTACAGAAATACCCCATGACTACCCGCTCTCCGCACTCTGTGAATCATACTGGGAATAAGTGATTTAAAGTCCTCCTGGAATTGTGCCCAAGAGGGTCTGTCGATATGGCTGGCTATCAATTGCTGCTTTATATTAATGCTAATGGAAGGAAACGAGATAGGAAACCCTGGTCAGGGGGAGAATAAAAGAACGGTGCCTATTGATTAAATTTACCCAAAAGCCTGACATATTTGTGACCAGAGGTCGTATTTCTGAATGAGAGTCACGTGCCTTCAAGAGGCTGTCAGGAAAATGAGGGCGCATTTTAGACAGCACTGAAAATGTTTGTTCCCTTCAGCTAATGTCTGTGCTGACCAGGTACTGGGCACCTCAAAACCTCCACACATTCCCAGTCAGTACTGTGGGACTCTATGGATTCTACCTGCTCAAGACCCAACCCAATGTACTTAGATTCCAGAGCACAGAGATAGGCCAATACCCATATTCTTCAGAGAAGAGGTCCTTTCCAACAGCCCTGTTGCTGTTGCCCGTAGCAACAAGCTATGCAACTCTGAACAGTCAGATTTATCATCACCTGTCTCTGGAGGCCCAGAACTAGAAAACAGGGTCCCAAGGTGAGCTTCAATCTGAGGGGCCAGGAGAAAAGTCTCTTTCTTCCGTTGTGGCCTTGAAAGTCTACCAGTATCTCTGATTCCTGTCATGTGAGGCTTGACCATCTCAGACAGCAGTCTTGAATCTGTTCTGAATGTAGAACTCAGACATCTGGGCCATCCGTTCCTACCAGAGATTTTTTTAGGTGTGAGGGGAAGTGCTATGGAACAATGGTCATTTATCCTGTCACTTGTAATATTTTTAATAAAATGCTGATTGACCAATAGCCAGCTGAAAAGTAAAGGTGGGGCAACCAGGCAGGAAGTAGAGGCAGGACAACGAGAATTCTAAAAAGAGAAAAGTTTAAGTCCACAGTCATAACCCAGCCTCAGATAAAGCAAGATGTGACTGCCTCACCAAAAAAGGTACCAGGCCACGTGGCTAACTCAGACAAAAATTATGGGATACTGTAAGTTATATGAGTAAAGAAAAAGCCTGAGCTAATGGGCCAATCAGTTTATAACTAATGTAGACCTCTGTGTGATTCTTTGGGACTTAGTGGTTACAGGACCAGGCGGGACAGAAACCTCGGTCAACACTTAGCTACAGAGCCTCCTGCTGCCTATCAAGGTGTGCACACGGTGCCTGAATTTTTCTCCAATTATGCTAAACATCATTCAGGCCAAGTGAAATGTTTATCTCATATTCACCCCAGACCCCATTTTTACTGTTGTTCCTCTCTAACTTTCCATGTTCCCAGAGCAATGAAAAGACTGTGACCCTTCAGTTGCATCTTCACAGAAATAAAACACAGAAGGGAAGTGTGGTGCAGGGCACCCTACCTTCCACACATATACAAGAATATTCACGTTAGTCTTTTCCTTAAGGTTTTTTTAATTGAAAAGAATGACAAATTAGAGGGAATAGGTCTACAGTCAGACCCAGACACTTGAAAATGTGGACCCCTATTTGTGAGGCCCAAGGTATTGTTGATTGAGTAGGACCCCAGGATGGAAGTTTCTAGCGCTCCACTTGGGTCTTCCACATTTAAAATAAGGAACACAGACAGTCTGTCACTGTGCAGTGTACGAGGTCACCACATTCATGACTGATGTGCAGCACTTAGTGGCTGTTTGTGGGAATGTTTACCCAAGCATATACTCCTCAGTTCCCGGAATTCTGATGACAGTATTGCCAGCCCTCCCTCCCCTCCCTCGGGCTCTCAGCTGTGCAGGCTCAGCGCTCAGCGTGTGGTGGCTGCCCTTCCAGGCATACACGTAAGAATATGAAAACTTGGAAGAGATGAACTCCAGAGATCTCAAACCTCAGTTCAGACCAACTTCCAGGTGAAAGTTCCATCTTTTCTGTCAAATCCTAGGTCACCAAAGATGAGTCCACAACCATTCCTGGGTGGCTTCCAAACCAGTATATAAAATGAGAGTTTTTATTCTTGGGCTGGGTATAAAATAGTTCCAGGTCTCCTGATGTGGTATCTCTACTTTTGTGGGTGACATTTCCTGGGGCCATGGTATCAGGCATCTATTCCCAAAGCAGTGAAGATAGACCAAAGAAGCAAGTCACCCCAAGTCTAGCTTCGTAGTCTTCTGAACTCATCAGCCTACTTACAGAGTCATGAATGATGACTGAAGGCAACTATGTCAACAAAATGGCATTCTTAGCATGAGTGATCATTCACGAAGGCTGTCTCTGGAGTTTGTGCAAGTGAGTCTTCTTTCCCAACCACTGTTTCTGGTTTGTATAGCCTAGGGGAGGGCCCTATTCACCTTGTAACTTCTGGACTTTCTAAGTCTTTTTTACATTTCAGGAGCTTCCCAGGTTTTAGAAGATCCCTCCTCCTTCTGGGAGGGAATGCTTCAATTCTGAAGAAGTAGCTACTGGAATCTATTGTAATGGGTCTGGGGACCTGCTTCTTCAGGTGTGACTTACTGACTTTGGTAGTACCCAGCAGTAAGAAGGGTGCAAAGACCCGGAGCAAAGTAACCACAGAGTCCACTTCCTCAGGATTCCCACTTGATCAGGCCCGCGGAAATAAGCTTTTAGAGGAAAGCTCATGACAGGCATGGCCAAGCCCTTGGACTCTGAGCTACAGAGCTATCTGTACAGTTAAGAAGAAAGTTTCTCTGGCTGCCCCTGGAAGAATGCTGCAGAGCTCTTTTGAGTCACAAACAAACTCAGAAATGTCCTACTCTTTCATTCCTCCAATAAATGATTCATGGGATGCATTTGAAGGAACTGAGTGCTTTTTTGATAGTTTTCCTGGGACTTCCGATTTCTGAACAGTCTTTAAGGATCAGAGATAGGTGCACAGAGCCAGAAGGAGTTCGGAAGGCCCTGTGCCTGCTATGCTTGCTTCATAAAAAAAACTCACTGATAAAGAAACCTATTCTTTAAAGGTGCTAGATAAAACGCAAGTGTTGAAGCTTGAGGGTCATGGGCTATTATAAAAAGCAGTGGTCATGGGGCTGGAGAGATGGCTCAGAGGTTAAGAGCATTGGCTGCTCTTCCAGAGGCCCTGAGTTCAATTCCCAGCAACCACATGGTGGCTCACAACCATTTGTAATTTGATCAGGCTCCCTTTTCTGACGTGCAGACAGAATATACATAATAAATAAATAAATTTTTAAAATAGCAATGCTCATAAGTTATTAATTTTAAAAAGCAATGAAGGACGACTATTCAAAAGTTTTCCTGTACATTTGTGGAAAGACCCATGAATTCTCTTCTTTGCCCACTTAATTTTTTTTCTATAGTTTTGAGATAGGGTCTCATGTAGTCCAAGCTGGCATCAAATTTACTTTGTAGCCCAGACTGGTTTCCTATGTAGCCTAGGCTGGTCTCGAACTCAGATATTACTGTTTCTCCCTCTGTAGTGCTGGCTTATGGTTGAACCACCACACCCAGGAAGGCTGTTTGCCTACTTTTACTCAGGGTTGTTTTTGTGACTAAAAATTTACTTTCCTAAACTGGAGGCTGTAGCTCCATTGGCAGAGTACGTGCCTGGTGTGCCTGAAGCCTTATTTTCTATCCCCAGAAGCACATGAATGGGCATGGTAGTGCATGCCTATAATCCCAGCACCCAAGAGATGGAGGCCGGAGGATCAGAATTTCAGGGTCATCCTTTCCCACATAGCAACTTTGAGGCCATCCTGGGATATATTCCCCAATTTAAAAAAACAATACTCCCCTACAGTTAAAAAACTTAGTCAATGGCAGTTAAGAAAACCTGAGATAATGTAGAAGACAATGAAGAATCACCAGTGAGGTGTTTGAGTTACCTGTTGCTCCAATGGTTGGAGGCTGCTTCCTTTTTGATAGGGATGGGAGAGGGATGCTGGTGTGAAGGTGGAACCACTGTCCAGCAACCAAGTGTGATGTGTTTGAGGGGTACTGCACTGATGGGTGCTAGCTTAATTGCTATTCTGAGGTGTGCTAGCTGAACGGTACTGTACGGAGGGGTGCTGTACGGAGGGGTGCTGTACCCAAGGGGTCTTGTACTAAGTGGTGCTCAGAGGGCTCCAGAAAATGAATGCACTAAGTCCAGATTAGCCAAGGAATAGAGCCAAGGCTGTTTTGTATAAAGAAGGCATACAAATGCCCAACATGAATAAAAGCATTCCACAGGTTCCCACAGATGGCATCTAAGGAAGGAGAAGGCATTTGAAATGCAAGCTCTGTCAGTCAGTTGTGGCACACACCTTTCATCTCAGCACTCTGGAGGCAGAAGCAGGTGCAGATCTCAACTAAGCACAAGGCCAGCCTGGCCTACAGAGTGAGTTCCAGGACATCTGGGGCTACAAACAAACAACAACAACAAAAGAAAACCCTTCTGCCTCAAAAAAAGGAAAAGAAATACAAGTTCCATTTTGCAAAGCAGCTGCCCAAGCTTGCGCAGCAGACTCACCATCCTCGAGTCCCCAGGGGCTTGTGTTCTTCTATCAAGTGCCACAATAATGACCAGCCCACGGTATGGTTGAAGAGTAGAATAAAATAGCATACAAGGGGCCTGGCCTGGAGCTGAACTGCACTTCCCGAGGGATTCCTCCTTAACCACTCCTACCTACCAGCCTTCATCCTTTTCCTTTCATTCATCTCTCCCAAGTAAGCCAAGTAGAAAAAAAAAACTGCTTATGAACTAGAAAAATTTCTTCTCATTTTAAAGTATGTTCCACAGTGATTTAGCAACATTTGCTGAGGATCGTATTAGAACCAGATGGTTAGAATCTGCGAAAGGAACCTATTCTGAACTGCGAAGAGTTCCAATCTACTGACCCGGCCAGCAGGATGGCTCAGGAAGGCACTAGCCATGCAAGCCTGCAGATCTGGGCTCCATCCCTGGAATCCAGGTAAGAGCAAACAGAGAGAACCCAGTCCATAAAGTTGCCTTCTGACTTCTGTATGTGCACAGTGGCACGTACATGCCACACTCACATACATCACACACTCACACATACATCACACACTCCCACATACACACACACATATCACTCACACTCACAAACATCACACACACATACACACATGCACTCATGTACATCACACACACTCTAATAACCAAAGTTGGGTTTTGCTTGTTTTGTTTTTGAAGTGTCTATGTCCTATGAAGAGTTTGGAAATTTGCATTCACCTTTTCTCAGACAGACCACTGTTCGCAGAAAATGTTTTGGTTGCATGGATACGACGAAGCATTCCACTGTCAGGCCCAGAGCTGCATGGGGCCTGTTGCTCTGATGATGCAGCGTCTTATATTGAGATGAGTATTTGAGAGCTGGGCATGTTAGTGCCCCTGCATATCCCATCTCAACACGTGGGAGGTGGAAGCAGGAGGATCTGGAGTTGAAGGCCGGCTTTGATCTCAAATCAGTTGTGAAGCCACCCTGGGCTCCCTGATGTCTGTCTCAATAACAACAATGATGACCTGACAATGGAGTTGGAGAGAGGGCTCATACAGAGGAACTGAGCATAGGTGAAGTTTTCTGTGTCTCAGCAGTCACTCTCAAATAACCACTCAGAGACTTATCATTATTATATTATATTATTAATTATGAATGTGCAGCCAATAGCTCAGGTTTATTGCTAGATAATTCTTACATTTTAAATTAACCCATATTTCTTATCTACCCTCTGCCACGAGACAGCACCTTCTTTCAACATGGCATGTTCATCTTGTTTCTTTCTGCGTCTCTAGAGATTCCTAAGACTCCATCCTTCTTCCTATCATCATCCCGTCTGGCTGTTCCTTCTATACCTCCTGCGGAGCTACCAGCCAGTCAGTTCTTTTATTAAACTAGTTAGAAGGCATTTTGGCCAGGACAAATCTTCACAGTGTACAAAAAGTGTATGCTATAACACCTGAGTCCAGTTTTTAGCATCATTGCCTGTAACTCTAGTTCCAGGGGATCTAACACCTCTGACCTTCAACTGTACACACACATAGATATATACATATATAAATAATTTAAAACAATAAAAATAAATCTCAGAAAAATACATACATAGATGAAACTTAAAAGACAACTTAAAGAACTTGAAAAATAACTTTACTGGTTGGGGCTGGAGTGACAGATCAGTGGTTAAGAGCACCAATTGCTTTACCAGAGGACCCAGGTTCAATTCTCAGTGCCCACATGGCAGCTAACAACTGTCTGTAACTCCAAGATCTAATGATCTCACACAGACATATGCACGTAAAAGTAAAAATTAAAAAAAAAACTTTACCTGGCACATAATTATGCACGTCTGTGGGTGATAGTGTCATATTTTAATATATTATTCTAGGTCTACCTGATTCACTCTGATTAAATAAATGAGTACTATCAATAATAGCAACTCATTATTATTTATAGAAGAAATATCCCAGCACCATAAAAGAAAAATAAGAAGAAAGGGGGAAAAGGAGGAAGGGAAGAAAGAAAGAAAAGATTGAGAGAAAAATCAGCACTGACCCTAGGCAAAGCCTGAAATCACAGTACATGGGAGATGGAGGCAAAAGGATTCAGAAATCAAAGCCAGAAGCCTCCACTCCATAGACAGCCTGGGATACACAAAAGTCTGTCTCAAAACACCAAAACCGGAAAAGAAGAGAAAGAAAGATCAAAATTGAGAGAAGTCTTTGCCAACTAACAAATAATTGATGACAATAATAACAACAATAATAAAAACAACAACAGTAGCATGTTGTCATTAGTTGCTAGGAACATTTTCTGGGAGAGGCTCCCCCACACAAACGCTTCCTAGCTCTGTCTCCTCAGAAAGCATGGTGCACACACACACCGCTTCTCCTGCTCAGGAATTGTGGGACAGTCTAGATTGCAAATTAACAGTCGGCAGGATCTGCTTGTCTTTCCTGAGCCTTTCTTATACAAGAACAGCGGTCACTTTGGAGGAAGATTGTGGTGAACTTGGCTCACAGCTGCCTGCTGTAGAGTTTCCGCTCCTGTGATGTGATAAATAAAGACGTGATAAGAATTGAGGTCACTGCATCAGTAGTCAAGCCAGGTGTCCTGCAGGGCCTCAGAGCCAGATCCTACAGGCTGTGGAGGGGTGGGGTCCACCCAGAGAGCGGGCTCTTGCTACTACTTACTGCAGAACACATGGGTGAGGTTTCAAACGGGGTTGTAGGCCTCTAGTCTCTTTCTGTGGGCAGCATGGCACCTTCTCACCCAGTGAGAAACCACAAGTGTAAGGGTTTCCTTTTCTTTTTAAGACAGGATCTTTGTATCCTAGGCTGGCCTCAAACTTCCTATGTAGGTAAGAATGATCTTCAATACTTGATCCTCTTGCTGACACCTCCTGAGTACTGGGGTTATGGGTATGCATCACCACACTTGGCTTGAAAAAAATAATGCTTTATATTCTAAGCAGTTTGATATGTGAGCTCAGCTTCTATGTGACTCCAGATCTGAGACCTCTCGGCCTGAGAGCTAGGACGGAGGGGTGCTGATACCCCGAGTCAGAGAGCTACACCATGTCCTGGTTGTATGATGGTGGGGATGGAACCTAAGGCTTCATGCATGCTAGGCAAGCACTCTACCACCTAAAGCTTAAAGGAAAAGGAAGGGAAACTCCCATTCAGTCAGTATTTATTCACCAAGTCAAACTGCTGCTTCACTCTGAGTTTAGTCTTGAATTATGCTCGGTCCACATAACCGACTTTGTGTGTGAGTCAGAGCTTCGCAAGCAAGAAGTGTGCTTCTGCTGGTACCTGCCTGCTCGTGTTCCTCGGCACCAGCTAGCAAGGAGCACAGGATAGGAGCACCAGGAGGCATGGAGGGTGCCGCCAAACACCAGCTACTGGGAAGCGATGGAGGATAAGACTGAAGGGAAGGAAGGAAGCCCAGCCGGTGGGCAGAGGCAATCACTGCTCTTCCCATGGCAGCTGTGCCCAGGCCTGTGCAGTAAATCATTGCTAGGCAAGGAGCTTGAGGAAGAAGCCGATGCCACAGAGAGCCGCTGTTTGTAATTCCTTGACAGTGTTTAATGGTCTGCAGTCAGAAAGATAGATTGCAGGAATCGTTTGCTGATTAAAAAAAGAACGCAACATATTTATTTCTCCCTTCTGAAAGAAATGGCACAACCACCACTTACAGATTTTTCCAGTGCCATAAAAATGTCTTCGTTGTTATGCGTAGGACTGTGTAGGGTGCGGTGTAAATTAACCCAGCACTCAGAAAGGGAAGTGGAGGCAGGGGAGTAAGAAACTCAAGGTCATCTTCGGCTACGTGGGGAGTTCCAGGACAATCTGATCTACCACAGACCCTATCCAAAAATAATAAATAAACAAAATAAAAGGCAAAACAAAATAGACATGGGAGCTGGCTCGGTATATAAAGTGCTTGCCTTGCAGGCATGAAGACCTGATGCTGTCCCCAAAATCCATGGAAAGAAGCACAACATAATGACTTCTTTACATATATGAATCAAAACATAGAATCCCAATACTGGGTAGGCTTAACTGATGGGCTCCAGGCCAGTGGGAAACTCTGCCTCACAAAACAAGCTGGATAGTACCTGAGGACCAATGTTTGAAGTTATCCTCTGACATACACCCATGGGTACCCACATATACTCAAACACGGCCACACACATGCACAAAAGAAACAACAACAAATTTAGTCAGAACATGAAGGAAACAGTCTGAAGGATAGAAATCAGACCGTCTTCTGTGGTCTCAGGAAGACTTTAGGCAAGAAGATCAGGCACCGTGTGTAAGAGCCTTCAGGCCCCTGTTCAGCAGGGGTTCTAGGAACTGGAGCAGACAGAGCTATAGCAAAGGCTGTGCCACTGGTGACCTGAGGGTTTTCTGTGCCCAAGGGTTGGAAACGAAGAAGAAGGAGTACAGAGAAACATCACATTCTCTCTCTAGTGTGGAATGTAAGTTTAACACCCTCTGACCTTTGTGTAGTGTGTGCTTGTGTATCTGTGCATGTGTGCTCAAGCATGTGTGTGTGTGTGTGTGTGTGTGTATGTGTGTGTGTGTGCACTGGATAGTTTTAGGTCAACTTGACACAACCCACAGTCATCTGAGAGGAGGGAACCTCAGTTAAGAAAATGCCTCCCTAAAATCTGGCTGTAGGCAAGCCTGTAAGGCATTTTCTTAGTTAGTGATTGATCAGGGAGGGGCCCAGCCCACGGTGGGTGGTGCCGTCTCTGCACTGGTGGTCCTGGGCTCCATAAGAAAGCAGACTGAGCAAGCCATGGGGGAGCAAGCCAGTCAGCTATGGGGATCAAGTCAATAAACAACACCCATCCATCAGCTCCTGCCTCCAGGTCCCTGCCATGACTTCCTTTGGCACGAACAGGGATGTGGACTTGTAAGCCAAGGAAACCCTTTTCTCCCCAATTTTCTTTTGGGCCATGATGTTTTATCACAGCAGTAGGAACACTAAGACGTGATGTGTGTGTGTGTAAAACTGGAAAGAGGCGATCCTAGGAAAGAGGGAAAGAGACAGTAACGGACTCCATGTGACATGAAGCAAGAGGGTGGTGACGATTCTCAGGGTGCAAAGAGGACAGTAATAGATGAGAGGTGGACACCAAATCAGACTGAGTAAGTATGAGGATGCTGTAATGAGACCTACTGTTCTCTATCCTAACTTTTAAGATTAATATAAAAAGTCCCGTGTGCCCTTGAATTCCTCCCCCAACTCAGAAACCCACCCCATCTTAGTTCCACTTTAGAGCATGGCAAGAGCCCCTGTGCCTTGAGGGGTCTCCTTGGAACAGAAACTGTGTAGGAAACCACCTTCATTCTCTCCCTACGACTGCACTTCAAGGAACAGCTAAATTCGTCAGCTCTGATCGTGAACAACATACTGGAGGTCATCACTTAGAAGGAGAAAAAGCTTACTTTTGCAGTGTGAACTGGAAGTAGAGTGAGGCTATTAGACTCTCAAGCTCCACCCCCACACACTTCCTCCATGGAGGAGTCCTCCTAACCCTTCTCAAACAGCACCACCAACTAGGAGCCACACATTCAAATGTCTGAGCCTACGGGGACATTTCTCATTCCAATCCTGCACCGTTGCTTTCTATTCCAGGCCTTACTCCAAAGCTCTTTCTTTACTCACTCTCCCCTTCCGAAGGCTACCAAGATGTCCACCTAACCTGTTCAACATTTTTCTTAAATTCTTACAAATTCTTAAATTCTAAAAAATTCTAATAAAATTGTCTTCCAGCTTTCTGCTTTCTTCTGAGTCTTTTTCTAAAGTTTTCTAATAAGACTAAGAACACCTAAAGGAAGAGTCAGTTCTCCGTTTCCACCTTGTGACTACTTGCTTGTCTTCTACCTCAAATCTACCAAGGAAGGGGCTGTTGCTATCTTCCTTACTGGGATGTCTTTTCCCTCCCTCGTGTTCTAAAGGATTTAAACAACACTAAGGTGGGAAGGTAAGCACTGTCTGCTTACTGTATTGAATTGGTCTCCTCACTAGGTAAGAGCTATCTTTAAGACAGAGCTTTTTAAAAAGCTTGTACATGGGAAGTAGAAAGAGACAAGATCTCCTTAGTAAATTGGGAGCATGGGGACCATGGGAGAAGGTAGAAGGGGAGGGGAAAGGAAGGGAGAGGAGCAGAGAAAAATATATAGCTCAATAAAAACAATTTTAAAATTAAAAATAAATTTAAAAACATAAAAAGTATGTACAGGGAAATCCATAACTACTTATTGCTTGGTGATCGATTGAAGTCTTTGACTAATTTCACAAGTCTCCTTGCTCACTGACTCCTAAGCCAGAAGGAGTTGGTTGGTTCACTGATCTCTTCATTCCACACTGAACCAGACATTGAAATATTTGGAGCAGTAAGTAACTCTGCCCTGAGCATCAATGAAAACAACTTCATTTTCACACCAAATGCACTACTACATTGGCTGTTCCTCTCTGGTCTCTTGGTGGTAAGGAAAACAAGTAGTGAGTTCTTTATTCTGCTCTATGGAAAGGAGGTTCTTCTGAGAGGCACGTGTGTTTCTACATGGCTAGACTGACTTTAGTGACCAGAAAACAAACAGGGCTCTTCCCAGAGGGGACTGAGCTCAAAATTGTTGCTAGCCTGAGATAAGTCTAAAACAAACCTAATTACCCGCTGTCCCCCTCAGTGGGCCACCCTTCACTACTTGGGAATGTCTTAAATTCACAAGACAATTGGAAAGGTGGAGTCCTCGGCTCCACAGTTGCTCACAGAACATCATACAGAAGGAACCCTCCTCCTTTTAAAACTCTTGTTTCAGTTTGGCTCCCTATGGGTTAAAGGAGAAAATGAACATCTCTAGGGAAACAGACCTCAAGTGCTAATATCAGAGCTACAGATACAACCTCAGAATCTGACGTACGAAAGTTTAAAAGATCCATGCTCGAAAACCACACAGTAATGAGAAAACCAAGGGTGTGGCTCAGTACCTTAGTACTCTCAGCACGGGTGATGTCCGAGTTTGATGCTCAGCACTACCAAAAGGGAGTCAGAAAAAATGATGCAAAAGTGGGGGAAAGAACTTCTAACAAGGGCTGGAGAGGTGGCCCAGTGGTTTAGAGTATATACTACTCTTGCCAGGGACCAGGTTCACAACCTCCTATGACTTTAGTTCCATGGGATCTGATGCCTCTGGTCTCCTAGAGAGCCCTCACTTGTGTATGTGTGTGTGTGTGTGTGCATACACACACAATTAAAAATAAAAATAAATCAAAAAAACTATTTAAAAAAAACTACAAGGCAGTGGTGGTACATACCTTTAATCCCAGCACTGGCGAGGCAGCAGCAGGTGGATCACTGAATCTGAGGCCACTCTGGTCTGCTGAGTGAGTTCCAGGACAAGGTTCCAGCCAAGGTTGTTACACAGTGAAACAGTGAAACTCTGTAACAACAACAAGGTGGTTACACAGTGAAACTCTGTAACAACAAGGCTGTTACACAGTGAAACTCTGTGTAACAACAACAACAGAAAAAGGTAACGAGGCTGATTTGGTCAGAGAATGTGATGTGCATATGTTGATACATCACCCTCAAGGACATGTACAGTTTATATATTAACTAAAAACTTTAAACACCTGTAATCCTAGCACCCAGGAGGCAGAAGCAGGAGAAATCATGAATTCAAGGCCTGCCTCGGCTACATGGCAAAATAATGTTCCCCAAACAACAGCAAAAGAATGAATTTAACTTTAAAAAGTAAAATTGCAAGCAGTGCCACACAATTTCATCTTCGGTATCTACCTTTGATCTGTGGTTTTTTTCCGCTGTTTTCTCTAAGTTGGCAGAGAGCTTGAGCGACAGGCGCGGCTCTGGTTTCTATCCAAACCAACACTTCAACCAGGAGGAGTGGTAGGTACATTATCATCCCTGCGCTGGGCAGTGGAGGCAGAAGGATGAGAAACTGAGAAATGTCAGCAGTGTTCTGGAATGCAAAAGGATAAATCTTTAAAACCAACTGGCCGAGTTTAACACTCTTGTCTTGCAATCATCTAGCTGCCCCCCTGAGACTCACAAGGTTCATCTTTTGTGGGTTCACGCTTCTCATTTGCAAAGTGAGAACAAACATATCTTCATCACAGGATAACCACTATGAATCAGAAGAGAGGGGTGCAAATGTACCCGGAGCACTTTAAGAACTGGAAATTACTTTTTTTTATTTTATTGAACATAGATTTTTTCCCCCTAAAATATATTCTGATTGCAGCTTCCCCTCCCCCTACTCCTCCCAATTCCTCCCCACATCCCCTTCCATCCAGATCCATAGCCTTTTTTGTCTCTCATTATAAAGCAAGCAGGAATCTAAGGAATGATAATAAAAATAAATCAAAAACAAATAAATTGAAATAGGACAAAACAAACAAACAAAGCCAAAGAAAAAACACAAGAAAGGCATGTAGGTGCAGACACACACGTTCACACACACACAAGAATCCGATAAAACCACAAAACCAGAAGCCATTAGATTTGTGCAAAGGATCCATAGGAACAACGCCGCCAAAGCCCTGACTTAACGACAGAAGAACCGACAGCACTGCCCAGTAGGAGACTGATTTCTAAAAAATGCCATCTGTCATGTGACTGCACTTTGGCAAACTTGATTCTAAAACTCTATCAAAGTTTAAGTTCTACTGCATTTTTTTTTTTCTGAAATAGACTCTGAATACTTGAAATAGATGACCTTGAACTTCTGATCCTCTTCCCTCCACCTCCCAGGGACTAAGATCACAGGTATCTGCCACCAGGCCTGGCTTATATATTGTTTGATTAAATCATTCAGAGAGCCTATTTAAATTCGGGACAGGAAATGTTTTTTGTTGTTTGTTTGTTGTTTCTTCTTGTTTTTTGGTTTTTCAAGACAAGGTTTCTCAGTAGCTATGAAGCCAATTCTGGAACTCACTCTGTAGACCAGGCTGGCCTCAAACTCACAGAGACCCGCCCGCCTCTGCCTTCGATGTTCTGGGATTAAAGGCCTGCGCCAGCACCGCCCGGCCAGGATAGAAAACATTTTTTCCACATCTACCTCTAATAAGCAGCTCTTTCCAGCCCAGCTCTGAACAACTAACTTGTGTAGAGAACTGGTTGTCCAAGATAAGGCATTAAAGAGAATCTCTCCAGTCTTAAACACCCAATAATATCACGGTGAAATAGCCCAATCTTGAGTTCTCCCTCATGATGAGGTTATACCCTGGGCATAACATTTACACAGTGATATTGGTTTATTTGGGGTTACAGAAAGACACTCTTGGATTTGTGACTGTGGCTCAGAAGGCAGTGTGCCTGCTGAGCAAGCACAAAGCCCTGGATTCCCTTCCCACCACTACATAAACTGGCTGTGGTGGCGGGAGCCTGTCATCCCCGCTCTCTGGAGGTGGAGACGTGAGGATCAGAAGCTAAGCTGGGGCTGGAGAGATGGTTCTGCGGTTAAGAGCATTAGCAGCCTTTCCAAAGAACCCGGATTCCATTCTGAGCACCTGTATGACACCTCGTAGCGCTCCATATCCAGTAGCAGGGGACCTGATGCCCTCTCCTGGTCTCCTCCAGCTGAAGGCACAGACAGGTCTTTAGAGATGCATGCAATAAAACACTCACACACACGTACGATAAAATAAAATTTAAAAATTAACTAAAAGAAACTCGAGGATATCCTTGGCTACATAGCAAATCTGATGCCAGCCTGGGCTACATGAGAGTCTGTCTCAGAGAATAAAAAGACAGAAAAGAAGACGTCTGAACAGCGGCATATTACGCTTTGCGGTCAAATATTTACTTTAAAAACTACATTGATTTGTAGATTGGACCTGACCACTACGAGTTCTTCTTCCCAGTGACATTCCTATTTAAGATATTGATTAAAGACTGTGCATGCAGGAAGCATTTTTCTTGTCAGTTCGGTTATGCTGGCTTTTGTAATAAGCTAATTTGATTTCCTTTTTTAACCTTTGTTTGATTAGGGGAACAGACATTTGCATTAAAATTCAAGAGAGATGAAGTCTATCATCGATCTTGACTTCCTTGTGGACCTCTTGTACTCAGGGAAAGATGATTTAGAGAATGTCAAGAGTCTTGTGACAACCATAATGAGATAGGGGGAAAAAATCACTCCAGACGTATAAAGCATTGAGGGCGTATTTGACAGAAAGGGCAATCACATTTGCTAGATATGTTTTAGAGAAATCAAATTCAGGAAGTTTAATTTTGTTCTGAGGCCAAGTCATTAAAAGATCTATGAGATAAGCTACCATTAATAAAGTACTTGGAAGTTAAACCAAAACATCCCACAACAGTTGAAGAGGTTAAACAAAATACACCCATTATTGCTTGTAACAAAGCTTGTTTACTTATTATAAAGGCCAGCAGTAAATTCTAGTAGTGTGTGTGTGTGTGTGTGTGTTTGCGCGCGCGTGTGTGTGCATGTGAGCATATGCGTGTGTGCATGCATATGTGTGTGTATGAGTTCATGTGTTCAAGAGTTCATGTGTGTGCATACGTGTTTCCGTGGAATATGTGCACATGTGTATATGGAGGCCAGAGGTGATGTTATCTGTCTCCCTTACTCACTCTCCGCCTTGTGTTGGAAACAGAGTCTCTCTCTCTGAGCCTGGAGTTCACCTACTCATTAAGCTAACTGGCCATCAAGCCGCAGGGACCCGCCTGTCTCCACCATCCTCTCCAATGCTGGGACACAAGATGTGTGCAGCCATACCTTCCTTTCCCATGGCTTTTGAGCACTGAATTCAGGTCTTCAGGCTTGTACTGCAAACATCTACGAGTAAGCAATGCCTCCAGCCCAGAATCTAGAGCTTTTTATTGTCCATTTGGCTAGTAAACAATTCTGGTAAACATTATCTCCGACAAGTTTATGATTCCATCCTTTCTGGCTTCCTCTTAGAGTAGTGGGGTAAAACCTGCTAGCCCAAGCCTTACTTGACCAAAGTGAGTGTTCTTTTACAATAAGACTGTGGTGGTTTGGGTGAGAAATATCCTCCATAGACTCATGTATTTGGATACTTAGTCCTCTATTAGTTATGCTGGAGAAGCTATGGAATCCTTAGGAGATGCAGCCTTGTTGGAGGAAGGATGAAGACAGGGTTTAAGGGTGTGGATAAACTGAGATCAGCCAGCTTCCTTCTCTTTCCTGCCATATTGACTCTGTCTCTGGAACTGTAACCAATATCAACTGTTTGGGTCGAGCTATCTTGCCACAACAACAACAAAAATGCCTAATACAACTACTTAAAGTTATTTGCCACTCTTTGGAGTAGTTATGGACTCTGTACCATTTTCTGAGACCTCAGTATCTCAAGTCCGTTGTACTTATAATTACTGAAGAGATCTTTATTTGCAGCCACATTGTTGTGGTACATGACTGTACTCAGGAGTCTAAGGCAGGAAATCTTAAATTTGAGCCCAACCTGAGCTACATAGTGAGACTCAGCTCAAAGAAACAAGAAAAAGGAAAAAAGATTACTTACTATATGACTTGCATGGTTTCTGGAAGGAGGTCCTCCTCTTTCTGAGAAGCCCACTAGAAATGGAAATGTTTTATTAGTATATGTTAGTTACGCATAATGATGGTTTCATTATGACATGGTCATCCATGTGTAAATGTAGTTTGATCATATCTGCCTCTCTGTTACTTTCCCTCGTCCCCTTCCAACTCTTGATAGTTCTCTTTCCAACTAGCCCCCTTTTATTTGTGTGTGTGTGCGCGTGTGTGCGTGTGTGTGTGCGTGTGTGTGTGCGTGTGTGTGTGTGTGTGTATGAATGAGTTAAATTAGCATTTCTTATAGGAGCATGAATGAAGGGTTGCTTGCAGCATGTGAGCATCTTGCCAGTGTCTACAGCACTGAAGAAAATGTCTCTCCCTTTGCTAGCCATAATTACCTGCCTGCAGATCCTTGGAGATGACAGGATATTGATGGGCCCAATATTTTACAGATCCTATGTAATATCAGATGCTGTGGGTTCAAGTGTGTAACAGCCATGTTATGCCTGCAAGACAGTGTTACAGAGTACATCACCCCTTCCTTCTGGAAAAATGAGATTTTTTTTTAAAGTTTCCAGATCAACTGAGGCCAGGTGGTGGTGGCACACGCCTTAATTCCAGCACTCAGGGGGCAGAGGCGGGCTGATCTATGAGTTCAATCAGGCTGGTCTACAGAGTGAGACCCAGGACAGCCAGGACTACACAAAGAAACCCTGTCTAGGTATAAAAATAAACAAACCTGGCAACCCAAATTCCATGCCTGGAATCCACATAAAAGCCAGATATGGTGGGGCTTATTTATAATTGGAAGCATTCCTAAGGTGAGGTGGCAGGCAGAGACGGGAGTATCACTCAGAAGCCCCCAGGCCAGCTAGACCTGGAGTGCACAACACAGAAGAAGAAGGCGAGCACCAGGTCCCAAAAGCTTTGCTCTGACCTCCACACACGCTCTATAGCACGCGAGTCCACACTCACAACACACATACACGCAATTAACAAATACATAAATAATTTGCTTTTATCAGAGATTTTATCACAGCAGCAAGATAAGTACCTGAGACACCAATATAACTGGCCTCTCCCAATGCAAATGAGTAAATTCTCATGATTCTGGGTTATTTCTTTTTTTACTCCAGATCTGTCATGGACTATGTTTACCGAGAGAGTTGGTTCATCTTTAAGCTCAAGTTTCTAGATTATATAAATTATAGTTATGGTCTGACCAGCCTGCATACATTGTCATATATATTACATATACTTAGGTATAATTATATTACTATTGATGTGACTCAGTGTTAGAGGGCTTGCCTAACATGTGTGGCATTCTGGATTCCACCCCTCCCCCATGTGCATAAACATACATACACACATAGGTATATGTATATATGCATATAAGCGTGTGTATGTGTGTGCATGTACCAGGGACAGGGCCATGGTCCATCAGTGTTAAGCGAGTGCTCCTGCTACTTTACTGCCACCCTTATTCCTAATCTTTAAATTAATACACTTTTCCTTCAAGTTAATCCAAACTAGAACTCTAGCAAACCAACTTAAAAAAAAAAGAAAAGAAAAGAAAACTCAGTTCAATCTGTAAGTAGGAAATATTTATGATCCGTCCTCAGAAGTAGATCTAGTGTTTCCTTCCTTTGGGGGTAATGATATACAATTATTTGATAAGGCTGCCATCGAATGAAGTCGGTCACTCATACGAGAAACATTTTTAAGACACAAAAACGGCATAACTGAACACACGTGACATTCCGTGTAGTTGTGCAAGTTATCTGTGGAGACGGCACAGTGACAAGAAGAGGGTCTCTGTTCAGGGCAGTGAGTCTCCACGCTGAGCGGAAGCAGAAGGAGGCAAGGCTGTGACTGAACAATCCTGGAGAGGCTTTGATACGTCTCACCTGGGGCAACCGTTATGCTCATCCACGCCACAAATCCAAAAGTACCTACACTGGGTTTCACACTGTGTGACAATGGATCCAGTGCAAAGTAAGCTGCATGCAGAGGATAATTACACATATATTCCTACATACACACATATATTCCTACATATACGCATATAGTCCTACATATACGCATAGAGTCCTACATATACGCATAGAGTCCTACATATACGCATATAGTCCTACATATACGCATAGAGTCCTACATATACGCATAGAGTCCTATATATAGGCATAGAGTCCTACATATATGCATATAGTCCTATATATACACATATAGTCCTACAGCAATTTTAGTTGAGACTTCCATTTTAAACATAAATAAACCCCACCCTCAGTAGCTCCCAGTGTGGTGGGAGAGCTCTATATTCCAGCACCTGGGAAACCCATCAGACCGGTCCAGCTGGGGGTTAGAGGGCAAGCTCATCACTTTTTGCACTCTTCCGTTGCCCTTCAAATCCATTAAGCAGAATTCCTTATCTCATAACACAAAGATTTTACAGGAGGATTTTATGTGCAATCTATCAGCACGACTGCCAAGATGTTCAAATTTGTATTAATAAGGCAGGAGCTTTGGGGCAGACAGGCTCAAGGTTTCAAACCCTGATTTTGCATACTCTTCGTCTCTCCACAGGCTCTGACATCCTGTTGATTGGTGGGGACCGTGTGCTGCTCGCCTCGGCCGGTTGCCCATTACTCCAAGCCAATGATAATTGCTAAATATGACTAATGCCACATGGAAGGTCACAAGGCTCACCTTGAACCTTCATTCCGGTTCCAAGCATTTTCAAGGTTAATAGATTGGTTTTGAGCTGAGATGGGAGGCATTTACAAAATGGGAGAGAATGAAAAATTTGGCAACACCAATCTCGAGTAGACTTAAATGATCCATTTGTTACATTTGGACTGTAGCCATGAAATTCATTTGACATATATCACCTAGTTATATTCCATCCAAGACACTGGAAAATAAATTAACGATACATTTTAACACTAGATGACTTTGCCTGCGCAAACACCAGGGTGAGGCAAACCTGGGTAAGCTGACTTTCTCGGTCTCTCAGCACAGAAACAGCGCATGTGTAAAACGACATCCAGTCACTTGCAAGGGCTGAGACTCCATAACGCAGAACTAAGCTAGACAAACATTCTAAACAGCTTGGGTACTGTTATCTTCCTGGGTCTCCTTGCCTGGTACAAGGATAAATGGCATGCCCACCCTCCATGCTGCGCAGCCTGGACCTCGGGTTTTATTTCCAGCGTACAGAGTCTCTGGGATCATAGAGAACACGTCCACCCCCTTGTCTGCACTCCTGCCTGTCTGCGTGTCATTTTCAGTTCCCAGTGTTGAACTTGGAAGTCTCTAGCAACTGATCAGTTGTACTACGCTGCGTTGAAGTGTAGCCCGGTGTTGCCAGAACAGGACCTGCTGGAGAGAAGGCCAGCATTTGCTGGGAGAGTCCTCCAGGGTCCAGAAGCCAGAGCCTATGCTTCCTTCTTTCAATTGTGCAGTCCTACACCAGGGATGCGACTACATTGGTAGAATCCTTGCCTGGCTTGCATGAAGCCCTAAATTCAACCCTTAGTACTATATAAAACTGAATGTGGTTTGCATAACTGTGACCCAGTACTTGGACAGCAGAGACAGGAAGCTCAGAAGTTCAAGATCATTTTCACCTACAAGCTCTAGTTTGAGGCCGGTTTAGACTACCTAAGGCTCTGATTCAAAAACAATTGCTGGGTGTGGTGGTGGAGGACTGAAGAGGCAGAGGCATAGCCAGGGCTATGAAAAAGACGCTGTCTCAAAGAAACAAAAACAAACCAACAATTCCAAAGGGCCTTGCAGAAAGGCTCAGCTGGTAAAGGGCTTGTTGTGCAACCCTGATAACCTGAGTTTAATTCCCAGAACCTATCACTGATGGAGAGACTTTGTTTGTTTGTTTGTTTTTTGTTTCCAGCCTCTTGTGCCTGTGCACTCACCAGCAGCACATCAGCACATTGTTGATTGAGATTAAAATCAATTGAAGTGCTGTCTTTGCAGGCATGTGGGCCTGAGATGGATCTCCAGTCTCAGGTAAAAGCCAGGGGTGGTACACAGTACTAACCCAAGTGCTAGAGAGATCCCTGTGGATCTTCAGGTCTCTCTGATCAGTTAGTTTAGCTGAACCGGTGGGTTCTAGGCCATTTCTGGCCTCTGCCACACATCCACACACATTGTCATGTGTTAAAACAGCAAGTCAAGGTAATTCCAGACGTTAGGTTGAAACTATATCATGAACTCTGTTTTGGTTCCTATTTTGAAATTGTTTTTCTGTCGTCTCTATGTTGCAAATAGAAAGTAAAGGAAAATGCCCATTGTTAGAAACCCACTTAACTCAGCACCTCTAACTTGAAATAAATAGGGAGGATTAAGCATTGTAAAAAAGTGTCTGCTTGAACAAAAACCAAAAGACATAAACTGCTGTAGTGTGTGTATGTGTGTGTTGTTTTGTTTATGAACGGGGAAATTTATTAATCCAGCATACTTTGTTCTAATGCTTCTTGTTGGCAGCTGACACCTGCCCTGCAATCCTGTCCTGATCTCTCTGACCCTGAGGTGATAGAGGCCCCCATCTTGGTTCCTTTCCATCATTTTCAGCCCCTCCCGTGCTTAGAGGACCTGGCAGGCCACACTCTTGGAGCCTCTGCTGAAGCGGCTGGGCCTGACATCGTTTTTTTACCGTTCTCCTGAGATCTTGGTCATGCAGCCAACCCCAGCACCACTGCAGCGGACAACTACTGTGCAGTCAAAGCCACTACTGTGCAGATCCAGTTCTCACTGTACGGGGCAAGTGCTTTACACTTGGTCAGTTTGACTGTGTCTACCCATTCGGGGACTTACAGCTTCCCAAACTTTCTGAGCAAGTCTGCCAGAGTTCTGACTGCTTAAGATCTTTTACAACAAGTCCAGGCCTCCACGCTGCTGCCAGGCAGGGGGAAAAGCAACTGCTGTAGTTAAAACTACAGCTGTCAAGATGCTTCCAGAACCTAGAAAGAGCAGGTGGCACAACAGGAACTTGCTCAGGAAATCTGAAGGCTGTGCAAACCCTGACGGTCTGAGAGCCTTCTGCGCTCACTCCTCGGGGACGGCTGTGTCCATGTGAGCTGTCCCACCCGAGAAGCTCTGGTACCTTGGCCTGTAACTCCAAAGACAAAGGGAATGAGAAGATTCTGAAGATGAAATGTGACAAGAGGGGAGGCTAGTTTAAGGACAGTAAAAAACAGATGAGAAAAGGAAAAGTTCTCTTTCTCGCAGACTAATCCTGTGGGTTTGGGTTTTCCCCAACAGAGTGGCTTGAATTGGTTATTTCTATGTTTTTTAACCATAATGTAAAACCCTGTACAACACATAACCCACACAAAGGCCACATGTATATATCGTGAACGCTTTCAAATTAGAGAGAGAAAAGGAGGGAAAGGAGGAGGAAGGATAGAAAGAGGCAGAGAGGAGCAAGAACGAGGCTGGTCTCCAGCTCACTATTTAGCTACAGATGACGTCTGACTTTCCTGCCTCTACTCCCAAATTTCAGGATAACAGGTGTCAGCCTCCACCCCCATTTATACAGGATTGGGAATGGAACCAAGGACTTCGTGAATGCTGGGCAAGCATTCCACCAGCTGGATTTTGGAGCTGTCAATACAAACCAACAAGGGACCCATTTCTCACTTGCTGCCATTTTGCAGCAACATTCGTTGTGCAGATTTTATTTCTAGATGATGCGCTGTAGGAACTAGAGAAACTCGTGTTGGGAAGACAGAGCTGGGAGTAACCTGAGAGATGCTGCAACTTAATGCGCCCTGTTGACAGACGGAGAAACAGGGTTTGTGCAGGGAAGAATAGAGGACAGGGTGTAGCTCAGCTGGTAGAACCCTTGCCTAGCATGCATGTCTTAGTCAGTGTTCTGTTGCTGTGAAGAGACACCACGACCCCATCAACTCTTTTTTTTCTAACTCATTCAAACTACCACACAGTCTGAGCTATGTAAGACCCTGCCTCAGAAAACAGAAAAAGTGGGACATGGCAGCTCATGCCTGTGACCCTAGCACTAAGAGGCCAAGTTGGGAGGAGTGCCACAAACCGGAAGCCATCCTGTGCTATGTAGTGAGACTCAGTCACAAAGCCTCCCCTGACTCCCAAAAAGTGAAGAATAAGGAATTCAAAGCCAGAAAGATGGTCCAGGTAAGACCTGGAATTAGAATATAAGTCTTCTTAAAGGAACTGTCTTTTCAGGCTGGAGCAGGATCTCAGGAGTTAAGAACATTTACTGCACTGGGTAGGGTGGGACACACCTATAATCTCAGGCTGTGGGAGGCAGAGGCAGGCAGATCTCTGTGAGCTCGAGGCCAGCCTGGTCTACAGAGTGAGCGCCAGGACAGCCAGGGCTCAGTAGAGAAACTGCGTCTCAAAACAAACAAATGAAAAGTACCCAGAGCAACAACAAAACCCACTTACTACATAATCACAAGGAATGGAGTTAGGGTCCAACACCCAGGCATAAACCAGGCGCCTTACAAATTCTGCTTGTAATTTCAGCCCTGAAGGATCCAACACCCTTCACAAATACAGAAGTTCACGAACCTACCAGTATGCGCACACATGCGCGCACACACACATATATGCACACAAACATAGGTAAACCTTTAGAAATAGTATTAAAATAACCACCCTCCACTCTGGACAGCTGTCAGCATCGCCTTGTGGGGCCAGGGAGTGCTGGAAGCGGGGGCTGCCTTCTCACCACGCAGTGGGCTTTTTGCCAACCGCAAATTTGTGGTCTCCACACCTTCTGAGGTGTTTATGTTTCACAATGGCTGTAAGATGGAGAGGAGATTAGTGAAATGCTTTCCTTATTTCTGGAGCCCTCTCTCGGTGCCTTCTCAGACCCCACCCCATCTAGCTCACTCTCAGTTCGATCACTTCTGAAACACGAGGCAACTCATCCTGGGCTGTTGGCAAAAGGCACTTGAGAAGCCATGGGAAAGCCCCCATGACCAAAATTAAAGTAAAACTACATATTTCTGCCACTGTGGGCTACTCCTGTTAAATTACCTTCCCGTTGTCTTTTCTGTTTAACTTCATAAGATCATCCTTCCAGCACTCACCTCAGGCAGAGACTTATGGAGACAGCAGAGAACCTTGGCAGAAACTGAAGAGAAGCTGTCGCCAAGGGGAGGAGAAAATGGATTTAGCTGACAAAAGGCAGGGTTGCCTCTTCAGTCACAGAAATCAAAATGAGTTTTCCAACCTTATGTGAAAAGGGAATTTGATGGGGGTGGGAAGCGTGAATTGAACATCTGTCTCTGTTGCTGTCCAGCACCTAGGTTGCCTATCATGCACAGTGCCTGGGTGCCAATCACATACGGTGCCTGGGTGCCAATCACGCACAGTGCCTGGGTGCCAATCACGCACAGTGCCTGGGTGCCAATCACGCACAATGCCTGGGTACCAATCACGCACGGTGCCTGGGTGCCTATCTTTCACTCTCAGGGTCTCCTCTCATTCTTACAGGTTGGACCAGCCTAGGTACCTCCTTTAGCCATCCTGGGGGTTACTCACATGACGTTGACAGCTAGTAAAAAACCTTAGAGGCCTGGGTAAACCAGCCAGGAGAGGGCTTGGAGTGGTTTAGGGCTCCCTTACAGACAAATGAGAGTGTGGGAAATCTTTCTTTCTTTTTTTTTTTTTTTTTTTTTTTTTTTTTTATTAAAAGTCTAAAGGTGAACTTCTTTCACGGGCAGAGTCAGTCTCTGAACCACACTGTCACCATGTCACTAAGAAGAGGCCGGTCTTTGCTTTTTCCTGAGATCCATTACAGGGAATGAGTTCCTCGACCGGCAGCTGTCCATTTGCCTTGGGGAAGGTGGAAGCCTGAGTTCCTTTACCGGGATGGAATCCAGAGCATGCGCAGTTCGGAGCATGAGCATGCCCAGTGGGGCGGTGGGCCTTGTCATGCCCGGAAGGTAAAATGATAATGTAAATTCTCGTCTTTTCTGCCTTTTCTCCCAGACCCTAAACTTTCTTCCTGCAGATGTGTGAGGGTCCAGGCCAGGCAGAATCGTCTCTGAATCCATTCCGGAAACCTCTTCTCCAGAGCCCAGGCCCGGCACTCAGCACTGCATGGGAGCAACCGGTCAAACGTCTTTCAACTTGTCTGTTTCTCTAGGTACTCGGTGCAGCGCGAACATATTTTCAAATAACTCTCAATCCCACCCCGCCCCGCCCCTTTGAGACAGGTACTCCTATAGCCCAAACTAGACTCAAACTCCTCATGTAATTAAGGATGACCTTAAGCTTTTTTTATTTATTGTTTGATTGTCTTACATTGGTTTATGTAATGAATTGGGCAAGGCTCACGTCACCAAGCACTTGTGAAGGTCAGAGGACAACAGGGAGGAGTCATTTCTCCCTTTCTACACGTAGGTTCCAGGGATCCAACTCAGACTTGTCAGTAGATTGATTCCCTTATCCACGGAGCCATCTTACTGACCAAGCCTGAGCTTCTGGTCCTCCTGCCTCCACCTCCTGAGGGCTGGGGTTTCAGCGAGTGCCACCACATCTCATTTAGTTTTTGCTGAAGATAAAGCCCAGGATTTCATATATGACAGGACTCTCTATCAGTTCCTCCCTCCCTTTCCTTCTTCAACCCCTCCCGTGTACTCCCTTGCTCTCTCTCTCAAATTCTTGGTCTCTCTTTCTTTCTACCTTCCTTCCTTTTTTGGTTTTTTGAGACAGGATTTCTCTGTAGCTTTGGAGCCTGTCCTGAAACTCACTCTATAGACCAGGATGGCCTTAAACTCACAGAGATCCACCTGCCTCTGACTCCTGAGTACTGGGGATTAAAGGCTTGTGCATCATACCCATCTTAAATAAATCTTTTTCTTTTAATTGGAAATTTGCTTTTGTTTGGGAACAGGGCCTTACTCTGTAGCTTAAGTTAGCCTCAAATTTGAGGCAATCCTCCTGTCTCAGAGGATTATATGCTGGGATTGTATGCATTTACTATGTTGTAAATTTCTAGCTGATAACCTGGCTTGGCTCTTCAGTTAGGCGTTGGTATATTTAAGGACTTTTAAATATCTGTCTCATTTAGTTATGGTTCTTCAGTTAGGCATTGGTATATTTAAGGACTTTTAAATAACTATCTCATTTAGTTATTTACCCTGACATGTTTTAGCACAGCAGACACATCTAGCAACATACAAGCAAACAAAAAGGAAGCAAGCAGGAAAAAAAAAGACAACACACAATTGACACCCATTGGCAGCGGCGGGGAACTCTGACTAGGGAGGAATTTCAAGTCGAGCCCGCAGAAGAGAAGTACCTGGGATGACTGCTGGAGGGGGTAGGGTGAAGGGGAGAGATGGTTCATACAGGAAATGCCATTTGCAAAGCCCTAGAGGTGTGAATGTGTGCGATACTTTGAAAGAGCAGCCAGTAGCTCCACTGCAGGGTGTGCAGTGTCTGTGGCCGAGGAGACAACCTGGGTCACCAGCAGCAAGAAGGAGCTGAGTGAGGGCTGGACGGAGAAGGCGTCTTGTGCAGGGGCTGGCGGCTCCTCCAGTTAAGACTGGAAACACCGGTGCTTGTCTGAAAAGCTGCCTTCTGCACAGCGTGGGGGCATTCCTGGCTTTCTCACTTAGATGGTGTTGACCCCCCGTGGGCTTTTTTAAACTTTTTATTCAAACCCATTTGCTTTCTTCTTGGGCACCCAGAAAGACTACAGTGCCTAGGGGAAGGGAAAAGGGAGGTGGGGAGGAGGTGGAAATTTTTAATAAACAAACAAACAAAGAAATAAAAAAGACTACAGTACTTGCCTGGCGGTGGTGGCACGTGCCTTTAATCCCTGCACTTGGGAGGCAGAGGCAGATGGATCTCTGTGAGTTTGAGGCCGGTTTGGCCTACAGAGCTAGTTCCGGGATAGCCCAGGCTGTTACACAAAGAAACCCTGGAGAGAGAGAGAGAGAGAGAGAGAGAGAGAGAGAGAGAGAGAGAGAGAATAAAGCCTGTACTGTGACTACGAGGAGCTTGGTCCCTGAGTTCCATCCAGTGAGATATGTCCAGTGAAATGAATGTCCCTTCTAGAATCATCTACCAGAGAGCCCCAAAGCCCCCTAAGCTGGCACACCCCAAGCCCAAGGACCTGTGAAAGAATCACAGGTCCCAGAGTCACTTCAGAAAAGGCTGTCCACCCATACCAACTGGACAAAGACCTGGGGCTGGGGTTGGGGGGGGGCTTTCTACACTGTGAAGTCGGGAATGGGAGATTTTTCTGCTGTAGTATTTAAGCTAGCAGGTAGTCCCTGGGGTGAGGAAGCTCTCGGGGAACAGGTATGTGCTTACCAGATATTGAGTCCCAGTGTATGGATAAACATCAACACCTGGTGTGTGAGTTCCTTCTGTCTGTGTGTTGCTCCTATTGGTTAATGAATAAAGAAACTGCCTAGGCCTGTTGATAGGGCAGAAACAGGTAGGCAGGGAAAACTGGACTGAATGCTGGGAGAAGGAAGGCAGAGAAGGAGACGCCATGGATCCGCCGCCAGAGTCAGCCATGCCAAATCTATATGCTGGTAAGCCACTGTCACGTGGCAATATACAGGTTTATAGAAATGGGCTAAATTAAGATATAAAAGTTAGCCAATAAGAAGCTAGAGCTAATGGGCCAAACAATGATTTAATTAATATAGTTTCTGTGTGGTTATTTTGGTTCTGGGCGACCGGGACCAACAAGCGGCCTCTCCCCTGCAACAAACACCACTTGCTCACTTTCCTCTAAGCTTCAAGCCATCACATTAAACTCTGCGGAGCTTGTGGGTGGCAGGGGTTCTGCAGCCCCTGGCATCCTTCCAGCCCTGGCTAACCACCTCCTTCAGGGGACAGGCGAGCCACCTAAAACCAGGTCTCCAGGCCATGTCTAAGGGTCCAGGCCTGCTCCCAGAAGAAGACATTTATTCCAGTACATATCGTCAGCATTCCCTTCCATTGTTTGGAACCCTAGGGAAAGAACAGACATAAAGGGAGGAAGGAAGAATGCATGCTTACATGTAACTTTGACTACGGCAGATGCTGCATTTCAAACTCTGGCCCAGTTATGGTGGTAGCTCTGGTGGAGTCTAGGGGCCTGTGGGTTCGGCTTATCATGACTCACTTCGGTCTTCCTCTTTCAGGCCTGTGATGTGGTGTCAGTGGCGTTTGCCTGACTTTAACCTGACTTTTTCGGTATATACAGATGCTTATTTAGGGGGTACCTGGGAGTCACCTTATGTAGTGGATGTGAGCTCGTGAAAACAAGCCTGGATGCAACCGATCGACAGCCTTCTACACCTGGAAACAAGGAAAATTAAGGACGGGAAGGAGTGTGCCTTGGGAAGAGGACGCTGGCCTGTCATGGATGGTCCCATGTGATTTCAGTAGCTGTTGCACTGACTGTGGTGTTTAGCCAGAGCTCAGTTAGGCTAATCATGAGCACTCTTCTAGAACAAATACTCCAAGTTTCCCTCCTCAAGATGCCTTGGGTTTTCTTGCACCCAGTGAATGTGGCAGAGTAGTTCAGAGGAAGCTAAGAACACTTCTGAGGTTCCCGTTATGGAACCCTGCGTGCCTGCAGTCACTCTATACCAGGTTTTTGGACTTCAGGGGTGACAGCACCAGCATCAATACAAATGGCTTTTTTTGTTTTGTTTGTTTGTTTGTTTGTTGTTTGTGTTTGAGGTAGTCGTATACATCTCGGGCTAGCCTCAAACGCGCTGTGTAGTCAAGGGTGGCCTTACACTTCTGCCACTGCCGCCTCTGCTGCCTCCCCAGCGCTGAGATCTTGGCAGGAGTCACCACATGCAGTTTACGCAAGGCTGGAGCGAGAACCCAGAGTTCATGCCGCCTAGATAAGCACCGTAGCAGCTGAGCCCCAGGTAATTCGTTCTTGGAAAAGCCCATAAGTTCATTTCACAAGGTCTTACGGTGGTCACCCTTGCGTCTCCTACTTTTGCTTTACTGGCAGCTGTTGGAACGTGAGACAAGTGAAGGCTGGGAGCCCTTCCATTCAGATGAGAGCTCTGGTGTCAACGTCTGGGGAATGAATCAGGATTCCGCAGTCAGACTCCTAGGACAAAATGCTGACTCTGCCACCAGGAAGGCCCTGGGATAAGGTACTGAGCCTCTCTGTGCCTCAGTTTCCTCCTCTGCCTAGAGAGTCATAGCTGAGGCGTGAAGTTTGCGCCGTTTGTAATCATCCATTCTCTTCTCATCTGCAGCTGCCCCTGTAAACATCCTCATTTCACCCATTGGCACGTGGCCATGTGACTTACCCAAATGGCTCAGGAACACAGAAAACATTTGCTTCCTCCAAGTAGGGGTTTTCACAGGTGTGGAACATTCTCACCAGTTCTCCTATGATCTAACCCCCAATCTGAGATCATTAGCAACTCTCTAAACTCGGTGTGGACTGAGGAGACCACTGGAGCAGATCCAAGATGAGCCTGCAGTTCTCAGAGGACCCAGAAGCCCCATAACTCCCTGAGCTGGAAATAACAGCTCCCCAAATTATCTGACTGTAAGTTCAGTGTGTAGAGCTTGCCTGGTGCACACAAAGCCCTGGGTTCAATGCCTACCACCACCGAAACCAGGTGTGGTGGCCCACGGTCTATAAGTCTAGCACTCGGGAGATGGAGGCAGAAGGGTCAGTTTTCTTTCTTTAGAGATGGACTCGTGTGTCCCAAGTGGTCTGTAATTTCACTATGTAGCCAAGGATGGCCTTGAACTTCCAGTCTTCTGGTCTCTACATTTGAGTGCCTAGGTGATTATTGTACAATTGCCCACCCTATTTAAGCAGTAGTGGAGGTAGAACCCAGGGCTTCTGCATGCTAGGCAAGCAGTCTCCCAACCAAGCCACACCCGTAGCCTCTACCCAGGGGCTTTACATTCTTCTTTCCCTATGATTCATCCTTTCCAACAATGCCAATCTTCCTGGTGACACCCTGAACTCAGATATATGACTTGCTTTGACCAGTGTGACAAAAGTGGATAAGATGTTTGTCACGAAACTGGAAGGTTTCAGTGGCGCCACAGCACTTTCGATGTCCCAGAGAAGTGTCTCAACCTCATTTCCGTAATGAGAAGATCTGCAAAGCCCGCTCCAGCCAAGTGGAAGCTCACCCTCAGCCCTAACATGGTAAGAACCTGAGATTAGATTTACTTCCTGGCATCCAGCTTTTGACTATTTCTTACAAAGTCACTCTGAATGGTGTGCTGGCAAGAGCTGAAATGTCGCACCGAATATAACCAAACCAAATATAAGCATCACACAATATTAGTAACAGAACTTGCTGAACATGCAATGACCAAAACTGAACTCAGAACTGGCTGTGTGATGAATCCCGCTAGGTACTGGGACCAGCAGGGAAAGGATGAACAAGAGACAGAGGACAAGAGTCCAGTTGTCCTTCAGGTAAAGGATTTCTTAGCAGCAGCAAGCAGGATGGTGGAGCTCTCATGTAAGAAGAAGTTTCAGTCTTGGCCAGGCGGTGGTGGCGCATGCCTTTAATCCCAGCACTCAGGAGGCAGAGTCAGGTAAATCCCTGTGAGTTTGAGGCCAGCCTGGTCCACAAGAGCTAGTTCCAGAACAGCTAGGACTGTTACACAGAGAAATCCTGTCTCAAAATACAAAATACAAAAAACAAAAAATAAGCAAAAAGTTTCAGTCTTGCCAGACAAAGCAAGGTATCCATCTACTCTTTAACGTTGCTATGGGAATGAGAGGTTTCGCTCTTTAAAGAAGCAGGATTAGTTAATATGTGACCTGTGATATGTGACTGAGTCAGGAGAACAGAGCACACATAACAAGCTATGTGACCAGGCTTGTTCGTTTTTTCTGGGTAGAGGAGTGTGACTTGGCTAAGGCACGACAGGGAAGGTGTGTCAGGTTGCTTTGGCTCCTACACAGCACGGGGCTGGATGCGCTTCTGCTCTGTTTACAGCTCTCTCTGCGCAGGGCAGCATTGAATGTCTTCACTGCACGCTTGGCTCTGAAGACACAAGCATGCATTCTTTACACCACATACAACATCATGCCGCGCAGAACCAGTAATCGTTGCCTGAAACACCATAGCTCAGAGGCAAGGCTGTCAGTCAAAATCAATCCTCCTGACTTTTGCCATTTGCGTCAGGCTCTTTCTCGGGCTAGGGGTATGAAACTCATCCACAAGACCACAGTCAGGCTGCCTCTGACTCCGGGGTGGCGAGTGGGTGTGGACTCGAGAACCAGAGTGGCACTTGTCTTGTTTACAACCGTGTCTCATTAAGGCTTGGTTACCCTAAGATCTGGCATCACAAATATTTACAGTTTCTTTAACTAGTTCAAGGCTCATTTGCACATATGTAATCATCCTCCTTCGAAGGTCTTGTTAGTGTCTATGTAACTGTTACTTGGTCATCCATGTGGTCCCCCAAACCCTAAGCACATATAGATACGACTTCATTGCCCAGTCCTCCTGCCCCGGGACCCAACCCTTCAGGGCCCCAGCCAGGCACCAGAAAACACATGCCCCCATAAAGAATTTTCTTTTGGTTTGCTTTGGTGCTAGGACTCCTCCCTTGGGCCTGCTAAGCAAGAGCCCTACCGCCAAGCTACCCCATGTCCCCTCAGTGCAGGATTTGGTGCGTTTATTCTGTATAAAGTGAGTGCAGCACAAGACATCAGACAGAAAATGAATCCATCGTGGTCAGGAGACCATGACTTTTTAAACAACTGCAAATCCTGGGTTTATCCTCGGCATAACACAAGCTTGGAATGGAGGTGCTTGCCTGGGATTTCCAGCATCCAGGGCTCAGGCTGTGGAAGCAGAAGAATCAGATTGTAAGGTCTTTTCAGCTACTTTTGAGGAGTTTAAAGCCATTCTGGGATACACAAGACAATGTCACAATAAATGATAGATAGGAAGGTAGATAGATAGATAGATAGATAGATAGATAGATAGATAGATAGATAGAGACGGACAGACAGACAGACAGACAGACAGATAGATAGAGATAATAGATAGATAGATAGATAGATAGATAGATAGATAGATAGATGATAGACAGGTAGATAGATAGACAGACAGACAGATAGATAGAAAGATATTAGATAGATAGATAGATAGATAGATAGATAGATAGATAGATATCTTAAGCAACTGTTCTTTGCTGTTCTTCACGTACAGAGTACAATTCCCCAGGACACCTGTGCACCTGGGGCAGGCCAAAAAAGTACAGGAGCAGTCAGACCCCTTGCGGTCTAAAGGAGTAAACAAGACCGCTCACTCTTTAATTAGAGGCCTGTGTTAATGAACGTCATATCTTCCAGAATATCAGTTAGTGGTTCTCGAAAGGGACAAATGGGTGTGGGGCTGGCTCTGTGGCATCACCACCCAGAAAGAACTGAAATTGCCAGGCAGGCCAGTACAGAACCACACACCCTGATTAAAATCTGCTGCCTGGCCACTCCTTCGAGCACGAGCCTGTGTCTACATGTCCAGCTAAAAATAAAGGACTTTGTGCGGCAGTCTCTCCATGCCAGTCTGATGACAGTGAGGCTGGGAGCCTCTCTGCGTAGAGAGAGGTGGGCTAGAGCTCCTGGCCTGTCACTGTCGGGGGTGTTATGGGCCTTGATTCCTCATTTAGAGAGCAGGAATACCAGGGGCTGGCGATGTAGCTTGGTAAAGGCCTTACCTAGTGGGCAGGGAGCCCCGGGTTCCAATCCTGGCACCATATAAATGTGGTGTGGGGGTGCACAGCTGTAATCCCAACACTTGGGAGGTAGAGGCAGGAGGGTCAGGAGCTCAAAATCACCCTCAGATACACAGAGAATTTGAGACCTGCTTTGGCTACAGGAGATCCTGTCGGGGAGAGGGAGGGAAGGAGGAAGAGACAGGGAGAAAGGAAGGGAGGGAGGGAGAGAAAGAGAGAGTATATAACAGCAGCTTTCTCTTCCATGAGCTGAGGGTAACTAAGACTAATGGACACACCTCTAAAGGAAAGCGCTATATTCCCCAAAGTGTAGGAGCTGTGAGCAGAGATTATTGTCTCATAACACATTTTGTGTTAAGTTAGAACAAAGCCTGTATAACAACCATCAACCAGACTCAGTTGTAGAACTTATTCCACAGTAATCTAAACACAGACAACACAGATAAGGAGAGGCTGGATCCTGATCAGTAGGAGGTTTTGACTGGAGGTGACAGAGCCAGGGTCCAACACGAAGGTCACAAAACATCAATGAGACAAGGTGACTGACATAGAGTGAATGGGGAAGGGGCCACACGGAGCGGGAAAGCCAAGTTGCACAGACAGTATGAGCCTGGATCCGTGGGAGTCAGTACCTCAAAACAAAGGTGGAGTGTGATGAAGAACCCTCTGGCTGTTTGCTCAAATACATGAGAGACTGTGGAAAGGGCCTGGGGTTCCACAGAGTTCAAACAGCACGGACCAGCAAGACTAGCCCTGGGATGGTGCAGTCGGTCATAGCTAAGAGGAAGCAAATCACTGAGCGTGTGTGAACCAGGAGGAACAGAGACAGTATGTAAAACATGATGAGGGTGGGAAAAACTGGGGCTGGACTCTTCCCCGAGTCACAGCACGCGGGTACTCGGGTGGCATCGAAAAATAAGAAACAGAAAAGGCCAAATGGCTCACTGGGCCCCGAGTGCTCAGAGGCATCCACTCAACCTGAGCCTGCGTGACAGGAAAAGAGGACAGGCTCTCCACGGTTCCCTAATCGGCTCTCTGACTCGTCTCTCACCCATCGCACAGCAGGTCTCCCGGGTTTGCAGGAAACGCTCAGCGGTGTGTCTCCTTGACCTGTTGTTTGGCTTGTGTAAGGAGTCCTGCGTAAACTCTGCCTCCTTCTACCCCAAGCTCTGGTCTCTCAATCCTAGTGCCTGCACAGTGACAAGATGCAAATCCAGGCGGGTACACTAGATGGCAGGCAGCTACTTCCTCTAGATCCTATTCCCCCAAACCGCATAAGCCACCCAGTGGGACAATGAGGGTCAGGGAGCTACGTTTCTGTCAGTCTTGGGTCTTCTGATTTCACGTCTGCCTGCCACCAAGGAAAGAGGGAGTGTCAGACTTTTGGGTCAGGAAATATATGCACTTACGGGGAGGGTTTGTTCTTTGAGTTGTTTTGTTTAGCTGAGTTTAAGTTCTATGTTTTAGCCAGTAAGGAACTCCCGAGGGACAATAAAGGCCATAGCTGAGGTGATGGGACCGGGTTGGTTATAATACAGCAACTAATCAATCACCTTTGCTTCTGCATGTGTGTAGATGCTCATGTGCATAGGTGTGTATGCGGGCGGGGGGGAGGGGGGCCTTCCTCAGTTGCCCCCCCCCCCACCTTATTACAGTTTGAGACGGGATCTCTCATTGAACCTGGAGCTGACTGGGTTGGCACGGCTGGCTAGCCCCAAGACCCCTCCCGTTTGCATTTCCTGTGATTGCAGGAGAACACCATCCCACCCAGCCTTTATCTGGGCTCTGAGGATTGAACAAAACCCTCACGGTTGCAAAGCAAGCTGACTAAGCTGTCTCGTCCTGATTGGCTACTACTGCCGGTCAGAGTAAGGGCAAATCTGTGTGGGAGGGGCAGCAGGAATACTCAGGTGGAGAGGGAAATCAGGAGGACGGGCCCTGGGTGAGGCCTCAGCCAACTTCAGAGCTCCCCTCCTTTCCCAGTCAGAGAAATACAGCACTGCAGCCAGCAGGCCAGGATTGACTTCATTCTTCCTCTGAGCAGGCTGGTGCTTCTATCAGGTTAGTGGGAAGAACCGACTGGACTTCAGATCTGATGTAATGCCGTGATATGAGTTGCTGTGAAGGTTGGCCGAGTGTCCTGTCTGAAACACACTGCAGGGCACCTGCAGAACAGGGTGAGGCATCCAGTTTCTCCTTCCATTTTCTAAGTATTTGCCAAAGCAAAATAAGGGCTATTTTAGTTAAATAGAAAATCTGGATGAGAATTCTGCAATCACCTTAGGAAAGTCTCTTCCCCATTAGGTGACAAGTCTATGATTTTTTCCCCCAGTACTGCCTGCTGCAGGCAAAACAAACACTATCATAAAGTTATATTCTCAGGCCTCTTTTTACAACTTTGAGATAGCCTCACTAAGTTTCCAATTGGCCTGAAACTCAACTCTGTACCCCAGGCTGGTTGGCCTTGAACTTGGGATTCGCTTGGCTCAGTCTCGGCTGGGATTCCACACAGGCTTACTTCATTGGGTTAGTTTAAGGATTTCTTTTTTCTTTTTTAACCAGAAAGAGTTTTTTTCAGGGGTGATGAGATCATTTTCACGTACTTCCTGAAGCCTCTGGTGATTCTGTCTGGCCTGGGCTTTTCTGGGGTCAGTCTTACTAGAGAACAGAGGAAGCTCTTTTTCCGAGACTAATGACCCAACAAGGCTCCTGCGCTGCTCTCCGCTCTCCTGGAACTTCCTTCCTTTCTCCTGCTTAGAGTGAAACGCTTTTTTTGGGGGGGGGGGGTCCTTCCAGAGGGTTCTAGATCTGTCCTGCAGTATGGAAAGACATCCCCACTGTCTCGCAAGTTCCATGGTTACAGCTAAACCACCTGACTTTGGACAAATCCTCCATCTGTGCCCCACTATCCCAGCCAGAGAGCGCCCCGCCCATCCCCACCCAACCTCAACCCCCTCCAAATAGCCCGACTTGCTGAGCGGCTAGAAACTGGGTTGCGATGGCAGCTCCACGGTGCGCCAGGCGCCTGCCAGGCTCGCCCAGCAGCGCTGGCTCTGCACTCTTCAGCACCGCTCCGAGCTTGCAGTAGCAACATTTCCACCCGCTCCCGTAGCCTTAACAATAAACCTCCCGGTCGCGAACAGAGAAGACTGCGGCCAGTGTCAGAAAGTTTATGTTAGGGTGATGTCACTTTCCAGTCTTCCCGGGAAGCTAGCGGCTTTTCTGGTGAGCGGTATTACCATATATAGAAAGAAAACAGCCTGGTGGAAGAAGAGGGGGAAAGACGAAGAAGCAGCGGATAGAGAAGCCTGAGCCAGCTGCCATTCGTGAGAGAGACTGGGCCCCAGGCTCAGGAGGAAGTCAGCCTCGGGCCACCGAAAGGCATTCTACAGACGGGTAGGAGCGATGATGAAGTCCCAGGCTAGAAAAGGGAACCTCGTAAATGTCAGCATACTCGGAAAACCTAACCACCAGAGGGGTGGGTAAGCAGTAACTATACTTTGGGAGAAGTGATGGAAGAGGCTTTCAGTGACCTTAAAAATGAAAGGTTGAAGCCAGGCGGTGGTGGCGCATGCCTTTAATCCCAGCAGAGGCAGGCAGATCTCTGTGAGTTCGAGACCAGCCTGGTCTACAGAGCCAGTTCCAGGACAGGCTCCAAAACTACACAGAGAAACCCGGTCTTGGAAAAAAAAGAAAAAGTTGATGTCACTAACTTCATTTTATATGTTCTTTCCTTTTTTCTTTTCTAGTTCCAGGAAAACACCTATGTCCTGGTGCACACTGAGTTATACGCCCAAGCCTGCTTCCTCTGGCCCCACACGAATAAAAAATAATAATTCGAAATAGCACACTCATCTGGAGAGTTGCTAAAGCCTAATGTAGCCAGGAGGCTGAGGTAGGAGAGTCGAAGCCAGCGTAGGCTAAGACTGCAAGTTCTAGAGCAGCGTGGGCTGAAGAGTGAGACTCTACCTAAAATAAAAATAATTAATAGGAACAATCTAGCTTATGATCCCATTGCAAAAAGCAAAAACAACAACAACAACTCAGTTACAGGTCACATATGAAACAGCCTAGCTGACAGGGAAAATTCTGGTTTTGTTTGGCTTGGTTTTAGAGTCAGAGTCTCCTATACCTCAGACGGGTCTCAAACTCACTATCACGTGGTAGTCAAGGATGATCTTGAACTTCTGAACCTTGGGATTCCATCTCCTGAGTGCTGTGACCACAGGCAGGTCCGAAGAGGTAGAGACTTGACTGTGGAAAAGACTCTAAAGTGTTTCCATTAATTCCTAGAGATAGTTTTTGTTAACAGAAGCACAGTATACACCTTTTGCTTTCCGGTCATAAAGCACACACCACCCTTGTCTATTGGGTTTCTTGCAGTCTAGGTAGGTCTTCTGTGATTACAACATGAAACTTTTTTGAACCTCCTAGAAGAAATGTATTCTTAGCTTTTACATATTTCCATCCCACAGTACTATCCCTGATGGCCAATATTTAAGTACACAGTCTATGACTACCAGATGATAATAAGTTATGTGTTTAATGAGAAGGATTTGAAGTACTCACAAGTGAGTCCATGACTTATTCTTAAGTACCCTAAAATGGGAGGAAAGGGGCTGGGGATGTGGTTCAGGTGGAAGAGTGCTTGCCTAGCATGTATGAAGCCCAGCGTTTGATCCCCAGAACCACGTAACGCAGGCAAGACAACATATGTCTGTAATCCCAGCCCTCAGCATTGGAGAAATGAAGGCAGAAGTTCAAAGTCATGAGCAGCACGGGAAGTTGCAGGCAGCCTACAGGTGACCCTGTCTCAGCAAATAATAAACGTAATGTTTTATTTGATTCAGGATTTCTCGGCATAGGTTTGCCTGCCAGACACAACAGAAAGACAAATCCGTCCAAAGTCCATCCCTTGGTACTAGGTGTTTCCTCACAACTCCCATCCCTTTCTTGGTAGAGCCTTCATTAGTCCAGCTCTCATGGGTTTGTTTTGATTTTTAATGGTGTGGGAGGTCCTTCTATGTGTTGCTTTTATTGATTAATGAATAAATGAACTGCTTTGGGCCTATAGCAGAGCTGCAGGGGAACAGAGCTAGGTGGGGAAAACTAAGCTAAATGCTGGGAGAGAGAAGGGGGAGTCAGAGAGAAGTCGGGGAGCCGCTGCTGGAGACAGACGTTCTGAAACTTTGCTGGTAGGCCACGACCTCGTGGTGATGCACAGATTAATGGAGAAGGGTTAAATTAATATGTAAGAGTTAACCAATAAGAAGCTAGAGCTAGTGGACCAAGCAGTGATTTAATTAATACAGTTTCTGTGTGATTATTTTGGGGCTAAACAGCGGGGAACTAACAAGCAGCCCCCTCCAACATTTAAATGTTAATTTAACTAAAAAAAGTTGAGGCTGGGCAGTGATGGCACATGCCTTTAATTCCAGCACTTGGGAAGCAGTGGCTGGAGGATCTCTGTGAGTTCAAGGTCATCTTGGTCTAGAGTGAGTTCCAGGGCACCCAAGGCTACACAGAGAAACTCTGTCTCAAAAAGCAAACAAACAAGAAATTGAGACAGGGTCTTATCATGTAACCCTGGCTGACCTGGAACTCATTATGGCCTCCAACTCTGAGATCTGCCTGCCTCTGCCTACTGGGGAGTGCTGGGATTAAAGGCATTATCTTAGTTAGGGTTTCTATTGCTGTGAAGAGATACCATGACCACAGCAACTCTTAAAAAGCAAAGTATTTAATTTGGGCTGATTTCTAGGTCAGAGGTTTAGTTCATTACCATCATGGCGAGAAGCACAATAGCATGTAGGCAGACATGTTGCTGGAGAGGTAAGTTGTGAGTTCCACATCAGCAGGCAGCAGGAAGAGACAGTAAGTCACTGGGCCTAGTTGGAACTTCTGAAACATCAAAGCCCATACCTCAGTTATGGGCTTCTTCCAACAAGGCCACACCTACTCCAACGAAGCCACACCTCCTAATAGTACCACTCCCTATGAGCCCATGAAGGGCATTTTTGTTTATAACACTACAGGTAAGTACCATCGTGCCAAGCTAATTAAAAAAGGGGGGCGGTTAGTTGGGCATGGTGGTGTGTACCTTTAATCCCAGCACTCAGAAGGCAGATGCAGGCAGATCTCAGTGAGTTTGAGGCTAGCCTGGTCTACAAAATGAGCTCCAGGACAGCCAGGGTTACACAGTGAGATCCTATCTCAAAACAAAGAAATAAACAAACAACAACAACAAAAATCCCACAAAACAAAACTAAAAAAGAAAAAAAAGCCCAGGTCTTTTATAGCCCAAGCTGTGCAGTGAAAAATGGCCTTGAACTCCCGATCCTCCTGAGGTTACAGGTGTTTATCGTCATGTCCAGTTGTCTGCAGTGCTGGGAATGGGATCTAGGGTTTCCTACATGCTAGGCCAGCGCTCTACCCACTAAGCTATGCCTCATTGCCGCCCCTCTCACCCCAGCCGTCTTGGTCTCTAAATTGTCGTTCTTAGGCTGAAAACAGGACGCCAACAGGGAACCCCTAAGCACGTCCAGGGACTCCCAAGGAACGCTGGGGCCCTGAAAAGTCCACAAGGCTTGAAAACCAGCCCTCATCCCTACCTCTCTTAACCATTCTACTTAGTTAAGCCTCAGGCCCAAACACGTGTGGTAAGGTCAATTTACCATAAATTAGAAACACGTGAGTAGGAAACTACACTTGAAGAGTTGTCCTGATTTCCTTAATTGATGGTGGAAAGACCCATCCAAAGCGTAGGCCTGTAGCAACCCAGAATAAAGGGCTCTTGATAGAAAGATATTATTCAGCCAGATAGTGGTGATGTATGCCTTTAATCCCAGCACTTGGAAGGCAGAGAAAGGCGGATTTCTGTGAATCTGAGGCCAGCCTGGTCTACAGAGCGAGTTCCAGGACAGGCTCCAAAGCTACAGAGAAACCCTGTCTTGAAAGACAGAAATATTATTCACCCATGCTATGCTCCCCTGTTGCTGCTCCTGGGCTGCTCTGATGCCTTTGCTGATTCGAGAGCCAGCATTTCTAGGCTTCTATTGTTGACTAAGGACCAGTTGCTCCCCAGGAATATTCCAGGTCTTCTCCAGACTGGGACTGCTGAAGGCGCCTAACCACATGAACAAGTTGGCTCAGAAAACCCACAGACAAATTTCTAGGATTTGCACCCCTCTGTTGTTTATGGTGGTATCAGTTATTTTTCTGTTACTGTGGTTGTGACGGACAGTTTTAGGTCAACTTGACACTAGCTAAAGTCACCTGAGAGGAGGAAGCCTCAATGAAGAAAATACCTCCGTAAGATCCGGCTGCAGGCAAGCCTGTAGGGCATTTTCTTAATTTGTGATTGATGTGTGAGGACACAACTGTTATGGGTGGTGCCATCCCTGGCTGGTGGCCCTGGGTTCTATAGGAAAGCAGGCTGAGCAAGCTGTGGGAAGTAAGCCAATATGCTGCATTCTTCCATGGCTCCTGCCTCAGCTCCTGCCTCCAGGATATAGCCCTGTTTGAGTTCCTGTCCTGACTTCCTGTGATTATGAACAGTGATGTGGAAGTTTAGGCTGAATAAACCCTTTTCCTGCCCCAGTTTCTTAGGTCATGATATCTCATAACAGCAATAATCACCCTTACTAAGACAAATAAAACACCGCAACCAAAGGTAAATTAAGGAAGAGAGAATTGTATTGGACTTATGTTTCCTTCCTTCTTCCTTCCTTCCTTTCGAATTTACAGAGATCTGCTAGTCTCTGCTCCCCTAGTGCTAGAATTATAGTGACCCCCCTCCCCCGCCGCCCAGCGGGACTTCAGTTTTCAAAGGGAGAAGTCCATCATGGTGGGCAGGTACGCCAGCAACTGGCAGACATGGAGGCAAAAGCAGGAAGCTGAGGGATCACATTTCAGCCATTACCACAGAGCTGAGAGAGTGAACTGAACTCAAAGCCTGTCCCCAGTGGCGGACTTCCTTCAGCAAGGCCACACCACTTCTCCAAACACCACCAACAACTAGGGACCACATATTGAAATTCTTGAGCCTATGGGGGACAGTCTTATTCAGATCACCACAATCGTTTGTGTGCCGTGGTTATTTGCATCCTTGTCTGTTGAATCGAACCCTTGACTCCCAGTGGTCTGGGAGCTTTAGCTCAGATCCTCATGGATGCAAAGCAAACATCCTACGGACAGAGGTAATGCCCCAGCCCTTTTCTTCCGAAGGCTGTGAGGAAAGGAAATCCCATTTTCGAAAACTATGAGACATGGGTCCATCTTGTGAAAAATATCCTCCAGGTGTCCTCACCCAAAAGTGGATCCAGAGGCTCTGGCCTTTTCCTTCTCATCTTTGCAAGCTTTCTTCTACAGTTCAACCCATTGTTTCTCCTTTAGAAATCCTTCCTGTCTTCCCAGCCCCTCGCTAGGCTGAACCAGGTGCTAATTCTCAAGGAAATTATGACTCTCAGAGGAGAGCTTGTGTGACGTTTCCACACTTGTGTGACATTTCCACACTTGTGTGACGTTTCCACACGTGTGTGTTTGGTGGAACTGGAAATGAACTTTACTGAATTTTTAAGCATGCCTTCCCCATTTCAGAACAGTATGTTTACTATAGAAAGCTTTGAAAATAAAAGAAGAATATAAAGTCATGATAAAGGCGCAAACCAATCTTGGTTTTATTTCCACAGTCCAGGCTAAGCAGTGCCCCCTCTTCATGTTTATCCTATCTCGACTCAATTATTAGGCTTCAACAATGAGAAATAAGGTTGAAGATTGAGCTCAGTTCGTAGAATGCTTACCCAACCCTTGTGAAACTCTGTGTTCCCTCCCAGCCTTGCAGAGGTGAGGTGAGAGGGTCAGAACTTCAAGGTTCTTCTTTATCTATTTAGCAAATACAAGACCAGACCTTGCCTCAAAAAAGGAAATAAGCATTTTGCATAATAAATTCAGAAATAATTTATCTGCATTTGTGTGTGTGTGTGTGTGTGTGCGAGCGCGCGCGCACATGGAACCCAGGGACCTTGTGCATGTGGGCAAGTGTCCTACCACTGAGCTGTAACTCCAACACTAAGGTGACTTCTTGAGCAGGACAGCTGTTTATCAAAGGTCAGTCTTCAGGTACGGTGACAAGGCACCTGGGTCAAACTTAAGTACTATTAGGAAGGAAAACTGAGTGCTGGTGATGTAGCTGAGTTGGCAGAGTGCTTACTAGCGAAATGGAAGCCCTGGGTTCCATCCCCAGCACGGAATAAACTGGACAAATTGTTATCTCCCTGTAACCCCAGAATGGGGGAAGTGGTGGAAAGATCAGAAGCTCAAGGCCATACTGAACTGTGCAACAAATTCAAGGCCAGCCCTGAATTGTACATTAGACAAGGTGAGGTATAACCCATTATTGTTAATTTGGGAACATAGCTCCCAGCTCCTGGCATCCATCCCAGTCCCCAAGCCTTGGAGTTGCTTTAGTCTGGACTCCAAATCCCAGCATACCACTCCCACAGGGTATTTAAGTGGGCTCCCAGAGGAGAACTGTGGTTTTCAGGTCTGCATGGGCTCCTTGCTTTCCTGTCTCCCTGCCATGCACTCAACCACCCGAGAGCGTCTTATTTAATAAAATGATGGGCATTTTGATTTGGTTTGATTCGACCTAATTGGATTTCTTGCGCCAGCGGAGCTGCCCTTTACTTATTATTTTCCTTAATATATGGAGTGTCCCACCGAGGGGCCTTAGTTTCTCCTAAGCAGTTCAAATCCCTGTGCCAATTCAGAGAAGGAGTTATGCAGGCAGATGACTGCAGGTGAGTGCTGTCCAGTCCAGGGAGAAAGTCAGAGCAGGGATGAACCGACTTTCCTCTTCCCGCCTGTAGCCAGTGACTGCAGCTAACTAGCTGGGTGGTGGGCAGGCCAGCCTCTGGGGCCTTCCCAATCCTTCTGCATTCTCCCAGCGTGCCAAAGGCCTGGCTGCCCACCACCGCCTACTGCTAAACCGTGATGTGCACAACACCACTTCAGAGGCCACAGGACCTGTGCTGCCTGACACTCTGAGAGATGGGGGATCCAGGATCTCACTTCCAGAAGCCTCCCTGCTCTCCGGCTGAGGGCCCCACTCTCAGGTTGTGTTCTCTTTTATTTATTTATTATTTTTGAGACAGGGTTTCTTTGCGTGTAACTCTGGCTGCCCTGGAACTCACTCTAGACCAGGCTGGCTTCAAACTCCCAGAGATCCGCCTTCCTCTGCCTCCCTGAGTGCTGGGATTTAAGGTGTGTGCCACCACTGCCTGGCAGTCCTCTTATTCCTAAACAGTACCCCCACTCCCACCCCATTCCCAGGCGACAGTCTTCTACAGACTCTCAGGTTGCTTCCTGGTTTGAATGAACCATAGTCTCCTGCCTGGAACTGTCACCTACAGGGAATCCCCTCCAGCATTGTGACTCATTCCCTGGAAGGGGCGGGGCTAGATTAGAGAGCAGAAGGAAATGACTATTTTAAACACCTGATTGGAAATGGCTGCTGCTAGGAGCCGGGCTCCTGTGTTTTCTCTCTCTTACCAGACATTAAACTCCCTGTCAATAAATTTTTGGAGAAACAAGATTTCAACTGAAAGTATAGTCTTGTGAAAGTATCACAATGTTCTTGGTAGCACACGCCTTTAATCCCAGCACTGGGGAGTGGAGGTGGGGTAAAGAAGGCAGGCTGAGGCTAGCCTGGTCTACAAAGCGAGTTCCAGGACAGCCACCCCCAAGATGGATTATAACATGTTTCCTGCCTGGAGGTGGCGGCTCGTGCGTTTAATCCTAGCAATCAGGAAGCAGAGACAAGTGGATCTCTGTGAATTTGAGGCCAGCCTGGTCTACAAGAGCTAGTTCCAGGACAACCAGGGATACACAGAGAAACCCTGTCTCGAAACAACAACAACAAAAATAAAAACAAACAAAAAAAGAAACCCATGTTTCCTATTGTTAGATTTAGGGCAATTCCATTTGTCTGGATCATCAATCACCCTACTCCGTCCTAAGACTGGCAACTTCAGGTCTGCACATCTATGACTATAAGCAGTATTGTTCCTTTTACTGAATTTTTATCCATTACTGTTAAAAAAAAAGTAACTTTATATGGGGCTGGAGAGATAGCTCAGCAGTTAAAAGCACTAGCTGCTCTTACAGAGGACCCAGGTTCAATTCCCAAGACCCACATGGCAGCTCACAAATGTCTGTAACTCCAGTTTCAGGGGACCCAACACCCTCACACAGACATATATGCAGGCAAAACACTTAAGCACAAAAAATAAATGAATAGATAAATGAATATTTACCTTAAAAAAGTAACTTTATGTTTGCTCTCACACCAGCCGTCAATGAATCAACAAATGAGTTTTTATTTATTTGTTTATTTTGGGGGGGGTCTTTCTTTCTGTCTTTCTTCATTTTTTTTCATTTTTCGAGACAGGGTTTCTCTGTAGCTTTTGGAGCCTGTTCTGGAACTAGCTCTTTTAGCCCAGGCTGGCCTCGAACTCAGAGAACTGCCTGCCTCTGCCTTCCAAGTGCTGGGATTAAAGGCGTGCGCCACCACTGCCCATACCCATTTTGTTGTTTGATTGGTTTGGTTTTGAGAACTTTATTATTTATTTATTAATTATAATATATTTTTATTTTATGTGCATTGGTGTTTGGCCTACATGTATGTCTTTTTGAGGGTGTCGGATCTTCTGAAATGGAAGTTATACAGATGTGAGCTGCCATGTGGGTGCTGGGAATTGAGTCAGGTCCTCTGGAAAGACAGTCAGCGCTCTTAACTGCTGAGTCCCCTCCAGCCTTATTTACTTTTTAATTTATGCTCTTTTTGGTTCTGGGAATGGTGAAGGCCAGGCAACCACTCTACTGACTTAAGCCATCCCTAACACAATGTCATACATCTTTTTCTTCCTGCAACCTCTCTTTTTCTCCCTCTCCCTCTTTTTTTCTTTTGTTTTTTGTTTATTTGGACTGAGCCCTGTTAAGTAAGCCAGATGGTGTTCTGCTTCAGTCTCCCAGATGCTAGGATTCCAGGCCTGAACACTCATCCCTGGCTGCATATATTCATCCCTGGCTACACACATATGTTAGGATTCCAGGCCTGAATACTCATCCCTGGCTACACATGTATGTTTTAAAACCAGTAGTCACCCCCCTAACTCGGAGAAATCTTGGCCAATTCATTGTCATATTTACTGGCAGTTTTGTCAGACCCTCTGAAGAGCCAGTGTCTGTCTTTATGAGCTTATCATTCAATGTTTTTTATTTTTTCTGAATTACTTTAAGCAGGGAGTCTTGGATTTCTGCAACTGCTCTGCTAACACATTTACTTGTTATTTCCAGGTGTCTCTCGTGTGTCAGGCACTGTTGAGGGGAGCCGGGGAGCTGCGCCTCTGCCAAACTGGAGGACCATGGTAGATACTGTGAAAGGGGTACAGGGAACCTTTACATGGTCCTTTTTACCCCTTGTTTCCAAGTCCTTTGTCAGTTAGAAAGGAAACATCTGCTCTCTTTGTCCTGTGCCTGAGAGAACCACGAACGCAGCTTCTCACCTCTGGCCTTATCACTGACGTTGTAACCACCATGGGTGTTTTAACAAAAGGCTAGACTGGCCAGAGACTATAATTGCACACACTTTATTTCCCGATGTAGTTGCAGCCTGCGGACTAAGCAGGAAGCCCTGCTCACAGCGAGCGCAGCCCCCGTGGCTGTGATTAAGTCAGGACAGAGGTACTTCTGACTAGCCTCGGCCTGTTCTCGGGTTCCTGGACCACAGCACACAGCACACCTATCTTTGTGGGTGACTGTTGTTCAGGTGAGAATTTTCCAGAGTAAGATTTTCTACTTATGAATAGGTGTATAGAAGCAAGCAATTGTATATTTTTCCTAATGAGTTTGGTTAAAATATGAAGAGAGCATTTTAATTTTACAAAAATAAAATTATAAATTTTTTTCTGTTCTTTGTGTGTGTGTGTGTGTGTGTGTCTAAGGTAATACAGTTTAATAAGATTTTTTTTTTCTTGGCTCAAAGGAACTAGATTGGAAACAAATATTGCCATTAATAGAATTGCAAAATTGGAGGGGTCCTGGGAAAGCACCCAGGCTGGTATTAGTAGGCTTGGCTGCCCATTCAAGTTTCCTACTGCTGATTGCTCAGGCAGAAAGAAGGAGGAGAGTGCACTGTGTGCCGCCCCGAGGAAAACGGATGAAGCTTGTCTTTCTCCAGGTGTTGCTGCACCGGAGTGACAGTGGAGTGCTGAGTGGGGCACCTCCCACCGGGGTCTTCCTGTCCTGAGTGGGGCACCTCCCACCGGGGTCTTCCTGTCCTGAGTGGGGCACCTCCCACCGGGGTCTTCCTGTCCTGAGTGGGGCATCTCCCACTGGGGTCTTCCTATCCTGAGCTCTCTTTCCTTGTTTCTCATAGTCAGTCTGGACCTGGCTTCTGCCTCTGCCAGCTAGTGGGTGCAGCTTCTCTCCATATACACAGACTTTCTTCCAAGTGGGTTTTGGCTGAGGAAATTGGTGTGCCAGAGAGCAGTCTTTAGAATTTAGGATCTCCGGAGGGAAAGCGTGGGGAAGAGGAGGGCTGGAAGCTTGTCCTGTAATCTCTCCAGAAGCCAGGGTAGGAAGCAGCATTTCAGACCAGCCTGACTACATAGTGAAACTCTATGGAGGGTGAGGGAGAGGAGGAAAGGAAGGAGGAAGAAGAAAAAGGTGGAAGTAGAAAGAGGGAGGGGGTAGAAAAGAGAAAGGAGGAAAAAGGGGTAAAGGAGGGGGGAAGGAAAAGGAAGATGTGAGAGAGGAAGGGAAGAAAGGAGGATGTTGAGGCAAGGGAAGAGGGAAGCCAATAGCGTAATAGTCTCCTTTTTGCAGGCAAGAACAGGGCTAGGCTGCAGTTTCGTTGGTAGATAGAGCACTGCATTTGCCAGCAAAGCTCTAGACTCCTTCCCCGCACCAAAAGCAAAAGTAAAATCATCAGGTTCTGCTGCACCATCCAAGTGTGCTCTGGGTGGCATCTCAGGAACTGCCAGTCCCAACTTCTTTTCCAGGAGAGGAAATTGGAATTCACAGAGATCCCTGGAGCACTGTACTCGGCGGCTATTATACCGCCAAAGAGAACCCGAACTTCTAATGCTATTGCCTCCGCTTTCCTGAGTGCTGGGATTGCTGGCTGCAACCACCACGCTCGGTTTATTCCACGCCACCAGTGCAACCCTGGGCTCAGCAAGCACTCTGTCAGCCCCAGGTATCCTCCTGCAGCCAGCAAAACGTGAAAGCAAAAATGTTACTTTACATGAAAGCAAAAAAAAAAAAAAAAAGACTTGCTTTTAAATGATGCTCCCTGCTCTGCTTAGTGAGTTAGGTCCCAACCCTGCGATAACTTTCAATGACCCCCACTGTCCCCCCCTCCTACCTAACCCTTACTACTGTCCTTACCCTCCTTCACCCTACCACCTACCCCGCTCTTCTTCCTCCCCTTCTCATTTCCCTTCCTCTCTCTTCCCCTTCCTCCTCCAGTCCCTCTTCCATTTCCCCTTTTTCCTTCCCTCCCTTCTCTCTTTCTTTAACTTTTTCCTTTGTGTTTGAGTGAGACTGGGTTTCCCTATGTAGCCCTGGAAGGTTTGAACAGGGGTTACAGGCAGCATTGCCACTAGTCAGCCAGCTGACCTGCTTTTGTGACTTCCTTCCTGCCTCCCCGCTTCCTTCCTTTTAACCTACATTAATTATACAAAATAATGGGGCTCTATTACAACTTTTCCTCCGTGGTGAGTCATGCGCTTTAATCTTACTCAATCTCCTTTAATCCTCTACTCCTCTAGTCTCCTCTGTCTCTGTGAAATGATCCATATAACAAACACAGCTTTGGATACAAATGGATACAAGTGACAACAGAGCAAGTGACACAGTCACACTCAGGTGTGGCTACCAGAAGGGATTTATTAAGAGCCTACTGTAGGGCCAGCAAGTAAAGGTGGGCGCAGAAAACCAACCCCACTGATGGTCCTCTGACCTTCACTCTGGCCCACGCAGCCACACGCATGATATGCTCAGATACACGTGCACACTAATAGCAACTAATTTTAAAGATACTCTACTCTGTGGATTGCTCTGAGCATTTGGGACTGGGGGGGGGGGGAAGACAGTCTTGCCTTCTGTGATTTACATTCTTATGAATGGAAAGAATGGAAAAAAAAAACAAGCAAATGAACAAAAAAGAAAAACATCTTTGGCGCTGTGGATGTAACTCAGTCGATAGGGTGCCCACACCAAGCCCTGGTCTGCATTCCCAGGACCACAGAGCCTGCCTTAGTAGTGCAGAGATGGTGGGGTGAGAACAAGTAGACACATCATCTGGGCTCACTTCCTATCTGAGTCGTGTCTCGGCATCTCCAGTGTTCACTGGGGTACAGATCCCAGAATTCCAGTTCTCTAATGGCTGTTGTGACAGGTGAGTGAGTAGTTCAGCAGAGCCGTGACTCACACCAAGACTTTTGCTTTTGGTGCGGGGAAGGAGTCTAGAGCCTGCTACTCTCACTCCCTCCGCATGAGCCCCAGCCCAGCACATCACTAAAAATAATCAAGATAGTCACGAGTATGACTGACTAAAAAAAGTGGGTGTGCTGTGCTCAGATTCCACCATGGCTTAGTTATTAACTTAGCACCCAGCCGGATTAAACAGAGAAAGCATGGTTTACGCCGCCTATGTAATAACCATCACCTATGTAATAAGCACCACTCCTTGGCCTTCGGGGATGGGATGGGAACCGGGAAGGGAATGCCCTGGAATGGTAACACCAGGCTACTCACGACTAGTGACGGGACCGTCTGGGCGTGCTGCTGAATCACGGCTTCACTCATCAAAGCCTTCCCACAACACCCAGCTCTCTGTGCATCTGGGTGTTTAAATCACGGTGCCCCCAGGGGCATTCTCTTAAATCTTATTCACCCTGGCGTAAACCACAAGGAAGGTGAACGTTAAACATAAAAACGGAGACAAAGTGTGGCAGGGGCTGTCTGAGGACTGGAGCTCTGAGATTTGGTACCAGCACCACCCACCGGAGCTGTCAAGGTGAAAGGTCAAAGTTGGCCAGATTCGTATAAATCCAAGCTTGTATCAGACTGGAGTCAATTTAACTATTAAAACCGTTTTTGAGCCAGGTACAGTGAACACCTGTAACCCCAACACTCTGGAGGCAGAGGCAGGAGGATCAGGAGTTTTTGTTGCCTAGAGATTCAAGGCCAGGGCAGGCAGCGACAGGAGGGGGAAGTGGGGGGGGGGGGGGAGGAAGAGGAAGTATAAGACAAAATAGCTTTGTCAAATCTGAAGCAGTAAAAAAAAACTTCCAATTGAAATTCTTGATGGGAAACAAGGTAGGGAAAAAAAAATCAAACAAAAAGCCAGGCTGATTGGTTCAGTTGAGTGAAAAAAGAAGAAGAAGAAGGAGGAGGAGGAGGAGGAGGAAGAGGAGGAGAAGGAAGAGGAGGAGGAGGAGGAGGAGGAGGAGGAGGAGGAGGAGGAGGAGGAGGAGGAAAGGACACGGTTGCTCCTAGGTCTGGTGGAGGAGAAAGTTTACTGTAGATAAAAGGGAGGGCTGAGGTGGAGGCAGAGACAGAGATGTCTGGGAGAGGTCAGAGTGACTGTGACCAGACTGAGTCGGGCTTTGTGAGGAGAGGGGAAGAGAGAGGGGAACCAGGCACAGCAGCCAGGAGGCCAAAGGTAAAAAAGGGCTGGTAACTAAAATCTCTGGTATATACAGGGAAAAGCCTCTGGGGGAAGGGTAGCCCAGCCCCTGGGCTGGAGAGTTCACATCAGGGGAGCCATATCCTGTGACAGGTGGGGACTGAACACTGTTGGGAGTACGTGACAACCAGGTCCACTTTGATATTAAATAGGCTTACGCCATTTGTCCCCCTGGGGTGTGAAACTGGACATTGGTGGGACTGGGGGGGTCAACACATTGGCTGTGGTGTGGTCCAAAACAGTTACGAGCACCCTGGTATGGTTCATGCCCACCGGTGAGATTGGTACTGTTGAAGGGTCTCAGGCAGCTACATCAGTGAGGGTAGAAAGATTCTAGTTCCTACAGCAACCTGGACAGAGGAAGGGAACATTAAAGGAACAAAATGTAAGTTAGTGCAAGATGCTAGTGTAGGCGAGTGCCTAGCAGAGGAAAGGCAGGGAGATAAATTGAAGGTCAGGCTGGGTCAAATGTCCTTAATCTCAGCACTGGGGAGGCAGAGGCAGGCAGATCTCTGAGTTTAAGGCCAGATTCGTCTACAGAGCTAATTCCAAGACAAGTAAACTGAATGAATGAATGAATGAATGAATGAAAAAGCAAGGACAAGTGGCTCCAAGGTTGAGGAGAAGGTTTATTGTAGATATGAGGGAGAGCATGGCCAGAGGAATCTGGAAGGGTCCAGACAGTTCACAGCTGGAAGACTGAAGTTGGCCTTGGGAGTCAGGGGTGTGGGGAACAAGAGAGGGGAGAGGGGAATAGGGGAAGAGAGAGGAGGGCTGAGACCAGGAAGAAGCCTGGAGATGAAGAGAGTGTCAAGGAGCATCAAGAGACCAAAAGGGTAAAATGGCTGGGTTATATAGGAACCAGAGATGCTTGGGGAATGGAAGTGAAGCTCAGGAAGCTGGAGAGGTGTGGAGTAGGGGGCAGAGAATGCTAGTCGGGATGACTAACCAGTTCCTGTGATGCTGAGAGCCTGGCAGCCAGCATCTGCCTTGTTACGTTAAATAGGCATTCTGAGCCAGGCTATAGCCAGCTTAAATGGCCAATTCGCTAAAATCTGAGCATTGCATGAGCTCCAGTAATAGTACGTCAGTGAAAGAAACATGTCTGCATGAGTCTCTCAATGGGCAAATCTCATTATACGGGGAAAGTAAGATACATTCAGCAAATTCACAAGGGGCCTATTTGATTTGATTTCATTTGTAAATTGGAATGAAATAAGCACCCTAAGGACTAATTTCATGGGAGGTAATAAAATCCTTTAGGGCTTCAATTATTTACTTGGCAATGTTTCAAGTGTTTCCGTCCATGAGACTTTGTTTCTATTTAGCCTTCAAGTTGTGTATTTGAAACAAATGTGTTTATAGGATAAGGGACTTGGCCTCTCAACAACCTGGTAGCTCAAGAGAAAAAAGAAATGGAAAGGGATTAGTGAAACAGGTAACAAGACTCACCGTCTATAAAACCACAGGCAATGCAGGATTAGTTTGGGGTTTTTATTTGTTTAGGCTCTGATTTGAACAGGCCAACCATTAAAAAAACATATCTTTTTAGACCTTCAGAGAAATTTGAGTGTAGATTTGGCATTATATATTCAGAGAAAACAGGAACTGGGGCTTGCTTCTCAGCTGGTGAATGACTTGCCTAGTGTGTACAAAACTCCGTGTTCCGTTCCCAACGATGAACTCATGACTAGAATTCCAGCACTTGGTAAGAAACCAGAAATTCAAGGTCATTCTCAGTTACACGAGGAGTTTGAGACCAGCCTGGGTTCCATGAGATCCTATGTTTAAAAAACAAAAAAGAAAGGGGATGGGGGAGGAAGGAAGAAAGGATATTAAGAGAAAACAGAAAACATTTCTTCTGCCCGTTGTGCTGAAGACATCACGGCAGAGTAAAAAGAAGACCTGTTTTGAGAAAGTATGCATTCTAAAGGATGTGAGGGCTGGGTGGTGGTGGGCACGCCTTTAATCCCAGCACTCAGGAGGCAGAGGCAGGTGGATCTCTGTGAGTTCGAGGCCAGCCTGGTCTACAAGAGCGAGTTCCAGGACAGCTAGGGCTGTTACACAGAAAACCCTGTCTCAAAAAACAAACAAACAGAAGAATGTGAGGACGTAAAAAATCATGGATTACAAAGAGTTTGAGAAAACAATTCTTCCTCTCTAGGTTTGTTTCCAGATACTTGCAAGAGGAATGGGCAAAGCAGGAGGGCAAAGCCTGCTGAGGATTAGGTGTGGGAGGTTGGAAGTTTCTAAGCTCTGTTCCATGCAGTGGACAGCACTCACAGATGACAAGCTAGAGAAAAAGCCTCCAAACAACCAAGCAGCCAATTCTGCCCCCAATCCTAACGCGAGTCCTGAAAATGAGAACCTGATGTGTGTATGCATATTTGCACTTTCCACCACGACGTTAGACCACACTGTGCTTTCACACTTGTGAGAAGATGTGTGATTTCGTGATTTGAAACTCACAGTGCAGTATCGGACCTCTGCAGTTTCCATGTTTTCTGAGGCCCTCTGGGATTATTGGGAAAGAATGACAGTTGGTGAGTTCTGAGACGACCTACTAAGATTTTTGACAGAATGGCTGGCAGATGTTTTGTTTGTTTATTTCAAATAGAATAAAAATTATAGACCATGACCGATTTTTTGAACTAAAATTATTCATTCATGCATATAAAATGCCAAGAAATTAAAAGCCAGGATGCTAAATATCACTTTTGATTTTCAGATTTGGAGGGCGGAGATCAAAGAGTGTAACGGGGGATGGCTATAATCCAGGTATGTTATATGTGCACTAAAAATGTCTCAACAAAACTTATATTGTGCCAATGACCTGGAGGACTATCTTCTCCTGGTTCTGAGAGCAAACTTCTCTTCCTGCCCCTCCCACCCTTTATTTTTTCTTTTTCCTTTTGCCATACTGTGGATCAAACTCAGGACTTCACACATGCTAAAAGTTCTACCACTAACACGCTTTCCCAAGCCCTGGAGCTTATATTTTAAATCTTTGCTTCGGTCTGAGTATACTGTTGCTATGAAGAGGCACCATGGCCAAGCCAACTCTTTTGAAAGTGAAAATGTAACTGGGGGCTTGCTTACATTTCGGAGGGTCAGCTCATTATCATCACGGCAGGGAGCAGACAGGACGGGGGCTCGCTGGAGCAGCAGATGGAAGTCTTACATCCTCATCCCCGGGCAGCGGGCAGAGGGAGAAGACACTGGACCTGTCATGTGCCTTTGAAACCTCAAAGTCCAGCCCTAGCAGTACGTAACACACTTACTTCAACAAGGTCACATGTTCTAATCCTCTCTAGAGAGCTCAACAGCTCATTAAATAGATAAAGAATGCAAACATATGAGCCTATGGGAGCCATTCTCATTCAAACCGTCCCCCTTTCTTTCTCTCTCTTGAGACAGGGTCTCACTTTGTAGTCCTGGCTGGCTTAGAACTAGCCTAAGCTGGCCTTGAACTCACAGAAATCCACTTGCTGAGTGCAGAGAATAAAATCATGTACCATCGCCTTTAAAAAAAAATACTTATTTTTATTTATGTGTATGTGTGTACATGTGTCTATGAAGGCCAGAAGAGACGTACAGGCAGCTATGAGTTGTTCAGTATGGCTGCTGGGAACCAAACCTGGGTTCTCTGGAAGAACAACAGGTATTATTTACTCTGAGCCATCTCTCCAGCTCCAAGTCCAAAGATCTTTTGAGGTTTTTTTTTCCTGCTTTGAATGGAGAAGAGGGACCAGAAATGCAATCTAAGGAGGACCTCTGTGCCATTCTAGGCATTCTAGTCAAGGATTTTGGAAGGGCAGGAATAGCCTATGCTGCCTGTGAGATTCTGTAACGTACAGAGGAGCTATGGGATAACATCAGAGTACCCAGACTGTGCACCTTAGTGCTGTGTTGTGGTCTTAACAGACATGAAAGTAACGAGGCCGCCTGGTTTTCTCCTACTGAGGGTGATGTCAGGGTACAGATTTGAGGGTGGACATGGATCAATGTCAGAGTTTTGAGCTGTAGACTGAGTTATCCACTTCAAACTTCTCCAACACAATCAATACATGGGGCTACATAAATTACTGTTTCAGTGTTAATGGTTAAAAGCTGTAGTTAATTTCTGAAGATTAAACAAAGCAAAAAAGAATGTGCCATCATCTTTTTACAGACAGGTCTTGCGAAGCCCAGCTTGTTTTCAAGCTTTCTATACAGCTGAAAATAACTCTGATCTTCTGGTCCTCTGACCGCCACCTTCCCAGTGCTGGAATCACACATGTGAGTCACCAAGTCTGGTTTTTTTTCAGTGCTGGGATGTAACCCAGAGCCTCGTGCAGGCTGGGTAAGCTCTCTACCAATCGAATCACATACTTGGGCTTTATTTTCATGCTTTTATTTATAGTCTCTTCCTTTTTTAAAAAAAGATGTATTTATTTATTTTTCTTTGTGTATGCACGTGTACCTGTGTGAGTTTGTGTGCACTGTGTTCGTGTAGTTGCCCAAAGAGACCAGCAGAGGCAATGAATCTCCTGGAACTGAAGTTACTGGAGGTTGGGAGCTGCCCGTTGTGGGTGCTGGACATTGGACGTGGGTCCTCTGCAGCATCAGTAAGCACTCTTCACCAGATGAACTACTTCTCCAGCTCCAGATTTCTTAGGGGCATAATAATTATTAAAAATTAAAAATTATGCCTCAGTGTGTATATGTGTGTTAATGTGTGATACTTGTTTCTAATCTGAAACTGGTCCAGTTGTCTCTTTCAACTCCTCTGTGATGTTTAAACACTTGAATAGTTCTTAAGTCATAGCCTCAGACCTTGAGTCTGGGTGGCTGTTGAGACGCCCATTGCTGTGGCTGGAGATGTAGATCAGCTGTAGAGCAATTGCCAAGCCTATGCAAGGGTGTGGGTTGGTCCCCAGGAGCATATACAAAGGAGGAGAAACCTTTTTAGCTGGGTGTGGTTGAGCATTGCTATACTTCTAGCATTCGGGAAATAGAGGCAAGGAGGATCAGTAGTTAAAAGCCATCCTCAGCTACGTAGCAAGTTAGAGGCTAACCTAGGCTACTTGAGACCCTACCCCTTCCCCAAAGCAGTCCTTCTAAAACTCCTCAGCAGTATAGAAAGCTCAAAGTTAAACTGAAAATCGACTTGAAACAGTGGCAATATTTTTGTTTTAGAAGTAACACAAAGATTTAGATTTACAGAACAAAAGAAAAAAGAAAGGAAGAAAGAAACTAAATTACTTTGAATGACCTGTAGAAAGTTCAGAGTTTCAAAAGATGAGACTAGGTCTTCAACTGGACACTGGCAACATCCAATCACATGAAAACAGAATAATAAAAACTGTTTCCTTCCACTTTTTTTTGCATAGCACCCTGACTGCCCAGCTGCAAGATTTTTCATGTGCTTGAGTTGGTGCCTCTGATTTACATGGCAACCCTGTCTTGGATCAGTTGTTTTGGTTAAAAAAAGAAAGAAAGAAAGAAAAAACGAAAAGAAAGACTGACTTTGGGTATAGATTTTATGTCAGTAATGTCATTGTTTTTCTTGTACTGTCTTGCACCAGCTTTGGTCTGTTTTGCTAGTGCAGCACCAGCTAAAACATTTCTCTTTAATAACCAAAGGAAGAGAATGTCCATTATTCTAAAATTAAAAAAAAAAAACAACTCTAAGGAGAGGTGAGAAATCATTCCGCATGCTCTTAGACTTAAGCTGCAAATTTACCAAAAGGCTCAATAGAGATTAAGAAGAGACTTCTCAGGCATCCTCATGGCCTGTATACAGTGGAATTGATGCTGTTCTGGGAGACATGGTCAGGATCAGTGCCTGGAAGAACATGACACACGAAATGAATGCAAAGTAGTACTTTGAAGGGTCTTCCTTTTTGTTTTATTCTTGAAGGAACACTAGTACCTGTTCATGACAATGTATTTAATGAAGACAACTCTTATTTCCACAAATAAATATCTCTTAATTTATTTTTCAATAATTTTTTTAAAGAAGAATTCTTTACAGTTCAGGTTTTTTATTTCTTTTTGTACATTAGGCCATGAATTCGTGTGGAATGGACTACAGCAGCTCATACTCCTTCCTCACAGTGTGCCTCTCTGGGTGGAGCAGGCTGGGGCTTCAGCTGAAGCCAGGTGCCCTTCTCTTGGGCTTCCTTTTCCTTCTGATCATTTTTACCCACTTCAGGAAGCTGTCTGGGCTCTTAGAGTGCTTGATGTGCTCAATTCACACGTTAATTCTCTTGGAAAGATCTTGCCTTTAACTTCTTTACAGTGATGCCTACAGCATGCTGGGTGACATTGTAGACCCTTCTGATTTTGCCATGGTAACACTTACAGGACATTCCTTTTGAACAGTCCCCATTCCCCTGATGGCTACTGTATCACCCCTCTTGTAGATTCACAAGTAACACAAGTCCAAGTTACCTAAAAGAACATAGCCAGTGCCTTTTCTTTTTCTGTTTTCATTTGTCATTTTGGCTGCCACCGAAAAGGACATTCACTTTCTAAGATGTTTCCATGTCCTTTTCAATATAATTAAAGCAGCCTAGGTTGGTTCCATGTTCTCTGGCACACACCGACCTCATTCCACCTCAACCCATCTTGTGTGTTTTCTATTTGAGGTTGGAATCTGCCTCTGGCTGGGTGATGTTTCTTTCCATAGCTCTACGGTTTTAACACTGCAGTGCACATCATTATTTCTAAGTGTTTTCAGTATTCCAAATTTTAAAAGAATAGAGTAAAATGTAACTAACATAAAATTCACCATCTTAGCAGATTTCAGAGTATGGCTCCAAAGTGTTAAGGATTTTCACACTGTTGTGTGACCAGTCTTCAGAATATTTCTCATCTATAAAGCTAATTCTCTGCCCATAAAAAGCAATCACTTCCTGTTCTGCATTCCTTACAAACTTCAGTCCAGATCAGCTACACTACTCTTGTCTGTCTCTATCAGTATTCTACTTCAGATACTATTGTACAGCATTTATGTGTCTCATCGCTAGCTTAATTTATTTACTTTATAACTAGCTTTTTAGTATTTATTTACAAAGCATGATAACTTCACATTCATTCATTCTGGGGCATGCGACAAGATGTCTTTTCCCAACTTGAGGGAATACGGTTCAATTGAATTTGTGATGAACCACATTTTGTTTCTGTTCCCATCTATTGTGGGCACACAGGCTGCTTTCACCCCAGCCATGACGTGTAAGGCTGCTATGAATATGCGTGGCACACATCTGTAATCCCAGTCTCAGATACACAACAAGTTTGAGGCTAGCCTGGGCTACATGAGACCCTGTCTCGGGTCGGTAGATGGATGGATAGATAGATGAGGTCCTCTACACAGTGGATCCAAAGTAGAACTCGTGGGTCCCATTTCTAATTCCAGTTATTGAGGAGCAACTGGTTTTCAGAACAGTCGCACTGTCTTTGTGCCCACCAGCCACACAACGACTCCAGTTTCTCTGCATCTTCATCCTGTTTGCTATGTTTTGAGGGTTTGTTTTGTCTTAACGATACTCATTTTAGCGAAAAGGAGTCTGTGACTTTATACGAGGTGTAGAGAGAACAAATATGATTATGTTAGACACATGAGGGATGTCATTGCCCTTGAGAAAGTTGGCATATAGAAGGTCTCTAATAAAAGTACGTAACTACAAAATCTGGAATGATTAGGTTGGATAATCTTCATCATGGTTGGATGTTCTTTTACAGTGATAGATAACAATGATAACATTGTCCCTCAGGGTCCAAGTTCTAACAGCCTGCTCATGTCCTCAGTTCTTCAGAGAAACATAGAGACGGGGATGTTAGGTCATTTTACTGCAAATGCTGATCCTGGAAACTGGGCTTACTCATATAGATTCTTCCTCCCTGGAGGATGGCCAGGCTGGCCTCCACCGTGGGGCTGGAGCAGAGCAGACACTGTTTCTGTGAAGTTATCCAGGGGATCAGAGGAGGTAAGTGCCCTTGATAAGCATGTGAACTCTGGAGTCAAGCTGTCTGGGTTCTGAGCTCAGTAACCTAGTATTTCTCCCTTGTCTGTTTTTCCTGGCTGATAAAATGCAGGTCACTCTAGTCCTATGTCACTGCAGGGCATTTTCTCTATCTTGTTATACTTCTAAATGTTGTAGCTTCATTTGTGAATTTGAGACAGTTGGTCTAGAATAATGGAACATGACTGAAATCCCAGCACACAGGAGGCTAAGGCAAGAAGATTCTGAGTTCCAAACCAACTTGGGCCACATAGTGAGCCTCTGCATCAAAAAGAAAAAATGTTGAGGATATGGCTCAGATATATAATGGTTGACTAGCCTGCCCTAATGCCTCAGAAATTGGGCATCTGGTATGCTAGGATCAGGAGTTCAAGATCATCCTCAGCTACATAGCAGCTTTGACACCAGGCTATATTACATGAGACCCTGTGTCAAAGAAAACAACAAAAAACAGTTAATTATTCAAATTACTGGATCCCAAGAGACTGTTTTAAAAATAGAATATTCAGGGTGGAGAGATGGTTTAAAAGGTTAGAAAGTTGGGAGCACTCGCTGCTCTTCCAGAGGACCTGAGTCTACTTCTCTGCACTCCCATTGGAGGCTCACAACAACTCACAGCTTCAACCTCAAGGGATCTATGCCCTCTTCTGGCCTCTGAGGGCAACACACACACACACACACACACACACACCAGGAATACATCCATATACAAAAATAAAAATAATAAATCACGTTTACATATGATTCAGGGTTGGCGAGAAAGCCTAACAGGAAAAGGCATGTGCCGCACAAGCCTGAGGACGTGAGTTTGATTCCTGGGAGCCACGTACATGCAGAAGAGAACTGACTCCAGAAGGCTGTCCCCCGTTCACATATGCACCACGGTACTGATGGACCATTCCCATGTTACACACACACAACCACATACAAAGTTTAAAAGAATGTAAACTTTAGTTTCTCCTGTTCCAGGAAGTGGGTATCGTACATGAGCATGAAATTCTGATTGAAGTCTTTTTACTTCGGTAGGCAAAATCCAAAGTAAAAAATTTAAAAGATTTAATCACATTGGGTAATTATAGACAATGGAAGATTTGTTTTTATCTAAAACGGAGAACACCCAGAGAGGGTTTTCGTATAAATGCAGCTCAGTGAAGGTGAGTAAAGTATTGAAGATAGTAAAGAGTTAAACTGAACTATCAACGCTTTTAAACCAAGACCATTTCTTTCCAATTCAGGAAAACCACACAACGACCCAAATTCTCTCCCTTTAAAACTTCCCCAGATGTCTGCTGCAGTGGTGCTAACCAGAGGATTCTAGTGAGGGAAGAGGGAGCAACTTATGACATCAGCCATCAGCCACACAGACATCTCGAAGCAGTCTCAGAGACAGCGGTACCAAGAACTAAGTGAAAATGCTTGGACATGGAATCTAGATTTATCCTTAAAAAGCGAGTAAGGGTGACTTTTACCCTTTTTTTTTTTTTAACTTTTGATATCCATGTGTTTTGTGTGCGCGTGTGCACATGTGTGTAGCGGCCACAGTAGAATTTTGGGGTCTTGCTCTCAGTCCTCACCTTGCTCCTTTGAGACAGACTCTTTCAATGAATGTGGAGGTAGACTAGCAGCCAGCAATCCAGTCACCTTTATGTTCCATCCCCCACAGTCCTGGGGTGGCAGGCCAGTGACCAGGCCCAGCACATTGCTCGGGTGCTGGGATTTGAACCTGGCACCTTATTGTTCTATAGCAAGTGCTCTTGCCTACCTAGCCATCTCTACAGCTCTTATTCTTTTTTGTTTTTTATTTCTATTTTGGTGGTGCTGGAACTTGAACTTGGGGCCTCTTACTTGTTAGGCAAGGGCTCTCCTGAGTCATGCACTTCAGCCCGCAGGTTAGGTCATTTTTAGATATAGTTTGTTTGAGGCCTTTCAGTTTTACTCTCTAAGATGATGACTGCTGGTCTCAGCGCTGGAGACTGAACTCTGGACCTGGTGCAGACTGAGAAGTCGCTCTACCACTGAGCCACACCCACAGCCCTCAAACTAAAAACCTGAAATAAAAGACTCTAGTTACCCTTTGAAGTTTTCTCTTCTTTTTTAACTTTGGAAAGCAAACACAAACAGCTCCTTGATTGTATAGTTTGACCCTGAGTTCAGTTCTATTTCTACATATAAATGATATGCAATGAAAATCTCATTATACCGAAGTATTTGGAAGACCTAGGTAATATTTTAAAACTTCTTTCAGGTAAGATTAATAGATATATATAGCTCAAAATCCCAGAACAGCAACAAAGATATTTATTTAAGAACCTTATTTATAGAAGGGACTATCAATGTATGTGTTTAAAATAATACTCTTAATATCTCGCTGCTAACAGAAAGCTGAAATCAAAATAATGAAAATATGCATGCATATATGAAATTCTGCTTACAAAATTTTAAGGTCTCAATGATATTTTATTTATTGATCTGAAGCAAAGACTTAGTGGGACAAGAATTCTTAATAACGTAGGATGTGAAGGCTAATTTGGGGGCAGTGAGTGCCGGGAGATGTTTCTAACAAATATACGTTTTGTTTTGTCTTCTTCAGGAAAAGCAATCCTTCCTGCTTCTCACTGAAGCTCTCTGTTTTTAATTCAAGATTGTAACTGCTATATTTCCCCCAGCTACTCAGGGCTGTTAACTGAAGAAAGAGACAAAGCCGTCTCGCAGTTACTGACCCTCTGCGGCCCTCATTTCCTGTAATGAATGACCCTGGTTCCCCAAAATAACTTCAGTGCAGCTCAACTGCTCATGTTTGGCATATCCCTTCTTATTTAGGAAGGCACATTCCCTACCACAGCTGGACAAACTCAGTGTTTGCACAGAGCTGCCCCAAACACTGTTCCCTCTAGGCCTTCAAAAATGTTCAGCATCTGAGTGCTGGCAAGGAATGCTCACACCCAGTAGAAACAAAACTCCGTGGCTCCAGCCAAGGAAAAGCAGGGATGCTATATATGGAGCACAGGAAGCAGGGCCAGAGCTGACAGCCTTACTCATATGCCACCAATATACACTGCCTTGAGTCAGGCACTACTAACTTACCTGGAAGAGGTGAAGACTTTCTGGCGAGGATTAGACCAGTGTTCTGCCACTTCCCAGCATGCTCTTAGATATGCAGAGACACGAAGGGCCGCCCAATGCTTTAAGACAACCTAGTAGGCTGACGGGAACACGACCTTGGGTCCTATCTCCACGATGGAAAACAAGCATAAACAAAAAGAAACAACAACCACCAAACATAAGAACAGAAAGTTAAAAAAGCTAGCCAAGTACCCTGACACATAGGATGCAAGCCCAGCAGGTGGTTGTACAGCAGATAGTTCCTCTTGTAGACTGTTGAGGGCCACCACTCCATGCGAACTCTCATGCCCAAGTCAAAAATTTGTCAAATCAAGATACTTCCAGTTTTCTCTGCATTAGAGGTCGCTTTGTACGTTATTTACTTATTTGGAGATAGAAAAAGTAGGAACTGAAAGATGGTTTCACCTTTTCTCGTTTTTTGCGAAATGTCAGTAGTTCCCAGGGCTGGTTATTATTATTATTATTATTATTATTATTATTATTATTATTTACAGTGTGCACAGCTTTATGTTTTCATTTTTTCCCTCAGTGCTGGGAGGGGACCTCACTCACCGCGCTAGTCTACATTTTAAAAAGGGATGTTTACTCTGGAGACAGGAGGAGGAGGAGTTTAGGGACAGTCATGGCTGCCTACTGAGTTCAGGGCCAACCCGGACTACAGGAGCCCCTGACTCCAAACAAAAAAGGTGGTGGTGGGGCCTGGAGAGATGGCTCAGTGATCAAGAGTACTTGCTGCTCTTCCAGAGGACCTGGCTTTGATTCCCAGCACCCACATGGCACTTATGATAACTCCAGCTCCTTTTGGAGACTTCAGCCATCAGCCTTGCATGTCACGATCAGACAGACATGCAGGCAAAATAGCTAGACACATGAATTTTTTAAAAAGAAAAATTAATTTATTAAATTATTTAAAAGGGGGCTGGATAGATGGCTCAGTGTGTAAGAGCACTACTGTTTTTTCAGAGGTCCTGAGTTCAGTTCCCAGCAACCACATGGTATCTCACAACCATCTGTAATAAGATCTGGCACCCTCTACTGGCCTGCAGGCACACATGCAAGCAGAACAGTGTATGCATAATAAATAATACAAAAAATTTAAAAAGAAAAAAAAAGCCATATTTAGGACAGAGTAACCTGTTTTCAATTTGCAAATATGTATGCACATACGGAGGCCACCAAAGGGCAATTTTGTTTTCTTTACAAGAAAAAAGTGTTCCTCATCTTTTAACAGAGATGGAGACACCCTGTGTGTAAGTTACAAGCAAGATGACTTTAGCATTTCCCCTGTACCCTGGTCCAAGATGGAGGATTAGTCTACCATGCTGATCGCATGGGAGATTCTGGTGCCAGGATCAATTCCAGGCCCTAAGACGGAGATTTTGGGTCCGGTGACTAAAGGAAGACTATCCCTTATCTGAATAATGCAGATAAGAACTGCTTCCGACTGGAGTCCTCCAAGAAACACTGGCACATCTCTACTGTGCCTGACTTAAATATAAACCGTCTGACATTCCAAATTCCACTACTGCCCAGACATGAGCAGGACAGAAAGACAGCAAAGATGTCTAGGGGCAGCAGAGCACGACTGAGGGGCCACGTCAAACCTTTGTGGGATAAGAATGTGTCCACGCTAGGATTACATCATCTCCCTAGCCTGAGATTGGGTCTGTGCCTGGCAGGAGGGATCCTGATGATCTGGAAGAAGGTGCTCTAGCACCAAGACAAATGCGACCACTGGCCGCGGTGGCACATGCCTTTAACCCCAAGGAGCCAGAGACAGACAGATCTCTGCAAGTTCAAGGTCAGCCTGGACTAGAGAGCAACTTCCAGGGCAGGTTCCAAAAAGCTACAGAGAAACCCTATCTTGACTTCCCCCACCCCCCCAAAAAAGGAAATGTAACCAATGAAGGATCCTGGGCAGGACAGGGACTTTTCTTTAAAATTCTTTAGACAATACATTCTGAAAATGTAGGGCAGGGGCTTTTGGCAGTCCATGTACGTTACTGTTTCCTGTACATCACTCTTCACTGAAAGAATTCTATCTCCACCTTTCGGGTATTACTAAATAGGTGCAGCAATTATTGCTAGGGAGAATACCAACACACTAACACTACAGTGGGGGAAGGGTTTAGATCTTAAAAAGGCAATGGGCAATTTATATTCCCTGTCCAGGTAAAGATCCCCCTTCCACCAGGAACACAGGAACAGGGGGTTCCTGGGTGTAACATGACCTCAAACTTCTACCACAACCCACAACTTTCTTGCCGAAAATGGACTGTGCCCTGGATCTGTGAGCTAAAATAAATGTCGTCACTGGGTTGTTTTTGTCCGGTACCACTGTGTCTCAGTAAGAGACAAGTAACTAGAAAAACGCTCATGCATTTTGATAGCTAAGGAACTGTCCACCTCTTAATCTGTGTGAGTTCAATCCAGCTACATTTCTGAGCAATTGCTGCATTTATCAATTTCTATTTTCTTCAAAGCTCACGGCTTCTGCAGGTAACCTGGACTCTTTCAGCTGAGGCTGACCTCTGAGGGAGCAGAGCAAGTACACCATTTACTTTTGTGTCTCTAAGTAGCTGCTGATAGCTGTTCTTGAGGAACTGATTTTCTTTAGAGCTGCCTGTGAAGCCTGCTTAGGATCTTGTGGTGGATTGCTACCGCCTCCCCAAATCAGACGCCCACGCACTGCAGGCCAAGCATGGATGAAGTATGTTTATATAGTAGTTTCCTGTGCAGAGACCGGGCAAAGGGCTTAACTCTGCAGAGGTAAAACCAATACCATTAAAGGCAAGGGCATGGAGCTTTACCACAGGGCTGCTGATGCAGAAGCAGCCTCTAAGCTCCGTCATTTACTAATTAGGAAAAATGATGCTCATTTCTTAGGCGTTTAGTTCAACAATACATTTGATTTGCTGATAGGCAATACATAAATTTTCCATAGTGATTATTTTTCTATTGTATTCATTTGGGCAACCCATTTTTCACTCTTCCAGAACAGAAACACTACTTCTCGGGATCATAAACCTGGCAGTGAGAGCTGTCTTTCCGGCAGGGCGCCCAGCTCCTGGCTGCCCACGCCATTCAGGCAAGCTGATGGCACCTGCCCGCCAGGCGGCTCTCAGAATGATGTGGCAAGTCCAAATTTCAAACTTCTCATTCAGATTCTGAGACCGGCTGGCTTTTTTTTTCCCCAGAGAAGGGAAAACGAGTCCGTAAACACACGACTTTTCCTTTCCACATTTGGTTTTCCTGAGAGAGAATCAAGCAAAAGCAGCCCCCAGGCGGGCAGGGTGGCACAGCACGGGTGCGGGTGGCGCGGGAGGCTGCACCCGCAGGGTGATCTGGAGGCTCCAAAGTCGTCTGCAGAACTCTACCACCCATCCTCCTGGACCCTCAGCTCACACACAGGTCCGGCCCGGGATCCCGGGGGACCGGACACCAGCTTCAGCTGGGCCTTCCCGCCGGGCATCAGGCGCCTTCGCTACCGCAGCGCCATGCCCTCTGCAGAAAGGACCAGGCCGCCCGGTTCCTTTGTCTGCACCCAGCTCCACCTTCCTCCTTCCTGCCGCCTCCCCCTCCTTCGGGCGGGCGCGGCTGACGCGGCGCGGAGGAATGCGTTTCCGGAGGGAGAGAAAGGCCTGGCGGCCGGCCCAGGACTGGGATCTTCGCGGCGGAGGCGGGGCCGGCCGGCTTCCTGAGGGAGACGGCGGCCCGAGTCTCCGCCCACGCGCTCAAGAGCCGCGGAGACCCGCCGAGCGGCCGAGGCCCGCCGACACCGCCCGAGACCAGCCGAGAAGCCGAGGCCTGCCGACTCCCGCCCGAGACCCTCCGAAGGGCCGAGGCGCGCCGACACCCGCCCGAGACCCCCCGAGAGGCGGAACGCGGCGGAGCCCGAGCCGCACGCGTGCCGGGCAGACGCTTGCGGAAAGGTAAGGCCGCGGGCGTAGGTACGCGCGGGCGTGGGCTCTGGGCAACGAGGGCGGCCTGGGCCGGACCGGACGGACTATGTCGCGCCGCCACGTCCGGCTGCAGCCCCCCCCCCCCCCCCGCCCTGCCCGGCCTTTCCGAAGGGAGGGTCTCGGGGAGGGGGGAGGGTCGCGAGCCCCGCCTGTCACCCTGGGGCGTGGTGGGGCAAGGCTGGATACGACAGGGACCGCGGTGCCCGGGGACCCCAGAGGGGTCCCGTCCGCCCGTGACCGGCAGGCTCCTCTCCCGAGCGCCGCGCGGGACCCCGGGAACCAGGCCGCGGCGTCCGTGGTCCGCGAGGCGGTGCCCGCCTGTCCGCCCGCCAGCCCGGGGCCTCGTGCTTACCCTTTCTCATGCCTCCTAGTGACAGCCTGGGCTTATGACCGCCCTGATCCCGAATGCCACAGTGAATTTGAACTTTTAATTTGAAACCCAGCACTCAGTGGTAAAATGAGTAATAAATTATACTGTTTCCGTTTCCTCATCTGTAGAAGAGAAAAGCAGCTCCTTCACTAGCTATAGTATTAATTGTGATACTAGGGACAGGGTCGGGCCCAGCTTCCAGCCTGTGTTTACACGTACAGACCTCATTGCAGACCCCGATCCCTGGTGGTGTCGGGCCTGTTTATCTCGTTTTCCAAATGAAGACGCTGAGGTGTGGGAGTTTAAGTAGTTTGTAGAGTTCGTGGGCTCAGCTCTAGAGCTCAACTTGAAGTAACCTCACCTATGTAAAATAAAGTAGGTATAATAATATAAGGTATAGGGTTCTAGAGCAATGTCAGTCTGGACTTCAAAAAACAAACAACCAACAACAACAACAAAAAAAACAAGTCACAGTAAAATGTAAAACCGCAAGCTTAGACGATAATGCTCCATATATATTGATACCTTTTCATTGCTTCTTGGCACATTAAAAAGACCTACAAACTTCTTAGAATTTTTGGTAGCATTAGGAATGTTTCCTGACTCTGCCATTCCACGTGGATGTGAAGAGGGAGGATGACTTGGGTTTTTTTTTTTTTTTTTTGTTACTGCTTGCATAGCACAGAAATAAATGTTAGGTGAATTTTGACTCTATTTCTTTCTTAAATCACACACAGCCATTATAATAAATAGTTGACATCCTAGAAAACCTGTAGAAAGGACTAAGAAATTTTAGTTGAAAGTTACCTATTTCACATGTATGAACATCATGGCGAGAAGGGAGAAGGGAAGGACTGACTTATTCTCAGAATGATATTCATATTTATGAGTGATTTTGATTCATTCACCAATGATGTAATGACTGAAGATGATAGAATGGCAAATGTAGAACGGATGAAACACCGCTCTGAGGTGTATATAGGTCATTGGAGAGTAGAAGATACTAGGATGCTAGTTTCTTAGGCGAGCAGAAAGCAGATTCTAGCTTCTCAGTATTGAGTTCACAGTGCTACAGATGAAGAATCTGTGTTGTTGAATTCTTTCTAAAAGGATGTGAAGTTCTGTACTAAGATGGTCTCTTTAATTATAGTTTATAATTATTTTTATGTGTGAGTGTAGTGACAGGCGTGTGTGGAGGTCAGAGGATAAATTTTCTTCCTCCGTCCTGTGGATTCCAGGGATTGAATTCTGGTTGCCTAGCTAGGGAAGACACGTTCATGTGCTGAGCCATCTCCTTGGCTCCGGTTGTTAATCTTTTTAAAGGTTTTATTTTAATTTTGAAATTTACGTAGGTGGGTATTGGCTTGCAGGCAAGTTTGCAGTGTGTGCATTGCAGCATTGGTGGAGGACAGAAGAGAGAGTCAGATACCCTGGAACTGGACCACAGATGGCTGTCGTCCACCGTGTGGGTACTAGGAGTAGAACCGGGTCCTCTAGAAGAGCAGCCAGTGCTCTTATCCACCCCGCATCTATTGCCCCACCCCCTCCCTCCACGGTGCTTTTAATCTTCAGTGTTCTATCCATGGAAAGTACAAGTCCATGGGGCTGGAAGATGGCTCAGCAGTCAAGGGCGCTGACAACTCTTCTAGAGGACCTGGGTTCAATTCCCAACACCCACATGGTAGCTCACAACTGTTGGTAGTTTCAGTTCCAGGGGACCCAACACCCTCATATAGACATACACCAACGCACATAAAATAAAAATAAATTATTAAGCAAAAAGTACAAGTCCAGAATTAACAAAGTTGAAAAATCACTGGATTTAGTACAACCCCCTACTCCTCCCACAAGGTTTCTCTGTGTAGCCCAGGCTGCCCTGGAACTTGCTCTGTAGACCAGGCTGGCCTCGAACTCCCAGACATCTGCCTGCCTCTGCCTCCCCAGTGCTGGGTTCAAAGGCGTGCACCGTTACCACAGGGCCCTGGGTTTAGTGCTTCTAACAACACTTGTTTCAATTTTCTCCTCAGCCTGACTTGACTCTGCCCAGAATCAACATCACTGAAACGAAAATATTGTTCTGTGTTGATTAACTCCAAGTATCACCTCTCATTACTGTTATTACAAGGAAGATTAATCGGTTTGACAGATAAACTTGATAATTAATAAGTTTGTCCGGAATGCTTGCTGTGTAATGTAGTTCCTTTACTGTTTGGCTTTTTGCTAACAAAACCAACCTGGTTTACAGGTAGAGAGGGAGGTGTACAACACAGCATGTTGTCCGAAGAAAACCCTTTCACGAGTGTTGTGGGAGTGGGCTGCTGTTGACTGTGCTGCCAGAGTGGTGAGACAGACATGTTGTAACTGGTGAAAGTTCAGAGGACTTTTTTTCCCCTCGTAATTTAAATGTAAAATTCTTGATGTGTCAGAAGCCCGGTTGATTTGAAGATTCACTGTGGATAGAATCCAAGATTACGTTTTGTGGCTATGTTAAAATAAGCGTTCACCATTTATCTGCAAATGAGTGAGTTTGAGAGCTGATTGTATTCATGTTTGCTCTTACGTTACTGCTTATTGTGACTTTGGTTATATGTTTTCAGTTTGCTTGTTGTATGTCAGTTAGGTGGTAGTCAGGGATGTGAGGACAAGGGAGGAAAGAGGAAGTGAGTCTTCTGGATCGGGGCTGGAGTGATAGCGATACAGACTCAGGAAGCGGAAGTGCGCTGACAGGTTAGCGACTGCAGCAGGTAGGTGAGGGCGGTTCAGGAGCTGCGTGGGAAAGAACGAAGCTCTCCTTTGTAAACTTCTCACAGTTTGAGAACTTTGTTTTTGGCGTGTGGCTTTAGAAGATAATAATTATCTTCTAAATACCAGTATGTCTAGCATGCATGTCATCATGAAAAGTGTACATGGGAAAAAAAGACTCCTTCAAATTTACCTTATACGTAAGCAGGCTGTCCTAGATAGAGTTTCAATTGCCGTGATGGAACACCGTGACCAAAAAGCAAGTTAGGGAGAAAAGGGTTATTTGACTGACACGTCCATGTTGCTGTTCATTATTGAAGGAAGTTAGGACAGGAACTCAAGCATGGCAGGAACCAGGAGGCAGGAGCTGATGCAGAGGCTGTGGAGGAGGGCTTTATTGGCTTGCTTCCCCTGGCTTGCACGACCTACTTTCTTACAGAACCCAGGACCACTACCCACAATGGGCTGGCCCCTCCCTCCTCCCCCATCAATCACTAATTGAGAAAATGCCTTCTGGCTGGGTGTCTTGGAGGCTCAGCTGAGGCTGCTTTCTCTCTCACTCTAGCTTGTGTCAAGTTGACACACCAAACTAGCCAGTACACAGACACAGGTGCATACATACCTGTTTGTACATACTATGTAATATTTTTATGACTATAAGAATATATGGGTGTGTATACATGCATTCCTTACTTATGGAGCAGTCTCATTATACCAGGGCATCAAAATACAGGTTTCTAAGCCCAGAGAGATGTAAAATGACTCATCAGACTCTAAGGAAGAACATTTTAGATACTGCGGTTATAGCTTTTAAAAGTTCAAAGTGTTTATCATGATGTATAATCTTATTATATTGCTATAGAAATACATGTATTTTAATTTATAAATAATGGGCATGCGGATACTCCAATTTTTTTTGGTGACAAAGGTGAGACTCAAAAACTTAGAGATCCCAAGTGGAAGCAGGGGAAACAAGAATTACTCTATTTAGGAAGGAGAGTTGGTGAGATGGGTCTGAGTTGTACGCTTCCCAGGGAGTCGGTGTGACCACAAGAGGGCAGGCTCTACGGTGCTGAGCTTTTGAAAGGTGACCTCAGGGCAAAGGTAGAGATGTGTAGGCTGCAGATAAAAACACCAGAGTATAGAGTAGAAAGGGGGCCGTTCACTTTCCTGGTTTCCTCTCTGAACTTTTGGTTTCTTCGCCAGCCATTTTAGAGAGTGGTTAGGGATTTGTAGGGTTTCCTAGCAATTAGTGTGTTTAAATTAAAGACTAGCTTGTTTCTACACCCGTTTCCTAGAGCAGTGATCAGAGCCCCAGTTTGGCGTGGACGTGTCTTCTCTCTGGGAAACCCTGGTTCCAGAGAAGTCTCTGACTCAGGAGTTCTGGATGTCTCTGGAGCTCCACTCCCTAGGACTTTGGTCGCTTTCACTTTGAGATGAGAGGTAGTGGCTGCTGGATCTTAGGACTGCAGGATACAGTCTTTTGTTCTGTAAACCATTTTAAATAATTTAAATATTTAAATAAAATAAATAAAATAAAATAAAAATTTAAATATTTAAAAAAAAATATTTGTAATTGTCTGTAGATGTGTGTGTGTCTGTGTATGAGTTCGTGCACTGCGTGCAAGCTCCTTCAGAGACCAGAGGCTTTAGAACCCCTGGAGCTGGAGTTAGAGATGGTTGTAAGCCACCTGATGGGAGCTCTGGGAACGGAAGTTGGGTTGTCTGGAAGAGCAGCGTGTGCTCCTGACTGTTGAGCGTCTCTCCAGCCCCTGGCAACCGTTTTCCTGTGTCATCATAAAATATAACTGTGATGCAAATGACTGGGAAGAATCTGCAGTGCTGCTTAGTCAGATCTGTTACGGGCAGCCCGTTGTCTGTCTGTCCTTATTGGTGCATTTAGCTCATTAGGGTACTGAGACTAAGAACTTTGTGAAGAGGTTCGCATGGCTTTGATTTTGAGTGAATTCCCTAGTTGGGACAGTTGTGTTCCACGCAGGAAAACATGACAAAAACCGAAGAGTTGTTTCTAAGTCAGTGTACCATGCCAGATGGTACTTTCAGTTTTTGAGTAAAAGGTCAGCCATGGCTTAAGTGGTTTTGGAAGGTTTGGTGGAGAAGATGAGGTCTGAATGAGGAATGGGCTGAGCTAAGGTGTGGATGGCATGGATGATGTGTTTGTAACAGAGCAAAGGCAGTGTCGTTGGGAGGCAGAGTTCTGTCTACTTTGGTAAGTATTACTTGCATATGACTGTGTACATCATGGAAGTGTAAAATGAAGGCTTAGTTCTTATGACACATGCATGAGTGCAGTTAGTTAAACAACAGTAAAATAACAACACCTTACTGAGTATGCCAGAAGTTTGCCATGTTCTTGTGCTAGGCAACATCAAGATTATGTTCTTTAAGGAAAAGAATAAACTCTGTTTATTGTGGCGGTTGAAGATTAGTCGTCTAAATAAAACAAAACAAAAAACAAGTAAAAGTCTTTAAACATAGAAGAAAAAAGCATTGCATTTTGCTTAAGGAATATGGTTTCAGTGGAGGGGCGAAAATATTTATTTGTAGAATTCAGCATGTGCCAGTCGAAGCATAGAAGTCTATTTCACAGCCTACATGTTTACTGGATATTGAATAGGTAAAAACGTCATACTCTGAAATTAGGATGTTAATAGCTCTTTCTAATACAGTCAGTATTTTATAGATTTTGTATGATTTATTTCATGTTACGATTTTGCCCGTTTTAGAGGTCAGTAGTGGGGTTGTTCTTTTTGATTATTAGGATATTGAAGTTTGAAACCGTACGTGTAATATTCTTTATTTTTTTTAAAAAGATTTGTTTGTTATGTATACACACACACCAGAAGAGGGCACCAGATGTCATTGCTGATGGTTGTGGGCCACCATGTGGTTGCTGGGCATCGAACTCAGGACCTCTGGAAGAGCAGCCAGTGCTCTTAACCTCTGAGCCATCTCTCCAGCTCCCACATTTAGTACTTGAATGTTACATTTGGAAAATGTCATAAATGCAGCAGGAGTAAGAGTTACCTTTGTTAAAGATGCATGACAGCATGATTTCAGAAGGGTTGCAGAAGTTGGAGGTGTCTCTTATGGGAGAGTCTTTCTGTGTCCATACTTGCCAGGTTCTGGGTTCAGTCTCTAGCACAGAGCAACAAAATAAGTTGAGAAGTACTTATTAAATAGTCATTCAGGTTTTGTTTTCTCCTACGATCACTAAATACTTGCCAGTAATAAGAAAATCAATACAAAGATATTTGTTGCTAAAATATAAGTAAATAAATATTTTCCTTCAGTGTCATATTTTATTTTTTCCAAAAGTCTGAAATCCCCACTCACTCCCAGCCTACACTTAGTAAAATGAGAAATGAAGTGATTTCTGTAATTTGGTTTGACGTTTGTTGGGTAAAATATGGCTGTTTATGCTTGTTTCTCCCCTGCAGGGAGAGAGAAGGAAGAAAGGATAAAAGGTGGTGCTCAAAATGAATTTGATCAAGAAAAAATTGGCGGGGGGGGGGGCCGCTGGGGAGATGGCTCAGTGGTTAAGAGCATTGACTGCTCTTCCAGAAGATCCGAGTTCAATTTCCAGCACCCATATGGCAGCTCACAGTTATCTGTAACTCCTGTTCTAGGTGACCTGACACCCATACACAGACATATTTGCAGACAAAACACCAATGCACATAAAATAGATAAATTAAAAAATAAAGCTAAAAGAAAAATTTTGGAATAATTATTTAAACCAGTAGAGAAGATTACTCCATGTAAAAATGTAACTCAAAATTTCTAATTGAAATTACATATAGAATGAAAATGCTGTTGTTAACAGTAACAAGCAGTTAAATTTCTTTTTTAAAGATTTATTTATTTTTATGTGTATGTGTCTGCATGTATGCATGTGTACCACATGTATGTTGCTGAGGCTACTGGAAGAGGGTGTTGGGAATCTCCGGGTCCTGGAATTACAGATGGCCTTAGGCTGCCAGGTATGGATGCTGGGAACAGGACCTGGGTCCTCTGCAAGAGCAGCAAGTGCTCTTAAGCACTGAGCCTTCTTTCTCTTTAGCTTTTGCCAAGATTTCTTCACACACATATGGGAACAAAGTAAGTTTTGTCAACTGAAGCTTGGGTAATTTACATTTTCCCCATTCATAAGGAAAAACAAAAGAACAACAGACAGAAAAAGAGAAAGAAAAAATTGCATCAAGGGAGAGATTAGTGGATTGGTTTGGAAAGTCTCATTTACTAGGTAATGAAGTCTTTTAGTAGCAGATGGTGCTAGGAAGGAAGGCAGTTTTTCTCTTACTGTGAACTGGCGTTCATAGTTTGGCTTAATTAAAGCTTTTCTTAAAATGTTTTATTTTCAAATTCATCCTTTGGCAGTCACTGGGTTTACTTTTCAGTGTGTGATTTGAATTTGATGCTAGTCCATGGGCTGCCCTTCTTATGGTGAGGGTAGAGATGGTGTCAGTTGTCTGTTGAGTCACCACACTTGGCTAGTTCGTGTTTTGTGGGACATCTCAAGTTTGATCTTTTGTTGATTTTATTCTTGGAGTTACAGAACTAGCCTCAAACTTACAGAAATCCTCTTCCTTCAGCCTCAAAATACTGGGATCACAGGCATGAACCCCTGCTCAGCTGCAATCAGCAGCATTCATTGTTAGAGTTTGTTAGGCTCAGAGAAATGTTTATTGGTTAGAAAGGGTTTTCATTGAGTTCTTCAAGTCTTGTCTGCAGTCAGGATAGAGTCCTGGTTGGTGTTTAGGAGGCACTCTAATGAGACTGTTGTGCACCTGCAGGCTAGTAGGCTGCAGGGGGTGCTATCAACATCCAATATTGGATTACTGAACTTCTTTTCTGTCCTTGTTTTCTCCTTCCTGTGCTTTTTAATAATTTTTGTTTGTTTGTTTGTTTGCTTGAGACTGGGTTTCTCTTTGTAGTCCTGGCTGTCCTGGAGCTTGCTTTGTAGAACAGGCTGGTCTTGAACTAACAGATCCACTTGCCTCTGCCTCCTGAGTGGTGGAATTAAAGGTGTGTGCCACCACACCTGGCTCTTTCTGCTAAATTTGGTTAATACTTAATTTGCTCTCATTATTAGTATTTGGGTCAATGACTGATTCCCTAGTCACCACCACACCTCTTCCTGTCAGAAAAGGTTGAGTGTTTATTGTTCCTCTTGCAAGAGAAAAATTATCTTGGCATGGTCTGACTTCATCTCCACATCTCACCCTCAGCTGACTGGAGCTCAAAAGGTTGGTTTCTTTTTTGTCAAGGTCTTTCCGTTTTATCGTTGCCCATGGGTGACAGTAGAAGGGACTGTGCGTTCATTCCTAGAGTCTTGGTTTCCGGGGTTATTTTTCTTGAATATTGATTTTTATGTATTAAAATGTTATTGACCTATTTATTTCCCTCTCTCCCTCCCCTCATCTATCTATCTATCTATCTATCTATCTATCTATCTATCTATCTATCTATCTATCTATCTACCTATCTACCTATCTACCTATCTACCTATCTACCTACCTACCTACCTACCTACCTACCTACCTACCTACCTACCTACCTACCTATCATTTATTTGTTTTGGGAAGACAGTGTTTCACTCTGTAGCTATGACTGGTCTGGAACTCCCTATGTAGTCCATGTTGACCTCAGACTCAGAGATTCACGTGCCTTGGCCTCCCGACGCTGGGGTTAAAGATGCCCAGCTCTTTCACCCTCTTTAAAAAGCAGATACAGAGAACCGTGGCATAGCACGTAGGAGACACTTAGGACACACCTACATATGAGTAGCATATTTTCTACTGTTAAGGTAAAAAGGTTTAAAAATCCTATGCTATATAACAAAGAAAGTATTAGAATGATATAAATCTTCAGTCTTTTATATCGGAAATCTAATTTTGTTAAGACCTTGGGCTTTGGGATTTGGAGTCTTTTTATGAACCAGGCACATACTAGGTATGCACTGTTTTCTCAGTTGGTTAATTCTTTGGGAAGAGTGCAGCTGTGTCCATATTACAGTAATATTTCCTAGTAAGAAACAATCTGGTGGACACTTGTTAGTGATAGTGGGAATTGAATATAGGGCCTTGCACTTGCCAGGTGATCTACCACCGAGCTTCATCCCCAGCTGACGGGTGTTCCATGTTGTGTGAATTGGCTTACACGTACCTTGTGGAGGCCCCAGTTTGACAGCGGGTGTCTTCTTCAATTCTTCTCTACTTTATTCTTTGGAGACAGGATCTCTCACAGATCTTGAAGCTCAGATTTGGCTGTGTTGCCTGAACAACCCCTTGGGATTTCCTTGCCTCTGCTTGTCCACTCCCCATGTTAGGATTATGGGCACACTGTTGATACCAGCTTTTTACATGGGTACTAGGGATTTGAATTGAGGTCCTCATACACACAGCAAGTAACTTTGCTGACTGAGACATTTCCTTATTTTTAAAGTTATTTCTTTCAAAAAAATAATGACTTTCTACAAAGATAGTATAGGTTGAGAATCCTTTATCTGAAAATTTCTAATGGCTGAAGATGTAAATCTCTGAATGTCACCATGGCACAAATGAAAAGTTCTGCATCTGGTGTCCCTTCAGGGGTCAGTGGTATGCAGGTACACTTCATATACAATAGCACTACCTTCAGGCATGTGTGTAAGGTACTTATTAAGCATAAGGGAGTTGTGTGTTTGTGGACTCCAGGAAACCAGCATTACAAGGTATTTCTAAGATATTTCACTTCACACATGCAGCTGTTCCCACATCTGAGAAAAGTCCAGCACTTTTGGCCCCCATGCATTTTGGGTAAGGGATGCTCAATAGGTATATATCAAGCTTTAAACGACTTCGTCTGTAAATATAAAAACAGTGCACGCCTTTAATCCCAGAATGTGGGTGGCAGGGGAAAGCAGATCTCTGAATCTGAGGCCAACCTGGTCTACATAGAGAGTTCTAGGCTGCACAGTGAGACCCTGCTTTAAAAAGAAAAAAAAAAAAAGGAAATACTGAGTTACTTACATTTTGTTAAAAATGTAGTAAGTAGGGTTTAAAAGTTCAGAAAGACTTAACTTTGAATAAAGAGTTTACTCTGCAGGTTAGAACAGTTGTGTAAGGGTGGGCTGATTCTTACTGGATGGATTGTGTGTGAGCTTAGCCTTAATATTTACCCAGGAATGAATTATGCCACCTTAGATAAAATTTCTTATGGTAAAAAAATCTAAGCTTTGAGATGCTTTTGGAAACAGGACACAAAACTGGTATCTATTCGGAGAGTAAAATGAGTTGTTGGCCGCTATTCACTGCGAATGTTTAATAAATAAACTTACAGAGCAACATCATACGCTTTTTCCATTCCTTTGCTCTGAATCAGGTCTAGCTCTAGACGGATGTCCATTCTTTTGAAGCAGTGGCTAAGTAGGTCTTCAGGATTATGATTAGTGCAGCACAGAGTCAGGCCATAGCTTCTGGGTCCAGGAGTCAGGTGACCGTTTCATCTGTGCAGTTACTTAACCTCTCTGAGGTTTGGGTTTCTCTTCTCTAAAACAGAGATGGTCTCATTTCTTTCCGAACTCCTGAGTGATCTCAGAGAACAAGGTCATATAATTTGGTACAGTCCAGCAAAACATTTTGAGCATTATCTTTTTTGATATTATAATTATAGCGTTTTTCCCCTTCTCTTACCTGCCTCCAACCTCTCCCATATACCACTTCCCATTCTCCTTCAAATTTATGGCTTTTTAAATTGATTATTACAGCATGCATATATGTATAGTATATATGCATATATTCCTAACTATAACCTGTGTACTGTTACATGTATGTATACTTTCAGTGCTGACTGTCTAGCATTGGACAGCCAATGGGTGTGCGCTTGCCTGGGGAAGACTACCTCTCCCGCTCCTAGCTCTCGTTCTGGGCTTTTCTATATCTAGTTTGGCATGTCCATTGGTGTCATCCTTGAGCATGCATGTTAGACAGACTTCATGTGTGTAGCTTCTGACGTTACTAGGAGATGCAATCTGACAGCAAAGTCTTTGATATTCCTGCTCTTGCTTTCTTTCTCCTGCCTCTTCTTCAGTGTTCCCTGACTTGGGTGTGAGTGTTCTGTAGACATATCTGTTGGGACTGGTCTCCACAACTCTGTTCTTTGGTTGTTAGTTGTTTTCTGTAGTGGTCTCTGTTGCAGAGGTTAGTTTCCTTGAGGGGTGAAAACTACACTTACCAGCGTGTACAAGGACAGATGTTTATAGTTGTTCTTAGGGATGGTGCTGGTTAGTAAATTAGAGGTTGTGACTTCTCCAATAACCATGTGCTAGTGAGTGGCTTCACTACCACTGAACGGCTAGCTAGGTTTGCTACCAGGCATGGTTTTCTTCTTTGCTCTGGTGTGAAGTTCAGTTAGAGGACTGCTGGTTACTGCCAAGGTATGCATGCCTCTTCTGCCCTGGAGTTACGGTGCCATGCTGTTGGTTGTTGTGGTTCATAGGCATAGTTGAGTAAGATTGTTGTTGGTTGCCTTTTTCTTTTGGAAGCTTGCATGGTGCCTTTTGGTACCAGAAAAGCTAGTTCTCAGGGTGGGGACATTCAGGTTGAGCATTATCTTTGAACTAAGTACTCGGTGCTATATCTGTCATGAACATCTTGTTTTTTTGTGGCCCAAGATTCATCTGGGAAGCTCCGAGGGTTAAAGTAGTTACAGACGAGCAGAATGTTAGAATGTGACTTTATAAGTTAGGTGTGCAGTGGATGTTGGGCCCACAGCTCCGCTCTGTAACGCCATTGCCCATTTCCTCTGTCCTCAGTTGTCCTGGTTTCCTACTTGAGAAGAATTGATGGGGCAGTATCTGCTGTGGTGAAAAGCCATGCCCATATCTAGGGTGGTACATTCCTGACAGTCTGGGTGACCGCCCTGCTCCGTGTCTTTTCCCTTTCCATGTCTTTGCCACTTTTGTCGGCCTCAGCTCTCTTGTTCCCGGGCTTCCATGTCATCATTTCAGCTACCTGGATAGTGATCTCTGATGAATCTCTAACGCAGCCTTGTAGCAGGCTCTTCTGGGCCTCCAGCCAGTTCTCAAATCATGACCTGGAGACTTATTAATTATGAATGCTCAGCCTTAGCTCCTGCTTGTCCCACTAGCTCTTATAACAAATAAACCTGCCTCAGGACTTTTACCTTCCTTCATTCTGTGTGTGTCCTCCTTGCACTGCTTCTGTGTCTGGCTGGCTGGCGGCTGCCTGGCTTCCAGCCCCAGACATCTCCCTCTCTTCCTTGTTCTCTCGTCTCTTATTCTCAGGCCTAGATTTCTCCTCCTATTTATTCTCTTTGCCCACCAGTCCTGCCTTTCCCTCTACTCCTATCTATTGACCATCCAGCTTTTTTATTAGACCAAATCAGGTGTTTTAGGCACACAAGGGGAAACAGCATCACATCTTTACATAATTCAATGCAGCGCAAACAAATGTAACACATTTTTACATCGTTAAACAAATGCATGACAAACAAATGGAATACATCTTTGCGTAGTTAAAGTAATGTTCCACAACACAGACTCTCCTGAGATCCATATCGGTCTTTCCTCCCTACAGGTGGCTCCCTAGGTCATCCAGACTGTCCACAGTTCACATTTCTAAGACAAGTCTATTGCTTCCTCCCCAGCTCTGTTCCCATTGCTGACTTCTTTATTATAGAAGTGAAACATTCTTTCTCCCACTTAGCTAAGCAAATACCAGAGCCTGTAAGTAACCACCCAGTCATAGATCCTCCATTGCGTGCATTTGGACACTTGGCACTTTTTTATGTATAGTCTCACCAAATATTCTGCACTGGCCTTTGATTCTCATTCTTTCTGCCTCAGTTTTTCTGAGTGTTGCGTTATAGGCATGAGGCACCACATGTCTTTAATGTGTGGTAAACTCTGCCTGTCTGTGAGGAACCTATCTTGCCCCCATCCTGGTCCCAGCTAATTTTCTGCTGTGCTTATGTGATCATGTTCTGTCTTGCCCCTGGTTTTTCTGTTTCTCTACTATGACAATAAACAGAATTTAACCTCTTATAATCTGGCTCCTGCCTGCATGGTTGCCATTACTCAGTTCCTGCTATTTTCAGCTCGTAAATGAAGTCTTAGAAGTACTTTCAGATTTAAAATAAACAAACAAAATAAGATTTTAAAATACAGGGCTGAAGAGGTGGCTGGGCGGTTAAGAGCACTGACAGCTCTTCCAGAGGATCTGGGTTCAGTTCCCAGCACCCACATGGCAGCTCATAAGTGTGTGTAAATTCAGTCCCTGGGCAATAACACCTTCACACCATTGCACATAAAATAAAGTTAAAAAATAAAATATATGAGTATTTATGGTAAAGACTTGTGGTGATTTGAATTAAATGACCCCATATGCTTATAGGGAGTGGCACGGTTAGGTGTGACCTTGTTGGAGGAAGTGTGTCACGGGGGTGGGCTTTGAGGTTTCAAGTGCTCAAGCCAGGCCCAGGGTCACTCTCTTCCTCTGCCTGCTGATCCAGATGCAGAGCTCTCAGCTCCTCTCCAGCACTACGTCTGTCTCTGTCACTGCACCCACCGTGATGACTAAATGAACTAAACTCTGAACCTTTAAGCAAGTCCCAGTTAAATCCCTCCCCTTAGAGGAGCTCATAGTGTCTCTTTACAGCAGTAGAGACTGTAACTCAGACGACTTTTAAAGATAAAATAGCCTTCCCAGCAACATGTAACAACAAAATCATAAATACGTGAAGAAAAAGTCACAATTCCAGTGTGAGGGAGACACCTGAAAATATGTGCTTAGACACGATATTAGAAAAGGATTGTGTGGCCTTCCCCAGTCTCCCCAGCGCTGCGTGTGCAGGCTTGCCGAGATGGCTTCTTCCTGCTTGTCTTCTGCACACAGCCTTCCATTCTAGCTGAAACCCTGCCATCTCCATATAGTTAGACAGTTCGGTGTGCTCTGTGCTGATGTAAAGCACAGCTTTCTCCTCAACAGGGATAGTGTATTCTAGAATCAAATACAAGTTGCCATGACCTAGGAACACAGATTTAGGTGATCCTAGATTCTGTTGTCCAGTGTGATAACAGTTTTATGTAACTGAACAAAGAAAACCATAAATCAAAATACTTTCAAAGTACAGTGGTTGAAACATTAGAGAGATGGGTTTTAGCAAATTAGGGAAATCTCGGCTGGCCTCAGATGCTAGCTGGTGGTTCTCATAGCTTTTGGGTTGGGGAAGTTAGTCATCTGCTAAGTCAGAACATTCCAGAAGATAACTAGTGCTCTGTTTCTACATCCCAAATGATTTATCTGGTGGAGGACTGTGTTGGTTACTTATTGCTGTGACAAGATGCCTTCACCAAGATAACTTAAGGAAGAGTTTGTTTTGACTTAGGGTTTTAGGAGAGTAAGAGTCCATCACGCCAGGGTGGCACCACAGTGAGTCCCAAGCATGGCAGTGTCTCTGTGTAGCTTTAGAGTCTGAGGCTGGCCTTGAACTCACAGGGATCCACCTGCCTCTGCCTCCTGAGTGCTGGGAGGGATTAAAGGTGTAAGCCACCACCACTCAGCAAATGACCATTTTTTTTGAATATTTAGAATTGTATCATACATACATAGGCTATGATAAAGACCTTGTTATTGAGAGGAAGTATTGGTAAAAATACCTTTAAGGTCCTTAATGTTTATATGTGTATATGCATACATACAAACATTAAATCTAAAATACACAGATAAGGCATTCTCTTTATCCTTTGAAGAGTTTAGCATCTCAAAGGAGGGCAATTATCTGATAGGAAAAATTAGAACTTGGAGCAGGAATATGTCTGCTTTGCCATCATGAACTATAACCATAAGCCCAGAATAAAGGAATACCTGGTGACACCCTTTGCACTGGTTGGAGTAGCCTGCTAAGTATCTAAAAGATAATTAGATTTTTTTCTCCATTCGGAAGGATTAACCTAATGGTCACAAAGCTGATTGACAGGTCTTGTAAAGAGGAGGCTGTCCTGGTTGCTTTTTTTCAGTTTGACACAAACCTAGACACAGCTACAGGGAATTTTGATTGGATGGATGCTCCCATCAGATTGTTCCCTATGTGGGGGGCATTTTCTTGATTAGTGATTGTTGAGGGTGGGCCTAGCCCACTGTGTGTGGGGTGCCACTCCTGGGCAGGGGTCGTGTGGTGTAAGAGGATCAGACTGAGCAAGCGACGAAGAGCAAGCCAGAGCAAGCCAGAGAGCGGCAGTCTTCTTTGGTCTCTGCTTAAGTTCCTGTCTTTCCTGCCCTTCCCTCCTTAAGTTTCTTTTGGTCATGAGCTTCAACCCAGCAATAGAAACCTCAGTAGAGTAGTGGGCAGTAAATGACTATTAAGAGGGAAGAAGGCGGCTCAGGATAATTTGCCTCTGTACTTGCAGCATTTCACTCTCCACAGCTGTTGAAGTTCTAAGCAGCATCGCAGAAGCTTCAGTTGGCATTGCAGCTTCTTTCTGGAGACTTTAGCCACATGCATCCTCTGCACAGAAATGGCTCCACTGTATTGCAATTGTCTGCATTTTTGTCTATGAACTGTTAGTTCCTTGAGGCATCTGTATTTTAGGGAGGACACACAACTGACATGGCAGTCTGAAAAGGACCCTCAGAGATGAAGAGAGCAAGGCAGTAGAGTCCGGGGGAAGAGGTGTAGCAAAGGGCATGGGAAGGGGGTGTCCTGCTTACCTTTCTGTTGCTGGGAAAAAGCACCGACCTAAAGCAGCCTGGGGAAGGGTTTACCATATAGTCAAGGAGTTTGTAAGTGAATGGGGCCTGCGAAGATGTCCTTCCCAGGATTAGTCCCTGTGTGGTCAGGAGTATCTGTCTGTCAGCTGCAGCAGTTTCAGATGAAATGTAGACCAGGACAGGTAAAAACCTTTGTCTAAGAGAAAAGCAGACAAAGGGTTAGGACCATGTCTCATGGCGTTTTCTCTGTTTTTCCTCTCTGATGATGATTTGTCTTCAGTGAGATACCATTGATAGGGAACCTGTAAGCCTCCTTTCTAAACATAAGGGTCACCTGCTGAACAGGCCTTGCTACTCCAAGCTCATGACTTTAGACCTGGGAAGGAGGACATCTGTGTGAACTGTGGCACAGTCTGTCTCCAGCCTCCCCCACTCTGTGTCACTTGGTCCAGATGCCGGTTGTGCTGACTCCTGTAGAGAGCTGCATGATGCCATGCCTTACAGGTGGCGCTGATTCCCACCTTCCACCTTTCCAATGGTGAATGCTCTCAGATGTGTAACAACTCCATATATGGCTAACGCTAAGATCTGGGTTGCTTCTGCGTTTCTGGACCTATCTGCGTCTCCCACGTGACTTTTTGGGATTGGCTACCCAGAGGTTATTTAAGCTGTGGACTGGCTTTTCCCCGGGGTGAGAGGTTGCGAGAAGTTGAGAAGGAGCAAGAGGTGATGAGAGATAGTGATAGGGTGAGAAGATTCTGAATAAAACTGCAGTTAAGAAGAGTCTGATGTTGCGTCTTCATTGCTGACAAAACGGACGCGACAGACTCCCTCAGGGTCACTCTCAGTGTGGTCTCAGTCTCATGCTCCCGGTTCCTTCCTTCTTTCCTTTCTTTCTTTTCTTCCTCCCCCTCTTCTCCTTGTCCCCCCCCTCCCCTTTTTGGTGCCTGTCCTAGAACTCACTGTGTAGACCAGGCTGGCCTCAAACTCACAGAGATCCCGTCTGCCTCTGCCTCCCTGGTGCTGGGATTAAAGGCGTGCGCCACAGCCTAGTTTTCTTTTTTTCTTTTCTTTTCTTTTTTAGATTTCTCTATTTATTTATGTAGTCAGCGTTTCTCCTGCATGCATGCCTGCAGGCCAGAAGGGGGCACCAGATCTCATTACTAATGGTTGTGAATCACCTTGTGGTTGTTGGGAATTGCACTCAGAACCTCAGCTGATCCATCTCTCCAGCCTGGCACTTGCTCTTTCTAGTTACTGTTATTGTTCCTAGAGCCCTGCCGGGTTCTTACTACTTCCTGTCTCTAAAACCCAGCCTTTGTGAATGCCACCAAGCAATGCCACCAAGCAACAACAGTGCCTCTGTTTCTTGCTAGCTTACAGGAGAGTTGATAACTGTCTCCAGGCTGTGTCCAGAGCTGTCCTTGTTCTCTCAGCTGTTCTTGAGCATTGGAACTTTGTTTTACCTGCTTCTGGGCTTGGCACACTTCCAGAGGCCTTAGTAGTTTCTTTGAGCTATCAGGATTTGTAGAAGTAGAGGGCTGTGGAACTTAACAGTCATGCTTTAAAGTGCAGCATGTTGGAAAGCATCCTTCATTGAATCATAGCGTGCCTTTCTGGCTTGTATGGTATTTTGAAAGATTTCTCCAGGCTGGCCAGCAAGTTTGAAGTAGCCTGAAGGAATACGTTACCCTAATACAGGTGCTGTGATCATCCACTTCTGCAGGAGTGACGTGTTCTCTGCTCCTAGTCATCAGTACCAGTAGCTGAATTGTCGAGAATTGCGTTGACCTTAGAGAACATTAGAACATCAAGCTTTTTTGACACTCAGGTTTTAGTCACCACTTGGATGCAGTCCCAAGCCATTTGCGCAACCTGTCAGCTCCAGGAGGGACTCATTTCCTGGAGTAAGCCTGATTGCAGGTGGAATACTCCCAGGCCTCCCCCTCATGTCCCTGGGAAGTCTGCATGAGCAGAGGAGCAGAAGTGTTCATCCCAGGGTTAGGACCACGTCTCATGGCGCAGTACTACGCCTGTCTTTACTCCTCATGTGAAGGGCCTGTGACCAGAACAGAAAGTTCTCTGTGCTTTGGGAAGAGTTGTGTGAAATACAAGGGCTTGAGGATGAAGAGCCTTAATGTGGAACTTAGAGACCTTTTCTTTTTTAGACAAGGTATTGAACTTGCTAAGTAGGGAAGGGTGATGACCTTGTACTTCTGATCCTTCTACTTCTACCTTCCTGGTGTCTCTCTTTCTGTCTCTCAAGACCACGATTTTGCTGTGTAGATCAGACTGGCCTTGAACTCATGGTAATCCTCCTGTTTCTGCCTCTTCCATTCTGGAATTATGCCCACGCCAACATTCCTTGCTCCCCTTTCATTCTGTGGGTAACACAGATGCATGCGTACTGGACTGGAGGTGTCCATGGAGAGTGGGCAGTTAAGGTGTTAGCCGAGCAGTCTCTGATCTCAGTCATCTTTGAACATACTTGATTAGGAATGAATTGTGGAACTGAAAACGTTGCTTCATTAGAAGTAGAGGTAATAATTAGAAGTTGCCTGTTTAACCTATAGAATATTACCCGAGCCGCCCCCACCCCACCCTACCCCCAAATTCTGAAGGACACTACAGACTCTGGGTCTATAGTGAGGTCATTTGTTGTTATGGAAAGTTGAGGAAAACAAGCTGAATATTTTACCATTCCATGCATAGTTGGTTTTCTTGCAAAAGAAAAAAGTAACAAGAAAGCAGACCAAACAGTTGAGTCAGAGTCTTGCATACGAAGCTGTGTTTTAGCCTAAGGAGAAGTAAGAACTGTAGAGATGTCAGTATGGAGATGGATGATTCAGCTCTGGGAAGTACCCTAGTTCCGAGGTGACTGCGCCTCTGAATGTGCCTGTTGTACTGAGAGCCCCGGGCATGTGTGGAGATGGACATTCTGCAGGATAAGCTGCCATAGCTTTGTAGTCTTAGGACTGCTAGCTTGGTTTCTTTAGGACATGTGCATTATTATTTTTTTTCCTTTGAGACAGAGTTTCTTCATGTAGCCCTGGTTGTCCTGGAATTAGCTCCCTAGACCAGGCAAACCTCAAATTCATAGCGATCTACCTTTCTCTGCCTCCCAATTGCTGGGATTAAAGGCATGCGCCACCGCTGCCTGGCTTGGTGTGTAATTTTGTGATTTCACTTAGAGAAGACAGGAACGCATTCTGAAAGTGTGGTGTGAAGTGTTAGAATAGTGGGGTGAGCGGTATGGTGAGCACCGGGGACGAAAGGCAGATGGCAGTGTGGAGAAGTTTGGAGAGGAGAAAGAAGGGAGGGTTGAACATAATTCACCTGGTATTTTTCTCTCAGTAATGATCCACACTTTCTGTTACAGATGAATTTGCAACTGGTTTTCTGGATTGGATTCATCAGCTTGATTTGTTCCGTATTTGGCCAAACAGGTAAAAAAAAAAATTGTTTTTCTTGTAATCTTTTTATTTCAGTGTCTTGTATCAGTAATCTTTGGTCAGTTAGGTTCCTGGGGGAGTGAGATGGGAAAACAACCCTCCATTAGATCACACTATTCTTGAAGTTCTGTAGCACGCTGCCTCACTGTGAGTGCCGGGCAGAGGTTTCCAAGGGGCCTGCAAGGCTTGTTAATCATCCCTCCTTTCCGTGTGAGGAGAGTGAGATCCCAGATGACGTGTGTCATCTCCATTCGGCCCCTGGAGAACGTGAGAGTGCAGGAGGGACCAGAATGACGGTGGAGGCGTGCAGTACATTCACATGTACAGTGGTGAGCTATGGCGTGTCCATTGGCGTCTTCAGCTAGGTGGGGCGTAGTGGCACATGCCGTAATCCCAGCACTTGGGAGGCAGAGACAGTCAGGAGGATCATGAGTTTTAGGCTAACCTGGACTACACGCAACATCCCCCACCCCCTAATTTGCAAAATCCAAAGGGTTGGGGTTGTGGTTCAGTCAAAGCTCTAGGTTCTGAGCATGCAAAAAACCAAAAGAAAATCCAAGAACAGTTTACTTGCTAGAAGGTACTCTTGTTCTCTGATCAAGAAGTCTCGAATATTGTTAACGTATCTATAAGTGTGGAGCAAGCTGAAGACATTTTACCTTCTTCTGGCAACTGTGACCATCTACATCTGGAATAATGGACACCTGGTTCCACTGTCTAAATCTCAAAAAAAAAAACCCATAGTAAATAGAATAGTTAGAATGATCTGAGCTCAGATGGTCATGTGAAGATGATGGAAGATAGTAAATAGGAAACTTGATACATTGGATACATAAAGTAAACAGCCACCCAGAACCTGTGTCCCTAGGACCACACCTAAAAATCGTTAGAGGGATTTTTTTTTTTCAGTGAGTATATTGTGGAGATCTCTAGTTCTTTTCCTTTAAATTCAAGCATAGTTTATATTCTTATCAGAAAAGATAACTAGAGATAATCTAATCTTACTAGTGTTTACTACGAGAAAGATGTTCCAGTTTAGATTGAGTCAAAGAAATGTAAACTCAGGGGGTTATGGGTTGGATGAAAATGGACTTGGAGTTATTTAATGTACTAAAAGTGGAGTGGCCTCCTGGAAGATGTTTTTGTGGTGTGGGTGTGGGATTGTAAGGCGTAGGAAAAGACATAGGAATAAGAAAAGCAGGACATCATAACCTTTGAGAGTGATACGTTCTGAAGTCACACCCTTACCAGAATGGCCCACTGCTGTATAGCTAGGCTAATGGTTCCTAGTTAGTCTGTCATACAGAGGACAAGATTCTTTGGGCTGGCCTCCTGTAGCTTAGAAACTAGGCTGGAGTGTTCACGGTTAACACGCATCTTTATCTGCATCACCACCTGTCTCTGTCTTTCATTGTGATCCATTCATTTTTTTCTTTGAGACTTTAAAATTGTCTTTTTTTTTTTTAACAGATAAAAATAGATGTTTAAAAGCAAATGCCAAATCTTGTGGAGAATGTATACAAGCAGGGCCAAATTGTGGGTGGTGTACAAATACGGTAAGATTTCTTATACTTTCAGTTTACTCTCTGATTTTTGAGCTTCACTCAGAGCTTTATCGTTGGGAAGTTTCTGGTAAGATGCACATTTGAATCAGTGTTTATTGATTAGTGTGTGGTAGACTGTGCTGTTGACAAAGCACCCACTAGACGTGTCTTTAAGTTTCTGTTGCTGTGATAGAACACCATGATCAGGGCAACTTACAAAACAAACAAAGAAAATATTTAATTTGGGATTTCACAATGTAGATTGAAGTTTCTGTCCTGCCCGATCCCATAGCCATTCAGTCCCAAAGAAACACAGACTTATGTTAATTATAATCTGCTTGGTCTATTGCTCAGGCTTATTACTAACAAGCTCTTATAACTTAAATTAACCCAAAATTTTTGTCTGTGTTTAGCCACGTGGCTTGGTACCTGTTATCAGTGAGGCCTTCTCATCAGGCTTCCTCTGTGTCTGGCTGGTGACTGACTCTCTTCCTCTTCCCAGGATTCTCCTAGTCTGGTTGCCCCACCCATACTTCTTGCCTGGCTACTGGCCAATCAGCACTTCAATAAACAAATATGAGTGATAAATCTTTACAGTGTACAAGAGTGTTATCCCACAGCACAGCACTGTTAGTCTATGCCCATGATAGCACTGAGCAGTAGCTGGGAGCTCACATCTTGATCCACAGCATGAGGCAGAAAGAACTAACTGGAAATGGTATGGACTTTTTGAACCTCAAAACGTAGTCCCAGTGAAGAAGCAAAAGCAAATCTAAGGTCAGGATTTTTGGACTTGCCTTTATTTCCTTTGAAGATTTTTGTACTTTGACGTGGTGGTCCCTTGTAGACAGCTTACTAAAGCTGCAGCGAATCAATTTGAGGTTATGCTAGGGTCATCGTGTATGTCTTCCCTCTGGTGCTTGTACCCAAAAGGCCTAACTGATCAGATGTCAGATATGACATAGGATCTGACAAGTGAAAGATAAAATGAGAAGTTTTTGTTTTATTTCAGAATTTTTTTCATGGTACTGTCCCCCAACATGCATGCTGGGGTGAAATCGGGGAAGTTAGGAAATGCTGACGGGAGCTCTGGCTCCTTCTCTGGGGAATGAGGACCATAGCTCATGCTTTACCAGGCTGCAGTTAGAAGTGGTGGGCTAGAAAGGCAGGTTCACTGCACAGGCTCTGTTGATCCAGCAGCTGCTGACACCATCAGCATCCATTTTATAAACCTAAGTTTATCTGTAGTTGAAACTTACCCAGCCAGAGTTGCATTCTTCAGCTTCTGAAATCTGGGGCATAACTTCTCAGCTATTAAAGGTTCTGTGGAAAGTGTTCAGTGGGATTTTATTTGAGGTTTATGAGGCTCCCTGGATTGGTTAAGTACTTGGAAATGGACAATTCCCTAGGAGCTTGTCCTTGTTTAATTTGAGGTTTGATAATAAATAAAACATTTCAGTTTTGACCCTGGCCCTGGGTGTATAAATGCTCTTGCTGTGTTACGTTGCCTTGTGTTGTGTATGTGTGTGCACATTCACGTGTATGTGCTGGAGGAGAGAGCAAATGCAAAGTGTTTGTGTTGCTTTCCAGCTTCTTTTCTTTTCTTTTTTTTTTTTTTTTAAAAAAAAGGGTTATCTGTTATGTATGCAGTGTTTCTCCTCCATGCCATAAGAGGGCACTAGATCTCATTACAGATGGTTGTGAGCCACCGTGTAATTGAACTCAGGACCTCTGGAAGAGTAGCCAGTGCTCTTAACCACTGAACCATCTCTCCAGTCCCTTCTGACTTATTTTTTAGTGACAGGATCTCTTACTGAACCTGGAGCTTGCTGTTTCAGCTAGCTTGGCTGAGCACTGGGTCCCACAGTGGGTCCAAGAACCCACTGTTCTGTCCTCCATTACTGAGAGCCACGGTTACAGATGTTCCCTGCTACGTGGATGCGAGGGGTCAGAACTGAGGTTCTCCTCTTTGTGTGGCAAGCACTTTATCCACTAAATCATCTCCTGGTCCCCACCTTGGTTTTTATGTATTTACTCATAGAGTATTAGGCCCTTTAAAAGAGGTCAAGGTAAAATATCAGAATCTGGGGCACTGTCTGCTCTCCCAGAAGATACAGGCTCTGTGCTCAGCACCCACATGGTGGCTCACAGTCACTCTGTAACTTCAGTACCAGGGGATGTGACACCCTCTTCTGGTCCTCACATGCAGTGCAGAGATGCACATGCAGGCAAAACACCTTTACAAATAAAATAAAAATTAAGAAAAACAAAATCTTATTTAATAGCCAGCATTTAAAAAAAATTCAGCCAGGCAGTGATGCACTCAGGAGGCAGAGACAGGAAGATCTCTGAGTTCAAAGATAACCTGATCTACAGAGTGAGTTCCAGGGCAGCTACAGGAGAAACCACCCTGTCTCCCAGAACCCACCAGTTTCAGTCAGTCAGGTAAATTTGTGGTATATTTTCTGTCCATACACACAGACCATTATTGGTTGGGTTGTATTTAGGCTAATGTGCTTCTTCGAAGCATCCTGTTGTTTACTGCTCTGCTGGGAAGAGTATGACATAACATGGAAGACCTTCTAAGGACATTTATTGGTGCGGGAGAATTATCTTTATTCTGTCAATCATATTTTAATAAAATGCTGATTGGCCAGGCAGGCAGTATAGGCAGGAAAGCCAGACAGGAAGTAGAGGTGGAGCAAAGAGATTGGGAGTATTCTGGAAAGCAGGAAGCTCCCTCCGCAGTTCTGCCTAGACCACCAGAGAGGAAAGATGTAAGCTGCCCAGCTGAGAAAGGTACTAAGCCGTGTGGCTAACGTAGATAAGGATAATGGGGTAACATATGTTATAAGAGCTAATAAGTAGCCTGACCTAATGGGCCAATCAGTTTATAATCTTATGGAGTCCTGTGTGTGATTTTTATTAGGGCTTGCCGGCTGTGGAGTACTGGGCGGGACAGATACCCCAACAAGCAGGCCCCTTCATGCTACATATGGTGCCCAACTTATAGAGATCTCGGTGTGGTTGATTTTCTCTGGGACTTGCTGGCTGTGGGGTACTGGGCGGGAACAGATACCCCAGCAAGCCGGCCCTCATGTTACAATTTATAAGGGAGAGTTTTGGAGGAATGTCTGGCTGCTGTATGGACTCATCTACAATGAGGGCCTATGAAGCATGCCGAGAACCGAAGGATGTAGTTAGTGATGACACACTCTGAACTTGAAAGATGAGGCTTTAAAATAGGCACTTAGTCTGGAGAAAGATAGTACTTTCCCGGGGTTGATTTTACTTGTTTTTGTATAAGAGCACTTGCTATGATATGGATGAAGGGAAAATTTTGTTAAAACCTAGAAATGAATGATTTTGTAACTTATTTACATGCAATAATAATTATATCAAAATGTTTGCTACACTTTTTGCTGATGTCATATTTTACATATTTTTAGACATTTTTACAAGAAGGAATGCCTACTTCTGCACGTTGTGATGATTTAGAAGCATTAAAAAAGAAGGGCTGCCAACCAAGTGACATTGAAAACCCAAGAGGCTCCCAAACTATAAAGAAAAATAAAAATGTCACCAACCGCAACAGAGGAACGGCAGGGAAGCTCCGGCCAGAGGACATAACTCAGATCCAACCACAGCAGCTGCTTCTGAAGCTACGATCAGGTACCTCCATCCCCACTTGAGTTTTCATAGAACTTTATACAAGTCTTTCCTCCAGTCTTTGGAGGGCTCAGTTTTTGGAGGTTGGCTGGCTGGTACCCGAAGATATGGTGTAAGTTAAATTTTTAGCAGATATAACATTTTTTGTTTGTTTGTTTGTTTGTTTGTTTGTTTGTTTCTGGGTTTTTTTGTTTGTTTGTTTGTGTTTGAGACAAGTTTCTCTGTGTAGCCCTGACTGTCGCAGAATTCTCTCTATAGACCAGGCTGTCCTCATACTCACAGAGATCTCCCTGCCTCTGCCTCCTGAGTGCTGGGATCAAAGGCGTGTGCCATCATCACAGCCCGGCAAACTCTGAGTTTTAAAAATAATAGCGTCCATTTGTCACTATAATTTTAGAATGTGAAAGCAGAGTTTAATGCGTGCACTTGTTTAGTACTACTTAAACACTAAAGTTTTTATAGGTGCCCGTGCCTGTCCCATGTCTGAAGTAGACAGCCCCCTTTCTGCCTGTCGTCCTTCCATCCTCTTCCTGGTGCCCGGCTAACCTTCGGCCTAGGAGTAGACTCTGCTATGGTTTGAATGTGAAATGCCCCACACAGGCTCACTGCTGCTTCGGGAGGTTGTGGAGCCTTCAGCTGGTGGGGCTTGGCTGGCAGAGTGGGTTTCTGTGGCCTTTGTCTTCCTGATTTGCCAAGCTATGGAGAGCTGCTTCCTCATGGTCCTACTGTTGAGGACAAACCTGCCCCAGCCTCTGTGGCCTCCCTGAAACTGAACCAAAATAAATCTTTCTCCTCCTAAGCTGCTGTGCCAGTGTTAGGTCATAGCAAGGAGCAAAATCCGTAGTGCAGACTCCCGCCTCTCCAGCAGAGCGCCACCGTCACCTTGGACTGCAGACCTGCAGGCCTCATTAGCACAGCCCAAATTGTCGTTTTATTTTCATCGCTATTGTTTTAAAACGTTTTTTAGGTGTTTGTTTTGCCTGTATGAATATATATATGTGCACCATGTGTGTGCCCGGTGCCTGTTGAGGTCAGAAGTCATCAGGATGGTTGTGAGCCACCTTATGGGCACTGGGAAGCAAACCTGAGTCCTCTGTAAGATCCGCAGCGCTCGTCACCTCTGGACCCTCCCATCCCACATCATCATTACTTCTACGGCTTTCTGCGCTGGGGGTGCCTGTAAGAGGCTCTGTTCTTGGCACTCAGGAGCTCATGACGTCACTGCTGTGTTTCCCAGTTCCATCCGTTGCCTCTAGTTTCCTTTTTGTGCTTTCTTCCCTTCACCCCTCTGCGTTTCTCTTCATAGTCTACAACGGCACAGACTTTTTAGCTTAGCTCCGCCCCCTCCAACTGCCTGCCAGAAGGCCATGGAGACAAGACTAATGGTTTTTCATCCAAGCACTCTAATGTCTTCCACCCAAGCCTTCATCTTCTTCTATGTTTGTAAATGATTTGTTTTGTGTGCTGGAGATAGAACTCAGACCAGTGCTCCCCCACTGAGCTGTCTCAGCTCTGTGCTGGTGAGGGCCGTGTGACATCTGCACCCCTGACCTTCCTCGTCTGCAGTCCCTCTTCATCTCCTGCTGCTGATCTTCCTGTGGTTTCTACCTCACCTCTTTACCCCATGCCTCACTTTTATAACTCCAAAGTAAACTAGATTGCTACCCACCGTACCTTAGCAATGTCTTTTTACATGGGAACATTCCACTCCTGATTTTCTGTTGGACTCTAGAGTATGCCGTGCTTTCATTCTACCCAAGTTTATGGTGTTCTGTTCTCCTCATAAGCTTGTGTGTAATCAGCTTGTGATTACAGGAGTAGCTACTTGAAATAAGAAAAAGCTGTTTGATCTATAGCTAGGGGGCTGGCCTGCTGCACTGAGCTGGTGAGGTGATAGATATGTCACATGGGGCATCTAGGAGGTGATATTATAGCGAGGAGGTCATATAGACTCCAGGGCACATCACTGTATTTCAAACTTTGAAGTGCCTCCTGATAGTACTGATACATGGGCAGATCCAAACTGTAGCAGAATTATTTGTCTTGTGGGTTACTTGTGGGGGGGCATCACCGTTATCATTTTTGCCTCCCTAAGTCTTGGTGTTATAATAGTTTGTTAAATGAAATGAGACCAAGTGTGTGCCTGTAACAGACTTCTTTTTTTGTGAAAATTGTACACTTAGGACTATAGCATTGAGTGTGTAAATTAAATTTATTTTTTTATTCAATTATTTTTCTAATTTTAGTTTGATTACTGGCTATCTAATTTCAATATTGAATCTGTTTAATTAGGAGAACCACAGAAGTTTACATTAAAATTCAAAAGGGCTGAAGACTACCCCATTGACCTCTACTACCTTATGGATCTGTCCTACTCTATGAAAGACGATCTGGAGAATGTGAAGAGCCTCGGCACCGATCTGATGAATGAAATGAGGAGGATCACTTCAGACTTCCGCATCGGTAGGGATGTTTGGAGCATCGTTTTTGTGTGCGTGTGTGTATGCGTGCGTGTGCATGTTTGTGTGCGTGCGTGCGTGTGCTCACGTGCGTGTGTGTGTATGTGTGCATGTGCGTGCGCGTGTGTGCGTGTGGTCTTCTGCGGAGCAGGATGCTGAGTGTCTTTATCATTTTTTGTCTCAGTCCCATGAGGCATGGTTTATCACTTAACCTAGGCTGATGGCCTGTGATCTTCTTATCTCTTCCTGCAGCAGTGCTGGGGTGCAGGTGTGTTGTGACTGTACCTGACCTTTTACCTGGGTGCTAGGATCTGAACTAATCCTCATGCCTGCTTAGCAAGAGCTTTTGCCCACTGTGCAGTCTCTGCAGCCTCCATACTGTTTGTTTAGAGTTGGAGAGATGGCTCAGTGGGTAAAGGTCCCTGCCTCCAATCCTGATGATTGAATTCAGTCTCCAGAACAACCTCCTGCAAGTTGTCCTCTGACCTCTGCGCTGGGGTTTTTGTGTGAGTGCCCTCCCTAAATAAGTAACATCAGTTTAAAGGTGTTGTAAGTTTGTTGGTCTCTGCATTCTTTTCTTTAGGCTTCGGCTCATTCGTGGAGAAAACCGTGATGCCGTATATTAGTACCACCCCAGCAAAGCTCAGGAACCCCTGCACGAGTGAACAAAACTGCACCAGCCCCTTTAGCTACAAAAATGTGCTCAGTCTTACTGACAGGGGAGAGTTTTTCAACGAGCTTGTCGGTCAGCAGCGCATCTCTGGAAACTTGGACTCTCCGGAAGGGGGCTTTGATGCCATTATGCAGGTCGCAGTTTGTGGAGTAAGTGGTTCCTGCAGGAGACGCTTAGCATTGTCTGCCATGATTTATTTTACGTGGGTTTTTACTGAAAAAAGCAAAATGACCTTAGCTTCTGTATTGTGAGATCGCCCGGGGAGTACCTGATGTCAGTCTTTTAAGTTCCCACCTGGCCTGCTGCTCCTCAGCTGTCCCTCCTCACTGCAGCTCTGCTCCAACCAGCCAGGGAATTCACTCCTGACGAACAAAGGCCGGTATGCTGCTCTTTCGAAACTGGAGCATAGACTCGAGGTGGTTGGGCTTTTGAGGAGGCTGAGGTGTCCTGACTCGGTGGCTCTGTCCTGGAGATGTCACTGATGTTGTCTGGGGTGTCACTAGGAACCGTGCCTCTCACCATGTTCCTCAGCTCAGGGCTGTGCTCTGCTCGTCAGTCTAATAATAGAAGGAGAGAGCTTTCGAAGGCCTGATCGAGCTATATGACAACTTAGGCTGTGATGAAGGTATAAACAGATGTTTGTGGTTTGATTGTAAGGTTTTCAGGGATAGAAAGCCTAGTTCTGTTGGACTAGGGACCGCTATCTATTTATGATCCATGAATATTCTTGATTTGTTTTTTTTCTTTTTTCTCTTTTGAGACCTGGTCTTGCTGTCTACTCCAGGCCACCTTTGACCTTGTAGAGATGCTTTTGTCTTTGCCACCTGAGTTCTGGGGTTACAGGTGCTCTCCCACCCTGACCGTCAACTTAATGAGAACTGAGGCTGAAAGCAGAAAGCGTTGTTCTGTCAGGAAAGCTGGTCTGGAGTGCATGGTGTCTACGGGGGAAGTGTGGGTGTCCAGACAGTGAGCAAAGCACCGTGTGGTGTGGAGGGCGGGCAGCGACTTGGTGTCACTGGAGAGGATAGCAGCAGATGCTCCCAGGACAGTGGTGAGGTGCCATCGCAGTGACCTGTGTGACGTACACGTAACTGACCACTGCCTGTGGAGTGCTGTGATTTAAAACACAGCATTCCAGGTTCCCCTCTCTGAAAAGCCGTTTCCTGGTGTGCCTCAGCTTCGATCAGCAGCATGAAACTGATCATATACCTACCCCACTCCACCTCCCTGCTGTGGCTGTCTCTCTGCATTTAGGGACAAAGGAGCAGGTAACCCTCCTTTGAAAGATGATCAGAATCAAGACCCTTAATTTCAGTCTGGCAGTGGTGGCACACACCTTTAATCCCAGCACTCAGGAGGCAGAGGCAGGTGGATCGCTTTAACTTTGAGGCCAACCCAGGACAGCCATGACTACACAGAGAAACCCTGTCTCAAACACACAAACAAACAAAAAATAAAGAAAAAAACAATTTCTACCTTCAAAGAATTTACAAACATGTTGAGTCAGTCTAAATTTAGGGAAAAAAATGTAATTTTCCCATAATAGAAGAGGATTTTCATGTTACTTAAATTATTTGTTGAATAATCTAGTGAAATTACCAAGGGAACTGATTTCATGAGCTAGAGTGAAGGGAATTAAAGTGGGAGAAGTTCTTTGACAGATTTTCCTAATAAGGAAGGTAGGCATGGTTGCACAAGTCTATAATCTCAGCACCTGGGAATCAAAAGTTCAAGGCCAACCTCAGCTATGTAGTAAGTTTGAGGATAGCATAAGTTGCATAAGGCATGTTTCAGAAACGTGAAGGCCAATGTAGAGGAGAGGCCCATAAAGGAAATATATGGCATAGTAGACAGCAGGGATGCACAGCGGGGTGGGTGGGACTAGGACCGGAGGTGTAGACGCCGTCCCCTGTGTGTTCATCAGTACTCGGTACCCACAGTATTGGCGAGCTCGTAAGATGTCCTGTGGATGCTGCGAAGTGCTGGAGGAGAGTCAGGGAGGCTCTGCACTCAGCAGCAGCACTGGACAAGAAAGACAGTGATACAGAATTAGCTGAAAAGTGCAGTTGCAGCTTTTGAGCCTGAAGGATTTATGTTGAGTTACTATGAGCAGTGTCTACAATTGACCTCTCTATCTTCAAGTCGCTGATTGGCTGGAGGAATGTGACGCGACTGCTGGTGTTTTCTACGGACGCTGGCTTTCACTTTGCTGGAGACGGGAAACTTGGTGGCATTGTTCTGCCAAACGATGGACAGTGTCACCTGGAAAACAACGTCTACACAATGAGCCATTATTACGTAAGTGCTTGGCCCTCACCTGGTACTGAGCATGTGGGACGGTGGGTTTGCAGCTTTCTTATTTTGGTAAGTGTGGGCCCTGCTGACCGCCCGGATAGCTACATTGCTGTTTGCAAAGCTTTGGCATTGTGCTGCTCTGTGTGAGTGGCAGGGGTGCTGAGACCTGCCTGGCTCCTCACTTGCATACATCCTTTGGCAGCTTCCTGGTCATATTTCTAAATGCAATTTCACTAGGCTTACCTCTCTATCTTATGTATATCACTTAAAATTCTGCACTCTGCACTTAAAATTCTGCACTCTGGCCCTCATTGAAAGTAAATATAGGCAAATCATTTATGGTCTAGGAGAAATTCAGTGTTGGTAAATCTTGGCCTTAAGTGCTAGCTAACAGGAGCCTTTAGTTTTGTTCCTTAATTTCACTGTCTTCACATTTAATGTGCGTAGATTGTATCGCATCTAAAATGTCTTAAAATGGGGTTGGAGGAATGGCTTAGCAGTTAACAGCACTGGCTGCTCATCCAGAGGACCCAGGTTCAATTTCCAGCACCTGCGTGGCAGCTCACACTTGTCTGTAACTCCAGCTTAGGGCCCTGACACCCTTGCACAGACAGACATGCAGGCACAACACAGTGAGCATAAACAAGAATAAATCATGAAGCTTCTACAGTATGGAAGTCCTTGAACGTATAAAAGAGAGAAACATACGCATGTGACCCACTCAGCGGTTCTTGGATATCTGATGTTTGATACTCTTACTTGAAAGTAGTGTATGGGAGTGATTTGTTTATGGATGCATACCAACTCAAATACTGTCATAGTAGCAGTTGGGAGTTCAACCTGGGCAATAGAGGGGGACCCAAACAAAACCTGTCATGATCATACAGTGTATTTATATACTAAATTATATTACTTGATTCCTTAGGATTATCCCTCGATTGCCCACCTTGTCCAGAAGCTCAGTGAAAATAACATCCAGACGATCTTCGCGGTCACTGAAGAGTTCCAGCCTGTGTACAAGGTAAAGGGTGCGGGTTTCCATCTTCCCATTGCTTATCATTAGCAGCAGAGTTAGATAGGAAAATGCTACCACGTAGCCACACCAAATTTGACAGACATTGCTTATTCTCATTTTATTTTGTTTGTTTGTTTGCTTATTTGTGGGTTTTTTGTTTTTGTTTTTGTTTTTTGAGGCAGGGTTTCTCTGTGTAGCCCTGGCGTTTCTGACACTTGCTCTATAGACTAGGCTGGCTTCAAACTCCCTAAGATCAGCTGTCTCTGCCTCCTGAGTGCTGGGATTAAAGCCGTGTGCCATTGCTGCCTGATCACTTATATTTGTTTTAATCTCATATTATTAAGATTGTTGTCTTTTTTTAGATTTGACTTTGAATGATAGAATAGAAACCCAAGGTGTCAAAATAATTGTTGCTTTTCAATGGATTATAATTGATTGAATAAAGAATATTTATGTTTTGCATATTTAATTGTAGGAACTGAAGAATTTGATTCCTAAGTCTGCAGTGGGCACACTGTCTGGAAACTCCAGTAACGTGATCCAGCTGATCATTGATGCCTACAATGTGAGTGCACTTCCATTGCTCAGCTTCATGCCATGCCCGCAGTAAAGCACACACGTCATCTAGCTGGAGGGACAGGGCAGAGCATTAGTCTTATGAGAGCATAATTTCAGCCAAGCAGTAATGCTTAGATAAAGGCACATGGGTAGTTACAAGCCCTTGTTCCTGTATTGTCAGGCTGTTTATCTCCCAGTTGGAACAAGAATGAAGCACAGCTGACATTTGATGCACACAGCTTTTCTTCCTCTTCCCCAAAGTTACCTTTATAGAGACATTTTTTATTTTTTTTTCTTAGACAGGGTCTTTCTGTGCAGCCCAGGCTGTCTGGGATCTCACTATGTAGACCAAACTGGCTTTGAACTCAAAGAGATGCACCTGCCTCTGCCTCCCAAGTGCTGGGATGAAAGGCGTGCACCACCATGCCTGGCTAGATTCTCCGTTTTTGATGAATGATACCTGACAAGGATTTTTTTTACTTCTTCAAAAGACAAACTCAGGGGGGCTGGAGAGATGGCTTGGTGGTTAAGAGCATTGCCTGCTCTTCCAAAGGTCCTGAGTTCAATTCCCGGCAACCACATGGTGGCTCACAACCATCTGTAATGAGGTCTGGTGCCCTCTTCTGGCCTGCAGACATACACACAGACAGAATATTGTATACATAATAAATAAATAAATATAAAAAAAAAAGACAAACTCAGAGGACATACTTTTTTTTCAGTAGTAGTTACACACTCTGATGTATGTACATACATAGGCAATAAACATGCCGTTTGGGAACTAAAACTAGTGGAATTCTCCATTCAGGAGCATAAGTCAGAATGCTTGTGATGATTCCCGGTAAGTGCCAGCCAGTGATCATTTAAAATGACCCGCGGGCACCTGCAGTTTCATGGTGACTGTTATATACTATGTAGACCGTTTCCTAGATCTCTAGTCTTTGGTAGGTTAAATTTAGATTAAAAATAGTTTTTACCTTCAGAGTGTGTAGGACACAGGACAGCTTGTGCAGTTGGTTCTCTCCTTCAACCACATGCATTAGCATCAAACTCAGGGTGAGAGCTTGGGGGCAAGCTCCTTCTACACTCTGATCCATCCTAGTGTTTTTTGTGGGCCAGGGTGCTTTGCCTTCTCAGTATAGCCCAGGATCTGAACTTGTGATTTCCTGCCTCCACCTCCCAGGTGTGCTCATCATGCCTGGCTTTTGTGCCTGGAGTCCCAGACATTTTGGAAAGACTTTGGCTCGGAGGGGTTTGGCAAAGACAACAGATTGTAATAGTTTCACATCCTCCCCTTCCAGCCTGTGTCTGCCCTGACAGACTGTTTCCTCACTGGTCACTGTTCTGAGGTGTCTGCTCTTCTAAAGACCACTGGCTGGACTCTGCCTGTCGGCTGTCCCCGTAGTTTATCCTTGTCAGTGCTGAGAACCAAGCCCAGAACCTTGTGGCTGCTGGGCAGTGCTGGCTATCGAGCTAAATTCCAGTTCTTCAGACTCTAGGGAGTGTTTAGGAGGTGACCAGATGCCAGTGGTCCCAGTAAACTTGTGTGCCCTATTGCTCTGATCTCTGGTTAGCTGGGAGGGGTAGACCAGAGGAGGCCTGTGGGTGCGGTGCGACACTGGGACAGCAAGCGTCAGTTCTGTGTTCTTAGGATTCCTCACAATCAGGCTGCTTGCTGTGAGGTCATTAGCCTTTTAGCTGAATAATAATAAAAAGAAACACTTTTACATTCATTGTTTTGAAGGTTGAACCCTTTTTAGAGTTGCTTTAGATTTTCTAACACCCTGTGAATTAATTGTATTGAAATGATAGTGTTTTCATAACATCTCATTTCATTCATTTTGTGTGTGTGTGTGTGTGTGTGTGTGTGTGTGTGTGTGTGTTCAAGTCATATTTTATTTTACTTCCCTGTTCATGGTTAATCTTTCTCTTAGTCCCTTTCTTCAGAAGTCATTCTGGAAAACAGCAAATTGCCGGAAGGAGTAACAATAAATTACAAATCCTACTGCAAGAACGGAGTGAACGGGACAGGAGAAAATGGACGAAAGTGTTCCAATATTTCCATTGGAGATGAGGTATGCTCTATGAGTGTTTTCTGTGAAAAAGAAACAGCATGTGTAAAGAAGTTTAATTTCGGGGCTGGAGAGATGGTTCAGTGGTTAGTAAGAGCATTGGTTGCTCTTGCAGAAGCCCTGGCTGGGTTTGATATCCAGTGGCCATATGGTCATGGGGCTTCCAGGGTGCTTCCTCTTCTGACCCCCGTGGGCACTGCTTGCACTTGGTGCCGAGACATGCATGCAGGCAAAACACCATACACATAAAATAAATAAATCTTAAAAAGTAAAAATTAATTTAATGAGAAGCATCAAATGAATAGCTTTTGAAATATTTTTTATGTTTATTAAGTTTGTTAATCTATTTTTTTCCCTTTAAGGTTCAATTTGAAATAAGCATAACTGCAAATAAATGTCCAAATAAGGAGTCTGAAACCATTAAAATTAAGCCTCTGGGCTTCACTGAAGAAGTAGAGGTCGTGCTTGAGTTCATCTGTAAGTGCAATTGCCAAAGCCACGGCATTCCGGCGAGCCCCAAGTGCCATGAGGGGAACGGGACGTTTGAGTGTGGAGCCTGCAGGTGAGTGTAGCCTGGTCGCGGTGGGGCAGGCAATTCCAGGCAGCTTTGCTGGGAACGCCCGTAGAGAATAAAATCATAAGTCCTCTGCTCTGTGACTTGCTCACATACTCTGAGCTCTCTCTGCTAATACTCCACGGTGGAACTTTAGCTAGGTAAGCAGCGAGCGCAGACTCTCGGCAGCCTTACAGAGACTGCTCTCCTGACAGCACTCCAGCTCTCTGCAGCAGAGATGTCTGGGGAGAAAGAAGTAGATGGAGACCTGTTTCGTAGAAACTGTCAAACTGATAGTGATGATTTTATTTTGCATTTTGTTTTACTTTGAGAAAGGGTCTTGCTTTGTAACCTAGGATGACCCCAGGTTTATGATCCTGCTGCCTCAGTACTTGGGTTATAGGTAGAAGCCCCAGCTCCCAGTGTTAACTGACAGTTTTATTTATGAATTAGTTAGCAAGAGAAAGCAGTGCTTTCCTGTACTGGATTAATTTTGTTTGTCTGGGATAAAGAGAAAACAGCACTAAAGTTTACATTTATTTATTTATTTATTTGTGTGTGTGTGTGTGTGTGTGTGTGTGTGTGTGTGTGTATGTATACCCATGTGCCATGGCAGGCTTGTGGAGGTGAGGACAATTGGGAGTTCGTTCTCCATCTACCATGTAAAATCCCAGGCACTGAATTCAGGCTGTCAGGTTTGGTGGCAAGCACCTTTACCCCCTGAGCCATATAAAAACTGAAAACTAAACTGCCTTTTCTTTAAAATAATAGAACTTTTAAATCTAAATGTCAGTCCCAGACAACTGTGGTTTTGATTATTGGCCCAAAGAAAAGTAAACAGCTATGTTTACCATTAATTTTTAGGTTTTTCTTTTTGTTTGTTTTTCTGGCGGGGGCTGCTTTTCATACAGGGTTCTGGCTGTTCTGGAACTTGCTCTGTAGATTAGGCTGGCCTCGAACTCACAGAGATCCACCTGCCTCTGCCTCTCCAGTGCTGGGATTAAAGGCGTGCGCCACCACCGCCGGGCTGAGAATCCTTCTTGAAAAATGAATTTGTTTTACTTTCCCAGATGCTTTGTTTGTTTGTTTTTGAGGCCGATTTCTCTCTGTAGCTTTGGAACCTGCCCTGGAATTCACGCTGTAGGACAGGCTGGCCTCCAGTTCACAGAAATCCACCTGCCACCGCCTCCTGAGTGCTGGGATTTGTTTATTTTGTTGCTAGAATGTTTTCATTTTGGTCACAATGGTTCCTTGCTGAAGATGAATTTCCCCGAGGCCACTGCTTGTTCCATAAGAACTTGTGTTGCTGCTGCATATGTGCATATGTGTGCGTGTGTAAACACATGCACTTCTCTCATCTGAGAGAGTGCAGGGTGGGCATCCCTAGCTGATAGTTTGCTGGTGTGAGGAGACTGCTTTATGCACCTTTTGTTTATGGACTGTTCGGGTCTTTGACAGGTGCAATGAGGGGCGTGTGGGGAGGCACTGTGAGTGCAGCACAGACGAAGTGAACAGCGAAGACATGGACGCTTACTGCAGGAAGGAGAACAGCTCAGAGATCTGCAGCAACAATGGGGAGTGTGTCTGCGGACAGTGCGTGTGTAGGAAGAGAGATAATACCAACGAAATTTACTCTGGCAAGTTCTGCGAGTGCGATAACTTCAACTGTGACCGATCCAACGGCTTAATTTGTGGAGGTGAGTAAGCCCCAGCCGTGCTCCGCAGTGCAGATGCTCCGCTGGGCAGGTGCTCCGCTGGACAGGTGCTCCGCAGTGCAGGTGCTCCGCAGTGCAGGTGCTCCGCTGGGCAGGTGCTCCACTGGGCAGGTGCTCCGCAGGGCAGGTGCTCCGCTGGGCAGGTGCTCCGCAGGGCAGGTGCTCCGCTGGGCAGGTGCTCCGCAATGCAGGTGCTCTGCTGGGCAGGTCCTCCGGTGAGGTCAGGTGTCTCGGGTCACCTGCGGACAGGCCTTCCACAAGACCAGCTCTCGTCTGTTTTGTGGTTTGGTTTTGACGTGTGAATAATTGCTGCCATCGCCCATTTTACCATTGTTGTGAGAAATATTTTTCTGTTTTTTAGGAAACGGTGTTTGCAGGTGTCGCGTGTGTGAATGCTTTCCCAATTACACGGGCAGTGCGTGTGACTGTTCCTTGGACACTGCTCCATGTGTAGCAACAAATGGTCAGATCTGCAACGGCCGGGGCACCTGTGAGTGTGGTGCCTGTAAGTGTACAGATCCCAAGTTTCAAGGGCCAACCTGCGAGACGTGTCAGACCTGCCTTGGCGTCTGTGCAGAGCATAAGTAAGTACTGCCTGGCTGCTTCACGGAGTTAACTCACTGTGCTGACCCCAGTATCCATTGTTAGACCCTCGAACCCAAGGAGAGTGCTGAGACCTTACACTTCAAGGAGAGTATTTGCTGCTTTTTATGTATCTCATTTTTTATGACCTAAAAATTCTTTTTTAATTTATTTATTCTGTATGCAGTGTTCTGTTTGCATGTTTGCCACTTAAGTTGTTGTGTTACTTTACATAGTTAATGTGTGATGTCGGTACTTGAGTTTTATGCTGTGGAGGTGTGTGTACATCCTTGCATGTGTGTGTATGTGCATGGAAATCAGATGACCTTGGTTGTTGTTCTCTGAACCTTCTACCTTTGTCTATGCAAGGTTTTCATTGACCTGTAACTTTCCCGCATAGGCTAGGACAGGAATCCCACTGGCTCTTACCCAGCTCTGGGATTACATGCCTGGCCTTTTACGTGTGTTCTGGTGATCTGCACTCTGACCATCATGCTTGTGAGGCATTCATCTTACTAAATGAGCCACCTTCCCAGCCCCACCTTTATTTCTTTATCATTTTGGAGACTAGTATTTTTTGTAATGTGTTAATGGGTAATTTATTTGTAAGAAAAATCCAGCTGTTAGTATTGACTTGGAAATTTTATTTGGCTTACTTACATTTGTTATAGAGCTGAATTGCTAGTTTGTTCACTGAAGAATGTTGAATTGTTAATGTTTTTCATAAAATTTATAAACAGTTTAGAATTGACCATGGGCTGTTTTTGAACTTGGGGTCCTTCTGCCTCAGCCTCCCCTTGCTGGACCACCACCAAGGGCTCAGACTAGACTGTTACACATATCCCCCAGGTCTGTAGTTTGCTCGTTGGTAGTCTTGGGCATGTGTGCTAGAGGTTTGTCACAGACACGTTGGTGTCTTTACGAGAAGGATCCACTGTGCAGCACCCACAGCTGTGCTGTGGGCGTCAGGTCTGAAGCCGACTGGGAAGTAAAGTTTGCGAATCAGATGTTGGGCAAACCCTCGATAAGGCCTGGTCTTACCAGGCCTCACAGGCACTGGCCTTTACTGAAGTTTTTACTTCTCCAGTGGAGGGCACGAGCTTGCCAGCAGCTTTGGTAGTGAGAGGCTTCTTGGGTAATTTGCCTCCAGGGCATGTGGCCCAGGGTGGGTCTGGAGAACGCCTCACTTGTCCCCTACTCTCTGTCTGCAGCTTCGCCAGCCAGGGTGGTGCTTGGCCTTAGTGGCCGTGCTTGACTGAGGATGCTGGAAATGGGGATCTCCCTGGAACACAGTATCACAGTTCCTCTTAGCTTGTGCTGCCCTTAGATCAGCCTGGCCATTAGTTTAGCTATGAAGTGCTCTAAGCAGAATCTGTCTTAATCCATGCTAAGTGTACCGATTGCTGTCTTAGAGAATGTGTTCAGTGCCGAGCGTTCAACAAAGGAGAGAAGAAGGACACGTGTGCGCAGGAGTGCTCCCACTTCAACCTCACTAAGGTGGACAGCAGGGACAAGCTGCCCCAGCCAGTGCAGGTGGACCCCGTGACCCACTGCAAGGAGAAGGACATTGATGACTGCTGGTTCTACTTCACCTACTCGGTGAACGGCAACAGCGAGGCCATCGTGCACGTCGTGGAGACTCCAGGTAGGCAGCGGCTGGGAGACGCCGTCTTTCTGTGCTCTGACATCAGAAACAGCCTGGGTTCTTATGTCTCAGCCTGTGCTGGGAAACTTTTCTCTCAGAGCTTAAAGTAGGACTTGCCTAGTTATATAACAACAGAGAGGGCAGGTTTACAGTTACCTGAGTGGAACGTTTCAAGACTAAGCAGTAATCTGTCCATAGCAGCGGCATTATTGACGATATTTAAGTCTGAGTTTGATTTAGCTTTAGGTATTGGGAGAGGTTTTCTTAAAGATTTTATTAATGTGAATTTCTTCAAATTCCCCAAATTAAGCACATTTTACCTTTTTTCCTTTCACAGCCTTTGTAGATTCTTTGTCTTTTTTTTTTTTTAAGATCTATTTATTATGTTCCCAGTGTTCTGTCTGTCTGTATGCCTGCTAGAAGAGGGCACCAGATCCTTACAGATGGCTGTGAGCCACCATGTGGTCGCTGGGAACTGAGCTCAGGACCTCTGGGAGAGCAGCCAGAGCTCTTAACTGCTGAGCCATCTCTCCAGCCCCCTTTGTCATTCTTTATTATTTGTGTCTAGTTTTTTTCCTTAATCTACATATTTTAGAATATATGGTGAGCATCTGTCTATTACAGGAAATTGTCCAATTTTTTAGTTTTTATAAAAGAAATGTATTTATTGTGTGTGTGTGTCTGTCTGTCTGTGTGTCTGTGTGTCTGTGTCTGTGTGTGAAGCAGGTTGTCAGCCTCGTCGCAGGCACCGTTGCCCACTGCGCCATCTTGTGGTCTTTGATGTTTTATGTTTTCTGCGCTGAGTGTCCCCAGGGTGTTGATAAAGGAAGGGCTTGCTGATTTCTGCAGTGGTCGTGACACTACTTTGACATCACACCAGAGTGCAGATCAATTTGAGGGAAAAAAATGCATCTGGATAAAGCCTTTTTAAAAATTAACCAATTGCATTAAAAGTGTATGTGTGGTGGGAAGGGTTGGTGCCAGGCACCTTTATCCATGCACATAAGGAATTTCTCCAGTTACATCACTCTTTTTGTTTGGTTTTGGGACAGTCTTGCCTTACAGCTCTTGGCTGGCCTGGAACTCATGTCATAGACCAGGCTGACTTAGAAGTTGTGACAGTCTTACAGCCTCTGCCCGTGAGTTGGGCCTATACTGCCATGCCTGACTGCCAACCATCTTTTGTGTATTTTTTTTTGCCATTGCTTAGTACTTTATAATCTTGAAGATCGTGTTCTTAATTATATATAAGCTTTTCATTATTTCTGATGCTGTTAGCATTTTTTAAAATTTTCAGTCTTTAAAGAAATATGTTCTGTAACCCCCAAATAAATGGCCTATTGATTGTATTTCCTGCAGTTTTGTAAGCTACCTGGTTAGAACCTAGAACCTAGTAGCTTTTTTTGTTTGTTTGTTTGAGGCAGGGTCTCATTATGTAGATCAGGCTGGTCTCAAACTCATAGAGGTTCTTTTGGGATTAAAGGTACCTATCACATTACCTGGCCTAGAACCTAGCAGGTTTTAGATAGGTTTTGGGATAGTGCGAGTTTCTAGTACTATTGATTCTGTAAGGTCCCACCCAGCTCTGCGTGGTCTTGTGACCTTTGTGTGTTCTCAGTCCTTGGATGCTCACAGTAACCTTTTCATCTGCAGACTGTCCTACCGGTCCCGACATCATCCCGATCGTAGCAGGTGTGGTTGCTGGGATTGTTCTCATTGGCCTGGCCTTGCTGCTGATTTGGAAGCTTCTAATGATAATCCATGACAGAAGGGAATTTGCTAAATTTGAAAAGGAGAAAATGAATGCCAAGTGGGACACGGTAAGCTACGAAACATCTACTGAGAAGATGTATATGTAGTGAAGTATATGTAGCTTTACTGGTGAGACTGACCTTTAAAGTCCAATTTAACTATTTCATTCCCTAAAGTTCATTATTCTAGAATTTGCATTTGCTGGAAACCAGAAGCCTCTGGTTGCAGTAGACCATTTATGAGGATCCATATTCTGCATATATTGTGGCTAGTGTTTTTCTTTCTAAGTGTGCTCTGCTCATTTGTCTACTGTAGAGTCTTAAATGATATCAACAGTGTCTCAGGCTACACTACAGAAAGACCCCCCCCCCCCCAGTATGATTCTCTTCATGTGACTTCTGGGTACCATAACCAGATCAGTGGTTCAGACTAGAGTGATAGGAGGGCTGACCAGAAGGCGGGGTACCCGGGGCCCTTGTGGGACGAGTCCTGTATCAGCTGTGTTTGTGCATTTGGAAATACTTGGCCTGACCTCCGTAAAACTTGCTTAACAGAGACACAGGCTCTGCCTAGTTTCAGTGCTTTTGGATTAGAGCCGGGTGGTTGGCTAAGTGTTGGCTCTTATGTATTCACATTTTGACACAAGAAAAAGTTGATGTCTTCAGTCAGCATTCTTAAATTGTAAATGCAAGTAGTCATGTGCCTTTTACTATAGTTAGGTTGGGTTTGTTTTTTTTTTTTTAAATTTAGCAATCTCAGAATTGGATTGGAATAGAAATAGGATTTCATGTTATGGTGTTTATACACTATACATACAATTTTCTTTCTGATGAAATCACTAGAAACTGTTTCTTTCACTTTAGCAAGAAAATCCGATTTACAAGAGTCCTATTAATAATTTCAAGAATCCAAACTATGGACGTAAAGCTGCTCTCTGAGTTGCCGTTCGTATTTCCTTTCTCTTTCTATCCTTGCATGTGAACTTCTGTCTTTTTTTACTGCACCCTGTGTGTTTCTCAGCACTAAGGCTGTTTTGTTTGGCTTTATTTATGTGGCTTCCTGTGGCTCTCTCATATGTTAACTTAGTGCGTGGAAGGACTTTGCAAACAGTTGGGTGTAGAGCAGCCCTGTGTGGTGGCGAGGAGAGACTGCTTCACACTCTGGCAGCCCTCAGCCCTCGCTGGCCTTGGCCCTGCTCAGTGAGCGGAGCCCCCAGCTCTGTCACCTCCTTGAGGCTGTTCTTCTCACAGGTCTGCAGGGAGGTAGTGCTGCTGGGGTGGCTGTGGACGCAGTGGGACTGCTGTCCTGTGTTAGATTGTCGTGACATAAGGAACCACCTTCTGAATTGAATAGTGAATTGAGTGTGAAATCAAAATGGCAAAACCATAGTATGGTGTTTGTGTGGTTCACAGTTAGAATTCATATTGCCCACCCTAGAAAGATTCTGAGACTTTTCTAGTTTTTTATTATGTGAGTATTCCACTGAGAAGCAGAATACTATTTTGTGTTAGTTATTAAATGGTTCTTACTTTCAAGTTTAAAACTAAAAATTTTTGTTGCTTATTTTTGCTTGAGACAAGATCTTAGTGTGTAGCCCTGGTTTTGCTGTGTAGACCAAGCAGGGCTTGAGCTCAATTAATACACCTGTTTTTGCCTCTTTAAAAACTCGCCTTGGGCTGGAGAGATGGCTCACACTTAAGACCTCTGCTCTTCCAGAAGTCCTGAGTTCAATTCCCAACCACCACATGGTGGCTCCCAACTGTCTGTAGTGGGATCTGATGCCCTCTTCTCACACAAAGTCGAATGTGCAAACAAAGTGCTCATATACATTCTTTAGGAGGGTGTTACTGCATAGAAGAAGTAGTACTGCTGTTGTGTCTACTTGGTTAGTGAACCTCTGCACTGTGGGAGGCTGCAGTTCCACCCGCAGCCCTGTAATTACTCAGTCATGAATCAGTCGATAATGAAAATTGACTTGCAGAAAGCTCCAAATACGGGAATATTTCTTGTTTAAGAGACACAGGAAATAACAATACTAGATATCATGACTTGCTGGATCTCTTTTGCTGCCAGGGTTCTATTTAAGGTCTAGTTTGTTGTAGAAAGTTTTTGTTGAGTTCACGTATGTCTGAAAACTTAATGTACTCTCCTGCTCTCACCTGGTAGTTGGCAGGAGTAATTACTGCAGGGAAACTGACTAGCTAGTGGGCTTACTGGAGTTTCACTTCTCTCCTTTGTGGGAACTATCAGGCATTAGCAATTTCATTTAGTTACTTACTTCTCACAGGAGAATTTTCCACTTGTTTTATTGAGGTAACTGTTTGTGCTTTCTGTACATTCAATGGCACTTTGTGTAAATCATCAGTGGTTACTATTTATACTTAATGTTTATATTCTTGACTTAATTTTGACTGTAGTATACCTTCTTCAACTAAAATAAGTATTTCAAACAAGAAAGCCAGTGTTTCTTAAATTTTACGTATATATTGAAATGTAAGAAAATTTATGGCTATAGATTATCCTAAGATGTTTTCTTAATAAAAATTTTTAGGAATTAATAAAAATTAATGAGAGTCAATAAGTCAGAAAAAAATTATACAAAAACATTTTTGTGATAAGTGACCAAGGTTTCCCACAAATTAATTACACTGTTAGCAGACACTGTAATTATGTGAGCATATAAAACCGTCATGTCGGGACACTGTCCTTCCCTGGCAGTTTTATATGCCTCCCAGTCCGCATTGCACACCTCAGATACTGTGCACATAAGCACTTCCAGCCACCACTGTCAGCTGTTCCTCGTGGACACAGAGGGACTCACTCCAGGGGTCGCCTACACACAGACATAAATACACTTTGGACTCACTCCGGGATCGCCCACACACAGACATAAATACGCTTTGGCTTCGGGGCGAGGGCTGTACCCCGAGTGACTACTAATTGGATTACTGTAGCTCATCTCCATTTAAACTGATGCCTAATACACACAGTGAGTTTAGTTTGATCTCTAACATGCATGTTAGACTTTTGTTTGATTAGACTTTGAAATAATAGAAATGTGTGTGTGTGGCAAAGCAAATTCTCCAAAGGTAAGTTTTTATCATATAATTTCTACTTTAGATTCCTTGATAATAGATATTGAACTTCTCTTTTTTTATATTTTGCTTTCTGTTTTGTTCCCTTTTAATTCTTAAGCACTAAATACCAGACCGTGTTAAGTGCATTAACACAAAGACAGTTAAATGGCAGTGTAAAGGTCTGGTATGTTTGAAAACACAGTTCTAGGGTCACACCCTGGTGGAAGCCGCGGCTGAGGGAGGACTGAGGTTCTGAGCAGTGCTATCAGTGTAAGAGACTTTGTCTGAGGGGTCGGGTGTCACTTTTCTGTTCTCTCATTAACTGCACCGACTCGAGCAGCTCAGCGGAAAAGACCTTTGCTGCAGGTCGCAGTTGGTGAAGTCACAGCAGTTGGAGCTCGGTCAATTGTATCCGAGTCACAAAGCAGAGTGACAGATGCTGGGGCGCAGCTGACTTTCTCGTTTTATACGATATTTGAGCTCAGGAAATGATTCTACCCACAGTGGGCATCTCACCTTAACTTAAGATAAACCCCACAGATATGGCCTGAACCCTGTCTTCCACATAAGTTTAGTTGACATTGATATTAACCATCTATTCTGGTTTGCATTCTGCTGCTGTAATAAACACTGACCTAAAGCACCTTGGAGAAACAAAAGGGTTTATTTGGCCTACAGGTTACATCCCATCCACCATCAAGGGAAGCCAGAGCAGGAACCTGGAGACAGGAACCTGGAGACAGGAACCGAAGCCAAGACCCCAGAGAAATCCTTACTGCTGTGCCCTGGCATAACTCCCCCGGCTTCCTTTCTAATCCCTGGCATAACTCCCCTGGCTTCCTTTCTAATACAGCCCAGGCCAAGTTGCGCAGGGGTGGCACCTTCCACAGTGGGCTGGGCCCAATTAGCAATCATGAAAATGCCCCAAGGACATGGCCACAGGCCAGATTAATGGAGGCAATTCCTTAACTAAGATTCCCTCTCCCAGGGAGACTTCAGTTTGTGTCAAGTTAACCAAAGCTAACCAGCATCCCAGCATAGATCCTCCGTGCTCAGAAAAGTTGTGTTTTGAGGGGTGGGAGTAAGTGATCACCTGTGTGGTTCTGATCTGACTGCATTCACGTAGCTGCTGCATCTAGGGAGATGCTGACCTTGCCCTCAGGGCTGAGTCCACACTGCCTTTCTCTCTTGTCTCTGCTCCATTCCCAACACCTCAGAACATATTTATGTATGTTGTATGAACTCTATGCATCTCTGCCTAGATATGGCATTCTTTGCTCTGTACCTTTGCTTTGTATAAATTTGTTTTTCAATAATTTATTTGTAGTCATTTTCCCTTTGGATGCATTCCAAAACTTCTCATGTGAATCTCCCTTTCTGGTACTGTTCTCATGTTATTTACATTTCTATTGTGAATGCAGTCAGATCACCTTACTTCATATCTTCACACACCGTACTGTACTTGTTATTGTTCTGCTTAAAACTCCACAGTCAGTATATTTTTCAATCTTGAGAAATGTTTGTGGCTTTGAGTCACTTGCCGAAACCTCAGTGGCCTTCACTCAAGACTAGAACTGTGATCAGCATCACCCTTAGGCTATTGAAGAATGGTAATTAATATTCTAGGCATATTTTTGCACAGTACCGTGGGTGATACTGACAAACATACCCAGAACACTAAATCAGTCAGTCCATAGAAGATTCCAGGAACACAGTTCCTTCTCTGGGGACAAAGTTAGCCACCCCATTTTATCAAGTACTCCTATGCATTAGGTCCAAGTGCTGCTTTAAGCTGGGTACCGACCGTCAGGGCGGCTGTGGAGGCTGTGAGGCCGTTTGTGAGGCAGCTCTCCAGGGGTGATGAACTGGAGTCGGTGCAGCGTTCCAGTAGCCCGAGTCTGCGGGGCAGGGTGTCCTCTTCACCGCTGTCAGACGCTGGACACTGGAGGCTTCTTAAGAAAACTGCAGCTTTTAATCTTGTTTTGGAACACTGATTTTTAGAGAGTAACTGGTGGTTTTTGTTTGTTTTAGGGTGAAAATCCTATTTACAAGAGTGCCGTGACAACTGTGGTCAATCCGAAGTATGAGGGAAAATGAGCCCTGCTCAGGCTGATTCCACAACGCCGAGCTCACAGCAGCATCGTCTTAGTCACGTAGGGTAGCTTTGGGGCTCCGTGGCCAGGGGTTTGTTCACATGCAGGTTTGGGAAATGTACAATATGTATAATTTTTAATTTTTTTATTATTTTGAAAATAATGTTATAATCCATGCCAGGGACTGACAGAAGACTTGAGAAAGGATCTTTATCCTTGTCAGCTGAGGTCACAGTGTGCCTTTTTAACCCTTCCTCCCAGATCATTGGAATCAAGCTCTTACTGGATTCAGTGGCACTGCTGGGCAATGCAGGGCAGAGTTGGAGCAGCTGCATCACCCGTGTCTGCACCGCCACTGATTGCCAGCAGAGTGCAGGCTGGCTGCCGGCTGCTTTGGCCTGCTGCTGCCCACTGGGCATGCCCAGTGCTGCATCTGAAAGACGTGTGCTGGCAGTTTCCAGTTAAATCACTTTGACACAGTTGTTTTACAAAGGCCATTGGGAAAATTCAGAGAGGTGGAAGGAAGAACTTAGCTTTAAAACCTGTGTGCCATTCAGAGTTACTTGATCCCGTAACTCTGACGCCTTCTCTTTATAAATCCAAGCTTGGATAAAAATCCTGGGAACTTTTCAGCTAAAGAGTCCCTGACTTAGCACTATTCACATAAAGGCCATAACTTTCATAGCATTTGCTGAACAGGAACCTTTATATGAGTTTATTTTACTTTACTGTTCTGTTTAATTCCTGGTGCTCTTTTTTCACTTCCTTTAATCTTTTCATGTGTCTGTTTGCAATTTGGGGTTAAGACTTTTTATCATTTTTGTTTACTTGGCTGTTCATTTGCCTTCTTCACAAACACTCTAAGCTGTCCTGCTGCTTGCAGGGCTACAGGGCCTGGGCAGGGCCCCCCAGCAGCAGGTCAACCACTGCGCCTTCCGAACGCCTGCCCTGCTGCGCTCGCTCTCACCCTAGTCACAGCCTTGTTTTAAGTGCCTTTTAATTTTGACAATGCTATTAACTGAAGTTATTTATTAAAATAAAAAGGCCTAAAATACTTAATGGTGTGTTTTGTCTCCATATTTTTGTTAGTTTTGTGTAGTTTTTATGTGTTAAAGATACTGAGGGGAAACAGCTCAATCCACTCAATAAGCTGAAGTGATTCATTTTAGACGATAGAACAGACTGCAGCTCCTGTCCCCCTGAGAGGGGAGCTTTTTCGTTCCTACATTAAGCAGAATGTTTTATCAACACCAGCTTAGACTGCTAGATGCTGGAGAGCTAACATTTAGGAGAGGGGTGAGATTTTTGTTCTTAGGGAAGAACTAGGGAAGTCTTAACTTTCATTTAGTTTTAGTTATTTTTATGTAAAACTGTATTTCCATAAAAACGCTTGTGTAAGGTTTAAAAGAACTTGGGTTGGCAAGGTAACCGTGGGGAAGAGCTCTTGCTCTCAGGCCGCTGGTCTGAGGTCAGGCCTTAGCGCTCATGCAAGGCTGAAGTAGAGACTTGACCATCTGCCCTTCCCCCCAGCCCAAATGCACAGACGGTAATAATAAATTAAAAGATTTAAAGAGAAGTAAGTATTTCCTCCTTGGATATACAGCAGACGTCAGAACGGTGTGAGAAAGGAGGGTGTTAGAAGTTCCCCGTGGTCCACCGCGGTGTTAGCGGTAAAGGTGCTTGCTGCCTAGGCTGATGACCTGAACTTGATTCTCAGGACCCACATGGTAGAAGCAGAGAGTGGAATTCTAAAAGCTGTCCTCTGTCTCATGCATGTGCTCCTGAGCACCCACGGGTGCACCTCCCTCCAGCACACAACAATAAATGTAAAAAAAACTTAAGAATACTTCTGACACTCTAGTCATTTATGCTAAGTGGCCTTCTTTTCATTTATTTAAATATGGTTCCTAGTTTTGACTAAAACAAATTTGATGGTAGAATTTACATTCTTGCTAGTTTGTATGATTCGTGAGAAAGGTCTTTATCTTGTTCATATATTGCCCTGTTTTGCCTTAATGTATCCTGTGTTCTGTTGTTCACGCCCATGCTTAGTCTAGCTAATTTCTTTGTGCTTTTATATGATAAGTATGACTTACTCGTTTTCTTTTCTAGAATGCAACTCTTACCTCATACCATAAGAGTGAAGTTTGTTTTCTAGAGCAACCCCCTCAAAACACATGAAATGATGACTTTGTATATTTTGTATTATCTAATAGGGGAAGAAAAAAGCAAAAACAAATCATTTTTCTGACGGTAGAGATCTGTTTGTTGGACGCTTACTGAATTGTTTATTTTTAGGCTGTATGCAAGGATATTGACATTTGTATAATTTTAGGCTTGAAATAGACAATTTCAAAATATAATCTAAGAGATTAAGCTACATATTTTATATACAGACTGCATATTGAGACTTTATAGAGATTCTTGGGAGACACATAGAACTTTGCCAGTAAGATAATTTTTTTTTTCAGCAATAACATGGATGAAATTAAAGGCTAGAAAACCAAGAATGGTTTGTGCTGACACTAGATAAGGTGGGATCCGCGGGCAAAGCGAGGGGCACAGCATGCAGAGAAAAACAGGCCATTTCATCAAGGGGATTTAACAGCTGTAAATAAACATCAAGCAACAGAACTTCCACACATAAGCATCAGCACCTCACAGGCATGAAAAGAGAAATGAAATTCCTACAGTAGCTCCGAGGAATGGACAGAACCTAGGTGAGGAAATAGGCCCCAAGCAGTGCTGGATCTTAGTTAGATTACAGCTCTAGTCAGCTTGCATTTTTAAAACTTAGAAGAAAGTAACTGTCAGAACTGAGCGACGGCTGTTAGCTTGTCAGGAGTAGTATGTAGATGTTGTCTCTACATCAAGATCTGTAGTGCTCCTTAGCCATGTACAGTTTCTCTTTTCCAGTTGATTTCGTTAAGGTTTCTATTGCTGTGAAGAGACACCATGGCCATGACAGCCCTTACAAAGGAAAACTCTTAGTTGAGTGACTTATAGTTTCAGAGGTTTAGTCTGTTATCACGTCAGGACATGACGGCATGCAGGCAGCTATGGTGCTGGAGAATGCGCTGAGAGGAGAAGGAACTGCATCTTAGTCCTGCAGGCAACAGAAAAGGGTCTGAGACATTGGCCGTGGCTTGAGCATAGAGGAGACCTCAAAGCCCACCTCCAGTAGTGACACACTTCCTCCAGCAATGCCACACCTCCTAATAGTGCTGCTCCTTGTGAGCTTATGGAGACCAGTTACATTCTAGCTACCATATCAGTCATACTTCACCAAAGATGAAATGAAAAGGAAAAGCTAAAACTAGGTTATACTTACCAGGATTCTCTGAGGCCCTCTGGTCTTCGTCACTTTAGAAAAAAAAAAAACTTAATTGGTTTATTATTTATGAGTGGATGATGTGTGTGCATGTTCACGTGTGTCATGGTACACCTGTAGAGGGCAGAGGGCAGCTTTATGGAGTTGTTTCTCTCCTACCGTATTGGGGTTGGGTATTGGATTCAGGTTGCCAGGCTTGCACAGCAAGTTCTTTACTCGTTGAGCCATCGAGCTGTCTTGGCTCATAATTTTTCCGAAGAAAACTACTTTTGCTGGACGTGTGGACGATCATTCTCTGACATGTCAGCGCTCACCGTAGCTGAGCCTTCCTCCACCTTTTCATGTCATCACCGTCCTCTGATGTCTTCCCTTAGGTCTTCAGAGATGGCCACCAGAGGACCCTGCTTCAGTTTCCAGCACCCACATGATACCCCTCAAAACCCAGCAGTAACTCTAGTTCCAGGGAACCCAGAGCCCCTTTCTGACCTCTGTGGGTATCAGGTATACATGTAGTGCATATCCATACATGCAGGCAAAACATAAATCTAAAATATTTTGAAGAAATAAAATCTTCCTTTAATTTTTCTATTTCTTTTCATACTACAGCTATTGAAAAAAAAAACAAAACCCACAGATTATGCCCTAGACATCAAACTGTTTCTCATTTAAATCCCACCCACATTTCCTGGTTATATGTTTCTATTTAGTGGCTGCTAAGCACAACAGACGCAATCCGAAAATGAGTTTAAAAAGAAACTGAGAAGAACAACACCGGTTTTTAGTGCTTTGTCAGTCAATGACTATTGTCCCAGGGAGGGGGGGACGAGACAGCATCAGAAAGTATTGTTCTGTCACAAACCGACCACAAATAGGAATTATCCCACCACAGTGAAAATATTTTATGAAGTCATATTTATCTGGGACACAAGTTCCCTTTCGTTGGCAAAATAAAAGGGACTGTGGCCCACAGATTAAAAACTTGCCTGTTTGTCAGGTATGGTGGCACAGGGGCGACAGAGCCAGGTGAATAACTGAGCTGGAGGCTGGGCTGGTCTATATACAGAGGCAAAACAACCACAAAAGCCCACCATAGCAACAACTTGCCTGCTGGTTTGTGCCCATCTGTTTTCCTAGCAGGAATTCCAAAGCTACGTAGTCACTCAGTTGGGATTAGCCTTCATGACCCTTATGGCACCCCTGTGACAAAGTCTGTCATCTTTTCCCCAGTCTCCTTGAACCTACCTTAGAAAAATGTCAAACGTGTCCTCTAGGAAGCTGATAAAATTAGACTCGTGAAGACTCTGTCTTCAATGCTTATATTGAACCCTCTACACCCTCTCAATAAAAGTGTGCAGCCAATTCTTTCGAAAATGTCATAAATCCAACTCTAAGTGGTTCTGCAAATGAGCAACGATGCAGGGAATCAGATTCCAGCTTCTGTCTTGAAGACCACCTGACTATCCACTCTGACCCAGGGACACTCATTCCAGCGGGAAGCAGCTAGGTACTGAGTTTGATGCTCACTCATTCCTTTACATATAGAGCTGAAGATGATAGAGCATCTGCCCTCCCCCCTTAGCCTCTGTAAGCAGCCTGAGAACACATACCCCTGCTGTCTGGGATCTCAGGCGTTTGGTTCCATCTTCCAGGTAACATACCGTCAAAGCTCTGCTCCAGTGCCCAAAGAGTGACCATGTAACATAGCTGGAGTCCTGCATGTCCCTCTCCCCCTACCTGTCACGGCACAAGTTGCATATTAGCCAAGGCTACTTCCCCACGATACAAGACCTCCCCTTTCCCTTAGAAACTTCAAAGTTTGGTATGTCTAGGTCTTGAGGTAGACTGACTTCCATTTTTCCGAGAAACCACAGTATTGATTTCCACAGTGGCTGTACAAGTTTGCACCCCCACCAGCAGTGGAGGAATATTCCCCTTACTCTACATCCTCTCCAGCATAAGCTGTCATCAGTGGTTTTGATCTTAGCCATTCTGGCAGGTGTAAGATGAAATCTCAGAGTTGTTTTGATTTGCATTTCCCCATGACAGAATATTGGACAATTCTTTAACTGTATTTTGGCCATTTGAGATTCTTCTACTGAAACTTTGTTTGGCTCTGCACCCCATTTTTTAATTGGATTATTTGGTATTTTGATGTCTAGTTTCTTGAGTTCTTTGTATATTTTGGAGATCAGCTCTCCTTTCAATGTGGGTTTGGTGAAGATCGTTTTACATTCTGTAGACTGTCATTTTGTCTTATTGACAGTGTCCTCTGCCTTTCAGAAACTTTTCAGTTTCAGGAGGTCCTCTTTATTAACTGTCAATCTCAGGCTCCTAACAGTGAGATCAGGACCGGTCCTTGGTGCTTAGCTGGCTTTTAGGAACCGGTTCCCCATGCTGGATAGCCTTAATGCAGCCTGTATATCTCCTTCCTGCCTCAATTTGATGGGTCAGGCTTTGTTCAAGTCCATGGGAGGCCTGTCCTTTCCTTAATGGAGATGGAGGAGTGGATGGGGAAGGGAGGTAGATGTGGAGTAGGGAGGGAACTGGAGGAGAGGAAGGAGGGAAAACTGGTCGGTATATAAATAAATGAAAAGATGTTAACTACTTTATAATAAAAAAAGAAACTTCAAAGTTGATACCTCGCCTTGCCTGAAGGACTGAATCCATAAGTCCTCCACCATGCTGCCTGCTGCGGCAATTCTGTTTAGACAGAAGGACAGCTTAACTCAGTACCTTTCTCTTGAACTTTTTCTCCCCTAAAACTTAACAGCTACAATAAGTGAAGGTCACGCTTGTAATGATCTCAGCCACAATAAGGCTTACTTCCCAGGTTCTAGGGATCGCACTGGTACAGACAAGCCCTCAGGCAGAAGTGCCTAATGGTTCCCGGGGATGTTAAAGGACTCTTCTAAGCCCTCACAGGCGCCTGTGTGGTTACATCTACATAAGACTCTGCTAAGCCCTTGCGTGCATGAGTGAGCACCGTCTTCTGCGTCTGCCATAGCCACGTCAACCCCCTGTGCGCATGCGCTAGACAGCTTTTAAAAAGCTGGATGGGCCATCTTTCTCTCCCTTTCTCTGAGCACCGATTCCCCAGGCCTGTACAAGCTCTTGTAATAAATTCCTAAGACGGTTTGTTGCATGTTTTATGGTTCCTTCTTACTTGCACCAGGTAATCTCAACGCTTATCTCCCAATTTAATCAAGCAATTTAACCCCATAGAGATTTCATGTGGAACTGAGGCAGCCAGGTACAGCCTTTCCCCATGAGGATGTACTCTAAAACACCAGGGTAAATCTCTTTAATAACTCACCAGGTTCTGGCTAATGCTCAAAGAGAAATTGACCTCACACAGAGATCATCTGCAGCTTTTTAGCAAGATCTTTGGCTTTAACCTTTCACATACGCTGTTGTCAACTTCCTTTAGCTCCTGGCCCCAGGCTGCCACTTGAGCAACTAAGCAGGTTCTACAGAGACAGAAACGGCAAGCTGGGTCATTTTGGACAAGTGGGAGATTTATACAGCAGAAATGCCTTCGCAACTCTCTCTAAAACAGACCGAAGTGGGAAGATTCACATCGTGAAGAGATGGTCGTGATTATCTTTGAATCGTTCTATGTCGTTCTTTGGTGGCAGTGGCTACCCAGGGCTACCTTGTCTGCTTAGCAGAATTATGCACTTCCTGATAGAGAACCAGGACTTAATGGTGACGTTACTCATTCTTCCCCCTTGGCGGAGGTGTGTTCTTTCCGATGTTGGGATGGGGCCTAACTAGTACAATCTTAGTGAATGAATGAATCTTTACAGAAACATTCTCAGCAAACATAAGCTTCAATTTATATTAGAGCAGCCAACTTTTTCTATGGTTTCTAAGAAGTCTGGCTAGTACATTACTCAGCCTCCAGCATTTCCTCAGCCCAAAGTTCTGTTTTGTGTGATTTAGTATTCTAGGTCCTTTAAAATATGAGTTCTTTACTCTCAGTTCATTACCTCTCCTATCAGAATAATAAATAGCACTAACATTTACATAAAGCAAGGTATGTGCCATCCTCCCGGGCACAAGGGACGGTGTACACTGTATCATTAAACGTTGAGCAGAATACCACCAACTGGTGACCAATTTCAGGGCTACATATTGGTACCATATTGAAGTTGCCAGTGAATCACTGGATGGGGCAACACTTAGAGAGGGGACAAAGGAGGACAGGTTCAAGGACACAGGATTCGCCAAGGTCAGCGCGTGCCTCGGGCAGCTCTGAGAGCAGTTTGCTCAGGCCCTTGTCTGGAGGATGAAGGAGGCCGTTGCGGGCTGTGGAGTGTGAGGTTCTGGCAGCAGAGGGCAGCTGATGGACAATTGGTCCATGAGGAAGGAACACACGTGAGGAGGAGGAGGTGCTCCAGAGGGGAGACCTAATCTTGGGTGTGGCCAGTAAAAGGGGTGGAGCCCAGGAGCCTTCCCCAGTTCAGCTACAAAGGAATGGGACGCTAAGGTAGGAACAAATCCACCCAAGAAGCAAACCAGAGAATGGCCAGTGGGAATTTCGCTGCTAATAAATGATGGTGGTTCTGTAGGTGGGGCAGAGAAAAGCAGGGTGAATAAAAATCAAATTGACTCTCTTCAGTCTGGTATAACACATAAAACCACCCCCGTGGATTAAAGCAATGCCTATTAAAGTCTATTGCCAATTCTTTTTTTCTCTTATTTTTTTTTTTTTTAGGTGAACCTTTAGAAAAACATAAATCCACCTGGAAAGTCGAAATAGACAAGATCGCCTGTCAAAATTGGGAGAATGGGGGTGGGAAGAGAAGGGGGGGTGGGAGGGGAAGATGAGGGGAGAACTGGAGGGGGGGGAACTTCCATAGCTTTCATCTGAGGTGACTTTCCAGGGGGACACCTTTGTAGGTTGTGTTGTTAAGACTGCCCCCATCTCTGCTAAGAGATCACGTCCCCATAGATTGACAGGCAGGCCGGGAAGAACATATGGCTGGAAAAAAGCCCTCATGTCCTTCTTCATCATGTCCTTCTTCATCATGTCCTTCTTCATCATGTCCTTCTTCATCATGTCCTTCTTCATCATGTCCTTCTTCATCATGTCCTTCTTCATCATGCCCTTCTTCATCATGCCCTTCTTCATCATGTCCTTCTTCATCATGTCCTTCTTCATCATGTCCTTCTTCATCATGTCCTTCTTCATCATGTCCTTCTTCATCACGCCATTTCAGTATTTTTGAACTTTCTTGAGTTGTTGGACCTGCCCCCTGCAGCCGTGCAGTGCCTTCTTCCAAGGGCCGTGCCTTTCGCCAATATTTTAAGGACAAAACTGATACATCTGCCCCAGAATCTAAAATACCATCAAAGCCTTTTCCCTCTATAGTTATTCTAAGTTGGGGACGTTCATTTAACCGCGCAACCCAAAAAGCAGCTCTTCCAGGGGATCCAAACTCTTGATTGCCACGGGCTCGTTTATTATATTGGTAACCTTGTTGGGAATCAACACCAATTGTGCTATCCGCTCACCTTGAGGAATTACCACCACCCCCTGTTGGACAGACGTCATAACCTTAATCTCCTCTTTATAGTCTGCATCTACTATCCCAGGATGTATTTGGATCCCGTTTAAAAGGGTACTGCTTCTGCCTAATACAAATCCCATGGTACCCGGTGGTAAGGGCCCATATTCTCCTGTAGGGAGTGCTTGCACTCCCACTTGTGGAGTTAAGACTGCTCTGGCAGAGGCAGAGGACCAATCCTGAGCTCCCTGATGTGGCTCCCACAAGGTCTGCAATGCGAAAGGATTGCTCTGCGGAAGGAACTGGACAGGGCCTCTGTGGTCCCGCGGTCATTGCTCCATACACTGAGGTTTTGGGGCCCTGGAGCAGGACCCTCTGCCAGTTTCCCTGCTGTTGATTAATATGGTACGTGGCAGAGGTTTCCCATCTATATCTGTTTTAGAGAAACAATCTTTAGCCCAATGTGCTCCCCTTCCGCATTTAGGGCACAAGCCAGATTTCCTCCTTCCCTTCATTATCAGCTGTGGGCCTTCCTTTCGAAAATGACCAGGCGTTCCGCAATTAAAACAATTACGGCCTCCAGCCCTCTCTCCCAGTCCTCTCATGTTTCTCCGACGTTGAATAGCTGCCGCTATAACCTGGCCTTGAATAAAATTCCCATCTATATCTCTGCAAATCCTGATATATTCATTTAAACTCTTTGTTTTGTGAGGGTGTAGTGCTTCCTTACGATATCTATTGGCATTTTCAAATACAAGTTGTTTTATCATAGGCATGGCTGTTGTCTCATCTCCAAACAATCTACCTGCTACTTGTAACAGTCTATCTACATAATCTTGGAATGGTTCCGATGGTCTTTGTAAAACTTTTGATAATTGATCCCCAGCTGCTTTGTTAGGTAGGGCCTTCCAAGCTTTAGTGGCAGCTGCAGCTATTTGGGCGAATACTCCTGGATCATACAGAATTTGTTGCTGCAAATCAGCATAAGCCTCAGCCCCAGTTAACATATCTAGATTACATTGAGCTTGACCCACTAGAACATTTAACTGGGCCGTTTGCTTACAATTTTCCTGATATTCCCCTTGCCATAGGAGATAATTTCCCCCTAGATAAGACAGCACGACGTAATTGCTGCCAATCACTTGGTGTTAAATTGAGAGCCGAGAAAGATTCTACCATGGCCAGTGTGAAGGGTGCTTGAGCCCCATATACGGCTACAGCTTCCTTTAATTGTTTCAATTCTTTACATTTTATTGCAAAATGTTGGCGAATTATTTGCCCTGGGTTGTTGGTGTCTGGCACCTCCATCACCGGCGCAACCATGTGTACAGGACGAAAACAAACTCCCTTGTTTTGTTCAGTGCCAGAGCCCCTACTCAACTGAGACCACCAACCTTCATTATTATAAGCCGGTGGGGCCAAGGGAGTTGGATGTGAGTCTTTTTTTACTCTACGTTTTCTCAGGTGTCTATAGAGGTTCTTATTTCCTTACATATGATTTCCTCCTCTTCTGATGAATCCTTTTCACTACCCTCCTCTAGCTCTAAACCATCAAACTCTTCCCTGTCATCCGACTCTTTTCTGAACCAAGAAAAGATCCTCCCATCTTTACTCCTCAATATGTCTCCGTCGGCCAGGAACAATGCTGTCTGCTTACCTCTCTCGGAGGGGCTTCCAAGGGCGGTCTCTCAGCGTTCCCTTTCCCGATATCTCGGAGGGACCTCCAGTTGCCGCGCACCGCGACCCAGTCTGCGCTCTATGCGCTAGACCCCAGTTCGCGAGCTTCAGGAAAGGGGCTGGAGGTTGAGGATACTCATGCAGAAACTAACACACAGGCCTTCAATCACTGGTACCAAAAAGCCCTCTTTAATAGCACCATGTAGGCTAAAATACACTGCAGTCAATGGCCAGCAGGTGATAATCCCATCCTCTGATCCTCTAAACTAGCCACAGTTTCTAGTAAATTTAATTAGAAGGTTTTAGGAGGGAAGAGCAGCTGAAGGCCAGGACTCATTAGGCCCAACAGAACTTGAGGGAATGGGATAGTTGAGATGGAGGAAGGACAGAGAGCGAGAGCAAGGACAGAGATGTCTTGATTGAGGGAGCCATTATGGGGCTAGTAAGAAACTTGGCTCTAGAGAAATTCCCAGGAATTCACAAGGATGACCCCAGCTAAGACCCTAAGCAATAGAGGAGTGGGGGGCTGAACTGGCCCCTGTAGTTGTAGTGATGAATGAATATCTTAAATGTCACCATAGAACCTTCATCTGGAAACAGGCAGAGACCCGCATTGGAGCACTGGACTGAGCTCTCAAAGTTCAGTTGAAGAGTAGGAGGAATGAGAGTATGAGTCAATCTCTCTCTCTCTCTCTCTCTCTCTCTCTCTCTCTCTCTCTCTCTCCAGGGTTTCGGTTTCTCTGTAACTTTGGAGCCTGTCCTGGAACTCACTCTTGTAGACCAGGCTGGTCTCGAACTCACAGAGACCCACCTGTCTCTGCCTCCCAAGCACTGGATTAAAATCATGTACCACCACTGCCCGACTGTTTTCTTTAAAAAAAAAAAAATAAAAATAAAATAATGAAAACAATTTTTTATGTGTATGAGTGTTTTCGGCCAGGAGAGGGCGCCAGATTCCCATGGAAGGGGAGTTACAGAGCCCGCTGAGCGTTTCTGCCTTGTCAGGTGTAGGACCACGAACGTTTCCTTCCCTTTTTCTTCACTGGCAATTCCCTTTTGTTCATTCCATATTTTCTCGATTTGTTCCACATTTTCTTTTTCTTCGAGTTCTTTGAAGACAGTTGTTTTGACCTCTGTGCTGTTCACCATCTGTATGCTTTAAATTTACTTCCCTTTAAATGGGCCGCATATTCTTGTGTTCTTTCGTGTGTGTGTTGAATGCTTTCGAATATATGTGTGCAGGTGTGCACACAGGTGCTCCTGAGGGTGCTGGCTGCCCTCCGCTATCATGATCTGCCTTATTCCCTAGAGATAAAGTCTCTCACAGAATCTAAAGCTTGTTATTATTTGTATAGATACCCTGGTGCACAGCCTCCCAGCAAATCCTCCTGTTTCTGTCCCCAAGCATGATACTGCCATGCCTTTTAAATAGGATCTAAATTCAGATCCTTGTGCCTTACCCACTAAGTCATCTACCAAACCTTCCTCATCTATTTTTTTTAACTTTCACTTTTTTGTTAATTGGGGAATGAGTATTCAAACTTCATAATGTCATAGTGGTGACTTCAGCCCCTTCCTGCGGCAGATGTCGGTTTGGGCTGTTGTTTCTGTGGTGGGAAATCAGCCTGAGTGGTGAACCCACCTGACGTACAAGATCAGAAGCAGCAAGCAGCCATCCTAGCGCAGATCCCCAGCAGTGGAAGAACAGGGTTCATACTGGCCTCCTGGGCCCCTGTAAGTTGCGTGTGGCGTCCTGTAGGAGACAGGTGCTGCTTCCTGCCTCTGGGCTGGGGGTTGGTGGTTGGGAGGATGAAGTCAGCTGTAATTAATGTTTATCCTACCACTACTGCTCTGGAAATGACAAGCCGACTCCAGAGTTTCAAAGCTGGCATCCTATCCTGGGATAACTGTCCTCTAGTGGGGAGAAAGACTTGTGGTCCTTGCCATTCCTCCATCCTCTGGAATCTCTCTCTCTCTCTCTCTTTTTACAGTTTATTTCTTATTTTTCCTAGTCTCACTTGACTCATAGGCCTGACTTTCATCAGTTGTTATGCTCCAGCTTTTGATAATGTTTGAGCAGCAATTTTAAAGTACCTGGTGGTGTTGATGCCAGCGTATTTTGTTGCTGTTGTTGCTGTTGTTGTTTGTTTTTGGAAGAGTTCCAGGGATTAATTTCACTCCTTTGGGTGGAACATTTGGCACCCAGCTCCCTCTTGATGTGCATGCTTTGTGGTCTTCATTTGAAAATTAGTTATTTGGGGCTAGGGAGATAGCTTAGCCGGTCATATGCGATCATATGTATCTGATCCCCAGAACGCACATAAAAAGGCTGGCTGTGGTGGTGTGTGCCTGTAATCTGTAATCCCAGCACCAGAGAGGCAGGAATAGGCAGATCCTTGTGACATCTTCAGCCAGCCTTGCCTTCTTGGCAAAGTCAATGAGAGACTCCGTCCCACAAAACAAGGTGGGCAGTGCCTAAAAAATGATACCTGAGGATGAACTCTGATCTCTAAATGCACGTGTTTACATGGGTATGTAAAGTATACATGTGTGCACACACACAAATGCATGTATAGATGCACACATGCATGCGTGTAGAAAAAAAAACCAAACAAAGCAAAGTCCTAATGGGCATGTGTGAAAGCAGACCCTCTCCCAGTCTTTGCAGCCTGTGGTGAAACTCGTGTTTTACCAGGTGGTGGTACACACCCTTAATCCCAGTACTTGGGAGATAGAGTCAGGCCGACCTGAGTTCAAGGCCAGCCTAGTTTACAGGGTGAATTCTAGGACAGCCAAGGCTAAACAGAAACCCTGTCTCAAACAACAACTACAACAAAAACAAAACAAAACAACTCAAAACAAACAAAAATGAACCAAACAGAAACCAACTAACCAAGAAAACAAACAAACAAACAAAAAACCCCAAAAATCAAAAGGAAAACATGACCTTGTGTTTTAAGTTTAGCCAACTGTGAAAGCTCAAGGTGCTCCCAGCACTCCTAGGAACGTGGTGGATCCCAGTGCACTCTCTTGTCCTTGCATTTCTCTTGAATACACTTAATTGTTGAGCTCTCAAAGTGTCTGGCTCCAGCCCCTGGGATCTTCCATGTTCTCCTTCAGCCCTGTGCCTGTGATTTCCTTCCCAGATGTCACAAGTGAGCTCCTCTCTTCTCCCTGGGGTCCCTGAGACACACTGCTGCCTCTCTGATTACACTTGGCTGAGACCCGCGGTTTTGGGCTAAAGAGGATGGAAATCAGTTCCTCTGGGAGCCCTCAACAGGTCGAATGTTCCAGATATTTTTTTTCCCCCTCTTGCAGCCTGAGAAGGGAAATAGCTCTTGGGACACTCACTCCTAAACACCCCAGGTCTCTGTGATGTAAGGCAAAGCAAAAGCGGTACAGAGCTTCCCAACACTTTGAACATCATCTTTTCCTTTTAATGTATCTGACAAATTATTCTCTGGAAAATTTTCATTTGCATACAATATATTTTGAGCATATTTTGGATCCCTTCTTGGCACCCAACCTTAGTGACCAGTCCACCTTTTGGGGGGATCAGATCACCAGCTTCATGGTGCACTGGGTGCTGACTCAGAAATCTCAGGCAACACCTTTTCTCCCCGTGTTCTCCTCTCTGTCTCTCTCTGGATCCTATTGCAAAAGGAGCAGTGGGCTGCTTTTTGTCCCACCCAGCTCCTGCCCACCTGGCTAGGTTTACCCAAAATAATTACACGGAAACTGAATTCTTTTAAACACTGCCTGGCCCATCAGTTCTATCCTCTTATTGGCTAACTCTCACATCTTGACTTAACCCATTTCTAATAATCTGTATGTCACCACGAGGTCATGCCTTACCGAAAAAGATTCAGCATGTCTGACCTGGCAACTTCATGGCGGGCGGCTCTCTGCCTCTGCCTGACTCTCCTCCTTTCTCCCAGCATTCTCTTCTGTCTACTCCACCCACCTATGTTCTGACCTATCAGGCCAAGCAGTTTCTTTATTAATTAACCAATGAAAGCAACACATAGAAAGAAGACCCTTCTACATCAGGATCCCTTCATTATATCCTCTTATACGTTCGCCATCCTTTTCTTAGTACTTAGTATCTGTATGTTCTGGGTTGAGGTGCACCAGACACGGGTAACCTACCGCAGGGTCCTTTCCTGACTGCACACTTATCCAGTCCTTGCGGATCTTGGACTAGTTGGCAGAGCTCATGGGAAGCTCTTTTTGGTCTATTCATGTTTGTTTTTACAACTTCTCCCTCAGGAAATAAGGGCCTGACCTTCCCAGCCCAGTACTTTTCTGATGTCCTTCCTCAAAACAAATGCAAATCTTTTTTTTAAAATTAAACACTTCATCCTAACACAGAGTTCCCTCTTTTATCTATCTATCTATCTATCTATCTATTTATTTATTTATTTATTTATTTATTTATTATTTTGTATACATTGGTGTTTTGCCTGCAGATCTGTCTGTATGAAGGCATCAGATGCCCTGGAACAGGAGTTACAGTTGTGAGCTGCCACGTGGGTGCTGGGAATTGAACCTGGGTCCTCTGGAAGAGCAGTCAGTTCTCTTAACCACTGAGCCATCTCTCCAGCCCCCATGAATGCAAATCTTATCCTTCTGTGGCAAGCACTGCACTCAGTCATGGGAGGGACCTCCAGGGACTCCTTGATCTACGTCTTTCAAGATTGTTCTCACTAAGTTGGTTCCTTCCAAAATTTTGAGCAACTGCCTGATAGCATGGCCCTATGCTCTGACATTTTCTCCCTTCATCCAGACTGTGTGCCATAAGGGCATGTTGTGTTGGTGATTAGAAATTCTAAAAGTAAACAATAGCCAGGCGTCTAGAGTTCAGTTTCTATGTAACACCCACCGTTTGAGCACAGCGTATTTCCCTGTTCAGGCTCTTTCCTATGGCTCTCTGCTCTGTATATAATGTGACCCATCCTCTCTACTTCAGACCATCCTGTGTTCGCCCTCCCTAGCCAGGGAAGAAGTTGGCTTTGGTTTCAAGCTGCTTGGCTAGCCTTGTTCGTCTTGCTCTTTATGTACCTCAGATCTTCATGGTGTGTTCTGGGTTCCCCTGATTGTTCCTTGCAGCCGTAGTTTGGAAGCTTATTCACAGCCTTTAAACTCAGTCGCTTTGGCCTTCCCACACTGAAAATGTTTAGCCTGGTTTTGCAGTGCAGTGGTGACCCTGGGAAAACCAACACGTATTTATGGAAACTAAAGCTCTCCACACTTGCTAACAAGCTGGTGACTCAGTGCCCAGATTTCCCGTGTGCCCATTACTGTCTTTCCCATCACTGTTCCGCCCTTCGGCTATCTCAGCCCTAGACGAATTTGTTCACCACAGCTCATTGTCTGTATAAAGTGTTTTCATCCTTATGTGGTGGTTTGAAAGAAAAAAATGACCCCCAAATCATGCCGTAAAACAATCCCACACCAGTTTGGAATTAGGATGATAACAGGGTTATTTAAGGGGAAAACTTACAGATCACCATCCTAAACAATAGTCCTCTGAGTGCAAACAGGAACAGAGTTTGGCAGCTGGAACAGGAGCGGGAAGCAAGAGAGCAGGAAGAACTGCTTTTTAAACTATGGGAGACCACGCCCAAGTTGGCTGGTATCTTAAAGACTATTGGCTGAAGGAGCAGAATGTGCTTCCACAGCACCCAAAGGTAGTGGCACAACTAGGAGGTGTGACTTTGTTGGAGTAGGTGTGGCCTTGTTGGAGAAAGTGTATCTCTATGGGGGTGGGCTTTAAGGTCTTCTATGCCCAAGATACCACTCAGACCATTTCCTGTTGCCTGCAAGATGTAGTACTCTCAGCGACTTCTCCAGCACCATGTCTTCTTGCATGCCACCATGTTCCACCATGATGATAATGGACTGAACCTCTGAAATTGTAAACGAGCCACCCCAATGAAATGTTTTCCTTTAGGAGTTGCAATGGTCACGGTGTCTCTTCATGGCAATAAAAAAACCCCAAGATACCTTGTTAATTGGGTTTCCACAAGTTCAATGTTTGTATAGTCCTTTTTGTCTTAAATATTTCATCTTATGGAATAATTTGAGTTTTCAATCAGAATGCTGTTAAGTCATACTGGTTGTTCTCAATAAAGCAAGAAAGTATTGACTTTCTGAGTTTTCTCTTCTGAGTCTAAGTAGAATGTTCCTTAATGGTCCCACTGAAAGACAGTCATGCCTTCTGTAAGTACATTAAACATTGTCTTAACCCTCGTGGCATTAGAGACCACAGCCAACAATTCTGTTATGATATGGATAATATGTCAGGCACTGAGCCAAGGCATCATTGAATATACATCATTGAATATACATTGAATATACATCATTGAATATACATAATTGAATATAAAATCTCATTTTTTCCCACCTCATGGTAGTTTCATCAGTAAGTCTAACAAGATTACAGAGTTTGACTTAGCCTTTGCTTCTGGAGTGAGAGAGTTCTTATCACCGAGAACGTGAGGTCTCTGATCGGATGCTAAAGCAGATGCTGGAGGATCATCTCAAGTGGTCAAGTGCGTGCTGTGGAAGGAAGCTACGTGGGGCCCAGAACTGTACTTCAAATACATGTTCTTAGTCATACCCTGAAATCCAGCGTTGTTAAAGACATGTCTAGCAGGGAGGTGTATAATGTGGGATAAATTGTCATTCTTTATCCAGGCCTGACATTTTCTAAGATGAAATTATGATACTGATGGAATACATACATACATATCTATCTATCTATCTATCTATCTATCTATCTATCTATCTATCTATCTATCTATCTATCTATCATCTATATCTATCTATCTATCTATCTATCTATCTATCTATCTATCTATCTTGCTTTAAAACTCATCTGTGGTCCACTGAGAGGCACTAAACACGATGAACTATTTTGAATCAGGCAATAGGGCCTTTGATGGTTGTATATTATATATTAAGCTCTCATAATAATGTGCGAAAGAATGAAGTCTAAATGTGGAGACTTAAAAATGTATTGATTTTTTTTCACTGCTGTCGTCCCTTAGCAAACCTTCCAAAGATGCACCTGATGCCTGGTGTGTATGTGTGTGTGTGTGGGGGGGGCGTCATCCCTGTGATTCTAGAACTTGGGAAGCTGAGGCAACACAGTTCCCATCCAGCCTGGGATATACAGTGAGATGTCTCAAAAAATAAAAGGGAAACAACATGAGACACTGGAGTGGGCAATGATGATCACCCAGAGTTGGAGGAGATAAATCAGACAACACAAAGACACTGGGTGATGCAGATATTCACAAACTTTCTGTTTATCATTTAAAAAAAATATTTTTCTTTTATTTCATTTTATGTGTATGAGTGTTTTGCCTGACTGGTGCCCTCTGAGGCCAGAGAAGGGATGGGTTCTCCTTGCCCTGGAGTTACAGATGCTTGTAAGCCATCATTCTTGGAATTGAACCCAGGTCCTCTGGAAGAACAGTTGTAACATGAGGGATGGCTAGCTTGCTGGGGTGTCCTCTGAGGATATGGATAGTTGGACTGGACGAAAGGGATATAGCTCATCAGGGGTGTGTAGGAAGAGCGGAAAATTTGCTGTGCCATCTGTAACATGAAGGCCGGCTTGTTGGGGTATCTGTCCTGCCCAGTACCCCACAGCCGGCAAGTCCCAAAGAAAATCACACATAGGACTCCATAAGATTATAAACTGATTGGCCCATTAGGTCAGGCTTCTTGTTAGCTCTTTTAACTTATATTACCCCATTATCCTTACCTATGTTAGCCACATGGCTCAGTACCTTTTCTAGCTGGGCGGCTCACATGTTGCTTCTTCGGTGATCTGGGCTGGACTGGAGGAATGAGCTTCCTCCTTCCTAGCCTTCTCCTGTTCTCATTGACCCGCCTCTACTTCCTGTCTGGTTGACCTGCCTATACTTCCTGCCTGGCCAATCAGCGTTTTATTATACAGGATTGACAGAATACAGATAATTCTCCCGCACCAAACAGTAAATACTCCTAACTGCTGAACCATCTCTCCAGCCCTGGTTACTCTTCTTAATGTTCCTCTTAACTAATATCAACCAGATAACTATCTCTTTAATTAGCATGAGTTAAACTTGACATTCATTAGTGGAATTGTCATAGAAAAAGACTGAGTCTGTGAGCAACGTTTTTGATGCAGCTAGTAATTTTACTTGCATATCTGTGCTAAGTGCTACGAACTGTTAAAGAAGCAATAGCTACATTTCTTTTTAAATTGCAATTATATTTATTATATTACATATTTGTGTGTGTGCCTAATATGTGTTGGTGCCGGCATGCCATGTCATGAAAGCAGAGGTTAAAGGTCAACTTTGTGAAGTTAGTTCTCTTTGCCCATGTTTATGTGGGTTCTGAGATTTGAACTCAGGTCTCCAGACTTGTGCAGCAAGTGCCCTTATCCCTGAGCCGTCTCACCAGCTCTCTGTGCTTTCTTTTCTAAACAAACCAATCTATATGTATGTGTGTGTGTGTGTGTTTCATGTTCACATGTGAGCTCATACATACACCTACATGTGTGCACAAGGAGGCCAAAAATCAACCTTGGGTGTCACTTCCTTTGACAGAGGGTTTCTTATTGGCCTGAAGATTTCCAGTTAGGCCAGAGCGGCTGACCAGGACCTTCAGAGAGTTTCTCTACCTCCCTAATGCTGGGCTTACAATCATTCACCATGCCTGGCCTTTTTTTCATGGGTTTTAGGGATAAAAGTCAGGTCCTTGTGTTTACAAGGCAAAGCCTTTTCTGACCGAACTATCTCTTCAGCCAAAACTGATGATTTTAATGTGAAAGACATTAAAACAACATATTTTCATTTCCTGAAAGAAATGTCCATGCTTGAAAGTGGAAGTGACGTGTCAGAGTAAGTTTCTTCTTCGACAGGCTCATGCAGAATAGTTCTGCAAATCAGACGATGCGCAAAGAACTACTCCTTTCAAACACACAGAGCACAAATGTCGTTTAATTGCTTTTACACCACACCAGAAGGTACTGCAAGGATCTTAGCTAGGAAGCCCAAGTTGGAAGCCAGCACCAAGAGGGCCATCTTAGAGACTGTTTCAGTGTTTCAAAGCTGTTTCAATGTTTCAAGCTGCTTCAATGTTTCAAAGAGTGACAAGGAGTTCTGAAAAGAAAGCGGCCTCGTCACTATCAACATGGACACACTCTAGCTATTCTGACACTCTCAATTTTCTGCAGTTTCGGTAACCGAAATACATTTTATTCTCACTACCTAATTACATTTTATTGTCCAACTATCTTAGATTTAAACATCACTGTTCATTCTGAATGGTAAAACAGAGTCCAGAGCATCCGTCTAAGGTATGTCCACGAAGCTCTTAATACACTGGACCCTAGGAATCAGTGTCCCCTGTTTGTTGGTCATTGCCTCAGCTATGTCTATTCAAAGTCCATACCCCACAAATTTCAATGCAAAGTTCCAGCGGCATGTGCTGCCCCGGTGCTCACTGATCTAGACAAGAAGACATTTGAGACTTGCTCTCCAAATAAGACGGTAGGGAAGTTGCTTCTGCAACTATGTAGCTAATTACTTAGTCATTGCTAATTATTGAGCTGTGCTTGCCAGTATGAGAGTCATTAGCTACTTATGGCCTTAAACAAAGTTACCTAAAATTAATCATCTCAGTTTTCACTCACTGTTTCTACTCACTGAGTACTCCTACCTGACTCACAGGCTCTACGTCAGAGGGCAGCATACACATTTACCCAGAATTCTAGTGGACTAGGGTGGAGGGTGTTCTGGAGAGACATTAAGTCCCCTCTGGGAGTAGATTTGACTGAAACAGATGCTTGCTGGTGTGCTTGCTTGAGTTCTTATAGTAATTTAGCAACCTCACAACACTCAGCTCTGGCTGCACATTAATGTCACACACAGAGAATCTGCCTTAACTGGACAGAGAACCAAGGTTTTTAATTTAATTTTTTTCTTTTATTTTTATTATTTATGTGTTTGAGTGTTTTGCCTACACACACATCTGTGCTCCACGTCTCTGCCTAGTGCTCAAGGAGGTGTTGCGCCTCCATGCGGGAGCTGAGAATCAAGCCCAGGTCCCTTGCAACAACAACAATTGCTCCTAATCACTGAGCCAACTATGTGGCCCCAAGAACCAAAGCTTTTAAAAGTACCCTATGTGGGCTCTATTTTGTGGACAGGCTTGAGATGCACTGCCTCTGCACACACATCTGTTCAATGTGGGGATGGGGAATCAAACTCTGAGCTATTACAATGATAGTAGGCACTCTTAACTGCGGAGCCATCCATTGCTCTATTTCTTGCTGGGGGAAAATAGGTGCTTTTAGGTTCAAAATAGTCACTGAGTCTAAAACCTTTGTCAGTGATAGCCCAGATTAGATTTAGTGTAGTCACATCTGGTATTTATGCTTCCTAGGAGATAATAATGTGATTAAAATAACATTTGAGCATTCAAAAGCATTAAGTTGACAGAAGCCATGCCCTTTAAATCCTTGGCAGTTGACTGTGCAATGTTTAGACATGAATGGCTTGAATGGGGTGAATACTTTTTCTTGTGACTTAAAGTTCCTATTATTTTTCCCCCAATCTCCCAGGGTCCTGTCATGACAGACAAGCTCTCCAACACTGAGCTGCATTCATTCCCAGCTCTTTCTTTGTGATTTAAAAGTAATTATGACTAAAATTAGGGGAATAAACATAACAAGGTGACAATAGAACCCACCTGCTGCCTCTGAAGGACTCTCACGATCTGGTCCTGCCCGTCCGTCACGGGCCTTCTGCACTGCTGTTCTGTGTGCAGGTCCGCGCACAGGGCTTCCCACACATGGGTTCCCAGTGGCTCCTTGCCTCACTGTGTCCTTGAACTTCCTGGTGTTCACTCTTGGGATTCTTTCTCTTAAGTATGAATGTGTGGCACACTTTCACAGAATGGTACTTAATTCTAAAGGAAAGATATTCAGGCACTTAATGTTACAGGATTTGATAATGTTGTTATTATATTCGGTGTCAGGGACAACAGGATATGAAGGGACTCTAGCGAGCATGGCAAACGAGGCTCTGAGAGCCAGGCCTTGTCCTTCTCCCCCATTCCCTCTGCCTTGCTCAAAATCGTGAGATTATATTCCTATAGCTAGCCACCAATGTCTATATACTTATTTGGCTGCTTTCTGCTCCTGAGGCTGACTACCAAGGTTCAGCTAAGGAAGTATTGAAGTTCAGCAATCAAAAGCCTTCTTTGGCTCACCTAATGACATGCCCAGTTAAAGTTAAACACCTCATCCTAACACAGGGGTTTCCCCTTTTACCTTTATAAACTGCCACTTGCCTAAACTGCCACATCTGTCTCCTCTCTATCCAGAGGCACTCCTTCGGTGTGCTCCCCCTGCCATGGAGACAAATAACCTTCTTTCCCCCCTCCCTCACCATCTATCTCCCGTCTTTGTCTCTTCTTCCTTTGTCTTGTATTCGCCCTGGGACAAATACATCTCCTTTGTGCTGACAACTTGGTCTGGGAGAGCCTGAGCATCACGATACTGGTCCATAACGGGATGCACAAGTCAAGCAATGGCAATGCAGCGCAGTGAGAGGTTGAATGCACACCGTCCATAGGAACGATGCGGGGACATTTTAAAGCGAGAGCAGTGTGAGCTCTGGTGGATCTCCAGCCCCCACCAGCATGAGGCAAGCTCAAGTTAGGGCAGAGGGCTGAATCTGGGCCCCAGAGCTCTGGCTGTCTAGCACTGTTTGGTTGGTTGTTTTTTTGAGACAGTGTCTCTCTATGTAGTCCTGGCGGTCTTGGAACTCACTTTATAGACCAAGCTGCCCTCAAACTCACTGAGGTCTGCTTCTTTTCTGCTTGAGCCACCACTACCCACGGGATTTGCACTCTGACTGCCCCAGGCTACACACAGTAGCGCTGCTGGAGAAATCTTTCTCAAACTGTGTGGCCTTTTGCCTTTTTGATATAGACTACATGCACTTAATATGCCTGAGATAGATGCCAAGCAAATAAAAAGGATGAAGAAATGTTGTTGAGTCAGGAAGGAAATGGCTATCAATCTGGTTAGAGCAAAAGACACATCTGGAGGTTGAGACAAACCAAGACTGGCCTGGATCAAATCATATGTGGAGAGAGAGAGAGAGAGAGAGAGAGAGAGAGAGAGAGAGAGAGAGAGACTTTGGAGCAGGCAGCCGCAAATGGGATAAGTTTGTGTGGAAAAATGCCTAAGCGTTCTAGTGCTATTTAAGAAAAGGGGAAATGGGTTTCCAAGCATTTACTGTCCTAGCTATTAATTACAATCATTTAAAATGTGTATGGCAGTATCTGTGAAAATTTAAAGACTGTATTTCCTTAATCCAAAAAATTGCACCAACATACTCTACCTTCTAGACACAAACTAGCATAATAAAGTTATTAATAATAAATAATAAAAATTAAGATAATAGCTATCTATTGAGCCAATGATTGCAGTTGCAACAGAAATGGAAATGTGAATCACAGAGAGGACTTTGGGATGGGTCATAATATAGTTTCTCTTTGGAACACCATACAGAAAATTAAGATCCATGATAAATAAAGAAACTAAACAGTTTAACCGAGGCAAAAGTAAAGAGGATCTATGCACAGGATCCCTATACTACATGGAAAGACAAAGCCCTCCACATAGGGTCTACTTAGAGGAGAAGTGTGAGAACCCATGCTGGGCTCATAACACTTGTTGGAAGGGCTGGCAGCTGAAGATACTGGTCAACAGAACCATAAAGCAGGGCTTGTTTCTGTATTTTAGTTATCTCCTTACCTTTAAGGAGATGCTTCCTTGTAACAGAGGCAGAAGGTTGCGAATTATCTAGAAGTTTAAAATTCTTTTCATCTGATTTTTCAAACTTAGGCTGTCCTGAAAAATGAAAACATTAGTGGATGATACCCCCGATTAAACAACTTCAGTTTTAAAAGACTTAAATATCAACCCTCTCCAAAGCACAGCTTCCTTCTAAGTACAGCTGTAACCCATATAAAGCGGTGTAACCAGTGCCAATGGTTTCGGTCAAGAATACCCACTATGGTGTCATCGCACACCCTGGTTCCAGCAGTCAGGTGGCTGAGACAGGGAGATGGGTATCAGCCACCTAGCCTTCCTACATGTGGCATATGATACCAGCCTTCCTAAACACAGCTCCCCTGTCTTAAAAAAACAGATAGGAGTCTGGAGGAATAGCTCAGTGGTTAAGGACATTGGGTGTTCTTTGAGAGGACCCAGTTTTGATTCCCAGGCTCGACATGGTGATTTACAATGATCTATTACTCTCATTTCCTCTTTTGATCTCCCCATGCAACAGGCATGTACACAATCCATTCATGCAAAATACTCATACACATTTAAAATCAATATTTTTTAAAGCAAATAAATTCAAAATGTCAGTAGGACAATTAATCATGAGTTTATGAGTATGAGTGGCTAAAATGTAAATTTTTGGTTGTAGTAATTTGTATATGGAAATAAACTTATTTTTGGAAAGGAAGGCGATATTCCAACAATGGGAAATGCAGTGCAAGAATAGAGGTAGGGCTGGAGTGTGGTTCCGTCCAGCACAGATGAAGCCCTGAAGGAACTCCTGGCAGAGCATGGCCAATGTGGTGGCATGCTACTGTAATGGCAGCACTTGGAAGAGTGTGGGTGGGGTGATCAGATGTCCAAGGCTATCCTTAGTTGTATAGGGAGATCTTTGCTGTCCATCCAAAAATATATTGGAAAATTAAGTATTGAATAGGGGTTTCCTTCTGTTTTAATTGTAGTATTTTTGTAGTTTAGCTCTTACTTATAGGTCCTTGATTCATTCTGAGTTGGGTTCTGAACATAATTTAAGGTAAGGGCCCTCATTTCCTGGTTCTGTACAGGATATCTAGTACCCAGCACCATCCCTGGCAGATGTCTCTCTCCACACTCTGTGGTTGGCCACAGAGGGATCTCTCTTTGTTTCACTGGCCTGGGTGTCATCTGTCTGTGTGTCAGGACCACAATGCTTTCACTTTTGTAGCTTGGGAGTAAGTTCTGAAATCATGAAGCATGACTCTTCTTACTGGGTTCATTGACTAGATTATTTGACCACCATAGTCTTTGGAGAGGTCATCTGAATTTGAAAATGAACTTTTCTATTTCTGTAAAATGCCTTTGGAATTCTCAAAGGGACTTTTCAGACTCTTTAGATCATATTCTGTAGTTTTGCTACCTAAAATATAATTCCATGCCAGGCATGGCAACACATGCCTTTAATCCTAGCATTTGGGACATACAGGCAAGTAGATCTTTAGGAATTCAAGGCCAGTCTGGTCTTCACAGTGAGTACTTGGCTATCTAGTGAGACCCTGTTAATATCAACCAACCAACCAACCAACCAACCAACCAACCAACCAACCAACGAATCAAACAAACAAACGAGCAGACAAAGAAATATATAACATTGTTAGCATTTCAGTTCATGAAGAGACTAATGCTGGCTAAGATAGAAAGAGGTATAGGATTACTAATTTGTCACTTATACACTGGAATCTATTAGGCGGTTAGCTAATCGATATGTTGTGAATGTGGCTATTTTCATTCTGTGTATGTTTCAGTGTGGTTTCCCTGTGTGAGCAGGTATGAGGTTAGCAGTGAACGCTGAGTTTCATTCCACGGGTGCTAGTCGCTGTGTTTCTTTTGAGACAGGGGTTCTCTCTGGCTCAGAACTCATAGATTAGGTTGAACAGACTGATTAGCGGGCCCCATGGGTCCACGTGTCTCTGCCTCTCCAGTTTTAGGATTACAAGCCATTTACTGAGCTATCTCCCCAGTCACACTGCCTGTTTTCCTTTCTCCCTCTCCTCCTCTCCTCCTATCCATCCCCCACCCCCATAAAAGCCAAAGGTTGATGGCAGGTGTTTTCCTCAACCATTCTCTACCTAGTCTAAAATTATTTATTTATTTGTAGTGTGTGTGTGTGTGTGTGTGTGTGTGTGTGTGTATGCCACTTATGTGTTTGGAGTCCCTCTACCTTGCCAGGTAAGAAGAAGATGTCTAATCCCTTGGATCTGGAGTTACAAGCAGTTGGGAGCTGCCTGTAGTGGGTGCCAGGAATTAAAATTACAAGTGGAAGAATAGCAAATGTGCAAAACCAGTGAGTCATCTTTCTAGTCCTCCATCATGGCCTTTGGGAAGAGTCTCTTCCCACCCAATGAACTCACCATATTGGCTAGACTTGCTGATCAATGACCCCCAGGGACCCACCTCTCTCTGCCTCCCCAGGGCTGGGATTACAGGAATGTAGGTTTTGCGTGTGGCTCTGTACGTGGTGCTGGGGATCCTAACTCAGGCCCTGGGCTGCACCACAAGCACTTGGCTGACAGAGTTCTGAGTCCATCCCAGCTCTTCCATGTTTGGTAGAAACAAAAACAATGTAATAAAAAGTGTTCAGTGATACCACAGCTCCACTGATGGTGGCTGTCACAGTAAAAACCTAAAGGTCTCTCAATAAGTGAGATATTGAGTAACTATGACCCCCCCTTTTCAGATCATCATGCAGAAAACAAAGCTGTGAGAGATGAAGGAACTGCATCCACTCACTTAGGTTAGTGGTAAGGGGGGAGGTCCACACACGGGGTCCTTTGTTGTACAGAACCGCAAAGCCCTCCACACCCCCATCTCTTTAGGTAGAGATTGTGCAAAACCTGCTGTGCTTGTCACAATGGCCACTCATTGGAAGGGCCCATGCTTGAGTATACAGGTAAACAGAAACCACGGACCTGGAAGGCAGAGAATCACCTCACAGGTCTGTATTACAGAGACTCCTTTACCTTTAAGGCCGCCCTTACTGGAGATAGATGTTAAAGGAACCAAATTATTTAGAAGGTCAACACCTTTCTTGTTTAATGTTGTAGGTTTAAGCTGCCCTGGAAACACAAGAACAATGTCACTCAAGGGTACTAGAAATAAACTAAGTTTGTTTTATAGAGACACAGTTTTTTTTTTTCTAGCCCTGGCATATCTAGGGTTCACTTTGTACACTAGATTGGCCTCCAACTCACAGAGATTGCCACCTCTGCACTGGGTGCTGGGATTGATAAAGTACCCCACCATGCAGGCTGGAAATAAACTAATTTTAATTCTTAAAAAGTTAAAAATGACCTTAATCTTCTTTGTAAAGCAGAGTATCTGACAACCCTCTTCAGTTATTTAGAGAAAGTGACTTAACCAACATAAATACATTCTATCAGCACTTTGCTTTGCTCACAGTGGATGTGTTATGTCGATGTAAGAATGTGAGTCAGACAGGTGGTGGTACACGCCTTCCCCCCAGCACTCGGGAAGCGGGAGCCGGCAGATCTCTGTGAGTTGAAGGCCAGTCTGGTCTACAGAGTGAGATCCTGGACAGCGAGGGCTTCAGAAAATCAAAGAAAGAGTGTAAGTCAGTGATGCTGAAGAAGAATTGATTGTGCCAGTATACACCAACACTTTTTAGGCCAAGGTCTGAGGGCGATGGCAATTTGGAGACTCTCTGGCCAGTATAGCCAGCATCCCTGCACATGGCAAGATCCTGTCTCGAAAGAAGAATGGTATCCTAATTCAAAGACTGCACACATGACAGAGAATATTAAGTACTTGTATTTCTGGGTCGGATTTGCCTCACTCAAAATTATTACTTTCGTATTTTCATCTTGATTTGTTTATCTTGGGTTTCATGACCTCAGCTTTTCTTACAGGTGAACAATATTCCACCGTGTATGTATGTGACTTTTCCATTATCTATTTATCTATTGATGGGCATCTAGACTGTATCCATTTCCTTGCTATTGTGAACATGGAAGCCATGAGTATGCCTGTGTAAGTATCTCTTGTTATAGGAGCCTGCTTGTTTGTTCCCGGCTGCTCAGCCCCAAAATAATCACACAGAAACCATATTATTAGCAATGCTGTTTGGCCAATAGCTTAAGTGTATTTCTGGCAAACTCATATCTTAAATTAACACATCTCCATTAATCTGTGTATGGCCATGAGGCTGTGGCTTACTGGATGAAGTTCTAGCATCTGTCTCTGGTGGGGCTACACGGCTTCTCCTGACTCGGCCTTCTTTCTCCCAACATTCAGTTTAGTTTTCCCCATCTAGTTCTACTCTGCCCAATCAACAGGCCAAGGCAGTTTCTTTATTAACCAATGGTATTCACAGCATACGGAGGGGAATCCCACATCACTCTCTATAGTAGGGTGCAGAGTGATTTGTGAACACACTCAAGAATAGTAAAAGTAGTTTTCTATATGAAACTTCATAGTGATTTCCACAGTGCCTAACAACAACTAAGTGTTTTTCTTTGTGCATATCTATGCCAATGTTTGCTGTCATTTTTTTTTAAATTGTAACTATTATTACCGGGGTAAGATGCAATCACAAAATAGCTTAAGTGTACTTTTTCCTAATGGCAAAGGATAATAAACATTTGAAAAATATTTGCAAATATTCTTGGCCATTTTTTTCTTACACACACTACAGTAGATGGTACTATACCCATATTCAAATAGGCAGCACTAAGTGGACTTGTGGATTTAAAAGCATAGTCCATGAAATTGTGAGGAAGAAATGGTGGATGGATGGGATGGCTAAGAAAAGGGTTAGATTTGATCAAAACACAGCACATGCATATGTAAAATCATCAAACAATAAAAGGAGTAAAAATAGAGCTACTATATACAAATGTCAGCGATAAAACACTTTCACAATAGTAGCATGATGAACAAAATCATGAGTAACTATATTATAAATCCTCAGATACACATCTAATATAAAGCCACATGCATAGCTAAATAGAAGGTGAAATTCTCTTTATGAAAATTACAGTGCATGCATGAAGTGAGGAGCTAAGAAATGCTATTGTGTGCCCATTTGAATAGTATTTTATAGAAAACATAATGAAGGTAGTTTTAATATCTGCTTATTTGCAGGCAAATTCTAACCTAATAAAAGGCAGAATGTGGAATCATTAGAAAATACTTTTAAAACTTAGTGGGCAAAATTTACACAAGCATGTTGAATTTTCCCAATATATTTCTTCATAAAAATGAGTTTTTCTCATTTATTAAGACAAATGTTTGAAAAATGTACATGTGACATTCTTTTTAGATCCAACGTTGGATGCACTGATAGAAATTATTTATCCTCTCATAATTTCAATTGCACACACGAAAGGTATTGATCGGTGAGGGCATGTGTGTTGCAAATGGTAGGGCGGATCAAGGAAGTCTGCTGCAGGTCAGGTGACACCGTGTGCTCGTGGCTCCAGCTTCTTGACATCCCTCCCAACATTTGTAGCGGTACTCTAGGGTCCCCACAAGGACTTAGAATACTGTGGTCCCAAAGAGCCAACCGACTTCTCAGGCTGGAAATATAACTGGGGAGCACTGGAGTGTTGGCTTGTCTGGCGTGGATCATGAAAACAAGAGGGGTCATGAATATCGGCTCCACAGTTTTAGAGAGCTGGTGTGGGTCAGAGTCCACGCAATCAGGTCCCAAGAGGTCACCGTGCGAAGCTATGAAGGTGAAGCCCAAGTTGCAATGGAGAACCCGGGATATTAGAGCTGCCAGGACTGTGGGATGTCTGAGTAAAGCTGCAGTCGTGAAACGAAGCCAGCTTAACCAAAGGCAGTGTGTGCTGTAGACAGCAGAACTGGAGGGGTGGGGCTGCTGAAACCCATTAGAACTCAGATGATCCCATTCTGCGTCCCAGATGCTGAACATGCAGCTGTAGATTTGGTGTTTTCCCTGCTGTATTTAGTCATGCTTTGGAATGGGAGACTCATTTGGTGTCATGATGAAAATATGTCCCAGGACTCTTATTTTAGGGGAGCACACAGAAACTGTCTTGTATCTTAGGTGACAATGTAAATTTTGGACCTTTAACCTATTGGAACTGTTAAGGATTACAGGGACTTTGGAACCTGGATTGTATTTCCATGATGAGAGGACCACGATTTGCTGAAAAGAGGCATGTGACTAAAGTGACATTTTTGGGTGCCAAGTTGACAAAAAGGCAGTGCTGTGATTGTTAGTGTTAATTGTCAATGTGATATATGTGTGTATATATATACCATATATATATATATAATCATCTGAGAGATGGATATCTGCACATGACTGTACAGGATTATCTTGTTTATATTCACTGAAGTGGTGGGAGTTCTTAGCGGGGATCCTGAATTTGCTTATCTGTTTTTCTGACTTGCCAGACCTACACCTGTTCTTCAAACTATCATGGCCTGCAGCTGTTCCAACTGCTGTGGTCTGCTTCCGGGCAGTGGAGGTCTGCCTGTGTCGGGGCCTCGGGCACAGAAGCATGGTCTGCTTCCGGGCAGTGGAGGTCTGCCTGTGTCGGGGCCTCGGGCACAGAAGCATGGTCTGCTTCCGGGCAGTGGAGGTCTGCCTGTGTCGGGGCCTCGGGCACAGAAGCATGGTCTGCTTCCGGGCAGTGGAGGTCTGCCTGTGTCGGGGCCTCGGGCACAGAAGCATGGTCTGCTTCCGGGCAGTGGAAGTCTGCCTGTGTCGGGGCCTCGGGCACAGAAGCAGGAGGGGATGGTGGTGGGGTGGGGTGGTACAGTAGAACGGGTCTTTGGGAATCAGATGCTAATTGTAGTTTTCAGGAAATTGTTTTCTAATACCTATTAAAACTGAAAACACGTATAGGTTGTTAATTTAACAATCTCTTCTAAAAAACTTCATAGAAACATGAGTAGTGTAATAAAAATGTGTGCAATAATACTTATACTTCCATTGACTGTGGTTACAACAGAGATTTAAAGGTGATTCAGAAAGGGACTATTGATGTGTGATATGTTTACATTTCAGAATATCATGCAGAATATTAAGGGTGTGAGACAAGAAGGAAGTTATTAATTCCTTTGGGGTAGAGGTAAGAGGCATCGATGCAGAGGATCCTATCAGTGTACAGAACCACCAAGCCCTCCACAGACATGTGTACTCCCAGGAAAAGACTGAGAACATAGACAGCGCTTATAATGTCAGCTGTGTGTCGGAAGAGACCACATGCCGGGGAATACTCAAACAGACACGGAAGTGACAGGGCAGGGCTCTGTCTCGCACACGTGGAGGCCAGGTATCTCATTACCTTTCGGCATCTGTTTCTTTACGGAGGATGTTGAAGTGTTCAGACTATAAGGACCATCAGCAACTTTCTTGTCCACGTTTACAGACTTATTTTGCTCTGAAAAATAAGAACATCAGTAGATGATGCTAGTAATAAAATGATTTGCAACTTTTAAAATAATAAATTTTAATTTTCTCTAAAGCACAGTTTCCTTCTGAGTGTTTAGCCATCTATATAAAGTAGTTCAGTCAACACAAACGGATTCTGTTAGAGCTGCCCTAGCCTGGAAGTTGATACGGAGTTGGTGCACCCCTGTTATCCCAGCACTTGGGAGGCTGAGGCAGGAAGGCAGGTACCAGGCTGTCAGTCTTCTCACACATGGAGCGCGGGGTACCAACTTTCCAACACACAGCACCTTGTCCCAAAACCAAATACAACGCTATAGATAAATAACTTTAAAAATCAGCAGAAAAGTAAATAAAAACCAGGAGCGGCTAACATGTAAAATTTAAGTTATAGTTTAAATCCCCAAGTTTGTTTGTGATTGTTTTGACTACAGCAGTCTTCTCAACAGAAGGTGTGATCCCCCCTAATAAAGGATACAGTATGAGGATGGAGGGAGGGGCTGGGGTATGGTTCAGTCAGTAGTGCCTGCCAGCACACGTGAAGCCCTGTCCTACCCCAGATCGAAAGGTCTTTGCTGTCCATCCAAAACTACACCGGCAAATCAAGTGTCACATAGGGTTTCTCCTAGGTTTTCTTTAGTTACATTTATAGCTTAGTTCTTACTTATGGGTCTTTGATTCATTTTTAATTGGGTTTTGAACATAATTTGAGATAAGGGCCCTCGTTTCATGCTTCTCCATAGGATATTTAGTTTACCCAGCACCATCTCTGGCAGACGGCCCTCTCCACACTCTGCAGTTGGCCACAGAGGTGAGTTTAATTCTGGGATCTCTCTTTGTTTCACTGGCCTGGGTGTCGTCTGTCTCCTGCTTGGGAGTAAGCTCTGAAATCATGAAGCATGACTCCTCTTACTGGGTTCTTTGACGAGATTATTTGACCATCACAGTATTTGGAGAGGTCATCTGAATTTGAAAATGAACTTTTATATTTTTGTAAAATGTCTTTGGAATTCTCAAAGAAACTTTTCAGACCGTATTCTGTTGTTTTGACACCTAAAATATAATTCCACGCTAGGCACGGTGTCACATACCTTTAATCCTAGCAGTTGAAAGACATAGGCAGGTAGATCTTTATGAATTTGAGGCCAGTCTGGTCTACATAGTAAGTACTTGGCCATTCAATGTCCATGTAGTGATTCCCTGTCTCAAAAACACCCAAAGTAACACATAGTTTAATATTAATATTTTTAATCTATCAAAAGATTAATGCTGGTTAAGGCAAAGGAGATAGCTTTTTTCATCATGAATTTTCTGGCAGAATTATTAACTTTTATCCCTCAGGTACTCTGTAATGGTTTGAGTAAAAATGGCTCATTGAGAAGCACTATAAGTAGGTGTGGCCTTGCTGGGGGAAGTGTTGCTTTGTTGGAGCTCTGAGTCCATCCCAGCTCCTCCATGTTTGATAGAAACACAAACAATGTAATAAAAAGTGTTCAATGATACCACAGCTCCACTGATGGTGGCTGTCACAGTAAAAACCTAAAGGTCTCTCTATGAGTGAGATATTGAGTAACTATGACCTCCCTTTTCAGACCATCATGCAGAAAACAAAGCTGTGAGAGATGAAGGAAGTGCATCCACTCACTTAGGTTAGTGGTAAGGGGGGGAGGTCCACACACGGGGTCCTTTGTTGTACAGAACCGCAAAGCCCTCCACACCCCCATCTCTTTAGGTAGAGATTGTGCAAAACCTGCTGTGCTTGTCACAATGGCCACTCATTGGAAGGGCCCATGCTTGAGTATACAGGTAAACAGAAACCACGGACCTGGAAGGCAGAGAATCACCTCACAGGTCTGTATTACAGAGACCCCTTTACCTTTAAGGCCGCCCTTACTGGAGGCAGGTGTTGAAGGAACCAGATTATTTAGACGGTTAACACCTTTCTTGTCTAATGTTGTAGGTTTAGGCTGCCCTGGAAACACAAGAACAATGTCACTCAATGGTATTAGAAAAAAAAAATTAACATCAAATTTTAAACCACTCTCATAATGAAAACAACACTCAGGGCTTGGTATCATAACGGTTAAGCCTGAAAAGGCATTTGCTCCCAAATCTTGGTAAGCTGAGTTTGTTTAGCCAGAATCCGTGTAAAAGGAGAAAACTAACTCCACAGTGTTGTGTTCTGATTTCCATAGGCACACCACGGCACACTGGTCTGTGCCTTTCATGTATATACATGCTCTAAACTAAAAATCCAGAGTATTAAAAAAACAGAAACAAGAAGAAATGTATAGGGACTGAGTGGAGCCAGAGACTGACATACTGATGTGACCACACGGCAATGGCACTGAAGCAAGAACACGGAAACAGGCTCAACTGGGGAGTGCGAACTTGGATTGGTATGTAAAATGAAAAAAGATAGTTTGTTTTCTTTTTTTTTAAAAAAAATATATATATAATAAAAAAAGAAAGGAAGAAAGAAAAAATAGGATTGATGTCTATTTGAATACAACTGGTAAAATAAATTGTAGCATGCAGGGTCATTAGAAGATGTCTGATAAATGGGACCCCATTTCCCAGTCCCTTCAGTGGAAACTGACCTAGAATGGGATCATATTTGATTCCAGGTTAGGGCCGCTGGTGCTTACAATGTTCCACATCTTCTAGAAGCTTCAGAGGTGTCTATGAATCCAAGTTAAGGACCAGATTTGTCTTTGGGCAAGGCCTACAGGTGTGCAAAGGGGTTCGCAGCTCACATGAAAGCTTAAGAACCAGGTAGGAGACACTAGGGGACACAGAACTCGGACTAACAATTAGAGGAAGGTGCCAGATGAAGCCTCCGGACCTAAATGCCACCCCACAGAGGGAATGGAGACCCCAACCCTCCTAGGCCTTAGTCTTCTACTCAATACTGCAAATACCACCACTGAAGAAAAAAAAGATGATTCGGATTTTAAAAATAAAAATCCAAAAGAGAGAAATGTGCAGGCCCTAGTGCAGATGCAGAAACATGATAAACCAAGACAACATGCATTCTTCACAAACCACTAGTCCCATAGTAATGGTGACAATGGAGAAGTCACTTAGAATTAATTCCTTAGCCAAGGAATTAAAAAGTGCAGTGTAAGCATTTTGAACAACTCAAAGAACGCATGAGTGTACTTCCAGAGAATGGAAACAGATTTCAAGTGAAACGAGGCGGTCAATACAAGATGTGAAACGGAGATAACTGGAGGAGAAAATCCTAAACTGAAATGGCGCTGGAAAGGAAAACTGAAGAAGCCAAACAGAAGCCTCAGGGGAAAGCTTCGCCTGTAGAATCGCTTATGCAGGAAGCAGAGAAGCAGGGATAGGACTCAAGGTGCAGGAACTGGACCACACGGCAAAGGTGGGAACAGCCTTCGGAAGACACATGAACAGAAAGGAGAACGCTGTGAAGCCTTTCTCTGTAATAGATGGGGTTTTCTGAGAACGTGAGACTGCCGCGCTGCAAACGGCAGGGGTGTAGACAGGAGGCCGCCCGTGCCTGCTGGAGGTGACGGAACCTCTGCTTGTACGCTGACACCCTCGCTGATATTTCCTCTGTTTTTTGATTGTTTGAAGTAGGTGTTTCGCATGTCAGGTAAGTTCTCCACCGATGCACTGCATCCATTCCCACCCTTGTTCTCACTGAAAAATTTGAGACCTGACCACACTCTGCTGCCTAGAGGGATGTTGTCTGGCGCTCAAACTGCTGAGCCATCTCCACAGGCCCCAAAATGGACTTTTCTCGTTCTACAGCATGTCTTTGAATTCCAGGGGTGTCCCCTAGACTCTTCATATTACATTCTGTGCTACTGTTAGCTGACCGGTATAACCTATCTTCTTAATATTTTCAATTCATTAAAAAAAAAAATGTCGTGCCAAGAATCAGGAAACAGTTCTCCCAGCAGTTGCTTCCATGGCTACTAACTACAGCCATTCTAGAATGGTTATGTAGACACCTTGTACAGTATCTGTGGAATGAAGAGCGTACGTGCCCTGAATCCAACAATCCCATGTAATTGGAAGTTGAGCATTCATTTTCCAGCCACCCAGACCCGAATAATCACACAGAAACTATATTAATTACAGCATTGTTTGGCCAATGATTCATGCGTATTCCTAGACAGCTCTTACATCTTAAATTTACCCATTTCTATTTATCTATGTATTGCCACAAAGCTGTGGCCTACCAGTAAGGTTCCGGCATCTTTCTCCTTCGGCAGCTACATGGGTGTCTGCCTGACTCTGCCTTCTTTCTCCCTGCATTCAGTTTATTTTTCTCACTAACTCTATTCTGCCCTGCCCTAGGCCAAAGCAGCTTCTGTATTAACCAATGGTAATAAAACATAGTCACAACATACAGAGGGGAATCCCACACCAATCCCACTTATACCTTCTATGGTATAGCCAGAAACCGGTAATTTTCTGTGCAGTGGTAGTTATTATACTTCTGATTGTGTTTGCAGCAATAGAAATACAGAGATCACATAAAAAGGAGTCACTGAGGAGGTATGACATACTCTAATTTTAGAATATCATGCAGAAAATGAAAGGTTTGAACTTTGAAAAAAAAAAGGACCAATTTTACTGGGCTAGAGACCAGAAGGATCCATGCACAGGATTCTATCTATTACTGTGCAGAACCACACACGTATCTGCTTATGGGAAACATGCTGGCATCGTAACTGGCTGCTTGTTGGGAGGTCTGGTAAATGGATCAACGGGGTGGAAGACTTCTATGCCCCATAGGTGGATGACAGGGACTCCCTACCTTTAAGCACATTCTTCTTGGAAGTCAAATTTGAAATGTGAAGACTAATTGGAAGTTGAGCGCCTTTACCGCCTATCTTTGTAGACTTGGACAGACCTGGAAAAAAAGTGTGGGGGGACACATTGAATAATACTGGCAATAAATTAATTTCTCAAGTTATCCTCTCTCAGTTGTTCAGTTAAAGCACTTTGATCAGCACAAGTGGACAGTGTCTGAAGTAGACTTGCCTAGCGTTGCTGTTTTATGGAAGAGCACCAAAGTGCTAGTCAGGAATAAAAGAGAAGAGTGTCTGTCCTGGCATTTGGGAGGGCAAGCCAGGGAGACGGCTGCCTGCCGGCCAGTCTGGCTACACACCAAGCTGGATGCCAACTTTGCTGTGCACACTTGTCTCGGAAAGTAAGTAGAAACGCTACGTAACAATGCCAGAAAACGAATTTAAAAAGCCATCATGTCAGAACGAAAACAAAGAGTGACTGGAACATAAATTTCCAGATAAAATTTAATTTCTATGTAAAATTTTCTTTTTAAATATTTTGTTCATATGAGTGCTTTGCCTGATTTATGCCTGTGTACCACATGCACGCCTGGTGCTCACAAAAGCCAGAAGATTGCCTGGGTTGGGTTTCTGGGACAGACAGTTTTGAGTTGTCCCGTGGCTTCTGGGAATCCAACCCTGGTCCTCTGCAGGAGCAACAAGTGCTCTTAACGCCGAGCCATCTCCCTAGCCCCCTAAGGTTGTGCTTTTAAGTAGAAATTGATATTCCTACAAGGAAAAAAAGTGCAAGAATAAAGGGAGAGCATAAGAAATATAGCTGTGTATATTTGGGATACTACTAAAAGGAAAATATGACAAAAAATGTAGATTGTGGGGCTCAGGGGCTAAGAGTTCTCACTGCTCTTCCCAAGGACCCAGAATCGGTTCCCAGCACACAAAATAAAATAAAAATGTAAAAAAATATAGATTCATTATCTCTCCATTGGGACACATGCTGAAGTAAAGTAGACTCATGTCTGTTAGAGAAGCTGCCCTCAAACTTGGCTAAGTATATAAGAATGTTTTCAGTTTCGACATTGTATGTCTTGCACAAGAATGAAACATTCAAATGTTCGTTCATCCAGGCAAGTGCATCCAGGCAAGTGCTTGTATGAACTACATGCACTTGGGAGTTTCCTTCAGTTTCCCGGGTTGGATGCTCTGGAGCAAATCCATTTACTCTCACATTCTGCACACACAAGGAGAACATCTCCCTCTCTCTGTGATCAGATGGTCAAATGTGAACGAGGGTGTGGCAGTTTGGCAGAAAATGGCCCCCACAGGGAGTGACACTGTGAGGAGATAAGACCTTGTTGGAGGAAGTGTGCCACTGTGGGGGCGGGCTGTGAGGTTTCTTTTGCTCAAGCTTCCCTCAGTGTGACTGAGACCACTTCCTGCTGCCTGCACAACGTAGTACTCTCAATTACTTCCTCAGCACCATGTCTTCCTGCATGCTGCCATGTCCCACCAGGATGATAATGGACTGAACCTCTGAACTGTAAGCGAGCCAACCCAACTAAATGTTTTCCTTTAAAGAGTTGCCACGGTCATGGTGTCTCCTCCCAGCAATAGACACTCTAGGGTCCAGAGGGTCACTGAGATTGAGAGACCAGTTGTACTGCAGGTGGCAGGGATACAGGAGAAGCTGGTTAAGCCTACTGCAGCATAGGGGACACCATGTGTACCTAGTCATGACTTCTTTTTCTCTCTGAAAACATTAAATTACAGTGGATTTATTTGCAACTGTCGATGTCAAAGGACAACTGGAACAGGTAGGTTCTCTGTTTCTAGCATGTATTAAGGGGATGGAATTCATGTTAGGTTTAGTGGTAAGTGCCTTTATCCATTGATAACCCTCCCCCACCTGTTTATAATTTCTTGACATCCTTACCAAAATTTATTCTCCTTTTCTGTTTGTTTCAAGGCAAGTAAGTACTCCACCTCTGAACCATATTAATCCCACCTCTTGCTTCTGACAACTTTGAGACATGGTCTCACTGTTACCACTACTCAGGGTAGGTGTGAACATGTCATTCTCTTGCATCAGCCTCCCAAGGAAATGGGGTTACAGGCCGCACCCACAGACTGTTCTTTCTTGCACACTTGTAAATGTCAATAATTTTTTCTTTCGCTTTCTGCTTTCCTTTCTGTTTTCTCTCCAATAGCCATACAATGACTATGAAGTGTTGCCTCTCTGTGATTGGGGTCAATGTTTCCCGTGAATATTCTTCCTCCTAGTCCCACGGTAGATACAACAATATGGAAAAGAAATAATGCAATACACATTGATAGTCGCCGTGTCCTCAGAGTGGGTGGGGTCTCGTTGACAAGCCCTCCATTCTTGATGGATGATTGAAAAGATCAATGCTGGCTAGTATCCACAGCTGCTCTGTGTTTATGGTTACAGCAGCAGTGTTGTATCTTCATGGAAGCAATTCATGGCAATGACTCCCATCTTCCTGCTCTTAAATTGTTTGGGACATCTCTTAAGTAATGTTTCCTGGTCCGTTTGGGTATGATGTTTTAAATGTCCCATTTAGGTGGTGGACCAGAGAAGTCTGTGAGCCCCGCCTCCCAAAGAACATATGCTATTGTCATTGCTTTTTGTTACCCACCAGACTTACATAACGAGACGTGATTGGTTAACATATCACACAGTTTATCCAGGGCACAGAGATATCAAGACGGGACTACACTACAAAGTTGCTCCTTATTGACTATTGTTCACTGTGCTTGAAAGCGCCATGCATGCTACCTGGGGAGAAGGGAACTCATTAAAGTTCTCAACCAACTGTGTGCCATGTAACCCATAATGCTAACTGTGCAGCAAGGTTTGTCTACTGGTACAATCGTGGCATGACTGTTTTGGAGATAACCAAGTACTTGCGACTGCATTTGAGGGCAGCTCCAGGAACAGTATGCGCATGGTCAAAGCCTATTCCTAGTAAAATCATGGGCCTGGGGGTCTTGCACTACTGTTGTTTGGTGAAAGAGACATGTCAAGAATTTTAATTCTGATAAAACCAAATTTGTCTGTAATTTTCCTTTTTGGCTGTGTTTTATGTCAACTATGAAATACATAGCCATATTTATTATTCTGTACATTTTCCCTATATATTTTTCTATTATTTTGTAGTTTAACATTCACTTGTAAGAATTTTGACTTACACTGAAGTATTTTTGTGTATAATTTAAGGGCTCAGGCATCCTTCTATTTGGGGACATTATGTCTTCCCGCACTATAGGGGCTAGACTGCCTTTTCCCATTAAGTTGTCTTGGTGCCCTTGACAATGCAGATGAGAGTTTATTTCTGAGGTCACCTCCTTTTCCTCTTCTTCCTCCCCCTCCTTTTCCTTCCTTCCTGCCTGCCTTCCTTCCTTTCTTCTCTTCCACTTTCTTTATTAGTTCCTTGTGAGTTTCACACAACGTGTTTATATACATTCCCTTCCCTAATCCTTCTCGAGTTAAATCTGTGTTCCTAACTTTGTGTCCTTTTTCTTTGAATTAGTTTTTTTTCCCAAGACAGGGTTTCACTGTTTAGCTCTGACTGTTCTGGAACTCTATTTTGTAGAGTAGGCTGATCTCAGGCTTACAGAGATCCACTTGACTCTGCCTCCCAAGTACTGGGATTAAAGGTGTGCACCACCAGTGCACAGGTTCTTTTGAGTTCTTCTTCTTTTTTTTCTCTTTGAGACAGGGTTTTCCTGTGTAGCTTTGGAGTCTGTCCTGGAACTCGGCTCTGTAGACCAGATTGACATCGAACTCATAGAGATCTGACTACCTGCTTCCCAAGTGCTGGAATTAAAGGCATGTGCCATCATTGCCTGGCTTCTTTTGATTTCTTTAAGACCAATTTGTGGAGCCCAAATATTCTTGGAGTGTAGTTTTTCCAATGGAGTGGCTATCTTGCCAGTGACTACATTCTGAGAGAAAGACAGGTCTCCAACTAGTAGCTAATAATTTCCAATAGCTCCATGCCTCAGTTGGGATTGTGTGTCCAACCCCTCTCCATGCTGAGATTTGGTATGACTTGGACTTACACAGGGTTTGTTCATGCTGTCATGACTGCTGTGAGTTCGTATGTGCAGCTGCCCTGCAGTGTCCACAAGAAAATATTTCCTAGCAGTCATTCACTGTCTCAGGCTCTTACACTCTTACCATCTTTTGGGTAGTGATCTTGAAGGTTGCATGATCTACGTGTATAACCACATTATACTGTTAAGTAGATATATTGTTAAACTGATTCCTAACACCATATTGTTTTTATTAGTCAGGGCTCTCTAAAGAAACAGGACTGGATAGCATGAATGTTTATGTATTAAAAGAGGGTTTGTTTGAGCTGCTTCCATTCTGTGGTCTGGCTGGTCCAGCAATGGCTGTCTCCTGATAGAAAGGCTGAGACTAGGAAGTTGCTGAGTCCTTGCAGCTCAATGTCCCGGAAGTCCCAGCCTGGTGCTGGCACTCTGGAGGATTTCTAGAGGACTGCTGGAACTCAGTCTGTGTTGGACTCCTGATGAAGTGGGTTCTAACACCCGTGAAGGAATGCCTCGGCTGCAGGGCGGATGGACTTACCAGTGAGGATGAGGGAAAGCAGGAGAAAAGCAAAAGCTTTCGATTTCCATGTCCTTGTACGTGGGCTGCCGCCTGAAGGTGTCGCAAGATTTAGGGTGGGTTTCCCCACCTCAAAAGAGTCAGAAAAACCCTCACAGGCGTCCCAATTACTTGGGTTTTAGCTGATTCCCGATGCCGTCAAGCTGGCAGCCGAGGTTAGCCATCACATTGTTGTACCTCTGGGATTAGTCTCTGTTTCACTGGTCTCTGTTACCTGCCTTTTGTGAGAATCATGCTGTCTTTATTAATGTAGCTCTGTAGTAAGCTCTGCAATTACGAAGTGCGATTCATTCTCAGTTGTTCTGAATTAATTTACCTACGACACTGTTTCAAGATTCCATGTGGATTTGAAAGGGATCTTTCCCTTGTTCTATTTACGTGTATAACTGGGGCGGAGGTATTTGCATATATTTTTGTGAGACCAAAATATATTTTTGTGGTGGTCAGAGATGTTTGTGAAGAATCTTCTTCCTTCACTCCTTCTTCTCATTCAATGAGACAGTGTCTATTGATCCAACCCAGAGCCAGTCCATGTGACTAACCTCAGCAGCCAGATTGCTCCGGAGATCCTGTCTCTGCCCTGTAACCTAGAATTACAGATGGGCTGCCATGTGCACTCTGCATTCTACATGGGTTTTGCGGATCTGAATGCTGTCCCCACTTTCTTTCATTGCAAGCCCTTTTAACTACTCAACAATCTCTGCAGCTTCCAAAATGGAATTTTCTAGTTCTACAACGTATCTTTATCATGTGGAATGTCCTTCTGTATGCTGCGAATATGTGTTGCTTTTATTGGTTGATGAATAAAATTGTGTTAGCCAATGGCCAGGAAAAATATAGCTAGGCAGGAAATCCAAATAAAGATGCAGAGAGAAGCAAGGAAGAGTACAGAAGATGCCACATAGCCGCCGAAGGAGTAACATGCTGGAGCATTGCTGGTAAGTCACAGCCTTGTGATAATACACAGACGAATAGAAATGGGTTAATTTAATTATGAGAGTTAGTCAGTAATATGCCTGAGCCATTGGCTAAACAGTTGTAATTGATATTAAGCCTCAGAGTGTTATTTCATAAGCAGCTATGGGGACCCGTGAGCAGGAAAGAAACTGTTCCGGGGGACCAATGTGACAGAGGAAAACATTCAACTACATCTTTGAGGTTCTAGGGATTTTTTCCCCCAAAGTTTGTAGCTCATTTTTTTGTGCTACTGTCAACTGACTAGTATAATTTAATCTTTTAAATGTTTCAGTTCCTAAAAACTCTAGTGCTAAGAACCAGGAAAGAGTTTTCTCATGCAGTTACTGCTATCACTAAACATTACAATAATTTTAGAATGGAACATAGATATTCTATCCTGTAGCTACTGAATTAAGAGCAGACATGTCTCGAATTTAACCACCCCACTCACACAGTCTGTTGTACAGACACAAAGTGGCAGAAGAAAATTGTGCAAGGATGTTGACTGCACCATTGACTGCTGTCATGACCACAGAAATATAAAGGTGACTTTAAAAGGAACTAGTGAAGAAGTCTCAAACATTCTCAGTTCAGAACATCACACATAATATCAAGAGTATAGGAGACGAAGGAAACCCACCAATTTACCATTGTTAGAGGCAAGGAGGAATCTCTGCCTAGAATAACAAAGCCCTCTACCCAGGAGTCTGTTCACAGGAAACATACCGGAACACATCTTGCTTTTGTAACTTTACCTGTATGTTGGAAGGGCCCAGAGATTGCAAATACTGGAAACTAGAAACAGGGAGGAAAGAACAGGGTTCTGTTTTACACATCTGTGCGCCAGCTACTGCTTTACCTTTGGGCCCGCGTTTCTTCGAGGCAGAGGCTGACTTGCGCAGAATACTTGTCCCCTTAATCATCTGCATCTCTAAATTTCTGGTTTTAGAGGGATCTGGAAAGTAAAAACAATACCATTCAGTGTATTGCAAGTTGACTGTTTTAGCTATTCAGGTACAAAGTGAACCATCATGAAGAGCTTCTGTCAAGCCCTTGTGTTCTACTTTGCTTTCTATTACGGTGATAAAGACCACGATTAAAGCAACTTAGGGAAGAAAGGATTTATTTGGCTTACACAATCTAATTACAGCCCATCAGAGATAGAAGCCAAGGCAGGAACTCAAGCAGGGCAGGAACCCGGAGGCTGTAACTGGAGTGAACACTAAGGAGGAAGGAACACTGCTTACCCCTCGCTTTCAGCTCATTCAGTTTGCCTTTTTGTGTACCTGGTTACCACCTGCCTAGGGGGCACCACCCATAGCGGGCCCTTGCACTTCAGTCGTTAATTGAGAAAACACCCTACAGACTTGCCTACAGATCAATCTGAAGGACATATTTTCTCAGGTGAGGTACCCTTTCCTAGCTGACTCAAGTTTATGTCACGTTGACAACAAACAAACAAACAGCAGACTCTCTGGTAGGTGATACTTAATAAAAGTATTTTATTAGAGCATAAATCATATAACAGGAGGACTAGAGCTGGGTGATGGGTCACACGCCTGTATTCTAGAACGTGGGAGATCCATCGAGACAGGCACATGAGCAACTGCCTGCCAGGCTGCCTACATACTGAATAAAATGCCAGCTTTGATAATCACAGAACCCGCATGCCAAAATACACATGGGATGCCCTTTATAAATGTCATAAGAAGAACTTAAAAACAGTAGGACAATGAACAGAACCACAAGGGACTGAAATATAAGATATCAGAATGTTTTATCCTGATGTGTAAAATGTATACAGGTTCTCCTGACTTTTTAAATCAAAGACATTCTGGAGAGTTGGAAGGGGGAGAATATGTGTGGGGTCTGGTTCAACTACGTTATATACCTGTTGTTGGAGACAGCTTCGGTTAAGACACCACTTACCAGGGTAGGGGTATGGGGATTAGAAAAATAAGTAAAGAGAAGGAAGACATGAGTGAAATAATAAAACTGAAACATAAAACCGTGCTGGAAGGGAGTTCTAGTGAATTCTGAAATCACCCGCGTTTAATTTCCATTTGCTTAAAATACCCTGACCCCGAGAGGTAGGAGTAAGATAAAAACTGCATTAACATGATACAAGGGACAAACCGACAAGTTGGAGATTGTGGGCTACATTCTTAGTTAAACATTCAGTTGCCAGAACAAGGAAAGTCACGCTTACGACCAAAGCATTCTATAGGCAAACCACTCCCTGGGTGGGATCCATTGTTGTCTCCCTAAGGGAGGAGACCTAACCCTCTGCAGTAATGGACTTTCTGCAAGTACTCCTAACCTCAAGCTTCAGCCAACTAACTGTTTATTGAGTTTAAGTGCTGAATTTCAATGTTTTCTGTCTGGGAACTCTGACCACTTAGAACTACAATTCCTTCTTGTGGATAGCCCTGTTGCTCCATTGGCACTGCCCCACTTTATTTACCTTTTAAACGCATACATAGTAAGTGCAAAATTATATTTTCCTTGGTGTTTATAAGTTTTTAATTTTGATGAACTCTAACTTGTCTATATTTTCTCTTGTTGACTGTGTCTTTAAGGCCAATACAAAAATACATTTCCAAAACAACCATCATGTAGTTTTCTTAAATATGATTTATGTTTCTTAAATATTAATTTACATTTTGTAATATGTGTCTCTGTGTGGAATATGAGCTCACAACATCCTATCTACTGAGTCTTTCCTGCAGCCCCATTATGTAGATTTTCACCTATGTTTTCTTCCAGTGTTTTTGTATTTTAGCTTTTTCTTGTAAGGTCTGTGTTCATGCTGACTTATGTAGCACAGGCTCCTTTCACGCTTCTGCTTCAGGATTTTCCCTGCACTGCATGGAGCAGACCCTTCTCCCCTATTATGTGGTTTTGAAATCATCAACCATGTAGGTTAGAGTTCATTTCTCAGATCTCTCTGGTATGGTTACTGCGCCTTCTGTGTGCATGCCAGACCCATACTGCCGTAGCTTGGTCAGGAACTTTCAGGTTAGAAGGTCTTTATTTTGCTCTTTTACCTGATTATTTAAACTATTATGGTCTCTGGAAATTCATGTGAACTTCCAAATGGACCACTTCATATTCCTGCAAAATACCTTTGAAATCCTAGGGATTTTCCTAGAGCTTTTGATCCCCATAATGTAGTGTTGGCTATCAACAATGCAATTCATGATTCACATTTCAAATTTATAAAGTCTATTTCTGGAGAAGATACTTAGAAATAGGTTCTCCACTTATTTACTGGCAGAACTATTATCCATAATTTTCAAATAAACTGCTGGTCTCTTAAAGTTAAAAGTATCCAGGCCCCTTAGCCGACAACACACTCTATTTTGTAGAAACATAAGCATACATAATAGGAAAATTAAGAAACCCTGACACCGCAGCTCTGATGATACAAGCACTACAGACTTAAAGGGCACCGAAGAAGCAACTGGTGGATAGGTCACAGCACATTCTCCTTTCGGAACATCGTGCAGAAAAGAGAAGATGTGATGGATGAAGGATGCGTTCCCTTTCCTACCTCCGAGTACGCGCTTCTTCTTAGCAGTGGCAGACGTACGCAGCATAGATGTGCCTTCACCAACGTTCTTGCCTAACGTTTTAGTCTTGGACTTATCTGAAAAATGAGAAAAAGGTCTTTCACTAACACAGCTAATCAGTATGACACTCAGGAACGAGGACTAGATTCTGTCTGAAGCAGCCAAGCTAGAGTTATCTGAAAGAAGAAACCTCAGTTGAGAAAAGGCCCCCATGAGGTCCAGCTGTAAGGCATTTTCTTAATTAGTGATTGATGGGGGAGGGCCCAGCCCATTGTGGGTGGTGCCATTCCTGGGCTTGGAGTTCCTGGGTTCTCTAAGAAAGCAGGCGGAGCAAGCCGTGGGGAGTAAGTCAATAAGCAGCACCTCCACAGCCTCTGCCTCAGCTCCTGCCTCCAGGTCCTGCCCTCATTGCTTTAGATGATGAAATGCTGTACGGAACAGCGAGTGAAACAAACCCTTCCTTCCCCAAGCTGCCTCGGTCATGGCACTTCATCACAGCAATGGAAGAAGCCTTAGCTAAGACAGCTGTGCAGACAAATTTGCATGCTTCCAGTGTCTACTCGTATTTCTCAGATGAGAATGAAATGGTCACACTTCCATCCGCCAAGGCGAATGCCTTTGCCAATCGTGGGCTCTTGGGGTTCTCCCACAGACCCAATGTCAGACGCTCAGGTGGAAAATTACTGTCCTCATGTTGTCCCCGTTCAGCCTACTGGATGAGGCAGAGGTTACCAGACAGGGGTCACCTGGGAGGCAAATGGCAGAGCTGTCAAGGGAAAGTTGCTGAAGCCTGCTGGAGCTCAGGTGATACCATGTTACCTTGGTACTCATTTCTTTCCTCTCCTAATTTTTTTTAAATTATATTTTTATTTGTCTCTGTGTGTGTGTGTTTGTGTATGTGTGCGTGTGTGTTTGTGTGAGCACACATGTGTGAATGCCCACACAGTGTGTTCATATTCTGTATACCATTCCTGTGGGGTCAGACGACAACTGGCCCAAGCCAGTTCTCTGTTTCTCCCATGTGAATCTAGGGCTCAACCTGCGAAAGGTTTGGGTCCAAACACCCTCTGAGCCACCTCATCAGTCACAGTTTGACAAACCTGCCAGCGCTTGGTCTCCTTTTCCTCCTTTTCTATTTGTGTCGAGCACTGTGATCTGAACCTGGGCATTCTGTATGCAAGACAAGTGCTCCACCCCCGAACGCCACCTGTCCCACCCTGTTGTTCTTGAGATTTTGAGACACGGCCTCATCATCTCAGCACGCTGCACAGGTTGGAGGTGCAGCATTAGCTTTTTTTCCTTCCTTCCTTCCTTCCTTCCTTCCTTCCTTCCTTCCTTCCTCTCTCCCTTTCTTTTCTTTTTGGAGACAGAGTCTCACTAAGTAGCCCTGGCTGTCCTGGAACTTGCTATGTAGCCCAGGCTGGCCTCAAACTCAGAGATCTGCCTGCCTCTGCCTCCCAAGTGCCAAGATTAGAAGCCTGAGCCGGCATACCCTGCCTGATATCCTTTTCCATCAGCTTCCCAAGGACCTTGGATTTCAGGTTGTAACCACAGGACAGGGTGCTCTCTCACACTTATAAATGAGATTTTTTTTTCTCTCACATTTTTGTTCTCTAATAACAGCCATTTAATGGACACAGTGTGCTATATCTTGGCAGTTTGGGTCCGGTTTATCTCACACTACCAGTCATCATGTTCATATTCAGTGAGCCATTGCAGAATCGTCTAAAGGAAGTATCTATTAGATATAATATTTTCCAGGTTTATGTGCATTTTATATCTCTATTTTCATGTCTTTGAATACGAATCCTTACCATACATAAAAATACATATTTTCTCCCATCCTATGAGCAGCTTTTTTTCTGCTGCAGCTGCACTTCTATTTCTGTTATACTTATCTATTAAATAAAAATAATGTTTTCAGGGACTGGAGAGGTGGCTCAGTGGTTAAGGCCACTGATTGCTCTTCCCAGAGGACTCCGGTTCAATTCCCAGCACCCATATGGCAATTCACAACTGTCTATAACTCCAGTTCCAGAGGATTTGACACCTTTCCAAAGACATACATACAGGCAAACACCCATGCACATGAAATAAAAATAAATAAAAGTTAAAAATACTTTATTCATGCACAAAATTTATTTTTTCCTTACTTCTAGAGTTTTCTAAGTTCATCCACTGAGCTATGAGTGCGCTCACCGGCCTATTGCCCTCTGGTGTCCCCTCTCCTTTATTTCTGCGTACATCCTCTTTTCTTAGTACTGCTGAGAATTAAGAAAAGATCTTCCTCTGCCAACATTTGCAGTCATCAGCTCCTGACATTGGACGGAGCCTAATTGGCAACTCCTCTTTCCTTGAAGGACAGTTGAAAGGTCCAATCCTGGCTAGAATCCATAGCTTTTGTGTATCTATGGTTGCAGCAGCAATGTCATAGCTTCAAGATCCCCATCTTCCTGCTTATAAGTTCTTTCTGCCACCTTTTTGCAATATTTCCTGAGTCATTTGAGCAGTATGATACAGTCACCTCATCCCATTGTTGGTGAGGAAGGTCTGGGAGGTGCCCACCAGGGTTGGCTATTGTTACTGCTCCTCATTACCAATCAGGGCTAGATGGCAAGAAAGTGTGCACTTTGTTTCTGTCACAGAGATATCAAGACAGAACTGAGCTGGAGACTCTTTCCTGTTGGCAAATGTCAACAGGGCTGGAAGCTCTAATGCAGGCTGCTGGGGAGAAAGCTCAGTCTCATTCAGCCATGTATCATGTAAACAACAATACTGATCATGGGCAGGCAAGACATGTCCACTGGTGCAATGGCGACATCACCATTTTGAAAATAACAAACTCCTTGTGATTGGAGTTGAGGCCGGCTCCATGAGGCGCAATGCATTCCTGGTAGTAGACACATGGTCCACAGCCTGTTCTCGGGAAGAAGTGGAGCCAAGGAGCACCTACCACCATTGCTTCTTTAAAAAACTGGTAAAAAAACCTTAATTCTGATGAAGCCTAATTTGAAGTTTTCCTTTTTAACTGGGATCTTATATCAGCTCCACAATATATGGCTAAATCTGCGATACTGTAAGTTTCTGCAATATTTTTTTCTAAGTTTTTTTTTTAAGTTTAACTTTCATTTGTGAGGATTTTGATTTATGCTGAAGTATTTTTTGTTCACAGTTTAAGCTAAGGGCTCAGGTAACCTTCTGTTTGGGGACATTCATTTTTTTTCTGCACCCTATGTGCTGGACTGCCTTTTCCCACTGAGTAGTCTGGGTGTCCCTGACCTCATAGGTGGGACTTTACTTACGGGTTCTCTCTTCTAAATCACTGGTCTATGTCACCTCTCTGTTGTGACTCAACTGTGTCCTAAGTTCTGAAATGGTGAAGTGCGATTCTTTCTTGGTTGTTCACAATTAACTTTATTATGACTTTGCTTCAAGATTCCATAGGAGTGAGACTGATTTTTTCCACTGTGCTCTTCACATGCATAGGTGTGGCAGGATTATCTGCACTAAGTGCGCCTATGTATACTTCTGTGTAGCTATTTGTGCTTTTGGGAACTTTTTTGTGGTGGTCTGAGGTGTTTGTGGAGAATCTTCTCTCGTCACTCGTCCCTCTTATTCCACGAGGCAGTATCTATTTATCCAACGCAGAGCCGGTTCACATAATTAATCTCAGTCGTCAACTTGCTCTGGGGATACTGTCTCTGCCCTGCAACCTAGAATTACAGATGGGCTGCTGTGTGCACCGTGCATTCTACATGGGTTTTAGGGATCTGAATTCTGACCCTCTTTCTTTCATTGCAAGCTATTTAACCTCTGAGCCACATTTGTAGCCCCCGGAATGGAATTTTCTAGTTCTACAACCTATCTTTGGGATTCCAGGGATTTTCTCAGAATCTTTAGGTCATTTTCTGTGCTATCATCAACTGACTAATACAATTTAATCTTTTAACATTTGGATCCCTAAAAGGTCTAGAGGTAAGAACTAGCAGTTTCCTCATGAAATTACTGCCATAATCATTAACTACACTCATTCTAGAATGGGTATGTAGAGATTCCACACAGTAGCTACTGAATTAAAAACAGACAAGTCCTAAATCTGGCCACTCAACTCACACTCTCTACTGCACGGTTACAAAGAGGCAGAAGAAATGCATGATGATACTGTTGGCATCCATTGACTGTAGTCACAACCACAGACATGTAAAGGCAATGTAGAGAGGAGCTACTGAGAAAGTGTCAAGGACTCTCACTTCATAATATAATGCAGAATATTAAGTAAGGGCGTGAGAGATGAAGGAAACCCATTGGTTTGCCTGGGTGAGAGACAAGGGGATCAGCACACAGCATCTTAGTACTATGCTGAACCACAGAGCCCTCCACTGAGGTGTCTTTTTACACAAGAAAAAAAAAAGGAAAGTATTGTGTGTTTAATATTGGCTGGATGTTGGAAGGGCCTCCGTGTTGAGAATACCGGAAGATAGAAACAGTGGGAAAAGAGCAGAATTCTGTCTCACACGCCAGTATGCCAGTGAGTCCATTACCTTTGTGCAAATGCTTCTTCACAGAAGAAGTTGATTTGTGCAGAAGGCTTGATCCTTTGACTACTTGCTTCTTGAAGCTGCTAGTTTTAGATGACTCTAAAAAGTGAGAACAATGCCATTCAATGATAATGCAAAAGGAAAAAAACCCACTTCTGAAGCACAATAATCTCCCAGCAACTCAGGTGGGCAGTTAACAAGCACAGACCCTGTTCTATTCAGCTTTGCGTCATACCTGATACTTCCTTAGACAGTGGTATTAGAGTATAAGTCAGGCAACAAAGAACAGAGATGAGAGAGTCACCTGTATTTCCAGAATTAGGGAAGCTGAGGCAGGGGGATGGTTATCAGCTTGCCAGTCTGTTAACCTACTACTGAGTGTCAATCTTGCTATATCCTGCACCTTGTCTCAAATAACAGATCATATGCAAATGTCAGAGGAGGAACTTAAAAAACGCCAGTACGACAATATATACCACTACAAGTGACTTAGATAATTCGCAAATACAGTTTAATCCCTCCATAAACCTTTCTCTGCTTTTCGATGGCATTTCTACAGTGAAAATTAAGCTATGGAAAGGAACGGAGATGATAGATGACAAGAAATGGTATAGTGTATATATTTGGAATACTGTTAAAAAGAAAGTACAAAAATACAGATTCAATTTATCTTTATTTAGGGATGAATCCTAAAATAAAATGTAGAATGTGGGTTTGTTAGAGAGTCCTATCTCAAAGTTAGCTGGTCAAATTTACATGGGGAAGTTTTTCCACAATGTGTTTCTTGCATAAGATTAAAATGTTCACACTTCCGTCCACCAAGGCAGGTGCTTGTTAGAACAACGTGCCTCTGCTTTCTCTCAGATCCAAAACCATTTGCCCTCACGTCATTTCCACTCAGCACACAAAAGGAGTCCATTATCCTTTCTCTCTAACTGGAGAGTTAAAATTTAGATGGGCTGACTGGGAATGAGGCCACCTCTGCTGCAGATGGCAGGGCAGGCGTGGAGGCTGCTCCATCCTGCCGGAGCTCGGCTGACCCCATGTGCCCTGCATACGAGCTGCCCACGTTAGAGGAGAGCTGGTAGAATCCAGTTCTCCGTTTCTACCAAGGGGGTCCTAAGGAGTAACGCCTGTCAGGTGTGGCAACAGGTGGCTTTACCCATCAAGCATGTCAACTCCTGCCAACCTCAGATACTCCTGCATAATTTCTTGACAACCTTGTCCATATTTGGTCTACCTTTCTCTCTCTCTCTCTCTCTCTCTCTCTCTCTCTCTCTCTCTCTCTCTCTCTCTCTCTCTCTCTCTCTCCCCCCTCCCCCTCCCCCTCTCCCTCTCCCTCTCTCTCTCTCTCTCTCGTACTAGGGACTGAACATGACCATTCTGTAAGCAAGGTAAGCACTCCACAACTTTGAAACAGGGTCTCACTGCGCTGTCCTGGGTGACTGTGAATTGCCACTCTCTTGGATCAGTCTTCCAAGGAGCTGGGATCACAGGCGGCACCCACAGGACGGCTCTTTCTCACCCTCTTGTCTTCCGTTTGCCCCGTGGCTTCTAGCGTCCGTCAGACAGTGAGCACAGAGTGTTAAGTCTTTGTAGCATGGGGTTGTCTTTCTCATGTTTAGGTGTGAACATCATATTTTTACGTTATGTTGGTGATTGCAAAGTTTGTTAAGGAGGAAAATGTCCGTGAGAGTACTTCTCAAATATGCTTACATTTTAGATCTATTATTGCATCTTTGGATAGGAATGCTTACTAGATATAAGTGAAATATTTTCTCCAATTCTGATTTTGCTTTTTACTCTGTTGTTATCGCCCTCTTATTTTCATTATTCTTTAATTTACCTATTAAATGAAAAATGATATCGATGTTTATGTATAAATATTTTTCTTTAGTTTTGAAAGTTTCATAACTATGTAGGGCACATTATTATTATATTCACTTTCCTTTTATCCTCTGGCGTCCCTTCCCCTCTCCCCTCTCTCATCTTCTCCCACATTATCCCTTAGCGGCTGTACTGATAGAGAAATGTCACTCCCTTTTCCTAAGTCTGTCAGCAGTCATTAGCTTCTCAAAGTGATTAGGGTCTCACTGGGAACTTCTATATCCTTGAAAGGGCCCATCCTGGCTAGAATCCACAGCAGCTCTGTGTTCGAGGTTGCAATAACAATAGCAATGCCCTATGCTCATGATCCCCATCTTCCTTCCCATAAATCCTTGCTGCCATCCTTTTGCAATGGTTTTTGGGCCAGGTGGTTAGGATGCCACAAATGTCCCATTTAAGCTTCTTGGCAGAGAGATCTATGAGGTACCCCCAAAAGAATATAGGGTATGGTCATTGCTCCTGGCTACCCCCAAGGATTTGATGTTAATACCCTACTGGCGAATAGATCACACACGTTGGTTCTAGGGCCCAGAGACAGCAAGATGGAACACACTGGACACTCACACCCACTTGGTCAGTGTTCATGGTGCTGGAAGATGCTATGCAGGTGGCTGAGGAGACAACGTACTAATGACCTCACCCATATGTGTGCCATCAAAGTCAAAATAGTAACTGATTTAGGTTAGACATGTCCATTGATGTAATAGTGGCATGACAATTGTGGACATAACCAGATAACTCCTTGTGGCTGCATTTGAGGCCAGCTCCATGAGAGGGAATATACCCCTGTTAATATACACATGGTCAAAAGCCTATTCCTGGGGAGGATGTGAACCAGAGGGCACAATACACTACCACCGCTTCTTTCAATAAGCATGTAAAAAAAATTTTAAGTTGAGACTAAGTCAAGTGTTTGTGTATTTTTCTTTTTTGACTGTGTGTTTTATGCCAACTGCCAATATAAAGCCAAGCCTGCTGCAGGCCTGTAAGTCTCCCCCACATTTTCGTCTGATATTTCTGCACTTTAGCTTTCATTTAATCAGCAACAAAAAGGACGTTGCTGTATGTTGAAGTGTCCGCGTATGAGAGGGCTCGAGCACCCTTCTGTTTGGGAATGTTCGGTTTTCCTGGCACCGTATGTGCTAGACCGCCATTCCCGCCTGAGTGATCTGGGTACCGTTGACTATGCTGGTGGGAGTGTCTTTCTGTCTGTGCCGTACCGTAGGCCTGTGTTGTCTGACAGCCAGCAGAACCATGCTGCTTTCATTGCTGTAGTTTGGTACTAGGTTCTGCAATGCTGAGATGCAGCCTTTCCTAGTTTGTTGCCAATATTTTTTCTTAATTTTATTTTTGAGATTATAATTCAACTACAATATTTATCATTATTAATAAATATTAAACATTTAGTTTAATATTTAATATTATTTAATTAATTTAATTATTTAATTTATTAAATATTAATATTAATATTATTTATTTTTTGTCTATTCCCTTCAACTGTCCTATATACCCCACCCTGCTCTCCCTCAAATGTTATTGTATGAACATGTTTATATATATATACATATATATTTCTAAATATAACCTGTTCAGGCTGGTAAGGCTATCTATCTGTATGTTTTTAGGGTTGACCATCAGACACTGGACAATGAGTTGGTGTACTCTTTTGGCTTTGACATTCTTTCAAGATTCTATATGATTTTTGAAATGGACTTCATTCCCTTTTTCTATGTGTATGTGTGTGCAGTATGTATATATATGGATGGGTTTGCACACAGGTGTTTGTGTGTACGTGTGCCTGAGGTGTTTGTGGAGATTCTTCTTTCTTCACTCCTGCACCTTGTTCATCGAGGCTATTGTGTCCATTGGTCAAACTCAGAGCCAGTTTGTGTGGCCAATCTCGAAGGCTGCACTGGGAAGCCAGTCTCTGCTTTGCAACCTGGAATTATCGTTGGTGCTGAGGATGCTGCATTTTACAAGGGTTTTTGGGAAATAAACTCTGTTTCTTTCTTGCATTGTAACTGGCTTAACTACAGAACCATCTCTGTAGCCCTCAAAATAGAATTCTCTAGCTCTGCTCTGTAACTTTAGAATTCTAGGGATTTTCTCAATCTGCAGGTCACTTTCTGTCCTACTGCCAAGTGACCAGTGTAGTTTAATCTTGCTGATATTTTGTATCCCTAAAATGTCTAGTGCTAAGAATCAGGAAATAGTTTTCTCACATAATTAGTGCCACAAATATTAACTACAACCATTCTAGAATGGATATATAGATATTCCATACAGTATCTATTGAAACTACATCCTGAATCCAACCACTCCAATCACACACTCTACTGTAGAGTCACAATGTGGCAGAAGAAAACTGTGTAATGATATTGATTGCACCATTGATTGCAGAAGTGTAAAGGTGATTAAAGAAGAAATTATTGAAAAACTGTCAAGTATAAAGTATGTCACTTTATAATGTCATGCTGAAAATTAAGGATGTGAGGCATGAAGGAAACACATCACTTTACCTGGGGTAGAGATAAGGCAGGATCCACACATAGGATCTGTTAGTGTGCAGAACCACAAAGCACGTCTCTATTTATAGGAGAAATACCGGAACACATTCTGTGCTAGTAAGATTCACTGTATACTGGAGGGGCCCAGAGGTTGAAAATACTGGTATATAGAAACAGTGGGGAAAGAACAGATTTGTTTCACGTGTCTGGATGGCAGTGGATTTTTTACCTTTAAGCAAATATCTCATTAAAGTGGAGGTTGACATGTGCAGGAGATTTGTCTCTTCACCAGCATTCTCATCTAAGTCACTGGGTTTACGTGGCTCTGAAAAGTGAGAAGAAAATCATTCAGTGGTTCTGGAAATACATCAGTGATGAAGCACACCTTCCTTCTGGCATTCGGGCACACAGTAAACAATCAGGAAAACACTGTCCTCTCAGCCTTGCCTCTTATCTGGTATTTTACTGAGGTTCATTACCCAGGTGCTTGTCAGACAACAGGAAGGACAGAGCTGGGGGCGGAGGTATTATAATGCAGCACTAGGGAGGCTGAGGCATGGAGAAGGTTGCCAGTCTGCGACATGCTGAGCGTGACTCTGGTCCTGCTGTATGCAGCACCTTTGCCTCAAATAACAAATAGAAATGCCATATACAAATGTTGGAGAAAGAACTTAAAAGGTACAATATGACAATATAAGAATCTTCAAGTGACTAAAATGCAGATTTTCAGATATAGTTCCATCTCTGAATACATTCATTTTCACCCCTGTGGTAGTGGACATTAAGTGCAAGAAGGAAGGGAGATAATAGGAAGTGTTACAGTGTATGTATTTGGACTACAAAGAAAATATAATATGGCTAAAAAGAAAATATAATAGATCAATGCCTGAAGCTGGTGGGAGAGCTGGCCCTGAAGTCATAAGAGCAGGAGTTGTCCTTGTCCCCCACCAGCTGCAACGCTCAGGAGAGCAGGTCCTGCACCTCACGGCACCCCGGGCAGTACGACAGAGCCAACCGTGTTGGCGGAGGTGTGGATGAGCCAGCCCCTAAGCTGTGGGCATGGGAGAGCTGTCCCCACTACTCTGCTCTCATGTGGAGACGTGGGTGGGGGAAAGATAGCCCCCCTACCCTTTGCCCCTTACTGCCTGTGACAGATGAGCAAGCCGACCCTGCCCTTATCAGCTGTGGCACTCAGAAAGTGGGCCCTACTCCTTGCCTTGACCACACAGTCGAGCTGACCCTGTTGGCAGAGGTGGGGGAGAGATAGACCTGGGGGCGTCAGAGTATTATATCTGGCCATGCCCTCCCCATTTCTTAGGTAGCCCTGAGAGGAAGATGCCCTCCCCTCTTAACTCTGCCACCTGTGGTGGGCCAGGGAATTGACCCTCTCCCTCACCAGTTGCCGCACTCGGGAATGTGAACCCCGAACCTCTCTTGGGCGGCACAGTGGAGGTGACCCTGTTGGCAGAGGTGCTCCTACGCTGTACCAGCTTGTCTTAGGGTTTCTATCGCGGTGACAAAACACCATAACCAAAAGCAGGTTGGGGATGAAAGGGTTTGTTCGACTTCCATTTCCACAGCACTGTTCACCATTGAAGGATGGGAACTCAAACAAGGTAGGATCTTAGAGGCAGGAGCTGATGCAGAGGCCATGAAAGGGTACTCTTTACTGGCTTGCTCTCCATGGCTTGCTGAGTGTACTCTGTTACTACTCAGAACTACCAGCTCAGGGATGGCACTGTCAAAAATGGGCTGGGCTATCCCCCCATTGATCACTAATTAAGAAAATGCCTTACAGCTGGATCGTATGGAGGCACGTTCTCAATTGTGGTTCTCTAGTTGGTGTCAACATAAAAACCAGCCAGAGTGGTCTATCGCTAAGTTTGTGAAGGAGAAAATTGCCTATGAGAATACTTCTCAGTTTTGCTTACATTTTAATCTATCATTACATCTTTGGCTAGGAATCCTTATCAGTTTTGAGTGATAGATTTTCTCCCATCTGTTTCTGCTTTTCCTTATTTTATCGACTTCTTATTTACATCATTCCTTATCTATTAAATGAGGAATGATACTGACATTTATATCGGTCAGGGTTTTCTAGAGGAACGGAAATTATAGAATGAATCTCTCTCTCTCTCTCTCTCTCTCTCTCTCTCTATATATATATATATATATATATATATATATATACACACACACACCTGTATCTATCATCTATCTATCTATCTATCTATCTATCTATCTATCTATCTATCTATCTATCGGATTTATAAGAATGGCTTATAGGCTGTGGTCCTGTGGTCCAGCTAGCCCAACAGTGGCTGTCTATCAACAGAAGGTCCAAGAATCCAGCAGTTGTTCAGTCCATGACGTTGGATGTCTCATCTGATCTTCAGTATATGCTGGAATCTCAAAGAAGTAGGCTATAATGCCACTAAAAGAACAGACCTGCTGGTGAGAGCAGGAGCAAGCAGGCAAAGAAAGAGCAAGCCTTGCTCTTCCACCTTTTTTTTTTTTTTTTTTTTTTTAAAGAGGCTGCCAACAGCTGTGGCCTAGATTAAAGGTGTATCAGGCCACCTCAAAGATCTGGATTAGAAGTGGATCTTCCCACTTCAAATTCTTTAATTAAGATGTGCTCAGTCATTTGGGTTTTAGTTTATTTCAGATGTAGTCCAACCAAAAATGGCTATCATAAAATTCATGTATAAAATTTAATTTTTAGCTTTAGTTTTAAATGTTATATATATGCATATATATGAATGAATGCTGTGTTATGGTTGTAGCTACCTGTGTGCCGTTATCACACTTCCTGTCATTACATGCCTCATCTTTTCCCAATTCATCCCTCAGTGGCTACAACATTAGAGAAAATACACGTTTTCCTTCTGTAAACCTTAATAGTCATTAGATCATCAAAAGGGATGGAGCCCCATTGGGAACACCTTTGTTCTTGAAGGGGAGTTGAAAGGCCCAATCCTGTCTAGCATCCATTGCTACTGTGTGTTCATGGTTGCAACAGCGATGTTCTGCCTTCATGATGCCTATCTTCCTCCTCACAAATTCCTTCTGTCATCTCTTTTCAATGTTTCTTGGACCATTTGGTTAGGATGATGCAGATAGCCCAGTAAGTTGTTTGCCAGAGAGGTCTAGTCATTTCGTGTTTACTCTGGATTTGCTGTTAATACCCTATCGGTGAGTAAACCACACAGTTTTGTTCCAGCACAGAGAGATAGCAAGGTGTTCACAGCTCTTGAATGTGAAATGCAAGCACCTGTGAAGAAAATGTATTAATGGTCTAACCTGGATGTGTAACGTGTAAGTCACAACACTGAATAAGCATGTAAGGCTTTTTTATTCATCCAATAGTGGCATGTTTAATTGGGGAAAAAAAACCCCAAACTGCTTGAGATTACATTTGGGGCAAGCTCCATGAGAAGGAGCACACCTGCGGCAGGACACACATGGCCGAAATTCTATCCCTGGGGAGGACATGAACCCAAGGGGTTAATATGCTACCACTGTTTCTTTAAATGAAAATGTATCAAAACTTTAACTCCTTTGAAGCACATTTTGTCTGTTGTTCTCTTTTGGTGGTGTGTTTTACTCCAATGACCAAATACAAGTTCAACTCTAGTATCCTGTAGGTGTTGCTACAGTTTCTTCTAATATTTTTCCCTTTGAGTTTTCATTGGTAAGTATTCTGGTTTATGCTGAAGTATTTTTTGCATATGTTTAGGCTAAGATCTCAGGCTCATGTCTGTTTGGGGATATTCAGTTTTCTCCGCACATAGATACCACATTGCCATTTCCCACTGAGTAATCTGGGTGCCTTTGGCCATGCAGGTGGGAGTTCACTTCCAGGTTCTCGCTTTTCACTGGCCTGCCCTTGTATATCTGTCATTAGAACCATCATGCGTTCATCTCTATAATCTGATATGAAGTTCTGAGTTTGTGATGTGTGACTTCTTAAAGTTTGTTCATGGTTATTTTGGCTTTGACATCTTTTCAAGATTCTATATGGTCTTCAAATGGACTTCTTTTCTCCGATTCAATGTGTGTGTTGTGTGTGTCACCTGCTTATGTCTATGTGTTTTTTGTGTAGGTGTTTTTGGCCACACTCAAATGTGTGTGTGTGTGTGTGTGTGTGTGTGTGTGTGTGTGTAGAGTTTTCTTCTGTCACTCCTCTGTCTTATTCACTGAGGCAGTGTCTACTGAAGAAACTCAGCACTTACCCATATGGCTAAATCTAAATAGCTGTCTTGCATTGAGGATCCAGTGTCTGCCTTGCAACTTGGAATTAGAAGTAGGCAGTCATGTGCATCCTGAATTTCACATGTGTTTGACCTGGTTGCTAGTCCTCTTCCTTGTATTGGAAGTCCTTTAACTGCTGAGCCAACTCTGTAGTTCCTAAAATGGACTTTCCTAGTTCTTCAGCATATCTTTGTGATTCTAGGGTTTTCCCCAGTGTCATTTTATGCCCTATTGCCAATTTATTTATATAATTTCATCTCATTAATGTTTTCAATCCATAAAAAGTTGAGTGCTAAGAACCAGGAAATAGTTTTCTCAAACAATTACTGTCATAACTTAACTATAATCATTCTAGAATGAATAAGTAAATATTCCAATTACAGAATCTACTGAATTAAACACATATATGTCCTCAGTCAACAATTCTACTCACATGTTTAACTTTCTAGATGTAAAGTAACACAATATAATGTGTAATGGTTTTGATCACGCTGTTGATTGTAGTCACAAGGTGATTTAAATAGAAAGTATTAAGTGTGGTACCTTCATACTTTAGAACATCTCACCGAATATTAGAGGTGTGAGAGATGAAGGAACCCATCAATGTATCTGGGTCAGATGTAACGGGCTTGGATGCCCAGGACTCTCTTACTGTGCAGAACTACAGAGTCTTCTGCGTGGGTGTCTAGCTACAGAAAAAGCACAGGAACAACTAGGGTACTCACAGTATTTACTATATGGTGAAAGAGCCCACAGGTTGAAGATGGCGGTAAATAGAAGCAATGGGATAATACAGAGGTTTATTACCTACATCTTTATGGCAGTGACTCCTTTACCTTTCAGCTCATTTATTGTAGCAGCCAAATTTGGTATCTGCAGATCAGTTTCAACTTCATCATATCCCTTCTCTAAATTTGTCGTTTTAGATGTCTCTGAAATATAAAAACAACTTCATGTGATGGTAGTTAAATATTACAATTTCTGAAGCACAGCTGTCTTTCCAGCTACTGAAGCAGAGTGGTTTAGCAAGCACACATGAACTTTGTCTTATTTTGTCTTGCCTGGTAGCTGAGAGTATATAAAAGTGTGCTGCAAGGGTATGGGTCAGATAGGAGGAAAGAGAAAGCTGGGAGAGGTTTTCCACATCTATACTCTGAGCACTTGGGAGGCCAAGGCAGGTCAATGGGTATCTTCCTGCCAGTCTCTCTATATTAGAGAGTGACTGGCATTGTTGTATGTATCACTCCTGTAGCAAATAACAGTTGGAATGCTATATACAAATGAAAAGAGATATCTTGATTGAGGGAGCCATTAAAGGGCTATCAAGAAACATGGAACTAGGGAAATGCCCAGGAATTCACAAAGATGACCTCAGTTAAAGCTCTAAGCAACAGTGGAGAAGACGTGTAAACTGGCCTTCCCCTATAATCAGATTGGTGACTCCCTTAATTGTCATCATAGACCCTTCATCCAGCCAGCTGATGGAAGCAGATACAGAGATCCACAGCAAAGCACTGGGCTGATGCTGTGGGACAATGGTCTTGTGCCCTGTAAAGATTTGTCGCTTTTATTGGTTTAATAAAATGCGGATTGGCCAGTAGCCAGGCAGGAAGTATAGGCGGGGCAACCAGAACAGGAGAATTCTGGGAAAAGGAAAGGCTCAGTCTGCAGTCATCACCCAGACCAGAGGAAGCAAGATGAGAATGCCTCACTGATAATAGGTACCAAGCCATGTGGCTAACACAGACAAGAAATATGGGTTAATGTGAGAATTTGTTAATAAGAAGCCTGAGCTAACAGGCCAACAGGTTTATAATTAATGTAATCCTCTATGTGTTTCTTTTGGGACTGAACAGCTGCAGGACCTGGCAGGACAGAAACCTCTGTCAACAGGCCAAGCTACCAGAGACCAGTCCAAGAGAGGGAGGATCAATAATATGAACATAGGGGTCAAGACCATGATGGTGACACTCATAGGAACAGCTGACCTGAGCTAGTACAAGCTCACTGACTATGGACTAATAGCAGGGCAAGATGCATAAGGCCAAATTAGTCCCACTGAGTGTGGGGGGCAGTTGTGAGGCTTGGGCGGTCTGTGAGACCATTGGGGGTGAGACCAGAATTTATCCCTTATGCTTGAACTGGCATCTAGGAGCACATTCTCTTTGGAAGGACACCTTCCTCAGCCTAGATATAGTGGGGAGGGCCTTGGTCTGACCTCAAAGTGAAGTGTCAGATTTTATTGACTCCCCACAGGAAGCCTTACCCTTTCTGAGGAGTGGAGGGATGGTGGGGTGGTGAAAAGATGGGGCAGGAGGAGGGGAGAGTGTGGGAATGGGAATAGCTATGTAAAATGAGAAAAGATTGTATTAAAAATTCTTAATAAAAAAGGGGAAAAAACAAATGTCACAGAGAAAATGTTGAAAAATAATAGGACAATAATAATAACCATGATTGACTGAAATAAAAAATTCAGCATGTAACAATATATATACCCATCTGCTCATGTGCGCTCAATTTCATAAAACAAGTACTACTCTATGTAAGATTACAGATTAACCCCAGAATAGTAACCATGGGTAACTTCAACATCAACTTGAAACATTAGGTGTGTCACCTGAGAAGCAGTAGAGACATGCGACATTAGAAATTAAATGGACCGAACAGACATCTAGAGGATATTTTGGCAAAACTCTAAAGAATACACATTGTTGTAATCAGACCATGAAGCTTTCCCCAGAATTATCAACACATTAGGAGACAAAGTAAGTCTCAACAAATATAGAAGAACTGAGATAATGCCTTGAACTGTATCTGACCATGACAATTGTATCTGACCATGACAGAATAAAGCTAGGCATGGACTGCAAGAGAAACTACAGAAACTCAGAGACCAAACAACGCACTATTGAATGGTGAGTGAGTCAATGAAGAGCCTCGTAGTTGCTTTGATACGGGAGGGTGGGGGGTGGCGTGGAGTTTTTGATGCTACAACTATTAATTATGGTCACTCTGCAAATTATTTGTTAGTACTTATGAAAATTAAAGGCATGCGTGTTCCAAATCCAGCGACCCCCTCACATACTCTACTGTATAGAGCAGGAGAATAGCAATGTGTTAGGACACCATAGTCGCCACAACAGAAATGCAAGGACAACATAAAGAGAAAGTCTACACAAATGCTGTTTCTCCATTTTGGAGCAGCATGCAAGCACGCTGAAGGGACAGTTCACCTTGGTTAGAGGTAAGGTGGCTCTGTGCGCAGGATCCTACTATTGTACACAAACAGAAAGCCCCGCAACAGGGGTCGCTGCACAGGAGAAGCATGGAAGGCAAGCTGGGCTTATAAAATTGGCCGTCTGAAGGGGTTCACGGGTTTGAGAATTTGGGTCAATAGGAAACCATAGGAAAGGAATATTTGAATTCACACGTCTGTTTTACAGCGTTCCCTTTACCTTTGGTCTTACGTTTCCTTATAGCAGACATGGACATGTACACAGCACTGGAACGTTGACTGACTTCATCGTAGAAATGAGTCGTTTTAGACAGCTCTGAAAAATGAGAACAGCGTCATTCAGCGACAATAGAAATAAACTATTTTTGAGCACAGTTTCCTCCAACTATTGACACAGAGCGATTGACAAGTCCTTCCAGACTCAGTCTGATGTATCCATGCCTGGCAGACGATATTTCATAAATGTGTATTGTAAGAGTGCAAGTCAGGGAACTAATAAGAGAAGCAGGAGGGCCTGGCCTGTAGTCACCCCGTTTCTTCTTGACATTTTTGGTTTTTTCTTTCTCTTTTTTTCTCTTCCTTTCATTTCCTCTTTATTTTACTTTTATGGTATTAAGGATTGAATACAATTCCTTGCATATGCTGGTTGAGAGCTACACAAATGAGCTACAATTAATTAATTAATTAATTAATTAATTAATTCTTTTGATGGGATGGGGTCTCATGGCCAGACTAGACTTGAACTCTGGGTATTATCAAAGCTGACTTGAAATTGTGATTTTCCTGCAGGACTCTCTGTAGATTCCTGAGGGATCTACAGGGACAGCTATGTAACCCAGAACCAGCCAGTTTTTCTTCCATGTCTCTCTTGGCCCCCCTTCCTGGAAATATCACCCCATGTGTGTGAAGCCTTTTTCTCATTCTGGTTTTGAGCTGAACTTCTCTAATGAGAGGAGACATTCCTATGTTCCTGTAGGTATATAAAACCTTCTCAGGAAGAGCGTTTCTTAGAACATTTCCCATGTGTGTTTTTTTTTGTTTTTGTTTTTGTTTTTGTGAGTTTTGATGTGGCTGAGCCGCAGACCATTGTTAGTCTATCATTGGAAGGTAATTCTTTATGGAACCCAGATAGGGAAATATGTCCCTTTATTTGGATAGCCCTTTTACTTTATTGATATTACCCCATTTTTGTTACCTTTTAAAAGCTACCAAATACAAAATTTAATCCTCCCTGACATGACCAAATTTTAAAATCTGATGAATCCAAATTTGCCAATATTATTTTTGATGCTAATCCGTTTTATATTGTCAAAACGAGCATCTTATTGGCTATGCCTGCTTGTCCCCATATTTTTGCAGGCGACTCTAACTTGTAAGGTTTGCCTTCAAGTTGATTTATGTTTTGAAAGCGGTTTAGCTTGTGAAACCCTTTCATGCTGCTGTTTGTGGATATACAGGCTTCCCTGGACCATGTGTGGATCTCTCCAGCATGGCTCTGGTCTCTGTGCCCCCTGTATGCATTTGAGAACTGCAATGCCCTCACTGCTGTGGGTTGGTCGTATGCTCTAAGGTTATTAAGTATTATTTTGTTTTCTTACATATTTACAAGGATTCTGTGTGAATGTTAAATGGGCTTTCTATGTATGCAAAAATACCTTTTGCATCCCAGGGACTTCTCTAGAGTTTTTTAAAATCCATTTCCTAGTATGGACATTTAACAATTAAATTTGTGCTTATGTTTTTTTTTTCCCCACACAAAGTTTGTTTCTCGATGTGACACTTAGAATTGAGTTTTTAATTTATTCTCTGGCTGAATTATATTAATTGTAAATTATTTGTCAATATGAATTAAATTTAAAAGCACACATGTATTTTCCCCACAAATCACATTACACAGTCTATCGTATAGAAACATTAGTGAAATAAGACAATTGCACACGACAGCTACTGAAGCACTGATTATTGACCCCTGCGATAAACACTGAAGACTTAAAGTGTAAGAAGGCATTAAAGTGGCTGCTGGGTAAGTTACCGCACATTCTCCTTTTAGAGCATCGTGCAAAAAAGAACGATGTGAGGGATGAAAGAAGTCTATCCATTTACCTGAGTCAAGGCAAGTAGGGCTTACTTACGCACAGGATGCCAAACTTTACAGAGCCACATCCTCGCACAAGCACATGCATGCACTCTCAAGAATCATGGGACATACTGTGTTCACAATACTGTCTGTTGGGCCCACAGGTTTGAAGGCGGATATTCGTAAAAAGCACCAGCATGAATGGTACGGAGTTCTCTCCCACACATCTGTAGTCTCACAACTCCGTTACCTGCAGTGAGGTGTTTGTTTGTGGCAGAGGTCGAACCACGCAAATTATAGTAAACTATGGCATCTTCGTCATTTAAGTTCACAGGTTGCTCTGGAAAATGAGAACAATCTCAATAAATTACATCAGAAGTAAAGTCATTTCAATTTTTTAAAAAGTTAAAATAAATCCTAATTCCCTTCTGAAGTCGTTCACTCATTTTTAGTTATTCTAGATGCTGCAGCTTAGCCAGCACAAATCAAGTCTTTCAGCTTTTTCTTACCCTAGCTGTTTGTGTATGTTATAATAGCACTCTATAAGGGTGTCTGTTGAGGAACAAAGAATTAACACAAAGCTGGCTAACTACTCAGTGCTAGTGAAGCCGTGTTTACTGGAGAAGAATCTTAAGGCTCTAAATTACTTACTAGGCCCTATTAGCCCACAGATAAGCAGCTAAGTGTGGCTTTCATCCCCAGTCAAGGAAACTTCTCTTTGTCACAGAGACTACTGCAGGAAACCACAACCAATCAAAACGCAAGAGCATGGAGCCCAAGCCCAATGGCGACAAAGAGCTCTCACACCTAAGGCACAAGGGACATTGCAGAAGAAGGGGTGAAAAGATTGTAAGAACCGGAGAGGTCAGGGAGTTTGCTGTGAGACTATGTCACCCAGGAACATCAGAAACTAGACACCCATAAAGTCTCACCAACACGACTGCTCAAACGTGAGATGAACAAGGACGAAACCAAAGAACATGCCAAAGTTGACAAGAAAAACCCATGGGGCCTCAAGCCTATACAAGAAACCACAGGCATTCAGGTAAAGACAGGAGCATGAGAGTTAGTCCTCCCCAGAGATGAACACACCCTTTGGTGGTCCAGTGCCAAATGGTCATCCTTGAAAACCTACAAACAATTAACATTATATAGACTAAACAGGTTATATTTAGGAATATCTATGCATATAAAATACATATACGTATTCAATAGCAATTAATGACTAAAGAGGCCATGGATTTGAAGGAGACCTGGGAGGGGCATGTGGGAGGTCTTGGAGAAACCGGAGGGAAGGGAGAAATGTTACATTTAAATTACAATCTCAATAATATACGACAACAAAAATAAATATAGTAGACACACTCACAGTCTTTGCTATACATTGCCTCTTATATTACTTCTTAGGATATCATCTAAGGTGTTTAATGCTCCCACTTCCTCATCTACACATGGAAATGATAGCAGTGCCGTTACCCAGAGTGGATAAAGATTTAAATATTGAAACGATGGAAAATACTCAGATCAGGACATAGAATTTCACAAGTGGTTAGTAAATGTTGGCTATTATTACTGGGGAACATGACATTTATTCCTTGCTTGCTGTTTTACCTGTGCTATTCTCTGACATGGGAGCTGGATCTTAACACAATGGCATTTTATTCCACTAAATACCCGTGATGGACTCTCAGAGATTTCAGTTGTAGTTATGCTTGACATGTGTCAAGGGGCAACTTTGGCTGCCATGTAGGAAGCACTACTAGCGATGTATTTCAGTAAAAATAATATCTTCAAAGCTACTGCTCTGCTAGAAAACTTAAGGAAATCTTATTTGAAGGATTTAGTTTTTTTCTTTTAAAAGGATATGGCAATTCTGAACACATATGCAACAAATACAGGCATACCCAATTTCATAAAACAAATACTACTAAATGAAAAATCACAAGTGAATTCTAATACAGCAATAGTGGGTGACTTCAACGCTCACTCTTACCATTAGACATATTGACTGGACACACAAAAGAAATCAACACTAAGCTGGGTGTGGTGGCGCATGCCTTTAATCCTATGGTCCAGGAAGTGGCGGAAAGTGAATCTCACAGAGTGGATCTCTGTGAGTTCAAGGTCAGTCTGCTATACTTAGTGAGTTTCAGAGCAGTCAGGGCTACACAGAGAGACCTTGTCGTGGAAAAAAACCAATAAGCAACATCAACACACTTTAGTTAAATAACATCATAAAGTAAATGAACTAGAAGACCAAAACAGTAAAGAATATATATTGTTATAATCAGCCATGAAGCTTTCACCAGAATTGTCAACACATTAGAAAATGAAGTAAGTCTCAACAGATAGGGGAAAATTGAGATAACATCCTGTATTCTATCTAACCACAATGGAGTATAACTAGATATCAACAGTAACTCTTACTACAGAAACGCATGGAGACTAAACAACACACTACTGAATTCTGGGTGGCTCACAGAAACATCTTATAGTAGCTTTGATACTTGGATATAGTTTTCATGCTCTTATTGCCACAGCTACTAATTACAGTCATCCGACAAAGTATTTGTGAGTACCTATGAAAATTAAAAGCACGCATGCTCTTAATCCAGCCACCCTACTCGCACACTCAATTGTATAAAGTAGTACAGTAACATTGGGAGCTCTCTTGGTTGCAGTTGCAACAACATAAATGTTAGGGTTCCATAAGGAGGAATGATAATGAAGGGTTATGTTTTTTCATTAGGAACATAACATTAGAAGCTCAAGCTGTGACATGAAGGAAATCCACCAGTTCACCAGAGTTAGAAGTCAGGGAATCTACACCCAGGATCCTACCACTGCACAGGAAGACAAAGCCCTCCGCACAGGCTTGGAACACAATTCAGCTGCTTGCTGGAAAAAGGACTCACGGGTTTGGATATTCCAGAAAACAGTAACAATGGGAAAGGATTTTTTTTTTTGAGACAGGGTTTCCTGTAGCTTTGGAGCCTTTCCTGGAGTTTGCTCTGTAGACCAGGCTGGCCTCGCGCTCACAGAGATCCACCTGCCTTTGCTTCCCGAGTGCTGGGATTAAAGGCGTGCATCATCACTGCCCAATGGGAACGAAATGTTCTAATTCACACATATGTACTACAACATCTCCTTTACCTTCAGTCCCAAGTTTCTTTGCAGCAGACCTTGACTTTCTCAGGTTATTTGAAAGTGAAGTTTTAGACAGCTCTGAAAAAATGAAGACAAAATCATTCTGCAGCGATGGAAACAAACTATTTTTGAGCACAGCTTCCTCCAGCTATTGACACAGAGTGCTGCCAAGCACCAGTAGACTCTGCCCGATTTATCCTTGCCTGGCAGATGCAATTTTATAAACATGCATTCAGGGATCTAAGAGAGCAGCGGGATGCCCCGCAGGCTTGCAGTCACGCGGTGCGTCTACTGCCTACTTCTTGACACCCTTGAAATTATCGTTTTCTCCCTTCTCTCTTTTCCGTCTCCACTTCCCTTCCTTTCCTCTTTTTGTGGTACTGAGGACTGAACATAACTCCCTGTGTATGCTGGTTGAGAGTTTCACGACGGAGGCTCCCTCCATCCCCAACATTCTACACACTTTTTACACTGAGATGGGGTCTCATGGCCAAACTAGACTTGAACTATGTTTGCTGTCAAAACTGACCTGAACTTGTGATTTTCCCGCATTATTCTCCCAGGGAGCTTGAGTGATTTGCGTAGACTTCCAGGACCAGCTATTTCCTCCCCCACTTTCCCTTTTCACTCTGCCTCTTTTCCTGCTATTAATAATATTCAAGGAGGTAAAGTATTTTTCTCATTAAGGTTGATTTCTATGTTCCTGTAGGTTTGTAACACTGTCTCAGGAGTGTCTTTCAGACTATTTCCCATTGTCTTTATGAGGCTTCTTGTGGTTTAACTTCAGACCTTCTTTAACTATGTAATTCTTTCTCGAATGTAGATATGAAGTCATGACCTCTCTCTGTGCATAGCCTTTTGAGTCCACTGGTACCTTCCCATTTTATTTGCTTTCTTTTTGACTAACATTTGTATCAATTGTACAAAATTGAATTTTCAATCTGAATTTGCCTACATGTATATTTCTGACCATCTCCTCAATGCTAATTAAAAATACATCCTAAGGCGAACATCTTGTATACTTATGCACACTTTTTTCTAAATATTTTTCTGGTTGGCATTAATTTGTAAGGTAATTAGTTATTAAATTCTCTAGGGTTTCTCTTATTTTACTGTTTCTCGTTATTATTTAGACTGTTACGGTTTCTGATGATGCCGTATGAATTTCTACTTTTCTACTCTAGTAAGATATCTTTGTAATTCTAGGAATTTCCCCACAGGTTGTAGCTAATTTCTGTGTTAGTGTCAGCTAACCAATACAGTTCAATATTGTTACTATTTTCAATTCATAAAATCTAGTGCTAAGAATTATGTAAAAGTTTTTCATGCCTTTATTTCCACAATTAGCAACAGTAATTATAGAATGCATATAGAAGTATCTATGGACAATAAAAACATGCATTTTCTAAATACAATAATCTCACTCATATACTCTACTCTACGAGACACAATAGCATTGTAAAATGTGATTAGCAGGGTATGTTGACACACACCTTTAGTCCTTACACTTGGGAAGCAGAGGCAGTCCATCTCTACGAGTTCTAGTCCAGTCTGCCTATATAGTGAGTTCCGGACCTGCTGTGGCTGCATAGTTAAGTCCCTGTCTCAATGAAAAAGTGAATGATTTTGATGGCACTATTGATTGTAGCTGCAACCACAGAGATGTTTATTTTAAAAGGGACTACTGATAAGTAATATATTCTCCTTTCAGAACGTTACAAAGAAAATGTAAAGTGTAAGACCTGAGCAAAGTCGATCAATTTATCTGGGGTAGAGGTAAGGGGGTCTGTGCACAGGGTTCTATTTCTGATCACCATCACATTACTGTCCACATGAGTCTATTTACAGGAAAAGGTTGTTTGTTGGAAGAGCCCACACTGAAGGATACTGGCACATAGAAACGGTATGAGCATGATACAGAGTTTCATTTTAAACACGTATTACAGTGTTTCACTTACCTTTAAGGACTTTGATTTTTGGAATGGAGTCAAGCGTCTTCATATTGTTTGGAAGTTCATCACTTCTTTCAAATGACGTTACAGGGTTATGCTGTTCTGAAAAAGTGAATAAGATTATTAACTGATACAGTAAGAAAGCCCTAACTTCAAAGTTTACAGTTGCAAAAATCAGCTCATTAATACATGTTTTTATCTAAACACATATAAATTGAAATTAAACCACATTACTTCCCCCTTCCCTTTTCTGCCTTCAGGCCTTCCCATGTTATTTCCCCCTCTCTCCAGGTGCCCCATTCTGAAATTAATAGCTTCCTTTTCTTTGATTATCATCATCATCATCACTTATATATGCACAAATATAGAAATACAATCTGCTGTGTCTGTTTTTGTTGTTGTATGTATATGGTTTCAGGGCTCACACTTTATAATAAGAAATCAGGGAGCTCATGTCTAGAGAGGCTAATTTCCCCTCTCTCTGTAGTCATTACATTCCTTCAGTTCTTTGTCTGGGGGTGGGGCCCTGTGAGAATTTTTTCCCTCTTCTGTTTTAGCATGCTTAATGATATTGTAGTTGTTCAGGACTTGAAAAGATCGGTCCTCGTCTCCTCTAACCCTATAGCAGTTTACACGAAGCAGTTTAATCAGCAAACATAGATTCTCTTTGAATTTACGTTGTCTGGTTGTTGTTGTTTTATTTAAGTTTATTATAACAGTGCAAGTTGGGAGCTAGGGAGACAAGCTAGGGATCAAGGGCTCGCCCTACAAGCGTGTAGACCTGAGATCAGCTTTCCAGCACCCGTCTGTAAAGTTCAGAGGTGGGGCAAGTGATTGTACTCCTAGTGCTAGGACACGACTCGAGAGGCTCCCCGAGGCTTGCTGTGCAGACAATCTAGCTCTGTGTGAGACACTGTGCCTCAGAAAATGGGCTTTTATACTGAAAGTATAAAATTTAATATGAGGCTCCAGGGCTCTGTTCCAAATGCCTACTCTAACTCTGTAGAAGTTTATTGAGTTCTATAGACTTCAAGTCTGGTTAATTTGATTGAGTGGTAGTTCTTATTTTTTTGCAAGGTTTCTTAAACAATAAATTTTATAAAATCAAAAAAGAAGAACAAATATGTTTGAGAGTGATATATATGGATATCAAACTTTGGCTTCCACAGGAATGCACCCACGCATACAGACCTACACATACATAGGAACGTGTACACATGTAACCCCCCACATACTCATAGAATATCATCTATAAGGGGGAAGAATAGAGCTGGGAGAGAGGTTTTGCGTGCCTGTCCTCCTGGCACTCAGAGACTGCTGCAAAGAGGTGGGCATCTGCCTGCCAGCCTGCCTGCCCACTAAATGTGACTTCAGCCTTGCTACACACAGCATCCCTGTCTCAGAAAACAGAGACGCTATATGCAAATGTCAGAGGAAGAACTTAAAAACAAACAAACAAAAATAAGCTGTAGTACAATAAACAAACCCGCGAGTGACCGGAACACTTTTTAGGATAGTTTATACCCATGTCAAGCTTTTTACCTGCTTTTTAAATATACGGTGACATTCTCAGAATGAAAACTACAGGGCAAGATGGAGAGAGAACATGAAACACTGCCATGTGTGAATTTGGAAAACAGTGTTAAATGCAAAGTGTAACAATGCAGTAGTTTCAGTATCTTCATTTGGGGGCAAATGCTAAGTAAAGTAGAACGTGCGTCTGTTCAAAGACTCGCCTCAAGGTTTGTTGGCCAAGTTTGTAAATTTAAAAACATTTTACTTTGTGTTTCTTGCACAAAAGTGAAACATTTAAACTTCCACTTACCGAGGCACGTGTGTGTGTGTGTGTGTGTGTGTGTGTGTGTGTGTGTTGTGTGTGTTGTGTGTGTGTGCGAACACATGAGGCTGGGGTTCTCTATCTAATTCCAAGTTGGATGCCCTTGTGGGAAACTTATCTGTCCTCACATTGCTTCCACCCAGCACGTGGAAGGAGAGAATTATCCATTTTCTCTAATCAAAAATCAACATGACGTTCTTGAGGGGCTGAGCCGGCACCTTTATTGCCAATGAAAGGGCTGTAGATGGAAGCCTCTCAAGCCGGCTGGAGCTCACGGGACAGTTTATAATCCTTCTTTTACTTCCTTGACAGCTTTACCAACATTTGTCCTTACTCTGGGTTCATTTGTTTCATATACTAAAGGAGAAACTAAGGCTTTGTGTGTGCTAGGCAAGGACCTCCATTTTCCTTCTACACAACAGAGAAATGCAAGGGCCTTGACCTCACTATGCACCTTCGTGTGCTAGAACCTGTGATCCTCCTGTCTCAGCCTTCCTGTTAGTAGGAAGGATTACTCATAATGCTATCTTTTATATTTATTTTTTATTGTTGGTTTCTCAAGACAGGTTTTCTCTGTGTAGCCCTGACTGTCCTAGAACTCTCTCTGTAGTCCAGGCTGGCTCTGCCTTCCGAGAGCTGGGATTAGAGGTGTGCACCACCACTGCCTGGTGCATCTTTTATTTTTTCCTTTCACCATGATCTTTCCTCTCTCTCTTTCCCTTCCTGATAATACCCAGTCAAGGTTATTAAGTGGTTTTCTTCCTTGTAGTTTTGGGTTGTTTCCCAGTCATTAGTGATGTTTACCAGGAATGCCTATTAGCATGTTTTTCAAGGGGTTTACTTGAGCTTTATCATTGTTGAGATTTGGGTATCTATTGGCAGGTATCTATTGGCATATCTTTGGAAATGTTAGCCCGTTAACAGTATCTGATTTGGATCCACTCGGAGGAGTCTCTTTAGTGTAAAGTTAGTTCATTAAAGAACTCCAAACATTTATTTAGTGGCTGGAAAGAGATGCTCAGTTTAGGTTAAAACATTTGGTGTTCTTGCAAACAAATAGAGGACTTGGGGTTCGAGTCTCTGTACCTACATGATGGCTAATGACCATCCATACCTCCAGTCAGAAGGAATCAAAGCCCCCTTCTGGCCTCTCCAGGCACCACAGTGCACATAAATACATGGAGGCAAAACACTTATACATATAAGATAAATTGCTAAAAATATGTATTTATTTGGATGTGTCGGTGTGTGCACACATGGAAATTGGAGCATAACTTTTGAGAATTAGTTTTCTTCTTCTACTGTATGTACATTCTGTATGTATGTATCTATGTATGTTTGGATGTTCCAAGGTTTGACTGAGGGTATCAGGCTTGGGCAAACAAGCACCTTGACGTATTAAGCTATCTGGCTAGCGCCAATTCAATTCATTTTTTATAAGCATTTATTAAGTGATGTGAAAAGCTTTAAACGCTTGTGACGTCAAATTTTCCATATTATTTTCTTTTCTGACAGTGTCTCTGTGGCCAGTTCAAAACTACAGTATCAAATTTATTATCATGTATGTTTTATCCTGTTTTCTTTTAATGTTTTTACAATTCAGTTCTCGCATGTGTTTCCTTGATTCAAGCTGAGCTATTTTTGAAAAGAGTCCAAGCCCAGGTCTCAGTTTTGTGCTTCTGCTTAGGGATGCCATTTTTCCCAGCACGATGTATGACAAACTGTCGTTCTCACTGAGCAGAGTTGGTGCCCTTCACCAGGCGCTTTACTTCCCATTCCCTTTTCTATTCCATGGCCTGCCTGGAATCTGTCTATATGCCAGAACCATGATGCCTGCGGCTTGGTAGCATGTTTGGGCTTTTGGAAGTGTGACTCTTCCTAAATTGTTCTTTTTATACCATTTTGATTATTACTGCTTTTCAAGAGTTCATATAAAGTTGAAAATGGACTTCACAAAACGTCTTTCAAATTCTGACAAGGATTTTCCTTACTCTCTCCACCACTTCCTGCTGTTTTTATATTTACCAGCATGATTTAATGTCTGCCATAGTTTCATCCTGTAAAAAGCCTAGTGCTGGATACATTAATGAAATATAATATTCTTAGGCACATGGGCACAACCATTTATTACACTTTTCAAGAAATTATTAGGTAACGCCTATTAAAATTAAAAGCATATATGTGCCCTTAGTTCAACAATTCCTTTTAAAACCTACTTCATTGAAACATAAGTAACACAATAAAAAAGTGTGCAAGCTACTTATAACTCCATCAATTATGGTCACAACAGAAATATAAGGGCAACTCAGTAAAGGACCTACTGATGAGTGTGGTACACTCTCGCACCAGAACATCATGCAGAAAAGGACAGGTATGAGACAGGAAACAAATCTAACGACTTATCTGGGTCACATGCAGTGGAGTTTACACACTGCATCTTATCCTCTAAGGAACCACAAAGCCCTCTGCACACGCATCTGTTTGCAGGGGAAGTGTGAGGACACATGTGGAGCTTGCAACACTGACTGCTTGTTGTGAGGGGCCCACAGATTTGAGCAGATTGGAACATGAAATAAAGTTTTATTTCACATGTTTGTATTACACTGTTTTATTTTACCTCGATGGCCATAGGTGTTTGCAAGGGAGGATGGAGTGTGCAGACTATTTAGAAACTCAAAACTTTTGTCAAGTTTTAGTTTTCTTTGCTCTGAAGTCCAGGAACAATATCATTCAATTATACTGAGAAACTGTTTTAACTTTGAAAAAGTTCAAATAAATCTCAATCTCTCTGCAAACCACAGCTTCCTTTCACCATTTTCAGTGGTTTGGGTAAAGGTCTGACACAGAGCTGGTCTAGTCTGAGTTTCCCTTTCCTTTCCACAAAAGTGCAAGTCAGGAAAGTTACAAAATTGCTGTCTCTCTCCCTCGCTCTCTGTCTCTTGCTCTCTGTCTCTCTTTGTCTCTGTCGTTCTCTTTGTGTGTATGCATAGCTCTAGTCCTAGGAGATTGGAGGCTAAAGCAGGAGGAGATCCTAACAAATGCTATTCTGATATCACTTGAACCCTGTTAAGAAACAAGATACACACATGAAAATGTTCAGTAAGCATTTAGAGGCAAATGCTTTAATACAAAAGCAGAATGTCTGAAAGTTACTCAGTGGGTAGAATGCTTGTCTGACATACACAAAGACTCTGGCTTAGTACTGCTCCGTATAAACTTGGCATTGTGTTTAATGCTATGACATAAAGTCAGGTACATCACATGTTCAAGGTCATTTTCAGTTACAAAGCCAATTGTCGGCCAGTCTAGGAAACATGAGAGCCTAATTCAAAACCCACACAGGAAACAAAATGACAGAAAACAGTCCAGAACAATTTTAGCAAATGTTCTTCTACTTATGACTGCACACATCAGCTCAAAGAATACACAATTGGCCTTGCCTTTTAGAGTCAAACCTTTGACGCTCTGATAAAAGTGTTTTATCCTGTAATCATTTTCATTCAACACACAAGAGCAGACCTTTCCCTCTGTATGCTGTGAATATATTTTGTCACCATTGGTTAATAAAGAAGTAGTTTTGGACTACGGAGGGCAAAACACAGAATATAGTAGGTGGGGTCAGGGAGATGCTATGTTGCTGCTGAAAGCGGATGCTGAACCCTTATCGGTAAGCCACAGCCTCGTGGTGATACACAGATGAATAGAAATGGGTTAATTTAAGATGTGAGAGCTAGTTAGGAATACGCCTGATCCATTGGCCAAACAGTGTTGAAATTATATAGTTTCTGTGTGATTAGGGTCTGGAAGCTGGGAAACTGAACGTGCAGTCTCTTCTTACAGAGTCTGTCGTCATTTCTCTATAATCAGAGAGTGAACATGCAGATATGGGTTACTGAGACTGAGTAGTCACTCACGCTGTGAGTAGCCTGCTGGAGCTCCAGTGATGCTTCCACCCTTGCTAATCATAACATTTGCTGTATTTATTTATTCCTATACCTTTGTTTTGCTTCTTTGAAATCCCGAGAATTGACTGTCCGTGTTTCTGTACGCTAGACAAGTGCTCTACCATTAAGCAACAGCAACCCTGACTTCATATTCTTTCTCTTTTGGGACAGGTTCTAGGTTGTTCAGTCTGGTCCTGACCTCACTCTGTATCTAAGGCTCATGTGAACTCTCAGCCTTCACAGTACCTGGAATTACAGGTCTGTTCCACTAGGTCTATCAGATTTCTCTCTTTCTTCTTCCCCCTTCCCCTTTATTTGTGATTTCAGCCGTTCATGATATGCTATCTGGCTGCAGTTTGGGATAATTTCCAAATGATTAGTGATATCTACCTTTTGATCTTTTGTGTATCTCTAGTTGTCACGCGATCTTCTTAGGAGACGTGTCTATTAGAGCAGTTGGCTCAGTTTTATCAGAATTTTGTTGCTCACCTTTAGATTTATGTTGATACATATTTTCATATCTTACCCCGTTTCTTCTACGCCTTTGAGGTCATTGTAAAAATGCAGTGCCAAATCTTGTGTCATGCAGGGTTTTCCCCATTATCTTGTAAAATTTCTACAGTTTAGGTCTTACTTATAGGTCTTTGCTTTGTGGTGAGCTATTTTTGAATGCTTCATCTTCCCGACTGGGGATTCAGTTTCCCCTGCACCATCTGCTGTGGGATGCTTTTTCTCACTGAGTGGCCTCAGTGGCCTTGACCATGTACTTGAAGGGAGGTCACTCCTGGGATTTCTTTGATATTTCATTGCTCTACAGGTCATCTGTCAGGATGCCAGACTTATTTTGTGGGAGGGGACAGTATTTGGAACAGGCCACAAAGATGCTCCTGGATCTACACTTGATACTAAGTTTTTAAATTCTATATGAATACTTTTCTGTACCCCCTGGTGGCATGCTGAATGTTTTTCCTTTTATTGAAAATAGATTATTTTCTTATACAATGTATCCTGATTATAGTCTCTCCTCTCTCTACTTCCTTCAGGTCCTCCCTACCTCTCCTCCAGATCCATTCCCTTTCTGTTTCTCATTAGAAAGGAACATCTTCTAAGAGGTAACAACCAAACATGTTAAAATAAAATACGATGAAAAAAACTATCATTTGAGGTTGGACACGGTAACTGGACAGGTAGAAAGGAGTCCCAAGAGTAGGCACAAGAGTCAGAGACACACTTGTTCTCACTCTCAGGACTTCTGTAAAAACGTCAAGTTAGAAGCTGTAATAGATATGCAGAGGACATGTTGTAGACCCATGTCGGCCCTGGGCTTGCTGTTTCTTTCTCCGTGAGCTCATATGTACCTTGCTTAGTTGATTCACAGGGCATTGTTCTCCTGGTGTCCTCCATCTCCTCAGCTTCTTACTCTCTTTCCACCTCCTCTTCCAAGGGATTCCCTGAGCTCTGAGGGGAAGGGTTTGATGCCAGACATGTAATGTCTGAGCTTAGTAGCATTTTTGACAATTATTAAGTGTGACTCTTCCCAGTTTGTTCTTTCCCAAGGCTCCGTAGAGTAGGATAGTGTCTAAAGTTTCCATAGAAATCTTACAATGGACTTTTCTATTGCAAGAGGTTTTGCAATTCCAGGAACTTTCCCCAGAGTCTCTAGATCTCAGCTCTGTGGTATTGTCATCTGAACAGCATAATTGTCTATTCTTACAACTTACAAGTAGTCCAGTGCTGGCTAACATATCTGGAGATTCTGGGCATTTATGGGCAAAATTGTTAACTGCATTTTTTCTCAAAAGTATTTGGGAGTATCTATTAAACTTTAAAATATATCTTTAACCCACAAATCCTACTTCTAGTCTTTTGCAGAAATGTGAGCAGCCTAATAGAAACGTGCGCAGTGACATTCACTGCACCCCTGGTGGAACTGCGAAAAACACAAAAAATGAAGGCCTTTGTAACAACAAAGCCCTCCACACAGGAAACAGGGCCAGCACCCGCCAGGCTCCTAACCCTGGCTCTCTGTCCGAGGGTCCAAAGGCTGGGGACACTGGTGAGCAGGAGTGGGGGGAACGAAATGCACTGGTTAGTCACACACCTGGAATACAGTGACTCCTTTACCTTTAAGCTTCTGCTTCTTGGTGGACGATGTCGAAGTGCGTAGGTTACTTCGAGACTCAGCTCCTTTTTTCCTTAACTTTCGTGTTTTAGATGTCCCTGAAAGATGAGAAAAAACGTCATTACGTTTTACGAAGACTAAACTAACTTCATCCTTTGAAAGGACAAGTTTTGTGCCTCTTCTGAAGCACAGTGATTTTGATGAGGCCGCTGAAGCAGCGCACATATATGAATTTTACTTGCCTGATAGTCATAAAACTGTATGTAAGGAAAATTGGCAAGCGGAGTTAAGTGTGTTGGCACATGTCTGCTCGTGTTTCTGCCACAGGGGGGCGCTGATGAGGTAAAGAGAGACTTGGGGGCCAGGTTGGCCCAAAGAGTGAATTTAATGCCAGCCTTGCTGTACATAGAAAGATCTTGTGTCAAATAATAAATCATAACACTGGAGGGCTGAAGACATTGTTCGGTTGATGGGATGCTTGGCTACTGCCCACAAGTCCCTGAGTTCAGTCCCCAGCGCAATGCCTACCAGACAAGACAGTACACGTCTGTAATCCCAGCACTCAGGAGGTGGATGCAGGAGGATCAGAAGTTTCAGGTAACTGTCGGCTACATAAGGAGTTTAAGGCCTGCTCGAGGTATATGAGACTGTTTTCAAACCTCTTCCCATATATAAAACCCCAAACAAACAAACAAACAAAAACCCCAAAATATATATAGTGAATATAGTTTCAGTGTTTACTCACTTGAAAACAAATGCTGAAATTAAAAAGCATAATCTGAACAGCAGGAGTGTTTTATATCTACAATTTCTTTTTTTCTTAATTTTGCTTTTATTGAGCTATACATTTTTCTCTACTCTCCTTTCTTCCTCCCCTCCCCCGTGACCCCTACACTCCCAGTTTACTCAGGAGATCTTGTCTTTTTCACTTTCCTATGTATATTCATGTATGACTCTCTTAGGGTCCTCTTTGTTGTCTGGTTTCTCTGGGGTTGTGGTCTGTAGGTTGACTTTGCTTTATGTTTTAAAGCCACTTATGAATCAATATATATTACATTTGTATTATATTAGGTTCCCCAGCTGTTAGTCTAGAGTCTGTGAACTCCCAAGAGCTCAGGTCAGCTAAGACCCCAATCTATACTAGCTCTGGGGGTTACAGATATGCACAGTTACAACCCACTTTTTCTTTTCTTTTTAAAAACTCATTTATCTATCTATCTATCTATCTATCTATCTATCTATCTATCTATCTATCTATCTATCTATCTATCTATCTATCTGTGACAGGGTTTCTCTGTAGTTTTGGGGCCCGTTTTGGAGCTAGGTCTTGTAGACCAAGCTGGCCTCGAACTCACAGAGATCCTCCTGCCTCTGCCTCCCGAGTGCTGGGATTAAAGGTGTGCGCCACCACCAGTTGACTTTACAACCTACTTTTAAAAGTGGGTTAGGGAGGTCTGAAATCAGGTCCTCATACTTGTGCAGTGAACACTACCCTGTGAGCCATATATCTGGGCACACTCACTCAGATTTACAGAAACGTCAGTAGAAGCAGCCCAGTAAAAATGTATGAAATAATATTGATTGTGATATTGATTATAGCCCTGATAAATAAGCATCACTAAAAAGTAAAGCATTGAATGTACGTGACAGCCATATTAACATTTTAGAACATCAGATGGAAAGATAGCAATATATCATTTAACCTGGTTTAGGGGTAAGGTGTATCTACGCACAGTATTCTATGACTGGACAGAACCCTGAGCCCTGCAAGCATGTATCTGTTCACAGAAAGGCAGGGGAGCACATGCTGGGCTCATGCAGTTCTTTCTTGGATGGGGTCGCAGAACTGAGAAGTCTGGCGACTAGAACAGAATGTTATTTCGTGTATCTGTCTTACTTTTTTTCCTTTTTACCTTTATGCAGGTATTTCTTTGGAGATGTGACCAAAATATGCATCTGATTTTCAAGTTCAGTCTTTGGCTTGTTTACATCCTGTTGTTTCGGAGCCCCTGGAAAATGATGCCATAAAATTATACAAGAAGTAAGCCAACTTTAAAAACATAGGATAAACCCCTGATAATGCACAATGCCATCTTTTTCTAATAAATTTAGATAAAACACAAAACAATTGCATTGTGAGAGTGCAAGTCGGGAAACTCAAGACTAAATCTCTTTCGGAGGGATGGGGAAGCACCTTGGCATTTGAGATGCTGGGGTGGAAAATCTGGGGGTCAACCTGGCAAATCTGATGCAAACCTTACTATATACACATTGTAAAAAAATAGAAATGCTACATAAAACTACTAGAAGAACGTTTTTAAAAACATAGCATAATGTACAATCCTAAGAGCCAATTAATTCTTTATTATAGATGGAATTTTACCCCTAGGCAGAATAATTTTTATAAAGAGAGTGGCATTTGTGCAGTGAAAACTGCAGAGAGAGATGCAGAGAGGGGCAATGAATACTGTTAAGAAAAACACATTTTTAACATTGTAACAAAACAAATGTCATGAAAATGTTTGACTTGGAGGGCAAATCTTGAAATAAGGAAGCAGAATGTTTGCGGGTAGAGAGTAGTTTGTCAATATTAACGGGCGACAATAATATGAAAATATTGAGTTTCTACAGTCAACTCTTCCATTGATTATGCCAACTGTCTGCATGCAAAATGTCCTGCTGTCATTGGTTTTTAGACTGAAAGTCTAACACTCTGGTAGAAAATGATTTATCTTCTCATCATTTCCATTCCAGACGGAGCAAGAGAACATGACTTCTTTCTAACCAGAGAGACATGGTGTGTGTTCTGAGTGGATGGTATTCTGGGCAACCGGTGCATATTCTGAGTGGATGGAGTGTATTCTGAATAGATGGTGTATATTCCGAATATGTGGCACATATTGGTAGGTTGTACATATTCTGTACATGGGTGGGTGGTGTGCATTCTTAGTAGATGGTGTATATTCTGACAGAGAACTCAAGGGTGTTGGAAGTGACAGGGCCCTTGGGCTTGGCTGCGCAAGCCTGCTGGGGCTCAGGTGATGGCACTATTTGCTAGAATATGGGACACGTGGCTGCAGAATTTTGTGTTTGGCCAGCTGGGTTTTGGTCTGGCTTTCCTCTCTTCTTCAGCGATAGCAATGTTTAATCCACTCCATTTTACGTCGAAAGGCTGTAACTTGCTCTTTGGTTCTTCAGGTGTTTGCTTTAGAGGTTCGGCCTGCATTTCAGAAGATACTTTGAATTTCTGCATAAATGTATCGTTGTTTGTGAGTCTATGGAGATAGTTTAAGTGGGATTAAATACCTTTTATGTTATAGGATGGTCCTGAGCCTCTGGAAGGCCTAGAATAGAATGTTAAGGTTGAGTCTAAAACGCACCCCGCCCAGTGGTTCATGGTTTGAATAGTTGTTACCAGGGTAATGGTGCTAATTTCAGAGACTACTGAGCCCTTTGATGTGGGACCTAGCTGGCAGAAGTTGACCTCTTGGGCAGGTCTTTAAAGGTAAAAAGCTCAGTTTTTGTTCCGGTGCTGTTCTCTGCTTCCTGTCAGCTCCAATCAGAGCAGTTCGGCCATCTTCTCCTGTCCGGTGCTGGGGCTTCGTGACCATGTCTTCCTGCCATGGGGGACTGAAACAAACCTTTCCTACCCTACAGCCTTGTTTCCAAGCAGTTTGGCTCCAGCCACGGGAAAGTCAGCGACACTCAAACTGCATGGTGATTTTCTTGTCTTTTTGTCCGTTTCTTTGGACGGTGCTATCACTGACACTGAATACCTTCGTTCTTTGATATGTGCTGTAATAGAGTTTCCTTCCCGAAGGCCCCACAGCTTCAGGGAACAGCACCGCCAACTGGGGAAGACTTCAAAACGTGAGCCTCAGTCTGACACATCACGTCTAGCCCAGAACGTGCCAGCTTGGCCCCCAGAAACTTTGGTTAAGAGCAGGAGTCCCGGGTTAGAGCTGAATCTAGGGCTGAGCCAATGGGAAGCAGCACTGTGGGTTAGATAATGGCTCAACCCAGGTTCAGTTACGTTTGTCCACAAGGTACAGGCAGACAACTGACACCAGCTTGAGAAGGTTTGAAAAGGGAGGGTGTGCCACTGAGAAAATTCCTGTCCACCTTCTCAAAAATTTTTTCAGTCTTCTGAGACTTGGCTCATTGCTTTTAATTGTTCTCAGCCATCAGACATAATTTCTGATCATTTCCTTCTAGTTCACAGCGGAAGAAAATGGCCTCACTTCCTTTACTTGTATTCCCCTTTCCTCTCCCAGAAAGCAGACCCCAAATCGTTTATCACTAAATATCCTCTGCATGTGCTTGTAACAGAAAGAGCCCAGTCATCTTTTTCACTGCTGCTGTCATTTTTTTTCCAGGAAATTTTATGGTGTATGTATTTCTCTTAGGCATTAGGGTGCACAGTACACCAAAGAAAAACCATTCATGTTACGAAATAGTTTGTACTTGCAGGGGCAATTACAAAATGCCGCTATGGTCACTAACACAGTCTTAGATATTAGAGGAAGAGGACCATGGAGGAGCTGGCGGTGAAAGAAGAAGGAAATGTGAACATATGGCTGTTTGTCTTTCTGCCGCGTCTCCTGCTTCACTTTCCCACAGCACACTTTGCTGGGACTGCAAAAGAGAGGGGTGTGTATGTGAAAAGAAGAGGATTATGGGTTTCTACTACACATCCTCAGAAGGAAAAAAACCTCTGGGAAGGAAGTGGAGCTCCAACTTTGTCCTTATGCCGAAAGACGAGAAATGGTGGAGATGCCGCTCCCCTTCTGATGAACGTGTGTGAGCTGAATGGAATTTGTTACGTGTCCACTTGCATTTTTTTTCTAAATTCTATTCTGATTAAAGCTAATACACTTGATCATTCCTATGTAATGGAAGTTTTCAGTTAAATAATCACGCTGCACACAAACATTATTAAGTGTTACCTGAAGTCCTTCTGTTTAGTAATTGCTGGAAGGTTGTGGGTAAGCCGGAACTTCCCCTGGATGTCCTATAAAATGGCTTTGGAATTACGTTCTCATACGGTGTAGAGTTTTCCACATTTTCCTCTAGAGAGATTTAGATTGGTAGTTGTAAGACGCCTCACATTTACAGCTGCCTTTAATAGTCACGGTAAACTAGGTGTCTATAAAGCGGAACTAAAGGAATGTAGACGACTTAAAATATTTTGAGGTTATTAATTTGATTGAGACTATAAAGACAGACACTGCGGAGTGAAGAATGGAACCAAACACCTTACTTTTCCTCAGTTACAGCAATCAACTCAAAGTGGATTCAAGATTGACGTGTAAGGCCTGCAATTATGAAAAAACTTGACGAAAACATAAAAGATTATGTTTCTGGACAATAGAATGCCAAAGGAGGTTAGGACGTAGCTCGGTGTTGCGCACTTGTCTAGTCTACACAAGAACCTCAGGACCACCAAGACTTGGTAGCCCCGTTGTAGAACCCAATGGCTGCACACTCTTATGAGATGTTACAGGTAGTTATGCAGACAAAAACATTCCCCTTCTAAGATGGTTGCTGCGGTCAATATTAATTTTAATAGCCCTTTAGGAAACCAGACTACAAATGTCTTTTAATATTAGAAATCCACATATATTTTAAAAGGAGATCTCAAATCTGGGCATTTTTTTCTTCCAAGGAATGCTCCAGTGTGTGTGTGTGTGTGTGTGTGTGTGTGTGTGTGTGTGTGTTTCTGTCTGTATTTATGTACCTATGAATGCATGCATGGGTACATTTACTGGTGTCAATAGCCTTTAAAATTCAATGCCCTTCAGTGGTTGAAGAAAGCATTCTCTAACTCTGAAACGCTACGCTTTCAACAGAAAGAACAACTAAAAGCTATTTCATCTTCAGACACCAGGAGAGCGCTCTATAATATGGTTAAATAAAAAACATATGGTGCAAAAAGAATAAGTGAATAGCGATACTTCTGAACTATTTTAGGCAATTAGAGCTTGTGATTTGTCTTTGTGTATACTCCCTTACCTTGATTGGTGAAGGGTAATAGATTGATCACTTTTGTTGGAAATGTCTTTGGTGGGTGGTACTTGGCATTAACATTTTCCTGAGGTTTGGTTTTCATTGAACTCACGCCTGAAGCAAAATTGGAAAAGAAAATTGGCACGACAGTTCTGGTTACTCACAAATTATGTACCAAACTCTGTGTACTCACTCGTATTTTTCATTCACCTTTTCTTTCCCATGCTTTATCAAATGCTTACTGTCTATTACTTCAATTTCTAGAATGACTTCCATCATTTTCTCTTTCTTTTCTTTATTCTGTGTCCTGTGCTAGCATCTTTCTTAATTTGGACCTGGACCCACGGCCCAGCATGCTCGTTTCTACATTTGAGCTACAGACAGGCAGTTAGAAGGCTAGCTTTAGAGAAAGAAGCTTTGCACATAAACTGCTGAGTCCCCCAGCCCAAACACGACTAACGATTACTAGATTCAGTCGTCACAAGTCACACTATCATAAAAGTAGCATATGTGACTGTAAAACAGAAAACCTGAACACAGTCAGCCCTGTGGCGTGGGCTAGTAACATTGGAAAGTTAGAAGGCTGAGGCAGGAGAACCACAAATTCAAGTCCAGCCAAGGCTTCAGGATAAGCTAATGACAGCCTGGACAACTTAGCCAGATCCTGTGTCAAATACACAAAAGTGTGTGTGTGTGTGTGTGTGTGTGAGAGAGAGAGAGAGAGAGAGAGAGAGAGAGAGAGAGAGAACACAAGACAGACATGCAGACAGAGACACAGGCACAGAGATTACAAGATTCATATACTTTAATCTTTAATTATTGGCTAGATATTGAACTAAACCTGGATGGTAAGAGATTTTGTAAGGCCACAATGATAGACCATGGAAAGAATGCATTATTACCGTTGAAAATTTCAGAAGCCGTGACTTAGGCTGTCATTTGTTAGGAAAGGAGAAAGCTGAGGAAAAGGTTGTAAGTCAATAAAAATAAAAACCTTAATGTACAGTAGGATGATGCCCAACACTGCAAATTTATTCTTATTATGTATATTACTTTCTTGAAATCATCCACATGTAATTATTTGTGTGGAGAGTCTTTGATATAGCTTAATACTGTAAATTGGATGCAGTTTTGGGTACAGTTGGCTTAGAAGTCTACCCCAAGTGATTTAATCTCAATAGATAACATTTAAATATATTTTCCCAAATATTGCTAAGATATAAAAGAGTAAATAGTAAATGCTGACGACCAAACTCAAAGGAAGAAACTTTTAGTTGAGAAAGATTTTTAAGAAAGTATTTTAAGAAAGATTCATGTGGGTAGTGTATGTTGTGAAAATTCAATGTGATGTCATGAAAAGAGGATCTAGGAAATTCACCAGTTAGTGGGAAACAAAACAAAAAGCTGTGGTGAAATTTCTAGAAAATACTTGCATAAACCATCACGATACAAATCCTACCACTGCACATGACGTCTGAGAAATCAGAGTGAGACGGTGACGGTGTAGAACAGACGCCGTCTGTGTGTTGCTAATATGCATCTTTGCTGTGCTCTGGATGTTTGGGTCCCCTATCCACACCCTGACACACAATCATCTTGTGATGGTACCGGATGCAGTCTTTGTCAAGTCATGATCGCTGTTAGTGTTGTCCTGAGGCCCCTGAGCTCTGCTTGCTCCTTCTAGCACTTGAGGATACAGAAAGAGTAGTATTTCTGAACCAAGCAGTAGCCCCCCCATGAGAAATATGTTTCTACTGTATATAGACCATCCAGCCTAAGATCATACAACTTCTCTCTCTTTCTCTCTCTCTCTCTCTCTCTCTCTCTCTCTCTCTCTCTCTCTCCCTCCCTCCCTCCCTCCTCTCAAATTTTAAAGTATTTCATTGAAGTAAATAAAAGCCCCACAGTATGAAAATTCTTCGAAGCAACCACTTACCTTACATGTTAATATATTTTCTTTACTTTGATTGTCCAGGTAAGGGAACTTACCTGGAGTAATATCTTCCCTTGGAGAGAAACTCATATCTAAAACAAATGTCAAAAAGTCACCCAATGATACTGTGGAATTGTGTGTACACATTAAGCCCCCAATGATACTGTGGAATTGTGTGTACACATTAAGTCACCCAATGATACTGTGGAATTGTGTGTACACATTAAGCCCCCAATGATACTGTGGAATTGTGTGTACACATTAAGTCACCCAATGATACTGTGGAATTGTGTGTACACACTAAGCCCCCAATGATACTGTGGAATTGTGTGTACACATTAAGCCACCCAATGATACTATGGAATTGTGTGTACACATTAAGTCACCCAATGATACTGTGGAATTGTGTGTACACATTAAGTCACCCAATGATACTGTGGAATTGTGTGTATGCATTAAGCTCTCTGTGCTGATTTTTATTTTTAAGACTTTTTTCATATATGAGTGGTCTCTTGTCTGCTACTCAAATTTATTTCCTTCCTTCCTTCCTTCCTTTTCTTTTTTTCCTTTTTTGTTTTTTTTTTTTTTGAGACATTATTTCTCTGTGTGACAGCCTGGCTGGCCTGGAACTTCCTTTGTAGACCAGGCTGGCCTTGAATTCACAGAGTCAGAAATCTGCCTGCCTCTGCCTCCCGAGTACTGGGATTAAAGGCGTGGGCCACCACTGCCCGGTCATACTCTGGTTCCTCTTCAGATCATATAAGTCTTTTGCCTTTTACTCCGATTACTATGAAGTATCTTGTCATGTTATCATCTTTGCCTGTGCCCTGTATCCTACAGTGGCATCTTTGTTAATTTTAACCCTCATCCAAACTCTGTTTTACTCTGAGTAAAATTATTAATTTTGACATCTGTCAGTAGTCTCTTTCCAAATTGTTTCCTCTTCCTAACTTTCAACTTTTAAAATTTTTAATTTGGATTGATTTTGTTATACCCTAACCACTAACACATGCATATAAATTGATCAGAAACATGGTCTTAACAAATGTGAATTGAAGGTGCAATGTCCCCACAGGCTCATGTGTTTGAACACTTGGTCCCTAGCTGGTGGTACTGTTTTGGGTGCTGTGGAATATTCAGGAAGTAGAGGCTCACTGGGTTAAATGAGTTCCTGAGGATGGGTCTTGAGGATGCATGACCTAGACCTATTTTTCTCTTTACTCTCTGCTTCTTGAATGCAGATGCAATGTGATCAGTGGACCCTCACCTTTGGTGCTATGCCTTCCTTGTCATGTGATCAGTGGACCCTCACCTTTGGTGCTATGCCTTCCTTGTCATGTGATCAGTGGACCCTCACCTTTGATGTTACACCTTCTTTGTCATGTGATCAGTGGCCTCTCACCTTTCGTGTTATGCCTTCTTTGTCATGATGTAATATTTCTCCTTGAACTGTAACCTAAGTAAATCCCTTTTGCCAGTTACTTCTGTAGGGTGGTTTTGGCCAAAATCAGATAAAGAACTAATAGAAAAGATAGATAGTTGAAATTGTCTAGACTTAAATGGAGCATTTTATTGCTGTGTCTAAGGATGTCACTCAAACATGGTAAGGATCTAACTAGTAAGAATCACCTAAAGCAGCCATACCTAAATGAAAATACTGAGGAAATAGCTCATTAATTTCAGTGTTTTTAGGGTATAACAAAATACAAATTTGAACATGTATTCCAAATAATGTCAATTTTCAATCCTAGTTTTCCCTCAGTTGTAAGCTTTTGGGTGAAGAGGCCTTACTTGATTCATTAACAGTATACACTCAATTCATACTTAATAACACATGGAAGTATGACATTCACAGTTAAAGTTACAAAAACCATGCCTTCCAGTAAAGCCCCTTCCCAGCACATATGTCTGTACTGGGATGGGAAGATTGTATGGCAAATGTCGGACTCAGCAGGGAGGTCGATGTTGAAGACTCCTTCTCCTCGTGTCCTTACAAGGAGGCAAGCATGGAAAGTCCCTGAGGACACTGATCAGGACCAACTCTGAAAAACTGTTCATAGCTGAAGAATTTCTTGGATCAAGGAGAAGTGTGTTTAACACCATTCAAGATCAATGATCTGTGACCCATACAGCCTAGGGGGGAAAAACCCACTGCAGGGCTGCACCATCCCCTCTCACCAACTTAGTCTGGTGAAAGGAGGTGCAGTGAGGGGCCTGTGCGCTGTCGTCCTCTTCTGGGCACGCTCCCCACAAGGACTTCCTGCTCATTCAACGTCAACACAACGTCTTAACTCTAAGCCAGAAATGGAAAGTGAGAGGAACAGCATCAGGGTGATCCCCCCACCCCCGCCACCCCGAGATGCTCCAAGATTGATGGGCACTGGGTTTGGATAGGTTATTTTCAATATTCGTATTGTTTATCTTATGCCTACTAATAATGAACACTAGAATTTATTTGTAAGAGAGAATCCACAAAAAGTGTTGTTTATGCAATGACACAGTTACTGTTACTATAGGTTAGAATGCAAATCATAAACATATGACTTGAAAAATTATTTTTCTTACTGTGTTGGTCTCTCAGTGTCGCCAGTAGTTTTGTTCCTTTAATAATATTTAGGTCGTCATCTAAAGACACAAAACACATTTCAGAATACTATGTAACAGAAAAAAAATAAATGCACATTCCCAATTCTGCCAATACCACGCTTCACGGACATCAGGGTGGTGGTTAATTTTGAATGTCAGATGAAACTGGATTTACAATCTCATAGGAGGCAAACCTCTGAGTATGTCTGAGCGCAGGTTTCCAGAGAGGATTAATGGAGAATGAAGGGTGGGTAACACTAGCCCATGTATGAAAACGAGACTCGTCTGTGTGTCCCACGTCTCTCAACAGTTCTGCACTACTGTCACGTGAAATACAACTCCATATTGCAGAGACTGTGCTAACGTCATAATTATTTAAGTCATGCTATGCCTATTAAAAAAGTTGAAAGAAGAAAGAAGTAGCCATATATTTACTAATATATATACAAATATTTATTAATATTTGGTTGAATTACTTGGTTCTTTATGTTTGTTACTGTGAACCTGAGTTAACAGCCGGTATCATTTTCTTATGTGAATACAGCGATGTTCTCACCCTTCCCCTCTGTGCTGCACTAGGAAATTCCTCAACTTCTCTTTTAGTATTTGATCAGCATGTGCTACTTTTGCAGAATAGTGTGCTTCGCTTCAACATTTGTGCTATATTTCCACGATCATATAGGCCCAAAGACAGATTGATAATGTGTCAAATTAGTAACACAAGAGAGATGTAATGAACATACACACTGTCTTGTAATTATAGAATTATTGCTAGTTATGTTCTTTTTGGGTAGTATTAATTACTGTGTGAGGCCCCCAAGTCTCACCCAGAATAGCGTTTTAAAATCAGGGTGTTTATTAACACACACTATCTAAAATTTTGCTTTGTTGATATCCCATCTTCATTTTAAAAAGACAGTTTTGCACATTGTGAGATGCCTGGGTGAACTTCTCCTCGTGTTTTGAATGTATATGCCCAGTGTTTCCCAGGGTTTGTAATTTCTGATCATCTCAGGGTCTTCCTTTTTAATGCAGAGTTATATCTTTTCTCACCGAGATTTGCTTTTCACCCTTTTTTTTTGTTTGTTTTTTGTTTTTTGAGACAGGATTTCTCTGTGTTGCTTTGAAGCCTGTCCTGGAACTAGCTCTTGTAGATCAGGCTGGCCTCAAATTCACAGAGATCCACCTGCCTCTGCCTCCTGAGTGCTGGGAATAAAGCTGTGCGCAACCACCGCCTGGCCTGCTTTTCACCGTTTGTAATACAGGGGATGGGTCTGGCTATGGATTTCATGGTGCTGATTTCATTGCAGTCTCCCAGTTTGGGTGTGGACATTAATAGCCATCCAATACATTAGAAATCAATTGTGATCTCTTCAGCCACCTTCCTGCTCTTTTTCTCTTCCTGTCTGTCTTTATATCGTCCACTTGCAACTTCTCTCACCCTTGCTTACATTTCAGAGCCAGTCCTCTGATTAGTTTTTCCTCAGAGTTACGTCCTTTCCCAGTCCTGTTGCAATCGTTGGTACCCTCTACAGGATGAGACAATGTTATGAACTGCAATATGTCGCTGTGATTCGCATCTGATGCTCTAGCAGCCAGTGAGCTACGTCTGGAGCCAAGGTCTCTGAGAAGACCATTAAGGCTCAACCAGTTCACAGGGTGAGTCCTTTCTGGTACTGGTGGTGACACTCAAAGAAAAGGGAGGGACTCGGGGAGGCTAGGGAGCTCTCTGCTTGTGTACTGACGCTGCTCCCTCACTAGAATTCTATAGGGGTGTTATTGGAGTGGATCGGTTTCAAGCTAGTAGCATTAGCTAACGGTCCATGAATGGTAGGCACAAGAGAGCCAGTTACAGGAGAGGATCTGTGGATAGCTGCTAAGGGGACAGCCGGTGCTCACTGTCACCTTGACATACTCTAGAATCATCCGGGAGATCCTCTTCTAGGAATGCCTCTGCCGCTTATGGAGACTGAGTTAACTCAAGTGGGAAGACCTGACCTGAGTCCAGGAGACTGGGACTGTCTAAGAGTAGAAACAGTCAGCTAAGGACTAGCGTGCATGTATCTATTGTTGCTTGCTTCCTCCCACTGTGAGGTGAAGTGGCCAGCTGCTTCAGGCTCCTGCTGCCTTGATTTTCCTGCCACAGTGGATTGTACTTGAACCTGTGAACCAGAATGAACCCCTTCTTCCTTAGGATGCTTTCATCACACCAATAGGAAGAGAAAACCAATATAGTTGGCAACTTAAGGGTAGAGCATTTAAGTCTAGCGGAGCTAATAAACATACACGTTAGACTTGAAAAGAAAAATATCTCTTCTTACCCTGCTTTCTCAATCCCATTTTCAGTGGTTCCTTTGGTTGGGATCTTGAAGGTATCCCTTTTAACTCTGTAAAGTAAAACTGGTTTGTAAGATACTTTGAAAGACAAACTGTAGCATCCAACTTTTTTCTCTTTCTCTCTGCTGTTTGCATACATGCATAGTAAAAATTATTTAATATTTATTATGAAATAATAATAATCAGAAGCTGGAAAGACAGTTCCATAGTTAAAAGACCTTAATGTTTTTAATGTAGGAGTGGTGTCTGGTTCCCAATCACCCATGCTGTGCAGCTCACAACTGCCTGTAACTCTAGCTCCAGGGCACCTGACCCCCTCTTAGAAATTCAAATTCATAGTATTTAAAATAGAACAAATACAAATAAATGTACAGCACATACTAGTTATATAAAACAATGGGCTTGGCCATGAAATTCTTATGCATCCACCCAACATTTTGATCATATTCTCTTATTACCGTTTCTAAATACCACCATGTCCTTTCTTTTTCTTCTCTGCATTAGTTTCATGATTTTCCCACCCCTAGATTCCACATATGAGAAAAAACATCCAGTCTCTAACCTTAAGCGTCATGGAAGTTCCCTAGTAGAAGAATATCTCCTTAGGTTATGTAACTGCACCAAGCGACAACAATGCCCACAAGAGAAAGTGTTCTCTCAGAGAAATAAAGGATTATTGGATACTGTGGCCATCAAGAGGGGTATGAGTAGCCAATGAAATAATTATCAATAATATTCTTCTTGTTGCTGACCATGGTGATCACTAACTCACACACACACACACACACACACACACACACACACACACACACACCACACACACACACACACACACACACTCACACAGCAGTCAGTCTTCAGTTCATCCAGAGGTGTTTCCGTGGTTTTCCTGTTACATAACTCTAAATCTAACAGGTGCTGGTGATGGAAAGCAATAGCCAGCAATGCCAAGGAACAAAAGCCTTTCTACATCATCTTAGTAGGGAGATTTAGTACCTCAATGAGAGAAAAAGGAAAGAATTTAAAGAAGTTTTGGAATTAAGATTGTGGTTTTCTTCCATTCAGTGTTTTGTGATCTATACTTTTTCTTGTATTTAGAAATGGATATCTAGATGCATCACCAAAAACAAACAAACAAACTCTAAAATGAAGCATGTTAGAAAGCGTCTACTTTGAGTGTGGTAGTTAAACATTAACTGGGAGGCCTATCACACCCAAAACGTTTTGTGTAGAAGCTGATTGCAGCAGGACACATACGGAAAGCCGAAGAATGTGTCCTGATACTGACACAGAATGGAGAAATGGCTGCAACTTAGACATCTTTATTGTTATGTATTTATTGTAAAGAGTGAAGGGATTTATAATGGAATTTTTGTTCAAGTACTAATGTACTTAGGTTATATTCACCCAGCACTTTTTCTTCTACTCCCTTCCCCTGCCCTCTTCCTTTTCCCAGAGAAGAGATTGTCAGCTAGTGTAAACAACTGCCAAGTCTATCTTCTTTATTTTCATCAGTCTGTAAGTCAGTGTTGTCCCTCACTGATTAAAAGCACCTCACCACCTAAATTGGAAGTAGAATGTGATAGAAATAACACTATGCACCAGTTTCTGTAATCTATGCTTGCTAAAACTGTGACTGATTTTGGTGGAACATTTCCTAAATGAAATGCTATCTAGCTAACTTTCAATTTTTAATAAATACCTGGTCTACAAAAAAATAAGAGAGTGCACAGACGGCTGTCCATGTCACAATAACAAAAGTTTTGTCATTAAAGGTGCACATTAATGAAGACAATGATGAAAAGTATTAAACTGAAGTTTTCTTACCAAGTCCAGTCTTGGAGCGTGCCTTGAATTCACTTTTTAATAAATGACGTTCAAAGGCCTCCTTCAAGTTTTGTAGGTCATTCTCTGTAGAAACGATGGATTTCAAAGACATTTGGTAAGGCAATTTCAAGATAGAAATGTAAATTTTTTTGTATGTGTGATATTCACTTTATTAGACTTTGACATTGATGAACTCTGGACTGTCACACCATGTAACTTTGGAACAGGAACATCTATGTGCACACACATAAGCCTCCATGCATTGAAGTTCAAGATCTTTGTTCCAAAAACACACATCCAAGTAATAATGTCATTCTTCCATGAACCGGTGCCTCAGAGTTCTTTAACTAACATTTGCCACAGAGACATCTCCTATCAAAGTTTGCTACCGAGCTTACTGAAAAGGAGATGTGTAGGTGAACAGTGATGATCTAGATTGGTGACAGAGTCAACTGAATCCACAAGGAAGTGTTAAAGCCCATGGTCAACTTTAGAAGCCATCTCAGACTGGTGCCTCTTCACACCCGGGAGGCAATGGGAATGTGCAGCTATGGCTCCCTCCTCCTTTCCTATTTTATGCACATTTTTACACTTTGCACATATAAATATTCTACACTATTATATTTTTATTTTTATACATTGCACATATAAATACCCTGCACTATTACATTTTTATTTTTATACACTGCACATATAAATACTCTGCACTGTTATATTTTATTTTTATATACTGCACATATAAATACCCTGCACTATTATATTTCTTTTTTTTTAGATTACTCCCATTTTATTCTGAGTGCCAATGATGAAATTATTCTGAAACAAATCATTGGGTCACAAAATGCCATTTCTTCAACAAATAAAAATTTAGTGGAAAAATTATACCTTAATTACATACAGACAAAACTCATTAAAGTGTAGTATATTTTCCTCCAGTGTTTTTTAAATGAGACTTGTTTAAATTAGGTTTTTTTTTTTACCACTCATAGATTTACTTTTTATTCAATGTAATGTTATAGACTTCTTACTTTGTTGAACCATGCCTGAGAACTCAAAGAAAGAAACGGTGCGATAGACAGCCATATCCACCAAGACAGTGTATGAAAACTTGATTCATGTGCGTTTTGATAATTTTACAATCTTAAAAAAAAAGTATGACAAGGCTTGGAATTTACATCTGCAGCAGGTCTTCAGTATTCCAGTACAGTATGCCATTAAACAAACCTCTTCACATCTGTCTCCAGTCACTTCTCAAACCTTAACCCCAAACAGAGTGGGGGTGAGGGAGCCTACTTTAGGGTAAGTCTGTGACTCAAGGTGTGAGATTACTTTTTAAGGTTTTTGGTGCCCAGTTTAACCAAGTTTTCAGTGTAACCAAGAATCTCAAACTTCTAACGACCCAACTTCCTCCTGACTGGCTCAGATCATGCCAACGTTATTGCCCAGAATGGCAAGCAGTTGGTCAGGAAACACTGGCCAACACCTCCCGCTTCCCACACAACACTGCTGCGTTCATTCACCAAACTGCAAGACATTGTCTCAAGTTGGGAGAGCTTTCCTCGTTTCCTGTGGCATGCCTGTCAGTAGTGAGCAAGTCTGAACTGCTTAAATTAGTTTTTAATCACACTGTAAATACAACTGTGTAAACCACTCCTTTCTTATAAGACTATTTTAGCATACAAATGAATCCTATGTCACAGATACTAACCTGCATTTGGGAGAAGGAAGCCTGCCATTCCAGGGCACAGCAGTGATGACAATAATATATTATACAGTTGATATCTAAAAGGGGACCCTGAGCATTTGTGCCACAGAGGAAGGAGAACTGTGTGAAGCACCAGGTCTGACAGCTACTCTGGTCATTTCTTACAGAGCATCTACACATACTGAAATGTCACAGGATACCCCAAGAGCACGTTCAATTATGCGTCAACTGAGATTTTCTACGTTGGTGGCTTTGTAGGCAGCAGTTGTATATAACTGCACATGGGTGGCTCTGGAAGTTCACAGTGAGTACAATTGGATCCTTGTGCGTAAAGTGTTTTCCCTTTTAATTGAGGCAAAAACCTGACTGTGGTAATGTTTCTGACACACACTGCTAAGATCTTTCCAACTCTGCCAACACCAGCAGCCATGCACACAAAGGTCTGTTCTGCTGCCCTGTGCCCTGATGACCTTTCTCATTCTGATTGCTTTTTTTCTTTTTTAATTGTTTTTATTGAACTATATATTTTTCTCTGCTCCCCTCTCTTTCTCCCCTCTCTCCTACTTCCATCTCCTGTGTACTATTATATTTCTTTATGAAGCTTCTCCCTTTTAAAGGAAATGATTCATGAAAGCATACACAACATTTGTGTTCTGCAAGAACCTTTGTTTTTTGACATTTCTGGATCTAGGCATTTGTTTCTCTGTGAGCTACCTCCTTAAGCATCATTTTCTTATTCCTTGATATCCTACCTGCTCCCACCTGCCCACACCATCTGGCTGTAGAGCAATGGGTCACATAGTTCAGTTATAAACCCAACAATGTGTTGTACGTGTGTGTAGTATTCAGCTGCCTTTTCAATCAATTGAGACAAGAAAGGAGATGACATGCTCACTTGCATACTCTTTTATAACTGGAGAGCCACGTTCTCTTTTTGTCTGTGGGAGTTCAGATAATTGAACTGTTGGCGTGTCTTTATCTTGAAGTTTCTCTGAAAGTTTCTTGGGTATTCGTTAGTATATATTTGTTGCGATGGGTTTCATCATGATGTTTTCATCCAAGTATATGACATAACTTGAAGATTTTTACCTCCGCTACCATCCCATGTTCCCCCCTCTCCGCTCGTCTGCTTCCCCTTCCTAATCATTATACTTTCATATCACACACGTGGACATACACACACATGTGTGATTCCATATGTGAGAGAAAACATGCAACATTCATCTTTCTGACTTTGGATCATTTTTTAAAACTATGACAGTCCATTATCATGACAACAGCAGAATCTCTGTGTCTGGTGAGGACGAGGGAAACTCCATTACGTAAGTGTGCCACACTGCCTGCGCCTGCTGAGACAGGATCTCTGGTGCCGCGAGTCGTACCTTCATAAACAGGGGCGCACAGCTCTCTCTGGGGTACTCCGACTTAGATCCTTTCAAGGTTGTACCGGGGCGACATAGCTGGGTTACCCCGTAGTTCTCATTCTAGCTTTGGGAGAAGCCCCTATACCCTCCAGTTTACATCCATCCTTCCTCGCCAGCATCCTTGCTGTTTGTGAACTGCACCCTTCATTCCTCCTTGTAATGGCCGGCTTATGTTCGGGTAGGGTTTGATCGGATGTTCGGCTGACAACGGCTTTCTCCTACTCTACAGATTGGTAGGTGTTTGCTTTGCTGAGCAGAGGCCTTTTCTCTCATGAGAGCCCATCGGTCAGTTCTTTGTCTATACCTGCATGTTGAAGACTTCTCCGTGCCTCTCCAGCAACTGTGCTTCATGTCTGTCTTCCTTGGCTCAGAATCCTGTCGGAGTCTGTGTGAGATCAACCAAGGACACCCCTCCACCTCTCTCATCTCCTCTCCCTGCAAGGCTGAAGACACGGAGGAACATCTGCAGCAACATTGGAGTCTAGGCCCCCGAGAGTCAGGAGAGGGAGCCATGGAGATAGCAGTCATTCATGGGGGTGAGGCTGCTCTGGACAGACTGATCCCTTCACACGATGACAGTAACCATAGCTTGTTCAGAGAACCTGCAGAACCAGGACTGAGGCCACACCCTCACTAGGACTGTTTTCTTGGGCTTTCTTGACCCAGTTCTTCCTCCGCTCATTTTTAAATTTTTTTGGTTTTGTTTTTTGGTTTTTTGTTTGTTTGTTTTGTTTTTTTGTTTTTTTTGAGATAGGGTTTTGCTGTAGCTATGGAGCTTGTCCTCAGCCTAGCTCTTGGAGACCAGGATGGCCTGGAATTCACAGAGATTCCTTTGCCTCTGCCCCCACAAGTGCTGGGATTAAAGCTGTGTGCTACCCCTGCCAGAGGATCTTCCTCTATTTAATCCAAAGGCAGACAGATTGTTGATCCCCTTCCCCAGGGTGCTGATCAGATCTCCCTTCTCTGTTTTTTTTTTTTTTTTTCTTTTTCATTACTCCTTAAGTCTTTAGTCAGCCTAGCCTGTTGGGGCTGCTGAAGCTGAGGATTCTAGCCTAGAGCTCTGGTTACAAAGACGCCTCATATGGTGTTTTATATCCTGTGAATTTGTTCCTGTTTTCTTTATCAGGGTGCCCTCTTCTACATAAGCTTTACAGTCAATGTATCAATTTTCAGTAAAAATGTGGTTGGCGTCTTAGCTGTAATTTGCATTGAGTCCATAGATAAATTTTAAGGAAATGAGTTTTAAAAGCCCCATTTTTCAGTTTATAAACCTGTAATGTGCTCCCATTTCTTTAAGCTTTTTAAGACTACTTTTATTAATATTTTGTAGTTTTCTGTGCAACTATTATTCACATATAGAGACTGCTGTATTAGGCTATTTGCAGAGTTAATGCTTACTATATTCTGTACTCTAAATTATATATATTTTTTACTCATTGAGTTCTCCATCTCCAAGATGTTTAATTCTACTTTATGATTATCTGTCTGTGTTGCTTTTCTCAGTTAGAACATGAATTGCTTTCCCGAGTCACTGAACTGTCTACGTATATGTTTTCAAATTTCTTTGATGTTATTTTAAATTATTTTTTCATGCAATTACTAAAATTCCATAGTTTGGGGGTCTTTTAAACATTAGATATAAAAACAAATACTACAATTCAAAACTCCAACAGCCCTGAAGTTCTTTCTTTTTCCTGTGGTTTAGTTACTGCCCGGCAGCTCTTTGTTTGAAGTGAAGAGGGCGCCCTTTAGCACTTAGTAAAGGGTGTGTCTGCTGTTAATGCCTTCAATTCCATAAAACTTCCTTTCCCTATTGAATGTGGCTTTTCCCCTCTGGTTTCTCAACTGAACTTTGCTGTGGTTTCTTGCTTGCTTGTTTGTTTGCTTTTTAAATTGTTTCTGTTTGGGAAAGACAGCTTGGATGTTGTTGGCTTGCCATTTTGTTGAAGTTTGGTGGTTACTTTTGGGATTGAAGTTTGAAGGATGCCATTATCAGCACACATCCTAAATTCTGATGTATTTTGATAATCTTTTCTATTATCTAAATTTCCCACCTGAGTGACAAGCACACTCTAAGCTCATCACAGGCAAAGGTGAATACACTATACATCACATGATTGGTTATTTGACGGAACAAATGATACATAATGTAAAAATACTAATACATAGGGCTATTAGAGCTAGTTTATTATTGAGAAAGGGTAGCTCTTGTTTAAACTTTCTTTTTTTTTTAACTAGAAAGAAACAAATTGCAAAGTTGAAACACCGTACCGATTGGACCGTGTTCCGTAGTGTTAAGGCATCAACATGTACTTACCAACCACTTTGTCCATATCCAAGCGAAATATGATCTCACTAATAATTGGGTTTAGTGTTTTTAGTGGTTCGGATGTCTTCTGAAAGTCTGTGACGGATTTGGTCTCAGCTGTAATAACAACAGACTCCAGATCAGTTCATTGCCCGTGAACATTCTGAGGTAAAGTTGAATCACTTAATAGGATGATGAGGAGGACTTGTTAAGCAATTATCTTGAAGAGGTGGAGCCAAGTTAGGGTGTGGCTTTCTGGGACCCAGAGGGGAAAAAAAAAAAAAACGGACACATGGCTCAGGTGCCCTCTCTCTCTCTCACTGTGGTTCCCACACAGCACAGCTGAGCTTGGACTTCTCGTTCCTTTTTTGTGAGTTTTTCCCTTATACTAAATAAAAATAAATTACTTTATCTTTTAGCTAGCCTGGTTATTTACCGAATCGAGCTGCCTTCTACAATGGGACTCCTTAGAGACAGCACACACTACAACTGCTCAACTTTATTGACTTCACAACCTGACATTAGCTGAAGAAAAATGCATCAATATTTCAAGATTTACTTTTATTAATGTGCATGTATGTTATGTGAGTTAAGTTTGTGCGTCTGTATGTGTGAGGGTCGTGTGAGTGCCGGTGCCCACAGAGGTGAGACGTTTTCTTTGGAGCCCTTGGAACTGGAGTTAAAGGCTGCTGTGAGTAACGGGACTGGGAACTCAATTCCAAGAAACAGAAAGTGCTTTTAAGCACTTAGCCCTTTCTCTAGCCCTAACTCATCAATTTACAAAAGCTTATAAAATACATGCTATACAACAATTATCCTGCTGACACTGCTTTGTGTGTGTGACGTATGTACATTGGTACACACTCATTTGAGTGTAGGTGTGTTGGTGTCAGGTGGCCTCTTCTATCACTCTCTGTTTGTTGAGAAGAGATTTTTGTCACTGAATCTGAGGCTTGCTGATTCATCTTGAATGGCTGCCGCTTGAGACACAGAGACCTGCCTGTCTGCACTCCCTCCAGCCCTGGGGAACAGACATGAGCTGCCATGCTCAACTGAAATATTTTTAAACTCTATCTATCTGTCTGTCTGTCTGTCTATCTATCTATCTATCTGTCTGTCTGTCTGTCTGTCTATCTATCTATCTATCTATCTATCTATCATCTACCTACCTACCTACCTACCTACCTATCTATCTATCTATCTATCTATCTATCTATCTATCTACCTATCTATCTATCTATCTATCTAACTATCTATCTATCTATCTATCTACCTACCTACCTATCTATCTATCTATCTATCTACCTACCTACCTACTTATCATCTATCTATCTATCTATCTATCTATCTATCTATCTACCTACCTACCTACCTACCTATCATCTATCTATCTATCTATCTATCTATCTATCTATCTATCTATCTATCTACCTACCTATCTATCTAACTATCTGTCTATCTATCTATCTATCTATCTATCTATCTATCTATCTATCTATCTATCTATCTACCTATCTATCTAACTATCTGTCTGTCTGTCTGTCTGTCTGTCTATCTACCTACCTACCTACCTATCTACCTATCTACCTATCCATTCATTTATGTGTGCATGTGCGTTTGTGTGTATGCAGGAAGGCACACACATGTATATCACAGTGTCAACGTACAGGGGAGTCAGTTTTATTCTCCCTCAGTTTGGGTTCCAGGGCTTAAACTCAGGTCATCAGGCTTGGCAGTAAGTACCTTTACCATCTGAGCCATCTTGCTGGATTCCATGACCAACTTTTTAGGAGGGTTCTAGGGATCTGAACTCAAGTCCTCATATCTGGGTATTTCTGCAGCCTCAGAGATGATCTCACTTTATCCTCACAGCCCCTGAATAGCATTTAAGCCCCGCCCAGACGAAGACAGTAGAGTGTAGAAATACATACTGTACATATATGTACATAACAAATACATACTGTAAAAAGGTACTTCGTTAGGGAACGTAGGAACTTGGGATGGAATGATTCCCTTTTATTTCATAACCTGTTCTCTAGGTCACAGCTCAAATGTGCAATGGGACCAAGCATGTAATGTGTGGGACATGGATTTGGTAGTGATTGGTAGCATGAAGAAGGGAAGGGAGGTGTGGAAGAGCTGTTTCTCTCTTGTCAGAATGACCCTTACTCCCATCTGTCTATAATGTTTTAGTCTAGTCATGGACACTTGGATGATCTCCAAGAAGATGAAGCCTTGCTATGTGCTTTCTCTACATCTCTAGTCATCTGAGGCCCACAGAAACAGCACTGTCTGGTTCAGTATCTGCCACTAGGGACACCGGATGGTGCGGGATTGCAGCCTATGGGTGCTGCCCCTCTGTAGCTTCACATGGCACAAGAGAAAAGGAACGAGGCATTCCCTGACACTGTTTTCGAGAGAACTTATCCCTTTCACAAGAGTGGGGCTTTTCTGGCTCAGACACTTCAGAGTGAGCATTACTATCCAACAAATGGAGTGGGAGGGAGGTGGCCATTTATATTTAGAGCTTTCAAAATTATACAAAAATAGAATAATTTGTCTGGACAATAGCTAATACAATTTATCAGACAATGGTAACTGATAAAATTGAAATATGAATATAAGAAGAATATACTTTAAAAATGGAAATAAATGTGACATAGCTACACAATTCTTAGAAAAGTATTTCTTAAAGTGATAGTTCATGAAATATTACTACAAATAAGAAAAAAGAAGAGCCTTTTTCTCAAGTGGGAATGTTTATAAAAACTTCATACATGTTGTTTGTGTTCATGTGTATGAAAGCATGTGCACACATGCTACGGTGTGTTTGAAGGTCAGAGGGCAGCCCTGGGTGTTGTCCTCACCTTCCATTTTGTCTGAGGCAGGGCAGGGGCTCTCTTGTTCATCCCTGTGTGCTTCTGACTAGCTGGCTAGCAAACTCCTGGGCATTCTCCTCTGTCTCCCTGGAAGTACAGACGCTATGCCATCTGGCTTTACATGGGCATATGGGTCTTGTGCTTTAGGGCCAGCGCTTTCCCACTGAGCTATTTCTCGAACTCCAAATAAAACTTTTAAGTGCAGTGTAGGTTGGGGACATCAAGAACTGCAGGGCGCAAAGGGCCAGTAGCGCTTTAACACTCAGCAGCGCCGTCAACTTAAATCCTGGTCAGTTAAGCTCTGAAGTGTTCACTCTGAGAAAGATTTAACTATAAAGCCACAAATAAAGTTGACCCACATTTAAAACAGTTGTAAATCATTAAACATTTCACGACTCTTATTTGAAATGTATTTAAAATATGCTACACACCTTTCTGTCCTACTTGATCCATGGATTGTAATTTTAGGTCTTCATTTGTAAAGACTCTGATCACATTTTCACCTACCCAAAATGAAAAGAAACACACAGCATTTTAAATATTAAACATAACAACATTGAGGCTTATGAATTATAGCCTAGTTCTAAAGTTACTCAAATGTCTGAAAGTTAGGTACATTTTTTACTCATCAAGAAGAAGAATGTTATTTAATGTCAGAAGTTAATTTGACAGATCAGGAATCATTATGCTCAAACTGAACAGTTAGGATTATGTTTACTCCTAGACATTTATTCCCATAAGATAATATCATTTCTGTTTTAACCCTATAGCTGACACCTTGATTTCCATATTCAAGTTGTGAATACACAAGAATTTAAACAATAATTTTCCTACAATTACTTATTTCTGTGAAAGTGAGTAGCATGAGGAGGAGATCGATTGAAGTACAAAGCAGCATGGTATTAATGCTAATATTATTTATGTGGCTACAGAGTTTTCCAGTAAAGATAGACTTTATATGTGTATGTGTGTGTACATGTGTGTGTGCCTGTGCATATACGGATGGGTGTGTGTCTGCATGTGTGTAGAGCAGAGGTCAGTGCTGGGTGTCTTCCTCAAATACTGTTCAACTTATGTTTTGCACTGAACCAGAAGCTCACTGATCCCACTATTCCTGGGAACAGGAACCTCAAGGTTCTTCTTGCCTGTGATTCTCCAGCACTGATGCTATAAGAATATACTATTACACTTTTTATATTAATTCTCAGGAATTAATTGGATCCAAATACTTTTGTGTGCGGCCCTTTACTGGTTAAGTTACATTCCTAAGCCTGTCACAAAGGTTTGCTTTTATGAAAAAAAAAATAGATTCCTCATAATATTCACAGGTAACCGGGACGGCACATTTTCAGGATCACGAATACTTAAGGGTAGAGTTTTAAAATAAGATTAAAAAGCATTTTCATACAGTCATTCCCCAGATGTTTAATCACAACCCAGTATATATGCTAAGCTCTGAGATCTTCTTCTTAGTAGGTGTTTTTCTTTGTCATCGACAGATGTCTTTAATTGAGAAAACACTGCTCAGGAGAGCTGCTACAGCCCAGGAATTAGATGCTCTGAAGTGAACTGCAAGTGACTGTAGCCTCTCCTCCTAGGTTAGGAAGAAGGAAGGAATGATTCTTGAGAGAAATCCTGTGGCTATACGATTCTGCTGGAGCGAGCAAAAAATCTGGCACCAAACTCTAGGGTTGTCCGCACCTTCACCGACCACCAAGGCAGGCAATGGCACCCACAACTATGTTTATATAAGATGCAAGCTGAGTCTGACACATGCATGGAGAAAGCAAATGGGGTCCTGGTGTGACGGTAGAACACAGTAGCAATGGTAAACACCATTCCCCCTGACCCCGAGTCTCTGTCAGTGAAAATGACACACAGAAAACATGACCATACAGCATTCCAGAGAGAAGGCAGTGGTCGCTGGAGTTCAGGGAGAAAGTACTTAAGGAGGCGATCCCCGAGGACTGGGACTCTCCAATAGAGGGCCTACCTGTGTGCAGGACTGACACAGCAAAGAAGTCATTCTGGTTGTAACTTGTTGGAACACACCAGAATAGCATCAGACCATTCTGCAGTGCCCCTAAACACTGGGAAGAATACACGAATTATTTCAATACCTGAAAGGAAGCAACTGAGAACCAAGGCTACTGTTTAACTAACTGAGTGATAAGAACACTTATAAACAAGCACAAAAAGGCAGTTCATGACCACCAAGCTAGCGAGCAGACGCTGTGTATAGGAGCATTCAGGCAGAGGAAGAAAGTCTCAAATACGAGAACAGAGGCAAGAAAAGATTACACGACAGGAATGAATCAATAAAAACAGAGAAAACTAGCAAGGCCCTGATACTAATGGGGAGAGAAGAAAGCAGGAACAACAATCCAATCATTCAGGAAAGCAGACAGCAGAACTATACGAATGAATAAATAGTTCTCTATTATAACCTGCGTTGCAGATGGCAGATGAATAAAGAGATGCAGACCAGCTGATGTGATTAAACAAACAAACAAACAAACAAACAAAAAAGACCCAAATATCTGTTGCCTTCAGAAACTATTTCTCACTGGGCAAAGATAGCTACAGATTACAGTCAAATGACAGACGTTTAAATGAGAGCTGAAAAATAGTTCCTTCTGGTATTGGTATCTTGAAGGTATGTATATATTTCGCAGAAATGTATTTATTTCCTCCAGGATTTTAAAAATATAAGTTCTCAAATGTTCCCTAATGCTTCTTTGGGTGTAGAAGACTTAAATCATATAAAGTAAAATTAAAAACCAAAGTTAGAATAGATGAGTTAGACTGTTATAGATGAACAAAGATAACGAGACATCAAAAAGACATAAGAAGTGTAAACGCATGTGCATTGAACACTGGGGAACTTCAGTTTCATGAAAAAGAAAAAAACACTAATGATCATAGTACTTCAGGGAGACTGGAATACAGTAATAGTGGGAAACTTTCATGTAGTGCTAGGTAATACAAAGTAAAAACCAACAAGAAAACTCCAACGTGCAATTACACCCTGAATCAAGATCAAATGTCCTTTCAACAAATATTCTAAAGAATATTTGACCCACCAGAGGCAAAATAAATATTTTCTTAGTAGTTCTTGAAACTCTCTCTAAAATAGAATATATTCTAGGCCACAAAGAACCTTTTAAATGAGAATAGACATATTTTATTCTTTCTTTTCAGATTTAAGAAGAATAAAAACAATATATCAATAGCAAGATGAACCATTGAGAACACACAAACTGAAGACTGAACAATATATGTTGAATGGTGAATGAATCTCTAAAGAAGTCAGGGAGGAAGTTTAAAAATTCCTAGAATCATCATCAGGTTCATCTTCTTACTTAGCTTCTCTAGGATCACGAATAATAGGCTCAAAGACCTTTAATTATGGTTAGAATCCACTTATGAGTGAATACATACCGTGTTCCTCTTTTTGGGTCTGGCTACCTCACTCAGTAAAGCGTTTTCTATTTCCATCCATTTGCATGCAAAATTCAAGATGTCATTGTTTTTTACCGCTGAGTAAAACTCTAATGTATATATGTTCCACACCTTCTTTAACCATTCTTCTATTGAGGGGCACCTAGGTTGTTTCCAGGTTCTGGCTATTACAAATAGTGCTGCTATGAACATAGTTGAACAAATGCTTTTGTAGTATGTTAGGGAATCTCTAGGGTATATTCCCAAGAGTGGAATTGCTGGGTCCTGAGGGAGGTTGACTCCCAGTTTCCTGAGAAACCGCCACACTGATTTCCACAGTGGCTGCACAAGTTTGCATTCCCACCAACAATGGATGAGTGTTCCCCTCATTCCACATCCTCTCCAGCATAGGCTATCATTGGTGTTTTTGAGTTTGGCTATTCTGACAGGTGTAAGATGATATCTCAAAGTTGTTTTGATTTGCATTTCCCTGATCGCTAAGGAGGATGAGCATGACCTTAAGTGCCTTTTGGCCATTCGAAGTTCATCTGTTGTGAATTCTCTGTTCAGATCAGTACCCCATTTTTTAATTGGGTTAATTAGAGTTTTAGTGTCTAGTTTCTTGAGTTCTTTGTATATTTTGGAGATCAGACCTTTGTCTGATGAGAGGTTTGTGAATATCTTCTCCCAGTCGGAAGGTAGCCTTTTTAATAGGAAATAGACATGAGTCCCAGGTAACCTCGGGTGCATGGGGGGATGGGAGGGTTGTTGGAAGGGGAGATGGTTAGAGAGAAGGGAGTAGGGGAGGAATGGGGAAAGCTCGGTGGACTGGGATGGGGGGAGGGAGGAAGGATGAATACGGGATCAAGGAAGAATATATTTCATCTAAGGGAGTCATTTTAGGGTTTACAGGAGACCTGATTATATATGGGATCCCAGGTCCAAGAAGAGATCCCCAGATTGTTCTCTGGACAGAGGAGAGGGTGCCTGAACCTGCCTTGGCCCATAACCATACTGATGAATATTTTGCTTATCACCATAGATCCTTCATCTGGCGATGGATGGAGATAGAGACAGAGACCCACATTGGAACACTGGACTTAACTCCCTAGGTCCAAACGAGAAGCAGAAGGAAAGAGAACGAGAGCAAAGAAGGCAAGACCAGAGGGAACCTTCATCCGACAATGGATGGCGATACAGACGGAGACCCACATTGGAGCACCGGACTGAGCCCCCCAAGGTCCAAATGAGGACCAGAAGGAAGAAGAAAATGAAAAAGTAAATCAGGACTGCGAGGGATGCGATCACCCACTGATACAAGGGGACTGATCTAATGAGCGTTCACCAAGGCCAGTTGGACTGGGACTGAATGAGGACGTGATCCAACCAGATTCTCTGAATGTGGCCGGATTCTCTGAATGTGGCTGGCCCGGAGTCTTTCTGAAAAGTCATTGACAATAACACTGGAACTTGTTTCCTCTGCTTATACTGGATTTTGGGGATCCAGTCTGTCTGGACACTCACCTTCCTGGACATGGAGGGAGGGGGGAGGAACTTGAACTTCCCACAGGGCAGGAAACCCTGACTGCTCTTAGGGATGAAGAGGGAGGAGGAGAGGGAGTGGGGGGAGTGGGGGGGTGTTGGGAGGAGGGGCGGAAATGGAAACTTTTATAATTTAATAAAATTACTTTCTAAAAACAACAAAAAAGAAAAAAATTCATAGAATCAGATGAAAATGAAAGCACAGCTTACAGGAATGTTTGGGTACAAGAAAGACAGTTACCAGAAGGAAAAAAAAGCGATGAATGACCACATTCAAAAATCAGAAATCTAAGCCGGGGCGGTGGTAGCACATGCCTTTAATCCCAGCACTCCAGAGGCAAAGGCAGGAGGATCTCTGTGAATCTGAGGCCAGCCTGGTCTACAAGAGCTAGTTCCAGGACAGGCTCCAATGCTACAGAGAAACCCTGTCTCAAATAACAAAAAGAATCAATAACAAAGAAAGAAAGAAATAACATCATATATGTTGTTTGTGTTCATGTGTATGAAAGCATGTGCACACATGCTACGGTGTGTTTGAAGGTCAGAGGGCAGCCCTGGGTGTTGTCCTCACCTTCCATTTTGTCTGAGGCAGGACAGGAGCTCTCTTGTTCATCCCTGTGTGCTTCTGACTAGCTGGCTAGCAAACTCCTGGGCATTCTCCTCTGTCTCCCTGGAAGTACAGACGATATGCCATCTGGCTTTACATGGGCTTATGAGTCTTGTGCTTTAGGGCCATCGTTTTCCCACTGAGCTATTTCTCGAACTCCAAATAAACTTTTAAGTGCAGTGTAGGTTGGGGACATCAAAAACTGCAGGGCGCAAAGGGCCAGTAGCGCTTTAACACTCAGCAGCGCCGTCAACTTAAATCCTGGTCAGTTAAGCTCTGAAGTGTTCACTCTGAGAAAGATTTAACTATAAAGCCACAAATAAAGTTGACCCACATTTAAAACAGTTGTAAATCATTAAACACTTCACGACTCTTATTTGAAATGTATTTAAAATATGCTACACACCTTTCTGTCTTACTTGATCCATGGATTGTAATTTTAGGTCTTCATTTGTAAAGACTCTGTTCACATTTTCACCTACCCAAAATGAAAAGAAACACACAGCATTTTAAATATTAAACAAAACAACATTGAGGCTTATGAATTATAGCCTAGTTCTAAAGTTACTCAAATGTCTGAAAGTTAGGTACATTTTTTACTCATCAAGAAGAAGAATGTTATTTAATGTCAGAAGTTAATTTCACAGATCTGGAATCATTATGCTCAAACTGAACAGTTAGGATTATGTTTACTCCTAGACATTTATTCCCATAAGATAATATCATTTCTGTTTTAACCCAATAGCTGACACCTTGATTTCCATATTCAAGTTGTGAATACACAAGAATTTAAACAATAATGTTCCTACAATTACCTATTACTGTGAAAGTGAGTAGCATGAGGAGGAAATATTCTGAAGTACAAAGTAGCATGGTATTAATGCTAATATTATTTATGTGACTACAGAGTTTTCCAGTAAAGAAAGACTTTATATGTGTATGTGTGTGTACATGTGTGTGTGCCTGTGCATATACGGATGGGTGTGTGTCTGCATGTGTGTAGAGCAGAGGTCAGTGCTGGGTGTCTTCCTCAAATACTGTTCAACTTATGTTTTGCACTGAACCAGAAGCTCACTGATCCCACTATTCCTGGGAACAGGAACCTCAAGGTTCTTCTTGCCTGTGATTCTCCAGCACTGATGCTATAAGAATATACTATTACACTTTTTATATTAATTCTCAGAAATTAATTGGGTCCAAATATTTTGTGTACGGCCCTTTACTGGTTAAATTACATTCCTAAGCCTGTCACAGAGGTTTGCTTTTATGAAAAAAAAATAGATTCCAGATAATATTCACAGGTAACCGGGACGGCACATTTTCAGGATCACGAATACTTAAGGGTAGAGTTTTAAAATAAGATTAAAAAGCATTTTCATACAGTCATTCCCCAGATGTTTAATCACAACCCAGTATATATGCTAAGCTCTGAGATCTTCTTCTTAGTAGGTGTTTTTCTTTGTCATCGACAGATGTCTTTAATTGAGAAAACACTGCTCAGGAGAGCTGCTACAGCCCAGGAATTAGATGCTCTGAAGTGAACTGCAAGTGACTGTAGCCTCTCCTCCTAGGTTAGGAAGAAGGAAGGAATGATTCTTGAGAGAAATCCTGTGGCTATACGATTCTGCTGGAGCGAGCAAAAAATCTGGCACCAAACTCTAGGGTTGTCCGCACCTTCACCGACCACCAAGGCAGGCAATGGCACCCACAACTATGTTTATATAAGATGCAAGCTGAGTCTGACACATGCATGGAGAAAGCAAGTGGGGTCCTGGTGTGACGGTAGAACACAGTAGCAATGGTAAACACCATTCCCCCTGACCCCGAGTCTCTGACAGTGAAAATGACACACAGAAAACATGACCATACAGCATTCCAGAGAGAAGGCAGTGGTCGCTGGAGTTCAGGGAGAAAGTACTTAAGGAGGCGATCCCCGACGACCGGGACTCTCCAATAGAGGGCCTACCTGTGTGCAGGACTAACACAGCAAAGCAGACATACTGGTTGTAACTTGTTGGAACACACCAGAATAGCATCAGACCATTCTGCAGTGCCCCTAAACACTGGGAAGAATACACGAATTACTTCAATACCTGAAAGGAAGCAACTGAGAACCAAGGCTACTGTTTAACTAACTGAGTGATAAGAACACTTATAAACAAGCACAGAAAGGCAGTTCATGACCACCAAGCTAGCGTAGCAGATGATGTGTATAGGAGCGTTTAGGCAGAGGAAGAAAGTCTCAAATACGAGAACAGAGGCAAGAAAAGATTAAACGACAGGAATGAATCAACAAAAACAGAGAAAACTAGCAAGGCCCTGATACTAATGGGGAGAGAAGAAAGCAGGAACAACAATCCAATCATTCAGGAAAGCAGACAGCAGAACTATACGAATGAATAAATAGTTCTCTATTATAACCTGCGTTGCAGATGGCAGATGAATAAAGAGATGCAGACCAGCTGATGTGATTAAACAAACAAACAAACAAACAAACAAAAAAGACCCAAATATCTGTTGCCTTCAGAAACTATTTCTCACTGGGCAAAGATAGCTACAGATTACAGTCAAATGACAGACGTTTAAATGAGAGCTGAAAAATAGTTCCTTCTGGTATTGGTATCTTGAAGGTATGTAGATATTTCGCAGAAATGTATTTATTTCCTCCAGATTTTTAAAAATATAAGTTCTCAAATGTTCCCTAATGCTTCTCTGGGTGTAGAAGACTTAAATCATATAAAGTAAAATTAAAAACCAAAGTTAGAATAGATGAGTTAGGCTGTTATAGATGAACAAAGATAACGAGACATCAAAAAGACATAAGAAGTGTAAACGCGTGTGCATTGAACACTGGGGAACTTCAGTTTCATGAAAAAGAAAAAAACACTAATGATCATAGTACTTCAGGGAGACTGGAATACAGTAATAGTGGGAAACTTTCATGTAGTGCTAGGTAATACAAAGTAAAAACCAACAAGAAAACTCCAACGTGCAATTACACCCTGAATCAAGATCAAATGTCCTTTCAACAAATATTCTAAAGAATATTTGACCCACCAGAGGCAAAATAAATATTTTCTTAGTAGTTCTTGAAACTCTCTCTAAAATAGAATATATTCTAGGCCACAAAGAACCTTTTAAATGAGAATAGACATATTTTATTCTTTCTTTTCAGATTTAAGAAGAATTAAAACAATATATCAATAGCAAGATGAACCACTGAGAACACACAAACTGAAGACTGAACAATATATGTTGAATGGTGAATGAATCTCTAAAGAAGTCAGGGAGGAAGTTTAAAAATTCCTAGAATCAGATGAAAATGAAAGCATAGCTTACAGGAATGTTTGGGTACAAGAAAGACAGTTACCAGAGGGAAACAAAAGCGATGAATGACCACATTCAAAAATCAGAAATCTAAGCCGGGGCGGTGGTAGCACATGCCTTTAATCCCAGCACTCCAGAGGCAGAGGCAGGAGGATCTCTGTCAATTTGAGGCCAGCTTGGTCTACAAGAGCTAGTTCCAGGACAGGCACCAATGCTACAGAGAAACCCTGTCTCAAATAACAAAAAGAATCAATAACAAAGAAAGAAAGAAATAACATCATATATGTTGTTTGTGTTCATGTGTATGAAAGCATGTGCACACATGCTACGGTGTGTTTGAAGGTCAGAGGGCAGCCCTGGGTGTTGTCCTCACCTTCCATTTTGTCTGAGGCAGGGCAGGAGCTCTCTTGTTCATCCCTGTGTGCTTCTGACTAGCTGGCTAGCAAACTCCTGGGCATTCTCCTCTGTCTCCCTGGAAGTACAGACGCTATGCCATCTGGCTTTACATGGGCTTATGGTCCTTGTGCTTTAGGGCCATCGTTTTCCCACTGAGCTATTTCTCGAACTCCAAATAAACTTTTAAGTGCAGTGTAGGTTGGGGACATCAAGAACTGCAGGGCGCAAAGGGCCAGTAGCGCTTTAACACTCAGCAGCGCCGTCAACTTAAATCTTGGTCAGTTAAGCTCTGAAGTGTTCACTCTGAGAAAGATTTAACTATAAAGCCACAAATAAAGTTGACCCACATTTAAAACAGTTGTAAATCATTAAACATTTCATGACTCTTATTTGAAATGTATTTAAAATATGCTACACACCTTTCTGTCTTATTTGATCCATGGATTGTAATTTTAGGTCTTCATTTGTAAAGACTCTGTTCACATTTTCACCTACCCAAAATGAAAAGAAACACACAGAATTTTAAATATTAAACAAAACAACATTGAGGCTTATGAATTATAGCCTAGTTCTAAAATTACTCAAATGTCTGAAAGTTAGGTACATTTTTTACTCATCAAGAAGAAGAATGTTATTTAATATCAGAAGTTAATTTCACAGATCTGGAATCATTATGCTCAAACTGAACAGTTAGGATTATGTTTACTCCTAGACATTTATTCCCATAAGATAATATCATTTCTGTTTTAACCCAATAGCTGACACCTTGATTTCCATATTCAAGTTGTTAATACACAAGAATTTAAACAATAATTTTCCTACAAATACCTATTTTTTGGAAAGTGAGTAGCATGAGGAGGAGATCGATTGAAGTACAAAGCAGCATGGTATTAATGCTAATATTATTTATGTGACTACAGAGTTTTCCAGTAAAGATAGACTTTATATGTGTATGTGTGTGTACATGTGTGTGTGCCTGTGCATATACGGATGGGTGTGTGTCTGCATGTGTGTAGAGCAGAGGTCAGTGCTGGGTGTCTTCCTCAAATACTGTTCAACTTATGTTTTGCACTGAACCAGAAGCTCACTGATCCCACTATTCCTGGGAACAGGAACCTCAAGGTTCTTCTTGCCTGTGATTCTCCAGCACTGATGCTATAAGAATATACTATTACACTTTTTATATTAATTCTGGAGACTGAATTGCGTCCTAATATTTTTGTATAAGACCTTTTACTCGTTAAGTTACCTTTTCAAGCCTCTTCCAAAGGTTTGCTTTTATGAAAAAAAATAGATTTAAGATAATATTTATAGGTAAAGGGGACGGCACATATTCAGTATCACTGATACTTAAAGGTAGATTTTTAAAATAAGATTAAAAAGCATTTTCATCAGTCATCCCCCAGATGTTTAGTCACAAGCCAGTTCGTATGCCCAGTTCTGAGACCTCCTTCTTGGTAGGTGTCTTTCTTTGGCATCTATACATTATCAATTCGTTTTTATGAGGTTACAGTTACCCTGAAACCGAAACCACATAAAAACTCAACTAGGAAAGAGAATTTAAGACCAATCTCTCTCATAAACATTGATGCAAAAATATTCAATAAATTACTGACAGACTGAATCCAAGAACACATCACGAAAAAAAAAAGAAAGAAACATAGAAAGATAGAAAATCATCCACCATGATCAAGTTGGCTTCATCCCAGAGATGCAGGGATGGTTCAACATATGAAAATCTGTCAATGTAATCCACCATATAAATAAACTGAAAGAAGAAAAACATATGACCATCCCATTAGATGCTGAAAAAACACTTTACAAAATTCAACATTCCTTAATGATAAACACCCTGCAGAGGTCAGGGATACAAGGAACGTACCTAAACATAATAAAGGCAAATACACTGCAAGCCGACAGCCAACATCAAATTGAATGGGGAGAAACTCAAAGCAATTTCACTAAAATCAGAAACAAGACAAGGCTGTCCACTCTCTCCATATCTATTTACCATCGTTCTTGAAGCTATAGCTAGAGCAATAAGACAACAGAAGAAGAACAAGGGGAAACAAATCGGAAGGGAAGAAGGCATGCTTTCACTATTGGCAGATGATATGACTGTATACAGAAGGGACCCCAAAAACTCTAAATACCTTCAATAATGTGTCATCATACAAGATCAAATGAAATAAATCAGTAGCCCTCCTATATAAAAATGATAAAAAATCTGAGAAAGAAATCAGAGATACATTACTCTTCACAATAGCCACAAATAAAGTAACATATCTTGGGGTAACAAAAGATACCAGAAAATGGAAAGATTTCACATGTTCTTGGATATGTAGGATAAACATAATAAAAATGACAGTCCTACCAAAAGTAATTTATAGATTCAATTTAGTCCCCATCAAAATCCCAACACAGTTCTTCACAGACCTTGAAAGAACAATAGTCCATTTTATATGGAAAAACAAAAGACCCAGAATATCCAAAACAATCCTGTACATTAAAGGAACTTATGAAGGCAGCCTCATCCCTGACATCAAGGTCTATTACTGAGCTACAGTAATGAAAACAGCTTGGTATAGACAGGTTGATCAACGGAATCGAAATGCAGACCTGGATATTAATCAACACACATACGAATACATGATTTTTGACAAAGAAGCTAAAATTATACAATGGAAAAAAGAAAACATCTTCAATCAATGATGCTGGCATAACTGGATGTTTGCAAAGAGATCCATGCACAAAACTAAAGTACAAATATATTAAAGGCTTAAAAATAATTCTAACTACACTGAACCTGATAGAAGAGAAACTGGGAAGTAGTCTTCAATGTGTGGGCACAGGAAATCACTTCCTAAATATAACCCCAGTAGCACAGACACTGAGAGCAGCCATAAATAAATGGGACCTCCTGAAACTGAGAAGCTTCTGAAAAACAAAGGACACTGTCAGTAAGACAAAAAGGCAGCCTATAGAATAGGAAAATATCTTCACTAAACCCACATCAGACAGAAGACAGATCTCCAAAATATATAAATAACTCAAGAAATTACACTTCAAAATACCAAATAATCCAATTTAAAAATGAGGTACAGTTCAAAACAGAGAATTCTTAACATTAGAATCACAAATGTCAAAAAGACACTTAAGGAAATATTCAACATCCTTAACCATCAGGAAAATGCAAATCAAAATGACCGTGAGATACCATCTTACACCTGTCAGAATGGCTAAGACAAAAAACACCAATGATAGCTTATGCTGGGGAGGATGTGGAGTAAGGGGACCACTCCTCCATTGCTGGTGGAAATGCAAAGTTGTCCAGCTACTTTGAAATAAGTAAGGCAGTTCATCAGAAAATTGGAAATCACTCTACCTCAGGACCCAGCAATACCACTCTTGAACATATATCCAAAGGATGTACACTCATACCACAAGGACATTTGCTCAACTGTGTATATAGCATCATTATTCACAATAGCCAGAACCTAGAAACAACCTAAGTGCCCCTAAACTGAAGAATGGGTAATGCAAATGTTGCACATTTACACAATCGAGTACTACTTACTGATTAAAAAAAAATGAATGCTATCTTAAAATTTGCAGGCAAATAGATGGAACTAAAAAAAAACATCCTGAGTGAGGTAACCCAGCTCTAGAATGATGAACATGGAATGTAGTCACTCATAAGTAGATACTAGTTGTAAAGCAAGGAAAACAAGCCTATAGCCCATGACCCCAGAGAAGTTAAAACAAGGAGAACCCTAAAAGAAACACATATAGATTCCCCTGTAAAGGGGAAATAGATAAGATCTCATGAGAAGATTACGAGCATGGGGTGTGAGGAGACAGTAGGGCAGAAGGGGAAAAGGAGGGGAGAAGACCAGTGGGGAGGAGAACTTGAGGGAATGGGGTAGTCGACCTGGGGAAGGACAGAGACATAAAGCAAGGACAGAGATATCTTGATTGAGTGAACCGTTATGGGGCTGGAAAGAAAGTTGGCACTAGAGAAATTTTCAAGAGCCTACGACAATGACCCAAGCTAAGACTCTAAGCAATAGTGGAGAGGGTGTCCTAACTGGCCTTGCCCTGTAGTCAGATTGATGACTACCTTAAATGTCACCATAGAACCTTCTTCCAGTAACTGATGGAAGCAGAGGCAGAAATTCACAGCAGAACACTGGTGAGCTCCCAAAGTCCAGTAGCAGACAGGGAAGACCTATAATATGAGCAAAGGGGTCAAGACCATGATGGAGAAAACCCACCGAAACACTTTACCTGAACTAATGGGAGCTCACCAACTCTGGCCTGACAACAGGGGAACCAGCATTGGACCAAACAAGGCTTTCTGAATGTGGGTGACAGTTGTATGGCTGGGGCAGACTGTGGGCCCACTAGCAGTGAGGCCAGAATTTATCTTTATTGCTTGTACTGGCTTTTTGGAATCCATTCTCTTTGTAGGGATACCTTGTTCAGCCTAGATATAGGTAGGGTGGAGGGCCTTGGTCCAGCCTCAAAGCAAAGTGCCTTACCCTCTGGGAGGAGTGGATGGGGGTGGGGAGGGAGGAAGGTGGAAGAAGTGGGAGGACTGGAGGGAGTGGGAACTGGAATTGGTATGTAAAGTAAAAAGATAGTTTTTAAAGATAAAATAAAAAAGAAAAACAAACAAAAAGAATAGTTTATAATTCATTTAAGTTATAATAAAGCACACAAGCAGACAGAAGGGCAGTAATAGCATAATCATCTCAGTAGATGCAGAAAAGGTCTTAGGCAAAGCGCAACTTTCCTTCGTGATAGAAGTTATATACACTACATCTGTAGACAGCATCATAATAAATGGAGGGATATCTAAAGCATGGGCTCCAGAATGAGGAGCAAGCAAGGGTTGTCCTCCCTCTCTGCTTTTACTCAATAACGTGCCTGACATTTTAGATAGAGCATAAAGCAAGAGCAAGAAATAAAACGGACACAAATAAGAAAGGAAGAAGCTAAATTATCCCTGTTGGTGAATAGCATGATCCTTTACTAAAAAGGACACTGAAGAGTACCAGGAAAGTCTCAGATTAACAAAGAATTAGGATACCAAAGCAATACACAAAACACATAGCTTTTCCAAATACCAACAATGAAGTTTCTGAGAAAGAAGACAGGAAAAAAAGAGGAAACATTCACAGTAGCTTAAAAAATATGTAGGAGAACCAAAATGAATAAGAATAAATTATAAGTATGTATACCACAACAAAACCATTACCTTGTGATGTACAGATCACAGGGTTTTATGTAAGCACAGAAACTAGTGTGAGTGTTGTTATGGATTCTCTATAGGAGAAGCACACAGCCTTTTATCTTCGCTCCCCCTGTTGCCTTCTACTGCTCTCCCCGCTTTGGAAGACATAGATTCTGCATATGAGGGAAATTATGCATATTTGTCTTTCTGAAGCTGGTTTATTTCATGGACATGATGATCATTTTTTACCAATTTTACTACAAATGACATTTTTCAGGATTTCTTTTTAGTGCTTAAATAAAATTCCATTGTATACATTATAATTTCTATATTCATTAATGTGTTGATGGACATTGGGCTGATTCTATGCACTGGCCGTTGTGAACAATACTACAGTCTACATGGATGACCAAGTGCCTCTGTACTATGGATGATATAGATTCGTGTGTGTGGCCGGGGTGGTGGTATAGCTTGATCATATGGTGGTTCCGTTTGTATTTTTCTAGGTTTACTTAGAACCTCCATAATGATTTCCATAGTGGTGACATAGTTTATATCTCCACCAGCAATCTTTTATATCCTTGGTTAGAGTTATTCCTTGATAGTGTTTTACATTAGCATACAAATTAATAGCTTTCATTCCAGTATATGTCATTAGACTTTGTGTTCACTACCTTCCCCCTAAGTATTTTTTTTTAAATCTACTGTGAATGAATTTTTTCCTAACTTCTTTTTCATCAACTTTATTATTAGTACTTAGAAAAGGAACTGATTTTTGTGTGTTGACTTTGCATATGTATGTGGGAGAGGCATGTTTGCCTGTATGTGGATACAGATGTGTGCACACATGCATGTGCCCAAATGTGGAGGCCAGAGGTTGATGTCAAATGTCTTGCTTGATCACTCTCCATTTGATACACCGAGGCAGGGTCTTTCACTGAACCCCAAACTTGCCAAAGTGGCTACTCTAGCTAGCTACATTGCCCTAGGGTCTCTGTTTTTGTCTCTTGAGCACTAGGATTAAAGATGGACTCTATTCCAGGCTAGCTTTTGTGAATTCCAGGGATCTAGACTTTGGTCTTTATGCTTGAGTGACATGACCTTTATCCACTGAGCCATCTGTCCAGTCTCTGATCAGATTTCACATCTGTTCTTCTCATATGCATCGTTACAGGTCTCAAGGTTATTTGCTGTCATTATACATACCAGGTGTTTTCTATGTGGGTAGTTTTCAGTTTCTTAAATTGAGGATGATCTTTTGATGTTGGGTGTACTGACATACAATTTTCGACCTTAGCTCGATGTTCTGACCTACAAAGCAGATGTGTGAAATTCATTGAAGAGAGTCATACACCAAAATCATGATAAAGCACAATGGCATATTTCTTTCTTCATTTTATTAAGGTGGTGATTTCCAATATTACATCGTGTAGCTAGATAACCATCATCTAAGTTTTTTTTACAAATTATAGAAATATTAACATGGTCAAGGAAGTCATGAGTTGGAATTTTTCTCATGAAATTAAAAAATACCGAGGGAGAGGGGAACAAATGTGGGAGCTTTAGGTCAAGGGAATGAGACTAGATAGGCTCAGTAGTTTTTGTTCTTAATGGAGAACCTAGATATTGAAATTTTGGAGTCTGGAAGGGCACAGAATCTGAACCTTATTGAGTATATTTTTGAAATACTCTCTTTTCTTTATCATTATACGCTTTCACTACATCAGACAAGTCTGTTTTTCTCAACCCATTTCTGTCTTTTGACTATTTATTTCTCAGATTGTTTAATATTGAAGTTTATTTTGTGCACTAACCCTTTGTTTGGCAATATTTTTCAGTTACTTTAACTGGAGACCATGAAACACAGCAATAAAGAGAAATCTTTGTAGGTAAAGCTTGGGGCAGCACAAAGGCTCAATGCTGTGTGGCCTGGAGAAGGTCTAGAACTCAAACTTTTGATCACGGACAAAAACTAGTGGAATCAACCAGGTTACCAGTGTCTTGGGAATAAGAGTGAGGAGAAAAATGGAGTAGTGTAAGGAGTTCACATGCACAGAATTCACAGGAATGAGTACAAGCTCCACCGCCCACAAGTCACAGTTTTGGTGTGCTGTGAAAAGCAGGGCCAATGCCTTAGTTGCTGTGGCGTCTTACGGAGAATGCTCTGGAAGACTACAATGCAGGATGTGGTATGTGCCTGAGACCAGATGTCAATATCCAGTCCTAGATGCCCCACAAAATGTATGCTTTTTACTTAATCCCCCAAATGACTGGACTTGAAAAGAGCTCTCACCAAAAGAAACAGTCATGTTCCCAACACACTACAAGGTAAGGCGTCATTTTGTCTCTCAGGCTGCTGTGCCATTAAAGCAGTAGGCAGAGAAAGTGGTTTCCATGCTGGCTACAGGATTCACTTTAATGACTGGGGAAAATGAGATGTTTTTAACTGAGGCCCGAGGCATTCCCTGGGTCACCTTATAATACTCTCTTGCTCGAAAGTCATGATAGACAGAAAACTAGCCATTTATAATGATAAAATTATCAAGGTATCATGAGAATAAAGGTTTGGGTTACCTCACTGGGTATCAAGATGGAGTTGAAGATAAATGAGAACGTGGAGGGATGACGCAACTTTACTCATGGTGAAGATGCTGTTGATGTGACAGCCAAAAGCTTAGAATATCACAAAAATGTAGTTGGTGGCATCTGGAAAGGTTGACTAATTTTGCAAGGAACTCTACCATGAGTTAAGTTATATTCTCTGCACATTTCTATGAAGTGGCTCCTCACTCATTTAAACTGAACTCTGAGAGTGTGGCCACGAAGATGTGTCCACAGGCTCCCCTTCTGGTTTGTCTTCTCTTCCTCTTTCCACACTCACAGTTTCTTCCTCTACCCAAGTCCTGGACGCCTCAAAGCCCTCAAGGCCGGAATCAGCTTCTTCCATATTCTTGTCAATGTCAACAATTTAAACTCTTCCTGGGGATCATGAATATTCTTGATGACATCCAGACTGGCGAGCTCTTCCCAGCGGTTCCCATTTTTTTTTTTTTGTGCAGATTCATCAGGAGGGACAGCAGGAGCCTTTGGAGTGCATTTCTTAAGACTCAACGGCTGAGGCTTTCGTGTTATCCAGCATGCATGTGCATTCCTTTAACCACACGGTTTCATCACAGATCCTGACCAGAGCATCTTTGAAAGCAGTCTTTGCTTGTGGGCAGTAGGTCTCCCAAAGGGCTTCTTCAGCAAACTGTTAATAAAGACATGAGCTGTCATCCAGGCAATGTTGCTGTACTTAAAGAGCACAGGCAGAGTAGATCCAATCCAATCCTGAGGTGTCTTAGGATTAATGAGATGACGGACACAGGTTTCAATGTGAAGTCACCAATCTGCACTCGCTCATAACAAAATCAGACTGTCCTGTGAATTCTCAGAGTCGGGCACTGACTTTCTGCAGTTAGAGTCCTGGATAGCATCTTCCTCTAATACGAGGGAACTTCGCCCGCGTTAGAAACAAGCTGTTCTGTCTAATCACCTTCAGTCATGCAGCTTTCAACGCTACTGGCCACGCCTCCAACGTTACACTTTTACATTAGTAGTTCCACTTCTTTCTTTGTAAGTCATGAGTCAGTTCTGTTGCAGCAAAAGCAGTGTTTGTAAGAAAATTGATAGCACCAAATGCATATATTAGAAAAGAAGGCCACAAACCAGTAACTGGTCTCTACTGTAGGAAACTAGCAAAGGGCGACCAAATGAATTCTAAAGTTAAAGAATAAAGTAGCTAAAGTAGGAATCTATAAGACTGAAAATAAAATTAACAGAAAAAAAATCAAGAAAACAAAAACTAGCTCTTTGAGAAGATAAATAAAATCCCCAACTCTTTAAGCAGGCTAAGTACAAAGAGGGTATAAACTGTTTAAAATCAGATAAAAATCCTGTAGACCTAAATGACAATAAACTGTAAATAAGTCTATGTTTAAACCTGGTACTCTAAATGAAATGGGCCAAGGCTTTGCGAGACACAACCTCAGGCTGCAGAGATGGCTCAGCAGTTAAGAGCACTGGCTGCTCTTCCAAAGGTTCCCAGCCACTTCTTGCTGACTCACAACCAACTATAGTGGGGGTCTGATGCCCTCTGCTGGCTAATGTTGTACATACAGATGGAACGCTCAACATTTTTTTAAAAAGAATAAATCTTTTAAAAAAATGAGACAGACACTACCTCTCAAGTTTCACATAAGAAAAATATAGTTAAAACGAGTCCATTAAATAAACTGAATATGTAATTAATAACCATTCATAATAGAAAACAGCCGAGTCAAAGAGACTCTCTGGCTGATTTGAACAAACATTCAAGACAAGCCACGTACCAAATTGCTACCATCTTTTCTAGAAGAGAATAAGATGGGCTCACTTCTACTTCTCTGAGGCCAGCACTACCCTAATACAAGAAGAGAAAATGACACAGAAATAGCACTAAAGCATAGACCCTCAAAAAATATGAATAAGCAGACTGTGCACATATGCAGAATTGGAAGCCATTGGGATTTAACTCAGCCTAACACAGAAGCATAATATCTGAAAGTTGATTATCTATCATTAGTAATAGGCCAAGAAGAAAAGATCACAATATCATCTCCATAGATAAAGAAATGTTTTAGCTAAAATTAAACTCTCATTCACAAAAAAAAAAAAAAAAATACCACCGGCAAAAGCAGAACAGAAGGGTATTTCCTCCACTTTGTTAAACCACATGTGTTGGAACTCAAAGTTATTATTGCACTTAACAGTAATCAGCTAGAAGCTTTTCCACAAAGGTCAAGAGCAAGGCAGGGATGTTCAGGCCATCATTGTTTCTCAACATCCAAAAAAGAGGTTTGAATAATCCAGCAGTATAATAAGTTAATAAAAAGCTTACACATAGGAAAGGAAAAATAATTCATTTGTGAACAAAGATTGTTTTATCTGTGTAGAATAAAGAGTCACAGTGGTGTTTTATTACTGTTGTTTTTACAAGATGATATATGTGTACTATGTAAGTGTGAATTAATTTTAAAAACTAAGTGTATGTGTGTAGAAGACCAGAAGCAGACATCAGATGCCCTGGAACTGGAATTAAGGAAGGTTGTGAGCACCACGTGGGTACTGGAACAGAATCCAAGTCCCCTGCAAGAGGGGCAAGTGCTCCTAAACACTGACTCATTGCTGCAGCCCATAAGTATAAATTAAAACAGCAGTGAAATACCATTTCACTATTACAATGGCCCTAGTTTAACCCTGCACCCCCAAAGTTAGGAATCTTTTAAGTGAGGTAAAACCAGGGCATGCTGATTCTTCTGTCTATAGGAGCAGCTATGAACCAGTAGCTTCGGTCAGGTAGTAATTCTATGTCCGGGATGTCTGTGACTATCTTAAATGGGATACTTTTGCCTGCTGATAAAGATAATTGCAGGAAGGCAGATTTCTGTGTTTACCTAGGAGAGAGGAAGGAAGGCCTGGCAGTGAGACTGTTTTCACGTGTACCTAGCAGAATGTGATTAGCAAACCCCAAAGGCATAGGAGACAGTTCCGAGCTGTGGGAATTAATTCCCAAATACGTTAACAGGAGGGGAGTCAGCTACAGTGAAAATCTACAGCAAAGGACAGCCTCTTTTTTCCATAAAGCAATAATGCCACAATTTCCTTGAATTTTGGTTTAACATTTACCAAGACTCTTGGCTCTGATAAATCACTCATAAAAAGATGGCCGAACAATTGCTGTATAATGCTGCGGCTTGTAACACCCCAAGGGCAGCAGGGATGTAGCAGTAGAAAGCCTCATTTATCACTGATAGGAATGAAAACCACCAACAATCAATTAAACATAATGGGCTTTCCCAGTTAGGGCACTGAGCAAGAATAGCATATCACTTTAACAATCCTGCTCCATGTACTACTCACTCATTAAGAGTTCTGGATCATGTTTAATACATTTAAAAAGTTATATAAGGTGCAATTTCTGATCTGCCTCAAGCAGTATTGCTCTAGGGATAATGGAGGTCTGACTGGAAAGAAGAGATGAACTCACAGAAACAGAGCAAATCTGGCATCTGGTGCCCTGAGCTCTCTGGTGGAGACGTTAAAGCATCCTTCAAGCTCAGTAGGATTGCTATATACAGTTGAACAGGGATATGGGGGTTGTTGCAAACAGCTGAATCAATGAGGCAGGTTAAGCCAATCTTGGTAGGGGCAGTCTCTGTAGGAGAGCTGCCTTTAGCCTGTATGGAGAAGGAAGCTATGGTGGTCATTTTCTGCACACAGTATCAACACGTCCTTGAATGGCTGAGGCAGGTTTTGCCATCCATCTGAGCCTCACTCTGGGTTGCCGCTGCCATCGGGTTGAAATACTGGATTCTTGATAAGGCTGAGCTAATCTCCACAGTATGCATTCACTTAGGGCTTTATTCTCTCAGAAATCCCTTCACTCCACATGAGTTCCCTCTCCTGCTTTTACTCTTAGGTGTTCATGAAGGATCTTAATGCTTAATCCTGGGGCAGTTCACAGCAATGCTTCACGCCAGGCCACATGGATAAGAAGGAAGGTCGTAACAGCTACTCTATCCAACAGACACAAATGAAGAGTATACGGTGTAAGGATTGAAGCCTCAAAGGTTGTCAAGGGTCATCTTCACAATATTAGCAAGAGAAACAGTTTTATCTTAAGCCCTTTGCTTCTCTGGAATGTGCCAGAGATACTGGCCTCATCCATGTTATCATTACTGTGGCTCCAAACACCTATGAGGTGGGTCCCAATTATCCTGTCTTAATTGCAGAACTATAGTCGGACAGAGCCCACTGGGACTCCATGTTGTTAGAGACAAGTTCCCTACCCCTGCCCCCTCAAAAAGAGAGAAGTAGTCATTAGCAGAAACAGATCAAGGAAGCTGTGGGACTAGACCACTGGATGAAGAAGCTAGGCCCACTAGGCTCTCCCTTGACCAGTCTTACCTGAGTGGATACAGTTACCAGACATACCAGACATCTCAGAAATACAGCTCCTGGGCTATTTGAGTAGGGTTGTTTAAAGATAAAAACAAACAAACAAATAAGCAAACAAAAAAAACAGATAGCACTTAAAGACATCAGGATTTTTCCTTTGGGTTACAGCCTCTTCCATGTGCCCACTGTCGACTCCAGGGTCCCACTTTCTCACCTGGCTGGGCTGAATTGGCTATATACCACTGCAGACATCTGTAAAGGATCAACTAAGCCCGCACCTGCTTAGAGCCCACGCTGCTGGCCGGTCAGGGCCTCCTCCTGCCCGCCCAGAACTCCACATCCCTGCATCAGGGCGGCCTCCTGCCCGCCCAGAACCCCACATCCCTGCGCCGTCACTTGTGCACAAGAAAGCGGCGAAAACTGAAAGCTAACACTGAAGCATACTCGGGTCCCTCTGCAACGCATCTGTTCCTCAATCTCCCGTTTCTTCCCATGCAGATAAACCACTGTCCCTTCTTCTGGAAGTCAAGGGCATGTCTCTCTGAACACCAGTTCCGGAACCAGGGAAACTGCATCGCCTCAGGAAATCGCCCCCAAGCACCAAAGTCTAACTGCCTATCTCTAGATTCTGCCTGGCAGCATATAACTAACTGCCTGTCTCTAATTTCTACTTAAAGATAACTGACGGTCTCTAGAGTCTATTTGTCTCAATGTGCTACACACAAGGAATTGAAATGGGCTTTCTTCTGCTCCTTTATCCTTATTTCTTTCCTTTTTTTTTCTTTTCCATGTGTTATCCTGCTTCACACAGGAGCATTCTCTCGTCTGACCAATGAGAGTTCCTTCTAGTCAGGATCCATTCTTTGTTCAGATGTCACCTTGCTCACTTTAGTATGGTTCCAGGGATTTGACCTCACTGGGGTGGTGGAATTAAGGAAATTAAGAAAGAACAGGCAGGGCAGACACAGCAAGTGTGGCATGAAGTGGAGAAGCTGCGGTACCCTGGAATCCCATCATATTTATGACATACAGTTGGACAGATGTGGATTTCTGGCACACAACTGAATCAAGGAGGTGGGTTTAGCTAATCTTGGTAGGGGCAGTCAACGAAGTGGAGGTGGGGAAAAGACTCCTGTGAATGTTTCCTGCACAGACTATTAAAATCACGGGAGGCTTTGCCATCCTTGAGGCTCACCCTGGCTGCAGGGAGGCTTTGTCACCCATGGGACTGAGCCAGGGGTCCTCGACATGGCTGTGTTCCTGTCCTCAGCATACATTAATTCAGAACTTCATTCATTCAGGGCTTCCTCTGCTCTTCACACCGATCCATTGAATTTACAATGTGTTACCTTATACCAAAACCCAGATGGACATTATAAGAAAGAAAAACTACAGTTTGATATCTCTTGGGACCAAAGCTACAGTAAAAAAAAAAAAAAGAAGAAGAAGAAGAAAATTTTGGCAAATGGAAACCAGTAATGTTCGAAAAAATTATTTACCGAAGCCCAGAGAAATTTCTTTCATGTATGCAATGTTCAATGTAAAACTAAAGAGTGGTCCATGTCATCAACATGGATAGAAAGACAGGGAAACTGCGTACATGGCAGGAACCAAGAGAACCCTCAAGCAGAGTCTAGCTGAAACCTCTCTTCCTATGGGAAGATCCAGCACAATTGACATACAGAGTTTTTATCCTTCTACACGTTCTGTGTTAACATGAACAATGGACCAGCCTATGGTCTGAAAGCCTGGCCTCGTGTAGGACCCCTTTCATTTCATCAGCCATCACGTGAGAATTTTTAGCAAAACTGCTTTGTCTGCAATACGGAGATCCTACCTTTTGTGAGCTAGACTTTTACTTTCCCCATTGTCGTCCTGTCAGGGGCCCCTCAGGAACCATCTTTTAAGGTCATTTAATTCTTTGGGTACACTTTGAAGAAAGTAGCTTCCACCCTCACCCAAAGCTTACACGTGGCTGTTGTTAGAAATGATGGGCAGTGATTCTGAGAAGCCCACAGCCAGGCTCTGGGATGTGTCTTACTTTCTACAGAGTATGGCTCCCACAGTTTTCATCCTGATGTCCATAATAACACAGCTTTATTAACCCCCAGCTCTGCTTTAGCCCTGAGATTCTTTTCTGTGCTGAAGCTTTTAATTCTGCTTTGGACTGCTTTATCAAGGCCCCTGCACGTCTAGGAAACCCCTTAGGCTGCCGAGGGTAACAGTGGGAAGCTGTGTCTTCTGATTCCATTGAAAGAGCCTCCATAATTTGATAAATAACGTACACAAGAACAGTGAACTTCTTACTTAATAAAAAACCAGGCATTTCCTCTAAGGCCAGAACAGAACGAGGGTAACCCTGCCATTTTCTCTTCATCACTGTACTAGAAATGTTAACTAATGTAGGAAGACTCCAAAAGAGGCCTGGCTTTCACTACCTAACGTCTGTGCCTCCAACTCTTTGGGTGGCCACCTAGGGTGGAGTTCAGTTAGCATGCCATCAAAATAGAAAAGGTACTGCTGTCACTTTCAAGGGTGGGCTTGGCAGGCAGTGGCCTGTAGCAAAATGTGATTGCTATAGAAGTCACTGACTATGTGATCCCAGACTCAGGGAGTTGTCCAGGATTATCTGGAGGTGAGAAAAATGCTTCCCAATCAGATGCACTGTCAACCTGTGAAACTTGTCTGTACTCTTTTCTGCAAAGAATTCCAATGTGGAACGCTCCTCTGTATTCTATGAGTACGTTTTATTATCATTGGTTAGTAAAGAAGCTGCTTTGGCCTATGGCAGGACCGAATGCAGCTAGGTGGGAAAACTAAACTGAAGGTAGGGAGAAAGAAGGCAGACTCAGGCAGATGCTGTGTAGCTGCCCAAGAAGCAAGGTAACAAACCACAAGTCCCATGATAAAATATAATAGACATGGGTTAATTTAAGATGTCAGAGCTAGGTAGGAATATGCCTAAGTCTTTGGCCAAGCAGTATGTAATTTATATAGCTTCTGTGTGATTATTCAGGTCTGGGTGACCAGGAAACGAAAGCAGAGTTCCCATTTACATAATGGCGCTCAACATTTGGCAGCATACTTCCATATAAAGCCTAAGAAAGCTTTAAAAGAGCACTTCTAAGCTTCTTGGTGGCCACACTTCTTTCAGATAGGCCCTGTTTGCTGGTGGCAAGCAGAAGAACGGCTTCCTTAAGAGACAGCCTGCTGGTTCATGCTGCCAGCACGAATGGCTCTGGCCCTTTCACGAGGTTTGTGAGCAGAACGCTACAAGTGGCTTAATGGTGACATAGGCCTGCTGTGACCCTGGAGCTGGGTCGGTGAGCATGGCTCGCAGAGGTGGTGAACATTACCTCCTTCATATTGGATGGGGTGGAGCCAATGGGGAAAGCAGCAGTGTCAGTCCTAGCTATGCGTGTTTAACACGAAAAAAAAATCTCTCTATTCAGAAAATGATTCCAGATACACAATAAGACAGATTCAGGAAAAAAAAAAGACCTTAGAATGGGTCACATTATTGGATAAATGCAAATGGACTAGCAGAGTGAGAAGAAAGAGAACAGACAATCATAGATTAAAGGAGTAAACATAATAAAAATAAATATTAAAAAGTGATAGAGTAAAAAATAAGCCATGAAAAGATGAAATACACACAGAGAGTCTGGATTATAAATATTATTGTTTTCTTTGGATTGTTGGACTCTTAATAAGTTAACTGTTGAAAAACATCTGATTCTGTGGGTCTTTTAAACTAAACCAAGAAATATAAAGGTATTTTAACTTTAAAATTTGAGTCTAAGGATATGTTACTTTGGAAAAGAGGTTTTGCTTTTGTTTTCACAGAGCATAGGAACTTGTGGATTCTTTCCAGGCTAATGTGATTTGATGGAACAAGACCCCCTGAAAGGTCTCTGTGAACCCTAAAAATATTTTGCCCAACAAACATCAGGAAGTAGTTCGGAGAAAACAACACCAAATTCCCTAAATGATTGTTTATAAATGTTTGTTTTCATTTAAAGGGGGTTGATTATAAGTGGTTAGTAGTCACAGTCAATTTCTTTCTTAAAAAAAAACAGAGGGGGTATGATATAGAAATGAATATTTTACATTGGTATGGACTTTGCTTTATTAGTACAAATTTAAGGTCAATTTTGTAATATGTATACTTCTATTTTTATTTAGGTATTATGTTTATACAGATCCTTTAAAATGCAGTGTATAATTAAAAATTACAGATTAATAGATAGTTATTTATAAAAGTCAAACTTGTAGTCATGTTAGATTTTCTAGATACACAGAGATATATTTCATTTAGATATATAATCTTCAACACTTCAAAGACCTACAGAATATGGCATTTAAAAGATTTTAAGAACTTAGAATTTTTTTGACAGTGAGACAAGCCTGCTTCTGGTAGCATCAATTACTTCAAAGAGGTTGATGGGCATTGAGAAAATTCATTATGGAATTTGGCTTCAATGTGACAAGGCTAGCCATTTGGGCAAGAAACTGCTTTTGCCTGGATTGCCTGAGGGTGTGCTGTATAAACTGTACCTGCAGGACCCATAGAAAAATGCCTGCTGAATTTGCCAAAAGAAGATGAGACAGTCCTTCAGGGTTCCTACTTCAAGAAAGAGTCTGCCAGACATTCTGCAGGACACAGAAGAAAGTAACTGACAAACTGCCAATATAGGTGAAACAGTCTTTCAAATTTTCTGCTTCATGACAAAGTCTGCCAGATACTATGGTCCTGTATGCTGAAGATGGATGCCCCAATGATACAGAAGAACTTTGGGTGACTGTCCAGGTAGTGAGCTGTCTCCATCAATTCTAGAGTTTTGGAAGTTGCTTACAATGTACTTCTTGTTTACTTAGGTAATATTGTATCCTTCTGGGGTATTTGATAAAGTTGAAGACAGATAGTTATAGTTTTCCTTAGCTATGATAAAAGAAAAATTAGATATGAAGCTTCAGATTATAAAGATAAAATAGAGGATAAAATATTTTCTGTAATTTTACAAGATACAAATAGACTAAATATTATAACTGTAATTCTTGCTTGATATGTTTTGTTATATGTAATTTTACTATGTTAAAATTAAACCCTTTCTTTTTATCCAGACAGAAAAAGGGGATTCTCCTCTGTATTCTATGAATAGGTTTTATTATCAATGGTTAATAAAGAAGCTGCTTTGGCCTATGGCAGGACCAAATATAGCTAGGCAGGAAAACTAAACTGAATGCAGGGAGAAAGAAGGTGGACTCAGGCAGAAGCTATGTAGCTGCCCAAGAAGCAATATGTGAGGTAACAAACCATGTGCCTCATGATAAAATATAAAATAATATAAATGAGTTAATTTAAGATGTAAGAGCTAGCCAGGAATACACCTAAGCCTTTGGTCAAACAGTGTTGTAATTAATACAGTTTCTGTGTGATTATTCAGGTCTGAGCAGCCAGGAAACGAAAGCACAGTCTCCATTTAGAGAAGTATAGTGACACTCCTGTCTCCCTGGAAATGGGGAGTTTTTAGAGAAGTGGCAGGCCTAATGCCTACATATCATAACTTCAGAATGTCCAGCACCGCCAGGACAGACTGTGAGTCCTTCTGATGACAAAAGGTGTCTGTGTTACGGGGGACAAGGTGTGTGTGGGGGGGGACAAAGTTTGTGGGGGAGGACAAAGTGTGTGTGGGGGGAACAAAGTGTGGGGGGCAAAGTGTGGGGGGGACAAGGTGTGTATGGGGGGACAAAGTGTGTGTGTGGGGGACAAAGTGTATGTGGGGGGACAAGGTGTATATGTAGGGGGGACAAGGTATGTGGGAGGGACAAGGTGTATATGTGGGGGGGACAAGGTGTGGGGGGGACAAGGTGTGTAGGGGGGAACAAGGTGTGGGGGTGACAAGTGTGTGTGGAGGGACAAGGTTCAGCAGCAGTACCAACGTACAGCAGGAGTTTGTCTTTCTTCCTAGAATCAGCAGGACGTGTTTGGCAGATTAGAAGACTGTCCTAGAGCTGCCTTTCCTGGAGGAGCCACGGGAAGGAGAATGTTGAGTGTGCAGAACACCCTGGAAGAGCAGTGGTGGGCGCCAACTCTAAGCACTCTATCCAGCGAATTCTGAACACCTATACCAAGCAAAGCAGGAGTGTCGGTCCGACTCCAAGCAGCCAGCGGATGTAGGTTTGGTCACCTGCAGCGTGAAGGTGCAGGAACCGCTCCACTCAGAAACACGTGGAAGTTGCTCTCACAAGTGAATGGAAAGGAAAAATTGCTGCACTGTTCAAGGATATCAGGGAGGATGAGGCCTTCAGGAGGCACTGTAGGTCCCCTAGTGAGCCCATGCCCACAGGTCAAGTGGTGGGCATTCTTCAGAAATCCTGCTGATATTAGATAGTGGCATATTCTCTCAAGGAGATGTCTAACCATGGGGGAAATCAAATGGTCAGAAAATCTGACTTATACTTCAGGATTATAAAATTCTCCAAATCTGAACAAGTACTCAGCAAGCAGAGACCCTCCAGGATTTCAGGGTGGCTATGCACACTGCTCCTGGGAGTCAACACTCATGTATCCATATACTCGAGGAAGAGTTGGTAATCTGGGCAGTCTGCAATCACTCAGGTGGGATTCTTAGAAGCTCACATGTATGATGCCAGTAAACATACCAGAAAAATCTCTGGAAGGTGAGTCGGAAGGATGTGGTCACGCAGACCCAAGGACTATCTGTTTCTCGCTCAGGACCAGACCGAAGGGTTGGGAAGATACGGGCAATGTACATTCAGAACCATAAATGATGGCCTCATGGGGTCCGTCTTGCAGGTGGTGCCTAGGTTTCCAAACTGATGTCAGAACTTAGCAGACGGGTGCTATACCACGCTGCCTTTACTCTCAGCGAGGATCCACGGTCCCTCCAGAGAGGCACTGCTTGATATGACGTGCCCTATGGGAATTGGATAAAACTTCTTATGAAATTAAGAAGGGGACACGAGAGACCCCTTATCCAATCGGCTTTACAGAGTGTTTATGATGTTTCCCGGGGTTACTGTGTAGAAACTTCAACATTCGTGGTGATCATCCAGAACCGAGAGGCTCAGAGAAGGAGATCAGACAGACCAAGGTGGAAGACTTTGTGTGGCCAACTGGAAAACTGAGCGATAAAGCTTTCCACATTCAAGCAAAAATAGACCCCTGGAGTGCCCTGCAACTGGAAGACATGGAGGTTTGAGTCCAGCTGGGTGACAAAAGGAATAATTATGACCTTATCTTCAAGCAGGCCCCAGAAGCTCATGAGACTGTGGCCAAATGTATAACCCTGGCAGACCACAGAGCAGCCAAGAAGATCTTGGAGAGCACCCCTCCTCAGGTCTTGCCCTATTAACATCCTCCTCCACATCCTGATTTCTTTTTACATTGTTTATTTTTGAGATTGTAATTTAATCACAAAGTTTTTGTCATACCTTTCCTCCATCCAGAAACCTTGCTTTCCGTTAAATTCATGGCATTTTTATTAATTTTATTGTATGCATACATGTATGTGTATATAATTATAAATATAATTATATATATAATTTGTTATAACCTATTAGGTCCATATATTACTTATATGTATGTTTTCTAAACTGACCATTTAGCACTGGACAACCAATTGGTGTGCTCTTTCCCAGGACAGTAGTTTATTTCTGACTTATTCTCTGGATAATAAAAGCTTGCAACAATCATGTTGTACACTGCTGGGAGTAGTGAGCCCTCAGATCCCTGAATTTCTTGTAAACAACTTGTTTTCCCCTGATCTGAGTGCCTACAGCTGCTCTGAGCATGAGACCCTCAGGAGTTCCTGATGGCAGGAGAGTGGTTTCTGGTGGGTTTGGCTATTTCTATATAAGCTGCCCCTGAACACAATACAGGGGGCATTCTTGGGGTGTTCTAACTTCAAGGAGGATGACTCGTGTCTCTGTCTGTGTGTCATTGTGGGCTTCAATCTCCAGCCCCTCGCCCGAGGCTCAGGAACGCAGACAGGCGTGGCGCGCTGCAGCACTCGGGTTGCTGGGAGCCACAGCTCCACAGTTGTGTCCAGTGTGCTCCGTCTTCTCTACTGGATTATGTGTAGAGGACAAGCTGCCTCTGCGAGGAGAAGTTCAGATCGTGTAGCATGAGGACTATGAAGAGAACCATTTCAGGGAGCAAGACGTTGGGAGTGAGAATTTGTTTAACAACAGAGGTCTCAGGTGCTACTGAGACGACAGCCTCCTCATCCTGTGAGGAACCACAAGGAGCCCTTCCTTGGCACCGATTTTAAAGGCAAGACCTGGAGTCTGAGTTATTCATTTAGGACAGAGGGCAATGCTGCTGCACTACACCCCGAGCAATGGGGCTTCTTCATCACAGATTGTACCCGCACTATCACAAAACCACCCTTTTCTTCTTCTAAGTTGACAATCTCAGATGTTTAGTTACAGTGGTGGAAATCAGCAAGGCCAGTGGAAGACTGGTGAATCAACTAGACCACAGTGAAATTAGCAAACCCACAAACAGATTCAATGACCCTAGACAAAGAACCAAAGGAATCTTTTGAACCAATAGTGACGGATAACTATCCACTTGCAAAAAGCTACATCCAGACACAGACCTGATATATAATATATAAAAAACAACTCAAAATGGGTCATGAACATAAATATAAAATTCAGATCTACACTCTCTACAAAATTAACACAGGAGAAAATATATGTACCACAATCATTAACAACAAAAAAAATCAATGTTACATTGTCTTAAAGACTTCTGTTCTGTGAAAGACACTGTTAGAGAATGAAAGCCCAAGACATGGGCAGGGAGAAAGCGCCTGGACCCAAGGCCCCATCACAACGTGCGGATGTGGGCTGAAGAGTTGAAAAGACGCTTTGGCAAGACTGGTGGCAAATAAGACAACAGTCAGATGCTCAACATATTTATCACTATGGTGTTGCAAATGAAGTCTGCACCGAGTCCTCAGCACAGCCCTGCTCAAAGACTGAAGCCTGAAGCACCCCAAACACTAAATGCTGGCAAAGGTATGCCATACAGGAGCATGCAAGCATAGCTGGTTGGACTAGGACACAGTACATCCACTGTAAGACCGTTTGAGGGCGCAGAGTCAGTGATGCTCTAAACATAGGATCCAGAAACCAATCCCCTTAGTATTTATTTGTGTCTCCACAACGGTGTATAGTGCCCAGCAAGTTCCAAGGTGTTAGACATAACTAAATGACAAGGACAGTGCTGGGCTTTTCCTGTAGTTTATGATAATCTGGGAACCTCTGTATGAACTGTTTATGAAGGAGTGAGTAAGAAATTTGGACATAAAATAGAGGTAGCATGGGTGTGGTAGGATACACCTAGGTTTTTAAGACACCAAGTATTAAAACAATAAAATAAAAAATAAAGTAGCAAAAGAACCAAAGACAGCAAAACAAATATCCCTACTGGCACCAAATTCAACGCTCACAGTAAGCCTATTGTAGGAGAGTCTAGAATCTCATCACAGAAGAAAAACCTTTTAGTTTACATGTAATTAGTGAAGACACATGGATTGTCTAGTTTCCAGGTATGCAAGCAAATATGACACAGCTATCAGAAGGTGCAGAATGATCTGTAACCACAGGGGGGAGAATTTAACATTCACTTCTTACTAGCAGAGCGTAAATAAAACCAGTAAAAGTAAAAGCGAAGAAAACACAATTATATGGTCTTGTAAAATCGTACAAATGCTATGCCTAAAACTAAGTTTTTACATAGAACTTAGTTTATGTAAAACTAAGAGCAATGTTCTTCAGTTAACTTTCGCGATAACATTTATCCTTTTCACATATCCTTTCCTTTCACTGTGACTTCTCTCAAAGCCCCAGGCTGACCGAGTTTGTAACCAGGGTACATGTCTTTACTGTAGCTTCCTTGTCTACTGTTAGGCAAAACTTCCACACCTTCTCTCATTTCCTCCTTGTCTGCTCTTCCCACTCCTTGAAATGTTTCCTTCTCTAAAGTCCATTCAATAGCTTAATTCATTATAATCAGTAGCCCTACTGTGATTGCTTTCTTCTTTTTATCTTTGTTTGCTTTCTGCTCATACTTACAGCGATTAACATATTTAGTGTGAACAAAATTATCCGGGTCCCTTTCCTGCCTAAAACAACAATGGGTACTTAGCACATGTTTGTTTCGTCATGCACTGCTCCTCTCTTTAGAGTGAGTTATCATCGAGCAGTGACTGTCGCTGCAGTGTACCAGAACACATCAGCACAGCTACTAGACCTAGTGAATCTAAATCCGGACGGGCAGATCCCAGAGCAAAACCACAAATAACATAGAAAAACCAAGACAACACACCTCCTTCAGAAATTATCAATCCCACTGCCATGCTCCCTTATGAAAACCACTTATGTAACATTCCCCATGAAAGGCTCAAAAAGAATGGTTAAACCAAAGTTTAAACAAACCAAAAATTAATATTTTCCAAGAGAATGCAAACAGCAAAATAAAATACTCCATTCACAACACAGAAATAGGATTAAATAGACAGAAATACTGAAGAAAACCCAAACTCAAATGATAATGGAAAACATAATAGATCAAGTAAGTTTAATGGAAAACTTCATGAACACAATGGATCTTGTGGAAGACAAAGTAGAGGAACTGGTCATTCAGTAAAGAGAAGAAAAACACAAGTATGAATGGACCAGGCAAGAACTTTGGAACACCATGAAATGGCAAAACTGATAATTATGTGCATAAAAGAGGTAAAATAATTCTAAACAACAGACATAAAAAATGTTTTTAATGAAGTCATAGGAAAAAAATCTAGAGAAAGAGAAGCCTATTTATATATACACTCATACACATAAAAGGCAAATCTAAAAAAAATTGAAAATGAATATTCATACTTTGATTACACATGTCCTTAAAAGCTTATTGAAAAATAAGTATCAGAATAAGCACAAAAGCATCTGCAGTACCACATTTCCTATAAGAGAAACATTGGGATCATAAAACAGAAGAAAATTAAAGCAATGGAGACAAAAAGTCATTGAGAAACTAGCCAGAAGAAGGTGTACTGAACCACGTAACAGCAGATAAGGCAGTTATTAAGGGCAATGAAGAAAATTATTAAGCCATGAGTGTCCCTTTAGCAGGATAATATGCTCTGACCTTGAAGACACGACTTTCAAGTCTGTATTTACATAAAGACTATAGCATTATAAGCTTAAAGCAGAAGCAACACTACAATAAGAAGTAGAAATCTAGAAAATGGGCTCTGAGCACAGGCAAAGCAGCGGTTAATTATGAAAGACCCCTAGATTATCAGAAGATTCAGAAGTGGGGTGCATGGATTAGTCCAAAGAAACATATGGCTACAGACCTATTCACAAACCCACAGGAAGGATTTTCGAGTTTAGTTAGAAACAATGTAAAAGAGGAGGACATACTCTCTGCACTTTCCTCCTGAGGAGAGGCATACTTCTTGATCTGAGTCGGGCTTCTGGTTATAAGAAGTTTCTTCTCAGGAAATATATTGTCCACTGATACATCCTTTTTCTGGTATTCTACAGGAACGGCTAAGGAGAAAGAAAACATAGGTGTTAGGGAGTTTCTGAGCACTCAAACTTCTCACTTCTATGGGGAGTGTGGAAAGCCACGTCCAAGACCCACGAGCACGTGACGCTATGTCTCAGCAGCTCCTGCCTAGCAAAGCAGCTCCCAGACTCCACTGATCACTGTTTGCTTTCTTTCCCCATTTTGCATGTTTTATTCATTCTGACTGCCCTCTCTCCTCCTAGAGAACCTACACTCAGGTCAGGGCACAAACTGTCCACAGAACACGCTCCCACGGAATCCAGGACAAGGAGACGCGGGCCTCCTGTTGGGTTTGACGTCAAGCTCTTTATGCTTGGTCTACTCACGGCTGAATCGCGCATCCTCAGAAGTTGTTCCTCTCTCTGCTTGGGCCTGGAATTTTAATGAGGACTCTTGATGCAAATGAGCAGAGATATCATCCGGTACTGCAAAATGAACTACATAAAGAGATACATTCAGTCTCTTCAACACAAAGGAAAAAAAAATCTATGGAACATCAGGGTTCAAATTTCTAATGATATGACAAGCATATAATAGCAATTCCTCTGATTTTCATAAAGTCCAAAATTGCCATGTTATATCTGGTGTGAGTATGAGGAGAGTTTTATCGACTGATTATGGAGATTGTCAAACTACTTCATAAATATTCTGTGGCACCAGCCGTGTCGGAGTCTGTCTCCTAGCTTCACTGACTGACTTCTCATGCCTTCCGTTATCATTTGTTCCCAGACAGGCCAAAGAAAACCAATGGCCTCAAGGCTACTCACCACCACAGCATTATTTGCAACTGTGAAATGTCCAAAGTCACATAAATCAAGCATGGGAGAAGGGCTAAATAAACAGACACATGTAGCAGTAACTGGTATAGAATAGAAACTGCTGGATGTGAGGGGCACAAGGTGCTGAGCACAGCTGTGAAGAACAGCATAGAAGCATTTATATAATGCACTTGGGAAGATTTATTAAAAGAATGTTAAGTAAAAACAAAAACAACAGCAACAACAAAAAACAAAACCAAAATTCTGGCTCAGAGTTTATGGGAGTGGCCAATTAATACTCATTTAACATATGGCCCAATCCATGAGGAAGTCCATGCCCAATACTACCTGGATGGATGGCCCAGAGATCTGGGGTAGAGCCAAAGAAGACTGACATACACAAAAAAAAAAGAAGAAGAAGAAGAAGAAGAAGGAGAAGGAGAAGGAGAAGGAGAAGGAGAAGGAGAAGGAGAAGGAGAAGGAGAAGGAGAAGGAGAAGGAGAAGAGGAAAGAAAGAAAGAAAAAAAAATCAATGGGGAATCCTGTGGAAGATGAGGAGAAAGGACTGCAGGAGCCAGAGGAGTAGAGGATACCTTGAGAACAAGGCCCAGAGAATCAACTAAACAGGGCTCATAGGGCTTCACAGAGACTGAAGGGCAATCATGGAGCCTGCATGTTTTGCTAGGTTCTGTGCATATGTATGTTGTGGTTGTTCAGCTTGAGGGTTTTGTGGGACTCCTGACAGTGGGAGTGGAAGGCTGTCTCTGACTCGTCGCTTGCTCTTGAGATCCTTTTCCTCCCACTGCGCTGCCTTTTTCAGCCTCCACATGAGGGTTTGTGCCTGGTCTTACTGCTTCTTGTTATGCTTTGTTTGGTTGATAGTCCTGGGAGGCCTGCTTTTTCCTGAGGGGAGGTGGAAGAACAAGTGAATCTGGGTGTGAGGGGAGGTGGTTGTGGGGGGACTAGGAAGAGTGGAGAGAGAGGAGGCTGTGGTCAGGATGTATTGTGTTGCGGGAGTATCTTCCACTGCCTCAGCCAATAGCCGCTAAAATACCAGCCCACTGGGGCGTGGTATATTTCTCTTTTAAAAAGACCCACAGATCCCGGATCAGGCCTCTTGGTTCCGGCGCTTGGTCCCGGCTCCTGCTCCTGGCTCCTGCTCCAGTGACTATTGGCTGAGGCAGCGGAAGGTACTCCCGCAACAGTATTGAACGAGAGAAGAATAAATAAAGGGATAAATAAAAGGGGAGAGACCTAAAAATAAGGTGTCTAGTGTGCTAATGTTTGGACTGAAAGACAAGCAGAGAATGCTGTAGCTGGGGAGTGTGCGGACTGTGGAAGGAAGAACAGTCCTCTTGGGGCACCTTGGTGATCGTGCATGCTTCATTCAAAAATAAAATTAAATCAATGAGGAGCGAGGAACAAACTGCAAACAAGCTACAGAGGTGAAGCAGAACCTCACACGAGTAACTAGGGAGTGAGTGCAGCCTGGACACCTGGGGATAGGTGGGGTCTTGGTTCCTCCTCCTGTTGCTGTGATGAGATCTCTGGTAAAGGCTCCTTAAGGGATAAACTTTTATTCTGGCGCACACTTTAAGGGTATAGTCCACCTTGTGGGGGAAGTCACAGTGGGCCATGCTGCACATTTGGGAAGCAAAGTGACGAATGCCTGGCAGCATCTGCTTGTTCTCTCTCCATCTTATCCCATCTGGGATCTCCTGCCAGGGAACGACCTTACAGAATATACACACGATTACTCGTCAATAAAAATATCTGAAAAGAAAACCCTTTCTCTATTCTGATTTGATGTTTCTCTTTCCTTGACTCCTTCCCTCTTCCTCCCAGCAGTACTTGGGGACTGCATTTGAGGCATCTTCCACTATGAGGGACTTAATCCACTATAGTCATTCTGTAAGGAAAAATGAAACCCTGGTGGAGTTTGGTCATTTTTTTAACTTTTACTTTCACTTATTCCAATGCAGGGTGTGAGTAAATGCTCAATGGTTACTTCTAGTTGGGCTTAGTATTTTAACTGGCAAACTTAAAACCTAACATTTTTCTATAACGACATAGGCAACAAGCAGGTTAGCAAATGAAGCCCTTCTAGGGCAACGAAACCCTCAGAGACCCCACGGAACATGTTGAGGGGGTGCTGGAATGTCTGGGAGCATGCTCACACCCTCGCTGTCACAGTAAGACACCATGTCAATGTGTGCCCTAAGTGTCAGTGGCGTGCAGAGATTCCCAGTTACCTCCCCTTCGCAGTTCAGTGCCTTAGCTTCTGTGCTAGGACAATTTAGAGAAAGCACAGAGTGATTGGCTGGTCCATTCACTGCACAACGAGGGGGCAGAAAACAACGGAATGCAATATTGTTGACCAGACTCAAAGATTCTTTTGGGGGCCGGGTTAGTTGCTTTATATTGGTTATCAAACTCAACCAAACTTACGCTGGGGTCATTCCAATCGGTCTATGACAACTCAAAACTTTAGTTGATCACTTTGGGGGCATGGAAAAGTGGCTGCTCAGACAGTAAACATGGCCCAGCAGAGAGATGGAAACACAGCATTTGACCATCTGCTGGACACTGCAGGCCCTTCACTACTGAAGGTTTCATTGGTTTTGTGTTTTATGTGTGAATGACCTTAGGAAAGAGATGTTGGTACTACTAAACAACCTTGTGTCAATCTACTAGACGGATGGCCTCTCCATTAAACATGAAGACCAGATAGTGAGCCACGGTGTGTGTGTGTGTGTGTGTGTGTGTGTGTGTGTGTGTGTGTGTGTGTTTGCCAGAAAGTACCAATATCCAGATTTGATAGGCTTCAAGGAAGGGTAATTTGTTCCAGTCTTCCCAGTAGATCCAGAGGCTTGTGTGTTTTGCCTCCTTGATGAAGAAAGGAGTTAGTACAAGGGGTTCCTTAATACAGATTTCAACTTTTATCCAGACTTTTCAAGTTCCATAACTGAGCATGACCAGGGCTTAGCAGTAAACTAAGTGTTGCGATCACACAGTTCCCACCATGAGAATGAGAGGAAACCAGGCAATTCCTTCTAGTTTTGTTCAGAGGCAAACAAAAGTGAGCTTTTACATTCTCTGCTATTGGTAAATCTCCTTCAGGCCACTAGAAACTCCCACTGTCACAGCCTTTACAAGGGCACACACACTCTGAGAGAACTACCCACAGGAAAGAGTCTCCCACATCCTGCACCCAGGCTACCGCCACAGCAAAAACATCTTCACTATCCAAGGAAGAAGGCGAGCATGATTTTCCATTGTTGCTGGAAAAAAAAAAGCCACAAGCTGTTTTTCTACTTAGCAGCTAAGTCCAGCTCAAGGGCAAGATGTTGGGCACCCAGACAGATTGAGAGCCCATACAGCCTCGCTGCCACTACCAGTACTGTGGTTACCTGAGATGGTGACAGCGATAAGCATAGGATGCAGATTAGCACCCCAATCATTTTTGTAACTTTTCAGGTACAGATGGTCAGGGTTGGTTAGCTTTGTGAAGGGGGCATCCAACACATTTCTTGAATCTTTCCATGGCGGACCCTGATGTTCTAACTACCGCACAGATCATGATCTGGAAAAATCCATGTCTGGGGAAACACTAGTTTCCCACTACTGTATTGACAGAATCATCTAAATAGGCTTAGGATAAGGGCACAGACCCAAAAGAGTCACATGTTGTCTTCCACACGTGGCACGTGACTGGGGCTATTATTTTCTGTAAGGCACAAGAAATTCCTGGTGTGTGAAACTCGTGAGCAGGATCTGAAAGCATCCTGGCCTCTCACTTTAGAAAAGATGACCACGTGTAGTTGGTCCTCCCACCTCTCATGCCAAAGTAACAGGAAAACCTGATGGGGCTGCACAGCTATTTCTGCATCCGTGGTCTAGCCAGAGAGCTCACATGGTACTCATCTCCCTGCTTCTCACGAAGACCCCTCAACTCTGAGTAGGCCACAGACAACATGGTACCGCAGACCCTTCTGCTGACCATCCTGGTGGGCCCCTTTCTGGACCCCTGTGACTTGCATTTGCCATTTCAGGGTCATACGAATGAACCATCCCTCTGCTGACTGCAGCCTGTAGTAGAGCATTTGTCTTGGGGCAAGCCGGAGGGAGGTGCTGGGATCAGCTGGAAACACTAACTGTTCATGCAAGAGTGATTTACCCATCACTATTCTTGGTATTCATGAACCATAGTCTTGTTATAGGAAACAATAGTCAAAACACTGATGATGCTTTTGATTTTGAGTGAGGCTGACAGTGCTCAAATTTCGTGTTTAGAGTGTAGACTTTTCTATAAGATATGCAATTGCATATACATTTGTGAATCAAACAAAAGTTCTAATGAATTGAATTTAAAATAATCTAAGATAGTTACAGTCATTGTACTTACTAGTAAATATTTCCCCTCCCAGTGATTTTTGTTTCTTTAACTGGACTTGGGAGCTTGACTGTGCTTTTTGATCTTCCAGTTTAATGTTCTTATCTGATACTTCACTTTGAACTATATTGAGAGAGAAATTTCACCACTTATTAGAAAAAAAAACAGATTTGAAAAGCATCCAGATTTCAAATTGATACATGCATAGTCATATTTCATCATCTTGTAAATGTAGAATGATCAGGATGCTAAGACATGCTGAAGACTGGTAAGCAGCTGTAATGTACATTAAGGTTCCATTGCTCTGTATGTTGAGGTATTTAATGCCTTATATTAGCCTCTGACTCCCTCAGGTTCTTTGCACTTTATACTAAGATCTAGTCATAGACGCACTGATGAAAACACACATTTCCCAGGCATTATTTACCACTGAGAAGTAATTAAGACCATCCGTGTTTTCCAGCACAGGAAGTTGGTCGAAGGACTCCTATGCTCAGTAGGCACTGAATGAAAAGGATATGTGCCTGTACATACGCAGAGGATAAACATGGTGTGGATGACTGCTTGCTTCTGAGCCATTCCCCCTCTATGGTCAAAGACGTCCCCTAGAGTCTTCCTAGTGGATGCGGCCCTGACTAATACAAGTGCAGTTTCTTCTCCTCCCAGTAAATTCTGAAACAAATCCATCAGCCCTGACAAATTTTACGCCAACGCTTGACTCCAGCCTAATAAACAAAAAGTAAAAATAAGACTACGAGATGGCCAGTGTTCTTCTGGCCTGCTTGGGGAAACGGTGAGCCCGGCTCAGAGCTAAAGTTTGAGGGGTGGGGGAACGCCTTTCGCTCATGTCAGTTGGGTGCTAATATACAGGTGATGCCCACTCCCTGAGTCACTGGCATGCTGAACCCCTGGCATGTTGAGCCCCTGGTATGCGGAACCACTGACATGCTCAGCCCCTGGCATGAGGAACCACTGACATGCTCAGCCCCTGGCATGAGGAACCACTGACATGCTGAGCCACTGGCATGCTAAACCGCTGACATACTGAGCCCCTGGCATGCTGAACCACTGACATGCTGAACCACTGACATGCTGAGTCACTGGCATTCTGAGCCACTGGCATGCTGAGCCCCTGGCATGTTGAGCCCCTGGCATGCTGAACCACTGGCATGCTGAGCCACTGGTGTGTGAATGCTGGAGAAGCATGACAGCATCTGGGTTCTGCTGAGAGGGTCTCTGCAAGCCCTACACTCTTCACTGTCATAGCAGCCAGTATCGATTGGGTCCTTGTCAGACACAAAGTGGCCAAGATACAAAATTTCTATAAATTCTATGTTCATGTGCATATTGATGAACAAAGAGAAGGATTTGATGAGACTAACGCTTTAAATTTGAAGTTAACTATAACTTTTACACTTACCACTTTCCGGTTTGAAAAATTTTAGCTTCTTTGCCTGGATCTCAAATTTCAACTCGTTGTCTTGATGTTCAAAACTTTTGTCTGGCACTTCATGAGAGACTGCATGAAGAAACGCATTTTATCTCTCATTAGAACATAGATCCATTTTCGGTTCTCTAGATTTCAAAGTTGTAATAATAGTGTAGCAGGATTTTCTCTCATTTTGATAGTTGTAGATACATTATCACAGGATCCAATGCAACAAGAAAATTGTGAAGCTATTCTTAGAGGTTGTGTGTTGAAGCGCGACTCTACACGTCTAGGTGTCTACTCTCTGTTCATCTCCAACTGCCTCGGGTGATGTGTTCTTTAGGCAACAGCGTATTCATAGAAATAGGAAGGAAGATGCACATGTTCAATGTTCAGAAAGGAAAAAACCTGCCATGGAGAAATCTTGCATGCTCTCTTTGTGTTTAGGAAGAGGAATAACTAGAAAATGGAGAAAGAGCAATGGTTATTTGTTTACATTTGTGGTATTGAGGTTAAACCTGGAGCCTTGTTGTCTGTAAGGCAAGCTCTGAACAACAAAGCTACAATGCCCAGCCTTCTTTTTGCTTTTTACTTTGAGACAAGGTCAGGGTTGCCTAGGGAGGCCTTGAAGTCTTCCTCTTGCTGCTCCCTACATGATAGACATCCAAGCCAGCACTGCCTGCCTAGCTGAGATGGCTGTCTTTTCAAAACCAGCCCAGGACTGAGAGAAGAGATGGCGATGGTTACCTACAAAGTGAGGGGCCAGAATTAGGGAAGGAAGGAGACCCCTTTAAGTGTATTTTTCTAAGTAGATTTTTACTTTGTGTGTGTGTGGGGAGTTCAGGTTCTATATATTCGGAGGAGAAAATTTTATCAATAAGTACATAAGGCAGAATGAAAACAGAAAATGAAATTAAGGTATTATAGGAAAACAAAAACAATGACTCAATGATATAATATTGGACACAAACCTGCACTGTGGAGTCGGATTGGCAGATATGAAATAAACCTAAAGGATTTTAGGATATATAATACACATTAGTTTTTTGAGACAGGGTTTCTCTGTAGCTTTGGAGCCTGTCCTGGAACTAGTTCTTGTAGACCAGGCTGGCCTCGAACTCACAGAGGTCCACCTGCCTGCCTCTGCCTCCTGAGTGTTGGGATTAAAGGCGTACACCACAGCTTCCCGGCTAGGCTATATTATTGTTCCAGAGGCATGTGCTCAGCAATTCCAAACTGTCTGGTAATGGGGGTGGGGCATCTTGGGTTCTAGCTGTCTTGGCCTCAGAAACTACAAAACCAAAAAGGCCTTTGGTTTAGTCTGCTGGGGCTGAGACACCCACCATGCGCGCACGCCCATCTGCTGCTTTCTGTGCTAATGTGTCTGTCCCTTGTAAAGAGCTATTGGGTAAAGGAAATCTAAGCAGTTTTTTTAATGATGCAGTAAGTCATGGTTAACTGTTACCTTGAGATAGGTTTGTTGTTTTAAAAGCCCAGCTGAAATACTGGCACTTGTCTCTGTCAACATTTCTGAACATAGAGCAGTTACCATTAAGACAGCATTGTTTGAGTGGAGGACAAAGGGGCCTAACAGTGATATGGTGTGGGACAATGGTCTGTATTCTGTCAATTATATTTTAAATAAACGCTGATTGGCCAGTAGCCAGGCAGGAAATATAGGTGGGACAATCAGACAGGAAGTAGAGGCAGGTCAATGAGAACAGGTAATTCTGGGAAGAAGGAAGTCCTAGTCTGCAGTCCTGACCCAGCCACAGAAGCAGCAAGATGTGACTGCCTTGCAGAATAAGGTACCGAGCCACATGGCTAGCATAGACAAGAATAATAGACTAATATAAGTTATAAGAGTTAATAAGAAGCCTGAGCTAATGGACCAATCGATTTATAACTAATGAAGATCTCTGTGTGATTTCTTTGGGACTTAACAACTGCGGGAACTGGGCAGGACAGAAAACTCAGTCATCAGTGATAAGTGGACACCCTTCCTGAATGACCAAGTAAGGGTTCCTGCCAAAAGAATCTCTGGCCCTAGTTACTTGACAATCTTATCTGAAGATACTTTTATTTCAAGTCCTCACTTGCCTTCAGTCTCAGGATCTCAAGCCGTGGTCCTCAACTTTCCTAATGTTGCAACCCTTTAATACACCTCCTCATGTTGTGGGAAGCTCCCTCCCCCAACTATGAAATTAGTTTTGTTGCTGCTTTATAACTGCAATTTTACTACTCTTATGAATTACAGTGTAAAAATTCTTTGGAGATAGTGATTTGACATACATCCCACAGGTTGAGAACCACTGTTCTCGGGGAACCTGCCATAAAAGAGGTCCAGCTGTGGCTAGGGTCCCTCAGGTATCTGCAGGCATCTCCTTCATGTGGATGTGTTTCTTGAGACCCACCTGTGAGGTTACCAGAGAGGCTTCTTCAGTTCAGGGGCCGTGAACAAGAGGATGCCTGGATGTCCTAACGAGGCCTCCTATGTGCTCCTTAGGCTCTTTGGCTCCCTGATTGTATTTTACTCGCTCATCTCAATAGTGTCTGTATTCGTGACTGCAGTCTATGGCAGGGGACCATAGTCCAGGTCAGAGACACCACAACCTCTAAGGAACTCTGTGTGTGTGTGTGTGTGTGTGTGTGTGTGTGTGTGTGTTGCAGTGTAACCAGGGGGTGAGATGATGTTCTCATGTTCTGCTTCTGAGGCCACCAGGAAAGAACAACCCTGGTCAAATTCTGCTATGGGCATACCATTTTGGGCTAACATGAGACTCCAAAGACACACCAGAACTCTGAAGAGGACACTGCTTTGGGAATTTATGAGACTCAAGCAGTTGGGACTCAATGGTAGCATATTCTGTGACCATTAAATAATATTAGAGCCAGAACTTCTATTTGGGAGGACGAGGGAGGGGAACTTAAGTTGGAGGCCACCCTGAGCTATGTAATTCTATTATTAATTCTTTCTTGTTAAGAAGTTAACATTTTAGTGGAGGGGAAAGGTTTCAGTGAATGTGTGCTTATATGGATATTCATGAAGCAAAGTGAAAGACCAACCAGAGAGACTAATGGAGAGAAACTACCGTGTGTGTGTGTGTGTGTGTGTGTGTGTGTGTGTTGCATACTCACCAGGGAGTCTTTCTCTTTTGTAAATTCTCTGTTTCTTTGTTTGCTCGTCTCCTTTTGATACCGAACCTTGACTCTCAGGGCTGAGTGCTCCATCATCTGCTTCATGAGCTGCACAAAACAGGTGCATTTAGTTCACTGCATGAAGACAAGCATGCTCGAAACTGTGTCTGGTGGCACGTGCCTAGAATCCCAGTACTCAGGAAGTGGGTACTGGGGGATTCAAGGTCATCTTTGGCTACATAGCCAGTTGAAGACCAGCCTGGGATAGATGAGACTTTGTCTCCAAAAATACTTAAGTTTGAAATCCTAAGTTCAAATTTCTGACAAGTTTGCTACAACACTGTCCCTTGTATTTATTACTTCTTTTTTAAAAAAAAAATAAAGAATGCAAGTGTCTGCAGTTCAGTCACCATTGATCTGCAGAGATGCAGAGACCTGAATAGTTTCTTCTGCCACAGAGGAAGGAGTCTTGTTAACTCAGTGTATGAAAGTGGCTGCTTCTGCTAGAAGACTGTCATAGCCCATGGCAGTCCTGGGGGAGGGTACTACCTAATAAGAAATTCATGCTCTGCTGACTCTTATACACCGTTACTGGTCCATTAATACAGATAAGGTGTGTAAGACCATATATTTAAATGAAATTCTTTGAAAAAGTTGGTAGGAAAATAGAGTCTCATTCTTGCTTAGCTAACTGCCAAACTTTGGTGTCTTGGTCCCAATACAAAATAAGTGGTGTTATTTGTGGGCCTCTTCTGCTCTCATTCCCATCAGTGGGATGCCACCAGAAGTAACTGCTGAGTCTCCGGAGCAGACCTCATCTTATGAGTGAGTCTGAACCTACAAATAGCCGTGGGGGCCATCCAAGAGGCCCCATGGCTGCTGGCCTCTATCCTCATCAACCCCTCTAAACTACATCTAACTTACAATTCCAGCAACAATTTTGCTCCACAGTGGAAGCGTAGGGAATGAGCTCACTGCACAGGTTAGTGGAGTGAATTGGGTTTTACCAGCTTCCTGGACCTGGAGAACGGGAACACACATTGCTAGGCAGCCTGTAATCAAGTCTTTGAAATGACTACATTCACAATGACTGAAGAAAAACAATGTGTACCTTGGCTTTTGTTTATCAGTTATTGCATAGGTAAGTGCAGCATTCCCATAACACACAGTAAAATACAGATTCTTGAACCAAAGACAAGATTTTTGGATCTGATTAAGATAATTTTAGTATACATTGGCACAATGGTGTGCCTATGTAATTCCAGCATCCTGGAAGCTGAGGAAGGAAGGCCAGTCTCAGCTGGTCCCATTCTACAAAAACAAAAAAACAAAAGAGTAAAGTAATCTGTAGTTTTTATACTCACGAGCAAGTTCCTTTCCTTTAGAAGCATCTGGTTTCTTTGCTGAAACTTTGGCTTTTGCTGCCTCTTCATAGACCATCCTTTCTGATTCCTCCTCATGAGCTATATATAGAGAGAAACAGTTTGTGCACCCACCAGAAAAAATAGAACTATTTTAAAGCCTCTAGTTCATATATCAAACAAATTCCCAGTGTTATTCTGTGCTGTTTTCACAGGGTCATAAATAAATGACCAAAGCGATAGATCTGACAAGACATTGGTGGGGAGTTCAGGGACTGTCTCCTAAACTTTGTCATGTTATATTTTATGAGGACAATATAGTTAGTATTTACTCTTCTCACTTTTGGACATAATTTTTATGCATATTGGTGTGTGTCGGTGCCTCCATTGCCAGAAGTATTGTATACTCTGGATCTCAAGTTACAAGTACTTGTGAGCTGCTAGATCGGGGAACTGGGAAATGGTTTCAGGCCCTGCAGAAGAGCTGGAAGCGCTCTGAAGCTGCAGGATCATCTCTCCAGCGCCTCTCCTTTCTTAAGCTGCTTTTATTTTACAGATCACATAGGTTTCAAAGGCAAAACAATAAAAATACATGTGTGGCTTTATTCATTATTTCATTGTAACTGAACATAAAAATATAAATGTTCAATCATGAAAATGAGTTTGAATAAGCATATTATATATCACTGTAAGACTAGTACATGTTAGATGCTATGGTCATGTACATGTTTTACCATGTACATTATGATAAAACAACTGTACACAGATCTGAAAATGGATTGAAAAAGGTCTCTATAATGGGAGAATATGCCTAGAGGAATGGGCTTGAACATTGCCTTTTAAACAGGAAGAAAGGTAAGCAATGAAGATAAGAGAAAAATCACACATAGTCATCTTTAACAACTGAAATATAAGAAGTATCAGAAAGTAGTACACATGCTTAACTACAAAATGGAACAGGGATGCCTTGGGAAGAAACTGTATTTCCCTAACTAAACTTTTCTTTCATGTCTTAGCTTAGGAATCTTGTGCATGTTCCCCACATTTCAAAACTAAAATTAAATTACAAACATAAGGGGACACTTTTTTTTTTAAATGTCACCCCCAGGAAAGTCACAAAACACTTTGTAAAGTCAGGTCATTGCACATGACCCAATCTGGCTATTAACTAGAAAATTATGAAATATTAAAAAGAAACTAAAGCCAATAGGCAGTGACTGGTTAGTAATGAACACAATGTAATAAATGATAATTAGTGCTTATACTTGGACATTAAGTGCAAAGCCCTTCTGGACATAATGTTTGGGGGCACAGTGAAGTCTTAAGGCAGCACACTGATGGCCTCTCTACAGGGATCTCAAGGCCCAGAGGGAAGTCAAATGATGCCCCAAAGGTGACACAGTGAGGACACATGGTTCCAGTCCCTACGCCAAATGGAAGCTCCATTACTCAGTTCTTGAGATGGTTTAAACTAAGAGACTGGATAGATACATGGGGATTGACATCACAGGTGCTGTCTCAGAAGCCTGTGGTCAGGCTGAAGATGGTCAGTGTGACCTGTTCATGAAATAGCTTGTCATATGCTACCCAATATTCCACGGGGCCATAGAAAACTCTAAGGATAACTGCCATCAAAGGGAAAGTCCCATCCTCAGAGGAAACACTGGGCCAGCGTTTCATTGATAACCTTATCTGAACATCAAATACTGCCCTAAGGACCCATATATGGCAACCAGGTGGACAATTATTGCCCACAAGGTGCAATTACCAAGAAGCCTGGGGAGGGTCTGGACATGTTTTGGAAGGGGTATGATGTCTCAATCTGAACATGGCCAACAGTTGGCCTTCTTTGCTCCAACAATTACAAAAGGGACCCGCTACCATGAGGTACCTCAGCACCCTGCACTGCCATTTCCCCAGGCGAAATCCTTAAGAACCACCCATCTCGTGTCAGGTGCTGTTCCCGTTGACCAGGGCTACCGTCAAGAAAGAGCTGGGGCTTTCCAACAGCGCACTACTGTCCTACTGGGGAACGCTGACACCCACTGCTGTTTGAGTTAAGATCTGCAGCCACATCTCTGCCTGCTTATCTGAGGTTGTGGCAGGGGTCGTTAGTACAAGGAAGAGACACTTTCCATAGTATTTTGTAAAATATATAATCTGTAGGAGGAGCACACACTTAAAAAGTCAGTTACTGGCCTGTTTCAGGGCCTTGGTTCATAGGAGCTTTATTCATGAAGTAACTACAGAATCAGAAATTACGCACAAAGGGTACAAACTCTTTGTCATTGTTCTCCAGTTATCTTAAGGTATTTTAGGACCAAATAAAGATTCCCATAAAATAGATCTCAAATTTTCATAAATAGAAAATGGGGTAATGAGTTTCATTCAAGATAACATAATATCACAGATAATTCTCACACTTACTATATAATCTCTCAGTCTTAGAACTCTTTTGTTTTGGTTTTATGTCTGCTACTGAATCTTCGCTGCCAAACTTTTTATCTTGTTCTTCATAGTCATCTACATAAAAATACATTTAGTATAGTAAATAACAAGACAGATACCCACATTTCAAATTCATAAAATGAGTGTAACAACATTTTCCAAATTAACCAGATTACTATAATGTGAGGAAAAGGTTAAAGAGATCTAATGGATATTATCAAATTTGTACCCTTAATTTATACACATGTATTAAGTTTCTACCTTAGTGCCTAGCTATGCTCTGCTATTGTGTTTTTATGCTAATGCACATAAATAATAGGGCGGTGGCACTGTATCTGTACACAATGTACACAATTCTTGTAGCAATTACAATATAGCAAAAACCCAATGATGGGGGATAGGTTAAAAAAAACTAGGGCACATACAATATTGTAAACTAAACATCTCTGTAAAACAATGTATAGGAATTCATTGAAGGTAATGTTAAGTGGAGAAAAAGAAGGAAAAGCATCGCTTATGTGTTAATAAGAAAGAAGGGCAGGGCATAGGGGAGAAGAAGAAGCAAAGAGACCCATCCTTATAAAAGAAAATACAGTAAAGGTATCAAAATCAATGCAGCACTTCTTATGACTACCCATAAGAAGTGGTGGAGGAGACAAAAGTCTGGATGTTCTTTTAGGTGAATAAGACTTCCTACAACTTCCTTTAGAAACAGGTTGATTTCCCACATATTCCAGAAATTGAATAAAACCATCAAGTGCGATATGAAGAGAAAAGTTGAAACAGAACAAAGGAAAAATGAAAATTTAAATAAGTGGGTCTCCTGAGAGGGAGGGTCGAAAATGGTCCGAACAGTCAGCCAATATATGGGAAAAAGAGAGGGACAGACCACAAGCAAATCAAAAATCTCTCTGGATTCAAATAAGCAACCTCAATTCTCAGAAAATGATGAACAAAGAAAACAACCGCTTCCTTTTGCAATACGTAGGAGATTTGGCATTGCCGGCCTTCCATGCCATCATCAGGCCGCACCGAGCCCGCCTGACAGAGCATCCTGTGGACTGTAGCCTCCCTCAAGACCTTCAGGAGCTGTCTGGAAGCATACTGTCGGAAATGGAAAGCCAAAAGCAGCACTATTGGCCACTGATATGCGAGCAGAGCAAGCCAGTCACACTAAAGCTGGTCACCCCCTGGCTAGTCAAAGTGCTTGACTTTGGACGGAAACAAGACGGCACTAAGGAAGAGCAGGAAAGGAAAAGACGAATCCGGCAAACACAAGCCGGAATTTAAAGGCGCCGTCCAGGAGATCCGAAAGGACAATCAGTTCCTGGACAGGATTCAGCTCTCAGAAATCATGGAACATGATGCGGAAAGGAAGCGGAAGGTACAGCAGCCTTTGAACCCGAGGACCCACAAGAAGGTGAATGGAAGGCTCTGAAGAGGAAAAAGTTAAAAAAATAAATTGCATTGTAAACGTAAAACAAAACAAAACAAAACAAACAAACAAAAACTCAGAATGTGCCAAAACCTTGAACATGAGACAAAACAGTAAGTGCTTGAGAAAAACAGACAACACCTTCTGGATATTAATAGAAGCAATGATTTTTCTCGATAAGACTCCAAGATCACAGTAAGCAAAGCAAAGCAAAGCAAAGCTGACGTGTGGGGATCCTAGCAAACTCACTAACCTTATAGAAAAGAGAACAACCACAGAGTAAACCAGCAGCCTACACAAACGGAGAAAACCCTTGACAGCTGTCAGCTAATAGCCAAGATATGTCAAAATGTAAAAGGCCCTAACCTAACACCAGAAATTAAGGAATGCAATTAAAAATGGCTACCATAGACACACTTTCAAAGAAATGCAAATAGTCAATACATGAACAAACTATGTAACACTAGCTCTCAGGGATATTCAAGTTGAAGACACAATCCAGACCAAGACAGAACGGTTATGATAAAACAGATATTGCCGAGGATGTGAAGGAAAAGAACCCTTGTGTGCTGCTGCTGGGAATAAGCTAGCACAGAAAGACAAGTATCACAAATGGTGCATGTTATTTTGTGGGTGGAAACTAAGAAAAAAATGACTTACAAGTGGAAGAGGGGTTTCTGTGGGCTGGGGAGGAGTCAGTGCTAGGGGACAAGGGTAGAAGAAAGTTTGATGGAGATTAGTACATCTAAAACTATAATGTGATGATGATATAACACAAATAAAAATGAAGAAAATAAGAGACCATATTAGAATATCTGACTTTACAACAGCAACAATATTAAAACAGCAATAATATTAAAATTGTGTTCTTGCAGTGTTGTGTGTGTAATTTTGAATAAATCAAACAAATTATGAAAATTATAACAGTGATATTACCAAGAGAATACAGGGTCAATCTGCTACTGCACATAGACATGGATAACTTTTTATTTCTATGGGTGTTCCCTCTTTGAAAAGTTTAAGAGTGTGTGCATGCATGTGTATGTATTTGTGTGTGCATGCATGTGTAAGTATTTGTGTGTGCATGAACGTGTAGGTATTTGTGTGTGCATGTATGTGTATGTATTTGTGTGTGCATGCATGTGTATGTATTTGTGTGCACATGGTGGAAACACTATATTTAAATACAACCTAGCTGTAAACTGTTTGCCTCAAAAGAAAGTATATAAAAAGGACATGTCATGAACGAACTGACAAACAAATCAGGCTGGAAGTGCTCAACAGGAGAGACAGCCTATGCCGCCTGAGGCCTTGGGTTCAGTAATCCCCTCCCCAAAGGATAAATACAACATGGTTCTATCAATGTTAGAAAGAGAAAAAAGATGAGTTCTTCAGAAATATGGGGATCTATATATGGTAGATACCAATAACGTAAGAAGTCTGAACAGTGGAGAGAATGGGAGCTTCTAAAAGAGCAACAGGATGCGCGTTCACTGTGCTCAGAACAAACACTACAGCTATTTTCACTGTAGCATTTCTCATCACTCTTAACTCAGGCGCAATATTTCTATCAAAGCTGCCCCCACACTTAGGGCTACAAAGACAAAGTCTTCTAAAGCTCAGAATTGAAGCCATACATGTTATATAAATACTAAGTTCATAATATATAGTAATCCAGACAAAAAGAATTTCATACTTCATGACAATAAACTAATAAAGGAACTGCCTGAACTACAAACATTATGCTACTTTTCAGATACACAGGTAGATGATACGTTCTCTAGTGTTCCTAAAGTATTAAGATAAGATTATCAAAAATTAAAAGTTTAAAATATTTGTTATTAAATGCCTAAGTAAAAAAAATGTGGTTATAAAACTATACAGCCTTAAGGACAGTTATAGAAACAAATTTAAAAATATCAAGACAGAGAGAATATGCTGTATTTAAACTTCAAAATAAGGAGTAATTATATTTAATGTGAGTATGAGTACTAATTAAAAGACAGCCAATTGTACTTAAAAATATATACCATTATCATTATAAGCATCATAAAAGGCATGTGAGGGAGATTACACTGCTAAGATGGAAAATGAGGCATCACAAAAACATCAGATTAAAAAAAACAGTAGAACTTCACGAACAGAAAAAATAATAGTTTTTAAGTCAAGCATATTTCTACTGAAGTGATAAGACGGTGTCTTTCATCAGGACTAAAGTAAGTTTCTGTATGATGGGGTCAGTAGAAAAATTAACAACTGCTATAGTAACCACAGGTAAATCATTAATAAAGAACAGCAACTAGGAATAAATTCCTTACAAACTAAAAAGCTGACAAAACTGTACATGTAGCTATGAGGTGAGAGACAAAGTTATCCTGAATTCCACTGAAACCAGATTAACAATATTTTAATAACTACTTACTGATCACATTCTCGTATCTGGTGGCTTCAAGATTCTCAATTTCAGATTGCGTTCTTGAAATTAAACTCAAGTGTTCAGGTGGTTTTGCAGTGATAAAAAGTGCTGAAAAAAGACAGGGTTATGATGAGGCTTCTGAGCAGGCAGCACCCAAGCCAGTTGTGCAAGGCAACACAAAGAGGATGCAGAGCTGAGTTCACCAACTATGCAGCCGAAAGGGACAGGCGAGCTGACGAAGGAACATGTGAGGAGCTTCCCCATGGGTGGAGAGCAAGCTGCAGAGTGGTCACTGACCGTACAAATGACAGCCAGAAGGTGCCAAAGCTTGCATTTTAGTTCTCCAGGTATCTTAAAGTATGCTGCATATTTAGATGAGAAAGTTCTAAGTATGAATATGGGAAAAGGAATGGCAGGGATGTGAGTATGTGTGATAGCAATGGGAGGGAAAGAGGGGGGAGGGTGGAGGAGGGAGTAGTAATCAGAATACTATCATCTATCTATCATCTATCTATCTATCTATCTATCTATCTATCTATCTATCTATCTATCCATCTGTTCATGTATATGAAAGTGCTGAAGAATAAAATTTTAAAATTATCATAATGATGCTAAAAATATATGTTCATATAAATAATCATGATCAAATGAAAAATGCATGGCAGTTCTGTTTTGCTTAGTATAATAATGTTGTCAATATTCTATGTGACCATGCTCACGTTTGCGTCTCCCTTGGCCATAGAGTTGTTTCACTGTAGTTACTTGGGCTTCTTGTAGCAAATTTTCTGGTGCAGGAATTTCACTTGACATTTTATAAGACACTGCAAAAAAACAATTGTTCAGTATACTAAACAGAAAATCCTATTATGAGCTAGCTAGAATTCAAATGTAAATGAATGTGGTCAGAGGTTTCTAGCCCGCTCAGTCCCACAATAAACACACAGAAACCTATATTATTTCAACCACTGTTTGGCCAATCACTTAACTGTATTGCTATCTAGCTCTTATATCTTAAATTAACCCATTTTTTATTATTTTATATTTTACCATGAGGTTTGTGGCCTACCAGGAAGGTTCCAGTGCATCTGTCTCCGGCAGTGATTACATGGCTTCTCCCTGACTCTGCCTACTCTCTCTATATCTCTTTCGGCCTACTCTCTCTATATCTCTTTCAGCCACTGGCCAAAAGCAGCGTCTTTATTAACCATTGGCAATAAAATATACTCACAGCATACATCACCTCCCACATCAAAAGAAAATGGCAACAACCTTTTCTCTCACTTTTAAATGTAAATAACCTAGATGCTGGACTTCCCAGAATCTTTCAGTCTACATTTTGACAAGTTGATATTAAGTGCAGTCAGGTAACTATTGGTCTATTAGCCACAAGATAGAAGATACTATTGTACCTGTACACCCAAGGCTCAGAAAGCATCTCAGAAGGGAAGAAGAAAGTCTTGTAAGGCTAGGAAACTAGAAGGCCGGCAGTGGAAAACTGACTTTTAAACATGACAGGGATGGTATACATATGAAATGTCAACAATATTGAGCATAAACAGCAGAGGCACAATGACCACCCCAGTTGTCATGCCAGTGTGGATGGAGGATATTTCACAAGGCTTCACCTCTAGAAAAAGAGCTGCAAGCAATTAATAGCTGAGAGAGGAAGAATCAGGTTTGTGTGTGTTTGTGTTGTTTGTGTGTAAATACATGTATGTGTTTGTGTGTGTGTGTGTGTTTGTGTATGTGCTTGTACTTACATATTTGTCTAAAGAGGAAGTGGTCATGAATTTGGAGGAAGGGGTAACACAGGAGGAGCTGCAGAAGAGAGAAGGAGGAGTGGAAATGGTATAAATACAGTATTTATGGACAAAATCTCAAAAAATTTTAATTAAACAGAATAATATATCAGCAAATAAGTTTTTCTTATTTGTTAATATAAGAAAATGAAATGACAAAATTTTATAAAATAAGGAACTAAATATGAGAAATAAAGAAAAAAGAAATTTAAGATACCTTTAACAAAATTGCAGAGGAAAATATTCCCAGTCTAAAGAAAGGGATGCCTATCAAGGAGAGGAGGTAGAAAGAACGGAAAATAGACACAGCCAGAAAGGAAATCCCCACGCACAGAGCACTCAAAAGAGTAACCGTGCAGAACAAAGAAATGATACTGAAAGCTTCAAGGTGAAAAGACCAAGTCACACATAAAAGAAGGGACATTAGAATAACATTTGGGTTTTCAAAGGTGACCCTAAAAGCCAGAAAATCTGGACAGATGCTCTACAAGCTTTGAGGGAACATAGATGTCAGCCCAAACTACTATACCCAGAAAAATATCACTCACATTGATGGAGAAAGAAAAACACTCCATGATAAAAAATAAATTCCAACATTTTCTGTCCACTGACCCAATTCTATAGAAGGCAGTGAAGGAAAACGTCCCAGTCAAGAGCTACACTCAGAATTGAACAAGGAATAAATAATCAGAAGAGGGGGAAGCCCACACCACCATAACAAAATTGGGCCAATATCCCTTATTAATATAGGTGCAAAAGTTCTCAACAAAATATATGTCAGTTGAATTTAAAAACACATAAAAATGATGATCAACCATGAATAAATTGGCTTTATCCTTGAGAAGCAGGGATAGTTCAACATATATAAGTCAATAAATGTGATCTACCAGAGAATCAGACTGAAAAAAAATCTCATTAGTTGTAGACAGGGTCTTTAATAAAACCCAACGTTGGCGGCGGTAGCGCATGCCTTTCACCCCAGCACTCAGGAGGCAGAGGCAGGTGGATCTCTGTGAGTTTAAGACCAGCCTGGTCTATGAGAACTAGTTCCAGTACAGGCACCAAAGCTACAGGAACCCTGTCTCGAAAAAAACAGAAGACAAAACAAAACCAAAAAAAGAATAAGAAGAAGAAAAAGAAAAAGAAAAAAAAGAAGAAAAACAATAAAAAAATCAAATCCCAACATCTCATGATAAAAAGTTTGGAGATAAGGGACATAGCTCAATATAATAAAGTCAATTTATAGTAAGCACACAGTCAACATCATCCTTAATGGAGAAAAGCTCAAGAATCTATATGGAATTATAAGAGATTCCGAAAACACACACACACACACACACACACACACACAAGAAAACAGGTAAATTCCATCACTTATAATAATATAAATGGCATCATGCTAGTAAAGCTTAACAAAAGACCACACATATTCTCTCTCTCCTGTTTCTCCTCTCTCTCTCTCTCTCTCTCTCTCTCTCTCTCTCTCTCTCTCTCTCTCTCTCTATCTCTATCTCTCTCTCCCTCCCTCCACTGCCACGGGGCAGATGCAGAGGTACTTCCACTGAGAAGCACAGCAGGCATGCTTCCCACCTTAAACCTCAACCATTACACTTTATTTGAAAAGGTCAGGCCAAGGCTATGCAATACAAGTGGGGTATTAAAGATAGGTATACAGACCTGGTCAGTCATCCTCATCAGCTTAGACCACGAAACCCAATACGAACAGAACCGCCATATACGGGCTGTCCATGCATGCTTTGGCACTGCCAGGGCATAAGTTTCATTTTCATACATAAAGAATAGCTCTAGACTTATTTTTATATGTATTGTATGCCAAATTCTCAAAGAACCTAGCAACATCCCAGTTTTTTCACTACCAGAAATCGTCATCTCTTCTGATAAGTCCAGATGGATTTCTGATACACTTAAAGTTTACAGTGCTAATTCTACTCTTGGTTTAGGCAAAGCTGCCACTTCCTTCCCGCAGAAGTCTTAGTGGAAACGGAGTCTGAGTGATGTAGTGAGGCTACATCCAATTAATTCTTACATAAGCTCCAGTGAACATATGCATCATCTGGTACTATCTTACCTTGATATTTAAAAGGTTCTTACTACTGGGGAGACCCAAACCTTCACATCAGGATGTATAACAGAAAATCTTTTTACCTTCAACTTGTTCTGCTTCTGTGTGAGACAGGACATGTTCTGAAACTTCAGCCTTAACGACAAAAATTATAGTGGATAGTTACAAATAGTGTACATCAAAGCTCTATTTAATTTTTCTTTTATCAGGAAGCTAGCATTTCACCCTAATCTGCATTCTCATTTAAGCAACATTTTATTTTCATTACTCCCCAAATTTATTAAATAAAACATCATGAACAATATGAAGATCTTAGCTACACCTGGAATCGCCGAGACTACTGAAATGGGCGGTCAACCCACCACTACAGAATTACATTTTAGCTGACTTAATTCTTTAGAGAAAGCATAATGGCTCACGCCATGATAGAATAAACTGTGGAGACATGTCACGTGTACATGGACTGTTTCATCCCAGGATAGAATAAACTGTGGAGACATGTCACGTGTACATGGACTGTTTCATCTCATGATAGAATAACTGTGGAGATATGTCACATGTACATGGATTCTTTACCCTTTCTTTTCACCAACATTTTTGGCCCTAAAAATGCCAAACTAAATACTTTTCTAAGTAAAGTGGTTCTTACAGTTTCTTGGGTTTTTAAGTGTATATAAAATTACTCACAGTGGTTATGATTTCAGAGTCAAATTTTTTATACTATAAAAATCATTGTTGATGAATCTCGAATAAAAACTGAAAATTTCCCTCATCCTATGAATTAAATGTTTTAATTCATCATTAAATCAAATTTTCTGTCAGTATCAGCTAGCATGTCTTATACATCAATATTTTTCCTTAGATTTTCCAAATATTAATTCCAACATACTAAATACAAACCAGTTGTTATTAAAAAACAAACTTGCTATTCTCTGGAAATAAAGAAGTATTGATAAGGTTTAATCAGCAACCATTCAAAACACTAAAATCAACAGTTTTCGGGTTGTACTGTACCACACCTTCTCCATTTCTTCAGCGAGATTAGGAAAGGACACCAGGGACCACATCTCCGTTTCCTTCGGTGGGGGCGAGTCTGATTCTAGGTACTCTTCAATGAGAGGCATTGCTGTAAATGACTTAAAGATCTCTGGTGGGAATGCTGGCACGCCTGGGACACCACCGTAACCCTCTAAAGGGTCTACAACAGGAGCGCTAGTGTCTGTCTTCTCCAAGCTTTAGAAGTACAAAATGTCCAACATTAGATGAGGTGGGGAACACTGGGTTTGCAACTGAAGAGACATTTGATTGACAAGGATATTAGGTAAGCAATTACAACGCGTCAAGTGATCAAAGGTGATTCGGATGCAAAATTGATGGCCCACGAGTTGAAGATGGTAATACATCTTGAGAGATGTGAAGTGGAGACACGAGACGTGCATTTAAAATATTGCAGTAGTCATTCATTATGATAAGAGGGCATAGAGCAAGCAACACTGGCTAGCCAAGTTGAATGTATGAGAGTCTGGAAGCTGAAACCAACCTCAGAATTTCATTTCAAAATGGAATAATAACCTCTCCAGAGAAGTTTTGACGATAAAAGTTTTTGGTTTTGCTTTTCTAAAAAAAAAAACAAGCCAACTTCAAGTTCAGAGTAAGTTTCCTTTGAAGTAAGGTTTGCAGTGTAAACTGAGGCACAGGCTTTAACAGTGTCCATGACACAGAGGGATCACATCCCCTATAGCTCATACAGTGCTGGAAGGACAAATCCCTTTCTGGCTGACACCCGTATTATTCTCCCATGTTGGGGCATTGCAACATCTTCACACCGAGTTACCAAGCAATGCTTGCCATCACAGCCACACCATGGACAAAAGCTCTTACTACATGAGCCAACCAGGCAAAACAGAAAAATGCCCCACTTTCTTACTCTCAATATTCTTTTCAGGGTAACTTTGCTTAGCTCTATTTTCACACTTTCAAGACATACTTCAGCCATGACCCTCCTCTTTAGGGGAAAAACAAAATTCTCATAGGTGTTTTTGTCTACACTGAATTTTTAATTATCAACTCAAATATAGAAGAGCAAATTTGATATTATCTTATTATAATATAAGATGTGGAATACAATCTTATGTAAGAAAAATCTGAGCTTCAAAGTGTATAAAATATTATAACCTAAGGTATTCTAAAATGAAATTTATAGAAAATATCAATATTGAAAATATAAAACTCAGTAGTTAAGTTGTCCACATGTGTGTGTGTGCAGGTGCATATACACAGATGTGGGCATGTGCGTGGAGGCCAGAGGATGACTAAGGTTGGCATACTCATAATTAATTCCTACCTCCTTTGAGACAGGGTCTTTGTGGGCCCAGAGCTCACCAATTAAGCAATTAAGCTAGGCTGGCTAGAAAGAGTGCCCAAAGGCCAGTTTCTTTTGCCTCTCCAGTGCTAAGATTTCAAGTGTATACCACCATGCCCTGATTCTGTCTATGTCGCTTCTGAGGACCAAATTCAGGCTTTCCCACTTGCAAGATAAGCACGTTACTAACTGAGTGTTTCCTTAGTTCTAGCACAGACATTGATAATTTAAAAATTACAAATGTCATTGGTCAAAATCTTCAGAGTAATGTGTTGTAGGCCCTTCAATTAAAGAGAAGCTCAGAAGGTTTAGTAGTCCATACTATTATAAGACTGCAAAAGCCATAGTTTAAAGATACTTGGATTAATTTACCTGGAGAAAATATGGGCGAGGATCACTAAAAAAGCCTGTATGTGATAGTTCACACAGGAAATGTTGACTGTGCACCTAGCTCCACCATTTTAATGATACACATCATTAAAAATAGAACTTAAGATATAAGGAAATTATATAAGACAAATCCAAACTATTCTAATAGTGGGAAAATTACTCTTTGGTGTAAATGATGAACAGGGTTTCTCTTCAGTGGTTTCTCTTTACCACTTTATAGCTTGGCCAAGACATGGTCTTCTGTGAATGCCTACAATATTGGACTTGACTGCTTTTCCCATGCCCCTTTCCCAGCTCAAGAGTTCTAGAATTACCTATTTTTTCTATGAACTTATAAATTACTATGTGGACAAGCTCCTTTCCCTCCTATACTTCCTACTGTTCATCAGAGGCCCCTAGTAGAAACATACACTGTTGAGATCTATGAGAGCCTAGTGTACTCCATGTGTTTGGCTACTACTTTGTATAAAGTACTCGATGAAGCTTATTATATAAAGATGTGGTACAGGACTCATTTGGTTATTACTGCTTTTGAACACAGAAGTTTTACCCCACTCTCAAGAATGGGAAGTGACCCATGTGAAGTCTTATACCAGACAAGTGAGTTGCTATAGCCTGTATCTCAATGACTGTGTTGTAGATGGTCTCAAAAGTTCTACAAAGGACAAATTACTTGATCAAAGTGGAAGCAAAATTATATACCCACAGGTATATGGGACAGAATAACCTGGGGATAATAAAATGGCCAAAGAGGTAGAAAGGTTTCTTGAAAACATTGGAGCAGAAGATTTGATGCAAAAGACTATTCTGAAGAGATGTATTCACAAATTGATTGTTAATTCCCAAGTTATAGGCTGTTATATAATGTAAAGACCCTTCACTAGGTTTAGCTCCAGAGAGACCAGGGTTTGGCTATGTGGGGAAATCACTTCAATAGGAATAAAGTGTTTCATTTGTCTTTCCCCCTTGCTTCAACTACACTGCAAAGTGAGTACAATATAGTATTCATTTAAAAGATAGACATCATTCTTGCATTAGGATATTCAGTAGGTGGTCATCATGGCAGGCTCTCCTAAATAAACCATTTAATAAAATAGAGTGTCTGCATTCTATATCTATGGAGCATTAACAGATGTGTTTGTCAGGCATGCACACTTCTGAGTCTGGGGAATGGTTGGAGAGTACGTCAAGGGAGACAACAAATATGTTTCTATTCCAGATAGGGAGCAGACACCCAAAGCAGCTCTCTGTGACTTGTTAAGGATACGGGATCTAGTCTACGTAGCTCCCATGATGCTGTACTTCCACCTTCACCTACTGGTGAACCTGCTAACTATATCTTCTCTTCTATTGGCTAATACTTAGAAATCAGCTTGTTCAAAGCCAGGTCACAGCCAGAGGTGATGGGGAGACTTATGGTAATGAGACCCAAGCACAATGGCAAGACATGGCAGAGGCAGTTAGTTCTTCATCTCTGGGTGGTGTAGGTGACTCTCTTACTTCCCCTTTCATGACTCGGAAGAGATGGCTCTGCAGAAGGGCTAGGTAGAATCATGTGTGCGCTGCTCCACTTTCATGTGACTTTTTATAACGAGGGCATTGCCCTGACCAGAAAGCTCTCCCATGTACGTGGTTGACTGGGTATTCCCTATTATCTTCCAATTCCCCTATCATTTGGTAATGATACGTGAAGAGGGTATGTGAAGAGGGGTCCCTTTTTTGAACACTTTCAGGGATGAACTCAACTGTGCCAGTTTATGAGCATTTCTCCACAGAAGGGTGTCTTCCTTGAGGATATTTTACCTCCACTGTTTCTTATATTACTAGGTTTCCTCTAGAAAACCTCTCTTATGTCTAAGTCACTAGTTATAGACCAAGGCCAATGCAAAGAGCAACATTTAACTGAATAAATTAGGAAATCTCCTCTGGAGTCCGTAATGGTAATATAAACTTTCACTTGTAGAATTGTAAGCAAATAAAATCATTTTGATAGCTTCTTGCATAATTAGATCTGAATCAACCTTCCCCATGCCGTGACATACATAGCCCCACATGTCTGGACAATTGGTGCCCAGCTGGTGGATGGTTTGGGATATGAGGTCTGACTGAAGGCAGGGGTCACTGAGGCTGAGTTTACTGGCCCAGCCACCATGCCAGTTCTTGCTGTGACACTGTGGACTCTGGAGGGCTCTGCTTCCTCTGGTTCGCTTCTTGTGTTTGGTCATAGCAATGAGAATAATACAGTTAGGGGTTTTAAAAACTTGGTTTCATTGTCTTTGCTATTCTAGAGTTAGCGTGTGCATTTGTTTGCTTTATTTTGTTTTCTGGACCCTCTCCTGTTTGCATGTTGGCATAAGGAAAGGGACCTATTTGCCTTTGCTGAGTATGAATTTCATAACTAGAGAATGATTGACATTTGGGAGTGGCAAAAATACGTGTTGAGCAAGTGATAAATGAATGAAATAAACTTAGCAGCTATTAATTTATGGAAGAAAACCAGCATGGATTAACGCTTTTTCATTTTTGTCGTCTTGTGATTTATAATAGGCTTCTGTAATATTGGGGAGAAAGACTTTCCATGAAAATATTCTGAATAATGAAGATTGGATGTATAACTCTTAAAAATGAAACACCAAGAAATAGTTTACATTTTCATGCCTTGAAGGTTAAGTTTCAATGTGAAACACTTTATAAAATCTAACAATGCATATGTGTGAGGCAATAACCTATTAAAATCTGTTGTCTGATTAAATATTTATCACTAGCTCATTGCCTAAGCCAGAATAAACTGCTAATCATGCCACGTGCAGAAGAATGTTCTTTATTGTAAGCAAGGCCATATGTCTGCGGAGGTGGGGTCTCCTTTCGCGCCCATCCACTCTCGGAAGGTCGGGGGGCTTCCAAAGAATTTCACAAATTCTATTTGGATCTAAGGAGCAACCCAAAATGAAGGCTGGTGAATCATACTGTGTGCCATGTGCTTAACAGTTTGAATTTTAAACATATTTAGCGATACTTAAAATATGTCTGTTAACAGGCAATTCTATAAGGTATACCAAGTCAAAATGTCATACTTCTCAGTATTGCCTTTAGCCTATACTCCAAACAATACAAATCACGGGGTTTCTCCTTGAGCACCTTATGCAGAGTCTAAACAGGCTCATGTAGGCCTCACGAACTATCCATACGGGGCTATCTTTTATCATATTGCCCTGTAAAGGCCAACCCCATTGTTTCTGAAATTAAATGCCATATAATACTCAGCCTAGTCAAAGGTGTTGCATCATCTCGAGTGTGCTACACCACATTCAGCTTCTTCTGCATGGGTTACATCTAACCTGTTCTACTGCTCAGGCAGCGAGGGTAATACTTATGTGTTTGTCACCCTTTGCATCCCTTACACTCCAGCCGAGATTTTGCAGGGCATGGAGAGTTCCTATAACAATGATAAACTGAATGGAAATGAATTGAAATGATCTTCTGGATGCAATGGGTTCTTCCCTGGCAATATGCTTCATATTACCTGTCAGTTCAGTGATCTCCCATTTCATTCACTAGTCTCTGGCAAGTCTCAAATTTGACTCACTGATAAATGTGAATGGGGTGTAACATCTCCTGAGAAATTATTTAAAGGTGTACAGCAGGTGATAAGATTTGCTTTTTAAAATAAATTTATTTATTTATTTGAGACAGGATCTCACTCTGTAGCACTGATGGCTTAGAAATCCCTGACCTTGAACTCACAAGGTCTTCTGGCTTCTACTTTCTGAGAGCTGGGATTAAAGGCATGCACCATTATGGCCAGCCTGAGACTGCTTTTCTTAATGCCTCCATTGAGACTTCTATAAGATATGTTATGTTTTTAAAGTCTCCATGACTCTGCTTTCTGAGATGTGGTTTACTAATGTAGTTTACTGGGTTTGTCAACAGCAGTATAAAAACAAGTTGAATCAATACTCATCACTTCCTCCTCAGACAGCACAGAACTTCCAAAGCCTGCTCTCCACCGCGTTTCTTTAGAGAAGCCACAGAACTCTGCCATACTCCTCACTCTCCCAGCATGAGTGTGACAACATCCTGCTTGGTTTCTCTTTCCACATGGTTCTTGAGATGGTTAAGCTTCCACCAGGAGTCTAATTATCAGTACTTTTACTTATGATATTATTATATTTATGATGCTGACTATGCATTTTAAAATGTAAACAGACAAACTAGAAGCCCTTCTCATAGTAAGGTAGCAAAGGGAAAGGGAAAGCAATGTCTAGTGTTTGCTGAAATAGAAAAAGGCACGCACTTTAAAGATATATAAAAAAAACAATACAAACATTAAAAATGGGGCCCAATGCTTGCTAATTGACTTGGCCCTGTGATCCAGGAAATCTAAAGATGTTAAGAAAGCATAGAAGCACACACTTCCAAGCATTCTCTCCTATTTTCTGCAAGGTGATCAAAGTAAAAACTTTATGCACAAGGCTTTGTATAATTAAGGAATAAATAAATAAACACTGGCAATTTATTTGTACTCAGTAAAAACCTAACTCCCCTGACAGAATGTGCTGTGTGGTAAGTACCCTGCTTCAGGAACATTGTCCCCGACTGAGCAGGTTTGTAGTAATCACAGCATGCTAACCAAAGAGACTCAAGGGGGAAAGCTATATGGTTTCCATGGGTGACTGGAGCAACTCAGCTAGCTTCCTGCTCCTGCATGCACCGAAATGGGAATGGCTGGGACAACGAAAGGCAGAATCGGGTTGAGTTGTTCATAGATCTAGGTCACATATTTTGATAACTAAATTCAAAGTAAGAGTCAGTTCATTGCTCTAGAAATCCAACCATGCTTTAAACCACGGCAGAAGACAGCACTCAGTAACAATGGTGCAATATTTTCCTTTTGTTATTGCTTGGCTTTATATCTCCTGACACAGGAGATGACAAGGTATAAATCCTTAATATAAAGTTATCCTAAAATTTTGAGTTTTGATTGCTTCTGACCTCCATTTTTTGACATCTAAACTTTGAAGCATTTTGTATGTGAAGTTAGTTGTCCAAGGTAATAGCACAGACCAAGTGATGGCATAAAGACTTGGTTTGCTATTTTAATGCCTACATATATAAACTGATGAAATTGTGAAAAGACAGAACAAACAAGAAATGTTTTACCTTTCATCAACTCACCTTTTGCTTTTCTCAGGTGGCACCTGTAATAAACACAAAATTAAATTTATGTGTAAAAATATGTATAGGCAATGTTTACAATGAATCGATTAGAGAAAACACTCAAAATAATTTTCCTGCTCCTCCCCGTCATTGACACAGATCAAAATAGCCTTGGCTAGCCTGGAGCTTATTATGCCAACCAGGCTGGTCTTGAATTCATAGGGATCTGCCTGCCTTGGCCTCCCAAGTTATGGGGTTAAAGGCATGCATCACAATGCATCAAAACAGTTTTCTAATATGACAATCATATAAGACATATGCTACAAAGGCTGAGAAATTATATTTTGGTATTGGAAGAGATTATGGAAAAACTATCCCTGAAACTTACATTTCTTAATTAAGAGCCAATAGTGGTTTTTAAATAATAATATTAGTAGATGAAATTATTTTAAAAGTATCCACTGCAATATTATTTTAAATGAATGTGCTGTTGTTTATTATAGTAATGCACTAACATGATATTTCCTTTAGAATTTCTGTATTTTAAATAGCCACTGAGTATGCCTACTAGAATATTTATTGAGGTGTCTGATCAGAGAATAACCTGTGGCCTAACAAATGTGATTTTATTAATAGAAGAATTCCTTTGGGCAGTAACAGGCATTTTTCTGTCACATAGATGTTGACACTGGGTTCCATGCCAGGCCCAAAGATCAACTAGTTTTGCTTCTTTCAGATGAACATTCTTTGCTCGCCTGCAGCAAGACTTCCGGCAGTTCACCTAATGGATTCCCTTGTCTTCTTAGACACGTTGCTAGTCTGCATCTCTAAGTTTCCTACAGCTTAAATGTGGCGAGCAGAAAAGGCCAGTGCAGAGCAGCAAGGCTGAGGGTGGTACCAGATGCCACTTGTATGATGGTGAAGATTCTATATGCCAGGACACATGAATGCCCGCAGAGAGCTTCCCAACAGATACTGCCCCTGGCCTACCCTCAGTGATGAACTGGTATAACAGAGCCATTTCACGTTTTGTGTCTGCCACAAGAATCACGCAGCACGCTAATATATCACAAAGGATTTTCATACAACCAAGCAGAGAATGGTGACTGTGATAAAAAGCACGAGAAATGCATGCAGTAGTGCTCACAAAATACATAAGCAGTTTGTGAACATTATGTCATTTTATACTAATTCTTTAAAGCGCTACCGTATCCATTTAATTAAGGACTGAAAGAGAGTTGTGCTCAGCTCCTGACAGAAATAATAGCAATTCTGTCCCCTTACTAATTTAAGCAATATTGCAAGCGAGTCACTCTTTTTCCCCTCATATTTAAGATCACACGGCAGAAGACAGCACTCAGTAACAATGGTGCAATATTTTCCTTTTGTTATTGCTTGGCTTTATATCTCCTGACACAGGAGATGACAAGGTATCTACATGAAATCCAGATCCCAGAACTGATGCCCAGTCTCCCACAGCAGACACAGAACTTACCCTGGACAGTAACCATGCCACAGCCAGGAGTACTGGCATACCAAGAGAGGGACAGTAGCAGAAACCGGGGTAAACTCATTTACCATATATGAAAGGGACTTTTAAACCATGGGCTCAATAAAGGGGAATAATCCACGTGTCTTAGCAACTCATCATTTGTTTGCTTTAAAAATACAGGTATTTATACATCACTCCTTTGCCTGACATCTTTCCATGGTTCTTTCTGTCTTGAGTATCGAAAGTCAAGCTCCTAAATTTAGTGCCCAGTTCAGGATGGTCACAATCTCACTCAATTTACTTTTAGCAAACAACCTCTCGATTGCTGACCACACGCTCATTCCAGTAAGGACTTCTCTTGTGTATGGTCTCGCCATAACCAAAAGTTCCCCAGGAAACTGAGCCTTTCTGGTGCAGGGGATGTAGTGAGATGGAGAACTTGCCATTTCCAAGATCAAGCATGACTTAGTGTCTCATCTCTCCCTGACTTTGTTTCTGTGTGGTTGTTTTCCTAGCTTCAGAATAGCCTTCTGTGACAGCTTCCTGACCCCGTCACAGCCTTCAGGGGTGCGCCAGATGTTCTCTCTCAGCTTTGGTCTGCGGACTGAGAGAGTTAATCCCATTTGGGGAAAACAATAGCTTTACAGCTCTATAATTAAAATTAAAAGTTATAAAAAAATTTCACCTCTAAGGGCAATATTTAATTCCCATGCATTTCTCTAAGTTGTTGGTGTTATAGGATGTAATTATGTAAGAAAAATAAAAACCTGTATGATATTAGAATGGCATACTATGAGCAGGGAAATTAATACCATAATGTCAAGGAGGGAGTGTTGAAAATCAATTTATTTCTTCTTAAAAGAAAACTCAAGTCTTTTAACTAAAAAGAATAAAACAAAAAACCTAAAATCTCATTACAGAACGAAAAATCAGTTAATATTTTGAGTTATGAACTTTGAAATGATGTCTAAATATAGCTAGAGTGTACGTGATACATTCTTGCCATCATCATCATCATCATCATCATCATCATCATCATCATCATTATTATCATTATTATTATTATTATTATTATTATAGGGAAGGCATTGATCCTTAAGACCACAGCCTACCCAGGCCTGAAGTGATAACAAGTACACCTTGCTCTATGTGGATCCTAAGGCCAGAGCAGTCAAAACTGATACTGTGAGTGCCCCCATCCCTAAAGAGACCAAGATCCAGGAGGCCCAGCTGAGGCACACCTGGATCTTGACCTTCAAATCTGAGATAATCGTGTATGCTGTCTGGGCCATGAAGTCCTGTGGCAACTTATTACACAGTCAAAGATAACTAATTGAAATGCTACTTTTCATTCTTCACCTTTTTATTTTTTTTAAAAAAAGATTTATTTATTTATTTATTTATTTATTTATTTATTTATTATGTATAAAGTATTCCTCCTGCATGTCTGCCTGCTGGGCCAAAAGAGGGCACCAGATCTCGTTAAGGATGGTTGTGAGCCACCATGTGGTTGCTGGGAACTGAACTGAGGTCCTCTGGAAGAGCAGCCTCCGCTTTTAACCCCTCAGCCATCTTCCCTTCTTTTTGTAACAGAAAGATTTTCGAAAACAAGGGAGAAACAAGCAGAAGTGGCAAATTGGGAAAGCCTGAACATAATAGAACACAAAGTGTTTTCCATTGACTTGGAGAGAACTAGTGTGGCCACAGCGGAAGACACATGTCCGTATGCACACGTGAGCATCGTCATGAGAGCACGCATGAAGACCTGCAGACTGAGCAAGGAAGAGGCTCAGTTCCCAGGAAAGGATTAGGTCCAACAGACCCAGAACAAAGTTCAAGAAAGAATTTTTAGGTCGGGGTTGGGGGGGGGGGGGGTGAGTTTCTGAATCCACAGTTCAACAGAAACAAAATAAAATAATCTTTAGAATTTTCCTCTATGATTTTGCATTTATATTGAATCTTATCCATTTTAAGCTTGATATTTTTATTCTTTGAAACCCTATTTTCTTCCTGTTCTCAAATAAATGCTTAAATCATTACCCAAAATTGTTAACTTATAGTTGGTATTTCAAATGTCAATGAATCCATACATCTAAAGAGTAAAAGTAAGAAATCCAAATAAATAAATCCAATTTATGCAAGTAAAGTACAAAAGGATATGAAAATAGATTTCTTGTAGATTATATACAGACTGCTTAGTTCATTTTTCTCCCTCACCTGGTCATAGATCTGCTGTTGTCCACCCAACTGGGCATCTTTCTCCACTAACAGGGAATGTTTGGAATCCTCACGCCCACTCCTCGATCTACTCAAACCCCGTTCCACTTTCGTCTTACTCTGCTCTTCTTTAAGCACCTCCATCTCATGGTGTAGGATGTACTCGAGTTGATTCTTGTTTCTCTCAGCTTCCTGTTGGTGAGAAAGCAGTTTGGCCGTTAGTCCGGCTTCAGTTACATCTCCTCGCCAAAGGACGTCTTTCAGGAATCTGTGCTCATTGGCACCAAGGTTTTCTCTAATTGACCCGGGGAAGCTGAGTTAAATAACCTGGGGTAATGCGACAGCTTTACAATTAGCATCAATAAAAGTTATGAGGAGGTTGGAAAAACAAAGAATAGTAATTTAAAAAGCTTCCACCTTTGTCTTATTAAAACAAAGCCCAGACATTTTTCCAGGTTTTGATTTTTAAGACCATGATGAACAGCAGCACCCAGAAAGTCCTCAAAATGGGGGTGCTTCCAATGTCAAGGATCAGAATTTATTCTACAAAGGAAAAGACGAAAAAGAAAAGTCACACCAAAAAAAAAAATCCTCACCACATAGAAAAGTCACTCAACATTTATATGGATTCACTGGTATATCTATGGATATACACTTTGATTCTATGTATACTGTATTATGTTATACACATATAGTATTTTCATTAAAATGCCATTTTTACAACAAAATATATTTTCACAAGGATAGATAATAGAATACATTTGGCAACATGGTGTTATTTAATTTGCAAATACTTTACCAGTGCTCTGGTCAATTCAAAACTTTTTGTATTAAAATTCTTTATACCTTAGTTGGAATTTTCTGTACATTTTTTTCTTTAGAATAAACTTTTAGAAGTGAACTTAATAAATGAAATGGCTTCATTTCCCCCAAGACTTTCACCATTTGTTTCTCTCAAAGAAGTAACAATTCACAGAGATATAATAAAAACAGGGGAAAGATTATTTCTTTTGGCAAACATCTGCAAATATTAGGTATTTCTGTTCCTTAAGTCCTAACAGAACTACAGGTGAGTAGCACCACTGGGTAAAGTGAGATTCAATTAGCACATAGCTGAGTCTCATCCTTTACATCTTATAGTAGCTGTCTTATGCTCAGTAATAACTACATCTGCACACACGAGCAGATTTCTTTATGCTTATGTTTCAATGTGAAAAACATGATGCACTGAAATATTGATAATATGAAACTTTCAAGCTGGGAAACTTATGTTTCTTCACTCTTCATCTACGACCATAAAAAAAAATCTATCTTTACTTTTGTTAAATGTTATCCTAAATCATACTAATTTTTTTGTATTACATTTTCTGAACGATGTAGTTCAATAAATATTTTAGATAAACATCTATCGCTTTTTCATTATTTCATTATAAAATCCAGTCTCTTTGTTACTAGTTACCTTAAAAATTATATAATAAATGAATTCTATATTTTGAGTAAAAAGTTATACAGAATATAGTTATGTGTGTAGCTATTTATATTCTTTCTATATCCATTTAGATATAGAAAATTTTATACCTCATTTTAATTTTTCCTTGGCTAGAATCGAGAAAGAGCAGAAATAGGCAATGTACTCATCTCATTAGCTTTAATTGGAACCAGGAGTCAGTTCTTCATTCCTTTCTTGTCCATGTGTATGGGCATCTGAGTGTGGGTATGTGCACGTTTGTGTGCAGTTTCCTGTGCAGCCCAGTAGAGGGTAGCAGATCCGCTGGGGCTGGCTAAAGGCTGTTGTGAGCCATCAGACATGGGCTGGGAACCAGGCTCCCATACTTAGCAAAAGCAGTATACACTTTTAATTGTGAGTCCTCTCTCCTCCTCTGAGAAGATAGCATTTTACATTCAAGTAAATTGTGAATCGGCAGTTTGAAAGAGACATTTTTGTCATGGAAAAGGGCTTATTTTCCTTCTGAATTGCTGCTTTAGATAAGAATGAACATTGTGTTCTATTAATATATTCACATGCATAAATGACTGCGTGCACCGATGTATTGTGTGTATGTGTATGTGCGTTTGTAGTGTGTAAATATACACTTGGTGTGCATATATATGCATATGCGTGTATACAGGATGCACACTTGGTTTTTAAGATCCAGGTTTAGAAAGCTCCTGCTGGGCATCCTCTGGGCTCGCTGTCACTCAGAGGCACTCCCCTCACCTGCAAAGCCCATTTCAGTTGCTCCTGAAGGGCTTTCTTCTCCATCTTCAGTGCTTCTGCTTCTTTCTAGGAAGTAAAAAGAATGACGTTCACTCTGGTGCTTTTCAGATTTACTTTCTGTGGTTATGACATGTCTCAAGTTCACCGATTGCCAGTAGGATGGTTTGAACACATCTCGCTAGAAAGCTCTCCTATGCAGTGGTGAATACTATCTGACACTGTATCTTCCTGTTGATTTCTCAAAGGCATGCTAACCTCGAATCTGTAGATTGCAGCTACTACAGTTGGAACATTTCCCATTTTTCCAGGTCTGGCATATTTCAGTGGAAATGTGTGAAATGTTACTAGACCAAGAATCTCCAGTTTTAAATTATAGTCCAGGTTTAGCAGAAATAAGTACATTACACATTCAGAAAACCTATGGTGGATATGTTTGAGAACCATATCTAAAGCCCTGTGTGTGCCTCTTGTGTGTCCCGTCAAGCTCCTTGAGGACAATCTAGGCGGCATCTAACCATTGTGCACTCTGCACAAAAGAGAATCACCAACACTGATGTGCAAACAAGGGTAAGTGGTCCATGGAGGGAAAGGAGGCCAAATGGCAACAATGGTAGCATCCACAATTAATCATGGTTTAAAAACCAAATGTGTGGACAGAACAGCAAGTTGGCTACGACATTGAAAAAGTGAAACCACATAGACATATCAATGTAAAATACGTAAATACAGAGATAAACCTTTCACAAATGTTTGAGGAGCACGTAAAGTGGCGTTGGATTTCTGTCACCCAACTGTATCTTTGTACAGGGACAGAAAGAGGTAGAAATGGGTTTGAACCCTTGGCAAATGTTACATACTCAAGATGCTGCGCACACTCCCACTTAGTGTGATAAGAACAGTCATGGCCCCGTGCAACAAAACCAAACTGTTGAAAACAATGAAACAGTGACAATTAGAAAGGAAAAAACCAAACAAACACGATGCAGGAAATAGACACCATGAAGGCTGCATTTTGCCAAAAACACTAACATCAAATAAAAATAAAAGACTGGGGCTGGAGGGATGGCACAGTGGTTAAGAGCACTGACTGCTCTCCTAGAGGACCTGGGATCAGTTCACAGCACCCTCATGCCCGACACTCACGGCAAAATACAAACGCACATAAAATAAATAAACTTGAAAAAATAAAAACATCTTCAAAATGTAAAACAAATACCTGTAAATCTCCTTTAATAAAGCAATTGCTTTAATAAAAAGTTTGAAATCTGTATTATTCTTCTTATTGAAATCTGAGCGGAAATGACATCTACTAAAACAAAACATGTAGCAATGGAGACACAGAGCAAACAAACCTCCAGCCACCAATCAGGGATCGCAAGGAACTGGAGACTAAAGAAATGTATGGCAAAGAGGTCAGAAATCGAGTCAGGCTTTTAATGTGACTCAGACACCTCAGAGGAGACCAGAGCTCCAAAAGGGCAAGTGAGCCTCCAAAGTGGGGTTCCTAAGAGGCAAAACAGAAATGACAGGCAGAAAATAATTTTATATCATTTAAATATATAAACTCAGAGAGGGTGTATCTTACTTGGATTTGAACCAGTTCCATTTCTTTGGTTGGAGACAACTTCCTGTAATTAAAAATATTAAAAAAAAATGTATCAAGATATTTGAAAACACACCACTGCTTTGCTTTCCCTAGGACTGTAGACCATTTAAAATCTTAAAAGAAATACATGCCTTTAACACACACACACACAAACACACACACACACACACACACACACAGAGAGAGAGAGAGAGAGAGAGAGAGAGAGAGAGCATACTTATGTTCAGGTCACAGTGTATGCTTGGAGGTCAACATTTTTTTAAAGAAAGTAAGAGTTTCTTTTATTTCTAAAGAGTCAGTTCTTCGCTTTTACCTTGTGTTTGGGTCAGGAGCTCTTGTTTCTTCCTTTGCACTGCACATACGACCTGCTCCTGTCTCCCATCTTCCCCGGGAGAGCGCTGGGATTATAGACATGAGCCATGCATCTCTTTATGTGGGCCCCAGGGATCAAACTCAGGTTGTCGGGCCTATGTAGCAAATGCTCTTACCTGCTGAGCCATCTCCTCAACCCCTCACACATTAAACTAATCATTAAATCCATGAGAGTTAAGTAGTAAATAAAGGAATAACTTCTCTGAAGCCAACTTTTCAATGGTATGATTAAAACATGACATGGCTAAGATTTTGAAAGTGTGTTAAACATTTATCTTCCCTAACCACGATTCTTCAAAGAACAAATTTTGGGTCTAATAAGTTTCTTTCCAGAAACTAACACTCTCTGCAAACACTGAATTCATTAAAATACTTTATTCCAAATAAGGTATACCAAGAAAATTTGAATTACAATCACCAATTTGCAATACTTATATTCACTTAGAAGAACCATGTTACAATAATCCATTCATAATAATAGGTAATTGTTTCTTTTTTTTATGAAACTGAACATAATTAAAACCTGCAGCAGAAGAGAACAAGTTCCAAGAAAGGAACCGATCACACATCTCCATGCCTCACCTTTCTGAATCTTTATCTTTTTTCTTTTCTGGTCTTGTGAATTTTTTGGCTCGATCTTCTTTACTTGTCGGCTTTGCTTTCTGCACAGTTTTGAATAAGTCAAAATTAAAATAGTTTGAGTTATGGGAGGTGTATGGGAGTATATGCTGCTGAGCTTTCCCCTGCACCCCGAGTGCCATTCTACTGTAGCCGGGGAAACCATCCGAACAGAAACAAAGCAAAGTTAATGATATACCTACTGTTCGTATTTGTACTTAACAGAAAAGATAAGGCGGGGCTACTTGCGCATGCCCACATGTGTACAGGTCAAGGGTCCTCTACTGCTCTCTAGCTTCGCTTTTGAGATGTAGTCTCTCATTTAACGTGGAGTTCACCATTTCAGCTCAACTGGCTGGACAGTAAGCTCCTGGAATCTGGCCATTTCTATGCCCCAGTGCTGGGGCTACAGATACACACCACTGTGCCCAGTCTTTCACGTGAGTGCTGGGGATCCACATTCAGCTCATCACGCCTGTGTAGTAAGCATTTTACTCACTACTGATCTCAGTATCCTCTGGATCCATACATTTGAGTAATTTCATATATTGAAATAATTAACTTCCTCTGACAGTTTCCCAGTTCTGCTATGGTGTGGCCTATGGCTCCTGAAAGTCACCCCATTGTGCCATACTAGCAGTGGAGCCGACAGGACATGGAGAAATGTGTTAGAATGACATCATACAAAAATACCATCAGTGATACATTTAAAAACTAAGGTGAATGACTCAGAATACACAAGTTTATTGAGAAGATACAGTCCCATGTCCTGAATGTTTAGAGGTTGAACCTGAAGGGAAACAGGCTTATCTGAAACTGCAAAGAAAACTGAAAAACCACACATAGCTTATGTGAGACTTTGTATCTTGAGAATCATTGAGCTGGCAAAGCTGCCTTCAACTGGTGTTTAGTCTGACGAAATGACACACACGCAGAAGTGAAATTCAAATTATACTAAGTTATGCAACATACTTGGTACAAATTTGTGTCCTAAAACCATCAGTATATCATAGCTGAACATGTGTTAAAGCATTTCTGAGACAGGATTTAAGTTGTCTAGACTGGACATGAGCCCATGAGTCCATGATCCTCCTGCCTCAGCTTTCAAATGATAAAATTGCAGGTATACATCAGCATGCCTGGGCAAAATATTCTTGAACTACTCTGAAGGACCAGACTACTTTATATATGAGTGTAGAGAAAGAATTTTTATCAAGTATTAAAATTATAGATAATGATAAAGACAAATGAAAGTAGCATGTGATTATTTTATATTAAAAATTCCAATGTATACAAATATACTATCATGGTAAACTTATCATAAGATAAACATAGGTGAAATAATTCTCCACAAATAAAAAGTTACAGCCAGGAAGTAGTGGTACACACCTTTAATTTCATTACTCAATATCAGAGGCAGGCAGATCTCTGTGAGTTTGCGTCCAGTTAGGGTTACACAGAGAAACCTTGCCTCAAAAAATTCTGACTTTCAACCACTAACAAATTTATGAAGTTAAATATTTTCCATAGAAATGTCTTTCATGAAATTTAGGAGGATACAGAAAGAAAGAATTCCCATGTTCATGGATTGATAGAATTAACATAGTAAAAGTAGCCATCCTACCAAAAGCTGTCTACAGATTCAACACAATTCCCTTCAAAATTCCAACACAATTCTTTACAGACCTAGAAAGAACAATGCTTGACTTCATATGGAAAAACAAAAAACCCAAGACAGCTAAAACTATCAGGTATCACCATCTCTGATTGAAAGCTGTACTACAGAGCTGTAGTATTAAAAACTGCATGATATTGGCATAAACACAGACACATTGATTAATGGAATTGGATTGAATTCCCAGACATAAACCCACACACCTGTGGCCACTTGATTTTTGATAAAGAAGCCAGAAATATATAATAGAAAAAAGAATCTTCAACAAATGGTACTGATCTAACTGGATGTCTGTGTGTAGAAGAATGCAAATAGGATCATATTTAACATGCTGCACAACACTCAAGTCCAAGTAGGTCAAAGACCTCAACATACAACCAGACACACTGAACCTGGTAGAAAAGAATTTAGGGAATGTCCTTGAACACACCGGAGAAGCAGACACCTTCCTAAACAATACTAATAGCACAGGCACTAAGATCAACAATTAGTAAATAGGAACTCGTGAAACTGAAAAGCTTTTGCAAGGCAATGGACACTGCCAGAGGATGAAATGGCAGCCCACAGAATGGGAAACATTTCACCAACTCCACATTTGAGAGAGGGCTAATATCCAGACTATATAAACAACTGAAGAAATTAGACAGCAACAAACCAAATAATCCAACTAAAAATGGGGTACAGATCTGAACAGAATTCTCAGATGGCCAAGAACCACTTAATGAGATGCTCAATACCCTTAGCCATCAGGAAAATGCAAATCAAAACTATGCTGACTCACAGGATACTTCAGTCAGGACTTGATTATAACTCTAAATCTTCTTTAGGTCCTTATAAGATTATCAGCACCCCCAACCAGCAGGAAGTAGCCTGGAAAACTACGCCCACATTCCCCAAAAAAAATGGACTATAAATATTTTCTTTTGTTTAAAAAAAAAAAAGAAGGAGAAGTGGTGCCAATCAGTTTATAATCTTATGGAGTCCTCTGTACGATTTTCTTTGGGGCTTGCCGGTTGTGGGGTACCAGGCGGGACAGAAACCCCAACGAGCAAGCCGGCCCTCATGTTACAGCACTGGATCTGGGGAAGAGAAGAGGCAGTGGCGGGAACTGGAAGAGGTAGAGGGAAAGGAGGCAGCAGTGGGGATGCATTGTATTAGAGAAGAATATTTAAAAAGAAAAAAATGGTTAAAATGAAATAAATGTTTATCACAATAACTGAGCTGTTTCTGTTTTCTTAGCATCCTTACGGATCTGATAGTTAATACTGAAATTCAGAGTTTTGATTTGGGTTTTTAAATCAGCTTCTAAAAATTATGACTATTAGAAACATGTCATAAAACAAGTAAATGTCACTTTGAGTCCCATTTCTATGGGACTAGGTCTTCTTGGGTATGGCATTTTCATCACTCGTGAGCACCAACCTCTGGCTCTTTCATCCTCTGTATTTCCTTTTCCAGTAGGGTTTTCTCCAATAATAACATCTGAAAATCAGTTTCCATCTGCTTATATTTCTAAAGATAAATGAAATAGGTCTAATTAAAATCAAGCATCTCAGTAATATTTATTTCAATACTCAGTTATTAATGTAATTCTAACTTCACTGAATCATGAAAAAATGAGCCACTAGCATGAATTTCTAAGTTGCCATTGTGACTGATCTACCTAGATCAGCAGGAGACTCCAGCTTGGTATTTCAGGAGTGTTTCTGAGTGGCAATGATGAACAAGGGAAAAGAGCATGCAACGCCTTCTGGTTCTGGAGCTCAGAGAAGCTGGGGGAACTGAGCAAGTGATAACCTCTAGTTGCAATAGAAAATGGTTGTTTGTGGAGTCTCTTCAAAAATCAAGGACAAAGTACAATATTAAATTAAAAACGTTATACTTACAGTCTCAACTATACTCTGATCATTTAAAGCTCTGAAAAACAGACAAAAGTAGCTATGCTGTAATAAATATGTACAAATGTTTTAGTTATGAAGCACATTAGATTTTTAACAGACTCCCCTGTCTTTTCTCACAACCTCTTCTTGTGCTGTAGCCAACATCTAGACTCCTGCCAGGATCCTCCCTACATGCATCCACCCACACAACCCTTTGGGCGGCTGTCACCACACCATATCACACCCAAATATCCCACATCTTCTTTCAGAGTCCAGCCTGATGAGTATCTTCCCCACCCAGTCCTTGCTTTTTCACATCCCACCAGACCTTGCGTGGATCCCAGCCCTCTGGCCTAGTCTGGCTAGCCTTGGCAACTACGACCTCGCGTGGATCCCAGCCTCTGGCCTAGTCTGGCTAGCCTTGGCAACTACGAAACGGAAAGGAAAGCTGTACAAGCAGAACAAATAAAGTGGAAGACAGAATATCAGGTTTCAGAGACAAAGTAGAGGATCTTGACCAAACAAAAAAGGAACCTGAAAAATTAAACAACAACAACAACAACAAAAATATATAGGAAATGAACACACAGGAAATGTTGGACACTATGGAAAAAAAAAACTGCCTCCAAAATATAGTCATACATGAAGAGAAAGAATCCCAAATCAATGACATAGAAACCAAAGTCACAGAAAACTCCCCTCAACAGAATGCCTCCCCCATACAGATGTAAGAAGCACACAGAACACCAAACAGACAAGGCCAGAAAAGAAAATCCCCATGGCGTATCATAGTTAAAACACTACTTATATTCTGAAAATACCTGCTGTGGCATGTTGTACAATCCAAGGAAATTGTTTAGAAAAATGTATCACCTAATGGCAAACTAACCCATGTTGAGAACTGGTGATTCTATCAGAACTATCTCACAGAAACTAACATGACTCACTCACAGCCAGTACATTTGTGCACCCTGACCCTGGGAGTGTGATTTTCTTCTCAAAAGCTCCCTTGCATCATACAAAGCAAAATGTTTATTTGTACGTGTATGTGCACACAAGCACACAACCATGGTTAGTGATTTACACTCAAAAATATTTTTTACTTACTTTGTCCCCCTGTTTTAACCTTTTCCCAGTTTGGAAATATTTAGTCAGAACAGAAATGTGTGGACTATATAATAATACCTAGGAAGGGAAATCCAACATTCATACTTGAGTGGAGAGACTCAGTATCAGAAGCTCCTGTGAGGGTCTTCCTCATAAGCTTATTCTTCCCAGAATTCCATCGTCCTGATTTATAATCATTGCTAGTGTTTCTACTTGTAGACAGTGTAGGTTAGCGTCATGTGATTACTGAAATCTGCGTCATTGTGTTTAAAACCCCAAGGCTACAGAAAAGCAGCCAGGAGCTACAATGAACTTTTCCACACTTCACTTAAATTCCTAAATTTTAGTGTTTTGCTATGTTTCCTTTGTGTCTTAATCTCTGTGTATGTATATATGACATGTATGTACATGTACATATGTGTGTATATATTTGCTGAACCATTAAAATAAACTCTAGTTTAAAAAAACACTAAGGATACATAACAAAAGCTACAAGAGAAAAATCACAAATCACAAATCAATCAGGAAAACTATCAGAATGAAAACTGATTTCTCAATGGAAACTTTGAAAACATGGAAAGCCTGGAGCAATGTATTTCATGTACTAAAAGACTCTGATAGCCAACCTAAAATAATACATCCAGCCAAAATATATGATATGACTAAAGGATAAATAAAAATTTTCAGGAGATAAGCAGCCTACAACAATTATAAACAACTCAGCAATCCTAAGGAAAGTACAGGAAAGATTGTTTGGGCTGAAGAGAAGATGAATATAGCATATGACAAGAAGAGCAAAGCCATAATCACTAAAATGGCTAGGAACACATCAAAAAATTCTCATAATCCCTAGCCATTAAGGGAATGCAAATAAACAACTTTAATATTTTATTTTACCTGAGTCAGAATGATGAAGCTCAATGGAACAACAGACCACAAATGCTGGAGGGATGCCAAAGGCGTGGGGCAACCTCATTCACTGTTAGTAGGACTGCAAACTAGTGCAGCCCCCCAGGGAAATCAGTGTGACCCAGCTACACCACCCCTTGGCCTGTGGCCAAAGGACTCTGTATCATACTTCACAGACACTTGCTCAGCCATGTTCACTGTGTCTCTATTCACAATAGCTAGGAGATAGAAAAAGGATCTCTGTGAGTTCAAGGCCAACCTGGTCTACAAGAGCAAGTTCCAGGACAGGCTCCAAAGCTACAGAGAAAGCCTGTCTTGAAAAACAAAACAACAACAAAAATACTCAGTTCTAGTGAAATCGTGGTTATTGGAAGAGAATTTACAATCACTAACTTACTAACCCACGATTATCCCTAACAACAAGCTATAAGTATTTGTATTTATACCACAGATAAGTGTTCTCTTCACCCGTCATCAAGGAAATTTCTCTTTGCAACCAACAGAGACCATGACAGAAAACCACAGCCAATCAAAATGCAGAGTTGTGGAGCCCCGAACCAAAGGTTCCATGTACAAAGCACTCTAAAAGTTAAGACTCAGAGACCATTTGGGAAGAAGATGTGGAAAGATCGTAAGAGCCAGAGGATCAGGGAGGTTTCTGTGAGATCATACCTCTCAATAACATCAGAAGCTACACCTGTGAAGTATCAGCAACAGGACTGCCAAAACATGCAGTGAACAAGGAGAACACGAACGAGCAGGTCAAACTGATTGGGGAAAAGCTACAAAGCTCTGTACGTATTGAACAGTAATTGCTGCTTACTCTGCTCCTCATTCCTTGATGATCATTATTTCACACACTATAAATCTGACCACTCTAGGTAGCTCCTGTAAAGGGAACCATATGCTCTTAGTGTTTTTGTGGCTGACTTGTTTGATTTAGCATAATGTGCCCATGTTTTAGTCACATGTGACATCTGTCCACACTTCTTTAAAGATCAATGATCCATCGTGACACATTTTGTTTTTCTAGTCCCCTATCGTTGGAAATTTGTGTTTGGATGTTATAAACAGTGCTGAAGCAAAGACATGTATATGCGTCTCTTCAAGACCGCAGTGGCATTTTTCAGTGTATTCCCAGGAATGGAATTGTTAGAAAATGTTTCATTTATACTCACTCTTCATTTTTTGAGGAATTAGCATATTTTTTCCCAAAGCGTATTTTTATAACCTGAGAGTTTGTAATTTGAATATTTAAAATTATACATATACATAATTAAATTATATGCATGCATGTATACATTTACATACACATATATAGATACATACACACATTTAAGAGGCAGTTTTCGATGAAGGCCTTATTTTTATCTATGCTCCCAATGCTTCTATTCTATGAACTCAATTTTATAAGTAAAAAATAATTATTTTCAAAACTTACTTCTCTAACATATTTGTCTGATTTTCAAATATTCTCATCATCATCTTCATCCGTGTAGTCACTGAATAAGGAGCTTCTATTACAAAAAAAAAAACCATAAAGGTGTTATAGTGGCTGAAGTTATACAATCATCCAATTCAGTGATACAGATGAGAAACTAAACCAGCATAAAAAGGTGACATGATACTTACAGATGCACTTACCTTATTTTATCCTATACATCATCTCTGGCTTCCAACTGGAAATAGTTACATTACAAGGCATACTCAGAGGAAAAAAAAAACCCACAACCTGAAGATAAGCAATTATGAGCACAGAATTCAGATACAGCAGGCATTTTTTTATGGCTTATTTAACTTTATTTTATGTGCATTGGTGTGAAGGTGTCAGATCCCCTACAACTGGATCTTCAGACAGTTGTGAGCTGCCATGTGGGTGCTGGGAATTGAACCCGGGTTCTCTGGAAGAGCAGTCAGTGCTCTTAACCACTGAGCCACCTCTCCAGCCCCTACAGCAGGCATTTTTAAGTTATCGGACAAGAACTTCAAACAACTAATTAACAGTATTTATTACCTAGGGAAAAATTGGCAACATACAAGAGCAGATGGCAGTGCAAGCAGAAACTCTAGTAACGCAGGACCCTCACTGCTACTCTCCTTGGAGCACCTGCATTGTGCCAATCACACTAGTGTTGTTGAGGGGTTTCCCTCTCTATGCTGTGAATATGTTTCATTACCAGTGATTAATAAAGCAGCTGCTTTGGCCTATGGCAGGGCAGAATACAGCAAGGTGGGAAATTCAATCAGAGATAGAGGAGAAAGGAAGGCAGAGTCAAAGAGATACCATGTAGCTGCCAAAGGAGAAAGACACCAGAAACTTACTGGTAAGCCACAGCCTCGCGGTGCTACATAGACTAATAGAAACGGGTTAAGTTACGATGTAAGAGCTAGCTAGGGGGCTGAAGAGATGGCTCAGCAGTTAAGAGCACTGACTGTTCTTCCAGAGGACCTGAGTTCGATTCCCAGTAACCACATGGTGGCTCACAACCATCTGTAATGAGATCTGGTGCCCTCTTCTGGCCTGCAGGCATACATGAAGGCAGAATGTTGTATACATAATAAATAAATAAATCTTTTTAAAAAAAAAGCTAGCTAGGAATATGTCTGAGCCGTTGGCCAAACAGTATTATAATTAATATAGTTTTTGTGTGATTATTCGGGTCTGGGTGGCCGGAAAACAGAACAGTCTCCACTTACAATGTGCTGTAATCTGTGAGGGCTTCTTTAATCATGATAATAAGCAAGTAATATTCTATTGTTGTCTAATAAATATGCATACTCTGTATGGCTACTAACACGAAAAAATGTGATTAAATACTTGGAATACTTTGGAAAACAATCTTCATATTTTTAGATAATTATTAAGGGTATTTTACAAACCACTAGAGCAACTCTCTTGAAAAGTCAGTGAGAACAGACTGTGACTTCACGGAAAGGACCAAGAGGTGAGTGACCAGCCCCTCAGTAGGATCAGTCTCTAGGCCCTAGGCCCCTCCCCCATTAGCACTAGCTGACCAGCAGCAAGCCTCCTACAGGCAGGCTGCTCCAACACATGCCCAATGGGTGGACCCTGTAATCCACCGACTGTACCCATTCCCTGTGCCTCAGTGCCTCACTAAGACGCAGACTTAGACTGGAACGGCACAGACCTGATGAAGAGGTGAGTGACCAGCTCTCCAGCTGTACAACCCAGTCTCTAGGCCCTAGAACCCCAGGCAAAACCCTGGGCCCCTCCCCCACGCGCCTCAGCTGTACTAGCTGGTTAGCGGGCAAGCCCCCTGTAGGCTGGCTGCTCCACAACCCCTCACCGGATCTGTAATCTTTAAGTCCCACACTCCCCCACCATCTCCCACGAACTCAACACTGGAGAGCTCACTGGAGACGCAGATTGTGACTGCCACAGAGCTGACCAAAAGACTAGCCCTCCCACCTTGACAGCCCAGTCTATAGGCTCTAGGCCCCAGGGCAAACCCACAGGCTCCTCCCCCACCCACCACAGCTTCAGTGGCTGAGTCGGCAGGCAAGCTTCCACCACTCCTCACCTGCTGCTTCCTGTAATCTTCTGGTCCTACTCCACCACCAAACCCACCCAGCCCCTGGAAATCGACTCACTGAGACACAGACAGATACTGCAATGATCGGTCCAAGAGAGGATCCCTGAGACACAGACACCAACTGCGAGGATGGGACCAAGTGGCAAAGACACTGCTTGTATCAAGTGGAGGAGGAGATGAGTAGGTGCCAATGCAATAACACATTTAACAAACTAAATTTAACAAACTAAAGAGCAATATGACAACACCAGAATCTAGTGGCCCTACAACAGGAAGACCTGAACATCCTAACCCAGAAGAAGCTGGAGGAAATGACTTTAAATATAACTTTAGGAAGATGATAGAGACCCTAAAGAGGAAATAAAAAACTCCCTTAAAGAAATGGAGAAAAAGCCAAACAAACAAAAAACAAAAAATGGAAGAAATCAATAAATCTCTTAAAGAAAGCCAAGAAAACAATCAAACAGGTGAAGCAAATGATTCAAACAGTTCAAGGCTTGAAAATTAAAATAAAGGCAATAAAGAAAACACAAACAGAAGGAATTCCAGAAATGAAAAAGCTAGGTAAATAGACAGGAACTACAGAGGTAAGCATAACCAACAGAACGCAAGAGATGGAAGAGAGAATCTCGGGAGTTAAAGATACAATAGAGGAAACAGATTCATCTGTTAAAGAAAATGTAAATACAACAAGTTCTTAATACAAAGCATTCAGGAAACCTGGGACAATCTGGAAAGACAAACCTAAGGATAATAGGGTAGAAGGAGAAGAACTCCAGCACAAACGCACTGAAAATATATCAACAAAATCATACAAGAAAACTTGCCCAACCTGCAGAAGGTTATGCCTACGAAGGTAAAAGAAGCTTACAGAACACCAAATAGACTGACCAAAAAAAAAAAGTCCCTTTGTTACATATTAATCAAAACACTAAACATACAGAACAAAGAAAGAATATTAATAGCTGCAAAGGAAAAAGACCAAGTAACATATAAAGACAGACCTATCAGAATTATACCCAGCTTCTTAATGGAAAGCTATTGAAAAGCCAGAAAGTTCTGAACAGATGTGCTGCAGACATGCGAGATCAAAGATGCAAGCCCGGACTACTATACCAAGCATAACTTTCAATCAGCATAATGGAGAAAGCAAGATATTCCATGACAAAAGCAGATTTAAACAATACCTATCCACAAATCCAGCCTTACAGAAAGTACTCGAAGGAAAACTCTATCCCAAAGGGAGCTAATGTGCTCAAAAAATACAGGCAACAGATACCCTCACACCAGCAAATCTCAGAGAAGGGAAACACACAAACACTACTACCGAAAATTATAGGATCATTAATATCTCTTAATATCAATGGACTCAATTCACCTATAAAAAAGCATAGGCTAACAGAATTAATATGAAAATAGGATCCATCCTTCTGCTGCATACAAGAAATACACCTCAACCTTAAAGACAGACATTAGCTCAGAGTAAAGTGGTGGAAATTTTTCCAATCAAATGGACCTAAGAAACAAGCAGATATACCTATCCTAATATCTAACAAAATCAACTTCAAACTAAAATTAATCAAAAGATATGGAGAAGGACACTTCATACTCATACCAGGAAAAGCCCATCAAGATGAAGACGAAGACTCAATTCTTTACATCAATGCCCCAAGTACAAGAGCACACACATTTGTAAGAGAAACATTACTAAAGCTTAAATCACACATCAAACCCCACACACTAATAGTAGGAGACTTCAACACTCCACTCTTGACAATGAACAGGTCTACCAGAAAGAAACTTAACAGAGAAGTAAGAGAACTAACAGATGTCATGACTCAAACAGACTTAACAGACATCTATAGAACATTTTAACCAAACACAAAAGAATATACCTTCTTCTCTGCACCTCATGGAACCTTCTCTGAAATTGACCACATACTCAATAACAAAGCAAACTTCAACAGACACAGAAAGAATTGGAATAACCCCCTGTGTCTTACTGAATCATCAAGGCTTGACGTTAGAATTCAACAACAACACAAATTGCAGGAAGCCTACAAACTCAGGAAAATTGAACAATGCTCAAATGACTCACCCCTGAGTCAAGGAAGAAATAAGAAAGAAATTAAAGACTTCCTAGAATTCAACACAAATGAATACACAACATCTCCAAACCCATGGGACACTGTGAAAGCAGTGCTAAGGGGAAAGTTCATAGCACAAAGTGCCTGCGTTAAAAAAATGGAGAAAAATCTCACTAGCGACTTAACAGCACACCTAAAAGCTCTCGAACAAAAAGTAGCAGACTCATCCAGGAGGAGTAGATGAAGGGAAATAATCAAATTGAGGGCTGAAATCAATAAAATAGAAACAAAGAAAACAAACAAAGGATCAACAAAACAAAGAGCTGGTTCCTTGAAAAAAAAACTAATAAGGTAGACAAACCCTTATCCAAACTAACCAAAAGGTAGAAATAGAATATCCAAATTTAAAAAATCATAAATGAAAAGGGGGACATAACAACAGAAACTGAGGAAATCCAGGGAATCATTAGGTCATATATCAAAATATGCACCCAAACATACAATAACATTCAAACTTCAGAACTATCAGAGACGAAGAGAAAAAAACCTAAAGAACCAAAGGGACCAAAATGACCTTCTAGAGAGGAAAAAGATGAAAAGCATACCAGACTGCCCTCCCTCCCATAGAAGCAGCGAGGAAAACCATCTCTGCATGTCACAAGTCCCCAGGATCCCAGAACTTCACGGTGTCCACACAGTACTGCAACCCAGTCCTCAATGCTAGTCTGTATGCCCATGACTCGAGCATAAAGCCACTACCAGAGCAAGTGCAGCTTCTGCTGAGTGTGTGCTTCTGGGCCAGTCGTCACCAGAGCTGCAGGTGCGACAGGAACATCTCCAATGTGGTTGCTGAGGAAGCAGCATCCAGACCTCATGGTCACTGCTAGGCCATGCCCACCTGTGGTTCAGAACTCAAACTCATACGCATTTCATAGGCAACAAGACTCAGTGCTGGCGCTACCATCATTAAGATCAGCTATATTGGCTGCCATCAGTTATTCCCCTGAAACAGATTTCCTTAGGTGAAATACACACACATGCACATGTGTGCGTGTGCACACATAAGCACACACACACACACACACACACACACACACACACTCACACATGAGAATCCTAAACAGTCCTTAATGCTAAAAATCTCGACAGGTCCCCGTGAAAGTACTTGTGTATAGTATATGAAGACTCCTACACTGGTCACTAATGCACAGACAACAGAAAGAGCTTCAAGGATTCTGAGCTGCTGTTTGAGGCCAATCTTGGATACACGAGACCCTTCCTTAAACAAACAAACAAGCAAACAAACAAACAAAACCTGATGAAATCTTGAAAGCAGCAAGAATACAGAGGTTTCTTACTATGATAGTATGAATGAGAATGCCCCCCACAGGCTTATGTACAAGACCACTTGGTCCCCAGTGGGTGAGGGTAAATGGGAAGGCTGTGCAGTCTTTAGGAGGTGTCAGCATGATGGAACGCAGAAGAATGGCCACTTACCTGGCTCAGTTTCAGAAGCAACTTGAGATTCATAAACTGAGTGAGTTTTTATGAATTCTGAAAGAGATATATGTATCTGCCATTATACATTTCATATATTCATCCTATGCATTCATTGGGTTGACAGTCTACATTTTTAATTTTAATGATTTGCCCAAGGGGAAGACGGAACAACTCCATGGGAACAACAGCCAAATCATAATAGCATTCATCTTCTAAGAATATTTATTTTTACTGTATGTGCTTGAGTGTTTTGCCTGATAATGTGTATCTGTATCTTATGTGTACAATGCGTGCAGACGCCAGAAGAGGCAAACAAATTCCCTGGAACTGGAGTTACAGAATGGTGTGAGCTGCCACGTGGGTATAGCAATCAAACTTGGTTCTTCTGCAAGAGCAGCCAGTGTTCTTAACTGCTGAGCCATCTTGGCATTAATCTTTTACATTTCCAAAATCCAAACTGTAAGAAAAGTTGCAGTGAAATAGAAAACTCCTACTGAACAGTGTATTCAGTTTGCCACTGTGTAATTTTTTAATTGCAAAAATTGAGCTTTAAGTATCAAAGTGCTAATATAGTTAGGAAACTGAATAAACATTTATAAATATTACCTTCGATTTGGTTCTCTATAGCTTCGTAACTTTTTGCTGAACCTGGGAGAGTGTCTTTTTCCCTGCCAAGAGTGCCAATAAATAAAACTTGTCATACACATTAAGAGTTGTTACACTGCCCAAGGAACTATATTTTACAGATTAGACATATGGTGCCAAGCTAACCTATCATTTGTCCTTCATTCATAGTTACTAAGATAAATAAATTATAAAACCATCCTACGCTATAATGGCCAAATTCTGTGAATTGTGCATTCCAGAATGTAGTTATATACACCAGTAACATTTAGAACTAAAATAACAAAACCCAGTCTGTAGAAACTGGAGCTCTCTTTTTGCTAATTCTCACTTGGTGCCATGCTCAGAGCACACGGCTGAGAGTGAGACAGTCTTCTCCAAACCTCTATGTGGCCTGGAGCCAGTTACTCTGCCTCTCTCCTTAGATTCTTTATTTGTTCAAACTTATATACGCTATTTCCTGTCTCATAAAGTAGTTATGACGCTTCCAGGAGAAACTAGAAAAACACCTTGTGCACAGAAGACATTTAAAGGTCAAACATAAACACATTCAGAAAGCATTCCTGACAGCAAACAGCTGAGAAATGTACAGAAGCCTCCTTACCATACCAGTGTAATAACAGTTCACAGAAAGCACATGGAGAGACTGCATATGGAGTATTGTTCTCTTCCGACTGTGAGTAGTTTTTCTTTTAGCAATATGAAACTGCTTTGTATATACTTGAAAACCAATGGGGGAAAGTACAATTCTAAACCTGGTTTTATAATTTTTTTAAAAAAACGTTGGGTTTGCTACTAGGACTTACTCGATCAAATTCAGACGTGTGAGACCCAGAAACACAATGTTCGGGCTCACCTGTAATTTCTGACTCCAAATACTCAGATGTGAGCATATGACATGAAGTCCTGACTAAGACTAGGAAAGTACAAAGGGACTATAGGCATGGGGGAGGCATATGAGAAGGGAGAGCAGCGTATGGGTGATATGAAATGGGAAATAAAAAAAGCATGGAGGATTTCAACTAGAGAGGAGGGGTGGGAGGTCAATACAGAAAGATAAAGACAGAGGAAGAACAAATAACACCAAGATTGCTGGATAAAGCCTCAAGAAACCCTATTGCTTTATATTTACTTAAATTATACACAATACATATTAGTGTCTATCTATCTACCTATGTATCTCATAGATACATATGCCTATCTACATCTATAGATACATATATCTGTCTATCTGTCGGTATGTATGTCTATTTACATGTCATCTATCTATCTATCTATCTATCTACCTATCTATCTACCTACCTCTATCTATCTATCTATCTATCTATCTATCTATCTATCTATCTATCTATCTACCTACCTACCTCTATCTGTCTGTCTGTCTGTCTGTCTGTCTATCTATCTAGCTATCTTCTTACCTACCTACCAATCTACGTAACACCAAGGAAGTTACACCAATTGGATGACAATGATCCCCACCAAACACCAGAACTAACAGAGACACCAGTACCAGGAGTGAGAAACTGTCTATTGAATGGTTGGTCGGGGTATCTGGGGTGGTCCCTAAAACAATACAGACTATCTATAGACCTTGGTTGCTTCTTGGGAGTTGAGGGTAGAACCCTGAAGAAACTGTATACTTTGGACACGCAGTCAGATGACTTGAGCTGTATCTGACCTGATGGCTTTCTTCCTGCAGTCTAGTTTCTACAGTGCCAAAATATACTTTGCAAGCTGCCAAACAAGGGAAGCAATTAAACAGTCCTGCCCAGTTGACCTGTGAGGATGAACAATGTAGCAAGATCTCCGTAAGGTGCCATAGGGGCCTTCCCATGTTGTTGGTAATCATCCGCTGTCTAACTTGACATAAGGCCCACTCAACAGGAAGGAAATCATGTCTAGTACTGGAAACATAGCTAGTGAGATCATGTACCTCAAAAAATAATCTACCATCGCCAGTTCGCTAAGCCTGAACAATGCCTAACTATACTCTAAGTCTTATCCTTAATTTCATAGTTAAGCGTAACTACGCTTCTCATCAAAGAGGCCTCTCTTTATAGCAAATGCAGGCCTTCTTAGAAATTCTCAAGTGGACAGAATGCATAGGCCAACAAAGCACAGGGAACCTAGCCCCAACAGATATTTCTATATCATAGCACCTGCATCATTTTTCAGAGAACATTTCAGAAAAGGGAATGGAAAGATTGTAAGAGCCAAAAGACCAGGAAGTCTAGTGTGAAACAGTCTCTCCTAGAAATGCCTGTGCAAACAAGACTAGAGAACACTGGCAGTGTTGGTGAACATGCAAGTGTGGAGGTGAAAGTTTTTGCAGGGTCCCACCCCTAGACAAAGAATTACAGTTATTGACTGCTGGGAAAGGAATAATCCTGTCTCAGAGATGATCCCTCTTTATGGGCTGTCCAATGCAAAATAATCAGCCCTGAAACTATCAAACACAAGCAACAAACTCAGCAGGTTGTAATTATGTATTTGTGCATACCTATAATGCATATATACATAGGTGTATGCAATGATAATAAACAAAGGGGGTTATCAATTTGAGGGAGCATGGAAGGGCACCTGGGAAGGACTAGAGGGAGGAAAGGGAGTATGATGTGATTCTGTTTCAACTAGAATATATTTTTAAAGTATTCAGAAACATGTTTACAATCCAGATGTCTTAAAGAGACTATTACCCAGTACAAGTTGTAAATAATAACTATACATGGCTGTTGAGTAGTTAAAATATGTTTTGTATGATCCAGAAGCCAATTTGTCTTACTAAATCAAATTTGAATAGCCACACGTGACTAATGTCCAGTGCACTGAATAACACCATCTCAGACTATTAAAATTTCAAATCAGATGCCGGGCGGTGGTGGCACATGCCTTTAATCCCAGCACTTGGGAGACAGAGGCAGGTGGATCTCTATGAGTTCGAAGCCAGCCTGGTCTACAAGATCTAGTTCCAGGACAGGCACCAAAATTGCACAGAGAAACCCTGTCTCAAAAACAAAAACAAAACAAAATAAAACCCTTCAGAATCAGAAAATGTAACTAAACATTCATATATCATTTAGAAGTTTTTTTTAATAGCAGGAACATTGAGTTGGTTTACATCCAATGCTAATTACTGACTTTATCAATTAATCCTTATATTTCACTTACATTTGTTTAAACATCAAGGATCCCTTACGCCCTCTCAAACGAGTTTTCAGATCTTCAACTCTATGTAACAGATTTGCTATTTGTGCGATGTTTAATTTGAGCGTTTTATCATCTGTTGGGAAATCTCCTTCTAAAATGCTTTGGTCTTTACCTATCTGAAGTAACAAAATTGGCCAGTTACTAAAGACCCGCTTGATCGCATACTTCCAAAGCATTTCGTTATTTCCTTCATCAACCTGAATAACTTGCATTTAATCTAATGGTTGGTCATATCCAAACACTGGTATAGTAGCTACAAATGCAAAGAAGGGCCCTTCACCATCAGTAGAGCTACAGCTCACTCAGGATACTTATATGGCAAAGTTGATGTTTACTATTCACATATATATACATATACATATGTATATGTATATATATGTGAAAATCCAATAACAATGCAACTCAAGAATATTTAAAAGAACAATTTAAAAGAATATTTAAAAGTCACCTATTTTTTCTAAGAATATTCTGCTGTAATAAATTATAGAAAGACAATGATAAAGTCATGACCCTCTACTGCCAAATCCCAGATGTCACTGTGCTTTCATTTTGCATGGGGAACCATATAGAAACCTTTGGATGTCTCAAGCTTGAGGGAATAAAAACAAAGAGACGTTTCTGAGTGATGCTGACGTTTTCTGTCTTCAGCCTTTAATTTTATAAACCAAATAACCAGCCCCCCTCTCTTTAAAAGAGTGTTGAGCTAGAGAGGATGATAAGCATAGCAAATGGGTGCAGAAAAATTCTGAACAACCTCTGAAGCTACCTGGGAAGTAATTCTTTCAGGCTAGGGGAATACACATAATCTCTTCCAAAAGAGAATTAAAAGCACTTGAAGAGGACCAGTTGTTCTCAATCTAGTGGTTAAAGTATTTGAAAATCTAAAATGCAAAGGATATCATTTTAAATCATTTAAAAAGTCAACGTGTATATTATGCATAATTTTTAAGCAGAGGAGAGATTTTAAGTTGATAAATTCATATAACTTTTATGTAAACCAAAAAGGAAAAGTGAGTGAAATTTTCGTTGCTCTTTAGGAGAAAGAATGATCCAATAAATACTGTTCTGTCCTGAACTCATGTAGAAAAGACATATGCAAATTACTGATAAATATTTTTACTAGCAATTATTTTTCAACATAAATTAAAATATTACTTTAGAATCAATGATTATTGAAACATTTGATTTATACATTACTTTAGACAGATTTTCAAATGGGTCAAATACTTGCTAATGTAACCAATAGTTAAGAAGTTTTATATATTACCTCCTCCATTTGGTTGACTTGTTGCTGAAACCACTTCATAAAAAAGGAATAAAAAAGAGAGAGTTAATACATGTGTCTATGAGTCTGAATCTGCCAAGCACCATTGCTGACTCACACACACACATCTCACAGGGTTCAGAATGGGGCTAGTGCAACATACAAATGCAAATAGAAACTTAAAAATATCTCGTAGCAACCATGGAAGCCTGCAACTGCAAAACCTAGATCATCTTTGCTTCCTATGCATTCTTTGTGGTTTAAGTTGTAATGAATTGAAACACATACCTTGAAAAGAGACTCCAAAATCTGGAAAACAAAGTTTTTGTTAGTATATTTAAAGATAAAGTAAGTATCATGCAACTCTTAAAATTTTGAATTATAAATTTGCTAAAATAACTACAAATCTACAGTTTCAAAGCTATAATAATTTTGTAGATATGGTGTGCAGTCCATTTTGCATGCATAAATACTTCGATTACTCCATAGAATTTTGGAGTCAATTATTCACATCTAATATTTTGTTTGTGAAATAGAGTATTCAGAAGAGAGTCATATCTGTGTTATATGTTCTACAAGGGGTGATTAACTTATCTTAACACAAATGGTTATGGAGAGGTGCAACTTCAGAGGGAAATCACCTTAGGCTATCTTAGCTGCAAACAGTCATTTATTGTCTACCTCAGTGTATGACCTGGTGCTCTCATGACTACTAGACCAATTAGTTTCCGGTGTACAGACAGATCCACAAGTTCCCTCAACTGAATGGCTAGGAATGCATGAACTGGCAACCAAGTCCCACAGCAAGGATTTCCCCACCGTGCCACAACCTGCCTACCTGATGTTCCTAGAAAAGTATTTGAAAAAAAAATGCTTGATTTATAATTGTCTTTGTTCTCATAATTTATGCCAAGACAGTTTATTTTTTGAGGCAATTATTAATATTGCTTCCCTTTTTTCGCTCTCTGCTTGTCATTTGTCAACAGGAAGGCTTCTGAGTTTTGTGCCTAAATTTTGTGTTCACTTATTTTACTGAATATATTTATGAGTAGAGTTTTTTGTTTGGTGGCATCATTAGGGTCTTTTATATAGAGAATCATATCATCTGCAAATTAGGATATTTTGACTTCCACCCTAGGTGACTGAATCAGGTAATTAGTGGGGCCAGCAATCAGCTGCTGACTTTAAGTGACAACTTTTTGTTGTTGTTGTTGTTTTGAGACAGGGTTTCTCTGTTTAACAGCCCTAGCTGTCCTGGAACTAGCTCTTGTAGACCAGGTTGGCCTCGAACTCACAGAGATCCGCCTGCCTCTGCCTCCCGAGTGCTGGGATTAAAGGTGCATGCCACCACCGCTCAGCATACGACTACTTTTCAGGCTAAGGTCTGAGGTGAACTAAATTGTGATTAATGGAGCTGGAGTGTAAAGCAAGAATACGAAATGCTTCCTGAAGAGAGGATTGCATGCTTGTCTTAATACTGTTAAACTGCTGTGGCAAAACATAACAGCAGAGGCAACTTATAAAAGAAAGCGTTAGCGTCCAGGATGATGAAGCAAAGGCGCTGTGGCAGGAACAGGCTGGAGCTCACACCTTGATCTGAAGTACCAGGCAGAGAAAGCACACTGGGGATGGCCGGAGCTGTTAAAGTTTCAAAGCCACCCCTGTGACACACGTCCTCCAACAAGGCCGTACCTCCCAAACAGTTCCACCAACTGGGGACCAGTTTTTAAAATATGATCTATACAGGCTACTCTCTCTCATCCAAACCCCCACATTCTACCTCACAGCTACCCCAAAGATGTGTGGCCATATCATAATGCAAGATGTACTTAGTCCAACTTCAAAAGGCTCTGTCATTTTTCAGTCTCCACACTGTTTCAAAGTCCAGCATTCAGAATCTATTGTCAGTCTCAAGTCAATCATATAACTGTTAAAATCAAGATGCACATAACATACTTTCAACACATAATGGCACAGAACATACATTACTATTACAAAAAGGAAGGAACCCAGTCACTGCGGAAACGCTGGACCAAAGCAACGAAGCCACATAGCTGGGCCAAGTTCAAATCCTGTAGCTGAGCTCTGAGTTTATGAAGGAAAACACTTAATTGGGTGAGAGTCCATGAGGGCGGGGCCGAAGCATGGCAGTAAGAAGGCTGGGGGCCAAACCACAGAGAGATATTACTAAGAAAGAGAACTACAGGCCAATCTCACTCATGAACACTGATGCAAAAATACTAATAAAATACTGGCAAATCAAATCCAAGAACACATCAGAACCATCATCCACCATGATCAAGTTGGCTTCATCCCAGAGATCCAGCGATGGTTCAACATATGAAAATCTGTTAATATAATACAAACAAACTGAAAAATGAAAACCACATGATTGTCTCATTAGATGCCAAAAAAGCTTTTGGCAAAATACAACATCCCTTCATGATAAAGGTCTTGGAGAGAGAAGGGATACAAAGAACATACCTAAACATAATTAAGGAAATATACAGTAAGCCAACAGCCAACATCAAACTAAATGTTGTTGAGAGAAACTCCCAGCGATTTCACTGAAATCAGAAATAAGACAAGATTGTCCACTCTCTCCTTATCTATTCAATATAGTTCTTGAGGTCTTAGCTAGAGAAATAAGACACAAAAAGGAGATAAAGGGGATAAAAATTGGAAAAGAAGTCAGACTCTCACTATTTGATGGTGATATGATAGTTTACTTATGCAACCCAAAAAATTCTACCAAGGAAATTCTACATCTCATAAGCACTTTCAGCAATGTAGCAGGATACAAGATTAACTCAAAAAAATCAGTAGCTTTTCTTTACACAGATGTTAAAGGGGCTGAGAAAAAAATTACAGAAACACCACCCTTCACAATAGCCACAGATAACAAAACATCTTGGAGTAACTCAAACCAAACAAGTGGAAGACTTGTATGACAAGAACTTTAAATCTTTAAAGAAAGAAATTGAAGAAGACACCAGAAAATGGAAAGATCTCCCATGCTTTTGGGTAGGTAGAATTAACATAGTGAAAATGCAATCTTACCAAGAGTAATCTACAGATTCAATGCAATGCCCAGCAAAATCCCAGCAAAATTCTTCACAGACCTCAAAAGAACAGTCCTCAACTTCATATGGAAAAGCAAAAAACCCAGGTAGAAGAACTTCTGGAGGCATCACAATCCCTGACTTCAAACTCTACTACAGAGCTACAGTCCTGAAAACAGCCTGGTATTGGCATAAGAACAGACAGGAGGACCAATGGAACTGAATCAAAGACCCGGATATTAATCCACATATCTATGAGCACCTGATTTTTGACAAAGAAGCAAAAAATATCAAATGGAAAAAAAAGCATATTTACCAAATGATGTTGACATAGCTATATCAACATGTAGAAGAAGGAAAATAGATCCATATCTATCACGAAGCAAAAAACTCAAGTTCAAATGAATCAAAGACCTCAACATAAAGCCAGCCACACTGAATCTTATAGAAGAGAAAGTAGGAAGTACACTTGAATGATTGGCACAGGAGACCACTTCCTAAGTAAAACCCCAGTAGCATAGACACTGAGAGAAACAATTAATAAATGGGACCTCCTGAAACTGAAAAGCTTCTGTAAAGCAAAGGATACGGTGAACAAGACAAAACGACAGCCTATAGAATGGGAAAAGATCTTCACCAATCCCACATCAGACAGATGTCTGATCTCTAAAATATACAAAGAACTCAGGAAATTGGTCATCAAAATAACACACAATCTAATAAAAAAAAATGGATTATAGGCCTAAACAGAGAAGTCTCAACAAAGGAATCTAAAATAGCTGAAAGACACTTAAGGAAATGCTCAAAATCCTTAGTTATCAGAGAAATGCAAATCAAAACAACTCTGAGATTCCATCTTACACCTGTAAGAATGGACAAAATCAAAAACACTGATGACAACTTATGCTGGAGAGGTTGTGGGAAAAAGGGAACACTTCTGCATTGCTGGTGGGAGTGCAAATTGGTGCAGCCCCTTTGGATGTCAGTGTGGCGATTTCTCAGAAAATTAGGAAACAACCTTCCTCAAGACCCATCAATACCACTTTTAGGTATATACCCAAAGGATGCTCAATCGTACCACAGCAACGTGTGCTCAACTATATAATAGCAGCATTGTTTGTCATAGCCAGAACCTCCAAACAGCCTAAATGCCCCTCTACTGAAGAATGGATAAGGAAAATGTGTAAATGGATAACATTTACACAATGGAGTACTACACAGCAGAAATAAATAACAGCATCTTGAAATTTGCTGGCAAATGGATGGAACTAGAAACATCATATTAAGTGAGGTAACCCAGACCCAAAAAGACAATGATCACACGTACTCACTCATAAGTGGTTTTTAAACATAAAACAAAGTAAACCAGCCTACAAATAATAATCCCAGAGAACCTAGACAACATTGAGGACCCTAAGAGAGACATACATGGATCTAATCTACATGGGAAGTAGAAATAGACAAGATCTCTGGAATAACTTGGGAGCCTGGGGACCGTGGTAGAGGGTTGAAGGGGAGGGAAGAGGTAATGAGGGGAGCAGAGAAAAAATGTAGAACTCAACAAAACCAATAAAAAAAAAAGAAAGCTGGGGGCTCATGTATTGACCCAAAGGCAGGAGGCAGAGAGAGCACACTGGACATGGCGGGGCCTTTTGAAGCCTCAAAGTTTACCCCATGACACACTTTCTCCAACAAGGCTACACAACTTCCCAAACAGTTCCACTGACTGGGAACCAAGTATTCAACCACGGTCTATATGGGCAATTTTCATTCAAAGCACCACAATGTTTAAAGTTGAATTTTCAAAAATGGCCTTCAGAAGGTCATGATTTAGGTAAGCACAGTGACTGTAAACACTGTGTGTTTCAACAGCAATGCTTGCAGAGCCAGACAGATACAGGGCCCCACCTGAAGAAAATGTGCCGTCAATAGAGGGGTTTAATACAAATGTTGGCTTTAAGACAATCAACATTTCATTCTTGTCTAGTAATGAGACATGGTCCAGTCACGTTCCTTGGCTTCTACAAACTACTGAAAGAATACAGTGTGGGATTTTTTTTTGATACATTTATGAGCTATTTGTGTTTTTTCATCTTTGAAATACCTTTGTATGTCAGTGACCTATCTTTCACTTTTTGGTCCAGATTCATAATAATCATGATAGTCACTTGTCACTTGGACATGATCCAAATGTTTTGCTTATATGACTTTTTCCTGTCCTTTTCATAAGGAATTATGAACAGACAGATGGAGAGGGAGGAAAGGGAAGATGGAGAAACAGCAAAGACAAATGATGTCAGTTACACATTACAAATCAGTTACAAATCATTACAAATTGGACATACGTATATAGTATAGTAAGGATTATAAAGTACACAATATTATATATTATTAACTATATAATGTATATAGAACAGAAACCAAATATTGACCCTCACCTATAAATACTGAATCTATTTCTCAGGTAACACAAGAAAACATCATAAAATAATCAGCTTTAGCCTGCCCCAGTGTCTTGCAAAGGTAATCATGATCATGGTGTGTTCTGAAACTCACAGTGTATTGGCAAATGAGAAAAACATGATTTTATTTAAGATTTAAAAAAAAATTTTTATTTTCAGTAGGTGTTTTGTCTGAAAGTTCATCCATATAAATTACATGTGTGCCTTGTACCCCCAGAGGCCAGAACCCATGGGTGTTGGGTCTCCTGGAACTAGAGTTACACAGGGTTGTGAGCCACCAGGTAGTACTAGGAACCAAACATAGGTATTCGCAAGAGCAACAAGTGTTCTTCACCACTGAGATGTCTATCTAGCCACATATTATTTTATTTTTGAAATATAATGTATATATGAAATAATGATAATATATAAGGAGAAATGATAATATATAAAGAAAATCAGGGAGTCAGGCAAAGCTATGCTAACAGTATTTTTTTTTTCATAGTATTCTTTTCATACTGGGAAAGAATCCCCATGGTGATACTTGGCTTTTGTTTTTTTTAAACCTGTCTTTGGTTTGAAATTAACAATAATTAGAAAAAGATTTTGATAATGCAAACTTTATAAAAATGAGAATTAAAATATAGAGATCACATTTAAAAGCACATATGACCTTATTACTACTTTACTTAAAGAAAAATCCACAAATATACGTCCTACATTGAGAATAAAGAAATATAAAAAAGATTCTCTAATGACCCTTGTCATCCTCCAAAGGATTGATTCCAGACTAATATGGCTGATTGCAAATCGCATCACAGTTTCGATGACCAAAGCAAGTTCTCAGAGTTGACACTGGACACTGACTCGGAATACATACGTTACGTTCTTCCTTAACTGCTTCCTCCATCTGAGCTGCAAACTGTGAACAGCACAGCAAGAACGCATTCATATCAGCACCAAGCTTCCAAAAAGAACCACAAAACAGAGTTACTGTCAGTTTTAGAAACCACTTGTATACCCACTTGCTTCTTAATGTATCTTGAAAGTATTTTAATTTTCTGCAATTTCCATCCCTTCAAACATGGGTGGCAAAAAACTATGTTTCAAATGTTATCCCAGAAAACCCTCCTTGAAATGAAACATGGAAGAAAGTACATCCTAAGGAATGATGAAACACAACATGCTTTTGTTTTTCTGTTGGCTTAAGAGCTGCACCTGAATCTACTGATATTTTAACTACCATCTGAGGGCAGCAGCCCCCATCCATATCCCCACTCACAGCAGTCAATACTGCCTGCTTAGATTGTGGTCTCGTGGGATTTCTGGTCCCATTGGCACCAGCTAGCACCTGCTAGGCTGCAGTTGTGGCTGCCAAACGTAGGTTTTAACTTAGTCTTTATTGTACTATTTACCAATAAAGACCTGGGAGTCAGATGTTGGGGTGAAAACCTGCTAGATCAGAGAAGCCAAGAACCAACCAGCTGACTTTCCTCTTTAGGTGGAGACCCAGCAAGAGAAGTGTCTCTCCATTCATTCTGATCAAAAAGATTGTGAATCTTTAAGGCCCTCCCTACTCCTTCCTGTGCCCCCCCCCTTTTTCCTGGGTCCTCTGTACTTTCGATGGCTAATTCTTGTCAACTAGTCACTGGATCCACCTTCTGGTCCAAGGTTAATTTCATTAACATAGTTTCACAATGCGATCAAATATTCCACAACAACATCAAGGAAGCTTTTTTTTTTTTTTTTGTAGCCAATGGGAGACCACCATAGAAACTCACAACTGTCCAGAATACAAAAACAATTGACCATTGGGTGCTCATCCCCAGTAAATACATCCACAGCACAGCCCACATGGAATAACAATAGGTAAGTAACAGTTTAAAAATGTAGGTGCAAATGTATGGTTGAGTCGAACAAATGTGACTGGCAAGATGGCTCCGCAGTTAAGAGTTCCTGATGCTCTTGAAAAAGAGCAGAATTCAGTTCTCAGGAACTACAACATTGGGTGGCTCACAGAGCCCTGTCACTTTTCTCGACTCCAGACTCCACTGCATGTGCTCATTCACATATACAGATAGGCACATGTGCACATAAATACAATTTAAAAGAGACCTTAAAACATTAAAACAAGCAAAAAGTGAAACCTAAACAAAGCAAAAACAGTCCACTAAATGAGAACCATGCTGTTATGCTCATAGCTACATTATAACAATATGTACAACAAAGACATTTGCTAGGTCCAAAAAACTTTGGTATTTTTCTTTCCACTTTAAAATCTAGCAAAGAAGGTATTTTTAATTACATTTTATTATTTATCTGTGTGGGGAGGGGCTCGGGAGTGACTCATGTTTGCCTGCAACAGTAAACATGTGGAGGCCAGAGTACAACCTGCAAGAGTTGGCCCTCTCCCTACGCCATATAGGTCTCAAGGATTGAACTCAAGTTTGTCAGGCTCTTTGGTAGGCTCCTTTAGCCACCGCCCATTGCTGGTGCAAGAACACTGTCTTATATTCAACTCAAACAAAGTAACCAAGCTCATATTCAAAACTCAGCACAGAGGCAAGATCGGAAAAAAGCGGACTACAGATAGTTAAGACAGGAGTTGGCAGAGGCTGGAAACACTAGCACATGTCTATCAAGTGTCGTAAGAGGATCTCTGTATGGATAGGGGTCCACTCGGACGGCGTGTGTTTATTCCAAAGGCAACGGTTAACCCTTCCAACGCTGAATTTATTTCCTTAGCTTATGTAACACATACAGATAAAGATACCCCTTCATCCTTGGGTTTCGTCAGTATTTGCTCTCCATCTTCGTCGACAGTTCCATATGTATCTTCCAAAGCACTAACAACCTTAGAGAAATACAAATCAAGTTGAAATCGTTATTGTCAAAAATGCTAAAGCCATCACACCACGATTGTATAGATGTCACTTGATTGCCGGTGGCAGGAGGTTCCACTTTCTACCCTCTGACTACCCTTTGACGTATCATTAAGAAGATGCCTGCTCAACAGTGCTTAATCCTGCTCCCTAGCCATGGGGACATCCCAAAACTCATCCTTCTCTATGTGAAAAAGAAGTGAAAAGTTATTCACATGCCTGGGAATATCTGAAGAAAGCAGAGGTTTCCTCAAAGTCTGATTTTCCTTTGAATATTGCATTTAAAGAAAAAGAAGTATAACGAGCAGAAAGCAATAAACTTTAAAAGACATTCTCCAAGATGACACACTGACCAGGTATCTGGGAAGCATGATGAACTCTAATTTTTACATTGGAGTCTTTCTTGTTCGCATTTAAAAGAGGATTTACAGTTTGACTGACAATCATTTTGTAAAAAGAAACTTAGAGAAACATTAAGTCCTATGATTTCTGAGGTGCAGACAAGAATGACTGCAGTTGGCATGAGATCTCAAAAATGCCTATACCGACAAAGCCCTGCTTGTGAAGAGAGGGTTACCTGGTTAGCTAGGAATTTTGATTTTAGGAAGACAGTGTGTTCTATGCTGAGCTGCTTTCCTTGGAATTCTAATACATGCTTGACAGAGAATACTTTAGGTTCTCAACCCTCTGCATACTGTGTTTCTAATGATATCTTCTGGTCCCCATTCTACTTAACTCATCATGATTCATTTCCGAAGGAACTAAGCATGCGTCACATGACTTCAGACAGAGAACACTCATAGCCTTGGCCCTGTTTTATTTCTAATCTCCCTCCATATGCTGAATGTAATAAATCTTATCATTGATATAATGATATACAGAGTTCATCATAATTGATTCTATCCTTATATAATAGCAAACCCTCCCAGCTAGTGACCATCTTGGGGGTTACCTCAATAGGACACACAACAAATATCTTACCATCTTCAGGTGTTTGGTAATCTTCCTGACCATTTCATCTTCTGCTATTAAATCCTTTGTCTTACTTGATGGTATTGGCAAGGCATAACGTACAATTGATTCTCCTGTGGGTGGCGACCGTAGGACCATTGGTTCGATCTTCTCATATTGTGACTTGGCATTACGTTTTTCTTTTGGCTTAGGTGTTGAGTTGAGAAGTCCTTTTTTATAAGGTAATTCTGGAACACTTGTCAATTTTTTATTAATGGTTGATAGGGGCTGTGCCCGTTTCATCTTTATGGCTGGTTTAGTTTCCAAATTACATGTGCAAAATTCAGTACCTCCCTGTGAACAAAACATTAAGAGATTTAAAGAAAAAAATCCTACTCTGTTCACTTAATTAACCACTGAGTGAGAAGTATACATGTGCATACATGGATCCACATGCATACTCTCCTTGTATTTCCCAAGAAATACATAGATTAGATATTAAGACCTTTGACAGTTTCTTAATCATCAACTATCAGACAAAGTAGCTAGTCCACCCTGAATGCATATACGCTAACAAGATAAGACAATTTGACGTAAGAAAAACACAAATCACCAGAAAAGTACAACCACAGGCAGAAAAATGCATCATGCATGAAGATGATCGAGAAACGCTTAAGACAGAGAAAGACGACAGGCACTGGAAGCAGGGGTAAGTGGTGTTTTACAAGACCCAGATGGAAATAGTACAAGCGAAAATGGAAACGCATAGCTGACCACACCACTGCAGAACAGGTTTGCAGGGTGGATGATCAGACAGGGGTGACAGGACAGAGAGCAGCAGAGAGAAAACAGAGAGACAAAGATGTGTTGAATTTTTCAAATGCTGATAGACAGATAAGGGAAAGATAAAGCATAGACGAAGAAATACTCCAACAAATAATAAAGACGAATTTCTCAGACCTAAAGAGGACCCGAAGGGACAGATTGAAATATTCTCAGAACGCTCATAGGAAACAAACAAAAACACAAAACACATCAGAAAAAAAGGTAAACACCTAAAAGGGAAAAGTAAACTTTCAGAGAGAACAAGAAACCTAAAAAGGAGGGAAAAACTGAATGATACCATTTAATATTTCTCCTCACAAGATTATATATTTCATCAAAATTTCAAACTCATTAAGGATTAAAAAGACACACAGTTCAAAGAATCAACCAGCAAAGGAATGAGCTGGGGCTGAAGCTATGGCCTGGGGCTAGAGTCCAAATCCCTTGCCACCACCAGCTCAGTCAGAGCAAGTGGTGAAAAAAAGATGACCAAGTGGTCTGCGTGGGTCACTGAGCAGTTTCTCATGGCCAGCAGTGTGGTAGTCACTCCTTATCATCAGGAGTTCAGGCCTGCCTAGCGAGGCTAGACAGGTTCAGGATGGCTCATTTTAGTTGGGTGCTTCAAACTGAGCACTCTTTGAATTTATGAGATTGGCCACAGAAAGACGATCAGCTCAAATCCTAACCAGCTTCCTCACCCCAGGCCTCAGCATTTTCTGGGCACTCATATAGTGTGGGGTGGTAGTAGCTGGAGGCCTCTCCTGCCACCTGTCAAGCCAGGGAATAGGGAATTACCACTTCCTGCTCTGCCACACCTCCTCTTGCCCATTCAAAAGCAAGTCTCTTGCTTCTCTCCATGGGAAGTCCTGTCTACAGTTCAAAGTGCATCCTTCCCCAGCTCCTGTCCATTCCAAGAAGACAAGGCTGAGACTTTCATTCTTGATTTAGGTCTTTGCTCCTTAGTGGACAACAGTCATTCCTCTCCTTTTAATCTCACACTAAGGGATTTATCCATTTTGATCACCAGCTCCTTGACCATCTCCTTGTGACTTCCCCACCCATCTGAGGTCCAGCTTTACTGGGCTCCATTTACCAGCTCCCAGGAGATCGAGTCAGTCTCACTCCAGAGTGGGAATGGTCAGAGGGATCCAGCTCAGAATTTTCCCTGCTGGAAGGCAGCTCCAAGCCGGCAAAAATAATTGGGTTTGAAGTATGAACCTGGCATCTGGTGTGGGAGGTCCTTCTGTCTATGTGTTGCTTTTATTGATTAATGAATAAAGAAACTGGCTTGATCTATAGCAAGGGAGAAGGAAGGCAGAGTTGGGGAGAAGCCATGGAGCTGCCACCGGAGACAGACCTGCTGAACTTTGCTGATAGGTCACAACCTCGTGGTGATGCACAGATTAATAGAAATGGGTTAAATTAATATGCAAGAGTTACCCAATAAGAAGATAGAGCTAATGAGCCAAGCAGTGTTTTAATTAATACAGTTTCTGTGTGATTATTTTGGTTCTAGGAAGCTGGGATGAACAAGTGACCTCCTTCAACAGGCATCTCTACTCACCTTGAACAGGAAGACAAAAAGGCAAACCACAAAACGCTCACTGCAATCAGTTTGCTGGCAGGAGAGCTGGAGGAGCCCAAGAAAGGCTCAAGGCACAGGTCTTTCTTTAACACTGAGCCTCCGGACTTAGACTCCGGTACAATTCAGAGGAGTAAGAGGATTCCATGTGATGAGAAACCACTCTTTGTAGCAAGCAGGACTACTTACTGTGCTGCTGCAGGATCCGTTATCCTCTCCGAGCTTTCGTCATCTTGGAGGCAGGGCCTGGACTGGATGCCGTGTTGGCTTGATGGAAATGCACTTTGCTCTCAAGGAGGATCTGGATTCCCTCAAGGAAGAGTTAGAGCAACAAAATCTAATCAGAAAGGCTCACTCCAGGAAATGTGCAAACCTAGTGAAAGATTGGAGCAAAGTCAAACAACAACTTGAGAAGATAAATGGGAATGTGGGCTCTATTGCAGAGTGGAGTAAACAGATCTGTCTGCTGACTTCTGAGGTAAACACCTCAAAACCAGAGCCCTCTTAGCTGTGCACTTGGCTTGCCTACCACGGTGGAGGGTCTTCAGATGAGCACCACTCTCACTGGCAACGTCTTAAACAGTGTTCGTATTGCCATGGAGGCAATGTGGAAAGCTGAGTGTACAGAATGGAATTACGGCAGAGTGATGTGGAGAGTAATTTAATTAACCAGATAATCCCATCACCATCAGCCACACCGAAATTTGGTAATAAAAACCCAGGTGACAAGGTAGGTTTGGCCTGGGAGCTGTAAATAATTCTGGGGGGACATCGTTAGCTTTAGGATTAGATTCGTTGGCTTTTTATTCTTTGTTTAATTTAATCCCAATCTGGGAATCACAGAAGTCTTGTTGGGGTTTTTCACAAATCTCTTTCAAGATTTGTAAGTGTAAGAAGTATTCAGAGGAGAACTACATTTTCCGTCTGAGTGGGTTCCAGTGGTACTCAGCCTTCCTAATGCTTCAACCCTTTACGACAGTTCCTTATTTTGCGGTGACCACCCACCTCATGATAAAATTATTTTCATTGCTACTTCATAACTGCAATTTTGCTACTGTCACGAATAACAATGTAAATATCTAATATGCAGGGCATCTCACACGTGACCCTGTGAAATGTTGAGAATCATTGTGCTGGACTGTTTGCCCACTCCAGCTGCACAGAAAGAATGAGAGAAAGCGTTCATGACACAAAGGTTTGGTCCAATTTATCCTGACAGATATGAATGCTGTCTAGTAGTTTTAAGCCTTCCAAAGCTGCCATCTTTCTTTATTAGACATTCAATTTGATATTGTCTAATCTTCATTTTTTTGTAGAAATATTAAACTTAAATGTTTTTCCACGAGAGTGTTTACATTTTTCCTTCTAATTTTTTTTGGCGTAATATTGTCCTTGTCTACCTGCACTATTTCATTTTGCTGGGGGTTAATGAATAGTTTAAAGTCATCTGGGCACTTTAAGAAACGTGATGACTCATGCTCTTCTGGGAGCTTTCTACACGACATTCCCACTCTTGATATATATACCATTTCAGATGTCACAACCAAATAAAGCTCTAACAGCGGACTGAGAATGAGAATAAACAAGTTAAATGTACAAAGATTAGACTAACCATAGTGGCAAATACATGTGATTCCTGTATTCGGAAGGCCAAGGTGGGGGGATCATGAGTTGGAGGCTACCTTGGGTTACATAGGCAAAACAGTAAAGATGAAGCGGAAGAAGGGGAGGCTGAGGGTGAGGAGCAGAAGCAGCAGCTACACCAAAGCTGACACAGCTTTATAGCAGTTACACTCTGGAACATGTGAGTTGCCCATCAATAGTGTCAAGGAGCCAATGTTCACACCAGTTTTGAGAAGTGAAAATAACTAGTATAAGGCTAGCAAAACTGGACTTGGTGGTTTTCTATAAAGAGGACACAAGTTAGGGGGTTAGGGAAGGGGAGTTGTATCTGGGAGAAGTTAAAGGGTTGAATATGATCAAAAGGCACTGTATAAAATTCTCAAAGAATTAATGCTAATTTAAAACAACAAAATAAAGAGAAAATTTTATATTAAACATACGCACAAAATAAAAAGAGAAAATATAAGGATCTATTGGCTGGAACAAAACAAATAAGATTCTGGTTTGGGCACCCAAAATCTAATATTAAGAGGGTCATTCAACGTATTTATAAAAGCGTGATAAGATTTTTAACTTGTCAGAAATTATGGAAAAAGTTCTTTGTATCTTGCTTACACATTCATGTGGAATATCACCATTGGTGAACATAGTAAACTATCTTAGCAACTAGAACACAAAATAACAAAAAAAATAGCAATGGCATTCAGCTGGACAACATGCAGAGAGTGAGAGACCCTGGAACCGTCATCTCTAATGGGATGTCTCAATCAAATCCCTCCCCTCGGGGCTCAGAAAATCCTACCGAAGGGGAAGCAGAAAGACTTTAAGATTCACCAAGAAGACAAGACTTTCTAAACACAGTAGGACTGACGCACATATGAGCTCATACTTGTTGAGGCAGCATGCACAAGCCTGAGCGTATCTATGCTAGAGAGGACCAGCGCTAACGGTGGGCAGGGGTCACCGCCACAAATGCAGAAGCTCTCCCTAGTTGATAATTGTTCACACATGAAAAACTAGTGTTCTCTTACAGACTCTCGCCGAGTACACAAACCACTCAAGGGCAGGCCAGATACTGGCAGTAAATGGGTAACCCAAGAAGAACTCAATGGCATTTTGGAGGTTCTTTGTCTCATAACATTTTTGCTATGGCTCTCTCTCATTTTCTTACAGGTCCTTTGTGTTTTATGGGATTTCTCTAAGTGTGAATGTGTATGTTCCTGCAGCGATGCTTTTCTAATGCTTTTCCTTAGGTTCTTTGCTTAGGCTCTTTGTCTTGTTTGTTTTGTCCTATTCTTCTTGTTTTAATTATTCTATCTAATTATATATCTTTCTTAGATACCTGTTTGCTTCCTGATGAGAGAGAGCAAGAAAGGATGCAGATTTGGGTGGGTGGGTGGGAGGTGGGAAAATCTGGGAAGACTTTGAGGAGGGAAAACTATAATCACAATAAATTGCATAAAGCAAAACCTATTTTCATTAAAACATTAGTGATGGTATAAAATAAACCATTTTCATAAAGGTTTTAAAGACCCAATTTCTCAAATACATTGGACATGATTCCTAATGTCAGCAGTAAGTGCTTATTGATACAATTGTGGATTTGAAAGAGTCGGCTCTTTCTGAATAGAAACAGAGAAGAGGGTGGATGGGATAGGGATGGGGTGAGAGGAGAGGAGACAAGCAAGACTGTGGTCAGGATATAAAAACATAAATAAAAATAAAAAATGAAAATGAAATAGTTTTACTTGTGAGCTTTAATTAGCACGTTAGCCAACAGCAGACATTTCTGGTAGAAGTCTAAGAGCCATCTTATAAAAAAATTTCACTATGCACATCCAGAGACAGGGATGTACATTTCAAATATGTGTGAGCAAAAACATGGAAGTCCAGTGCCTAGTTGACTTAACTTTCCTAGAGAGCTATCAGGGAGGGAGTAGAGAGCATAGGAATACAGGAACTCTAGAGAAACTTAGCTGTAATAGGGACTAAATGCTGTATTCCTAGAAGGAAGAAATGTGGTCAAGGGGAGTTTCCTAATGAGGAGAAGTAAAAGTTTCATCTTGTGATAGGCTGAAATGTATTCTTATCCAAACGTATCCAGAACCTGTACGAGTGACCAGGTCTACTTGTAGATGTCATCCGCTAGAGTTCATGTTAGACCTGAAGAGACCTCAACTCAAGGGCTTTCTTACACAGAGTAAACACACAATATAAGCACATAGAGAAGAGAATGTCCCTGCATGTGGTGCAGATACTGGAGCGACATGTCTCCAAGACAAGGGCAGTGATGGCTGCGAACAAGCTTAGAGGTGAGCGGAGCAATACAGTCTCCCTAATCCCCAGGAGCAACCTGCTGCCCTGGAACCACCTTGACTTTGAGCTTCTAGCTCCAGAACTAGGGGATGGTCATCTTTCATTCCAAGCCACAAAATCAGTCCTGCCTTGATACACTAGCCTCAGGCAATACACACACACACACACACACACACAGCGATGGGGATGAACCAATGGGAAACAGGGTCCGAGTGGCAGAGATCCAGCTGTGGAACAAATGCCCTTGAGAAACAAGAAGGGGCCTTAAAGATGGCAACGTGCTTCAGGCAGATATAAAAAAAAACTTTCATGGGGCAAACGTGTGGGTTACTTTAAGTAACGAGTAATAGTAAGGTCACAACACTTAGTGATCAGAGATAGGCCCTAACAAACGCATCCACAACGTTCCAATAAATAAAAGATGGAGCCCTCCTTCTAACAGTCTAGGAGGCGGCTCGGATGTCACCATTTATTCGCTTGTCATTTCCCACCATTATTAACAGTTATTTCACCAGGTTAATTTGCTCATTTTAAGCCTAAAATATTGAGCACAAAAAAATGTGACAGGGTCAGGAGGGCCATTTTGGGAAAACAATGAATTGCGTTTGATTTGGCAGCCCGAGGAACCAGTTGCTTTGGTGACGATTGTACATCAAGGACTCATCAGCAAGGATGCACTTGCCGAGGTGCCTAACGCGCCCCTCTCTATTTCAAGAAGGTAGCACCTCCCACCTGCTCCCTTCTTAGAGGAGTGTACCTGCTGACGCTGTTGTAAGTTGGCTCGCTGGGTGGCTTGACTTTGAGAAGGCAGGCTGTAAGGTGAGAATCTATTTGCCTGAGAAAGTTGTAAAGTCCGAGTCTCCTAAACTTCTTTGGAAGAAGCCAGTAAACTCTCCAGACAACAGCACTGCCCCAGTACAAACAGACATTTGTGCTGAAAGGGAAAGGTGGGCCTCTGCGCCCAGGGTGGTAACAACCGACCACAGGGCACGCGCCTAGCCTACCCTGATCCTTTGCGAAACGACTACGGGGCATGCGCGTGACCCTTGACTCGTCAGAAGCTCTCACGTCCACAAAATGCAGCAAAGACCGCAGGGCGTAAGTCAGCTCTGCTACTTAAGCAGCTACAAGAAGTCCTGTGGGTATCAGAGATCATGGACACCTAGAACACCTATGCCACACTTTTTTTTTTTTTAACACAGATGTTTAAATTAAAAAGCCAACAGAACTAGGCGGTGGTGGCGCACACCTTTAATCCCAGCATTTAGGGGGTGGAGGCAGGCGGATCTGGATCAGTTCGAGGCCAGCCTGATTTACAAGACCTAGTTCCAAGACAGGCTCCAAAGCTACAGAGAAACCCTGTCTCAAAAAACAAAGAAAAAGCCAACAGCAAGCTTACAGTGCCCTGCTAGGAAACAAGGAGCAGTGGTTTTTCCAGAATGGAAGAGGACAGAGAGTGACAGTTATAGGTTTTCACAGAAAATAAAACAAAGACATAAAAACTAAAGTAAATAAAATGCTTTGGGATGCTAAGGGAGAGATGCGTCTTTAAGCAATTGCTTGCTCTAATGACTGACATCAGGAGCAGCCCTGATGTTGCAATGTCATGAGAGAGCTCTAGGTATGTACCTTTAATGATCACGTATTTTCTGGGAATGAAGAGAAGGTTTTGTTTATGTGCAATAGCAAATGAACAGACCTGGGATTCCTTTGGAATATGCAGTCTGAGGTACCAACAGGGTCACTGATTTGGATGGTGTGCTGATAATATCTGTTGCTGCATAAATAAGCAGATGTTTATGTTTGCTAAAGTATGTTAGTTAAAGAAATACTCAGCTTATTGAAGCTTTTTCCCTGTGAAGAAAGTTGTTACTCTTCAGGAACCTTGGGAAGATCCGTAGATGAGTACTGATTGGCAGTCACAAATGTAGCTCTATAGCAGGTTTATCTATTGCTATACAGCTTAACATATCTGATGATAAACATCACTTGCGAAGCATACTATGAAACAAATGAGAAGAGCTTCGGGGTTTAAAGTCTGGTGGCGAGGGAGAGTTAACTTGGCTTCTCTATGCCTCATTCTGGGGATAGTAATACGAGAAAGGATGAAAGAGCTGAATCTCAGTGTTAGAATAACGTCTAGCAACTGTATAGCAGGTTCTGAGGAAGTGAACTCCTGACATCATTAAGGAAGACTTTGCCCTTTTAGGACTTCAGCTGTATTTTCTAAATGTTTTTTTTTTTCCACAAAAACTTGATTTTGTTGAAAATGACAATAATAAGACATGCTGACATACTTCCCTCTACTAAATATTGAAAATAGCATCATTTTTCCTTCTCTTTTGACTTTTAGAAATTTGTTAGACTCTGGTGGGTGTGATGGTCATACCTGATATCTAAGCATTCAGGAGGCTGAAACAGGAGAATTTCTTTGAGTTTAAGGCTAGCCTAGGCTACATACCAAGTCCAAAGCTAGCATTGGGTAAAGAGTATAACCTAATCTCAAAAGACCACGCCAAGTTTTAAAATTGTCAGCGACGTTATTGGCGATAGTATTTGTTCTGAGGTTACACTGTAATTGGTAATCCCTGTATAACTCACTAGTCCTTGTTAATTTGGATGATACGTCATCATCTTCTGCAAACCCCAACAAGGTAGAAGAGCAAGCACAAGTATAAACATAAGCCTTTCAGGTCAAGGTATAGTCCATGAAGGGAAAACAACAGGTTTCCCTTTCTATACAATAATAAACGACAACTCTCATGAAATCGAAAAGCCCAAGTATTTACTAGTAAGTCAAGAATGGAGCTTAACTAGACAGAGCACTGACATTTAGCTCAGTGCCCAGCACCCTCCTCCCGTGTAACTGTATAAATGCCTGAACAGGACAAAATGGGACAAGATAAGCATACGGGAAGGGTGCTGCAGAGCTCAGGCACATGGGATGTAAATAGAGGTCACTTGAATGAACACTTGGAGCTAATTACATCACCATCAGTACGCCGACGTACTGGCCTCCTCTACAAAGTCAGCCATTTCATTATCAAACTTAAAGTTCTATTTTCGCTTCTCATTTGCTCTGATGAGCATAAACAACAGGATCAAAAGCAATTTGGGGGAGGAAAGAAAGGGTTTCTTAGGCTCATCATCAAGGGAAGGAAGCCAAGGCAGGAACTCGAGGGAACCTGGAGGCAGAAACTGAAGCCCCCCCCCAACCCATTCACAGTAGACCTAAAAGCATCAACAGCTCACAATCAATACAAGCGCAACAAACAAGATTATCCTTTTTAACATTTACTTTTATTTTCAACTCTATGTACACATGTCTGTCTGTCTGTCCTTATTTCCACACAGAGGTAAGAAAAGGGCAATGGGTCCCATGAAGCTGAAGTTACAGGAGGTTGTGAACTCCCTCATGTAGGATGCTGGGAACCAAAGTTGGATTCTCTGCAAGAGCAGTATATATTCCTAACCATTGAGCTGTCTTTTCAGTCCTAAAAATCTTCATCTTGACACTGATCTCCTAAGGAATATAACTGAACTATTCTCTTGTGATAAACATTGTTAATATTAGTCAAAATAAATTATTCTATAACTAAGTGTACATGGGACTAAATCAGCATTAATGTAAGTTGTTGTGTAAACAAACTTAGCAGCCAAACTTCAATTTTATTGCTAACTCAACACTGTTGTGCAAGAAGGGAAAGATTAAAAGATTTTTTAAAAGTTTTCCAGGCAAGAACCCACTAAAAATGTACCTCTCGCATGATCTACGCAGTAACGTATGTTTAATGGCTGGAATAGCCTGACAACCCAAGGGCAGAATTGAGATTTGTTCCTTAATTAGGAACAAATTTGATCAGCTGTATCATTTCCAACAATGAAATTAAATCCCTACTGTGGCGCGCCCCCTGACCAGCAGGGGAAGAAAGACCACCGACACGAGGATTCTTCTCTGATCACGCTTTTAATGAAGCCTGCTTGGTTGAGGGAGAGCTGGAAGTGAGGGGCCCCGAGCTGGGAGGAGTGGCGGCTTATATGCAGGCTGAAAAGATGTTCCCCCCTAACAGGACACTAGTCAGGCTAGGATTGGTGCAAAGCTGTTGCTAGGCAAACTAAGGCAAGACTCGCGCCAAAAATAGAATTGCTTATCTTGTTTACCATGCTTCTCAGCGCCATCTTGTAATGGCGGATCTCAAACACGTGTGGATCCCCACACTTCCCCCTTTTGTTTTAAATCGTATAAAATATACCGGTCATAGCTGGGGATAGTGGATGCTGCCCTGAAAAATATTGCCACTCCTTTTTCCAGGGATAGGGTAACATTGAGGGCGACCTATATGCTCAGCATCATATCCCCCTGATAGGATCTGATCAGTGCACTCTCAGGTGCAAGCTATCCGTGGTAGCCTCTGACCGGTGCCAACCGGTCATCCAGTCCCTCTGGGTGCAATGGCAACAAGGCCTCCAGGTGCAAGGGCACTGGATTAGAGGTCTTGAAAAATGCTGATCCATGCTTGGGGGGACTGGCCGGCTTCCAAAGCTGCCAAAGCTCGAGCAATTGCAACCTTCTCCCGTTTCCTAACACGCAGCATCCTACAGAGCAGGAACAAGACAAGTATCAGACCTGCAAAAATTATCATGCCGAACATGCCAACTCCAACCCACTCTTTAAAATAGGTGAATGTAGCTACTAACCAATCAGAAAACTGTCCCAATGTAACAACTTCTACTTCTGTCTGGTTAAGCATGTGTATCTTAAGCGTAAAATTAGCTTGAAGCTGTTCAAGTTCTCGGGACCAATTTCCACTTAATAAGGCTGATATAGCTTTGGAATCATTAAGGGTAGCAGGATAGGGGGTAATCATAACATCAAAAACTTCCACCTAGACACAGCATGCCAAGAATATCTCTGTTCCCACCCATTCCCAAGGAAGGAAAAGGCAAAATAGAGTAAGAGATGAGAGGTTGAAGGTCATCTCTGCTGCCTCCACATGAATCTTCCACAGCAGGACACTCAGCATCCACTGGGTCATTTTTCTTCTTTATTTCTCTTGTCGGTCTTGCTGGCACTCAGATGTATGTCAGCATTCCTAGAAAAACATAAACAAAACTCTCCTCCCAAATTAATATTTAAGAGTATTAAAAACTCTCAGTGTAAAAATTCAGCACAATCAGTACTGGAAGTAGACTGGTTTTGAACTTAGGGATCTACAGATCTCTGCAAAGAGCAAATCTTGTTTGCCTGTGCCATTACAGCAGGCCTTAAAATTAGACGGAATTGCTTTCAAACAGAGCATGTATGTCTGTTGCTGTTTTTCCAGCAAAATCCTTCTCTTCTTGCTCAGTTAATTCATCCTCCTCCTCTGAGTCCATTATCTCGAGGGAGGCAAATTCTTCCAGCACCGGATATAAGGACGCTGGAGGCTTTTTCTTAATATTATCCGTTTTTTGTTTCTTTATGAGGGTTCTTTTCTTCCCTCTCTTTTTCTTCCTTCTGGCTAGCCTTTTTCCTTTCTCTTTTATTTTTGCGCATGTTTTGATCCTCTCCTTTTGATTCTGCTTCTGATAAACTGTCCTGGTGCTCTGATAGTACCCTGCGTCCTTGCTTAATTACTTCTATATTTTTCCCTTCCTTAAGGCACGAATGTACCAAACTCCACAAGGGGAGCGTTCCTCTGCCTAATTGATCATTTTCCTCAAGGTCTCTGCCTAGTTTCTCCCAACAGTTGAGGGTGAGATCACCAGAAACGGCAAACCACGGTGCAGTCTTATCTATGTCCTTGACGATGGCCTGAATCGTACTCGTAGAAATCTTTAAACCCCTTTGTTACTGCCCACTATTTACGAGGTTTTTGGCATCAGTCGAAAGCCGCTTTATCTACAGCGGACTTACTTTCGATTCCTTTATTTACGAGGCCTTGGCATTAGTCGAAAGCCGCTTTATCTACAGCGGACTTACTCTCGATTTCTACACCCAACAAAGACACTCCTTTCCAGGTTCATCACACCGCAGCCAAAAGCAACAAAAATAGACCACAAGGGTTAGCAGAATAATAAACAGAGCAAACCACAGCTACCTGAGAGGACTTACCGACGTCGTCCGCTTCGCGTGTAGAGTTCTGAATCCTCTTCGGCCCCTCACAGGTGTCGGCTAGATGCTCAGTCCCGCATCCGGGGTTCTGGCACCAGCTGTGGTCCCGGGTTTCTGGCACCAGCTGTGGCGCGCCCCCTGACCAGCAGGGGAAGAAAGACCACCGACACGAGGATTCTTCTCTGATCACGCTTTTAATGAAGCCTGCTTGGTTGAGGGAGAGCTGGAAGTGAGGGGCCCTGAGCTGGGAGGAGTGGCAGCTTATATGCAGGCTGAAAAGATGTTCCCCCCTAACAGGACACTAGTCAGGCTAGGATTGGTGCAAAGCTGTTGCTAGGCAAACTAAGGCAAGACTCATGCCAAAAATAGAATTGCTTATCTTGTTTACCACGCTTCTCAGCGCCATCTTGTAATGGCGGATCTCAAACACGTGTGGATCCCCACACCCTACTAAGAGGCCAGGAAAATGTTTATGTGGCTTTGACTTAATACACTATTATTACTCTCTCCTAAAATGATCAACAGACTCTAGAGTAGTCAATAAAGGAACTAAGAAAAATAGAATTACCTCCAAATATTCTTAGACTAATAAGTCATAGTAATTAGCTTTTCAACTATTGACCCCAAAATATTTTTTATTGATTTTATTGAGTTATACATTTTTCTCTCCTCATCTCCCTTCCCCTCCCCTCCCCTAAAACCCTCTCCTCCCATGGTCCCCATCTTGTCTTTTTCTACTTCCATGTAGATTAGATCCATGTATGTCTCTCTTAGGGTACTCATTGTTGTCTAGGTTCTCTGGGATTGTTATTTGTAGGCTGGTTTTCTTTGCTTTATGATTAAAAAAACACTTATGAGTGAGTATATATTGTTTGGTTTAATCCTAATAGAAGTCGCTCCATCGATGCATTAATAATTCCAATTAAACCAGATTAGACCAAATTAAAATGCCCGTGTTTAATAAATGCTGCACTCTCAGGTGGCTAGGAGCATGGCAAGGGAGAGAGAGACAGAGGGAGGACACACACAAACCAGAAAATCACATGTTCCTTGTTTTGGTGCTATCCTAAATACCCTGTAGGAGTGGTCCTGGCACTCCCCAGGGAGGGGTCAGCGATTGGCAGGCTGGGAGTTGGAGTCCAAGTGCTTGGCAGGCTGGGAGTTGGAGTCCAAGTGCTTGGCAGGCTGGGGTGACACTTCCAACTCAATATTACATTCCAGACTCTTAGGATATAGGGTTGTGACAAGGAGCTGAGGTGATATTTACGACCAACATTTTAGGTTCTCTTTGGATAAAGGGGCGTTGGCTCAAGTCTGACTACTTCCTGCAGGCATGGGGTGATGTGGGAGAAGGGAAAGCTGAGAGTTCGTGTAATATCCAGAACCTGAAAACAACTATATGCCCCTCAACCTAAAAACAATTTTTTTTTAAAAAAAGTGACACATTTACTCTCCGGAGTACTACTCAGTGGTAAAAAAAAACAATGACATCTTGAAATTTGCATGGAAATGAAAGGAACTGGAAAAAATATATTGAGTGAGGTAACCCAGACCCAGAAAGATGAATATGGTATGTATTCACTCATATGTGGATACTAGCTCTAAAGCAAAGGATATTGAGGCTATAGTTCATGATCCTAGAGAAGCTAAGTAACAAGGTGGACCCTAAAAAAACATACATAGATCTACCTGGAAAGGGAAAATAGACAAGATTGCCTGAAAAAATTGGGAGCATGGGGTAGGGGGGAGTTGGGAGGGCAGAAGGGGAAGAGGACGAGAGAAGGGGAGGGGCAAGGAGAACTTAAGGGAATGGGACACAATCATGTCTGCACCATGATTTATTAAATGTTTTGTCATGAGGAGTCTCCTTTCTTGGAGTGCTAGCAGCAGAGGTGTACAACCATCCAATAATGATATCAATGAATGATTCACAATACTATATTAACTGAATTTAAATACTACATCGCTAGCCCCATGAACATAACATTTACCATAGACTATAGAGCAGCCATCCTTTCCTTCTCAGTTCACAGTTCATTTTCATGTTTCTCAGCATTGCAATTCTCCAACCCTGCTTACAGTTGTCACAAGACTTCTAATCCTCTCCAAAACTCATGGAAAACACTTGTCCCATGAGCCATTGGTTCCTGTCACAACATTTATCATGATATTTTCCCAAGAGTATCGCAAGAGACCCGAACAAACATACAATAGCAAAGGTTTTTCAATCCTTTTACATGGATGAGTTAAATATTCTTCACTATGTCAGAAGTTCTCTTGTGTTTCAAAAGGCACGTGACAGATGTACCATTTCCCAACAGAAACATTTGATTAAGAATTACACCAGCCCAGCCACAAAATCTTTGACTTACAACCTGTCCTGCCTGTAAGACTTATTAGAGCAATGGCAGCCCAGAGCTTTGTGGGAGTGGTCAACCAATGACAGGTAAAATTTGAGAGGCAGGCCATGAGAGGGAGCCCATGCCTGACACTGCCTGGATGACCAGAAACTGGAGGCTGCATAGCCCAAACACTACTGCCCCATTTGCTTCCCACAAAAAAAAAAAAAAAAATCACTGAAATGATTAATTCTGCTGTAGTAATAGATGGGTGCCTAGCCCAGCCTCATCAGAGAGGCTGCCTTGGCAGCTGGTGGGAGAGGATGCAGAGACCCACAACCAAACCTTAGGCAGAGATAGAGAGAGCCCAAGTTGGAGGTCTCTACTGGGTCCTTCCCCTTGCAGCTTTGGGTACCCTACAGAAGAGGAGGAGGACTTGTGGGAGACAGAATGGTTGAGAACACAGGGAGAGCAGGACCCAATGAATCACCTAAGCAGGGCACATGGAGACTCAACTAAAATGGCAATCACAGAGTCTGCATGTGTCTGTGTTAGGTCTGCGGCACATATTTTATAGTTGTTGGCTTAATGTTTTCAGGTGACTCCTGACAGTGGGACTGTCTCTGACTGTATTGCTTGCTCTTGGGACCCTTTTGTTTCCATTGGGCTGCCTTGACCACACTCAAGGTTAAGTTTTATGCCTGGTCTTATTGTATCTTCTTGTGCTGTATTTGGTTGATGTCTTTTCTGGGGGCAAACGGGGGGGGGGGTCAGGGCAGTGGTGGTAGAGGTGGGTGTGAATCTGGAGAAGACAAAAGGGAGGGCCTGGAAGGTATAGAGGGAAAGGAAGCTGTGGTTGGCATATATTGCATGAGAGAATAAATAAAAATTAAAAACGAGAATTATGACAAAATTGTGGAATTGTCCAGCATTTGCAAAATGTTTTCTGAAATTCTGCTTGGCAAATATTCTGTGGGGCAAGCATTAGCAACAGCAGAAGTTGTTTAAACACACAATACCTAGAGTCTTGTGATGGCATGGATGTTTCCTGAGGATCAGAAAAAGCTCTGCTAGATTCTGTGTGGAGGAAGGACCCAAGGTAACAATTTCAGGATCCTGCTCCAAATAGGTCACCAAAGCAATGGACTCAAAATGAGTAAGACATCAGAGAAACTTAGATTGTTTACCTTAAAATGGATTCTGTCCATTTATAAGTTGAAAGTCGACTAAGCATTTAGAAAATCCAATACACAGTTTCAAAAATGTTTTTAATTTAAATTGTTTGTAAATTCCTACATGAGTACTGTATTTACATAATTTCTACCCCATCACTTCCTCAATTCCTGTTTCCCCACTTGCTCTCAAATTCATGACCCCTTCTTTATTACTGCCATACACGTATGTGTATATGTAAAAGCTACTAATTCCATTTAATATTGGTAATTTCTCTTTGTCTTTGTCTCTTTCCCTCCCACCCCACCCCACATTCTGTGTGCATTTGTATTTATGTCTGGATATTGGGCTTGGATAATCTATCACAGATTTCATCCCTGAAGAAAAATGAATACTTCTTCCATGAAACACGCATACTGGGCAACTTTTCGCTTAGGGGTGGAGCTTTTATGCTTTCCACTATCAGTGTTTACAAGTCAGCTGGTGCATTTCTATTAATCTATGTATCGTCATGTGGCAGTGGCTTACTGCAGATTCAAACTGGTATCCAACTCAGGCAGAGGATCCATGGCTTCTCTGACTCTGCCCTTTTTCCTCCCAGCATTCAGTTCTGTTTTCTCCACCCACCTAAGTTCCACCCTATCAACTAGGTCAAAGCAGTTTCTTTATTCATTAACCAATGAAAGCAATACACAAACAGAAGGACCTCCTACACCATATCCTCTTTTCTGTTTAAACAAAAAGGAAGGCTTTAACTTTAACATAGTAACATTACATACAACAAACAGGTATTAAGCAAGGATTACAGTTACAATATTTATATCTACTTTATCTTTTATCATAACTAAGGAAAGCTATATTATTACAATTTATTCTTCAACTTCATCAAAGATTCCAGAAGGATACAATATTACCTAAGTAAACAGGAAGTACATTGTAAGCAACTTCCAAAATTCTAGAATTGACAGAGACATCTTTCTGCCTGGACAGTCACCCAAAGTTTTTCTGTAGCGTTGGGGCTACTGATTGATAAATGTAAATGGTTTGCCACACTGATTACATTCATAGGGTTTTCCCACAGTATGTGTTCTTTTTTATATTTGAAGATGACTGCTATGTTCAAAGGATTTACCACAATGATTACATTCATAAGGTTTCTCTCCAGTATGTGTTTTTTTGTTTTGTTTTGTTTTGAGACAAGGTTTCTCTGTAGCTTTGGATCCTGTCCTGGAACTAGGTCTTATAGATCAGGCTGGCCTCAAACTGACAAAGGTCCACCCGCCTCTGCCTCCTGAGTGCTGGGATTAAAGGCATGTACCACCACCGCCTGGCTTTCAGTATGTGTTCTTACATGTTTTTTAAGATTATAGCATTGTGTAAAGGCTTTACCACATTGATTACATTTATAAGGTTTCTCTCCAGTATGTGATCGTATATGTTTTTGTAGATTACAGCATTGTGTAAAAGTTTTGCCACATTGATTACACTCATAGGGTTTCTCACCAGTGTGTATTCTTTGATGTTTTTTAAGACCAATGCATTGTGTAAAGGCTTTACCACATTGATTACATTCATAGGGTTTCTCACCAGTGTGTGTTCTTCGGTGTTTTAGAAGACTACTGCCTTGTGTAAAGGCTTTACCACATTGACTGCATTTATAGGGCTTCTCACCTGTGTGTACTCTTTCATGTATTTGAAGATTTTTGTGATATGCAAAGTCTTTACCACATTGATTACATTTATAGGGCTTCTTACCCATGTGTATTCTTTTATGCATTTGAAGATTTTTGTGACATGCTAAGGCTTTACCACTTTGATTACTTTCATATTGTTTTTCTCTTGTATGTGTTCCATTAAAATGTATTTGAACACTAGCATGGTGTGCAAAGACTTTACCAAATTGATTACATTTATAAGGTTTTTCTCCAGTATTTGTTTTTTTATGTATTTGGATACTACTGCGTTGTGTAAAGGCTTTACCATATTGATTGCATTCATAGGGTTTCTCTCCAGTATGTATTCTTTCATGTATTTGAAGATTACTGCATTGTGCAAAGGCTTTACCACATTGATTACATTCATAAGGTTTCTCTCCAGTATGTGTTCTTTTATGTCTTTGAAGATGACTATGTTGTATAAAGGCTTTACCACAAAGATTACATTCATAGGGTTTCTCTCCAGTATGTGTTCTTTTATGTCTTTGAAGATGACTGTGTTGTGCAAAGGCTTTACCACAATGATCACATTCATAGGGTTTCTCTCCAGTATGTATTCTTTTATGGCTTCGGAGATGACTCTGGTATGCAAAGGCTTTACCACATAGATTACATTCATAGGGTTTCTCTCCAGTATGATTTTTTTTATGTATGTGAAGACTTTTGCATCGTGTAAAGGCTTTACCACAGTGATTGCATTCACAGGTTGTCTCTCCAGTATGAGTACTTTCATAGCTGCAAGGATAATTGGCACATGTAAAAAAAAAATGGTTCACCACATTTCATACACGGTTAAGGTTCACCACATTTCATACACTGTTGAATCTGTATATGTGTATGAATTAATTTCATAATTTGGTTAAATTGTAAAAAGAAATCAGATCTTACAGTTTTATCAATGTTTTTGTGTTCATGTTGCTCCCCATTATTAGGGCTTGTTTTACATTTTGAAGACACCTATGATGGTAAGACCCTTTATTAATCAGATCACTATACAGAATCTTTTTTTCTGTATGTAATTTTTTACATATTTGAAGACACCTGGAAAAAGTCAGACATTCACATGTGGTATGCTATGTCTGTTCATATTCCTATAGTCACATGAGTGGTATACAGAGTGCTAACAAGAAAAGCAAGAATACCAAATAAAAGATTTACACATTGAATAGCATAGTTTGACTATCTATTCCTCACAGACATATAGTATAGGCATTATGTTTTCTCAGCAATGACTGCCCCTTGACTCTTGACTCTAACTGCCCCGAACTAAATTTAGTACAGTCATAGCAAGCACATGGCTAACACTAGCTTTACTATGCACCGTTTGCTTATTAGAAAGCTTTGGAAATGTACTTATCACGCCTTCAATATATATACATTTTTCAATATGAGTGGTAAGAAACTAAATAGATCGGCAGTTCTATAGCATAGCTCTCATGGAGCTATGATTCAAAGGGTGAAATCTGTTAAGGCATTGCTTGCTTGTCTTCTTTCTTAAGAATGTCTTGTAAATGCAATTCACCTATCTATAACTGAGGAATATGGTTTTGTGATAATTTAATAATCATCAGTGCGCATGAAGCTGTGCTTCTTTACACTCTTGCCTTTGTTTAAAACATCTAGAGTGCATTACAATTTCTTCAGAGGCACATTTGTATCCGCTTGCACATGATAATTACCTTCCATGAATTCTGGAACTTTGACAATGTTCTTCAATATTATGGTCTTCCCAACTGTATCCTAAAAAAAAAAAAATAGCACCAGAACATATATGGTATATAATTGAAAGTTGTACAAAATTTAAGTTGCTATCTTCAGTAAAACTTAGAAGCTTGCCTGATTTACTTGCCTCACTCTTCTTTCTCAATCAGATTGTAAAAGATTGTCAAAAAATAAGGACCGATGTTCCCTTATTTGAAACCCTGAAGGAAAATTCAATCTCACCTATGATAGCGAGGTAATACCTGTGGGTCTCCAGCATCACCTCTTTGTAGAGACTCCTTTGCGAAGGATCCAGCAACTTCCACTCTTCCCAAGTGAAGTCAACATGTACATCATCATAGGTCACTGCATTCTGAAATGTCCCAAATATGTGTACAACAGAGATCATGATATTGACAACATGGTAAACATAGACTTCTCTGACTGTATAGTCATAAGTCTCTGGTGGTCCTCACACATATTCCATGACACAGACATTATAACATAATCACAAAATATTTTTGGGAGGTGTGAATGGGATATCACAGTGCAAGAGAAATCCCTATTAAAAACATAGAGAGAAAAGTAAACAAATCAACAGTAAACATGAGAGAAATTGTGTAAACAATTACAAATTAGAAAAGAAAAGTAAAATGGACAAGCTGTGGTAGAGGCTCACACATTTAAACCCTGCACTCAGAAGTTAGAGGCATGTATTGAAAGACCCCCGGAGTTGGGAGACTCTCACCCAAGTCTCAGGATAACATGACCCACTGAAAACTCATGAGAGACTGTCCTTGCTGTAATCACACGAGGTTTATTGACAGGAGCCAGCATGCTGGGGCCGAGATGCATATCCCATGCAGGGGTAGAGGATAGCTGGGAGAAGGAGTATTTAAGGGAAGAAATAGCAACCCAAAGTGGGGAGGGAGGGCGTCATTGGAAAATTCTGAAAATACCAGTGATAATCACAAGGAGGTAATTCCCTGTTTCTCAAGATTGTTCTCAAGATTATAATCTAACTTTGTGGTCAGCCAGTTCCTGGAACAGGGACATGGAACCAGCTAACCTAGATTTTTGGCTCTACTCTTCCTGGATTTATCCTGGTCTTTCAGTATATCTGCCTCACAGTTAAATTCCAGCCTAGGTTACGCAGTCAGTTCATGGACAGCCAAAGTACATATTAAGACCCTGTCTCCCCTACAAAAATCAGTCAAAAAAAACAAAAGAGATATAAAGAACTCAGAGGTTTTTACTGATGTTTCTACAAAAAGTTCTGTATTTATCTTCCAGAAACCTGACATGCCCCAATTTAAAGTATAATATTAATAAGAATATACTAAATGGTACAGTGAGTTTAAATAGTTACAAATGGACAGGTGAAAACATGAGTAATTTAAATGTTGATCATAAATGATCAAATAGGGAAGAAGAAATGGCTCAGTAGTAGGGAGCTCTTGCTGACCTTGAGGTGGTCTCAATGGACAGTACTTATTTGGAGGATCACAACTATCCATTATCTCAAGTTCAGAGTTGAACTACCATCTTGATCACTGTCAGGGCCAGGTACACACACAGTACATACCCATAGATACAGGTAAAATACTTACTTTCATTGATGAATTCAAAACATGTACAACATGGAGGAAGAAAGTTATGTGCATGCAGTTCAGAGTCACTGAGCTCCCCCTGGGTTAGGTCAGCTGCTTCTATGGGTTGCCCCATTACGGTCTTGATCACTTTGCTATATTATCGCTCCTGCGTTTCCTCGATTGAATTCCAGGAGCTCTGCCCAGTGCTTAGCAGCTCAGCCCAGGACTGATATTAGTTTATCCAAGTGCTTAGCTTGTGTGGCTAGGACGGTTTGTGGGGCCATTGGCACTGAAACCAGATTTATTCATAGTGCATGAACTGACTTTTTAGAGCCCATTCCTTGTGGAAGAATACCTTGATCTACCTAGTTGGGTGGAGGAGGTTGGTCATGTGATGTGACAGACTGTTGATTCTCCATGGGAGGCCTCATACTCTGTGAGGATTAGACAGGGGTGGGGAGTGAAAGGAAAGAAGGGAAGGGAAGGAGATTGAAAGGTAAAATTAAAAAAAAAAGAATGTTTAAAAATCAAAACAAAATAAAATAAATCACCCATGGCAGCATAAGTATCCACATTCTTGCCAGGCTGTGGTGGCACAAGCCTTTAATCCCAGGACTCGGGAGGCAGAGGTGGGCATCTCTGTGACTTTGAGACTAGCCTGGTCTACAAGACCTCATTCCAATACAGGCTCAAAGCTAAAGAGAAACCCTGCCTTGAAAAACCAAAAAAATATCCACATTCTCCAACTAGGAAGGTTGAAGTTTGAAAGCAGATTTTGGTCATGCACTTCTGACTAGACCATGAGGTTTAGGCTTGGCTTTCACAACCTGAATAGCAGAGGCAGCCACCAATCAAAACTGGGGGCAGAGGATTCAGGTGTAGCTTAGGAGTTTAAGTTTCCTCACATGGTCAAAAAAAAAAAAAAGGCTTAATGATAGGCAGTAAAAGAAGCTCAGAGGAAAAAAAATACCTGTAAACCGTTTACATTGTGTTTTCAAATGTGAATAGGCTTATGAATAAAAAGAAAATGGGTATGTAGTTGATGAAAGAAAAAAAATAGATTGAAAATAACAAAGTAGGAAAACCACAGCCTGCTACTACACAGAGGACCAAGAAGTAGGTGGCAACCCACAAGGTGGGACATACCACTCTCTAGGCCCTCCATACTAGGGGCAAAACCCCCGGACCCTCCCCCTCAGCTTCTTCAGCTTCTCTAGCCAGCCTGCAGGTGAGTTTCCTGCTGGTAGGCTGCTCCAACTCCCCCATCCCATCCATTGGACTCTGCAAGTTACAAGTCCCACTCGGCCCTTAAACCCTCCAATCCCTCCTCCACCCCTGCAGCTTCAGAAAAAGTCTGAAACCCAAGCTGCAACTACGTGAAGAGGGACAAGAGAGAGGACCAGGAGGGGAACTCTGAAGCACACGCTGTGACTCAGAGAGGGGAACAATAGAGCCAACCAAAAGAGCAGGCCAAGATAGAAGGCCAAGAGGGACCTCAGTGACCCCCTGAGACAGTGACTGTATTCAACAGACCACGAACAGTTTACAAACACACAGTCAGGGCAAGGATTGACCAAAGAGGCAGAGACACTAGTGGCATCAAATGGAGGAAGAGATGGGTTGGTGCCAATGCAAGAAATTAATCATCAACTTCAAAAGCAACATGGTAACACCAGAACCCAGTCATCATACAACAGGAAGACTTGATCATCCTAACCTAGAAGAAGCAAGCTAAATGCCCCTCAAGCCCCTCGACCAAGAATGGATAAAAAAAATTGTGGTACATTTACACAACAGAGTACTACACAGGAAAAAAAAATCTTGAAATTCCAGGCAAATGGATGGAGTTAGGACACATCATTTTGAGTAACCCAGACACAGAAAGACAATTATCATATGTACTCACTCATAAGTGGTTTTTAAACATAAAGCAAAGAAAACCAACCTACATATAACAATCCCAGAGAACCTAGATAACAATAAGGATTCTAAGAGAGACATACATGGATCTAATCTACATGGAAAGTAAAAAATTACAAGATCTCCTGAGTAAATTGGGAACATGGGGACCTTGGAAGAGGGTGGAAGGGGAAGGGAGAAGCAGGGAGGAGAGCAGAGAAAAACGTAGAGCTCAATAAAAATATAAAAATAAAAAGGAATAAACTGACAAAAAATATTCCACCTAAACACAAAAGACTATATCTCCTTCTCAGCACCTCATGAAACCTTCTCTAGAATTGGCCACATACTTGGTAACAAAGCACACCTTAACAGATACAAAAAAATTGGAGTAATCCTTGTATCTTATAGGATCACTAACTATGGTTTAAAGTTAGAATTTAACAACAACACTAATTGCAGAAAGCCTACAAGCTCATAGAGATTGATTAGTACTCTATTGAATCACCTCTTGGTCAAGGAAGAAACAAAGAAAGAAATGAAGATTTTCTAAAATTCAAAGAAAAATAATGCACAACACACCCAAACGTATAGGACACTATGAAAGCAGTGCTAGAGGAAAAGTTCATAGCACAAAGTGCCTACATAAAAAAAGTGGAGAAATCTCACACTAGTGACTCAACAAAACACCTGAGAGCTCTAGACCAAAAAGAAACAGACTCACCCAGAAGGAGTGGATGAAAGGAAATAATCAAATTGAGCTCTCAAATCAATAAAATATAAACAATACAAACAATCAATGAAACAAAGAGATAAGTCTTTGAAATAAATCAATAAAATAGATAAACCTTTATCTAAATTAATCAAAAGGCAGAGAGAGAACATCCACATTAAAAAAAAATCAGAAATGCAAAAGGGAACATAGCAGACATTGAGGAAATCATTAGGTCATACTTCAAAAACCTGTACTCCAAAAAACTCGAAAATGTAAAGAAATGGATAATTTTCTGGATAGGTACCACATACCAAAATTAAATCATGACCAGGTGTTCAATTTAAATAGACTTATAAACAGCAAGGAAATAGAAATCAGTCAACAACCAAAAAAAGTCCGAATCCAAATGGTTTCAGTGCAGAATTCTACCAGAATGTCACAAAGAGCTAATACCTATATTCCTCAAAGTGTTCCTCATAATAGAAACAGAAGGAACATTGCCAAACTTTTTATAAGGCTAGAGTTATCCTGATAACAAAGCCACACAAAGACTCAACCAAGAAAGAAAATTAAGGACCAATCTCACTCTTTAACATAGGGGCAAAATGCTCAATAAAATACTGTCAAACTGAATCCAAGAACACTTCACAAATCATTAAATATAATCAAGTCTTCTTCACCCCAGAGATGCAGGAATGGTTCAACATACAAAAATGCATTAAAGTAATCCACCATATAAATAAGCTGAAAGATTAAAAACAATGTGATCATTTCATTAGATACTGAAAAAGCATTCAACAAACTCCAATACCCTTTCATGATGAAGTTCTTGGAGAGACTGGGGACACAAGGAACATATCTAAGCATAATAAAAGCAATTTACAGCAAGTCAACAAACAACATGAAATTAAACGGAGAGAAACTCAAAGTGATTCCACTAAAAGCAGGAACAAGACAAGGCTGTCCACTCTCTCCATATCTATTCAGCATAATTCTCCAAGTCCTGGCTAGAGCAGCAAGACACCAAAGGGAGTTCAAGGGGATTAAAATTGGAAAGAAGTCAAATTGTCACTAGTCGCATATGATATGATGGCATACATAAGTGAACCAAAAGGCTCTACTAGGGGACTCCTAAAGCTGATAAATCCAAAATCAACTAAGAAATCACTAACCCTACTATATACAAATGATAAAGAAGCTGAGAAAGAAATGAGAGGAACATCAACCTTCACATTAGCCACAAATAACATGAAATACATTGTGGTAACACTAATCAAGAGAGTGAAAAAGAACTTTAGGTCCTTGAAGAAAAAATTGCAGAAGATACCAGAAAATGGAAAGATCTCCCATACTCTTCTATAGGTAGTACTGACATAATAAAATGGCCATCCTACCAAGAGCTACCTTTAGATTCGAAGCAATACCCATGAAAAGACCAACACAATTCTTCACAGACATTGAAAGAACACTGATCCACTTCATATGGAAAAACAAAAAGTAAGAATAGCCAAAACAATCCTATAAAATAAAGGAATTTTTGAAGGCATCACCATCCTTGACATCAAGCTCTATTAGAGCTACAGTAAAGAAAACAGCTTGGTAATGGCATAAAAACAGACAGGTTGACCAAAGGAATTGAATCAAAGACCCAGATATTAATCCACACACCTATGAACATCTAATTTGTTGACAAAGAAGTTAAAATTATACAATGGAAAAAGATAGGATCTTCAACAAATGATGCTGCATAACTGGACAACAACATGTAGAAGAACGCAAATAGATCCATACCTATCCCCATGCACAAAGCTCAAGTCCAAGTGGATTAAAGAGCTCAATGTAAATCTGACCACACTGAACATGATAGAACAGAAAGTGGGAAGTAGACTTCAATGCATAATCACAGAAGACCATTTTCTAAATAAAACCCTACTAGTACAGACACTGAGAGGAACAATAAATAAACAGGACCTCCTGAAACTGAGAAGCTACTCTAAAGCAGAGGACACAGTCAATAAGACAGAAAGGGATCCACTGAATGGGGAAAGATCTTCACCAACCTCATATCAGACAGAGATCTCCAAAATATATAAAGAACTCAAAAATTCAACATCAAAATTCCAAATAATTCAATTTAAAAAAATGGGGTACAGAACTGAACAGAGAAGTCTCAACAGAAGAATTTCAAATGGCCTAAAGACTCTTGAAGAAATGTTCAACATCCTTAGCCATTAGGAATACACAAATCAAAATGACTCTGAGATACCATCTTACACCAGTCAGAATGGCTGTGGTCAAAAACACCAATGATAGCATATGCTGGAGAGGATATGGAGTAAGGGGAGAACTCTTCTTTGCTGGTAGCAATGCAAACTTATACAACCACTCTGGAAGTCAGTATGGCTTTCTCAGAAAATTGGGAATCAGCCTACTTCAGGATCTAGCAATATCATTCTTGGGCATATACTCAAAAGATGCTCAATCATACTGTAAGGACATTTGTTCAACTATGTTCATAGCAGCATTATTTGTAATAGTCAGAACCTGGAAACAACCTAGATGCCCCTCAACTAAAGAATGGATAAAGAATATATGGCACATATACACAAAGGATTACTACTCACTATTAAAAAATAATGACATCTTGACATTGAAATGCAAATGAAGAGAACTAAAAAAAGCCATCCTGTGTGAAGTGATTAGGAACCAGAAAGATAAACAGTGTATGTACTCACTCATAAGTGAATACTAGCTGTAAAGAAAAGGATCTTGAGAATACAGTTCATGATCTTAGACAAGCTAAGTAACTAAGTAACTCCCACCCCCAAAATACATAGATCCACTAGGAAAGGGAAAATAGGCAAGATGGCCTGACAAAATTGGGAGCATAGGGGTGGGAAAAGAAGGAGGGGGTGGAAGTGGAGAAAAAGAGAGGAGGCAAGAACTACAGAAAAACTGTTAGCTACTCCAGATGGAGGAAGCATAAAGATGAGAATGAGGAAAGAGATATTTTGATTGAGAGAGCCATTATAGGACTAGCAAGAAACCTGGAACAAGAGAAATCCCAGGTACCATCCACAAGGATTGACCCAGCTAAAACCCTAAGCAATAGAGAAGGTGCCACCCAGCTGACCTGAGAATATAAACACCTGGGTGAAGGAAAAATGAATTTAATTTCTTTCTGTTTCAGTTGGTATTCAGAATATAATAAACAGCAGAGATCAAGTAACTCATACAGAAGAGGCCTCACCAGCTCTGCCCTTCCAACCCAGCAGACAGGGTAATAGTCTGGAAAGTTAGAATTTTAGTACACATCCTTCTATGCTCCCAGAGCACTTCCTGTTCCTTGTCCAGAGCACAGGATCCTTCGTGTACACACTCCATTACACACTCAATGTCCAGTGCAGCCAACCCTTTGCTTCTTAGTTTTGAAGTTCAGCAGCCAAACAGGTCACATTCAAACAGTGAGTGTTGTTAAAGCAAAAAAGAGGCCATGGGTTAGAAAACAATGAGAAGCCATGGTAAGACTTGGAGGCAAGAAAGAGACTCCACATATGACATAGTTTTTATGTCAAATAGTTATTTTGAAAAGGTGAGCCGGCTTTAGGGCCATAAACTCCAGTGAATAAGGATTTGAAAGAGAGCACACCAAGGATTACTCACACCTTTCTCTCAGCCAGTATATCTTAAACCTGGTTACATGATAAGGTCAGTCCTTTATCCAAATTCTGGATTGCCCAGGTCTGTGGATCTCAATGAATGACAGCTCAGATCATTTACAGAGCATCTAAAGTTGATGCTCTGAGTTCACATTTCTAATATCAGCTACCGCCAATGCAGGAAGCTTTCACCTTCCTTCCTGTGCTGTGACTACATCAGATTCAAAGTTGGTTAATGAACGCGATTCTTACACAGGTTGTTCTTCATTTTGTAACTCCCTAGGAAAAGTTAAGTTAGAGAGATTGGAGGACACTCATTCCCTGGTCTCTTAACCTTCTAACTGAACAGTCAAGGCCCAGCATGGAAGGAGCTGCAGGACTGTCTTTCCAGCAATGAGCAGCAGAGGCAGTACTAGGCACTGAAATCAATTCTCAACTTTATAGCTCCAGGCAAGCCTGGGATACAGGAGATATTGCTCCAAACAAATATAAATAAATCAATAGCACTCGATAAAAAGGGAATAAAATTCTAAGGAAAGATTGGAGAACAGAAATACAGATGAGAGCACAAATGAACATAAAGAAAATGGTAAAATATGATACCATAAGTGACTTTTTAAAAAGATAAAAATAATGGATTAGGATTCAAAAATTTAACTATATTGACTTTGAAAAAGAATAGGTCCTTTCCTAGTAGAATAAGAGATTGATTGATCTTGACTATATGCACAGGTTGGCTGCTGAGATCTGTAACCTGTCATACAGTTACAGACAATTGCCCTATTCTCTAACATAAATGTACAAAGCAGGAATGAACATATCTGCACAAGAAATTCACTGATTGCACATTTACTTTTTATTGCCGCCAGGTAACTTTCTAATATTGTTCACCCACCAATCCAGTCTGACTTGAATCACATGACATGAATTAATACATGCTGGAAAATTACAACTGAACTCCTCTTTCCACAATGAGGTCCTTTTTTCATAATGGTGACTCCAGCAGCAGGATTGCCTACCCTGCTTCACTTCTGTGTTGTACACCATAAACTATTCCTGCTATTCTGGTCTGGAAGCCAAAGCCATGTTCTACATGCAAATACTTTTCCTGTAACTGCAATGGACAGTCGACCACACGACTCAATGAATAATTTTAAATCTCTGAGGTGGTACAGTCATTCAATTTAAGAATGTTGGAGGTGTAATACAGAGGATAACAAAATCATGGCCCTGAAGTACAATAGTCTCAAATCAAGGCCACCTGAGTCAAAAGAAGAAAGCTTGTCTCAAAACTATCTTTCTAAAAGGCTGGAAATGCCCTGCGTAATGCCCTGGACCAGGCCATTAACAGTTCTATATTCCTAGTTTTAGAAAAAGAGCTCTGTTTTATTCTCCAGACATCAAGACCTTGGGCAAAGCTCCTGAGGCCTAGACACCAGGCTTTTCTCTTTCTCATTCTCTCTAGAATGTTCTTTCTCTCTGTCTGAGGGTCAAAATGAAAGTGTTGCTCCACCAAGACAGGTCTCAACACCAGTGTTTACTTTTCAAGTAGTTGTCACCTGGTGTCATACTGCCCCTCTCTCAGAAGTAATCTTGTCTCAAGGAGAAAACTGGAACTTTAAGACACACCAGGCATTTAGGTAGACGCTGTAAAGCCTCCTTAAGCACCTTGCTAGAGGCCTGCTCTTTGATAGGTGAATGGGACTAGGAGACTTTTGTCAACCTGGGTGTAATGATTTGCAGTCAAATGTCAGAAAAATCCTGGTGATAAAAGTGTGTGTACCCTAGCATTCTAACTCTACCGGGCCTGGTTAGCATTTACTTATCTTTGGGATGTTTTAGAGGCAGCCCTCCCTCAGTTAAATTTTACATTCTTTGCCTTTCGAGCTCCTAAGTACTGGTAAATCATTTATATCACCAAGTCTACTCTTCCACATCACAGTGTAGTGTAGTGCTAACCAACATAAGAGATTCCTTTTACAACCACCACAAAAGTAAATGTAATTGGACCGTTCACGAAACATTTAAATGCAAAAAATGCTTAAGATACTGGAAAAACTAGGTCTCTCCAAGTTTGGCAATATCCTTTTCATGGCTGCACCAAAAGTACATTATTGTTGACTACAAATACATTTCTACACACATTTTTAAGCTCTCAGTGCTGTGCACAGACGCCGCCCAAAGACCAGTTATTCAGATGCCTGTTTGGTACAGGGAGTTGCAAGGACCATGTGGAAATTCACAGGTTAAAGAATCTTGACTGCAGATTCCCACCCAGGCCTCAGGAGAACCAGACACACTGACTTCTGCACCTCCTCATCCGCTCTCCACCATCTGGGGACAGTAGCCCCTTGCTCACCATTTTATGGCATTCCTGCTCGCCCATGACTGGCTCACAGCTCCCTGAAGCAGAACTTGAAGTGCAGTACACCAAAACAATGGCACCAGCTCCTCTGCAAATCCAGCCTAGGCTCCCGGAAAGACCCTGCACCACTTGGGACTGGCAGTTCAGTCTGGAGACTCTGATTGGCTAGTGAAGCCTGAGTGACAAGAACACTGGCTTTAGGATTACAGTGTACTTAAAGACTCAGCACAATGGTTCTTGACTCTGCTTTCCACCTCAGACCCAGACCTTTCCCAGATCTACAGCGATTTGCATTTCAATATCACTTACCCCAGGCTCCAATTGCTGACTCTGCTGTCTTCCCGCAGTCCATAAGCACTTCCCTTTCTTCCCCTGCTCAGGGTGTGTGAGTAACTTACACAACACTTTCCTCAAGACGAAGTGGAATGATTCTCTGTCCCATAAATGGAAACGTATCCAGAATATTAGCTATTTTAAAGAGAGAATTAAGAACACAAAGGAGATTTTTTTTTCTCTTGTTTCTCGCTGAGGTCATGTGAACTGAAGATACTTTCTAAGTGTAAGTCACTTGCACTTCTGAGAACTAGAAGAGAAATTCAGGGACCAACTAAAAATCTGTTAGATCTGTGTCCCACTAGAAAGCTAAATGATGGCTCATTACTTTTGAAGTGCTTTTCTAGAACTCAGAGAAAACTCTTGACAAATGAATAATAATAAAAAGAGTAGGTTCAGGGTAAATTGAATACTTAAGAGAACAATGGAAGTAGGAAGACTGTCTTATGAGTACTATTGTTAGCCAGCACACCTTCCTCAGGGGGCAGGTGAAGAAAAAACACTGCTACATAATTCAAGGGTCTCTACACGAGCAGGACTGGTAGAAATCAGTCTCTCCATGTTGGTAGAAAGTGGGTTTATTAGAATGCCTCATAGGCTGTGGTCCAGTTAGTCCTACATTGACTGTCTGCCAATGGGAAGTTCAAGACTGCAGTTGTTGTTCAGTATATGAGGCTGGAAGTCACAGCTGGTCCTCAGTATACACCAATTCAAGAACATGGGCGATCCTTCCATTTTCTGGTGTCCTATTCAATTTCTTTCTTCAAAGCCTTAAAGTTCTTCTCAAACAGATCGTTCACTTCCTTGGTTAGTGTTATCCCAAAATACTTTATTCTATTTGTGGCTATTGTAAAAGGTGGTGTTTCTCTGATTTCCCTCTCAGCTTCTTTATCCTTCGTGTATAGGATGGCTACTGTTTTTTTTTTTTTGAATTGATCTTGTATCCTGCCATATCACTGAAGGCATTTATCAGCAATAGGAGTTCTTTGGTAGAGTTTTTGTGGTCACTGATGTACACTATCATATCGTCTGCAAATAACAAAAGTTTGACTTCTTCCTTCCCAACTCAAATCCCCTTGATCTCATTATGTTGTCTTATTGCTATTGCTAGAACTTCAAGCACTATGTTGAAGAGATATGGAGAAAGTGGACAGCTTTGCTTTGTTCCTGATTTTAGTGGAATGGCTTTGAGTTTCTCTCAATTTCATTTCATCTTAGCTGTTGGCTTGCTGTATATTGCTTTTATTATATTTAGGTATGATCCTTGTATCCCTAATCTCTCCAAGACTTTATCATAAAGGAGTGTTGAATTTTGTCAAATGCTTTTTCAGCATCTAATGAAATGATCATATTGTTTTTTTCTTTCAGTTTATTTATATAATGAATTACATTGATATATTTTCATATGTTGAACCTGCCCTGCATCTCTGGGATGAAGCCTACTTGATACAAAACATTTGTTCAACTATGTTCATAGCAGCATTATTTGTAATGGCCAGAACCTGGAAACAACTTAGATGTCCCTCAATGGAGGAATGGACAAAGAAAGTGTGGAACATATACACATTAGAGTACTACTCAGCGGTAAAAAAACAATGACATCTTGAATTTTGCATGCAAATGGATGGAAATAGGAAACACTATACTGAGTGAGATAACCCAGACCCAAAAAGATGAATGTGGTTTGTACTCACTCATTAGTGGACTCTAGCCATAAACAAAGGACATTGAGCCTATAGTTCACAAACCTAGAGAAGCCAAATAATAAGGTGAACCCAAAGAAAAACATATATAGATTCTCCGGAAATTGGAAGCAGACAAGATTGCCAGGCAAAAGTTGGGAGCATGGAGGTGGGGATAGGGGGAAGGGAAGAGGAGTAGGGAGAAGGGAGAAGGGAAGGATTGGGGAGAGCTTGGGTGAGTGGGAGGGTTGAGATGGAGGAAGGGTGGATATAGGAGCAGGGAAGAAGATATCTTCATTAAAGGAACCATTTTAGGGTTGGCAAGAGACTTGGCTCTAGAGGGGATCCCAGGTGTCAATGGGCATGTCCCCAGCTAGGTCCTTGGGCAGCAGAGAAGAGGGTGCCTGAAGTAGCCTTGTCCCATAGTCACACTGATGAATATCTAGAATATCACCATAGAACCTTCATCCTGTGATGGATGGAGATAGAGACAGAGACCCACATCAGAGCACTGGACTGAGCTCCCAAGGTCCAGTTGAAGAGCAGAAGAGGAAAGAAGATGAGCAAAGAAGTCAGGACCGCGAGGGGGAAAAAGGAGGGTGAGTAGGGGAGTGGGAGAAAAATGGGAGGAGGGGAGGAGGTGGAAATTTTGAATGGTATTATTTATAAAGCAATAAAAAAGGGGAAAAAAAGAAAAAAAGAAAAAAAAACAAGTAGGACATTTCCTTATAATTTACTTGGCTTGTTGCCACATGATAGAAAAACCTTTTAATACTCTTCCATTGAATATTTTTAGGACATTGAGGGCTCCAGCACATTTCCTATCAATAGCTGATCAATTTCATCATTACCTTGTGTTACAGGGCCTGGAAGACCCAAATGAGATGACTCTTATTCCTGATTATTTCTTGTAACTGAAGAAATAATGCCAAATCTGTATCATCTTGCATAAATTAAGCAGTTTCAATATGCAAAACAACTTTCAACATGTTGCAAATCAGTAACTATATTGAGAGTTTTTCTCTGTAAAATCCATTAATATCATCATAATAACGTATAATTCTGATTTTTAGACAGAATTGTAAGGTGTTTGAACCACCTTACTTAAACTTTCTGACTTATACCTTGTCTTTCCTGATTTATTTATATCAGTATCGTGTTTTCCTAAAACAAAATTCCCAGGAAAATTATAATTTCCTGGTGTCTACTGCTTCTCTAGTTCTTAACCAAAGAAAGAGAAATAAATGTCTCTTAAAATATCCTTATTCATACCAGAAAGGCAAATACCAGGTGGTATGGATAGTCCTTCTGTGTATGTGTTAATTTTATTGGTTATTAAGGGAGCTGCTGTCGACCAATGGCTTAACAGAATATAGGCAGGCAGGGATATATAGAGAGAAAGTAGGTGGAGTCAATGGAACAGCCAGGGGAGAAAGAGGAGAATTCCCAGGCAGAACCTTGCTGGTAGGCCACAAGCCTCATGGTAAAATATAAAAATCATAGAAATAGGTTAATGTAAGATATAAGAGCTAGCTAGCAATACGCTTAAGTTATTGGTCAAGCAGCAATTTAAATAATACAGTTTCTGTGCAATTATTTCAGGAGTCTGGGAGACTGGGAAGTGAACAGAAGCCTCCGACTACAACCAGAGATTAATGGGATGGAGACTTAGGAGCTTTAAGTTTGGAAGTCATGCTATGTGGAGGGCTGCAACCACATTCTCCATTACTTTAAGGGGCAGAGGTAGTTGACCTCTGTGACTTCAGGGTGTGGCAGTACACACCTTTAATCCCAACACAAGGGAGGCAGAGGTAGATTAACCTCTGACTTCAAGGGGCAGAGGCAGATTGACCTCTGTGACCTCAAGGTGTGGTAGTATACGCCTTTAATCCCTATGCCTGGGAGGCAGAGACAGATTTCTGTGAGTTCAAGGTGTTGCAGCACACGCCTTTAATAACTTTCCACTGCTGCTGTCCCTGCCTACTTCCGAGGCGTCATCTGGGTTGATGGGCAGCGGACCAATCCAAGAGTGACACGTCCAAAGCGAGGACTGTTTCCTATATAAGGGATGGGTTCCCCTCATTCTGGGTCTCCGCTTTGTAAGCTTATGCTCTCTCTCTCAAGACGCATTAAAGCTTTTCTGCAGAAGGATCCTAAGTGTGTCGCGTTGTTCTTGCTGGTGAGACGGTAGCGTGGGACAATGCTATACCTACACCTGTGAAAGGAAGTATCCTGGATATATATAGCTGTGAGGGGAATCCTCATTGTTGGGAAATCATGCTATAACTGAAGCTGTAGAGGGAAGGTATCCTGGATATCTTCAGATCTGACGTGAAAGACACCATGACTGCTGTCAATAGCTGTGAAGTGAAGGAATCTTTAATGCATAAATCTGGGAGGAGAAAGAAACCTTGACTGTCGGGAACTCAGGCTATTCCTGAAGCTATGTTCTGGTTGGGAATGATCTGCCCATAGGATGTTCCAATCCTGCTCTTCTCCATCAGAGCCCACACAGCTGAGTTCTGTTCCACTTGCTAAGAGAGCTTCCCAGGAAAGATGTCCATTGCTATTCTGCTCCACCCTAGTAGGGATTCCCAGCAGTGATGTCCATTTCATCTCAGCTTTGGACCAAGTTTTTAATTTTCTGTTTCACTCAATGAATGGAAAAACACCTAGAGAAATGTAGACATCTGTTCTGGGTCAAATAAAATGTTGCTACTTCTGCTCTACTCCCTAGATGGATTTCCTGAGCAGAGGGGTCTTTTTATTCCATGCTGTGATACCCTAGGAAGTTTCTAAACAGAGGTTCTGCACTGTTCCAGCAAAAGAAAAACTTCACCCTAAACTTACTCAAAAGATTTATTTGGGATGTGATAATGCAGATAATTGCCTGAATCTTTCTGAGTGGAAAAGATCAGCTGTCAACTGAATGGACATAAGTTTTATATGGGGCTTATTAGGGTTGAAGTTTTTCCAGGGAGATTTTTATTGGGGGAATTGAACAGACTTCATTCAATCCCTCAGTTTGAATAAGCTCAGAGATTTGCTGGAGTTTGTGTTCAGAAATTCATTGATTTTCCTGCTTGGGGATTGGTTGGGTTCACACTCAGTTGGTCAGAGGTAGAGAGCATTTCTTTAATGTGGGTTTCAGGGCCAAAGTGTTGTTATTTCACTGATTCTGGTTTCAGAATCACATAGGGCTTCATGAATTCAGTTTTTCCATGAACTTGGGGTAAGCAATGGATACTAGTCTGCTGAGAACCAGCTGCTCGCTCTCAAAATAGGCAAATTTGTGAAATCCGAGAAAGAAGTGCTGGTCCTGCCTGGATACTACTCCAGACACAAAGCCGGCACCATGAAGAACATTGATGATGGCACCTCAGACCACCCTTACAGCCATGTCCTCGTGGCTGAAATAGCCTGCTATCCTGGAAAAGTGACAGCTGCCATGGGCAAGAAGAAAGTCTCTAAGAGATCCAAGATCAAGTCCTTTGTGAAGGTTTATAACTACAACCCCTGATGCCCACAAGGTACTTTGTGGACATTCCCCTGGACAAAACGGTTGTCAACAAGGATGTCTTTAGGGATCCAGCCCTGAAACGCAAGGCAAGGCGGGAAGCCAAGGTCAAATTTGAGAAATGATACAAGACAGGGAAGAGTAAATGGTTTTTCCAGAAGCTTCGCTTTTAGGTATATTTTTGTTTATATCATTAAATGTTAAAAAAAATGGATACTATAAAGTTTGAATAGGTTTTTTGCCACTATCAATTTGTTTTAAATTATTTTAAATGATTTTTTTTCAAAATAATCTTGGGTAACTGGATGCAAGTATGTGGTATAAAAATCTTACCAAATACGATAAAATAAGACCTCAGTACTGGCTGGGCAGTGGTGACACATGCCTTTAATACCAGCACTCAGGAAGAAGAGGCAAGTGAATCCCTGTGAATTTGAGGCCAGTCTGGTCTACAAGAGGTAGTTTCAGGACAGCTAGGACTGTTAAACAGGGAAACCCTGTCTTGAAAAACCAAAATCAAAGCTAAACAAACAAAAAACAAAAAAAAACTTCAGTATTTTTCACACATACTCAAAGACTGTCATATTAAGTCTTTCAAATATTTATTGCATGCAAAATGTATTACTCTTGTATAAACTGCATAACTTTCCCAAAATTGCTATTTTTTTAGTTTTTTTTCTACAGTAATCCTTTTTGACATGACTTCAAAGACTACTGATAATTGTAAATGGTTTGCCACACTGACTACATTTTTAGGTTTTCTCTCCAGTTTGTATTCTGTTCTTCTCTATATTTGACGATGGCTCTAATGTACAAAGCCTTTACCACACTGATAACATTCATAGGGATTCTATCCAGGATGCATTCTTCTATGTATCTGAAGATTTCTGTGATGTGTAAAGGCTTTACCACATTGATTGCATTAAAATAATTTCTTTCCAGTATGTTCTCTTTTATGAATTGTAAAAGAACTGTCATAGGCAAAGGCTTTACCACATAGATTACATTTATAAGCTTTCTCTCAATTATGTTTTTTAAAAGCATTTTAAGATTGCCACACTGATTACATTCATAAGGTTTTTTCTCCAGTATGTATTCTTTTATGCATCTGAAGATAACTGCATCGTGTAAAGGCTTTACCACACTGATTACATTCATAAGGTTTCTCTCCAGTATGAATTCTTTTATGTCTTTGAAGAGAACTGCATCGTGTAAAGACTTTACCACACTGATTACATTCAAAAGGTTTCTCTCCAGTATGTGTTCTTTCATGTCTTTGAAGATGACTGTGTTGTGTAAAGGCTTTACCACATTGATTGCATTCATAGGGTTTCTCTCCAGTATGTGTTCTTCCATGGCTTTGGAGATTACTACGGTGTGCAAAAGCTTTACCACATTCATTACATTTATAGGGTTTTTCTCCAGTATGTGTTCTTTTATGCAATTGAAGATTTCGGTGACATGCAAAGGCTTTACCACATTGATCACATTCATAGAGTTTCACTCCAGTATGTGTTACTTTAAAATGCATCCAAAGACTTGATCGATGTGCAAAGGCTTTTCCACACAGATCACATTCATAAAGTTTATCTCCAGTATGCATTTTTTTATGTATTTGAAGAGAATTGCATCGTGTAAAGGCTTTATCACACTGATTACATTCAAAAGGTTTCTCTCCAGTATGTGTTCTTTTATGTCTTTGAAGATGACTGTGTTGTGTAAAGGCTTTACCACATTGATTGCATTCATAGGGTTTCTCTCCAGTATGCGTTCTTGCATGGCTTTGGAGATTACCATGACATGCAAAGGCTTTACCACATTCATTACATTTATAGGGTTTTTCTCCAGTATGTGTTCTTTTATGCAATTGAAGATTTCGGTGACGTGCGAAGGCTTTACCACATTGATTACATTCATAGAGTTTTGCTCCAGTATGTGTTACTTTAAAGTGCATCTGAAGACTTGATCGATGTGCAAAGGCTTTTCCACACAGATCACATTCATAAGGTTTCTCTCCAGTATGTGTTCTTTTATGTATTTGTAGAGTGCTGCATTGTGTAAAGGTTTTACCACAATGATTACATTCATAAGGTTTCTCTCCAGTATGTGTTCTTTTATGTCTTTGAAGAGAAATGTGATGTGCAAAGGCTTTATCACATTGATGACATTCATAAGGTTTTTTTCCAGTATGTGTTCTTTGATGTATTTGAAGACTAGTTCTTTGTGTAAAGGCTTTACCACATTGATTGCATTCATAGGGTTGCCCTCCAGTATGTGTTATTTTATGCCCTTGAAGTTGAACATGTCGTGTAAAGGCTTTACCACATTGATTACATTCAAAAGGTTTCTCTCCAGTATGTGTTCTTTTATGTATATGAAGAGAACTGCATCGTGTAAAGGTTGTACCACACTGCTCACATTCATAAGGTTTTTCTCCAGTATGTGTTCTTTTATGTCTTTGTAGAGTACTGCATTGTGTAAAGGTTTTACCACACTGATTACATTCATAAGGTTTCTCTCCAGTGTGTGTAATTTTATGTCTTTGAAGATTATCACGTCGAGTAAATGCTTTACCACATTGATTGCATTCATAAGGTTTCTCTCCAGTATGACTTCTTTCATGCCTACAAGAATAATTGGCACATGTAAAAGCTTTACCATATTCAATACACTATTGAATCTTTATATGAACTAAGGAAAATGAATTAATGTATGAATTAATTTCATGATTTGGCTCAATTGCAAAAATAAATCAGATCATACAGTGCTATCACTGGGTTTGTATTCATGTCACTCCCCCTTTTTAGGGGTTGTTTTGCATTTTTGAAAACACCTGTCGTGGTAAGACCTCTATTATTTGGATCACATTTACAGAATCTTTTTCTATATGAGTTTTTTTTTACATATTTGAGGAGTTCTGGAAAAATTCAGGCATGCATATGTGATGTGTTATGTCTTCTAATATCCCTATGGTCATATGACTTATATACAGAATAACATATGATATACCAAGTAAAGAATGGACAACAAATAGAAGATTGACACACTGAATAGCATAGTTTGAATTTCTATTCTTCATAGACATATAGTATAGGAATTAAGTTCTCAGCAATGACTGCCCCTTGACTCTTGACTCTAACTGCCCCCTAAATAAATTTAGTACAGTCACAGCAAGCATACGGGTAACACAAGCTTTATTATGCACCATTTTCTTATTAGAAAGTTTGAGAGATGTGCTTATCACATCTTCAACATATATACCTTTCTTAATATGGGTGGTAAGAAACTTAATAGATTGGCAGTTTTATACCATAGCGCTCATGGAGCTGAGATTCAAAGGGTGAAATCTATTGAGGCATTTTTTTTCTTGTCTTGAGAGTGCCTTGTAATTGAAATTCACCTATCTATAATTTAGGAGTATGGTTTTGTGATAATTTAATAATCATAAATGCACATGAACTTGTGCTTCCTTATACTTGCTTTTGTTTAAAACATCTAGATGATATTACACTCTCTTAAGAGGCACATTTGTACCAGGTTGCACATGATAATTACCGTCTATGAATTCTGGAACTTTGACAACGTTCTTCAATATTATGGTCTTCCCAAATGTATCCTAAAAAATAGTACCACAAAATATATGGTATATTATTGAAAATTATACACAATTTAAGTTACTACCTTCAGTAAACTTTAGAAACATGCCTGATTTGCTTGACTCACTCTTCTTTCTCAATCAGATTGTAGAAGAGCTCAAAAAATGAGGAAAAGCTGTCCCCTTATTTAAAACCCTGAAGGAAGATTCAATCTTACCTATGGTAGCGAGGTTCCTGTGGGTCTCCAGCATCACATCTTTGTAGAGATTCCTTTGTGAAGGATTCAGTAACTTCCATTCTTCCCAAGTGAAGTCAACATGCACATCATCATAGGTCACTGCATTCTGATATGTCCCACACATGTGCACAACAGAGATCATGATATTGACAACATGGTAAACGTAGACTTCTCTGACTGTATAGTCATAAGACTCTGGTGGTCCCACATTTATTCCATGACACAGACATTATAATATAATCACTAAATATTTTTTAGAAGGAAGCTGAATAGGAGATTCAAGTCTGTCATATCTGTACCCTGTGAATGGAATATCACATTGCAAGAGAAATCCCTAATAAAAACATAGAGAGAAAAGTAAACAGGTCAACAATCCACATGAGAGAAATTGTATAAAAATTACAAATGACAAAAAGAAAAAATAAGATGAACAAGCTGTAGTAGAGGCTCATAGGTTTAACCGCTGCACTCAGAAGTCAGAGGCATGGGTTTCTGCCTCCCAGTTATATTTCAGCTGAGGCTATGCAGTCAGTTTATGGACAGCCCAAAGTACATATTAAACCCTGTCTCCCATGCCAAAATCAAAGAAAGAAAAGAGGAATGAAGAACTCAGAGGTTTTTACTGACGTTTCTATAAAGAGTTCTGTATTTATCTGAAACACCCTAAGTTAAACTATAATATCAGTAAGAATTTACTAAATGGCACTGTGAGTTTAAGTAGTTACAAAGGGACAGGTGAAACATGAGTAATTTAAATGTTGATCATAAGTGATCAACATAAGTGATCAACATAGGGAAGAAGAAATGGCTCGGCAGTAGAGAGCTCTTGCTGATCCTGAGGTGGTCTCAATGGACAGTACTTATTTGGAGGATCACAGCTATTCATTATCTCAAGTTCAGAGTTTCTGAGGACATCTTTTGACCACTGTGAGGACCAGGTACCCACATGGTGCATAGCCATACAGAGAGGTAAAGTACTTATTTTCATTACTGAATTCAAAAGATATATAACAGGGAGGAAGAAGGTGATATGCCTGTGGTCCATGACTCAGAAGACTCAGACAATATGAATGTCATGAATAAATGCCATCGTGGAAAACAAAATGATACCGTCTGCCAAATTTGAAAATTCAAAATATAAGCAATGTTCAGAACAACAACATATGATTGACATGGACAGAAACCTATATTCCAAGTTCAACATACAATAAAATGAAAAGAAAATAAAGCCAGGGATATTGGCCCACTTTTTTTCTCAGCAATTTGGAGCCAGAGTCAAGGGGATCTCTGAGTTTGAGGCAAATCTCTTGTACAGAGTTGCTTTCAGGACAGTCAGGGATACATACACACGCAAAAGGGTGGCAAACCAGCCCAGCACTGAATAACAATTGCTTCTACTATATCTTATGTGGTTTACAGATAAAATCTGTAATGGTGGTGAAGGCATGAGAGCACTAGAAGGAAGCTGGAAGAATAGCTCCAACCACAACACAGCAGGCAAAAAGAAAAGGACATGGAGCCACTTGTTGGTGAACAGCTTTAATCCCAGCATTTGGGAGGCAGAAATAGGGAGATCTGTGTAAAATTGAGGCCAGCATGATCTACAAGATCTAGTTCTAAGTCAACCAGTGATGTAACACAGAGAAACCCTGTTTCAAAAAAAAGGAGAAAAAGGAACTGTGTTGAAACTATAGAGATTCACATCATATCCCTAATGACGAATTTCATCCAGATAGGCTCATCCTACTAACGGTTTCACAAGAAATAAAAAGAAATTCATGAAAGTGTGACACATGTTCAAATATATCATCATTTGGGAGGTTTTTCATTCTAATAACTACATTCTGACCCAGGTCAGCATAGGCTCTGTGTAAGATGCATGGTCCTTCGGTTTGAAAGGGCTTACATGAGCCTGTCCCTGCAACTGCTCGCTCTTTGCTAACTTCTACTCCCTTTATGCTGCTAGCTCTCCAAGGAAGATGAGTCATAGTTTATGTATATCAACATCTTGTGTTCTCAAAATTCAAGTTAATGTGGTGAAATATTATTTTAACATGTTTATATTTGTTTATACAAAGGAACATTTGTTCTAATGATGTGAAGATGTGCTGCAGTCTTTTGTGTTGCATTTTTTGACTCTGTGAAGCCCTGATACTTTGCATAATATAGAGGGGAACAGTCAATAGCTTGGAAGAAAAGGATAGATGGGGCTGGCAGACAGAGAAAACAAACGGGAAGAGAAATCTGGAACGAAAGAGGGAAGGAGAAGCAGGGAAAGGAGAGGACATGAGGGTCAGCCACCAAGATACACAGCAAGTCAAGGAGTAAGGAAGAAATGTATTTAGAATAGGGAAAGAAAAAGGACAGAGGTAGAATGGAGGTGGAATAATTTAAGAAAAGCTAGCAACACACAAGTGAAGTTCATGACCACCATTTATAACTAATCATAAGACTCGGTGTGATTTATTTAAAAGCTTGGTGGTGGAGCACCCAAAGGAATAAAGGGCAAAAGAACTAAGGCCAAGAGAAATAACAACAAACAAAATTTTGGCATACCAACATGAGGCTCAAATTTTAGCGTTCCCCAAGGGTTTCTGACTTATAGCAAGACTTTCTGCATCAGGTACATTAAATAAAAGCACCTGATTTATGCAGGGCACCCAGCTGTCAGTCCAGAGTCAATGAGCTCCCACTTGGTCAGGGCAGCTGCTTCTGTGGGTTGCCCAATCATGGTCTTGACCCCTTTGCTATATTATCACTTCTGCGTCTCTTCAAATGAATTCCAAATCAGTCAAGTGTTTAGCTTGTGTTGCTAGGGTAGTTTTGAGGGCCATTGTCACTGCAACCAGTATTCATAGTGCATGAACTGACATTTTGGAGCCCATTCCTTATAGAGGAATACCTTCATCTGCAGAGAAATGGTGGCTGGGGGGGGGGCTTGATCCTGCCTGCATATAATGTGAGAGACTTTGTTGATTCTCCATGGGAGTCCTTACACTCTGTTAGGAGAACACAGGGGTGGAGAGTGGGAAATGTAAGGAGAGTGGGAGGATGGGAGAGAAGGGAGTGGGATTGGAAGGTAAAATTAAAAAGAACGTTTCAAAGCAAAACAAAATAAGAACAAACCACCCATGGCAGCAAAAGTATCCACATTCTACAACTAGGAAGGTTGAAAGCAGTTTTCAGTTATGCACCTATGACTCGGCCATGAATTTCAGGCTTGGCTTTCAGAACCTGAAAAGCAGATGGAGGTACCAATCAAAACTGTGCGTGGGGGATCCAACTGTAACTTAGGAGTTTAAGTCTCCTCACATGGTCATAAAAGGCTAAATAATAGGCAAGTAAAAGAAGCGTAGAGGAACAAAAAACCCGTAAACAGTTTCAATTGTGTTTTAAATTGTTAATAGGCTTATGAATGAAAAGAAACTGGGTATCTACATGATCACAAAAATGAACAGATTGAAAATAAGAAAATAGGAAAACCACAATTTGCTACTACACAAAGAGCACATACAGAAGAAAGAAATAAGAGCTGCAAAGGAAAAAAGGCCAAGTAACATACAGAGGCAGACCTATCAGAATTGCACCTGATTTCTCAATGGAAACCATAAAAGCCAGAAGCTCCTGGACAGATGTGCTGTAGACTCTAAGAAACCACAAATGCAAGACCAGACTATAATACCAAGCAAAGCATTCAATCACTATCAAAGGAGAAAACAAGATATTCCATGACAAAATCAGATTTAAACATTACCTCTTCACAAATTCAGCCCTACAGAATGTACTAGAAGAAAGAAACCAACCCACGCTAGCTAGTTACACCCACCAAAACACAAGCAACAGATAACATCAAAGCAGCAAACCCCAAAGAAGGGAAACACATAAACACTACCACTGAAAAACAAGAGGAATTAACATTGTTAATCACTAATACCTCTTAATATCAAGGGACTCAATTTACCTATAAAAAGACTCAGGCTATGAGAATGCATACTAAAGCAGGTTCCATACTTCGGTTGTACAGAAGAAACACATCTCATCTTCAAAGACATTAACTCAGGGTAAAGAGTTGGGAAAAGATTTTCCAATCAAATGGACCTAAGAAACAAGTAGGTATAACTATCAGAAGAGATGAAGAAGGACACTTCATACTCATACCACGGAAAATACATCAAGATGAAGACTCAAGACTGAATATCTATGCCCCAAATACAAGAGCACCTACATATGTAAAAATAAGATTACTAAAGCTTAAATTGCACATCAAACCCCACACACGAATATTGGGAGACTTCAATGCCCCACTCTCCACAATGGACAGGTCAATCAGAAAGAAACTTGTTGACTGAGATTTCTATCCTGCCCAGTTCCTGCAGTTAAGTACCAATGAAATCACACAGAGGTCTACATTAATTATAAAATGATTGGTCTAGTATTTCAGGCTTCTTATTAACTCATATAACTTATATTAGCCCATAATTCTTGTCTCTGTTAGCCACGTGGCTTGATACCTTCTTCAGCTAGGCAGTCAAATCTTGAGTCCTCTGCTTCTGAGTCTGGACTGCAGACTGAAACTTTCCTCTTCCCATAATTCTTATTGCCCTGCAGCTATTTCCTGCCTGGTCACCTCATCTATATTTCCTGCCCAGCCTCTGACCAATCAGTGTTTATTAAACAAGTACAAGAAATAAATCTTTGCACGGTAAAACCACTGCCCCACAGCAGACACTTAACAGAGATATAATAGAAATAGCAAATATTAGGACCCAAATTGACTTAACAGACATCTTTAAAACATTCCAACCAAACACAAAAGAATATTTTTCCTTCTCAACACGTCATAGAACCTTCTCTAAAATTGGACACATATTTGGTAACAAAGCAAGCTTTAGCAGATACAAAAATAATTGGAGTAAGTCCTGTATCTTATCGGATTACCCTGGTTTAACGTTACAATATAACAAACACACTAATTGCAGGAAGCCTACAAACTCATGGAAATTGATCAGTACTCTATTGAACCAACCATTGTTCAAGGAAGAAATATAGAAAGAAGTTAAAGATTTTCTGGAATTCAATGAAAAATACTGCACAACATACCCAAACCTACAGGACACCGTGAAAGCAGTGCTAAGAGGAAAATTCATAGCACAAAGTGCCTACATAAAGAAAGTGGAAAAATCTCACACTACTGACTTAACAGAACATCTGAGAGCTCTAGAACAAAAAGAAGCAGACTCACACAGGAAGAGTAGATGAAAGGAAATAATCAATTGAGCACTGAAATCAATAAAACAGAAACAAAGTAAAGAGTACAAAGAATCAATGAAAGAGCTAAATGTTTGTTTATGTCAACAAGATAGATAAACCCTTATCAAACAAATCACAAGGCAGAGAGAGAACATCCAAAATAACAAAATCAGAAATGAAAAGAGGGACATAACAACAGATATTGAGGAAATCCAAAGAATAATTAGAACATACTACAGAAACATGTACTTTAAAAAACAGGAAAATGTAAAAGAACTGGACAATTTTCTGAAGAGGTACCACAAACCAAAATTAAATCAAGACCAGGTATGCAATTAAAATAGATGTATAAACTGCAGGAGAAAAGAATCAGTCAACAACCAAAAAAAAAAACAAAAAAAACCCACACACAAACAACAACAACAACAACAACAAAAAACCCCAGGGGCGAGATAGTTTCAGTGCAGAATTCTACCAGAACTTCACAAAGAGCTAATACTTAATACTCCTCAAATTGTTCCTCTTAATAGAAACAGAAGGAACATTGCCAAATTCTTTTTATGAGGCTGCAGTTACTCTGATACCAAAACCAATACCAAGCCAAGACTTAACAAAGAAAGGGAATTAAGGACCAATCTCACTCATGATCTCAATAAATGGCAACTCAGGTCATTTACAGAGCATCTAAAATTGATGCCCTGACTCCACATTTTTAGTATCAGCTACTGCCAATGCAGGGAGCTCTCCCCTTCCTTTCTGTCATTCTCTTCCTGTGCTGTGAATTCAAAGTTGGTCAGTGAACATGATTCTTACACAGGATGTTCTTCACTTTGTAACTCCCTAGTAAAAGTTAGAGAGATTAGAGGACACTCATTCCCTGGTCTCTTAACCTTCTAACTGAACAGTCAAGGCCCAGCATGGAAGGAGCTGCAGGATTGTCTTCCCAGCAATGAGCAACAGAGGCAGTATTATGCATTGAAATCAATTCTCAACTTCATAGCTCCAGGCAAGCCTGGGATACAGGAGATATTGCTCCAAACAGACATAAACAAATCAATAACGCTTGAGAAAAAGGGAATGAAACTCTTAATGATCAAGAAAGATTGGAGAACAGAAATAGAGATGAGAGCACTAATGAACATTAAGAAAATGGTTAGCATTAACATATCTTTGGGGTGTTTTAGAGGCAGCACTCCCTCACAAAAAATTCTACATTTTTTGCCTTACAAGATCCAAAGTTTGGTAAATCGTTTATATTACCAATTCTATTCTAATTCACAGCTGAGTAGCGGAGTGCTAACCAATACAAGAGACGCCTTTTACAACCACCACAAAAGTAAGTGCAAATGGACCTTACCCGTAAAAGTTTAAATGCAAAATGCTGAAACTCAAAAAGAAACTGGAGAAACTAGGCCTCTCCAAGTCTGACAATATTCCTTCCATGGCTGCACAAAAAAGACGTTGTTGTTGTTGACTACAAATACATTTCTACACACATTTCCCAGCTCTCAGTGCTCTGCACCGGAGGCAGCCAAAAGAGCAAAGTTATTGACATGCTTCTATCTGGGTACAGGGAGTTGCAAGGATCACGTGGAAATTCACAGGCTAAAGAATCTTGACTGCAGATTCCTACCCAGGCCCCAGGAGAACCAGACACACTAACTTCTGCACCTCCTCATCTGCTCTCCACCATCTAGGGACAACAGCCGCTCGCTCACCATTTCGTGGCATCGTTGCTCGCCCATGACTGCCTCACGGCTCCCTGAAGCAGAACTTGAAGTACAACACACAAAACAATAGCGGCAGCTCCTCTGCAAATCCAAGCCTGCAACTAGGCTCCGGGAAAGACCTTGCACCACTTCTAACAGGCAGTTCAGCCTGGAGACCCTGATTGGCTAGTGAGGCCTGAGTGACAAGAACACTGGCTTTAGGATTACAGTGTACTTAAAGACACAGCACAAAGTCTCTTGACTGTTTTCCACCTCAGACCCACACCTCTTCCAGATCTACATGATTTGCATTTCAATATCACTTGCCCCAGGCTCCAGTTGCTGACTCGGCTATCTTCCTGCATTCCATAGGCACTTCACCTTCTTCCTATGCTCAGGGTGTATGAGCAGCTTACACAACCCTTTCCTCTAAATGAACTGGATGATTCTCTGCCACATAAATGGAAGTATATTTATATATTGAATTTTATAAAACAAATTCTGATAAACTTTTTATTCTATACCATTGACTCATTATTCAAACCTTTACAATTTTCTATATAAGAGGTAGTTTCTTAGCGATTTGCTCCTTGTTTATTTATATCTGAATCGAAGTGGAAGTGGGGGATGTTTACAATCTTCACAAACCTATAGGTTGTTTTCTTTCATCCATTCATTCTATGAAATCAATAAGAATCTTTTCTTGAATTCTTTATTTCAAAAACATTTTGACTAGTTGTTTGTAAACTGAGCTGTTTGAACACTTTGTGTTGATGCTAAGACTCCAAATGTGGAGCTGAAATAATGCCTATTGAAGTAAATATTCCATCTACCAGGAAACCAATAAATTTTTATGAATATTTTTCTATCAGGTCCAGAAATTCATAGCCAAACTCTGGGCCAAGCTTCTGGGAGTCCTCTTAAAGAGAGTAAGGGGAACTTGTACAAGCAAGGGGATGTCAAGTCATGACAGGGAAACCCACAGAGACAGCTGAATTCGGCTCCTGAGAGTTCATGGACTCTGGACCAACAGGTAAGGAGCCTGCATGGAACAGAGAGACCAAGGTCCTCTGCATGTGGTTGACAGATGTGTAGCTTGATATGTTTGTGGGTTACTAGTAGTAGGATGGGGGCCTATCCTTTGCCTGTGAGCTGGCTTTTTGGAGCCTATTCCCCATGCTGAGTTGCATCTCCCAGAATGGTTGCAGGGTCCTGCCTCAAGAAAACTTACTTCACTTTGTTGATACCCTTGGGAGGCCTAATTCTTTATGCTTGGAGAGGAAGGAAGGAGTAGTGGGGCCAGAGTGAATGTGGGGGGAGGGAACCAGGGAAGAGGAGGGACGGGAAACTTCAGTCAGGATGTAAAATAAATTAAACAACTTCAAGTAATAGAAATTAAGTAATACATAAAAACAAAAAGAATGTTTTCTAAAATAGTTAATAATTTTCCATGCATTGCATTAAAGTTTCTGGAAGATTGCTCTTTTTCTTATTTTACTATGACCCAAAAGAAAAAATAAAGTCATTGAAACATAATTATTGTATTCTTTTTCTTTTCTTTATTCTTTCTTCTTCTTCTTCTTTTTTTTTTTTTGAGACAGGATTTCTCTGTGTATCTCCAGCTGTCCTCAAATTCACTCAGTAGACCACATAGGTGGATTTGAACTCAGAGATCCACTTGGCCCTGCTTCCCTGAGTGCTGGGATTAAATTCATGTACCACCACTACCACCCTGTGTCATATTATTTCTTATGCTAACAATGATTCGAATTAAGTAGTGATAATTTTATGTTACATGACATATAGAATAGAATGAATATACTGGATTTTTAAGTTATCTGTTAACCACACAGGAGTACCAATGACATAAGTCTACACATTGTAGGATTCATTGTTCATTAAATCAAAAGTAAAGTTAGAGCCGGGTGGTGGTGCTGCAGGTCTTTAATCCTAACACTTGCAAGGTAGAGGTAGACAGAACGCTATGAGTTCAAGGCCAGCTCAGTCTACAAGAGCTGGTTCCAGGATGGGCTCTAAAGCTACAGAGAAACCCTGTGCATCCTATCCTCTTCTGTGCCCTTTCCTCTAGGACACAGTGGAGCCAGAATCTGCCTTGGGTGCCCCCTGTGCAAAGAGCATTGGGGATCCAGGCACTGAGATGACTGTGAAGACTGTCTACTTACCAAAAGTGGTCTCCCCAAACTTCACCATGGGTGTGTCTCTGATAAAAGATATCACCCACACCTCCAAGGCCATCAGGTAGCTGCTCTCTGACCTGCATCTAGAGTGGTTCCTGTGCTCATGAATGCCTATGATTTGTTAACTGGGCAGTTTCAGAGGCACATATGCAGTGTTGATGACTGTTTGGTTTTTAGGCATTTGAAGAAGTCAAAACAGGATATAGTAAATGTTAGTATCTAGGCACAACTTGGCTCTGCCCCTTGGGAACCTAGCACAGTTATCCTTCTGTGCATGGCAACAGTTCCCTAACTGTATGAAAGTGCAAATTTCTATTTAAGAGACAAACTCCACCCAGTCCTTTCCTCTTCCTTTCTGCCATTCTCTCTGAGGAAGCAGCTATAAACAACATTTGTAGCCAGACTCAGCCAGGCTCTCTCTGCGATTTCTGCCACACATGGGGATCCTGAACTCAGACCAATGGCCCACATTCCAATTATCTATCTGCTGGCATACTCTGCACAATACTGGCTACAATTGGTGAGCTACCCTACACCCTACCACTGTCTTCATGACTACAGCTTGTCCCTTTTTCTAACCAGTGTCCATCCCAGGTGGAGGATCCATGGCATCTCTCTGAATTCTGCTTTCTCCCTCCCAGCATTCAATTCTGTCCTACAGGGGCCCAAAGCAGCTTCTTTATTAATCAATGAAAGCAACACAAAGACAGAAGGACCTCCTACACCACACTAGGGATTTTCCCAGTAGTGATGTCCATTTCATGTCAGCTTTGGACCAAGTTGTTACTTCTCTGTTTCACTCAACTAATGGGGACACCTATAGCCATCTGTTCTAGGTCAAGCAAAATATCGGTACTTCTGCTCTGCTCCCCTGATGAAGTTTCTGAGCAGAGGTGTCCCTTTATCTGTGCTGTGTTCTACTAGAAAATTTCCAAGCAGAGATACTGCTCTGTTCCAGCTAAAGAAAATCTTCACCCAGAACTCATTCAAGAGATTTAAAGAAATCCAGGAGATAACCTGTGTCTCCCAGAGTGGAAAGGGGAAGCAGTCAAATGAACAGGCACAACTTTTATATGTATATGGGGTTTCTTAGGGTTGGAGTTTTCCAAGGATATTTTTAGGGTTGGAATTGCTCAGAAATTCATTGGTTTCCTGCTTGGAAATTGGTTGAGTTCACATTCAGATGGTCAGAGATAGAGAACATTTCTTTAACTCTGATTCCATGGCCAAAGTGTGGGTTTTTCACGGATTCTGGTTTTAGCATCGCCATGTGTTTCTTTCACTGACCCTTTCACGTAAAACAGGGCTTCATAAATTCATTTTTTCCATGAGTTTCTGGGGTAAACAATGGATACTATAAAGTTTAAACAGATTTTTACCATTGTCAATTTCTTTCAAAATATTTTCAATTATATTTTCAAAATAATCTTGTGTAACTGAATGAAAGTGTGTAGGATAAAGATCTTACCAAATACTTTAAAGTAAAAAGACCTCAGTACTGGCCGGGTAGTAGTGGCACATGCCTTTAATCCCAACATTCAGGAAGAAACAGCAGGTGAATCCGTGTGAGTTTGAGACCAGCCTGGTTTACAAGAGCTAGTTCCAGGACATCTAAAAGTACTAAAAAGGGAAACCCTGTCGCAAAAAGCCAAAACCAAACAAACACAAAAAACAAAAAAAAGACCTCAGTATTTTTCACACCTACTCAAAGACTGTTGTCATATTCAATCTTTCAAATATTTATTGCACACAAAAAGTTTTACTCTTGTATAAAGTGCATAACTTTACCACAAAGGCTATATTTTTAGGTTTTCTCTGCAGTATTACTTTTTGCCATGACTGCAAAAACTACTCATAAATCTAAAGGGTTTGCACACTGATTACATTTATAGTGTTTCTCTCTAGTATGTGTTGTGTTCTTCCTATATTTGAAGATGACTCTTATGTACAAAGGCTTTAACTCACTGATTACATTTAAAAGTTTTCTTTCTGTCATGTGTTTTTGTTGTTGTTTTTTTGTTGCTGTTGTTGTTTTTTGGAGGGTTTTTATTATTTTCCCATTATATTTATTGAGCTCTACATTTTTCTCTGCTCCCCTCCCTGGCCTCTCCTCCCTCCCCTCTTCAAACCTCCCCCCAGGTCCCCATGCACCCAATTTACTCAGGAGATCTTGTCTTTTTATACTTTCTACTTCCCATGTAGATTACGTCTATGTGAGTCTCTTTTAGTGTCCACATTGTTGTCTAAGTTCTCTGGGATTGTGGTTTGTAGGCTGGTTTTCTTTGCTTTATGTTTAAAAACCACCTATGAGTAAGTACATGTGATAATTGTCTTTCTCTGTCTGGGTTACCTCACTCAAAATAATGTTTTGTAGTTCCATCCATTTTCCTGCAAAATTCAAGCTGTCGTTATTTTTTCTGCTGTGTAGTACTCCATTGTATAAATGTACCACATTTTTTTATTCATTCTTCGATCGAGGGGCATTTAGGTTGTTTCCAGGTTCTGGCTATGACAAACCAAAGCTGCTATGAACATAGTTGAGCACATGTCCTTGTGGCACGATTGAGCATCCTTTGGATATATACCCAAAAGTGGTATTATTGGGTCTTGAGGAAGGTTGTTTCCTAATTTTCTGAGAAATCGTCACACAGTGACATCCAAAGGAGTTGTACCAGTTTGCATTCCTACCAGCAATGCAGAAGTGTTCTCTTTTCCCCACAACCTCTCCAGCATAAGTTGTCATCAGTGTTTTTGATCTTGGCCATTCTTACAGATGTAAGATGGAATCTCAGAGTTGTTTTGATTTGCATGTCTCTGATGACTAATGATGTTGAACATTTCCTTAAGTGTCTTTCAGTCATTTTAGAATCTTCTGCTGAGAGTTCTCTGATTAGCTCTGTACTTCATTTTTTTTTATTGGATTATGTGATCTTTTGGTATCCAATTTCTTGAGTTCTTTGTATATTTTGGAAATCGGACCTCTGTCTGATGTGGGGTTCATTCTGTAGGCTGTCATTTTGTATTGTTGACCATGTCCTTTCCTTTACAGAAGCTTTTCAGTTTCGGAAGGTCCCATTTGTTAATTGTTTCTCTCGGTGTCTGTGCTGCTGGCATTCTATTTAGGAAGTGGTCTCCAGTGCCAATGCGTTCAAGCGTATTTCTCACTTTGTCTTCTATATGGTTCACTGTGGCTGGTCTTATGTTGATGTCTTTGACCCATTTGGACTTGAGTTTTGTGCATGGTGATAGACATGGGTCTATTTTCATTTTTCTACATGTTGATATCCATTTATGCCAGCACCACTTGTTAAATATGCTTTCTTTTTTCCATTTGATATTTTTTGCTTCTTTATCAAATATTAGGTGTTCGAAGATGTGAGGATTGATGTCCAGGTCTTCTATTCAGTTCCATTGGTCCTCTTGTCTGTTCTTATGCCAATACCAGGCTGTTTTCAGTACTGTATCTCTGTAGTAGAGTTTGAAGTCAGTGTTTGTGATGCCTCCAGTAGTTCTTTTATTGTACAGTATTGTTTTGGTTATCCTGAGTTTTTTTGCTTTTCCATATGACATTGAGTACTGTTCTTTCAAGGTCTGTGAAGAATTTTGCTGGGATTTGCTGGGGATTGCATTGAATCTGTAGATTGCTTTTGGTAAGATTGCCATTTTTACCACGTTAATTCTGTCTACCCAAAAGCATTGGAGATTTTTCCACTTTCTGGTATCTTCTTTAATTTCTTTCTTCAAAGATTTAAAGTTCTTGTCATACAAGTCTTCCACTTTTTTTTTTTGTTAGAATTACTCTGAGATATTTTATGCTATTTGTGCCTATTGTGAGGGTATTGATTCTCTGATTTCTTTCTCACCCCTTTTATCATTTGTATACAGGAGGGCTACTTTTTTTTTGAGTCAATCTTGTATCCTGCTACATTGCTGAAAGTGTTTATGAGTTCTAGAAGTTCCGTGGTAGAATTTTTGGGATCACTTATGTAAACTATCATATCATCAGCAAACAGTGAGAGTTTGACTTCTTTTCCAATTTGTATCCCCTGATCTTCCTTTGGTGTCTTATTTCTCTAGCCAGGAACTCAAGAACTATATTGGATAGATTTGGAGAGAGTGGACAACCTTGTCTTGTTCCTGATTTCAGTGGAATCACTGGGAGTTTCTCTCCATTTACTTTGATGTTGGCTGTTGGCTTGCTGTATATTGCCTTAATTATGTTTAGGTATGTTCCTTGTATCCCTGCTCTATCCAAGACCTTTATCATGAAGAGATGTTGTAGTTTGTTAAAAGCTTTTTCGGCGTCTAATGAGATGATCATGTGGTTTTTATTTTTCAGCTTGTTTATATGGTGGAGTACGTTGACAGATTTTCATATGTTGAACCATTCCTGCATCTGTGGGATGAAGCCGACTTGATCATGGTGGATGATGGTTCTGATGTGTTCTTGGATTCAATTTGCCAGTATTTTATTTAGGATTTGTGCATCAATGCTCATGAGTGAGATTGGTCTGTAATTCTCTTTCTTAGTAATGTCTTTCTGTGGTTTGGTTATCAGAGAAATTGTAGCCTCATAAAAAGCGTTTGGCAATGTTCCCTCTGTTTCTATTGTGTGGAATAATTTGAGCAGTATTGGTATTAGATCTTCATTGAAAGTCTTGTAGAATTCTGAGATGAAGCCTTCTGATCCTGGGCTTTTTTTGGTTGGGAGACATTTGATGACTATTCCCATTTCTTTAGCAGTTATAGGTCTGTTTAATTTTCTTATCTGGTCTTGATTTAATTTTGGTAAGCGATATTTATCCAGAAAGTTGTTCATTTTCTTTAAGTTTTCCAATTTTGTGGAGTACAGGTTTTCAAAATATGACCTGATGATCCTCTGTATTTCCTCCTTGTTTGTTGTTATGTACCACTTTTCATTTCTGATTTTGTTAATTTTGATATTCTCTCTCTGCCTTTTCGTTAGTTTGGATAAAGGTTTGTCTATTTTGTTCATTTTCTCAAAGAACCAACTCATTGTCTCTTGATTCTTTGTATTGTTTTCTTTGTTTCTATTTTGTTGATTTTAGCTCTCAATTTAATTATTTCCTGCTGTCTAGTTCTCTTACGTGAGTTTACTTCTTTTTGTTCTAAACTTTACAAATGTTCTGTTAATTCACTAGTAAGTGATTTTTCCAGCTTCTTTATGTAGGCGTTTAGTGCTATGAACTTGCCTCTTAACACTGCTTTCATTGTGTCCCATACATTTGGGTATGTTGTGTGGTCATTTTCATTGAATATTAGGAAGTGTTTAATTTCCCCCTTTATTTCTTCCTTGACCCATTGATGATTCAGGTGAGCATTGTTTAATTTCCATATGTTTGTGGGTTTTCTGGAACTAGTATTGTTGTGGACTTCTAGTTTTAAACCATGGTGATCTGACAATGTACATTGTGTTATTTCTTTTTTTTTTGTATTTTTGAGGTTTGTTTTGTTACTGCATATATGGTCAATTTTTGAGAAGGTTCCATGAGGTGCTGAGAAGGTATATCCTTTTCTGTTTCGATGGAATAGTCTATAGATGTCTGTTAAGTCCATTTGAGTCATAACATCTGTTAGTCTCTTATTTCTGTTCATTTTTTGTCTGATTGACCTGTCCAGTGGTGAGACGGGAGTGTTGAAATCTCCCACTATTAGTGTGTGGGGTTTAATATATGATTTAAGCTTCAGAAGTGTTTCTTTGACATATGAGGGTACCCTTGTATTTGGGGGCATAGATGTTCAGTATTGAAATTTCCTCTTGATGGATTTTTCCTGTGACTAATATAAAATGACTTTCTTTGTCTCTTTCGACTGATTTTAGCTCGAAGTCTACTTTGTTAGGTATTAGGATAGCTACACCTGCTTGTTTCTTAGGTCCATTTGATTGGTATATTTTTTCCCAACCCTTTACTCTGAGACGATGTCTGTCTTTGATGTTGAGATGCATTTCTTGTATGCAGAAGAAGGATGGATACTGTTTTCGTACTGAATCTATTAGTCTGTTCCTTTTTATAAGTGAGTTGAGTTCATTTACATTAAGGGATATTAATGACCAGTGGTTGCTATCTCTTGTTAATTTAGTTTGCATCGTTGGTGATATTAATTTGTCCATTTTTTTCTTCTTTGGGATTTGCTGTTATGAGATCATCAATTGTCTGTTTTTGTTGGTGTAGCCATCTTCCTTGGGTTGGAGTCTTCCTTCTAGTATCTTGTGCAGGGCTGGGTTTGTGGCTAGGTATTGGTGAAATCTAGATTTGTCATGGACTATCTTGTTTTGTCCTTCTATGGCGATTGGCAGTTTTGTTGGGTATAGTAGTCTGGGCTGGTATCTGTGGTCTCTTAATGTCTGCATTATGCTTGACCATGACCTTCTGACTTTCATTGTCTCCAATGAGAAGTCAGGTATAATTCTGATAGGTCTATCTTTATATGTTACTTGGCCTTTTACCTTTGCAGATCTTACCTTTTCTACTCATCTTTTCCTCTAATAAGTATGGCTGGGGCTGTCTGAGATTCTGTTGAATAATCTTCTAGGTGCCAGTGAATACAAAGCCTTAGAGTTTGCTGTCTCAGGTCTACTTTGGCCTAGGTTGTTGGCTTCAATGTATTTCTGTAAATCCTAGTCTGGATCCCCTCCTGCAGAAGTCCCTGGCTTGGAGTTGGACCTGTCCTGGTGGAGATCGCTGATTCTGGATCTGGTCGCTGGCTCAGTTCTGATCTGCCAGTGTTCTAGGACTGGGTTGGCTTCTGGGACTGGATTTGCTCCTGGCTTCTGCTACCGGTGGAGCTTGTTTCCTTAGACCCTCTCTGTTATAGGTGTCTCATTCAGTCTCACTACTGTGGAATTTGTTGCCCAAGATGGAGTTCCCTGCCTCAGGGAAACTTTGGTCTAGGTTATCTACTTTGACCTGTATCTGTAAATCCTGGTCTGGATTCTCTCCTGCAGAAGTCCCTGGGTTGGAGTTGAACCTGGAAAGGTTTCTGGTTCCGGCCTACTACTTCGGAGGTCCCAGGCTCCGATGTACCCAGACCTGCAGAGGACCTGCTTACTTCCTCAGAGGTCCCAGACTCACACTCGGACCCGGAGAGGTTCCAGGTTTCTGACCATTCCCTTTGATGTCCCAGACCAATGCCCTAACGCATAGAGGTCCTGGCTCAGGCATATTCTCCTTGAGGTCACACACTCATTCCTGGCCCTGCACAGATTTCTGATTCCTGCCTATTCCCTCAGAGGATCCAGGTTCACTCACGCCCAGACTGGCAGAGGTCCTGGGTCAGGTCTAGTTCCTAGGAAGTCCTAGACTCACACCCCCAGTATGTGTTCTTTCATGGCGCTGGAGATGACTCTGCTGTGCAAAGGCTTTACCACATTGATTGCATACAAAGGGTTTCTCTCCAGTATGTGTTCTTTTATGAATTTTAAAATAACTGTGATAGGCAAAGGCTTTCCCACATAGATTACATTCATAAGGTTTCTCTCCAGTATGTGTTCCTTTAAAATGCACTTGAAGACTGGAATGACATGTAAAGGCTTTACCACATTGGTTACATTCATAAGGTTTTTCTCCAGTATGTGTTCTTTTATGTATTTTAAGACCACTGCATCGTGTAAATGCTTTACCACATTGATTGCATTCATAGGGTTTCTCTCCAGTATGTGTTCTTTTGTGTATTTGAAAATTTCTGTAATGTGCAAAAGCTTTACCACATTGATTGCACTCATATGGTTTCTCTCCAGTATGTGATTTTTTATGCCCTTGAAGATGACCACGTTGTGTAAAGGTTTTACCACATTGATTACATTCATAAGGTTTCTCTCCAGTATGTGTTCTTTTATGTATTTGAAGAGAACTGTGATGTGCAAAGGTTTTACCACATTGATCACATTCATAGGTTTTGTCTCCTGTATGAGTTCTTTTCTGTATTTGAAGACTACCATGTCGTGCAAAAGCTTTACCACATGGATTACATTCATATTGTTTCTTTCCAGTATGTGTTACTTTAAGATGCATCTGAAGACTGGCATGATGTGCAAAGGTTTTACCACAAAGATCACATTCATAAGGTTTCTCTCCAGTATGTATTCTTTTATGTATTTGAAGATAACTGCACTGTGCAAAGGCTTTACCACACTGATTACATTCATAAGGTTTCTCTCCAGTGTGTATTCTTTTATGTATTTGAAGAGAACTGCGTTGTGTAAAAGCTTTACCACATTGATTGCATTCATAGGGCTTTTCTCCAGTATGCGTTCTTTTATGTGTTTGAAGATTACCATGTACTGCAAAGGCTTTACCGCAATGATTACATTCATAAGGTTTCTCTCCAGTATGTGTTCTTTTATGTCTTTGAAGATGACTGTGTTGTGTAAAGGCTTTACCACATTGATTACATTCATAGGGTTTCTCTCCAGTATGTGTTCTTTCATGGCATTGTAGATGACTATGGTGAGCAAAGGCTTTACTACATTGATTACATTCATAGGGTTTCTCTCCAGTATGTGTTCTTCTATGCATTTGAAGATTACGGTGATGTGCAAAGCTTTTACCACATTGATTACATTCATAGTGTTTCTCTCCAGCACGACTTCTTTTGTGGCTGTAAAGATAATTGGGACATGTAAAAGCTTTACCACATTTAATACACTGTTGAATCTTTATATGTGTATGAATTAATTTCATGATTTAGTTCAATTGTGAAAAGAATTAAGTTCTTATGGTTTATCGCTGTGTTTGTATTCATGTTGCTCCCCCTTTTAGGGGTTGTTTTGCATTGTTGAAGAGACCTCTGATGGTAAGAGCCTCTATTACTTGGATCACATTTACAGAATCTTTTTTCTATATGAGATTTTTTTTACATATTTGAAGAGACCTGGAAAAATTCAGGCATTCATATGTGGTATGTTATGTCTGCTAATATTCCTATGGTCATGTGATTTGTATATAGAATATATAATATACCAAGTAAAGAATGAATAACAAATAGAAGATTTACACATTGAATAGCATAGTTTGAATTTCTATTCCTCATAGACATATAGTATAGGAATTAAGTTCTCAGTAATGACTGCCCCTTGACTCTTGATTCTAACTGCCCCCTAAATAAATTTAGTACAGTCACAGCAAGCATATGGGTAGCACTAGCTTAACTATGCACCATTTGCTTATTAGAAAGTTTTGGAGATGTGCTTATCACATCTTCAACATATATACCTTTCTTAATATGGGTGGTAAGAAACTTAACAGATTGGCAGTTTTATACCATAGCGCTCATGGAGCTATGTTTCAAAGGGTGAAATCTACTGAGGTATTTTCTTTCTTGTCTTGTGAGTGCCTTGCAAGAAATTCATAACTTAGGAGTATGGTTTTGTGATAATTCAATAATCATCAATGCACATGAACTTGTGATTCCTTATACTTGCTTTAGTTTAAAACATCTAGAAGACATTACAATTTCTTCAGAGGGACAGTGATATCAGGTTGCACATGATAATTACCTTCCATGAATTCTGGAACTTTGACAACGTTCTTCAATATTATGGTCTTCCCAAATGTATCCTAAAAAATAGTACCACAAAATATATGGTATATTATTGAAAATTATACACAATTTAAGTTACTACCTTCAGTAAACTTTAGAAACATGCCTGATTTGCTTGACTCACTCTTCTTTCTCAATCAGATTGTAGAAGAGCTCAAAAAATGAGGAAAAGCTGTCCCCTTATTTAAAACCCTGAAGGAAGATTCAGTCTTACCTATGGTAGTGAGGTTCCTGTAGGTCTCCAGCATCACATCTTTGTAGAGATTCCTTTGTGAAGGATTCAGTAACTTCCATTCTTCCCAAGTAAAGTCAACATGCACATCATCATAGGTCACTGCATTCTGAAATGTCCCACACATGTGCACAACAGAAAGCAGGATACTGACAACATGGTAAACGTAGACTTCTCTGACTGTATAGTCATAAGACTCTGGTGGTCCCACATTTATTCCATGACACAGACATTATAATACAATCACCAAATATTTTTGGAAGGAAACAGAATAGGAGATTCAACTCTGTCATAACTGCACCCTGTGAATGGAATATCACACTGCAAGAGAAATCCCTATTAAAGACATGGAGAGAAAAGTAAACAGATCAACAATACACAGGAGAGAAAATGTATAAAACTTGCAAACTACCAAAAACATAAGTAAGATGGCCAAGCTGGATTAGAGGCTCACATGTTTAACCCCTGCACTCAGAAGTCAGAGGCATGGATATCTGCCTCACAGTTAAATTTCAGCCTAGGCTATGCAGTCAGTTCATGGACAGCCAGAAATACATATTAAGATCCTGTCTTTCATGAAAAAGAATGTTTAAAAACAAAATAAAATAAAATAAATCACCCATGGCAGCACAAGTATCCACATTCTACAACTAGAAAGGTTGAAAGCAGTTTTAGGTCATGCTCTTCTGACTAGGTCACGAATTTTAGGCTTGGCTTTCATAAACTGAGAAGCAGATGGAGCCACCAATCAAAACTGGGGACAGAGGAGCCAGCTGCATCTTGGGAGTTTAAGTTTCCTCACATGGTCAAAAAGGGGCTAAATGATAGATAGTAAAAGAATTTCAGAAGAACAAAAACCATGTAAACTGCCTACATTGTGTTTTAAATTGTGAATATGCTTATTAATGAAAAGAAAATGGATATGTAGGCAACGGAAGGAATGAATGGAATGAAAAAAACAAAGTAGGAAAAACAGAGTCTGCTGCAACAGAAAGAGGCCCAAGAGGTGGTTGACATCCCACCCTACAGGTCATCCCATTCTCTAGGCCCTCCATACTGGGGGCAAAATTGCAGGTCCCTCGCCTAGCTGCCTCAGCTTCTCTAGCCAGCCTGCAGGTGAGTTTCCTGCTGGAAGGCTGCTCCAACTCCCCCATCCCATCCATAGGACTCTGAAAGCTACAATTCCCACTCTGCCTCCAAACCCTCCTATCACTCTTCCACCCCAGCAACCTCAGAACAAGTCTGAAACACCAGCTGCAACTACAAGGTGAGGAATGAGAGAAAGAACCTAGAGAAGAACTCTGAAGCACAAGCTGTGACTCAGAGAGGGGAACAATAGAGTGAACCAAGAGAGCAGGCCAAGATAGAAGGCCAAGAGAGACCTCAGTGACCCCCTGAGACATAGACAGTGACAGTATAGAGCAGACCAAGAATAGTTCCCAAGACACAGACAGTCAGTGCAAGAATCGAACCAAGAGGAAAAGACACTGGCCACACCAAATGGAGGAAGAGAAGGGTTGGCGCCATTCCAAGAAATCAATCAACAACTCCAAAACAACAAGGTAAAAAGAGAACCCATTCGTAATACAACAGGAAGAGTTGATAATCCTAACCTAGAAGAAGTAGAAGAAAATGAATTGAAATGTAACTTTATGAGGATGATGGACACATATAAAGAGCAAATGAAAAATTCCCTTGAAGAATTGAAGGAAAAGACAAACAAAAAATTAGAAGAAATCAATGAATCTCTCAAAGAAACCCAAGAAAACAAGAAATAAAAATCAAACCGATGAAGCAAGCAGTTCAAGACTTGAAGTTTGAAATAGAGGCAATATTGTTCTTTGGAGGTCTGTGAAGAATTTTACTGGGATTTTGAAGGGTATTGTATTGAATCTGTAGATTGCTTTTGATAATACTGCTGTTTTTACTATGTTAATTTTGCCTACCACAGAGCAGAATTACCATTGGAGATCTTTCCATTTTCTGGTGTCTTCTTCAATTTCTTTCTTTAAAGATTTAAAGTTCTTGTCATACAAGTCTTCCAGTTGTTTGGTTAGAGTTACTCCGAGATATTTTATGCCATTTATGAGTTGTAGAAGTTCCTTGGTATAATCACTCAGGTAGACAATCATATCATTAGCAAACAGTGAGAATTTGACTTCTTCTTTTCTGATTTTATCCCCTTGATCTCCTTTTGGTGTCTTATTGCTGTAGCTAGGACCTCAAGAACTATATTGAATATATATGGAGAGAGTGGACAATACTCAACTTCATACGGAAAAGCAAAAAACTCAGGATAGCCAAAACAATCCTGTACAATAAAAGAACTACTGGAGGCATCACAAACACTGACTTCAAACTCTACTACAGAGATACAGTACTGAAAACAGCCTGGTATTGGCATAAGAACAGACAAGAGGACCAATGGAACTGAATAGAAGGTCCATGAATTAATCCACACTCTTTAGAACAACTGATTTTTGACAAAGAAGCAAAAAAAAAATCAAATGGAAAAAAGAAAGCATATTTAACAAGTGGTGCTGGCATAAATGGATATCAACATGTAGAAAAATGAAGATAGACCCATGTCTATCACCATGCACAAAACTCAAGTCCAAATGGGTCAAAGACATCAACATAAGACCAGCCACAGTGAACCATATAGAAGACAAAGTGAGAAATACGCTTGAACGCATTGGCACTGGAGACCACTTCCTAAATAGAATGCCAGCAGCACAGACACCGAGAGAAACAATTAACAAATGGGACCTTCCGAAACTGAAAAGCTTCTGTAAAGGAAAGGACATGGTCAACAATACAAAATGACAGCCTACAGAATGAACCCCACATCAGACAGAGGTCCGATTTCCAAAATATACAAAGAACTCAAGAAATTGGATACCAAAAGATCACATAATTCAATAAAAAATGGAGTACAGAACTAAACATAGAACTCTCAACAGAGGAATCTAAAATGGCTGAAAGACATTTAAGGAAATGTTCAACATCATTAGTCATCAGAGACATGCAAATCAAAACAACTCTGAGATTCCATCTTACATCTGTAAGAATGGCCAAGATCAAAAACACTGATGACAACTTATGCTGGAGAGGTTGTGGGGAAAAGAGAACACTTCTGCATTGCTGGTAGGAATGCAAACTGGTACAACTCCTTTGGATGTCACTGTGTGACGATTTCTCAGAAAATTAGGAAACAACCTTCCTCAAGACCCAATAATACCACTTTTGGGTATATATCCAAAGGATGCTCAATTGTGCCACAAGGACATGTGCTCAACTATGTTCATAGCAGCTTTGGTTTGTCATAGCCAGAACCTGGAAACAATATAAATGCCCCTCGACTGAAGAATGGATAAGGAATATGTGGTATATTTACACAATGGAATACTACACAGCAGAAAAAAAAACGACATCTTGAATTTTCAGGAAAATGGATGGAGCTAAATTAATTTTCAGTGAGGTAACCCAGACAGAGAAAGACAATTATCACATGTATTTACTCAGAGGTGGTTTTTAAACATAAAGCAAAGAAAACCAGCCTACAAACCACAATCCCAGAGAACTTAGACAACAATAAGGACACTAAGAGAGACTTACATAGATATAATTTACATGGGAAGTAGAAAGTAGAAAAAGACAAGATGTCCTGAGTAAAATGGGAGCATGGGGACCTATGGGGAGGATTGAAGGCGGAAGGGGAGAGCTAGGGAGGGGAGCAGAGAAAAATGTGGAGCACAATAAAAAAAAGTATTAAAAAATGATCATCAAAACCTGAATAAACACAGAAGTAAATGATCCTCTGAACATGATGTATCAATATCAGGTGCTGTGTATGGTAAACTTGCACCATAAAGTGAGTACAATCCAATGACAATGCCCAACAATATATAACAGGGAAACAGATGACCAACCGACATTCACAGTGGAAATATGTATAATGCTCAATGGTGTTATGAAAACATGGTACATATGGTGATACAATAGGAGTTCTATACATACTACAAAGCTATAATAATCAAACATGCTTACAATACTTGTGAAAGAATAAAGGGGATGGGAAGAAAGGCCAAGAACAAAGGCAGAAATTACAGCCAACTTTTAATCAAAAGACCAAAGGAAATTCAACCAGGAAAGGTGTGATCTTGACCAGTGATACCCAGCTCCCTAGGAGTATATGTGTATAGAAATTAAATAAACACACTTCACAACTTCCACAAAATTAACTCAAATTGACCCTTAAATGGTTATGTTTCTGACCCTTCAGCTTTCTTTCAAAGATGGAAGCTCTCTCTGCAAATGGAGGTGATCTCTTTTTTTTTTGGCTCTGCAGCTCCTATGGCTCCTTGTGGTTTCAGGTAAACCATGTTACACTGATACCTAATCCCAAAACAACAGAGAAGAGTAATTGAAAGTCTGCTTCCGGCCACATGGATTATGGCACAAGATGTAAAACTGCTCTCTCTACCTTTACAACACGATGGACACCCAGGAAATCTCTGCAGGTCAGAAACTCCCTTCGTCCCCTAGAACTAAACTGAATCAATGAGTCACACCATGCTGACTGGTGGTAGCAGAAAGTTAAAAGCATTCTAATCAAATATTTCTGAAAAATGATCCACATCTCCTCTTTCTACAAGTTTGTAAACTTTTTGTAACTTTATAACACAAACTTCAAAGTAGAATGAAATATTCAGAACCTCTAGAAAACAGACCTTCTTTTTCAAATTCATTTTCCCACCATGCTCCACAACAATGCCTGTATGGGCACACTGGACAGTGGATATTATAAGTCTCACGTCCTCCAAGTTCAGGTTGCAGAGCCTCCCCCTCCTGAGAAAATCCCACCCAGGTCATCACAAGAACCAACAGAACCACTGTCTAGCTCATGGTCCACTCAAGTCCCAGCAGAAATGACAGCACAGCAGACCTGCTCTGAGCATCGCACACCACTATGGCATGGCTTATGGTCTTCCTTACAACTCCCTACAGCTGAAGCAAAAAATAATTCTGAAAAGAACCTGCAAGCTAGTACACCTGTTCCTAAGGCTTGCCAGAGTCCCTCATTATTTAGGGCCACAGAGCTGGGCCTGATAATATAATAAGCAGTTGCATGAAGGAAAAATGAATTTCATTTCATTTTATTTCAGCTGGACCTCAGAATATAATAAACAGCAGAGATCAAGTAACTCAGACAGCATAGGCCTTGCCAGTTCAGCCCTTCCAACCCAGCAGACAGGGTCATAGTCTAGAAAGTTAGAATTTTAATACACATTCTTCTATGCTCCCAGAGCACTTCCTATTCCTTGTTCAGGGCACAGGGTCCTTTGTGTACACATTCCATTACACACTCAATGTCCAGTGCAGTCAACCCTTTGCTTCTTAGTTTTGAAGTCCAGCAGCCAAACAGGTCACATTCAATCAGTGAGTGTTGTTAAAGCAAAAAAGAGGCCATGGGTCAGAAAACAATGAGAAGCCATGGTAAGACTTGGAGGCAGATTTCATGTCAAATAATTATTTTGAAAAGTTGAAACAGGCTTTAGGGCCATAAGCTCCAGAGACTACGGATTTGAATGAGAGCACACCAAGGATTACCTACACTTTTCTCTCAACCTGTACATCTTAAACCTCAAAAATAACACTCCTGTAAGGCAGGGCCATAAGTTTTTACAATGATCTTCTATTTTGGTTGAACTAATGTAACTCCAGTAATTTGGTTACATGGTAAGGTCAGTCCTTTATCCAGATTCTTGATTGCCCAGTTCTGTGGAGCTGAAGAAATGGCCACTCAGGACACTTATGGAGCATCTAAAATCGATGACCTGACTCCACATTGCCAATATCAGCTACCACCAAAGGATCAACGCTCTCGCCTTCCTTCTTGCCATTCCCTCTCTGTGCAGCACCTACATCAGATTCAAAGTTGGTGAGTAAACACAATTCTTGCACAGGTCATTCTTCATTTGGAACTCCCCAGGAAAAGTCAGAGAGACTGGAGGACACTCATTCCCTATCAAGGATCAGCCTGTGAGGAGTTACAGGACTGTCTTTCCAGCATTGGGCAGCAGAGGCAGGATTAGGTGAGCAATGCAATTCTCAACTTCATAGCTCCATGCAAGCTGGGCTATGGGAGATATTGCTCTAAACAGATAAAAATAAATCAATTGCACTTGAGAAAAAAGGAATGAAATTATCAATAATCAAGAAACATTGGAGAACAGAAACAAATAGAGATGAGAGCACTAATGAACATAAAAAATATTAAAACAGGATAAAAATAAGTGACTTTTTAAAAAATATTTATTTATTTATTATGTATACAATATTCTGTCTATGTGCATGCCTGAAGAGGGCACCAGGTCTCATTACAGATGGTTGTGAGCCACCATGTGGTTGCTGGGAATTGAACTCAGGACCTTTGGAAGAGCAGGCAATGCTCTTAACCACTGAGCCATCTCTCCAGCCCCAATAAGTGACTTTTTAAAAAGATAAAAATAATGAACTTTGAAGTTTTAAAAACTTAACTATATTGACTTTGAAAAAGAGTAGGTTCTCTAGTAGAGGGAAGGCCACTGAGAAGAGATTGACTGATTTTGAATATATGCACATGTTGGCAGTTAAGATCTCTAACCTGACTCACAGAGTAACAGACAATTGCCTGACTCACAAACATCTAATTTGATGTAAATGTGTGAAGGAGGACTGGTCAGTAAAGTTTCCTAATTGCAAATTCAGTTATTCATGGCTTCAAGATAACTTTCTCAAATTGTATATCCACCAATCTGGTCTGACTTGAATCACATGACATGAATTAATAGATGCTGGAAAATTACAACTGAACTCCTCCTTCCACAATGAGGTCCTTTTTTCATAATGGTGACTCCAGCAGCAGGATTGCCTACCCTGCTTCACTTCTGTGTTGTACACCATAAACTATTCCTGCTATTCTGGTCTGGAAGCCGAAGCCATGTTTCACATGCAAATCCTTTTCCTGTAACTGCAATGGACAGTCGACCACACGACTCAATGAATAATTTTAAATCTCTGAGGTGGTACAGTCATTCAATTTGCAAATGTTGGAGGTGTAATATAAAGAACAAGATCATGCCCTTAAGTACAATAGTCTCAAATCAAGACCACCTGAGTCAAAAGAAGACCGCTTGTCTCAGAAACACCTTCCTAAGAGGCTGGAAAAGCAGATGTTCTAGAATTACTATGTCTTCCCAGGGAGAAATCACTACCCACATTTAGGAGATTAATTAAAAAAAATCTCTTTATGAGAGCATTCATCTCTATGTCTAATCCTCAAAGAATAGGCATCCTAGACAGATTTTGCATTTTGCATATACTTTTCTTTTAGGGTCATGCTCCAGGTTGCACTTTGAACAATTTAAATACAGACAGGAGACTGCAAGTCTAGACACTTAGGCAGATGGGAGACTTACACTGATGGGGAAAGCCTTGTTAACCAATAATCTTTAAGAGGTGGAACCTAGTTTAGGCATGGCTTTCTGGGACTGGGAGATAAAAACCTGTGCACCACCCAGGTGCGCTCTCTGCGTAGTTTCCCCCACAGTTGTGCAGAGCCTGGATCTTCCATTCCTGTGGCGTGAGTTTTCCCCTAATAATAAATAAAATATATCTGTCTAACTTCAAGCTTTCGTGGTTATTTCCATATCTACATAACTTCTACGGGTGGTGCCCAACATGCTGGATATAAAAATCCCGGTCCTGATGTGCAGGCGCGGGTGGCCCAGTCCCGCTGGAAGTGCATTCTTGCTGTGTGCCGGCACGGGCGGTGGTGTGTGAATGATGGTGCAAGAGCAGTGGCCACTAGTACCGCAGCCCCACACCACGGGAATTCAGAGGGGACACAGGCTTTCCCAGGGCCCCTGAGTGCCCGCAGCAATCACAGCTTTTTCTGCACTCGCAGAGGCCAAGGAGGAAAAGGCCGAGGAGCTAGCGCCCAGAGCTGCCCTCCGCGCGTGCACGCGACCGCTCTGCGTCCTCGTCCTAGTCCTAGAGCAGCGCTGTGGCCCGGGGCTGCCAGTGAGCAGATCAGGTTCGGCTTTAGGTTGGCTCAGCAGTAAAGATGCCCCGGGAGACCTGGCCTTCGCTAGTCTGAGCCAGCTGTTCGCTGTTTCAAACAACTTGTCTGCTTTTGCTATTCTAGTGATTGTGCGGTCGCTGACCAGTCAGGGATCTCTGTGGAGCACACAGTCTGTGATTCGCACTAAGTAATTGTTTTTAATTTGAGCAAATTTCAGAATTTAGCGCCAGAATCAGATTCAAGCCAGCCACACGACTGCAAGTATGCAGCGACACCTACTGGCAGGTAATGGTTATTGCATCTAATTCAGCTAACTAAACCACAGGTAAGATTTAATACTCAAAATATAAATCATAAATTTATAATTTAAAAGGAAAAAAATTACAGACAATTCAACCATACAGCAGACTTTTCACTTATACCATGCATAAGGTTTTGCAAGGCTTATATTATTTCCCTCCTACACCACTGTACCTGATTCTGGGGATTAGTTTTGTCCTCCATATTCTTTCCTTAAAAATATGGTTTGATAATAGCGCCAAGAATGAGGCACTTTTAGAAATGGTAAAGTCCTAACAGACTGATGCCACCCTTCTAAAAGAGAAAATCACTACTATGGAGAAGGATAATGTTGAGACACTGTCTGAGAGAATTCATACTCTTGAATGTATTAATTGGACTCTCTCAAAGGATTGATAGACTGACTGATAGACTGTCTCTCCAGGAAGGTAATATGCATTATATAAACTTATGTCCAAGGATGAGACATTATCTCTACTGGACAGACTTCACACCTTGGAATCCTTAATGAGGGCATTAGAACAGAACACTGGACAGGAGATCCAAACTTTTAAAAAGGCAGTGGTGAATAGATTTGAAAAGATTGAGGAATTTATCAAATTTGATGACCAGGGACAAAAGGTACAAAGGAAAAATTTAGCCTCATCAGTATGTAAAAACCTCCAGGATAGCTTACCCAGAATTCTGCCTGCCTTTCCGATAATAGCATCAGAAAGAGCATCTGGCACAAAATGCCCTAAGGTAGTCAAAAAATATACATGGGAGTCCATACATATGACTGACCTAAAGGAAGTTAAACAAGCTATTGTAGCTTATGGACTACATTCGTCCTTTGTTAGAGAAATAGTCAAAATGTGGGCTTCCACTAGCAAAGCAAGGCCACAAGTTCTGGACTCAGTTAATCTTAGCAGTCCTAGACAGTGGACTGCAGTTGCTTTGGAGGTGCTATTTTAGGGAAAAGGCAAAAATTTTAGAGCAACAACAATTAAAAAAAAAAGAAAAGAAAAAGGACTTGAGATTTCCCTGAATCAAATTCTGGGCAAGGGACTTTACTCTGATCCTCAGGATCAAGCTCTTTATGATAAACACACTTTGTCCCTATGTAGCACAGCAGCTTTTAATGCTTGGGATAGGATTCAGGAACTAGGAAAGAGTTGAATCATATCTTAGGGTTAAACAGGGCAAGAGAGAACCTTTTAGTGACTTATTACAAAGATTAACTAAGGCTGTGCAAATAGGGGTAACTGCCCCAGAAGCTAGACATATAGTAACTGAATCTTTGGCATATGAGAATTCCAACTTAGAATGAAAAAGGATCCTTGGACCTTTAAAGATCAGATCAGCACCCATGGATGAATGAGTCTTGCATACAATAAATGTCAAGACACTTGACTATCATTTGGTAAGCATGGGTAGTTTCAATGACCTGAAATCCCAACATTCTCCTGCACTCCAAAGTTCTTCTAATGATTCACATGCAGACTATGCTGTTTCCTGGGTGCTTTCCTATTTCTCTCATGACCTTCACACATAAGATCAATATAACTATGAACTCTATGAGTAAATTGGTATTCACTATGTCTGAGTGGATATGCCATGCACACACTCTCACACAGCGCCCCAAATTACAAAGCTGTTACAACATAAGATGTAATTTTCAGCCTCCTTACACATTAGCCCAGAAAGTCTCAATGTGTCCCCTCGCTGACTTGCACATATGTCCCAACATTCCTGTTGTTAGAAGCAGGTCTGGGAGTCACAAGAAAATGGGGCAATACAAAAGTTTTAACTTCTGCAAAATGGTTTACAGTGGTAAGTGAAGTGGATGTGCTAGGAGGTTTTTATTCCTAACACAAAGGGGTCTCGGGCCCTACTCTGAGAAGTCAGAGCCTGGTTTCCCACGCGTATAAGACCGGATAACTTAAAGCAGGGCAGCTGATAAGCAACGTGAAGCTTTGGGAAACAGGACACAACCTGGAGCACATACTTTCAAAAAAAAAAAATGCTAGCAGGGGGAGGGATTTCTGCCAGATGGCATCTTCACAAATTTCTTTAAAGATGGAACTCCTTTTGTCTCATTTAACCCTTTGAAAGAAAAGATAGTATATTCCATTTACATTTCACATGGGGAAGAAGGTCAGTACAGCCTTAATAAAGAAGATTATTTTGTCTTGGTGCTATCTACCCACCCTCCCTAGGGCTGCAATTCTCTATAAGTTCCCTTGAATATTTCCTCTCTCATCTGGTCAACACCACCACTCTGCAGCCATTCATTTCCCAAGGCATTTTGCCACTCATTCCAACAAATGACATTATTATTACAGCTCAGAGCATGGAGCCTCCCCACTCCTTATAGAGCAACAATGTATGAACACTCCCATGAGGTGGATGAACTGCACAGGCTTAAAAAAGAGTAGGTGTGAACAATATAAAGCCTTTAAGAAGGGTATAGATTGCTAACGCTAGGTGAGCATCAATTTCCCTGTTTCTCCTGTTAGTACCTGGATGGCCATGCATATTCCTCCCTCCGTTGACTCCTTCACTAAGATCTTGAACTCCTGATTATTCAGTCTTCTCCGCCTTGCTGCGGTTACAGGCATAAGTCACACTCCTGGTTTATGTGGGGTAGGGGACGTTAAAAGAACCCCAGCTCCCCTTCACTATTTGAAAAGGATTGAGAATATTGTTCTCCTCACCTTAAATTCTTTCCAACATTTATCTTGGTTCACGGAGCCAACCCAAGCACAAAATCCATGCATCTGAAACATAAAACAAGTGTAATCCAAAACGCGGAACACTGCAGCTAATTCGTCACGATTCGTCAGTCTCTGTCCCCAGGCTTATTCTCAAGTGCTCCTCGAGCCTGACAGAACAAGGCGCTCCCAACTCAACCTGGAGCTGATTCCAATGTCAGCCACACTCCGAAATCACCAACCTTCCTCAGACAAGAGGCTGTGCTAAGTCTCCGTGCGGCGGGCGCCCCCTCGTGGCTCGGGCGCCACTAACTACCTCCTGCCGGGACGACTTGGAAGGGGAGGAGCGGAAGGCAGCGCTGCTGTCTCGGCGGTGCCCGCCGGTGCTCATCTTCCGGCGACGAAATTCTGCTTCCAGAGCAGAGGGGAGAGGCGGGGCCGCGGCTAGGGGGCGGGACCCATCAGAGAGGTGTAGTGGTAGTGAACCGGCATGGGGCGGGGCCGCGCGGATGGGCGGGGCTGGACGGAAGAGGGCGGGCGTGGGGCGGGGCTGCGCGGATGGGCGGTGATGAACGGACGCGAGAGGGCGTAGGGCGGGGCCGCGCGGATGGGCGGAGCTGGGCGAACGCGGGCGGGCGTGGGGCGGGGCTGCGTGAACGTCAGCTTGCGCGCCGCCTTTCGCCTCGGGCCGCTGGGGGCGCTCACGCTCCTGCCGCCCTCCTTGGCTATTCCGCGCGTGCTCGCGTGTCCCCGGCGTGAACCGGAACCGCTTGCCGGAGTCGCGGCTGCGAGCCGGGCGCTGAACGAGGGCGCTGTGGGAGGCGGCCTGCGCGGCGCCGCCCGCCATGGCAGCGGCGGGCTGAGCTCTGCCCTGGGCCGCAGTCGCGGACTCAGGCTTCGCCGCAAACCAGGGGCCGAGGCCGTAGCAGCGGTAGCCGCCTGCTTGTCGCCGCCGCCCATGGCGAGGCCCCGCCGCCGCCGTCGCTGCTGACCCGGGGCCGGCGCGGCTTCCGTCCTCCGCGGGGCGCGGGCGGCCTGCCTTTGCGACCGCGCCCGCGCCCCGGGGCTACCAGCCGGGCGCTCGACGATGGGGAACACAACCTCGTGCTGCGTGTCGTCCAGCCCCAAGCTCAGGAGGAATGCGCACTCGCGGCTGGAGTCCTACCGGCCCGACACGGACCTCAGCCGTGAGGACACGGGCTGCAACCTGCAGCACATCAGCGACCGGGAAAACATCGACGGTGAGCGGCGCCGCCTCCCCCTCCCCTCCCGAGCGCGGCTTGGAGTCTTGCGGATCCACTGTCCGGGGCTACTAGGCCCACAGGGAGCGTGGAAACTTTGCTAGCCAAAGACCTCCAGGCGTGTGGCATGCGTGTACAGGGGCGCGTCTGTATGCATGTGCGTGTGCTGCCTGCCAGGAGGTGACAGGGGAGGCCTCGGACCGGGTGCTTTTGGAATGTTGCCATAGTCGTTATGTTTGGGATGGCGGTGGTATTTGTCCTTTCAGGAAATTGTCACAATGGTGACAGTTTTACCTGGAGGTCTTTACCTGGAGTTGGCCTGCGTTCTATTCCACCCCTATTCCCTTGAAAACTAATTCAGGCCCAAGGGAGTATACTTGTGACTATAGATACAGAAATGTATACGTATGTATGGTAAGTGTACATACATCCCCCCACACACATAAATACCCTATGGAAATGGTTGCAGGGCTGAGGTAAAAGGTTCACCTCAGAATGTTGTTTTAAAAAATTATTACCAGGCAGCTGTGGGTTAAGTGATCTAGTTTTTGCTTGGGCTAGAATTACAGTCCTATGAATTTCAGATTCATCTGGGTGACTTGGATTGTATATTTTGAAAAAGTATATATATCTGGAAAAAGTTAGAGGAGTCATTACTACAACTAGTAATGTTTTATCTTAACTGATTTTGCAGTAGCCTTCTGAGTACTGTTTCCTCATCAAGCTCTCAGTCGTTTGTGTGATTCCCAACTCAAAAGATTAGAAGTTGGAAATATATCATTATATCTTAAAAAAAACCAAAAATCCTCACAGCGTTTATCTAGTTAAACTCACCTGAAATCTTTCTTATGAGAATGAATTAACAACTGGTATTGATTTATTCTTGTCGTCTTTGAAGAGTGGAATGTGCCTTATAATGTGAAAAGCTACGTTTAAATGCTAAAGAAAAGAATTTTGCTGTTGTTTTGTGTTAGGATGGCAGCTTTGTTAAATGAGTATCATAAGGATACTCACACAGTTTATAGTAAATTCTGGTACTACATGATTTTTCTAGTGTTATTTAAGATTTATTTTTATGTGAATGTGTGTGTCTGTGAGTGTGTTATTTGTGTGTGTCAGCTGAGATTAAGAGGAAGATGTTGTATCTCCTTGATCTGGAGTTACAGGTGGTTGTGAACTTAGGTGCTGGGAACCCTATCTCAGGTTTTCTGGATGAACAAGAAGCAGTCTTAATCAGAGTCATCTCTCAAGCGCTCTATGTGTGTCCATTAGCTTGATCTCTTTAGATGACTAACATTTACACATAATAAAGACATGTGGGAGAATATTTAAGTTAGAACTACTAAACACCACAGTAAAACTGTATTTTAAAGGAAGGAGTGAAGAAATGGATAAGTTCATTGTAGAAGGCTGGTACCAGTCCTGTACATGATTGACAAGTAAATACACATGGAAGACTTTAACACTAATTTTACAGGATTACATTAGGCCCTTTTCATGCAAGTAGGTAATGTACTTTGAGCTTATCCCCTCCATCTTTCACTGCCCTCACATTTCTCATACCTTCCTTTTTCCATTAATCTCCTTTATTCCCCAACAGCTTTGCTTCTACTTTCATACCATTTCACATGCAGCATTTATATATCAATTAAATCCGGGACCCATAAGTGAGAGAAATCATGCAGTATTTGCCCTTTTGAGACAGACTTAATTTGCTTTATATAATTATCTCCAGTTGTACCCATTTTACTTAGAATGACGTAATTTCATCTTCATGGCAGAATGAATACACTGTATGTAAGCCACATTCTCTTTTTCCATTTCTCAGTTGATGGACAGTGGTGCAGTAAACATTGATATGCAAGTATTTCTGTGTTTTTTTTTGTTGTTGTTATTGTTTTTAACTTTTAGACAATTACCCAGGTGTGGTATAGCTGAGTTATGAGGTATATTTTAGCTTTTTCAGCGATCTCCACACTGACTAACACATTCTGAACTCGTTTACATTCTCACCAGGACTGTATAAGTGTGTCCCTTTTGTCTGCATTCTCACCAGCATTTGTTATTTTTTGTTTTAAAAATACCATTCTAAATGAAGTGAGATAAAAATCTCATTTGTATTTCTTAATGGCTAGTGATGTTAAATATTTTATATAGTTTAAATATTCACTTATTCATTTAATTATCTATGAGGCAAAATCTCTCTATGTGGAACTTGGTGTATATATCAGGCTGGACTTGGTTAGTCTTGCAGAGATCCACCTGCTCCTGCTCCAAATGTTGGGATTAAAGGTGTGCTCTGTCATTCTGGGGTCCATACTTTGTTGCCAGTTTGTGACTAGGTAGTTTAGTTTTTTGATCACACTGGTGATCAGGTTTTTGAGTTCTTTGTGTATTCTAGATTTTAACCCTCTGTCAGATGCATAGTGGCAAAAATTTCTCCTATTCTGTAAGCTGTCTCTTCATGCAGTTATTTTCTTGAGTGTGCACAGATTTGTGTGTATTTGTTTCTTTTGCATTCATGAAAACTCATTTATCATTGTTGGCACTATTTCTTGAGAGCCTGTGCTACCTATGTTAGTACCTTAAATGTTTTTTCTGCTTTGTCCTTATTAGTTTTAGGGTTTCAGGTCTTACATTAAGGTCTTTGATCTGTTTAGAGTTGGGTTTTGTATATGGTGAGAGTCACTGTTCTAGTTTTATTCTTCCGTGTGTAGATAATTTGGCCAACAATATTTGTTGAGGAGGCTATTTGCTCAAATGTGCTTTTTTTCTGATTTTGTAAAAAAATTCTGTGGCTGTCTGGATTTATAACTGGGTCTCCTGTGCTGCCATTGATTTGTATCTGCTTTAGTACTATTATTATTATGATAGAGTCTTACCTTTGTAGCTCTGGCTGGGCTTAAGATTAGGCTGACCTCAAACTCACAGAGGTCTGCTTGCCTTTACCCTTGAGTGCTTGGATTAAAAGTGTGTACCAGTGATGTTTTTATTACCATGTCTCTGTTGTAGTGCAACTTGAAATCAGGTATGATAATTTCCAGCATTGTCTTTTTGCTCAAGATTGTTTTACTAATTGGTCTTTGGTGTTTCTCTGAATTTTCAGCCCCTGCTTCCCCCACCATTTGTAAAGAAGAATGGTGTCAAAATTTTGATGAGACTTGCATCCATTGTGTAGATTGTTTTTGATAGTATAGCTATTTTCATAATATATATTGTTCACATTATAAACATGGAATGGTTTTCCATCTTATAGTATCTTTGATTTATTTATTTAACATTTTAAAGTTTTCAATGTAGAAGTTTTTTTACTTCCTTGGCTAGCTTTATTACAAGGCTTTGGTTTGTTTTTGAGGTAATTGTGGATGGGATTATTTTTCTGATTTTTTTCTCAACATGTTCATTATTTGTATCTAGGAAAGCTACTAATTTTTGTATATTGAGTTTTGAGCCCTGTCTCTTTGCTGAAAGCATTTTTTATTAGCTCTAATAGTTTTCTGGTGGTCTTTAGGGTCTCTTATATATAGATTATATTATCCGTAAATAAAGTTACTCTGACTTCTTTTTTTCTCTGCTTCTATCTCTTTTATTTTCCTTTCATCATATTGTCTTACATAAAACTAAAGGCGTAATGTTGAATAAGGGTGGAGGTGGGACATCTTTGTCTTTTTCCTTCTTTTATTGGAAATGTTTTCAATTTCCCATTAGTATAATGTTAGGTATAGGTTTGTTATATGTGGCTTTTATTATGTTGATACTTTCTTTGTATTCCTAGTTTCTCCAGAACTTGAATTATGAAGGGTATTTTGTTGAAAGCCTTTTCTGCACCTACTAAGATAATCATGTGCTTTCTGTCTATGAACCAATTTGTGTGATGCATTGCATAAACCATTTTTTAAAATCATAAATGATATTTTTGATATGTTCTTAATTTCTGTTTGCAGAAATAATAAGGGTGTACACCAATATTTGGTAGAGGTTTTCTGTTTTAAATAAGAACAGAAACAACCCATAAAAAGAGAAAAACAGAAGACTGACATTTCAGAGAGCCAAGTTGAATATTATGGACTGTAGTAAAAGAAATGGAAATAAAGTGGTTGCAATCAGCTGTTTAGCACTAGGGCAATGTCTTAGCTTAGTGCTGTGATGAAACACCAAAACCCAAAGCAGCTTAGGAAGGAAAGGGTTCATTTGGCTTCCACATCCAGTCCATGGAGGGAAGCCGAGGTAGGAACTCAACCATGTGGGATCCTGGAGGCAGGAGCTGATTCAGAGGCCATGGAGGGGTGCTGCTTCCTGGCTTACTCCTCATGACTTGCCTAGCCTTCTTCCTGATAGAAAGCAGGCCCACCCACCAGTCCAGAGGTGGCCCCACCCACAATGAACTGCACCCTCCCATATCAGTCACTTGTTAAGGAATGCCAACAGGCTTGACTTATGGACACATTTTCTCAATTGAAGTTCTGTCCTCTTAGATGACACTAGCTTGTATCAAGTTGATATAAAAAAACAGCTGGTGCAGCATGGGCTTACAGAATTTTGCCAATGTAGAATGAGGTGGTACAGTGTGTTCTCTCATTTGAAAGATATCTAAGTTTCATTTGTTAGGCATTTTTTAGAAAAATCTTTGGAAGACTACAAACTTGCTCTGCACATTTAGGGTAATTTAGAGCAAAGAGCTGTTAGTAAGCTTTCTAATGGAGGCTGTAGTGTAGTAGCCTCTAGTCCATTTTCTATGACCATGCTAGTTTAAACATGTATACTAATTTGTTGTTTAAATAGTATTCTGTCTCCCAGATTCGACAGATACATCTAGGATTTATCTAACCAGAAGTCTTTAGAATTGGTATCATTTAGAGCAGAAATGTAGGCCTATTCATTAGTATGAATAGGTTTATTTAAAGGTTGCAGCTGGACTGACTGACAGTACAGCCTGCTGTTTTAGGGTTATTTTGGTAGCGAATCACATAATAGCAACAGATTTAAGGAAAGTGTGTATAGATACACTTGTGAGTATCTATGTCTGACTATCTCAATTTCTCTGCTACAGTTGGTTTTTGGTGTCTTTGAGTTCCATATGTATATTTAACTGCTGACTACAAATACTTGTAAACACTTGTGTGTGTACTGAATACATGTAAACTTGTTTTGTATTTGCTCTCTGCACAGGCTAATAACTATTTAAAGAGCAGTTACGTTCAGTATTGTTAGTAATCTAGAGAGGATCTGGGTGTATAAAAGATGTGGGGCAGGTGTGTGGAAACACTTGGCTGTTTTCTAGGAGAGACTTGACTCAGACTCTAGTATCTAATAGGATTCTGGAACAGGCACCTGCAGTTACTGAGGGAAAGCTGTATATTGTTAAATTATTAGTAAGTTTAAAAAAATTGCATCTCAAGTGTGCCATCACTGTCTTATATTTTGAAAACTGTCCTTGGCAACTACGGGTATTGAAGGTTATAGTTTGTTTATGACTCTTCCCGAATATCTGAGTTTCTCTAAATGGCAGGTATATGCATTTTTCTACTACACCACAAACATAGAAATGACCAGCATTTGTTCCTGCTCCCATTTAAAGAAACTTGCTAGCCCTTTTTTACTAGTGTTAGATTATTTGTGGTTTTGAAAGTTGTGGTTGGTTTAACCCACTCCCACTCCCTAAGAGTTACTTTTCATGAAGTCACTGAGATGTCTAGAATCAAGACTTATCACTCATACTCCTGTACCTAACACTGCTCAGAGTGTAAATGTTAGGGTGGATACAGTCTTAACGGTTATAAAGGTGAATAGGAAAAGATACAGGAGATGAGGAAGGATGGAGAATGCTGGTAAAGAACACATGGGCCATGGCAGGATATAAAGCTGTTTTTCTAGTTTTAACTGTCTTGAATCCTCTCCACATACAAACACACACACACATGCACACACTTGTAGTGGATAAGTATATAAAAATTAATTCATAGTACACATATAAAATGTAAAGCAAAGCTCCACAGCTTCAGAATAGCTACTGTAACTATATAGAATTTCTTTGAAATATATGAACTTTGGATCTGGGTAAGCACTTGCTTGAGTGGCTGCATTTATCTAGCTAGCTCCCTGATATCTTTCTGCCTGCTTTTCTTTCTTTCCTTCCTTCCTTCCTTCCTTCCTTTCTTTCTTTCTTTCTTTCTTTCTTTCTTTCTTTCTTTCTTTCTTCAGTAAGTTCTTCACAATAAAGTGGTTTTTTATAAAAATAAAATGAACGGGCAGTGGTGGCGCATACCTTTAATCCCAGCACTCGGGAGGCAGAGGCAGGTGGATCTCTATGAATTCGAGGCCAGTCTGGTCTACAAGAGCTAGTTCCAGGACAGGCCCTAAAGCTACAGAGAAACCCTATCTCGAAAAACAAAAAAACAAAACAGAAAAGAAAACCTAGAGGAGCTGAAGAGATGGCTCGGTGGTTAAGAACATTGCCTGCTTTTCCCAAGGTCCTGAGTTCAATTCCCAGCAACCACATGGTGGCTCACAACCATCTCAAATGAGGTCTGGTGCACTCTTCTGGCCTGCAGGCATACACGCAGAAAGAATATTGTATACATAATAAATAAATAAATATAAAAAAGAAAGAAAACCTAGATATTTGTATTTCAGAATATTGTGAAGCATTGAGTTTGTTTTGAAATTGTTAAACTATAGGAAAGCAAAAACTTACTTGTTTTCATAGTGAAGATCAATTAAATGACTTCTGCATGAAAGTGAAAGATCTTTGTAAGCTGAAAAATGTACTAAATTAACAATAGTTACTTTTTATTTCACATTATATACAGTTGTACACAGCAATCTTACAATCTGTTCTTTAAGAACTATTATTTAAAAGAAAGTCAATATAAAATATTTAAGTTTTGCTTAAAACCAGAAAGGCAGTAAAGTCAGTAAAGATTAAAATGATGCTAAAGTGGTTAATAAACTGAAAGTGCTTGTGAGTGTGCCATTATGAACATGACACCATTATCTTACTTTTCTTGTGTTAACTGTAAAATGTGCTCCAAGAGCTACAACCAGCTGTTCTAACTGTCCCTAGGAAGAGGACTTTGAAACCCAGAACCAAAGCCTGCTTTGGCTATGTGACGGGTGACAGGGAAAGAGTCACAGCACCGTTCATCTGCCTGTAGCAGGCTGAGGAGCTCACCAAATCTTTTAGTGCCTTCAACTTAGGCTAAACAGGAATTTGTGAAAGAATTTTAGGACTAGCCAAGAAGCAGGATAGAGGTCTTATTAAAGGTATTTTATAACATTTAAGCATGAGGATTAAGAAAAAGATGCACATAGAAAGTGAAGAGCATAGGGTGGGCTTTTAAAAGAATAGTCAAATTTCACCGTCTTTACAATAGTTATGTATAGGACTTTGGTGGTTTTGAGATTATGACCTTCAAGGAATGGCTAAGGAATCTAAGTGATTCCTTGGGTTTTGTTGAGGGTACTTGACAGGACTAGGTAAATCTGTAGATGCAGCTATGCAGGAATTTAGGATGTCTTCACTAGAAACAAAGGTCTGTAGTCCTATTTGAACTGTCCCCCGGGTGGGGCGTGGGGGGCGGGGGGGGGGGGGGAAGAGGGGGGGGAGAGAAGCTGTACTCAAGGTCATATACTGTCAAGCCGTCAGTCTGGGTTATTGCTATTTTAATGTTAAATTAAGTGTTAATTTATTATATATTAAAATATCTGTATACAAAAGAGTTAATCCCAGGTTAGCAGCAAATGTAAATTTGGTAAAATTCTTGCTACTCAGATGACAAGAGGTTTGAACTGTGAGGCACTTCTTTAACTTCCAATGCCCCCATAATTTAATTTCCCATGTCCTTTTGTTATGCCTCAGATAGAACTGGTTAGGGTGAGGTGAAAGGCAGCTGTATGATTTCTGAATGGGAAACTATCTGGCTTTGGAGTTGGACATAAAAATACCCCTCTTATTTTTTCTAATGTCCCAGTGTGATGCACAATGTAGTCAGCAGGCTTGAAAAATTTTCCCAGGTACCTACAAGCGGTGTAGTCCTCCTAGGCTCACTGTGCTATCACAGCCTGTTCAGTTAGATAGAAGCTGAAACCAGGGTTTTATTTTGAGAAAATTATTCTTTAGATAATGGGGTTTTGAGGTGTGTATAAATATTCTGTGTGTTAAATGTTTGCTGTCCTTGGAGGTGAGCATTGGGTGTAAAGAGAAGTTCTATCAGTATTGATCAGGTTGTTAGGGATCTTCTAATATTTCTTTTAGGAATGAGTCTGACTAGGTCCACAGTTTATAAAGCTCAGAAAATAAACTACCCTTTCTCAGCTCCCTAAACCACTTGTATCTGTTGCTGTTGTTCTTTCCCTTTGGAGAAAAGAGGCATGCCATGACAAAACCTGAGCAGTGTGTTGGTCTGACAACTCACAAATGGACAGATTCTTGCCCTCACAAGATTCTGCCTGTTAAGTATCTCAGTAGCTTTGACAAGCAAAACCTATCGTTTCAGGACTTGGCTAGCTGCAAACCAGCAGCCGCTGCCGTACCAGAGGCAGCCTTTTCAATACAGACAAAAACCTTGTACACTTTTTTTTCACCTTTATCAGAATGTTGACATTCTATGTATTAGTCTTGACTTTGTAATGGCATTTCTTTAAAAGAAAAATCAACTCAGGTTTTGGTGTAAAAGTGAATTGTGTAAAGGACTTATAAAAACACTGCAGTTATGACAGTGCCTCTGGACTAGGTGGCTGATGGTCTGTGTTTGTACTACTATTACAGAAGATCTCAATGTGGTTTTATTGCTTTACAGACTGTAAACTAGGAGATGTTATTGTTTTGCTTCTCAATCATTACTTGATGATCTTTGTCCCCCTCATCCCCCCTGGATGACAGACAAGTTCCATGCTTAGGAGAGAGGTGCTAGCATCCTGAGATGTGGGGTTACACAGCTGGCTCCTAATACCTAGGCAAATACAGCTGGGTTACACTGAAGATAATTGTTAGCTACAGTTATATCCATGCCAGTTTGCTTTGTGAGCCTTGCAGCAGTCTTTGCTGGGTGGTGAAATGCAAGTTACTTCTGTTTTACACTCTTCTGATACAGACCTTACTGAAGGGTGAACAGGACATGGCTCTACATGGGAGTTTATATACTGGCAGATATTTGCACATGTCTTAATGCTGGATGCAGAAGAAATGTCTTAAGCAAGTGTTTTACTGTTGTTGGGTACTTCTACTCTTGACAGATGAAAAGGGACAAATCGTTAAAGATGTGTTGTGAACTCCTCCAGACTTATTTGTGGTTTTATTTGTTTGTTTGAGAAAGGGATCTGTCTGCATAACCCAGGCTGTCCTGAATTCCTATTTGCCTTCCTATTTTAAAAAAGTAAAATGTTTTTTATTAATTCTTTGAGAATTTCTTTAAATGCATTTTGACAGGGCAATGGTGGCACATGATTTTAATCACAGCACTTGGGAGGCAGAGGTAAGTGGATCTGAGTTTGAGACCAGCCTGATCTACAGAGTGGGTTCTAGAACAGCTGAGGCTACATAGAGAAACCCTGTCTCGGGAAAAAAAATACATTTTGCTCATATTCACCTTCTTCCATCTCCTCCTACATCCCCTATTCTATCCACCTAACCTCATCCTCTCCCTCCACCTCTCTTTACTCTGGAGCACCAGTCTCCAAGGGGTTATATAGTTAAAGAAAACTGACTCCCCTCCCAGCAGCTGTCAAATGCTAATAGCTTCTCAGCTATCATGGAAGGTCATGCCCACCTTCTACTCTCCATGTTGGAATTTTGTCTGACATGAGCTTGAACATGTCTTATGCTACAGGCTGTCACAAACAGTGGGAATTCATATTACTCAAATGTGCTGTTGCCCTGTTGTATTTGGAAAACACCGTCCAATCATCTGCCACCTCTGACTTGTACTTCAATCTTTCTGCCCCCTCTTTGACAAAGATGCCTGAGTTTTGGAAGGAGAGAGTGTGATCTGATGTCCCAGTTAGGCCTGAGAGCCTGACAGGCTCATATTCTCTGTACATTGACCTGTTGTGGGTCTCTGTTAATCACCACTTACTGTAAAATGAAGCTTCTCTGATGGGAGTTGAGAGATACACTAATCTATTGGCATAACAATAATTACTAAGGAGATGATTTAACACTTGTCCGTTTAGCAGAATAATAGTAGAAGATTTCTTTCCTATGGCCTATGACCTCTCTCCAGGTTATTTCTGAAAACAATGCCAGGTATGGGCTTCAACTTGCAGGATGAACCTTAAATTCAATCAGGAACTCCCATAACATTTGTACAGCTATTGCACCAGTAGACATTTTACTAATCCAGTCATTATTGTAGTTGGGTAAGATCAGAGATTGCTTTTTCCTCCAGTAATGGGCTTGTTTACATTGCAGCAATCTAAAAGCTAGCCAGTTGGGGCAAAACTACAAGGTCAGCACCATCTTGTTGTCTTATAGTCAAATTTTGGAGGGTAACTAAGAGCAAGGGCAATAGCCTGTAGTGTTTGGGAGTCTAGGACAGCACTGGCCAACAGTTCAAGTGTCTTTCCTGGTACCTGACTTTTTATTTGCCAACATGAAGTATCTAGTTGGTATTGCTGTCGCTGTTATAAGGTGACTCCATTTAAACTCTATATACATGTGTATTTTAGGACATTCCTACAGTAGTTGGTTTCCATATTTGCTGCCATTTAATCCTCTACCCCGTTGTTCCCCAGTTCATTATTCCTTTTTTCCCTTGATATCATTACATTCTATATTCCCTTCTTTGAAAGAGTTCCTCATCCCCCATAGCCTCTTACTAGTTCCTTAACTATTCCAAATGAAGCATATATATTTAAGATTCAAAGACAACAACCACGTGAGAGAAAACATTCAGTGATTGTCTTTTCTGGGTCTGGGTTACCTGTACTCATAATGATTGTTTCTAGTTCTATACATATACCTGCAAATTTCATAATTTCATTTCCTTAACTGATAAGCAATATCCCGTTGTACACATGTACTACATTTTTATTTTTCATTCATCAGTTAATGGACATCTTAGGCTGTCTGTGTACCCTGGCTACTCTGATTAGAGCAACAATCAACATGGATGAGCAGGTATCTCTATAGTAGGATAAAGAGTCCTTTGGGTATATTCCAATGAAAGATGTAGTTGAACCATAAGGTTATGTGTATTTCTAGCTTTTTGAGGAACTTCCACACCAATTTCCATAGTGACTGCAGCAGTTTGCATCCTCACTAAATAACTTCCCCTTTCCCTGAATTCTCACCAATGTCTGCTGCCAAATGTCTTTTATCTTGGCCATTCTGACTGGAGTAAGATGAAATCTCAATATAGTATTGATTTGCATTTCCCTGTTGGCTAAGGATGGTGAACATTAAAACAAAAATATTTGTCAGCCATTTGTATTTCACCTTTTATGAAATACAGTTTCACTCCGAGTTTGGTTCCAGGATCTCATTATGTATCCCTGACTGACTTGAAGTACACAGACATCTTTACAACTCTACACCCAAATGCTGGGATGAGAGGCTTTTGTCACCATGCCCAACTGTGCTTCAGTTTTAAATTGGATTGTTTGCTTTCTTGATGTTTAGGTTTTTTGAGTTCTTGTATATTCTGGACACTAATCCTTTGTTGAAAGTGTAGTGAGTCATTTTGGCATTGCAGCTAAAAAACCAGTTGGATCCTACTGCTTCCATTTCTGCAAAGGTCAACAACTCTAGTTTAATTGGAGTGGGTTATACTCAGACTCTGAGGCCTGGTGTGAAGCTTACATTGTCTGCTCTGGTAGATGGGAGGAGCTTTAATGCTGAAGGCTACAAACTTGGGCTTGCCTTGGAATTGGAGGCTTTAATCCAGTTGAAAGAAACCTCTGGGAACGGATATCAGAAGATTTGGCCTTAATATATTTCCATGTGACCAGCAGTCTCCTCCCCTTCCCCCCAGAAGGTGATCAAATCAAAGGATGATTAAACAAGAGTTGTATTTTAAATATTTAGATAGTTTCCTGTTGGCTGGTTTCTAGTTGGATGGTTACCTGGTTGTCAGTGCTGCCGTTGTGCAGTCACCATACCTTATTTAAATGTATTTAACAGTTAAATGTGCTACCCACCAGTGATGAAATAGACGTTTGTGGAAACCAGGCCATGGTGTGCATGTTTGTTTTATGTTCTTTTAACATTGACTATTGTACTGAACGTGATGGATCAGTGGATGTTTTAAGATAAGGTAAAAGATTTTTCTTTTGTTATAGTCAACCATCATTAGAATTACTTTGGTAATCCCCAAACATGATACATTATGAATAAAACAAGTGTACATAACTTAAAAAAAAAAAGGAAGGAAGGAAAGAAAGTGAAGATTTTCTCACTCTGTAGGCTATCTTTGTACTTGGTTGATGGTGACTACTGTACAGAAACTTTTCAATTTTATATGGTCTCATTTGTTAATTATTGATCTTAATGCCTGTCCTGTTCAGAAAACCCTTTTTTGTTGTTTATAAGTTGAAGTGTATTTTGTCCCTTCTCTTCTGTTGGCTTTAGGGAACCAGGTCTTATGTTGAAGCCCTTTATCCATTTGCAGCTGAGTTTTGTGCAGGTTGAAAGATAAGAATCTAGTGTAATTTTTTTTTTTACATATAGCCATCTAGTTTGACCAGTACCATTTGTTGAAGAAACTATTTTCTCCAGTGTATTTTTGGCCTTTTTGTTAAAAATCTGGTCACCATAGGTATGTAGACTTAAATCTGGGTCTTTAACACCACTTCATTGATTAGTGTATCTTTGTTTTTATTACTATAGCTCTTAAAATGAAGAATTTTGATAATTCAACAGTGTTTTTATTGTTCAGAATTATTTTGACTATTTTGGTATTTTTGTATTTCTTTATAAAATTTAAAACTTTTGTTTCATTTTCTGTAAAGAATTGCATTGAAATTTTTATGGGGATTGCGTTGAATCTGTGAACAACTTTTGTTCAGGTGGTCTTTTTCACAGTATTAATACTACCAATTCATAAGCACAGGACTGACTTTCCCTTTTTGACAGTATGGCCTTTTCTTCCTGAGTGCTGAAATATCAGTCAATGGCCGCTTTCCCTGGCCTTAACTTAAAAAAAAAATTATTGTTGTTGTACTGGGGATGGAAACCAGGGCCTTGTGCATACTGGGCAAGTGCTTTACCATTGAACCAAACCCTTAACCCTTGAGAAATTTAACATTAATTGCAGAATTAGTGTATAGTTACTGGGTAGAGTAAGAAATCTACTTTTTTGCCTTTGAAGGAAAAATTTCCCTCCAGTTTTATTATCTTTTCCTTAAGTTACAGGATTTCAAGATTGTAAATTTAAGAATTTTAATTCATTACTGCTATTTTATCTGATTTTCTGATTTATGAAAATCATTATCTTATTTTATAATAGATTTTAATTTATCTGGTTCTTTTTTTTAAGGCAAGAGTTTTACTCTTGTTATTCTGGCTAGATTAGAACTCAGTATGTGGTCTGAGCTCATCTGGGACTCTGAGCTCTCCTCCCTCAGTAGCCCAAGTGCTAAGGTTGTAGGCATGTGCCATTGTTCAGCTTCTGAGGTCTAAGTTGAGAAAGGAGCTGCTGTCCTTTGTGAATGGAATCCTTTCCATTCGCTGTATAATTCCTTGTTGGTTTATAAAGTAATTTTATTTACAGCCTTTATTTCTTCATGGATATGTGCTGAATTATTGTGTAGAATTTGAAAAACCATTGGTAAAGAGTTTGTAAATTACTTTATAGCATTACAGTTTTTCTTCTCATTTCTAGAAGCCCAGATTGATTTTGCTGAGTGGACACATCATTCTTTATCTTTTCATTTCAATTATACTGTGGGTTTTGAAGAAAACCTAGTAAAACTGGTACAGTTGGTTTTCTATATCTGTGGGTTTTGCATACATGGATTCAATCAGCTGTTCATCAGAAATCTTGGGAAAAATTGCATCCTTGCTGACATTCCCTGAATGGTACAGTGTGTTTACTGTTTACACTGTTTTAAGTGTTGCAGGAGACCTAGGCGTGATTTACTGTGCAGGAAGTTGTGTATACCTTTATGCAACACTATCCCATTAAAAAGAGCGTGAACACCTATTGATTTTCTATCCAGAAAGAGGTCTGGAGTATTTACTACAAGGGGACAAATTTCAGGGTGTTCTTTGCTTCTATGGAACATTGTTGTGTCTGACAGGTAGTCTGTCTTGGTCACTTTTGTGTGCTTTCCAAGCACCTGTAGCTCCTGTAGAAGAATTTGTCTTGCCATCTCTTGTCATGAATCAGTGAGCAGCCTTTGTGTGCTGGAGGGGACAAATGGGTGAAGGAGATGTGGAGGAGTTGCGCCAGCATTATGGGTGGGATTTGATAAGTCAAGGAGGCAAGCAAGGACACACACACACACATTGTACATACCTAGCAAGACCCTGGGATGTAGGAAATAGCTAGCAGTGGGTAGGGTGCTTTTGTTCTTGATGATGCATGTTGACCAAGAGTGACTTAGGCTTGATGACAAGTGAGGCAGAGTTTTCAGAGCCAGTGGGATGATTACTTGGGGAGAGGCCTTTTGGAGCCTCTGACATTAAGCCAGGACAAGATTAGAAAGTCTTACAAGACTAATTTTTTTTAAGATTTATTTATTTATTTATTTATTAAGTATACAGTGGTCTGCCTGCATATGTTCCTGCAGGCCAGAAGAGGGCAGCATATTTCATTACAGATGGTTGTGAGCCACCATGTGGTTGCTGGGAATTGAACTCAGGACCTTTGGAAGTTCAGCCAGTGCTCTTGACCTCTGAGCCATCTCTCCAGCCCTTACAAGACTAATATTATAAAATATTACCAGACTTATATTCTGAGATGAACAATTTTGAGGAGTGTAAAGTGAATCTTTGGATAATTAAACTCTATGTTTGGAATAATACAGCATCATGATGATACTAAAAGGACAAGAGGGGATTGTAGAAATGGAAGGGATGCATGTAGTGATGTTTTATTTATGCTTTAGTAAATAAAGTTTGCCTGATTATCAGAAGGGCAAAGTTAAGCCACTAGAGGTCAGGTAGTGGTGGCACAAACCTTTAATCATAGAATTTGCGAGACAGGCAGATGGATTTCTGTGAGTTCAAGACCACCCTGGGCTACATAAGATCAGTGCAGAAACAAATCCAAGTGGTGATGTCTCACACCTTTAATCCCAGTTACAAGAGAGTCATACACCCTTATTCCCAGCACTAGAGGGAATATAAAATGGGAGGAGAGAGAGGCTTAGTTTGCTTAGTCTGTGGTTGTCCAGCCTTGGGAGAGGTGGGACTTCTCTAGTGACTTGATTGCTTTGCTTTTCTTGTTTTCAGGTCAAACCCCAATATCTATCTCTGGTTTTTAATTAATCATGCTACATTTGGATCCTGAGATTAAGAGTCTTGTGCTCTACTGGCTGAGTTTGAAAATGAGAAGAGTCTGTAGATGAATGAGCTTGGGAGACAGCAGCTGTCTTTGGTTTGTTCAGGCTTGTAGGTAGCTTAATGCAGCCTTATCCTTGGTTACTCCCATCCCTGAATTCCCCACTAAGATGTGCTCTACCTGTAACTGCTCTTCACTTTGGACTGGAATGTTGACCATCAAAACATTGATTGATTTCTCTTTACTGGGTATTTGGTTTTGGTTTTAGCATGGTTTAGAACATGGTGTTTAAAACTTTTATGTCCACTAGAGAAGGATATGATATTGACTATATACTTTTTAGTATTCTACTTCTGAAATTAATTTTAGTAAGTGCATTTCTGCCTTGATAGCAGAAGTTAGATCACTAGGGGCAGGCTTTGAGGTGTCATTTTATTTGGTGGTTCTGTGCCTTTCTCTAGTTTTTGGTTTCCTGTCAATGCCTGTAACCAGTAGCCTTAGATTCTCACTGCCATAGCTCTGATATGATGGACTGTATCCATTAACCAGGAGCCAGAATCAATTTTTCCTCCTGTAAGTTGTTATTGTCAGGTACTCTGACAATAAAAAGTATCCCAAGCACATAGAGGGGTGTTTGAGGGTAAGCCCTTCAGAGCACATCTGGTTTATTTTTTATCTTCTTTTTATTTTCCAACATGATCTGGAGTATTGTTTTTGAGTGAACATGAAGTATAAGTGATCCTAGCTCCTTGAATAAAAGGTCTGTCTAGTCTATCTCAAGTGAAGTGTGTTCTTTAGCTCTTTCATGTGGTTTTCAAATGCAGATAATCAAGAAGGTTGTACAAGATGAAAATATGACATTTTATGCTGCAGATATAATGTATGCTTAGCATATTTCAGGAACTGGGAAACATGGGATATTATGGGATGTTTTAAGTTCTTATTTTAAACGTAGGACACCATTGGGACAAGATTAATAACAAGTGCTTCTCAACTTCCTGTGTTCATCAGAGTTTTAGAGGACTAGAGCCTATAAGACATTTATTAAAAGAGGATGTATTGATTTGGCTTCTGTGATCCAGGCTGGTAGTTTAACAGTGACTATCTTTACAATACCATTCCATTATTCTAACAACTAGCTGTTTCCAGGTGTTGGGGAGCATGGTGAGCCCATTGCTACACTTCTCTAGTTATGAAGTGAGTTCCTTGTTCAGAAGCAATGTGTGGAGTATCCTGACAGTGGATAAGACATTGTGTAAGTCCATGGATAGTAGTTTTTGCAGAAATGTTATATGCATAACCAGAAAAAGTATTCATTCCAGTAGGGACAAAGCCTTGCCTTTTTCACAGTGGAAGTGGTCCAGTGGAATCAATTTGCCTCCAGGTTTTGGCTGATCACTCTGGAGAATGGTGTCTTGGTGGGCTCAGCATCAGCTTCTGTGGCTGGGAGATCGGCACTCACAGCAGCTATAGTGGATCAGTCTTCTTAAATAGAAATCCATGCTGTCAAGCCCATGCCTATAACTGTCACCATCAGCGCTTGTCATGGGCCCACCAGTATTGACGAGATAGCCAGAAAAAGAGGATATTATCCACAAATGGAGCATTCTGTTTGTTCAACTACAAGTTACCTTTTGATGATGATAATATACATGAAGCATAACTGTCTTCATGTCCTTTGTCCACTTGGACCTACCCACATAGCTCTTCCCAAATATCTTTCTCGTCAGTTTTGCAATTATTCTTCTATGTTCCTGACCATTTGGTCAGATCGTTGGCTTTAGCCCATCATTCATTATATAATCACATATCTAGGCCTTTTCTTTTCAAAACAAAAAGTATAAAACCATACACATTGCCTGAAGTTCTGCCCACTATGAAGATTTCCTTCATCCAGCGTTCTTGAGCGTTACCTCAAAAAGGGACTAAAGCTGTGGCTGTCCACTACTGGGTGGTACCTGTATATGTCATGCCATTTATAAACCAGGCCCTAGTTTGTTTTTGTTTTTTGATCCCCTTCCCTTCTCCCCAGTCAGCAGATAATCATAGGGCATACCCTATAAGGATATGGGTTCATGCTTGGGGACAGAAACCACTGTAACAGGAGTAGGAACCATAAACTTTAGGGCAACTTCTTCATTTAACTTGTTTGTACCCTCAGGACCTGCTTGGGCCAATTTTGTTTATGTCACTTCCATTTGGTGATGGATTTTTGCTGTGTATGCCGAACTTTATGACTCAGTGAGTCAGATAATGCCAAGTTCATGATGAGTAGCTCAGGTCATATGGTAATTCGGTGGCCCATTGTCAAACATTCTGTTTCCACTAAAACCCAATAGCAAGTCAAAAGCTGTTTTTATGAGAGAGAATAGTTGTTGCAGATGATAATAGAGGCTTGCTCCACAATTTCTGTGATTCACTTATGGGGGTGCTGCTAAAGACTCCAAGCACGACCACTGTCTGTTGCTGACATCTCATGTTTTTAGGGTCTGCTGGATCATATTGCCCAACTGGTAGAGCAGCCGGAACCTGTTGAAGAACCTTCTCCAGTTCTGGATCCCACAGAAAATACCAGTTTTTGAGCCACCTAGTATATGGGGCAGAGTAACACTCTGAAGTGAGGAATCTGCTACCTCTAAAATCCATATAGGCTCACCAAACACTGTGCTTCTTGTTTTTGTTGGTAGGAGAATCTGGGTGTAATAAGTTTTTTATTTTGTTTTGTTTTGCTTTTTATTTATTTATTTAGCCTTAGGAATATTTCTTTATGCTCTGTGGGCTCCACCAAATTCTTAGAAATTTCACTGAAATAAGAAAACTGTTAATTTTGGTTGGATTTGTTTTCCATCTGCTTTATTGTGAAGTCTAGGGTAGTTTCAACTCTACTTGGTCCACTTACATAATGTTAATATAGATATAATGGACAAGTACAATATTTGGGAAAAGACAGACTATCAAGAGCCCAGGACTGGAAAATTAACATACATTTGAGATAGAATGGTAGGGATACACTACTGGCCTTGCAAGCTGAAATCAGATTGCTTCTGGTGATCCTTATGAACAGGTATAGAGAAAAAAAAACCATTTACTACATCAATAGCTAAGTACCAGGTACTAGGAGATGTATTAATCTGCCCACCATGCACATCTTGTACAGTAACTGCAGTTAGAGTCATTACTTAAGTTTGTTGTGATCATTAACTGTCATTCTCCAGGATCCATCTGTCTTCTCCACAGGTCAGATAGGAGAGTTAAAAGGAGATGTGTTGGGAACTCCTTTCAAGGCCCTGATGGTAGAATTAATTTTATACATCTTAGGTACACAGTATTGTTTTGGGCTCACTATTTTCCCTGGAAGAGGCAACTCTAGTAGCTTCCATTTGGCCTTTCTAACCATAGCAGCCCTCACTCCACAGGTCAGGAAACCTGTGAAATTCTGGCATCTTCTAAGTGTACTAATCTTCAGTCTTTATCCTGGGACTGGGGAATTATCCATACGATGAATCAGGAACCCCACTGGACCCCACTCTGAATCAAATTTCAGACTAAACTCTATGGGTCATCTCACCTCCATCGACCCCTGTTTTAGCTATAGGGTTTCAGTGCTTCAGGTGGGGTATCTCCTAAAATCACTGCCAACTCAGAGCAACTAGATCTTCCCAAAGTACACATTGACTTTGGTAGACTTCAGTATAGTTCATGACAAGCATATTTGTCTTTTCCCCCCTGAGCCAATTCTCAGCTAATTATTAAATTATTCTTTACTGAGATTTTATTGTGTATTCCACATCATCTTCAACCAAGCTCTGAATTCTGACTAATGGTTGGAAGCTTGGTCAAAAGCATCTGGAACACTGGTGGTGGAAGAGTCTGCTGTAACACTTGCAACAGCTGCTGAGGCTGCCCACACACAGCAGTTGCATTTGTCAGGTGATCTACACTGTTCTGTCTTTTCAAAAAAGAATCTCTGAACAGCTTCAGCATCTTTTAAGTCAAGTAACTTGGAAAGCCCACAGCTCTCTCCTGAGCAAGCTTCTGTTTCTTCATTCTCAAGTCTGTTCTTAAAGTTAGGATTACTTTGCTGTTTGCAATCAAAGTACATGTAATACCCAATAATGAGGGCACCACACATGTCTGAGGCAATGGCACTGTATCTGCCCACTGTCTTCTCTGGGCTTGGGTGTGTGCTGGTCCTCAGCAGTCTGCTAAGCAGTGGTTGACTCCAACTCATCAGCCTCCATCCCAACAGTAAAACTTTTTAACCAATTCTCATATTGTTTTTCTTTTTAGTATTTTAACAAAGTTTATTCTTAAGAGGACTGGCCTTCAACCAAGACTAACCACCACAGTGCCTTCCAGAACTTCTAGGTTAGCAGTTTTATAACTACTAACTAGATTATTAAATATTAATGATACTTACAGTGATGTTGAAATCATAATGTGCTAAGAAAAGCCAGTATTGTGAAGCCATTTTTGCTATACACTTTGGTGGCTGAGTTTACTCTTTCTGTATTAGGAGCACTCACTGTGACATAAAGTGATCATGTTGTAGTGTTGCTTCTTAGTGTATAAAGATCTAATAATCTCATATTTTTAAATGCTTGGAATATTTTAGCTTTGGTTCTCTTGCTTAATTCTTTCCTTCCTTCCTTCCTTCCTTCCTTCCTTCCTTCCTTCCTTCCTTCCTTCCTTCCTTCCTTCCTTTCTTTCTTTCTTATACAATATTCTGTCTGTGTGTATACCCGCAGGCCAGAAGAGGGCACCAGACCCCATTATGAGATGGTTGTGAGCCACCATGTGGTTGCTGGGAATTGAACTCAGGACCTTTGGAAGAACAGGCAATGCTCTTAACCTCTGAGCCCTCTCTCCAGCCCCCCTCTTGCTTTATTCTATTAAGTGTTCATACAGAACATTTCTTGTTCTTTCATTTGAAAATGATAATATTGACATTGGGGTCAGTGTGGGTAGGTTGGCTATCCCTCCAAAGCATATTGTATTTTTAAATCTTTATCAGAGTTGAAAAATAATGAGTTCTTCAGTTGGAATTCTCTCAATAGATAAAGATGTTAATGCAAGTAGGATGCTAGTAGTGTGAGGAGCTAGACAAGATGAGGAGCTAGTTGAGTTTAGACAAATTGTTATGCTTCCTATAATGGACATGGTTCTAGTATGTTGTCTCAGTTACCGTTCTATTGCTGTAGTAACACACTATAGCCACTGTAGGTAGGTTACAGAGGTGCTCCCACTGAGAAGTATTAAGAGCTTGGTGCCTCCAGGGAATTTATGGGTTCTTTTTTCTGTGGGTTCACAAACAATATTCATTTAAATTTTAAATTCAGGCTTTCTGCTGGAGGTTAGGAACACAATGATCAGTATCACCAGGACCTTGTCCTTAAGAACCTAGTGCTCTGCTGGGTATGCAAATGAGCATTTACTGTTCTGTGTGCAATGGAAGGAGGGTTGAGGGGTATGGTCAGGGAAAGTTTACAGGACAGTATGATGAGTAGCAGTTTTAGGAAACCAGTAAATGTGCCTCAGAAAGAGTCGTTGTTGTAGTTAGGTAGGTTAGATTTGCTAGTGACGCAGTCTCCACATGTCTTGGAAAACGAATTTGGCTCATTCAAAGGATATTTGGTAGAGATTGCATAACGACTGGTGTACATCAGAAACTTGTTTCTTGTATATCTTTCATATATTTTAGATTTTGAAAAGTGATCAAAGTGTCTCGTGGAACATAGGATAGTTCTCTTTAGAAATGACAATGAATATGGTATATTTTGTTGAGCATGAGAAAGTGGCTTTCATGGAATCAGAGAGTTCCTAGCTGCAGGATCCTAGAAACCCTGTTTACATGGAGGACAGCCGAGCTCTTAGTCTCTCCTCAGCACATCACAGAACAGTGTCAGCTGTGTGTCAGGACTCCAAAGCATAGAAACTTTTAGTGAACCCTGCTGCTCCTCTTCTGATCAGTTTGCATAGTATGACTATAGATCGCAAAGAAGAAAGTGACTCATCATCTCACAGCTTTCAAAACAAAACAAAAAACCCACATTAGTCTGAATAAGAATTACTGCCCAGAGAATTGTGTTAGTTTTCAAACTGTATGGCAGTGTGGAATCACCTGATCCGTATAATCTGCTAGGTTTTATAGTTTAGGACCTTGGGTACAGCATATTTTGAATATAAAGTTAGGTCTGCTGTCACCTGTGTTCATTCTTGTCCCAGGGGCTCAATTCTTTGTTTCCACTTTTCCTCACAGGGCTGTACCTACCTCCAGTGCTTACCAGTGATTGGATAAAGCATCACTTCCTGCCACATTGACCTCTGCAGCTAGTAATAAAGTGCCTTCCACTCAAAGTTATCTTAGGAAAAGCAAGAGAGGTCTCCAAGAAGGAAACCATAATATTAGTTTGATGAACTAATATTTGTTCACAAGTGACCAAAGTCCACCACACTCAGGAAATGATACCATATAAAAGTCTCAACACCAGAAGATATATTGTTGTCAACCTTGGAGACTGCCTATGACAAACATTAATTAAAATTCTGTCAGTTATATTTATCAGAAGTCTGTTGAAATTGACTTGGGTAATTCATTTGGCAGAGTGCCTGGCCCAGCATTTACTGGGTTTTAGTCTCCATCCCATATAGTGTAGTGGTGTCATGGTACAAGCCTGTAATTCCAACTCCCAGGAGGTGGAGGCAGGAGGATTAGAAGGGATTCAAGATCATCTTCTACTAGGTAGATTTGAGGCTAGCCTGGGCTACCTTGTCATAAAGACCAACTACTAAAAACTGGCTGGAGTACTTGGGCTGAGGAATTGGGAAGAGAAAACTTACTGTATATGAGGGTTTCTATGGCGTTCAAGGGCAAAATATACTGAGTTTCACAAGGAACTGGAACTAGGAGTTGGATGAGGTGATTACTTCCTTCACTAGTCTTTCCCTGTGTCACAGATTTGTTTCTCAAATTCGTTATAAAATAGTTCCCTTTCTTTGTGTGTGTATAATTATCTTCTTCATTAGCCTCTCCCTATGTCACAGATTTGTTTCTCACAAATTCTTTATAAAACAGTTCCTTTTCTTTGTGTGTGTATGTATGTAGATATGTATGTGTATATTATATATATGTATATATATATATGAAATTTGCCACCCATAAATCCTTGCCTTTAGAACTACTAAAAGACTAAGGAGTCTTGTTTCCAATAGAGAGTAAAGAGTTGACTCAGACCATTCAATGGGTGGCTTCTCTGGAGTAAAGGATCAAATGAGATGAAGTACTGAGCTCTCTGACTTGTGTTTCTTGACCCTGGCCCTTTAAGGAACACTTAAAGAAACACAGACTTGCTTTAGCTTTCAGTTTGGATTTGTCTGATGTTTATTCTGGATTGACTTCAGGCCATGCATTTTGTCAGTAATGTGGCAGGAGTCACATATCACATCAATAGACTATGTTCCCTGTTAGTGCTCCCTTGTTCTGTGGACTTGGACCCCTGGCCAGACTGAGGATCTGTCTGTCTTCCGAGCAGATAGGAGGTAAACCAGGCTTGACCTCCTAGAAGATCCAGGCCTCCTGTGTTCCAGAAGGATCAACTAGTGTGTTCCTACACAGACAGTTGGAACTTGTGACTTCTTATAATACGTTAATTAATTTAGGGGATGCAAATCAGCGGTAGAACAGTTCTCCAGCCTTTTTCTACTCTGTCAGCTCTGACTTGTCAGTCTTCTGGCTATTCTGCCTCTACTGTCCTGTCTTCATGATTCAAGTCGGTCCTACAGCTGATTGATAGGATCTGGTTATTATTGGAGACTTTTCTTGATCTCCCACTGCTCCACCCTCCCCTCTGTGTATGGATGCCATTTGTGCTCTAAAGGGAAATTTCCAATGTTTCTCAGATGTCTCTCAGAGCTCACCAACAAAGTTGACAAGGCAGTGAGCACCAGATAATATGTCTGTCTCCTCTTGCCCAGTGCTAGGATTACAGACCACCATTCCTGTTTTGCTCCCCCTCCCAAGGTCTTCATGGTTGTACTTTAGTGACTGAACAGTCTCCCCAGGCCTCTCTTCTATACTTCTTTGTAGATGTCTCTTTCTTATTTGTTACTTGTTTACGTTTCGGGCTAAAACATACTATAAAAATGACGACTTAAATAATACAGTTCAGTAGTAGTAAATACATTCATACTGTTTTTTTTGCCAATTACACCAGCCATGGCTAGAGTGTTTCATTCACCCAAACTTTCATTATTGTCCAGTTATGAAGCAGTGGCTCTTCATTTCTCCATTTCCCCATCCCCTCTTTGAGATTTATTACTCTGTCTACTTTAAGTAAGTGGGACCTGAAGTATTTGTCCTCTTGTAACAGGCTCAGGTTTAATGTTGTCTGGATTCATCCATTTTGTAGTATGGTCAGGATAACTTCCCTTTTCAAGGTTGATACATCTCATTGTCTGTGCCACATTTGGTTAATCATTAGCTTGTCATGGGCATCTAGATTGCTTCTATCATTCAGCTATTCAGATAGTGTTACCATAAACAAGATACGTAGAAACATCTGTTTGATCCTTTGCTTTTGATCTTTGGGGTATATACTCAGAAGTGAAATTTTGCTAGAACTGCTATACTTTGAAACTTTGAATCTTTGGCAAATTTGTGTTCTCAATGTTCAATGTGACAAGAATAAAATTGATCAAGAAGCTGGATCACTGTATCATGTACCATAAATACCAAAATAGGTGACAGCAATTTTCAAAGTCATTCATTTTTTAAAATATTGCTTACCACCTTGCTTATGGAGCTGCATATTGAATGGAAAATTGAGAAAAGAATGTAGAAAGGAGTTATTTATATTTCTATCTTACAGAGTAGTGCTTGTTTTTGATATTTTAAAGTATCTTAGTTGACTATGAATATCCTAGTGGGATATCTCTATATGATTATATACAATGTATAGCTTGAAGTATGTTTGTATCAGAGAGCAAATTTATTTATTCACTGCTTGATTTTTTTCCCCTCAAATGTATAAAAGTTTTCACACTTATACGTATGGATATAAATGGGACAATAAGATGACTATATACTTCCCTTTTTTATTATTATTAAAGGAAGACCTCTAAGTGCTTTGGAATAAACCTCTTGTACACTGTAAAGATTTGTCACTTGAATTGGTTTAATAAAATGCTGATTGAGCAGTAGTCAGATAGAAAGTATAGATGGGGCAACCAAACTAAGGATGATGGGAAAGAGAAGAGCCGAGTCAGAGGTTACCAGCCAGACTTGGAGAGAGCAAGATGGGCACACTGCTCTACTGAGAAAAGGTAACACCATGTAAGTCAGGAATATGGGTTAACTTAGCTGGTTAATAATAAGCCTGAGCTATTGGTTGAGCATTTATAAGTAATATTAAGCCACTACATGGTAATTTGGAAAGTGACTGCCTGGTATTTGTGACTGAGTAACTCCAAGACAGGAAGCTTCCACCTACATCTGAGTGATTATATAAAACATTATTATTAAATATTGTTAATAGCAAGATGTATCAGTTATATAATTATTTTATTTTTGTGAGACAGGGTCTCTTGAAGTCCAGGCAAGTCATTAATTTTGCTGTGTATTTGATGGTGACCTTAAACTTCTTTTATTCTTGCTTCTGCCTCCCAAGTGCTAGAATCACAGACTTTGCACCACCACAGCTGGCTTTTGCAGTTCTGCTGATGAAGCTCAGGCCTTTGTACATACTAGGCACACACACTATGGACTGAGCTGTATCCACAGTACCCATACTTGAAATCGTTAAGAGTATTGATCATACTAGACTTGAGTCATTTGATTTAAATTTTGGTAAGAGCTTTAAACAAACGAACAAATAAAACCCTTTGGTAAGTAGTAATGTAATATCTTGTTTGCATTGTTTTGAGGGCTTTCCTTAGGATATGTTCCTAAAAGTAAGTTTGCTTTCAAGGCTGAGCATTTGGTCAACCGACTGGTGTGTTCTTCCTAGAGAAGACTATATCTTCTGCTCTCAACATTTGTTAGTATCCTGTATTTCTTTATGTAAAGTTTAGGCCATGAGGTCTTTCTCCTTTGCACATATTAGCATGTCTCTTGTTTTCCTTTTTCAGCTCTTGTTTAAGTAATCAGGTTGGTGAGACGATGCGTGTAGCTTCTGACATTATTAGAAAACACTGCCTCACAGGAAACTCTGATACTGTGGCTCTTACACTCTTTCCACCCCCATCTTCAGCAATATTCCGTGAGCATTAGGTGTGGGAATGTTCTGTAGATATATCCTTCAGTATTGTTCTCCCCTACTCTGCAATTTGATTGGTTGTGGTTTTCTGTAATGGTCTCTGCTTAATGAGAGGTAAGAACCACCCTTATTTGTGGATATAAAAGAACAGATATTTGGAATATAGTTAGAGGATGCACTGCTTTAGTAAAGTGATGGTTGTAAGTTCTCCTTAAGATCTATGACTTCACTAATTCAATAGATTTCCAGTACCAATCATGGTCTCCCTCTTGTTGATTCAGTCTTAAATCCAATTAGAGAACTGTTGGTTATTGCCAAGGTCTGGGTGCCACTGTTGACCCTTAGGATTATCATGCCTAAATTATATATTTAGGGGTGTGTGTGTGTGTGTGTGTGTGTGTGTGTGTGTGTGTACGTGTGTGCACACATGCGCTAATAAAAACAATTAATGAGAAAAGGTGCCATGAATTTGAAAGAGAAGAAGGAGAGGTATATGGACATTTTTGGAGGGGGAAAAGAAGGAATAATTGATGTAATTATAATCTCAAAAATTTCAACAATTTTTTTCTGTTTTGTTAACTAAATTTTTCATTTATTTTACATCCTAACTGTAGTTTCCTCTCCCTTCTCTCCTTGTGTTCCTTCCCCACACTCTCCCATCCCCAACTGCCTCCTCTCTGCCCCCTTCCTCCTCTGTTTCTGTTCAGAAAGGGGCAGGTCTCCATGGTGTCAACAAAGCATGGCATATCAAGTTGAGGTAGGATTAAGCTCTTCCCTTTGTTTTGAGGCTGGGCAGTGCAACCCAGTATGAAGAATGGGTTCCCCAAAACCAGCACAAGTGTTAGGGCCAGGCCCTGACTCCTCTGCTAGAAGTCCCACAAATAGACCAAGCTACACAACTGTCACACATATGTATAGGGCCTAGGTTGGTCCCATGCGGGCTCCCTAGTGTAGATCCAGAGTTTATGACTTCCTATGAATCCAAGTTAGTTGTTTCTGTAGGTTGATTTATGATGACCTTGACCCTCCCTGTCTTAAAATCTTTCTTCCCTCTCTTCAATAGGATTCCCAGAAGTCAGCCCAGTGCTTGACTGTGGATCTCTGCATCTGTTTCCATCAGTTATTGAACTAAAGCTCTCTGATGACAATCATCAATCTGATTACAGGAGATGGCCAGTTCAGGCACCCTTTCTGCTATTGCCAGGAAGCTTAGTTGGGATCATCCTTGTGGATTCCTGGGAGTTTCCCTGGCACCAAATTTCTCTTGACCCTAAAATCCACCCCGCATCAAGACATCTTTCATACTCTCCCCCTCTGTCCCATCCCCCAACACACCCAACTTAATCCCTCATGCTCACATCCTCCCACCACCACCACCAGTTTGCCTAGGAGATCTCTTCTATTTTTCTTTCCCAGGAGGATTCAATGCGACCCTCTTTGAGTACTTCTTTTTACCTAGCCTCTCTGGGGCTGTAGATTGTAGCATGGTTATCCTTTCCAGCTAATATTTATTGTTGAGTGGGTAAATATTATGTTTGTCTTTCTGGGTCTAGATTACCTCACCCAGGATAATTTTTTTTTTCTAGTTTCATCCATTTGGCTGCAAATTTCATGACGTCAATTTTTTTTCCAACTGAGTAGTATTCCATTGTGTAAATGTACATTTTCTTTATTCTTTGATTGAGGGGCATCTATATTGTTTCCAGGTTCTGGCTATTATGAATAGTGCTGCTATGAACATAGCTGAGCAAGTGTTCTTGTATGATTAAGTATCTTGATTAAGTTTCTTGATTGCCAGTTTTCTGAGATACTGCCATATAGATTTTCCAAGTGACTGTACAAGTTTACACTCCCATCAACAGTGGAGGGATGTTCCCCTCCACTTCCTGTCCAACATAAGTTGTCATTAGTGGTTTTGATCTTAGCCATTCTGATAGTTGTAAGATAGTATCTCCGAGTCATTTTGATTTGCAGCTAACTGTTGCCTAAGGATGTTGAACATTGCTTTAAGTATATCTTGGTCATTTGAGATTCTTCTGTTGAGAATTCTCTGATTAGATCAGTACCCCAATTTTAAATTGGATTATTTGGTATTTTGATGTCTAGTTTCTGGAGTTCTTTATATATTTTGGAAATCAGTCTTCTGTCAGATGTGGGCTTGGTGAAGATCTTTTCCTATTCTTTAGGCTGCCATTTTGTCTTCTTGATAGTGTCCTTTGCCTTACAGAAACTTTACAGTTTCAGGAGGTCCCATTAATAATTGTCTATCTCAATGTGTGTGCCTCTGGTATTCTATTCAGGAAACTGTCTCCTGTGCCACTGCATTAAGGCTACTTCCCACTTAAAGAAACAGTTTTTTAAGAAAGCAAGTTTTTTTTTTACCTTGACCTTTGTTCATCCCAAGATAACCAGATTTAGTCCTTCCTCAGACTCTGATGTGCAAGGATTACAAGTGTGCATCACAAAGGCTAACTTGGAAAGGTTTTGGAGATTGAATTCTTTTTAATAGGCAAGAATATAAACAACACTATTAGAGATGTTGAAATAATCTCAGACTTGGGTATTTGAGGTTAATTCCTGAGTTCAAGAACAAGTTGGATTTTATATCTCTAATTAAAAATATTTTTTTGAAAACTGAACTCTGGGCATGGTGTTTTACATGGACTTACATTGTTAATGTCAGCATTGTTTATCCTGAGATAAGAGTATTTCCTGGAATCTGAGGCTAGCCTGGACTACTAAATGTTATTTTTCAGGTGTTTAGTATTTGATAGATCATTACACTCAATAGATTCTTCCTTTATTCTCTGCAGCATGTATTGAACATCAATGAGGACGAGGACCATGACATTATATTAAGTATATCAGAATTAAATGTTGCCAATTTCTGAAACCAGAGTGGTCCGCTTTACCTGTTACAATTGTGCAACCAATAACAAGATCAAGCAATGAGACCTGAGCAGGGAAGGAGGCTTTTGGCTAAGAATAGAAGTGAGAGATAAGATAAAAGTACAAAATCAATTTCTTAACTTCTTGGGACTTAGGAGGTAATAGTTACAGAGTCAAAGAAATGGGAGGATTTTTACTCTTTTTTTTGGGTGGGGGGAGTGTCAAGATAGAGTTTCTCTGTAACTTTGGAGCCTGTCTGTCCTGGAACTCACTCTGTAGACCAGGCTGGCCTCAAACTCACAGAGATCCGCCTGTCTCTGCCCCCCCCCCCTCAGCCCCGAAATGTTGGGATTAAAGGTGTGTGCCACCACTGCCTGGCCCTTCTTTCTTCTTTTATGATTCTTCCATATTGTCATGGCAGTTATTAACTGCTGTGTTGTTGGAAATGTGTCATTTAACTTACAGGTGAAATTATGAAATTAGAAGCCATCTGGCTGACACTGTGACAGCCTTCTTAAATACAACCAGTTTTAACCAATCCACCTAAAGAACAACTTCTAGCCTTAAATCCTGTCCTTAAGATTAACAGAAATAGGGAATGGAGTAGGTGGGAATTGCCAAAATATGCAAGATATGACTTCTGCTTCTAGTCTCTGCATGTTAGGCTACGTGTGTTACATATTTTGTTAGTTGAGCAAAAGTTGGTGCTGAAAGCAATATGCACAAGAGAATGGGTGGTAAGTGTCAAAGGAACAAGGTGGGACTTACAGTCCAAGTGATCTGGGAATGTTTAATGGTAAAGACAGAACAACATAGAGAATGTTTCTGACTGGGAGAGGCAGTGGGAAGGATCTAGATGTGGAAAGGTGCGAGGTTTATACAGGTCATGGTTAGTAGGGTCAGGTTACTCCAGACCCTTGGGGTTTCTTTCAGGCAGGGACTGTCAGGTGTGGGTAGTAGACTTCTCTGATCTAATAGGAAGATTATTATACTAGAAAAATAGTAAGAGCCAATGAGACTAGTCTTCCTGGTTCCATGAAGTCTGTGTATTTGAGTACAGGTTGGTGGTGGTAAAAAACAAATTACAAGAAGCAAACTTGTGGTCTACACAAACACAGACTGTACCAAGCCTTTCCATAAAGCCAGGCTTTATCTGACTGGCCCTGGGCAGGTGAGAAATCACCACTGAAACTGGGTGGAACAGTAGTATAAATTTGTACTCGACGTTGTTAGAAAGGTGGACTCCAGAGTTTATATGTCTTAGGAAGCCTGCTAAGAAAGCTGTGTTAGTTGATTGAAACTGGAGTTTCAATGGAAGAGTGAGGTCTGGCTTTGATGAGGATGGTGTTTCCAAAATTGATTTTAATACATTACTGTTTTAGAGGTAATTTTCTTTTTTAATCTAGTGATACACAAAAAACTATATCTTCTGATTGATGCTCCCAAATTGGTGTCAAGGTGATAATAAAATTTATACTGTATGTACTCAATGAGAATGTGTATTGATTGACAGGAGCTTGAACTGCTTTGATTCTGGTACGACTCATAATTCACCATCCATATGCAATAAAGAGGCAAGCAGGAGTAAAACCGAGGTGTTCTGATTATCTGAAGTTTCTTTTCTTTTGTTTTCTTGTCATTAAGTGAACTGGGTGCTCATATAGTCTATTACACAGGTCGATATATATCAGTTGGCTCTTTTCTAACTTTGAGCCATGTTTTTGAAGTAGTTAAAAACAATGTTATGACCAGGCATGTTAGCACACACCCTTAATTTAGGCACTCTGGAGACAAAGACAGCTAGATCTGTGTGAGTTTGTTGCCAGCCTCATCTACATAGTGAGTTCCAGAACAGTCAGGGCTTCATAGAGAGACCTTGTCCCAAAAACAAACTAATAAACAATGTTATGTTTAATTTAAAACTATTGTTATGTAGAGTGCAGGTACAATAACATTAGGATACTCAGAGTTCAGGCAACAGTGCAAAATACTAAGAAATGACACATTTATAAAGTATTTTGAATCCTTGCATGAGAACATCCCCATCTCTTTGAAAGAAAGTGCTGACCTCAAAATTGAAATTTCTCTCCCTGCAACTTACAAATGCTGGAATCACAGGTGTATGCCCCCAGACTGGTAAGTTAACCTTAATAACAGTGTACACTATTATGGCTTTCTTGCATCTCACTTCTGTGAAATGTGTTCTATGGGATATTTTTGTTGTTGTTTTGTGAGATGGGGAGAGAGAGAGAGAAAAACATAAATTTATTCTGGACTACAAATACTGCCCTAAAATGTGAATTAATATTTTTTCCAGCTATTGTCTTAATGTTTTTTCAAAATTTTGAGTTTCTTACTAATTTAGCCTTGTAATTACAGTTACTGTAATTTAAAGATACCATCGTCTTAAAAACTGAGGTTTGAGGCTAGAGAAATGGCTCAGTGTCCAAGAGCACTAGTTACTCATGCAGAGGATCTGGGATCAGTTCCCAGCATCCACACCACATGGTGACTCACAGCCATCTTTAACTCATCTTCAGGGGATCCAGTACTAGACACATACATGCTATGTGCATACATACGTACAGGTAAAACATCCATGCACATTAAAAATAAATTTGAACTAACAAAGATTTGGGGCCGGTGAAATAGCTCAGCAGGTACTTGTAGTCAAACTCTATGATCTAAATTGTAGATGCGCATAGTGAAAAAAGAGAACCAGCGCGCGCACACACACCACCACCCCTCCCCCCAACACACCCCAGCTGAGGTTTTTGTCACAGTAAAAGTGGTGTAAGTCTATTCTGGGCCATGTTCCTGAGTGAGAACTTGAAATGTGACTGCCTAGATCCAATGCTTGTTTAAGTTGAAGACCTCCTTGTGGGTGCTTTGTAAGCTACTCAGTTTAAGCGAATGTATTTACATCGTTGTTGAACTTGGACATTGGAACTTGGGAAGATGGAAAATCTCAAGTGAAAGATTTCTGATATTGGGTTTTTTTTTACCTGTCAATCAGCACTGTCTCAAGTAGGAGACAATTGTAGGAGGTAATTCCACTAAGCAGGTAGGTGAAGTGTATGAAGTATAAATAGATAACCACCACTGGAGGACATTTGAAGTTGAGAACCTAGGAGAATAATGAACTTCACTGTCAGCTAGCGGAGAATGTTTGCACAGGTTCACGTTCAAATGTTTACAATGGAAAGACTTTCTTTTTTCTTTTTTCCCTTTCTTATTTTGAAACAGTTTACCTGTGGCCCAGGCCCTCCTGGAAATTACTATGTATTTCTTGTGCCTGTGACCTAGGCCCTCCTGGAAATTACTATGTATTTCATGCTTGCCTTAGTCTTCTGGGTGCTGGAATTCCAGGTATGAGCTTTCATATCTGGAGAAACTTGTTTTTCCTATTTAAAAAAAAAAAACTTGCCTTATTTTATATGAAACTTTAACGTCTTATAGTCAAACAAAACTTAGGTTCATAGTTTGTCAATTTTGAAAAGGTATTTTGTGGTTTTGCTACCAATGAAAGCAATACTGATCATAAAAATAAAAAAATACAGAGCTAAAAAGACTCTTTTATGTCTATGTTGCTACTACAAGAGTACCTGCTACAGGAATACTTACTGCAAGTGGAGATGGTTTTGCTTAATTTTCCTTGGTTATAAGATTGCTTTTGTTTTCTGTTGCCTCTTATGAATTAAAATTGTCATTTGAAATGTACTATTAGGTAAATAGGAAATGATTAGAGGTCTAAATCAGTTGATTATGTACATACACTTGGGTGTGACATCTTTGCTTTGTTGTTTAGGAAAACATTTAATATTAGAATTGCCAAGTTAGGCTTAGTGTGCATTTATTTAGGTGTAGGGTTTCTGTGGCTCTTCTAGCACATTCTAAAAAGGAGGTCCTTCAGCCTCACCTGGAGCATGCTGTTAGCCCAGCTCAAAATCCTCCTGACTTGGCATCCATAGTTGCTGGAATTATATATATAGTCTGCCATGCTAGTGTAACAAACTTGAAGGTTTCCCAACACCCTTCTCTTTGCCCTTGCCATACTGTTCAGTCATGGAGATTTTGCTTTGGGTAAGTGGTGTGGTTAAGTGGGAATTTGTTGTTTGCTTATTTGCTTTTGAGACAGTGTGTGCTGTGTAATCCAGGCTTTTCTAGACCTTGCATTCCTCCTATCCCAGCCTCCTCCTGAGTGTTAACATTATAGGCACATACCACTGTACCTGATTTAGCTGCCATTTTAAGGTGATTTCCTGGATGCTTCTGAGTAGGATGATTAGCAGGAATTGGCAGGGAGGTGTAGGGGTCCGCTGAAAGCCTAGGGTCTAACCTTGAGTCCACTTGCAGATTAGAATCCTTGCTTTACCATGCAAAGACCTGTTTTAGTTAGGATTTCTGTTGCTGTGCTAAAACCATGATTGTACTATTAAATATCAGCTTTCTACCAAATACCATAAACTTTTGTTTAGAAAAGGAGTTCAAGTCTTTTTATCTTAATATAATTCCCCACCAACACACTTAGTAAAACCTTTGTGTAGACAAAGGCTCCCTGCTGCATTCTAAAAATTTGATGACCCACAGCAGTGGCCCTCAGCCTTTTCTCCTTTTTACCTGGAGCTTTTCTGTCCTGCTCACCAGTCCCTCAGCAGCTTATAAAATAATCACCCAGAGGCTTAATATTAATTGGCTAGTGGCTCAGGCTTCTTACTAGCTATCTCTTACATTTAAATTAACCCATTTCTATTGATCTATGTATTACCATATGACTGACATTACCTCATTTTCTACATGTCTTGCTTCCTGGCAGCTGCTAGCATATTCTCTCGACTTTGCCTTTTTTCTCACTGTATCTCTGCTTGCATTTCCCGCCTACTTATATCCTACCCTACCTTAGGCCAAACCAGCTTTATTCATCAACCAATAAAAACAACACATACTCACAGTGTACAGAAGGGCATCCCACATCACTCATTGTTTCCTGTGTGCCAATTCTTTTATTTTAGGACTTGTCCTCATCTCAAGCACACAGCTGAAGGGCTTTGAGTTTAGGAGTGGGGCACTTTCATTAATATGTGTTCCTCTGTGGGCTTGAGGCTGTGCCTTATGTCCAGAGACCTAGGTCCACACCCACATTCTCAGGAAGCTTTTGGCATTAATCAGATGACTGCCTTTCAGGCACAGCTTCAGTTAAGAATAGTCACCTCTAAGAACTCACATGTACACAGTTTGATTGCATGATAGAGAACAGCTGTGTGACACAGTTGTTCTACTCAGATTGGAATGGTACTAATCTGGTTATTTATGTCTTCCATTACTAGAAATAGGTTATGTTTGTGTATATGGACACCTGTATTTGAGATGAGATTGTGTGGAAGAGATCATCATATGGTATTATTCTGCAGACACTATGTTAATCCCATTGAGTAAGAATAAGACCACTACCACAATTTTTGAGTCACTTTTGAAGCAAACTTTTTTGAGTACTGGCCAGAACTATGGACACTGGTCAGACCCATACCAGGATTCTCAGAGTATCCCACAAGACTACAAACTTCCTGCCTGTGTAACTCCTGTCTGTGTTTGATCAAGCACATCCTGTGCAGTTGGGGCACCCAAGCTTGTTTACAGAAATGAGAACATACGGCTTGTTTTCTATATGAACAAAGCCCCCAGCATTCCAGGAACTCCTTGGGCAAGTGGAGCTTATAGGTTAGAGGCTTTTTGTTTTATAGATCTCTTAAACATAGTTAAACTTAAAACACTGACTTTAGCCATTACAATTGTCCCACCTTTTTGTTTGTTTGTTCGCTTGTTTTTGATACAGGACCTGTTGGGCCTGGAGCTCACCAAGTAGATTAAGTGTCTCTTCACAGCAAGAGAAAAGTAACTAAGACAAAGTTGAGGGAAATTTGTTCTCTTGAAGAAAGACTTAAAAACCTTGTAGCTTTATTGAAGAAGATGATGAAGAAGAGCAGAAGCTTAATTCTTATCCCTTTTCTTCCTTCGTATATTTTGGACAAGGTCTCACTGTGTAGCCCTGACTATCCTGCAGCTCAGGCTAGGTTTCTAGCTCTGCCTGTCTCTGCTTTCCAAGTGCTACGATTAAAGGCATACACAACTTTTTTGGCTTTTTCCCACTTTTGAAATAAATCACAAACAAATAATTATTCTTGTACCTTAACCCAGACTCAGAGGTGAGTACACAAACCAGTTTTGCCAAGTGTAAAGCTTCTCATTAAGAAAAAGAACACACTTCTTGAATAAAACTGTGTACTGCTAGCAGCTCCCATACCTCCAGCACTCATCCCGGTGGCAACACTGATTGGGCACTGGCTTGACAGACCTGGTCAGTGTTTGCTGAAGCTCCCATTTGAATTCTGGGACACTTTATTCCTTGTGCGCTTTATGCCTGGTCCCAAGTCTGAAACTGGTAGCCCTACATTTCCAGAAGTAGGTGTGAAGGCATTTACTGTATTTTCCAACTCTTGTATTGCATTTGGGTTTGTAGGCATCAGCCTTTGTTGCCAGCCTGGTGACACCACAGGTTTTTATCTAGTTACATGAAGAAGCAGCCACACACATGGTACAGGCCACAAGATAGGTAGTCTGAGTCAGTGTAAGGAGCTGCAGAAAGCTGGAAAACAACTGTAAACAGAATTTTTTAAAAAAGACTCTAACAGAAAAGAAGTTGAGGAACAGCTTGGGAACAGAAAAATGTAATTCCAAATTTTTTTGAATTACTGAAGTTGTAAATGATTTTTATATGATTCTTAAGTTAAAAAAAGACAGTATAGGAAATAAGTTGAAGAAACCACTTAAAAATAGAAGTTAAAAGAATGTAATTGTACTCTCTTGCCCAGGTGTGTAAAGGAAATCTGTGACTTTTACGCATTAAAATAGTACAGAACAGCAAAGGAAGGAATCTCCTCCCTGTTCTGTCCTTTAGGAGGAGGGAGCTGGAGGGATGTATGAGAACCACTGGCTAGAGAACAGGTCCAGATGGAGCCATGTACAGGTGGCCACTCAGACATCCATCAACCGTTCTGCACCTTCTTCAGTTTGTGATGTGGGAGAATTGTCTGTATTCTGTCAATCATGTATTTTAATAAAACGCTGATTGGCCAGGCAGGAAGTATAGGCGGGTCAACCAGACAGGAAGTAGAGACGGGGCAATGAGAATAGGAGAAGGCTAGAGAGGAGGAAGCTCCCTCCTCCACTCCTGCCCAGATCACCGAAGAGGCAACATGTGAGCTGCCATGCTGAGAAAGGTACTGAGCCATGTGGCTAACATAGATAATGATAATGGATTAATATGTTACAAGGACTAATAAGGAGCCTGACCTAATGGGCCAATCAGTTTATAACCTAATGTAGACTCTGAGATTTTCTTGGGGCTTGCTAGCTGTGGGATACCGGGCGGGACAGATACCCCAACAAGCCGGCCCCTTGTGTTACATATGGTGCCGGCCACCATGTAACAAGTTTGTGTCTTAGCTGGAACCCAGACAGGGGAAAAACTGCTCTTAAAATTCCTTCTGTTCTAGATGCTAAGAGAAAGAACACATGAAACACTACAGACAAAATGAGAAACTGTCAATGGGTGGTATATTTGTTATTTCTATCCTGTTGTTGGTAAAGAATAATGGTGTTGCACAAGGAAACACAGACAAATCCAAAGTAACGCAGCAAGGCAATCTCTTTTCGTAATAAGGTTAGTGGGCTAATGTGGGGGTCGCCATTCCACGCCACCCACCTCCCACGAGTTCTGTATTTCCTAGGGGTTAAAACACAAGACGCACACACAGATACAGAGTTCGAGTCATCCTCAAGAAGAGAATGCCCAATTTATTCAACTTAATCCAGGGTTAAATACTTTTGGTCCCAGTAAAGAAAAACTCCTCCCACCCAGCGGGGGCTGGGGAAGCTGGTGCCTGTGAGAGTTTCTCCGCGAGGGTGCAAGGCAGTGTCAGACAGGGTAGATGGGCCTTGGCGCCTGAGCTTCTTTTAGGCAGGTTGAGAAATTACCATTTTAATGTAATATAGACCCCTCAGGCTATTGTACCAGGCTGTAGCAGAAGCAAGCACGGAACTTAGCAGGAAGCTTAGCTGGTTAGCGTAAACATTTCTTGCATCCTGTGTTTTGGCTTCGAGGAACAGGGAGGACAGGGCCTCACAGGCTAAAGAACGTGCATGATCCCTGACACAGCTGATGACTGTGTCTCATCCCTCTAGTAGGTACCTGATTTCACAGTCCTATGCTACTGGCTAATAAGTGTGAAGCGGGGGAAAGGGTATGGTAGAGTTCAGGGATGTCTAGGGGTTGGGTAGACAGACATGTTACAAGATGGAGGAGCTTCAGGGAATAGGGGCCCTTGTTGGGCTAACTACCTTTGATTTGGGGTGGATGGCATTTCTCGCACTGAGCAAGTCCCTGAAAGAAGCAATTTCAGGGTATAATGGTTTATTTTAGCTAAATTTGAGAGGTTACAGACCAACATGGTGGAAGAGACATGGTTATCAGAGAATGCCTGGACTGCTGGCCCCTTTGGCTACAGGAACTTGAGGTGGCTAGTTACTTCACTTTGGCAGACAGGACACAGAGAGCTCAGCCCACAACCACATGCTAATAACGTGTAACCCTGCTCTCTAAATCTCAATATCAGCCAACTATGCTTTTTGTCTAAATATTTCCTAAATCAGTGTTGCCAGCAGGAGACAACGACTTTAAATGCATGAGCATGCGGGAGTCAGTTTATATTCAAACCATTACACATGCGGAAGAAATGTCACAAGATAAGACAAGAGAGCTTCTGTGTCAGCAGTCAGCTTATGAAGGTTCAAGATACGTGGACTTCCTGAAAGCTGGTGTCATTTCTGTAGAAGAGATTCTAGGGTAAAATAATACTCAGTTTTGAGAGGATTATCAGAAAGGACAGCTGTAAAATATTCTGGAGTTCTGCCTTTTTATCTGGGGCTCTGTCAGAATCCCTGAATTCTCTTTCTGAAAAATGTGGTGCACACACTTACATTTCTGCTGAGCTCCAGTTGACGGTAGTCTGGCTGACCTGAAGAGTCTGCTGGTGTCTAATAAAACTGGACTTGGGGATGATAACACTTTAGAGAAAATTATGAAGCTGGTTGGAAATATTAACGGTGTTCGGTGGTTCCTGACTGTTGTCTGTTTCTTCCTCTACAGAAGAGGGATGCTGAGAGTGCAGTGCCTCTTGTCACATGCTTAGAGTTAGTGTCATAGTTCATATGCTGTACTGTATGATTTTTGAAATTCTTAGTGGACAAGTAGGTGAGAAGTGAGCCGAGTGTCTAATGTGATCATTATGCTAAGTAATTCAGACCTTGCCCTGTGAATAGAGGAATGGTGAGAATGTCACATGACTAGTAGATATCTGTTAGTTGAGACTTGAGGTAGCAGGAGAGTCCTGGCAGGAAGGCAGGCTGCTGAGGAACTCATTGACAGTGTGGTTATGGTGTACACCAGTGCGTTTGGATTTTCAGATAAGGAGTGGATGACAAGGAAAACCTTCAGCTATCCCTAAATTGAAAGCCACCTGAAGTCTTAAATTGTTTTAATTAGCCCTAGTGAAAATATTCAGTATTAGAAAAGGAATATTCAGCTTTGTATGTAAATTACTGAAGGTTTCACTGAAGTTATTTCATTTCCTGTAGAAGTCTACATCACATTTCTCATCTCATTTTTCCCTAAGAGCAAGCAGTAATGCCAAGCGATTCCTTCTCTATGTTTGGCAAGCAGAGTGTTTATTATATAAAGTCCCAGTACTGGGTGCTTCAGTGCATACAGGGATGCTGGGCTGTAGAAACAGAGTGCCCCTGCACCCACTCCATCCTTTTCTATGGTTCCCTTTGTTTCTTGAAGCCCTGGAGGCTGCCATGAACTTTTTGTACCTCTAACTAGGTGTATATAGCGTTTTGGTGACTACCAGTCTTCCTGTGTATCTTCAGTATGAGAACTTGAAAGTAGGTTTTGATAAGTCCCACTTGTGATGCAGGTAATTGACAGAGTGGGACATTGAGGATCAGCTTCTTCCCTGGGAGGCTCTCAACCCCCCTCCACCTCACTTCAGTCTTAGAAAATGACAAGGTCTTCTAAAAAGTCAGAGAAGGAACTTTTCTAGTGTTTTGCTTTGTTTTTCTTGTGTTTAAGACATACACAGATGCTTTATTTAGCAGTTTTGCCTGTTAAACTTCAGTGAAATGTGAATGGAGACTCATTTCCAACTGCAAACTTGAAGACTTAATGGAAACAAGTCTGAATTCTTATTTCAAATTTTTACTTGAACTCTTTGTCTGGCTGAGGTGAAAGTGCCATTTGTAGCAAGTCTGATAGAGTCATGTTTGGAGTGTAAATTTGCATGTTTCCATTAATTTCTTAATAACAAACCCTTTCTCACTGAAGGCAGTGCTACTCTTCTCTGAGGCTAGCTCTTAGGTCCAGGTTGAGGAACCGCCTGAGGCCTGGGGAATGCAGCACACAAGGAAGAACAGCTGCCGTTCCATGGCTCATGTTTCATGATCTCTTTCATACCTTCTCTTCTCCATACTGTCAGGTGGGTCAAAAGCAGTGTTATACTTAACAAACATGGATGTTTTGCACCAGCTCAGTGAACCTGAGCATCCTGTGTTATATGTTATACGTGAGTAGCTCCTGGCTACTCAACACTGTATTGCTCAAAACTTGGAGAGCACTGCTGGTCAACCATCATTATTTCTCTATTCAGAGTGCAGTGAGTTCCTTTGCATCCACTTGCATTTAGAAGAGGTGGTGATTTCTATTGGTCCATTGGTATTTTTTCAAAAATGTCCTGATCATCTATCTTTTTGTCTGACATTGTCTCACCTAGACTCTGTGAACCAGGAGACTTCCCCAAGCCATCCACTGCTCTCCTTTGGGATGCTCATTTTAACAGCCCATCCTGTTAGTTTTCCGTTTTTCCCTAGTACATGGAACCAGGCCTGTTGAATCTGAATCACGGCACAGCATTCTCTCCTGATACTGTTCCTCACAGTCCACACAGGCAGTTACTTCTGTAGGTCAAGCATTGTTCTCAGTCTCCAGTGGGGTGGGGTTTTTGTTTTATTTTGCAAGTGCTGTGAATGGACTCCCCAAGGTCTCCTGAATGATATAGGAAAGTGCTTTTGCCCCAGATCCAATGAATGTTTTCTCAGCTATTATACATAGCATTTATATGATGTGAACACCCATGTTGTTCCCATTTTGCAGATAAAGAGCCAAAATAATAGAGAAGATAGGTAACTGCCTTGGGTCATAGGGTTGTGAGTAAAGAAGTGGTGGGGATGTCTAAATGGAAACTCAGAAAACCTACCTAAGCACTGGGAATGTAGCTTAGTAGATAGCATTCAGGAAGTCCTGGGTTCCGTCTCCAGCAGCACATAAACTGGCATGGTGGTTCATGCCTATGATTCTAGGTTGATGCAGGAGAGTCAGAAGTTTGAGGCCAGTGTGGGCAACAGGAGACCCAAAATGAACAATAATTTCTGCCTCAGAGCCTATTTTTTTAAGCAATTTTGTATTTTTACAAAATTGACCTGGGGTGCTTGCTCTCTGGGATCTTTTTCATGTCGTCTAGATGCTCCAGAATGAGTTAACCCTTTATAGGAAATGTAGCCGCTATTTTATTTTATTATTGTGCATATGGGACTACTGCTGCCCCGTGGACCAGCCAACAGCAGCACAGGGCTCAAAGGAATCCACAGAGTCGGTACTACGACTTTTTTGTCTCAGGATAGAAGAAAGGATGCATTCTTCTTGATGGGTTCCTTCTCTTTTCGTCTTCCATATTCTCCATTATGTGTTCTCTTATCTATCCAGAAATGTCCCTTTTGTCTTTTGATGTTTTCCTTCTCTTACTGTTTTCCTCCTAACTCAATCTTGATGCTTTCTTCTTCTTCTCTCTCTCTCTCTCTCTCTCTCTCCTCTCCCCTGTTTTCCTTCTCCTTTTGTATCCTCTATTTTATCCTCTACAGCTTATATATCCCAACCAAACTTTTCAAGCAATATAGAAATTACAATGTGGTTACATTTTGTTTTTCAAGTGAATGATTGCAATGAATACAAGTAAGAAACAGCATATTTTCCATATCCCTTACTTTATTAAGCATTTTATATATTACAGGTGTACAACATTATTCCCCCAAGAACCCATGTACATTCATATACAACTTATTATTAGATTAACAGTGTAAGCAAGCAAGTAAGCGAGGTATTTTCTTTTAACTGGCAGGCTGCGTTTTGCAGTTACAAAGAAAGGACCAATCATTTTATTACTTTTCTTGAAACATAATCTTAAAGGAATCACAAACCTAAATTGTTATACATGAAAAACAGTCAGCTCTACTTTAAATCTTTAGGATACATACCCACTCATCAATAGTTTTTTTATATTAGGAGATTGAAGGCAGAAATGGTTACAAGGAATTAATCATCACCTTTGGTCATCAGTCAGTCCTAGCAAGAAAGGCACATCAGCTAATGATAATTGGGCTGCCTTGTTCTTGTCCCCTGACCTTACCAAGTTCCTCACTCAACTATGTGCCTTTCTAAAACTTTAAATTATCTTCTTGGGGTTTTCACCTCTCAACTATTTGACAAAAGCATCTTAGTCTAACTTTAAGTTGTTTTCAAAGTTTTGTTTCAGCTATTATTGTTGTGCTCCAAAACCTGCGAACACATCTTCCAACATTAAGATGAAAAGAATTTAAACTAGCTGGGCTACTGGGACTCAGTGTTTTTCTTAATTATTAACCTGAACATTCTTAATCTGTGCAGCTCCTTAGGTGAAACTCATAGACCCTAACGGTCTAACATTTCCTTGTATTTATTTTTAATCATTCAAAACTCAATTTGAACTAACATTATTATTATTACCAATTAGACCAGTACAGCTTAGGAAGAAGTCATCTTCATAATAATACATAGGTAAAAATGCTTAGAAGGATGGTTTCTACGAGGTAAACACACTACATTATAGGCAGTGGGGATCTCCCTACACCCATTCACACCATGCCAGATACCAGAGAAAGACGGCAGTGACAGGCAGAACAGAAGAAAAGACATTTTGGAGTCTGGAGTCTTGTGACCTTGTCTATCTGAGATTTAACCATTAGGAATTCACTTCCTGGTGGGCTAGAACTTCAGTTGCTACATGGCCACTGGCGTGGGAGGAAGGATTGTGCATATGCGCATGTGTGTGCGTGAATGCAGGCATGTGTTTGTGTATGTTTGCGTTTCCTCACATGTGTGTGCATGTTGTGTGGGGGGGGGTGGATCAGAGGACAACTTGTAAGAATCAGTTCTCTCCTCCATGTAGGTTCCATGGATATTAAACTCAGGTGTCAGGCTTGGTGGTTAGCTCCCTTACCCACTTATCCAACAGGTCCTCAGCTTCAATTTTATCATTTGTGGTTCATTTATTCATTTGTGGTTCTTGAGGCAAATATTGGGTTTGCAGTGAAATGTTGCGTACTGGCTTGATCAGACTTGACTGCAAGCTCTGTAACCTCTGACCTCGGGGCCCTTGTCTTGTAGCACTTCTTCAGTTGTAGGCTTCATCAGAGTGAGTGGAAGTAGCATGATACATGACACATAGAACATCAAAGAATGGTAGAAATAAGAACTAAAATCTCTTACTAACTTAAAAAATGTACCTGTGCATATTATTAGTCAATTGTGGTGTTTAATTGATGGGTTCAAGAAAAGAAGATTCTTTCAAGCATCATTCTTTTCGGGGGAAGTCAGGATTTATCAATTTACCTTTTACCCTTAAGAGCCAGGTGATAGGAGAGAACTTTGCCATTCAAGAAAAATGGTTTGAAGCTGGTGGGTTAGCTCTTAGTTAAGTGCTTAGTGCCCTAAGGGCTATTGGCTGGATCCCAGCACCCCTGCGGTCAAACCAAAGCAACAGAAAGTCTTTTAGATATCTACATAAGTGATAATATCTCTCTCAACTGTACACTTTCTTGCTTATTCTTTCTCTAAAATAGAAATGATGGTATATCTTGCCTTTAATTCCAGCACTCAGGAGACAGAGGCTAGGGGATCTCTGTGAGTTCACTCCCAGTTCATGGGAGTTTCAGGTTATCCACATAGAGCTACACAGTGAGATGCTGTCTTAAAAATAAAAAAAAAAGAAACATATTGTTTAGGTAGAGTAAGGGCCCTTCTAAGACACTTTATTTTTGAAATTACTGAATCAATTGAATTATACCTTGAGAGTGTTTTGTATATTTTTCTCCACTTATGCAATAACCAGTTCTCCTTGGATGGCTTAGCTTTTGTTGATAGTCATTGTTTATAGTGATTCTCTTCTGGACGGAGCTTTGTGTGGGGAGATGTGCACGGAAATACTGTTATAAGCAGCAGGTTATTTTAGTGTACTGTAGTTGACGATTTTGAACACACACACCTGTTTTGTTGAATGGTGGCAAATGGCAGTTTGGTTTGTATAACTGAGTATCTTTCGGGGGACTTGAGAGCAACAAGAACTTTGGTCTACCTTATTACTGCTTAGGTAAATGATTAAAAACAGCAGAATTTTCCATAGCCACAGTTTGAAACTAGCTTTTTCAGAACTCCAGTAAGGCTACAGTGAACCAGAGTTCATGTATTTTTCACTTAATGGAAATCACATAATAGACCATTAAGGAGGAGTCCTTCAGATCTGGCTTGCTCCCTTCTTTATGGAAATGGAACAGGATGGATATGTTCAGCTAATTCCCATGCCTGTATTAAGGGCAGGAGATCAAAGACTGCCTGTGATGTCTCATTGCTGGGCTGCTTCTCCTCTCTGCCAGAAGGGTTGCTTTCCATCTTCATACAGAAACTGTTCCCAGACCATCACTGGTACTCTGATGTTCTGGAACTTTGCACAGTAGCCTATGGTGTTGTAGTTAGACCACTTGTTGCTATTTGCTGCCTCAGAGAGCCATGCTCACATCCCCATTTTTAGGCACACAGCCAGTCTATGTTGCCATTAAACAAGTTGTAGCACTCTGCTCACAAACCCCATTTAAATGCTCGGCCTCCTAAAAGAGCCAGAGGTCCCGTTGGCAGCACAGCCCAGAAAGCCAGCATTTCAATACAGTGTGGCTTTTTTTCTGCTACAGCTGAATGAGGAAAAGCTATCTTAAAGGAGCTGCAGCATGCCGCCAGCAAGCAGAGCCCATCAGGAAAAAAGTGTGGCTAAACTTTGGTTTTTAGTGTCTAAAATTTCTTTCCAAGCTTTCTTAGATTTTATGTGGATTTTAGTCGGCCACGTGGATGCCAATTTGTTGTAGGGAGACCGCTTGTTGGTTCCCGGCTGCTCAGCAGCTCAGCCCCGAAATAACCACACAGATACTGTATTATGCTTGGCACATGAGCGCTAGCTTCTTATTGGCTAACTCTTACATATTAATTTAACCCGTTTCTATTAATCTGTGTATTGCCACATAGCTGTGGCTTACCAGGTAAAGTTTCGGCGCCTGTCTCCGGCAGGGTCACATGGTTTCTTTCTAACTCTGCCTCCTTTTTTCCAACATTCTGTTTAGTTTTCCCCTCCTACCTAAGTTTTGTCCTATCAACAGGGCAAGGCAGTTTCTTTATTCATTATTGGTAATCACAGCATACAGAGGGAACTCCCACATCACTATGGCTCACAGAATGCTTTCTGTCTTATTTCTCATTGCTACTTATAGAATCTTCTCAGGGAGATAGATATATGTGACATTACTAAGTATTTGCTCAGGGTTACTCAGCTGTCACATGTCATGGGTAATGCCCAGTTTTGTTACTTTTGCAGGAGTAAAACTGGAAACTATACAGATGTATCCTAAAAAGTGCCAAGGCAGGCCTGGGACAACATGCAACATTCAGGCTCTCACACTGATGGATGCTTTTCTATTCTTTGCTGAGAGTTCATTTGATTTTTCAGGTGTGAGTTTAGGCGACCTCTAATTCACATTATTTTGTATCTGTACCAGCCAGGAAAATAAACATAAGCATGATTTACAGGAGCAAAATAGAAACCGTGCAGTATCTAGGGTTTCATTCAGCCTCTCATATGCTCTTCAGCACTGAGGAAGATCTGCTGTTAGACTGGCTATGGATCTAGTGTCTTGAGCAGTGGCAGCCATGGTGTGTGCAAGAGGCCAGTGCTGTGTCACTGCAAAACTAACAATGCCAACTAGTGACAAGGCTGTCCACTTGGCTGATCCCAAACTTGGATAGGTCTGAGATTATTGCATTGGAACTGTGTGAGATAACAAAGTTGAGCCTCAATTTTTTTTTAAATCTCCTAAAATGATCCAACCCAATTGGAAGGCAGATGTTTAAATTTGTTGATAATCTTTGACCTAGGGATTCCAGTCCAAGCAAATAATTCTAGGAATACTCCTACATGTTTAAGACTAGGAATTTTATCATGCCATTTATAACAACTCCTCACTAGGAGATTGGTGGGTTTATGCTATTAATACAGCCATTTGAAGTAGATATTAAATGTGTTTTTTGATGAATTATAGGTATTAATTTATACAAGTTGCCTGTCTTAGTCGGTGTTCTATTGCTGTCATGAGAACTCTTATAAAAGAAAGCATTTAATTGGGGCTTGTTTACAGTTTGAGAGGTTTGGTCCATTATCGCTACTGTGTCAGGGAGCTTGGGGGAAAGCATACAGACATTACTGGAGAAGCAGCTGAGAAGTCTACATTTTGATCCCCAGGCAACAGAAAGAGAGAGCCACTGGGCCTGTTTTGGTCTTTTGAAAAACCTCAAAGCCTACCTCCATTGATGCACTTCCTCCAACAAGGCCTTATGCTTCCTAATCCTTTCAAACAATGCCATTCCCTAGTGACCAAACATTCAAATCTGTGAGCCTGTGGGAACTGTTATCATTCAAACTATAGCACCCAAAGTGAGTAAGTACTACAGAAGAAAGCAGGTGGTAAGGTTTGAGTGACCAGTGCTTGCTTATAGCATTGTGAAGAAGATGAGAGCTCACAAGAAGAGTAACAGAAGGAATGTCAGCTGTAAGTTACAGAGCACAGTGCTCATGAGTAGAGACAGTACAGCATTATTGTGGAGGGATTTTCTACTTCAGAACATTCTTTTTAGGTGATGCACAGTTCTGACTGTGTAATCTTGGCTACCCTTGAACACTTGATCCTCTTTCCTAAACCTCCAGGATGCTGAGATTCGAGGTTTGTACACTGTACTTTGTACCTTTTTTTATGTGTAAGGGTGTAGTGTGCGTGCAGCAGATATATGCCTGTGTATAGGCATATGGAGAGGGTGTGAATGTATTTGAGCATGTGTGGAGTTGATAGGAGTCTTTGTCAGTCATTTTCTACATTAATCATTGACATAGGGTTTCCGTTGATCCCACAGATTCACAGATATAACTAGCTCCCATACTTTGGGAAGGGGTCAACAAGAACCAGAAAAAAAATCCTGTTTGAATGCTCTGTTGAGGAATTGCTTTAAAATGCAATGCTGACTTGAGGCCTAGATTCTTCTGTGATCCCTTCCTTTCCGGTACAGTGTTCTGAGTTCACCTATGCACTGAGGCAAATGCTGATGTGGAGGAGGGATCCACCTTTCTATGCATGAACTCCTTCAGTATTAGATTGCACTTTAATGAGAAGTTCCAAGCGTCTGAGGGTTTCTCTCTTGGTCCCTACAGATAGGGCTAATCATAGAAACCATTTGTAACACACACTGGTGTGCACTTCAAAACTGTATTTGTGTCTTGGCCAAATAGAAGTAAGAGCGTTTTACTATTTGATGACTTAAGTGAAACAGAACCTACCATGAAATTATCAAATTCATCAGTTGTACTGGTTGTCCCAGGGCTTTGATTGGAACACCTCTGACAAGTACCTCATAGGTAGACTGAGGCAGCAAAGAATTTCAGTAAAGAAGTGGGCAGATGTGAAAGATGTGGTTTTTCATAGTAGTATGACAAGCAAGGTATTTATTGTGTCCCCCAAGCAGAGCTGCTCTATGTTCTCCCAGATGGCACTAGAGTCTGTCATAACTGAGCCCTTCCAGTTCTGTTGGTGATTAAGCTTTTAGTGTACCCAGTGGCAAAATTTCAAGTCTTGTGTGACTTGGTGTTTGTTAGGAAAAATCTTAAGATGAGCCACTCCACCGGCGCAAAGAAATTCAGTCAGACCAGATTAAAACACATCAAATGCCCATGTTTAATTAGACTGCGGTCCCAGGTGGCCAGGAGGACATGGCAAGGAAAAGATAGAGCACACACACACAAACTCAAACCACATGTTCTTCATTCCAGCACAAGCCTAAAGAGCCTGGAGGAATGATCAGCACTTGGCAGGCTGAAAGTTGGAGTCCAAGCCAGGCCAGGGGCTTCCAGTCATCCCAGACTTCTTGAATATAGAGATGTTAGAATGCTGGGGTGATGTCCCCAGCTGAATGTTATAGTGTTTAACAAGTTTAAGTGTTAACACTGCCACTTTGCACAGGTTGCAGATTTGTGGTAGCCCTCCATAGCCCAGTTGAAACGTGTGGGGTCTGGGGAGGAGATGACTCAATGTGTGAGGGAGCTTGCTCTACAAACCTTCAATTCAAATCCCCAGCATTCACATCAAAAAGCACTGGGGAATGTAGGCAGGAATCTTCTAGTGAAGCCAGCCAGCTTCTGATTCAGTGAGAGACTCCCATCTCAAGTCAGTATAGTGTGGTGAGGTGCCTTGCAGAAATCTTGTTAGAATATCCCTTTTTGAGATTTCACTGCTGCCAGCTGGGGAGGAACCCAGCCCTATAGACACTTGTTCTGGATTGCAATTCAGAGCTCTGAGGAACTCCAAATAGATCTACACATATCTTGCTGTTAAAATTTTGTGCAAAGGAAAGTTTAAATGGAAGTTAAGATAGAGTTCTCAGAAGAGTAGTGCCTTTCTGTTGTAAGAGGCCACTTGTTTGTTCCCGACTGCTCAGCCCTGAAATAATCATACAGAAACCATATTATTTGCAATACTGTTTGGACAATAGCTTAAACGTATTTCTGACTAACTCATATCTTAAATTAACCCATTTTTATTCATCTGTGTATCACCATGAGGCTGTGGCTTACTGTGTAAAGTTCAGACATCTGTCTTTTCCGGGGCTACATGGCTTCTCCTCTCCCTGCCTCCTTTCTCCCAGCATTCAGTTTAGTTTTCCCATCTGGATTTATAAAATACCAGTTTTTACTTTTGAGTGTTTAGAATTTTAGGATTATTTAGTAAGAGACTCTTAAATAACATGCTCTTCATAGAAAAGGAATGGAATTCCATTGTTAAACCAGTTTTGAAAAATCTACATAAAGTTGCTTTCTATTTCCCATGGCATTTCTTACCAACATTAGAAGAGCTGATAGTCTTCTATTCTGAAATAGAATTCTGAAATCAGCTCATCCTGGTCTCAGCATCCCCTTTCCTGTAGATTGCTTAAAAATTAATTTACTGTAGACATTGTGCTTTTCCTGGGGAATGGCATCTGTCCTCCATGTATTCCAGAAGTTCTTATACATACATATCCGTTTTGGCTTTGCCCTTACTTCCAGTCCTGAGGTCAGACTTTCTGGAAAGGTTCACCTGGTCTGTTTCAGCTACTCAACTCTGATAGAAGCAACCATAGAAAGAGGGACAGGAGGAAAGGACCTGCCTGCTTGTTAAGTGTCATTCACAAAAGCAGTGGGATTCATTTCCTGCTCCAGACCTTCCTCCTCACTTTACCTATTGATGACTTGCTCCTAGGACCTCAGAACAAGCTTTGAAATTTCTTCAACACAGGTTTCAGTTGTAACAACAGATCCTTTTAAACATAGAGGTGTTAGAACAATTGAGGAACAGCCATTGTCTCTGAATATATAGATGTAGACTTGACAAAACCACAGCACAAATAATAAAGTCTGGAGTAGACTCCGAGGATGTAGGCGCATAAGTAGTACTGTTGTCTCTAGATGTCTTCACCCCATTCATCTTGCCACCCTTTGTGACTGATCCTCTTTAATAATGTCATTAGTGCTTCTCATCTCACAGATTACCTCAGAGACAGAGAGTCCGTGTGGCTCTATTTTAAGGCTTCTCTTTCCCCCACATCTCAGTCTTAACAGTGCTCCTATGCAGCGGTTCAGGGTGGGTTCTCTTATTCCTATTGAGTTTCAAAGGCATTGAGGCTTTGACAATTCATGTGATTTTTGTCTTCAGCAGAGTAGTGCAATTACAGATGAAGAGATCATTCTGTATACTAGTACTTCTGGTCATGCAGGCTCCTTTAAGGAGGCTAGAATGGTTTCAGGGTGTCTCTGCGGTATTGACAGGTGTCTGGGTTGCTTGTTGAGAATACAGCCTTGTTTTATTATGTTGTAGAATGAAGCCATTGTAAGTCAGGAACAAGTTGCCTTTTACACTGTTGTTAGCTAAGCAGAAGCAGCCTTCTTTGGAGATATTTTCAATTTGGAAGAGACGGTGACAAGACTGACAAGAGCTTTCCCAGATGTTTGGCATCACAGGGTGACACAGAGTTTCTTCTGTGTGTCTGTCTACACCGAGTGCACTTCTTGTTTTCTTAATTTCAGTGCTGTTTGAATTTGGCTTTAGTGTAGCATTAGACTTCCCAGTGAAAAGGCCAGAGTGTCTTAGTTTGGCAAACTGTTTATCTTTTTTCCCCTCTAGAATAAAATGTGTAAACAAAGAAAGAAAGCCTTGTATTCGGTAAGAGAATACCAGTACAGTAAAAACAGCATTTCTGTTTATAGGTTAGGTAAGTTGAGAAAGTGTTGGACATACTGTAAATAGTTTAGATGTTTAGGGAAAGCATATGGAGTACTGTATTGTTGGTGAACTGCAAGTTAATTGATCTGCACACTACCTATCTGCAGGCCTATCTCCTCGTCCTCCAGGGCTGTTGCTATTATTAATTCCAGGACTGTATTAAGAGTAGTGGTGAGAGGACACACCCCTGCAACACTTCTATGATTGTCTTAAACTGATCCCTTAGTTCTCCACATACTTTGACTGATGCAAAGGTATCTTTATAGGCATTATCTAGTATCCTTATAATTTTCTCTGGGTACCTGTAGAACCTCATTGTTTTCCAAAGTTCTTTCCTCCAAATGCTATCAAATGCCTTCTTGAAGTCAGTGTAACAGAAATTTAAGTCTTTTCTAAATTCTTCATATTTTTCTGCCAGTTGCCTCAAAGTGAAGATCTGATCAATTGTGCTCCTGTTAGCTCTGAATCCACACTGGGCCTCTGCTAGGATTTCCTATGTTCTGCCCTTGATCCTTTGCAGAATAATGGAGAAGATCTTGTTGCTATGGCACAACAAACTAATGCCCTTGTAATTTGAGCAATAAAGATTGTCCTTCTTGTTTATGGAAATTATGACTGAGTGCTTCCATTCTGTGGGAATCACGTCGTGTTCCCATATCTCTCTGAAGAGTCTGAGAAGTACCTCAGCCCCTGAGCCTATTGTAGCTGCCTCCAGCTCCTCCACTATGATGTCATCCACTCCTGGGACCTTTCTGTGTTTTGTTCTCTTGATAGCTTCCTCTATCGTGATCTTGTCAATATTTAGTATTTCCTTATCGTTTCTGGTGTTTGAGTGACTGCTGAAGGTCATTGTATAAGGTGTCAAAGTATTGTCTCCATCTTTGCTTTATTTTCAGCACTTCTGCTGAAAGTTCAAATGAGCTGCAGGTCATGGTAAATAGAGTGGTGGAAGTGGTGTTGGCACACGCTTTTAATCCGAGCACTTGGGAGGCAGAGGTAGGCAGATCTCTGTAAGTTCCAGCCCAGCCTGGTCTACAAGAGCTAGTTCCAGGACAGGCTCCAAAGCTACAGAGAAACCCTGTCTCAAAAAAAAAAAAAAAAAAAAAAAAAAGAAAAAGAAAAAGAAATAAAGAAAGAAAGAGGAAAGGAAAGGAAAAGAAAGTAAACATCAAGAAGACTAAGGATGGGTGCACAAAGATTTTAACCTTGTAATAAAGGATCAGAACCTCAAACAAACAGTTAACTTTGTCTGTCTGGGAGGAAACACCAGTTCAAAGGAGGGAACTATTTCAGATGTCTAGAAGCAGATAGAAGTAGTTAGGGCTGCATTCCAGGCACTAGGGAAGGTTTGGTCAGCAAGAGATATAATGACAACAACAAAATTACAAATATATAAAGCGCTTTCTTTACAATTCTGAAACCTGGACAATGAAACGCTTCTCAGAAGAGCGGCTGAATATGTTTGAGATGGCCTGTCTCAGGAGGATTCTAGACGTCACACGAAAAGATAGGCTGAGCAGCAATGACATTAAGAAACATCTCCATCTATGGAAGGAAGTAAACTACAGGGTATGGCAACTGAACTTGAGATACTTCGGCCATATTATGAGAATATATGAATGCAGATACCTGAAGATAGCACTGATCGGAGAAGTGCACAAAATAAGGCGAAGAGGAAGGCCCCAGAATGCTGGATGGACAGCATAAAGGAAGATTGTAGTGCCTTGGGTATGACAGTAACACAATCATCTAGGACTGCCCAGGATAGGAACAACTGGAGAACCACCATAAATGGGCTGCCAGTGCATGCTTACGCATTGCCAGTGCATAAATGACAAGGATGAATGATGACATGATACGGAGTACTAGGATATAATTCAGGGATATGAAGGTCAGGAGGACAGCACTACTTGAGCCTGTCTGAACTGATGGGCTTAGGCTGAGCTAGTGCAGATCTCCAAGGCAACCACTTCTGTGGAAGGGGCTATCAAGCTTAGGTGTAGAAACTGCTTATCAACTGAGCTGGCCAGGCTAGACGATGCTGAAACTGCAGAGGCTTTAGATTCTAAAGTTTATAGTAAAAGTGTTGGAAGGGGGGGGGGGTGGGGTAGCAGAAAGAAACTCAGCAAGCACAGTGTGGAAAACAGAACCCCTTTCTCATAGACCAATCTAGTGTGGACAACCTTAGGGTGACCACTTACCTAGTCCAGAGTCACTGTTGAGGAATGGTTGGGCAGGTCTTCCCACCTCAACTTCAGTTACTGCCATCACAATAATCCCAGACAGGACCTATCTCCCAGGGGATTTTACATTTTCTTAACATTAGCCATTAAACAGTCATCCTTTATCTATTACAGTTTTATATATAGTAACTTCTGATCTTCTGAGACATGTATCGTTAATTCTACTTAAAGGGGAGGGGAATGAGATGCAGAACAGTGTCGGTTTGCCTCTGGCCACAGAGTTGGCAGAAGAGAAGTCAAATCTAGGTATTTTGTAATATAAAAATGCTGTTTCTCTTCTAATTTCTGGGCTTCTCTGGGGAAATCACCGATTCTCCAGGCAAATGTGTGTCCATGCCCATGGTGCCCTGTTCCGTGATCTGTTACACCTTGTTCTTGGAGACAGGATCCTTCAATCAAACCTGTAGCTCACCGATAAACCCTGTCTCCTCCTCTGGAGGCTAAAATTACAGCTGAGTCACCGTGCCTATTCAGCATTTAAGTGGGTTCGGAGGGTTCAAACTATAGCCCTCTTGATTGCCAAGTAAGCACTTTAACTACAGAGACATCTATCTTCTCAGATTTTGTTTCTTTAATCAAATTTGGTGAGCAGTTAGAAACTGTTCATGTGTAAGAACTTGCCTCCGGTTCTTGTTTGCCCAGAACATGTCAGCGCCAGTGTGAATAAGCATTTAGTGTTGTCTCCATCATCTCTTTGACCATCCTGTTTTTCTTTTCTTTCATCTTTAGCTTATTGGCTGTAAAAGCTAAACCCAGGCACTATGATTGGGTTCATGGGAATTTTGTTGGAATACTTTAATCACAAATAGTTTCTTTCTGGTACTGTAAGTGGAGCTGAATACTGTTCAGGCTTTCCAGAAATTTTTTTCTTCTCTTTCCTGGCTGAATTTTATTCTTTTACTTGGATTACCCATTTCTACCCTCTAGAGTCAGGCTGTTCTTTTATTATTAACTTAAGACTGGGGAAGTTCGCTGGTGGAATACTAAGTTGTTGAGCTAAATGGAGGAGCCTCTGATCCTCAGAGATTGTTCTAAGGCTGGGACTGCAAAACCAAATGCCCATAGGAATGGGAATGCAGAAGAGTGAGTGGTTCAAGAGTCTTGTAGTCCCTGTCTCATCTGAAAAAGTCTAATGCCACCAGATGGTTTGATTCTCTTTCTCCTCCCCTGCTCTTCTCTCTCTCTCTCTCTCTCTCTCTCTCTCTCTCTCTCTCTCTCTGCATGTGTGTGTCTATGTGCATACGTGTATGTGTGCTCAGGCAATCTTATGATTGCTATATGTTGACCTAATTTTTCTTTCAAGTATGGATCAGATAGTACACCTGCCATGCCCACATCAGAGACCCACATGACCCATATACAGTTTGTCTTTCAAACACTACCTTTCAGCATGATGGCATCAGTGACCTGAGATGACCTCAGATCTCATTTGCTCACTTCCGATGAGCACATTCACTGACAAAGGTATAGAGGTCACCCAGAATTGTGTGTTATGGTCTTTCCTACCCTTTGGTGACCTCTCTCAGTGCAGAGCCGACTTTTCAAAGGATAGTGGAGTTTCAGGATGCTAGATCTCCTGTGGAACATCTCAGATTGTGCTCCTCTACCCCCAGCCCTGCATATACCAGAGTTTTCAACGGCAGTGTTCTTAATGGAACCAGAAGAATCTACTAAAACAGAAACTGGCTTCCACAGTCATTGAATGTGCTAGCAGTTTAAGATTGAAAAGTTGAAAGCTAATCATTCTTCTCAGTTGTTGACTTGTTATTTATTTAATTTCTCTTTCTTTCTTTAAAGATTTGAATATGGAATTCAATCCTTCAGACCATCCTCGGGCCAGCACAATATTCCTCAGCAAATCTCAGACAGACGGTAAGTTACTAATTTATTTGCTTTTAAAAATATGGTTAACCTAAATGTTGACACTGCTGGGATTTGATTTTTCAATGTATGATAGAGTTCCCTTTAGTGGTCATGAAGTACTGTCTGGTGATTCCCTTTGTTTATTCCTTAGTAATGAGTTACAGTTTTAGAATTTCTCATTTGAAATAATTGTCTTCCTTTTGCCAATTAGCTGGGTTGTCTGCATATATTCCACACCAAGACTTGAGTCAGAAATTTTCCTTTAGGTCCTAAAGTTTAGGACATGATATTTATATAAGTTCTCAAAGATCAGATGTGTTCACTAGTTAGATAATAAGTAAAATAAAACAAAAATCTAAACAATTGAAAGCCAATTAACTGTCTCAGTCTTGTCACTCAAGAGTTCAAGTGAACCTGCATGTAACATATAGATATATTTATTTATTTGCTTATTTATTTGTTGATCTATTTATTTAAGCCAAACTTTGAGTAACCAACTTATTCTAAAATTGTTAGAACTCTTGCAATCTATCCCAGGTATGTATAGGATTTCTCCTACAGCGTGACATTATCTTTTCTAGTTTACCTAACTGTTCTCTGGCCATTGGCTTCAAAGGAGAGAGAAGATAAATGCAGATTCAATCTTCATAAATTTTTCTGGACACCTGTAGAGTAAGACATAATGACAAAGTGACCATGGTGTGTCTGGCAAAGAGGAAAACCTGCAGACCAACCCTTGACTCTGGACAGATTGATGGCTCTAATTTAGATCCTAAAGAGACTACAAAGAAGACAAGTATTCTGTCTTGTCTGTCTATGACAAGTATATTATAGTCATATACTGTCTATGACAGTAGTTCATGCATAAGAATTGAAAGTGGTGAGCAGTGGTTGGTGCCAGCTTTGGCAGGATACAGTGTTGATGTAATATGGATGGGTTTCTAGCAGACCACTTGAAGTCTTTGGCACAGTTGTTGGGTTTTTTGTTTGTTTGTTTGTTTGTTTTAAGTCTCCAAGAGTAAGAAAATAAAAATCAGTAAGCACCAAATACTTGTGATTTTAAAAAAAAAAAGCCTACCCAAAACTTTTCCTGTGATAAAGGGAAGCTGCTGAGAGGCATATGAGATATTACAAGTGGGTGTATGGGTGGGCCTTTGGTGAAAATGGAGATAAAAACTGATCTTCCCCAAATGCTTAAACAGTGGGTTGAAAAAAATAGTTTTGAAGCTGCCTGGCTCAGTTTGGGTTCTTCCTGTTGAGCTCAGCTGTCTTCCAAACCGTCTCCTAGAATTGGCAGAGCCTGGAGTGGGAGTGGGGGGGCACATTGATTGTCCTGGTGCAAGGAAATGACCTAACAGAGGAAGGGTTATTCCAGAAATAGGTTAAAGTCAATCTCCTTTCTTCTAGAGTCCCTCTTCCTTCCTTATTTTCTTTTAAATAGAACTTCAGATCTTTGTATATTGCTTCAGTTTCTCCTCACTACTAGGGCTTTCCACTCTGCATGCAGGCATAATTGAGTTTCATATTACAAACAAAAGGAAAAGTTAACCTCTTCCAGTAACAAAAGGAAAAGTTACCTCTTCCAGTAAGTATTCCTCTCTGATTTTCCCATTCCGACTGCTGCCTGTGCCTGGGATTAAGGGGGACATTAGACTCCTTTGCCCCTTAGGTCACAGCTTTTTCCTTTCTACAGAGTCATTTGCTGAAGACATTTCTGTGTAATGAACAGTCAATTTATCACTGATTTTACAAAGTAGGTTTTTAATGCACATAATAATCTTGGCAACGTGAATGACTTACTTTTGAGTGAAGCGATTGTAAGAGATTTGGTTATTTTATGAGCTGACTTTCAACAACTTAGTGCAGAAAACTTAAGGCTACCATTGCTTTTCTATTCATAAATGCCAGTTAGGACAGTTGCCCCACATATTGCTAGACTGTGTTAACCTGTTCTCTCCTGGACTTCTCTCTGGGAGCCTCCCTCTCTTAGAATTTCTGAGTGACTAAGAGAGTATGGTCCTGATGGGAGCCTTTGTTGGGTCAAGGTTCCTCTCATACCTCTAGAGCAGTGATTCTCAACCTGAGGGTCACAGTCCCTTTATTGGTCACACATATTTACATTATGATTTATAACAGTAGCAAAGTTACAGTTATGAAGTAGCCTTGAAATAATTTTATGGTTGGGAGTCACTACAACATGAGGAACTGTATTAAAGGGTCGAAATGTAAGGAAGATTGAGAACCACTATGCACAGGGCCAGCAGATTATGCAGCCTGTATTCAAAGTTGCTGCCTCTCCTCAGCCCTCAATCATACCACTAATTTATAGTCACTTTAGCTCTCTGAATACCTGAGCTGAAGACTTTTACTCACATCCAGCCCTGAGTTTTACTGTGTCAATATAATTTTTCTGTTTTATTTTTTTCCTTAGCAATTTTACATGTACACACACTCAGTGCACTTAAATTGTCTTCCCCGCTCCATACTTTTTTTTTTTTCAGATCTTTGTCATGTTGTTCAGGTGGACCTCTAAATCTTGGGCTTAGGTGTTTGTCCCTCTTTGCCTACTAAAGTAACTGAAATTGTAGGCAAATGCCACTGGCCCTGGCTTTTTTTTTTTAAATTTTATTTCATCTTCAGTTAAAACTTCTAAAAGTTTTGTTGGTATCCATTAGTGTACATCCTTTCGGGGAACAGCATATTTGCCTCTGTGCTATGTACTGGTCAACCTAGGAGCTGTAAGCTGGTAGACATCATCTCAACACTGGCAATCTTCTCTTCTGGCTGTTTTTAATTATGCAGTACATAATCACTAACTGTATAACAGTTTTTACTAACCATTATTTCTAACGTGTACTTTTATTTTTTACTAACCATAATCGCTTATCTGTATAACAGAACAACAGATTTGACCAATTCTGTATTTGTACCAATAATTGACAACTCTCTGTCCCATCTCCCATGTTCCTAGGCCTGTAACTACTGTTGTATGCCCCACTTCTATCAGCGGCTTTTTGAGATTCTGTGTATCAAGAGGTCACCTATGTTTTTGTCTTTCTGTGATGACTTTTTTTACTTCACATTAGATCCCAGATCTTTCAGAGTAAACTTTTAGGTTTGCGTTTTTGAGACAAGGTCTCTGTTAAAAATAAAAAAAGATCTGCTTACAGTCTAGGCTCCCTTCCTGCAGCCTCAGGAATGACCTCACCAGGATGCCTTGCCCAGTGCTGGGAAGTGTGGGCTGACATCCTCCTTCAGTACACTTTGTGTCCTGGTCATTGTGTTCTTGACCCTTGGTCAGGTTCCTAGCTCAGCACAGAGGAAGTTTAGTGTGCATGCCAAACTAGGACTCACTAGTTCTATTTTGATGTGGGGTTTTTGGTTGCGTGTGTCGTCCTATGTCTGTCTACCTCCTTCCCTCCTCAAGTGCTAAGATTAAAAGCGTGTAATACCACTCCTGGCAATACTAGTTGTATTTTATCTTAAGTGAAATGTCCACTCCTCTTCTTTGTGTGCTAAACTCAAATTTGTTCTCTGAAAAAGTACCCAGAACTTTTAATTAGGTTATTTAAAGCCTGCTCTATGTCATCCTCAGGGAAACAAAACTTTGATTTTGAGCCAGGTTTGATTTTGTTTTTGTTTTGTTTCTTTTGAGACAGGGTCTTTTTCTGTAGCCCCAGCTATTCTAAAACTTGCTCTATTGTCCAGGCTGGCCTTGAACTCACAGGGGTAGAGTGCTGGGATGAAAATTATGTCATCACTCTTGGCTTCTTTCTGGGTTTTGTTTTGGGTTTGTTGGTTTGTTTGAAACAGTCTCAGTGTGTAGCACTGACTAACCTATAACTCATTATGTAGACCAGGCTAGCTTCCAAGTTGAGTTCTGTGCAAGGTGTGAGGTAAGGATCTAATTTCATTCTACAGATGTCTAAACTGTTCAGCCAGCACCATTTGTTGAAACTGCTGTTTTCTCCAATGTTTAGTTTTGACCTGTTTATCACAAATCAGGTGTCTATATGAGTATGGGTTTATATATGGGTGTCTAGTTCTAGTCTATGCCTGTTTTTATGAAAGTACCATACTGGTTTTATTCCTATAGCTCTGTAATATACTCAAAATCTGGGATGGTGATACCTCTAGCAGTGTTTTCATAGTTCAGGAGCCTTTGGGCTATTTTGAGTCTTGTGTTTTCATATTAATTTTAAGGTTCCCTTTTCAGTTTCTGTGAAGAATTGCATTATGTTTGTTTGTTTTGGAGCAGGGTTTCACAATATAGCTCTGGCTGGCTTCCAGCTCAAGAGATTCACCTGACTCTGACTCTGGAGTGCTCTGATTAAAGGCATGTACCACAATGCGTGACCGTTCATTGGAATTTTGGTGGGAATTGTATTGGATTGCTTTTAGTAGAATGCTATTTTCATAATATTGATCCAATCCATGAGCGTGTCTTCTGTTATCTTCAGCCTTTAACGTTTTCATTCACAAGTGTTAAAGAACGAGGTCTCTTTGCTTGCTAAGCCAGGACTCTAGCCTAGCTACATATGAGGCACCAATGATAGATTTCTAGGGAAAAGCGAATGTTTCCTTATGAATCTGAGCTGTTGCTGAAGAGTGGGAAACTCGGAGGCTCTGTAACTTTTTAGCTAGAGGCCTTTGATGATACAGACTATAGGAGAAATACTTGCTCAGATTACAAGCTGAATTTGCACTGCCTTGAGTTAGTACCTTCTCTTTGCAGAAACTTGTCCTTCATATTCTCTGCAAGGAACTGCTTGGCGAGTTAATGAACTTATGCGAGCCCAGAAGAGCTAGTCCTTAGGAAGGACAACACAAGATTTGGTGACAGTTTATTACAAGGTCTCTGTGTTCTCTGACACCCTTCTGCCTCTTGTGACATAAACTGAGGTTAAAGCCACATACAGTGCAGGCCAGAATGTGCAGACAACAAGGGTGGACACAATATCATTTAATAGGGGAAGGCTCATCTGCCTCTCTGAGAGGGAAGCTGCAAGTGCCCTTGGAGCCTCCTAAACAAGCTCAGGCCTGTTTCCAGTACCTGTGGCAGGAAGCAAGTGTCTTCCAGTGCAGAGCACTTTTGTTCCACATCACTTGGTCTCCTGTTAGGGATGTCATTGTGGTTACTAATCATTCATTCATATAATGTGGATCCATAACGATCCATATGGGTTAGAAGTAAATAATTCTCTTAATTATCTTAAACTATTGGATGCATGTAATTTTCATGAGATTTACTAATACTTCATTTAGGTAATAAAATTTCTTACTCTTCTGTTGACTTCTGTTTATGGTATTATTTAGGTAGGTGCATATTGACCTCTGTCAGTCAAGTTTAGATCTGTATTTGTGTAGCTTTATTTACACTTAAATTTGGTAAATGAATAACTGGATTGCTTTGGTTAATAGAGAACGATAGGACCCTGGCAAAGAGGCCCATTCCTCAGCAACCTGCAGGGATTGATATGTAAGCATGTAACATTTTTGTCCTGTCTTTTGTCTTCACAGTGAGAGAAAAACGCAAGAGTCTCTTCATTAACCATGTAAGTGAAACTCTCTCCCCATTTTCCTAACGATTGTATAGTATAGACTTTGGTAGATGAAGAGGCCCTATGTGTTGTGTGGTACTTAGAAGACTGTGAGGGGTGATGAAACGATAATTTGCCAGGCATTGCTTGGGATTCATTCCCACAGCCATGTCTCCAGATTCCCTGGGACTGCAGGGAAGGGAGTGTGCCTATGGATAAAGCCACAGTGCCACCACAACATTACACAGGTCTAAACAAAGCAAAGGCTTATCATTTTGAACCTTTCCTTTATGCTCACACTGAATTCCTGTTTTTTAGGGTTTTGTTTTTTATTTTTGTAGTGCAGTTCCCTTTGAATAAATACATAATTATTTTTTAAGAGCAGCTGTCTACTTCCTTTCTCTCTTCTACATAATTGCTGTTTGTGGAATAGGACCGCACGTGTGTGTGTGTGTGTGTGTTCGTGTGTGTGTGTGTGTGTGTGTTCGTGTGTGTGTACATACTCAGAAGCAGTTTATATGTGTGGAGTAACTAAACTTGACCCTTTAACTTTAAAAGCATTTTCAAAATTTCTGTCTAATGCCTTGGCCATTCTGGGTATTATATCTCCCCATGGTGGCTGCACAGGATAGTACCAGGTACATCTACCTTCTCCAGCCTTTCCCCACTGCTCCCTGGTAAACTCTGTAGCATAACCACACCTCTTGTCTAAACATGTGCCCTGTTCTTTAAGGAAGAAAACTGCTTCTACAAGGTAAGGAGTAAGATAGTTATTTGAACTGCCAGAGTAAGTGTGCTGTACACTCTCACTAAAAACTGCAGTATGAATCTGACATTACAAAGGTTTGGCTCAGGATTGAGACTGTATTTCAGAACTTGCAGATTTTGACTTACGTATTTATATTTATTTAAGACTCAAGGCCATTAAAAGGACACATGCTGGACCCACAAGGAACTGGTGATTCCTCCGCAGCAATGACATCTAATGCATACATATCACTTCCTAGAGGTCAGAGGGTCCATAGGTTCATGTAATTGGAGGCTGTGCATTGATTTCCTGGCTGCCCAGATCCGAATAAACAAACAGAAACTATATTAATTACAACACTCTTTGGCCAGCGACTCAGGCGTATTTCTAGCTAGCTCTTACATCTTAAACTAATCCATTTTTATTATTTTATGTTTTACCATCAGACTCATGATTTGTTACCTCTTGCTTCCTGGGCTGTTACATGGCATCTGCCTCCGTGGTGTTTCCCTGAGTCCCTTCTTCTTTCTCCCTGTATTGTTTAGTTTCCCTCTCCTCCAGCACCCCTCCACCCCACCCAATGCCTAGCTCTAGTCTGCCCTGCCATAGACCAAAGCAGCCTCTTTATTCATAGCATACAGAGGGGAATCCCACGTCAAGATCCTGCCAGGTTTGTTTGTTTGTTTTATTTTTCTTGTGTTATGTGAGGACACATGAGCCATGTCTTCAGCCCTCTGTTGGATTTCTAAAGCACTTCCCTGGCCCTCTGGATTTTTTGTTGTTGTTGTTGTTATTTTAATTGTTCTTTTAATAGCCATAATAGTTTATTTACGGTTGAAGTATATAAGATAATTATAAGACAGTTTTAAATTTCAGGATGGTATCAGCAGTATGGATTACACCACAGACAGCAACATGAAACTGCCATAAAGCAAAGCTGAGGCACCATGGTTTTTATTTTAATTTGTTAAAGAAGAAATAGGGAACCATGTTTTAGGAGAAATGCAGGGCCTTTCCTTCAAAGAATGAATTTCATAATTTTGTATCCCTTGTAGGAAAAACTAAGACTAATTCATTCCCCCCCACTCTTAAGACACTGTAATTTCACTCTTGGAACTTTATATCAACCTCCTTCTCAACAAGCCTCGACATACCCAAAACAAAGGAAATCTAGAAGAGGAGACAATAAAATTAGAGGTCCTCAGGGAAAGAGAGAACCCAAGCAGTAGACTTAAGTCTTACCAGGTAACACTTCCTTGGCTGACTAGGTTTACAGCATAGAATGTAAAACATCTATGGGATCAGAGTGTATAGCAGGAGAAGCGGTAATGCAAATGACTGTGCTTTTTGTGTGTTAGGAAGTGGTATATTCCTGAATATAGAAGGATGAGTGATTAAAGCTCTTTTCCAGATTTACCGCTCAGTCAACTTGATTGCTTTTCCCACTTTAACACTTAGGTGCTAGAGAGCACATAAGGGAAGAGCTGAAATTGCACCCAAACCTGAGGGCATGTGAGGAAAGAAGAGGTTTGATTGTCCAGGCTACTCTTGATGACTAATGGGGACAGGTGTGATCTCACACCTCCAATCTTCATAATTGTTTTCATATGCTCTCCACTGTGACCTAACTTGTATGTGTCCTGTGCACTCCAGGCATGTGTCTCCTACTGAATTGGTAGCCATGGGCCAGGCTATGTCGATCTGGGTGCTAGGTTGTGCACCCCAACTCATGCTTTTCTATGTGATTTGTCCAGCAGTAGAACAGTGAAGTCAGACAGATGTTGATCTCTCACATGTCCTTGTCCCGAATAAAGATAGTTATGTGCTGAGTTTCTTTGTAGCAGATGACCTGAACATGTGATCATCCATATTGTTCACAGACTTGCCTGCAGATGAGCACATGAGTTCTGCTTCCGCTGGGAAAAGCTGTATATTCAGTTACATAAAGTTAAGTCTGTCTGCATAAAGTGAGACTATCTGCAACCTGGATTGGGTCAATACACCAATTGTGGTTGTCTTAGGGTTTCTATTGCTGTGAAGAGACCACAGGAACTCTTATAAAGGAAAACATTTAATTGGGGCTGGCTTACAGTTCAGAGGTTTAGGCCTCTATTATAATGGGAAGCATGGTGGCATGTAGGTAGACTTGGTGCTGGAGAAGTAGCTGAGAGTCCTACATCTGGATTGACAGTGCAGGAAGAGACAGTGAGTCACTAGCTTGGCTTGAGCATCTCAAACCTCAAGGCCTGCCCCCAGTGACACACTTCCTCCAGCAAGACCACACCTTCCAATAGTACCACTCCCCGTGAGCTTATAGGGGCCATTTTTTCTCAAACCACCACAGTGAGTTTCACAGTTTGTAACTTGAAAGGTAAGAGAAGTAGAAGGGTAGCCAGAGAAATGACTCGGAGATTGGGAGCACATACTGTTCTCTCAGAGGACCTGAGTTCAGTTTCTCGCACCCATTTCTAGCCTCTTCAGGGGCACATGCATATATGCATATACATACACAAATGTACATGGAAAAATAATAAGAGATCTTAAAAAGGAAAATAGTAGTAGGAACAATTGGAATCTTCTGCCAAGAGTAGACCGTACATTTACTTACCACCTGACTTGGACAGTCTTCACCTCAGCTCAGCATTCAATCACCACCACCCCTTCTACTGATGAAAAAACAGAGGCATAAGGAAACAAGTAAGCAGTAGGACCAGGATTAGAACTTGTCTGTGTGTGTGCTTCTCAGCCAGATTCACCTGAAGTTAGAGGTAACAATTGCAGTTATGCTTCCACAAAACAGTCTTTGGGGTTCAGCTTGAAGTATTTATCCTAAGTAAAATTTTCAATTTGATCTTGAATTTTAGAACAACTGGTATCCTTTGTCTTTTGTTATATAACTTTATTGTTTGATTTCTCCCTTGGGTTTCTGAAATGTGGTGTACATTGCTCAGGCATTTTACAAAGAGGTTGCTGTTATTCAAGAAACAGTGCTATAGATGAACCAGTGAAGAGGAATGGGCAAGGTTCCCTCTGCTTCTAGCTAACTAATAGCAACTGTAGGTGCCTTGGTTACTGTTCTCACTGCTGTGATCAAGTACTTGACAAACACAACCTAAGGGAAAAAGGATGATCTTGTTTGACAGTGTGAGGTTTCAGCCCATGATGATGGGAAAGTCATGGCAGCAGGAACTTAAGGGAGCTCGTTACATTATATTTGCAGTCAGGAAACAGAGAGAAATGGGAGTTGGTGCTCAGCTCACTTTTTCTTCCTTCTGTAGCCTGTATCTACCCCTTGAAGTAGTGCAACCCTTGTTGAAAGTGTTATATTCCCGCTTCAGTTCTGTCAGTCTTAAAACTCGCAGACATGCCCAGAGGCTTGTCTCCTGGGAGATCTTAGATCCTGTCAACTTGACAATCTCTGTTAACCACCATAGCAGGGAATGTGACCTCCTCCAGATGGGAAGGTTCCTCTGGCTTCTACCTGGAATGCCTCCTGTAAGAATGGAACCACAGGTTGGACAAGGACCAAGAGAGGTTTAAGGGATTAAAATGTCACCACTTCTAAAGATTTACTACATGGGACTAGAGTAGTCTGACAGTCCCAAAAGCAATGAAACCATGTGATGTAGAAAGATTAATATTCTAATCAACATTTTTATTTTAGATGTGATTAGATTGATCAGTTAAAGAAAAATGTAATAAGTTATGAAAAATTCAAAACCTTCTCTAAAGGTCTTTATTTAAAATAAGTCTTTCTTTAATAAATTTGCTGTAGTTTTGGTTTTGCTTTCCTTGAAAGTCAACTACTTCAGTATGTTTTTAAATAAAATGTGAAAAATCTTCAATGATAAATTATATTGTAGATAATTGTAGTTGGGAATCTTCCAACATCCAAGGAAGATTCATACCATTTGTGTTCACCTCATTTTTCTATGACATCCTCCTGCCTCCTAGCAACAGCATATGTAATGTGAATTAATTATTCTAAGATATTTAATGAAGTTTGGGGAGGTGAGAAGACATATTTACAGTGTACAGAGACTATTCCACAGCAGTTCTGTATCTTAAGTTACTGAAGTAAAGGGGGAACTGGGACAGCCTGTAATATGATGTTTTTAAAATTCTGAGCTTTTCTTCTAAGAGATTTGTTCTTATTGGGAGAGAAATATCAGACAGCTAGTGTGATGACATCAATACAGTATTCTTGGAGGATGCTAGAGAAGATTCAGTGAAATTTCAATTATATAAAGATTTTAGAATCCACTAAGATGAAGGAATGTGAAATATTTAGAAGTAGTTTCAAATTGAGAGAAAGATTAGAAAATAAAAAAGGAAGGAATGCTGCCAAGCTCTCTTTACAAACCCAATATTACAACAAAGATAATGTTACAACAAAAGAAAGAGAATTATTATACAGTTTTCTTGATGGATATCTATGTACAAATATTCTCGATTAAAATACTTGTAAACTGAATTCAAGAACTCTTAAAATATACACCATGATCATGTTGGCGTCATTCCAGATATTCAGAGATGTTTCAAACATACGCAAATCAATAAATCAGTACATCACATAGATGAACTCAAGAGACAATACACAGTCATCTCAGTATATTCAGAAAGCTTGTTTGGTTGTTTTACAACATCTAACATCCTTCATGATAAAAGGCCCAAGAAAAACAATCTTATACACAAATCCATGCCTAACATTATGTTAAATGGGGAAAAACAAAGTGTACCCACTAAAGTCAGGAACAAGATAAAGGATTTCTATTTGTCCAGTGTTTCTAGTTTTTGTTTTTTCAGTATAGTCCTTTAGTTCTTAGTTATAACACTTAAGACAAGAGAAAGGAAAGAAAAAAATAGAAATAAGCAAAGTGGGAGTGCCCTTATTTGCAAATAACAGACTTCTATATACAAGATACCTTAAAGACTACCAGAAAATTCTTAAGGATGATAAACATTTTCAGCAGAGTGGTAAAATCACCATTAAGAAAAGAAAAGAACCTTCCTTCAGTCTAAAGACATTATTTTTTAAAATAATAATAATTCCTTTCATAGTTCAAAAAAATCTTAGAGTACACATCTATAATGAAAACTTTAAAACACCAAAGAAGGAAAATTAAAGACACTAGAAAGTGTAAAGGGCCATGGCTGTCCTCAATGAGAGAGTCCTGTAACTGAAGTTCTAGCCTTTTATATGGAATTGGAATATAGTTCCTGAGCATTGGACACAAAGTCTTGGGTACTATGCCTTTTCCCATTGCTCAGGACTAGGGTGGGAAAGGGGAGTAGTCTGACTCGCTGCATGGTCAGTGTATGCTCAGGACACCGGATGTCAACTGTTGTTCACACGGACCAATAGGGCTCTGTGTAGTATTTCACCAGCTGCATGGTGACAGCTCATTTTTATGTTCCTGCCCTAATTTGGCTCTTAGTTGCTCAGTTTGCTTGAGGAGGGATTTTCAGGTAGAAACTGATAGGGAAGAAAGTATATAAGACCACAACCATAGTGTCCTTCATCCTCACCTTATTGAAAGGCTTTGGTCCGGCATTTTTGTCTGTATTTTGGCTACAAAGTTAATTTTCCAGTCTTATCTCTCCGGCTGTGTGGGCTAGCTTTACATCGACTTGATATAGGCTACAGTCATTTGAAAGGAAGATAACCTCAGTTGGCAAAATACTTCCACAAAATCCAACTGTAAAGTATTTTCTTAATTAGTGATTGATGAGAGAAGGACCATCCCATTGTGGGTGGTCCCATCCCTGGGTTGGTGGTCCTGGGTTCTAGAAGAAAGACTGAGCAAGTCTGTAAGCAGCACTCCTCCATGACCACTGCATCATCTCCTACCTCCAGGTTCCTGCCCTGTGTGATTTGCTGTTCTGTCTTCCTTTGATGATGAACATTGATATGGAAGTATAAACCAAATAAACCCTTTCCTTCCCAAGTTCCTTTGGTTGTGGTGTTTCTTCACAGAAATAGTAATCCTATTAAGATAAGGAGAGCCCTTTCTTCCTAAATGTGTCCATCTGTCTGTTCATTTGCTTAACTATTTGTTCATCTGTCTTCAGCATGGATTCATAAGTTTGTTTTTCACTAATACAGAGTTCATTCTTGTGCTTAATTATTTTGTTCTTCAGGTTGACCTAGAGTTGGCAGTTAACACCTAATTTTGAGTCTTTCTGAAGAGTCCAACAGTATAAGGACTATACCTAAATAAACGTCCATATTGTCTTACCCTCCAACATTTAAAACTGAGTGTGTCTCTGATCCCACCATGCTCTGAAAATCATAACCTAAAACACGTGTGATCTGTTTCATTAGAAAACTGCAGCCAATTGTAGAAAAAAATGATATTTTAGAAAAAAACTTCCTTTTCTTATGGCTGTAGAGAACTCAAGTAGCAGAATACTCCAGTGGGTACTTGAGAATCCTCCTGAGTATGTTGTGTCCAGTACCATTGGGATGCCTCTCCCCACATCATGCCAGTCTTTGTCTGTGTCTTTGGATATTACCTCACTTTTAATACTTAATTTTCTTTGGTCCTATCAAGCCCTGAGGTGCAAGACTTTCATTCTCACCAAAAATAGGATCCTAAAACAAGGATTCTGTTGATAGTAACTTAGCTGTGTCCTGAATGTAAATGACCACATATCCTTACAGGCAAGCTCTGTTGCCTTCCATGTATTGATAAGGGCCTTGGAGAGCCTGGGCCTAAGATGGTCATGTATGACCTAAGCCAGGACAAGATACTCCAGGATAGTAGGGTGAGCTAAGGTGTCCCTTGCAAACAGGTTATGAGACTTTTTACATGGTTGCACTATGGAGAGATATTGTTAATCATCACTGGCCTCTGGGCTAGCTGCCACTCCTCTCTCAGAACTTGAGCATCTCAGTTTAGTAACTGTGACTCCTTGGGGGGGTCTTCCCTTACTGAATGTGCTGCCCTTCCCTTCTGGATGGCACAGGCTTGTCTATGAGATCCGAGGTGCCAATTTGTTACCCTCACACAGTTGGCTCGCACACGATCCTGCATTTATCATGGGGAAGCAGACTTTCTGTGCTTGGTGGGAGGGCTGTGAACAATGCCAGCCTAAGAAATCGAGCAACTTCTCATCTGGTGACTCAGGAAACCCTTAGTCTGGGCACTAGATGAGTACAGCTGAGTGGATGCAGGTGATGTCAAAGCATGGTTAGTGTCTTTTAGGTGAGGACACGGTCCCTAAGGGTATAGTATCAAGAAGGCAACCTGAGGAACAGTTCTGAGAGGCAAACCAAACAGGGAAGGAAAATGCCTTCAAGGTACATGTATGCAGTGTTAGACAGGTGACCTTCAAGGTATACAGGTTCTTCCTGATTCCCTCCCTCAGATTTGGTAAGTGTGATAGTGGTGAGATACATAGGATGAAGGCTGGGGTCACTGTGGAAGGTACACTGAGGCTCACCCCTATACACTTATTGTGGTGTGTGTGTGTGTGTGTGTGTATGCACGCATGCTTGTGTAGGCATGCTTGTTTCTTAGACTTAACAATCATCAGTGTTGGGATTACTAAACTGATAATCTCAGTATCTAAAACTGAAGTTAATAACTGTATTTAGCCTTTTCAGCATGCAGACCAAGAGGTTTTATGTATTAGTGGACCTTGGTGTAAACAGTAAATTATTTTGTACTATGTTATGTGCATTGTGTAGAAAGATTGACTTGTTTCAGTATTAGCTCTGCAGTATTAACATACTCATAATTTACTTCGTAAAATATACATTATTTGAAAGAAAAGTGCTCTTACTGCATTGGAAATAATCCATTCTGGGCTCTTTCCTGATAAATTTTCGCCTGGCTTCTCTTCTAAGCAGAAGTACCATTAGCTAGAGAGTGTCTCTGTCGCTGAGCAGTTGTCACTGGGAATTCTCAGCTGTCTGTGCCATGAAGCCTCTTTTCAAGTAAAGCACTGTCATAGGCTTTTTTTTTTTCATTGTAGGAAGTTGTAAACTTCCCACATCGAAGGCATTCTTGGCATTTTTAAAATCATAATACTGTGTATAGAAGCAGAGCCTTCTCCATGCCATCCCTCCCCTAACACGAACATATCGAGTACTTCTCATAGTGACCACATGAGGCTCTGTCTGCTATTCTTGCTGCTTTACAGACAAGAAAATACAGCTCGGAAGAGGAAGGCAAAGTAACCAACAGACAGGTGGTTAGTTACCTGGGGAAGACTCAGACTTGGGTTAGAGCGTCTGTGTCCCTCTGTTGTCTTACTTTTAAACAGGTATTTTATTCCCATGTGTGAGGATGGTGTCCATGGTTACATATTTCCATCATTCTCACCTTACACTCTCCCCCTCCAACTATTCCCTCTCAACTTCATGACATTGTCTTCTTAATTATTTCTCTTTTCTCTCTCCCTTCTTTCTCTCACAGACAGACACACACACACAGAGAGTGTATGATAGAGAGAAACATACACTTATATATAAATACAGCCTGCTGAGTCTACTTAGTGTTTCTCATATGTATATGTGTTTAGGACTGACCACTTGGAATAGGATAACCTGTCATGGAACTCAGCCGTAGAAAAGATTGACTCTCCCTCACTGAGCAGACATTAATTGCCTTTAGCTCTTCATCTAGAGATAGAACCTTGTGAGATTTATCCCCATCTACCTTGGAATATAGCTAGTTATATCATTGTGCAGGTCTTGTTTAGGTGGCCATATTGTTAAGATTTCATGGGTGCACTTAGGTGTCATGTATAGCAAGCGCTGTTTCTCAGCTGACATTCTAGTCCTCTGGGTTTTATAGTTTTTCTGCCCAGAATATCTTCCATGATAGTTCCTGAGCCTTAAGTCTAAGGATTGTATTGCAGACGTATCAACTACTACCCTTAGTAGTTCTCTGCGCCTTGACCAGGTGTGAATCTCTGTGATGGTCCTCTTCTATAGCAAAAAGAAGTTTCTTTGAAGATCAACGAGTGTAACACTTATCTGTCGATAGAAGGATATTTAGACTGGAGTTGGGAATTATACTGGTTTAGGAAAGGGTCAGTAGTGGGTTCTCCTCTAGGGTTCATTGCCTTACCAGCCATGGGTGGTTGGTTAGGTTACAGTACTAGGCATGAACTCCCTCTTTTGGAATGGGCCTCAGGTTCAATTAGGTGGCTATTGTTTACCCTCACGATAGAAATGCTACTAGTGCACCCTTGGGTATGTCTTGCTGTGCTGGTTATTGTAGTTGTTAACTAGATAAGGAAATAACCAGGCTAGCTTAAAGATAGACAAATATATTTTATTTATTATAAGAGAGAAACTCACACCACAGGAATGGAAGATCCAGGCTCTGCTTGACCATGGGGGAAGCTACACAGAGAGCACACCTGGGCGGTGCACAGGTTTTTGTCTTCCGGTTCCAGAAAGCCATGCCTAAACTAGATTCTACCTCTCAAAGATTATTGGTTAACAAGGCTTTCCCCATCAGGTTATTGTTGTGGTTTGTAGCCAGTGTTTGCTGTGCCTCTTCCTGCCATCTTTTTACCAGCATAGTGGAACCTTGCTGGGAGAGAGTGTATGTTACACATCTGTAAACAGTGTTTTGTTTTGGAATCATGGGGTAATAATTCAATAAAACATTTGGCTGAAGCTGAGATCTATCTAGCATACCGAGTAGCATTTAAACTGTTGATAAAGTCCAAGAGAGTGTCCTGTGACTGATTCTAGGGAGCACAATGAGTGCTTTGGTGCTATCAGAGGCATTGGGAAGTTAATGCTGGCCGTATTGCAGCACTGTGGTCTGATGTTGGTGCATGGTATTTTCAACCTCTTGCTGTGCTCTTGAGATGAACAGCACAGTATACACATCCAGACAAGGCAGCACTCCTGGCACAGGATTTCCTGATAGGTTTCTGCTTCCAGCATCTTAGTGGCCTGAGGTTTTAGGTCAAAGGCAGCTCGCACTCTGAGAATTTCAACCAGTGACTTGATGCTATTGGCTCCTACAGTGATCAGGTACTCTTAAGCTGAATTTTGGGTGTGGGATGACTAGTCATAGAAATTATTGGTTTGGGAGCAGAGTTGTTGTTACCTTGGAAGGGATGTCAGCCATAAGTTCTGGTATGCTCTGACTAAAAGCTTGGCCACCCTAGACCAGGACTGATACATTTTTGAGAGAGTAAGGTGATCTTTGACCCCTCAGTCTGCGTACATAGTGTGTGTTACTACGCACTGACTCAGTGGTAGATGAAGGGGGAGTGGCTCAACTCTCTTCCTTGCTGCAGTGCAGCATTGGCCACAGCTTTAATTCTTGTCAATTTGCACCAAACATTTGTCTTCAGGAAATTTATCTGAGGAAAGAGTTAACCCCCACAAGATCTAGAAGTGTCTTTTTACTTTGTTTGAATTATTAACATTATAATATGTCTCTAAAATATTTATTAGCACGGCAACTGATTGCTGAATTTTTATGTCAGAATTTGTTGATGCAGTGAGGGCCAGTAGATTTTGCTCCTGCAGTATGGAAATGTCATAATTATAGCTTTTCTTCATTTATTTTATTTCTTAGTATGATATTATTTCAGTGTTATTAAAACAAGAGAATTGCTTTTAATAGCATTCCCAAATATGTTAAGGAGAATGTTGATTATTTGATTGACTGGAAATGCCACGATAAGCTGAATTTGACAAGCTTTCTCCTTGCTCGTTGGTTCTGACCTGTCTGCTGCTAGCAAAGTGCTCTACAGCACTGCCAGTGGTGGTGCCCCCTAGTGCTGTTTTAAAGAAGCAGACACCTAAAATACTAAGCAGTAAGTATTCTCAAGAGGAAATGGTGGTTTTAGCATTTTTATGCATTTCTCTGGTGGCTACAGACTTTTATAGTTTCGCTGCTGAGGAAACCTACAGATAGGAAGCAGACGTGAACATGCTGAGCAGACATCTGGGACTTTGTCTTACTTCATGTACTCTGTATCCCAGAGATTTTGCTAAAAGTAGACAGGTCAGGGAGGTGATTCTGTGATATATAAAGAATTTGGTTTGGTTACTGAAAGTGACAGCTGCCTGTCAAAATAGTGTCAGGTAAAGGGGAACCTTGTTTGCATGGTTTGATTCTTCTCATTCTTTCTTATTCTTTTCCTTCTCTCCTTCCTCTTTCTCCTTCTCTTCTCTCCTCCTTACCCCCTCCCCAAATTATCCAGATGGAAGTCTACTCACCGTGTTTCGCAAACATTTGACAAATGTCTCCTTAGCATCCAGTTATCAGTCATGGCTGTAAAGTTCATGTTGCCTATCAGAAGCTGTCTCCTTGCTAAAGTTCTCCACAGAACTTGTGCAATCACTAAGAAACAACAATTATAAGGGCATTTCTTGCCTAAAGGTCATTTGTGCAAAAGCCCAATATTCCACTTCAGAATACAGTGTGTCCCTAATAGAGGAACACTTCCATTTATAAATTGGTGTGAATTTAAGCATATTAGCCGAGAGGTTTTTTTTATTGATCTGGCCTGAATTATTTGTGGCTCTAAAGTCAACTTTGCATCTAGAGAAATGGGAACAGTGGATTCTCAACTTGATCTTATTACATAAAACTAAGATGCCACCTTCCCTGTGTATATTCACCAAATGTCTACTGCATACTGCAGGTTTCTGTGATCCCATAAAAATGGTGACTAGGGATGGTGGTGACTTAGCATGGAGGAGCAAGACACCTCCCATTGTTGCCTAGTACTTCTGCCCTGTTAGTTGTGGTAGATCTCTTGCTAAGACATGTTTCCTTTGTGGTCTGATCTCAGAGAAAGGGGCAAAGTTGTGTCTCCGCTAGGGTTTCTGTTGCTGTGATAAAATATCATGACCAAAAGCAGCTTGGAGAAGGAAGGGTTTGTTTCAGCTTAAATATCCCACTCATAGTCCATCCCCTAGTGAATCGAGGACAGGAACCAGAGACCTTGGAGGAACACTGCTTACAGACGTATTCCTCATGGCTTACTCAGCTTGCTTTCTTAAAGCGCACAGGACTACTAGCCTGGGGTAGCACTGCCCACAGTTTGTTGGACCCTCCTATATAGATCACTAATCAAGAAAATGCCCTACAGACTTTGCCACAGACCAATCTAGGGAAGCACTTCTCAACTGAAATTACCTCCCTCCACACAACTTCAGCCCTGTCAGGTTGACAAAAACCAGAAACCAGCTGGCAGACGCTTGGCAGAATCTTCAGTCTTGTGTTACTCTTGCCATCTTGTTTTCTAGCATCCTCCAGGCCAGACATCAAGGAAGTACAGCTCCTGTTCCACCATCTTCCTAGATGACAGCACAGTCAGTCAGCCAAACCTCAAGTACACCATCAAATGGTGGGTATGCAGACTTCTCTTTGGTTTATTTGTTTTGGGGCTTGGGGTTCGTTTGTTTTTGTGTTGTTGTTTTGAGACAGGGTCTCTCTAGTCTTGCCTCTCCTGGAACTTCCTATGTAGACTAGGCTGGCCCTGAAACCACAGAGATCTTCCTTCTTCTGTCTCCCAAGTTCTGGGATTAAAAGCATGGACCACTATACCTGGCAGGATTTTTTTAAAGTTACTTTTGTGTCATGTGTCCAGGTATTTTGCCTATGTGTATGTTTGTGCGCCATGTGAGGCCAGACAGACCCCATATGACTAGAGTTGTAGAGTATTGTAAATTGCCACGAGGGTGCTGGGCTCCTCTGGAAAAGCAGGCAGTGCTTTTAATCTGTGAGCTGTCACTCCAGTCCCCAGGGCGTGCAGACTTCATTATCTCACCAATAGCTGTTTATAGGTCCTGGGAGAGTAATTACATGAGAATCATATTTTTTTAGAAAGTGGTTGTGACAACTAAGATGTGGGTATTCAGAATATTGGTGCATATTTTTATTTATATAAAGAAACTAGCATTTTACCTTATTTTAAATATTGATGTCCTAAAATATGTTCTTTTTATCATGTTTAAGTATGTACAATTTTCCCTTTCAGTTTTGACTGAAGCCATCCTGGCATAGAGCCAATAGTATTTTGACTTTTAAATGAAATGAGACCTTCCTCCTCCAAGTCCCATATGGAGACATAGGCTGTGCTGAGAGTGGGGTGGTCTAGCCATGATCCCCTCAGCAGCTGGAGGATTAAGGGAGTATCTTTCTACATTTGGCCTCATCTTAAAATGGACTTAAAAGGAAGAAGGGGGAGTCTTTGGGTCACATTTGTGTGTGTGTGTGTGTGTGTGTGTGTGTGTGTGAGAGAGAGAGAGAGAGAGAGAGAGAGAGAGAGAGAGAAAGGGGGGTGGGAGAGGGAGGAAGGTAGGGGGGATTCACTTTTCTCACTTAAAGAGGCAAAGAGCTGATTTTCCTTCTACTGTCCTGTGCCTGTCACAGCCGCCCCTGCCAGGGCTCTCAAAGAATTTTTATATCAGGGCCTGGATTCAGCAGCCTGACTGAAAATCTGGGACATTTTATCTCTGTTTGTTTGTTACATTATAACATCTAATAAAAAGAAAAACCCATGTTAGCACGTGAAGCTCTAAAATTGCTACCTATAAAATGTTCTGTTTTCATGGCTCAAGTTTTCTGAGTTGCAGGCACTGTTTACAGTTGTATGTGACAGTCACTGTCTCAGTTCAGGTATTGAGGACTGTAACTAGCTCCCATGGTCAAGGAGATGAAGTACTCAAAACCTAAAGGTAGTAACTGACCTGATGAATCCTCCAAACAGTAGCTCTGCACCACGAAACACTCAAAAGGCAGAGAAGAAGCAGAGGGAGACAAAACAGCCAGATATGAGCCCCATCCACCACTTCATCTAACCTTACCCTCGTTTACCAGAAAGGAACATCCCATTCCCTTTCTGATTGTTTTGTTTCTCTCAAGTCCAATACCCTCTTATCCTTATCTTTGTCATTGAATTGATCGATCAATCATTAAAACTATATTTGTTGTGGATATTCTAGATATCTTGGACATAACATGTATTACCTAAACCAGCTGCTCTTCTTTTCAGAGAATACTTTTGAGTTCTAAACCATTGACCATTTCATAAACTGATTTGGTGTGACAGCACCCCTGTAAATTGTGGATTGCTCAAGTTGACAAGAGAATTTGCAAATTTTGCTGGGGCCAGGATGACTGGAGGTTTGGGGGATGAGTCTAACAGTGGGGGAAGTGGAAAGGTGGGCTCTACCGGGAGATAGGCTGCAGGGTTAGGGTGAAGCCAATGTAGGGGAAGTGAAATAGTGACTTGATACTTTGAGGGAATTTAGTCTTTACTTAAAAAACTTAGGTTCCCTATCACTTTAAATACCAGATCTGTCATATGGAGCTAGACTTACCAATCTCCACAGCTCCACAGTGATGCTAAATTCTAGAACAGTCACAGATGGTAGCTAAAGAGGAGCAGAGGGAACCTGGCGAGTCCACGTATTCCACTGTTCATGCCTCACTACCATGGTCATCTAGGACAGCTGCTTCTTGATTGACCACCAGAGGTGTTAGGATTGCCATATCCTCACTCATAGCAATCTCTGACTAAGGTGAAGGCAGGTGTGTTGCCCACAGTTACAAATCTTTTTTATACGGCCTGTGTCTCTAATGCCATTGCCCTTGTGAGAAGAATGGGGAACAAGCTATTAATTCTAGTTAATAACTAAACCAGGTTTGAGGTGACTGTCACCACCACATTGTAACTAATTGATAACTAAGCAGTGCTTTTCTTCTCTCTAAAGATGATGTAGTAGAAGAAAAGGTTACAACTTACACAAGTCAGAAATCCTTATCTGCTGTTTGAACCTGATATGTCTTATTTAGAATATAAGGTCTATGGTAGGGCTTTGAATGCACAGGAAGATACTCTGAAAACATTATTACCTTAACTCTGAAGCCCTTTCACCTAAGTCATATAGCCCTCCTCCCTACCCCACCCCCACCACCATCAGCTCAGACGCCTTTAGAGATTTTAGGAAGAAGGACCTGTTACTGTTGCCCCTTGGCCCTAAGTATCCTCACACTTAGTTGAGTTCATGTAAGTCTATGGGTCTGGGAGGAGATGTGAATCAGAATATAAGCCTGTGCTGGGGGCTGTCTGGTTCAGTCTCAGTGAATCCAGGACACACCCAAGCTTCTTGGAGATCTCAGAGCCTGACTTAGGTCCCTGTTGCCGGCCCTCCCTCCCATCATCTTTACCTCTGGTGGTTTCTTGAAGGGCCATTTCTATTCTCTGAGAACCAGAGCACATTGCAGTCCTGCAAAGGATTTGTTCTTAGAGGCTAAGAAAATAACTTGGAGGCATTTTTCTATATTTTAAAATAAGACAAAAGGAGTAGAAAGAATTTTAGATTTTTTGTTTGGTCAGTTGATTTTTTTTGTTTTGTTTTGTTTATGAGACAGGGTTTCTCTGTGTAACAGTCTTAGCCTTCCTGGAACTTGCTCTTATAGTCCAGGCTGGCCTCGAGCTCACAGGAACATTATTTTTTTAAGGTAGCCAGTCAACTTGATCATAATCAAAACTATGCCATTTTCTATTTAGAAGGAAAAGATTTTATCAAAGTTTTCAAGGTTAGTGTTAGTGAATTTTAAGTGAAAGAACACTGGTGAGGAATACATTGATCGTGCGCTGGTGAAATACTTAATAGTGTGTATTGGGAGGCTGCAGTTGCATTGTACGATGCTTTTCTATAGAAATAATAGAGCCATAGATTGCACAGATATTTGTGAATCTGTTATTAGGGTGTGAATTAACTACTGAATGGTTCATACAGTTTAAATATTCAGTTGCAGAGAATGATTATTCAGCAATCAAATTATGAAATATAATTAGCAGCTTTTAAAATCATGTTCATATAGGAACATTTCCTGAGGTGAGAAAAGTATTAACATGGCTAAGAATAGATGCCAGCCTCTTTGTTCACACAAATATAGGTAGAAATAATAACTATATCTCAAGATGATAGTAGATGATAGTAGATGGGGACAAAGAGATTGTTTTTCTTTTGACAAAAAGGTTTTTTGTTTGTTTGTTTGTTTTTTTGGTAATCACGCTGGCCTCTAACGCCATTCTCCTGCTTCCCAAGTGATGGCATTATAGGTGTTTATCATCATTCTTGGCTAAAAGACAATTTTGTTTTGAAATTGCTTCCCCACTTAGTACAGGGAATCAAACACAGGACCACACATATGCTAGGCAAGCACTCTGCCACTGAACTACATCTCAACTCAGATTCTTTTTTAAGCTTCCTATATTTCCCAAAATTTCTATGTTAAATGTATTGTATTTTACATTAGAAAGAAAATTGAGGGAAATGAATGTTTATTATGTTCAGATATTTAAAACGTTTAGACAATTTTAAGACAGTACCCCAGGTAAGCAACACAAGCATTTGAAGAAATGAGTGACTATGCTGCATAGCTTGCCAAGATGGCCACGATGGTGTGTGAGGAAAATCAACCGCTGTGCTACTCATTGTTCTTTCTGGTCATAAAAACAAACAAACAAACTTATAATATGCCTAGCCCAATAGGCAGTGAATTGGAAATTTCTAAATAGGTTTAATTTGTAGCACTTCTATGTAGTACCTGCATTTTAAAAGCGAGGAAAGCTAAAACTCTGATAGAAAAGCTATAACTTTCCACTGTTACTATATTGTTTCCAAAAACAATCTCACAAATTCCTGGACATGCTCACCAGAGCGACTTAGTGTGTAGTATGTTCTGATCAGCACTTTCACTGAAATGGGGCTTTACAGATGAATTGTGCGGCTTTTAATCTAGTGATCTCTGCCTGATGGTGTCTGGTACATGAAATGGTGAGTGTGTTTATGGAACACTGAATTTCTGTGTTTTATTTTACAGTGTAGCTCTTGCGATATATTACCACATCAAAAACAGGTATGTGGACATGTAATTCCGCGCTAAAAGTATCACATATTTTCTTGTTATGTTCTCGTTCTTAACCTTGAATTTGTATTCTTAACTCGTGTTTTGATAGACCTTATAGAGGTCAATGCACCAGAGTGCCAGGGAAGAGCAGAGCTCCTCCTGGCCCAGGAGCAGCACATCTGATGATTGGTGCTGGGAGCAGACGTCGTGAGAAGGCTCAGAATTCCTCTTCACTGGTTATTTTCTGTACAGCTTAACTAAGAATTCTGTGTTTTATAAAATCCTAGGTTTAGTTTGAATTTAGTGGGAAATTTTGACAAAATATGACAACTGATAAAACTGTATCTTGCAGTGGTTATATAAATTTGTTAAGTCTGGTAAAACTGGATTTTTTAGATCTTCCTTAAATAGTTAAGTATTTAAAATGAACCTGAGAAGGTGAGTTAGCAGTTGAAGAGTTCTTCTTGTTGCTCAGTCACGAAGACCAGAGTTTGGCTCCTAGCCACCCATATTGTACAGCTTGAAAACACCAGTAATTCCAGCTCCCAGGGATATGATGCCCTCTTCTGACCTCCATGGGGACAACTCCACATGTGGGCATACTTTCACACACAGGTACACTCACACATTTTTTTTAAAGGATGAAATAGGGGTTGTAGAGAAAATTCAGCAATCAGAAGTGTTCATTGCTTTTGCAGAGGACCTGACTTTGGCTCCCAATGCCCACATTGAGCAGCTCACAGTCTCATAGCTCCAGCTCCAAGTGCATATGACACCTTTGACCTCTGCATAGTCACCTGCACTCACATGCACAGACACAGAGACAAATAATTAAAAATAATAAAAATAATTTAAAAAGAATAAAAATATAATAATTGATTTGTTTGCTAATTTAATTGTGCTTCAGGTCTGGTGCCTTAAGCCGTATCTGTAATTCATTCTTTCCAAACATGTTTTCCCCAGTACTGAGAAGTTGAATGCTGTCTGCAGAGCACTGAATATAGATCATTTCAGGTTTTTGTCATGAAATGTACCAAACTTTTTTTCAGTGATTTCCTTTTAGTGGACTTTTTCAGTGTACCCACTTAATTTTCATAAACAGAGACCAGTTAAATACAGTCACATTTCAGTAACTGATGTGGTATGTTTGTAGACAGAATATTAAGTGCAAAACTAGTTTGAGAACAGGAAGGGCCACGAAGCAGCAAGACAGACCCCATAACTTCTCAGGCTGTTTGCACATGAGAGAGTTGTGAGGCCATGGAGTGCAGTGTAGATGGCAGTGTCTGGGGAGCAGTGCTAGGGAAGCATAGCTCTGTGAAGCAAACATTGTACATGTAAGACAGGTAGAGCAGCTTTGGCATCTGAGCCAGGATATCTGCAGCAGTGCGGATTTTGTCCTGTCAATTCTGTGATACAAATTCAAACTTTGAAAACACTAAAGCTGAAACTATTTGTAAGACCAGTAGTGAGATTCAGATGTTCTTTTAAACCAGCTTAGCATCTTTAAGAGATTTCTTTGTTCTTGTTTTGTGGTTGAGAATTTAGCCAAGAGTTCCATGGATGTTAAGCCTGCCCTCTTCAGTGAAGTATATCCCAAGCCAGCAGTGATCCAAAGTGCTGTGTAGTTAAAGGCATTATGAGATCAGAGACCAGCCCAAGGTGCTGTGTGGAGCACACACCAGTAACCCAAAGCACTATATGAACCTGAAGCTAACAGCCCAAAGTACTGTATACTTGAGGTCAGCATCCTAGGGTGCTACAGCTCTGTTTGCTACATGTAGACCAATGGCAGTAGCCTTGTCAACTGTAAGGCCCCGTGCTTCTAAACATTGCTCCCTTCACAGTCCTTCTGTATTACTTTATAAAATTGATACACAAACCACACATGCTGATGAGAAATTCACTACAGTGTGAAATGTAATTTTACCATTTATTAGAAGGAAAACAAACTTACAGACTTGTATGATAGATGTGCTTATTTATTTTTACATGAAGAAGTCTTAGCGGAATATACTGCAGGGCACAAAGACTTTTGAATGTTTTTCTGGATTTGTTGATACTTTCATAATTTTTAATGGTGCAGATGCTGCTTCACATATATACCCAATACAAAATAGAAGAAGTGTGTTTAGTACTATTTCAGAAATGGCTGGAAATTCTGTTCTTTCTCATACCAGATTTACTGCATGATAGTTTATGAAATTCAAGTCAGCAACTCATACTGTATTTTCTAAGATCATATCTTTTAACACACCGTAATCCAGAGAGACATTCAGTTTGATAGTGCCATGCTGAGACATGACAGTAGGAAAATACTAAAATTCTTTATTTTTCATAATTAAACCATTATGCTTTTATAAGGTCAAATACTTTTGTATGTACAGTAAAAACCCTACAGTTCATAGTTTCCAGTAGTCTCAAGTCCCAGCTGGGTGATTCAGGCAGTTTCCTTGGCATTGTGGAGCTGCAAGGTACAGTGTGTGTGCAATGTGTTCAGAATAAAAGCCATAGTACAATCATGTGATCCAGTACAGGTGAGTGCTGCTAGAAATGTCTCAGACTTGATTCCTTTATTGCTGGAGTTCTTAGTGTGTCTTTGAACATTTAAGACTAATCTTCGTTGCCTGCTACAGACTCCTTCCCCCCAAACTGCTTCACATCCACCACCATATGCTTACCAACAGTCAGAGAAAAAGATGTTAAAGTTAGAATCATTTTAGATTTGGTTCATTTTAAAGTCATAGGGGATCATGAGAGAGAAAAATGGAAAACAACAGTGGAATACATGAAATTTAAAATAAAAGTAGATGGGAACTGACTAGGGTAGGAAGAAAAGCAACCAGAGTTGGAGAGAAAACATGGGGAAGGAGAATGTGGAAGAGGAACGAACAGGAACAACATAAATGACACACGCATGAAGACGTCAAGATGAAACCCTTTGTTTTTCTGTATGTTAACCTAAGAAATTGAGAGGGAAATTTTGGAAAAATTGAAACGAACATTTTTTGCTTAATTCACCTTGAGTTTTTTATCTCTGTGGATTCAAGAGCAGCAGCAACAACAACAAAATGATTTAATACTGTACCTGGGAAAAATAACTACATTATTGACAAATAACCAGCAGTGTCTCTTAAATTTTGCAGTTTCTGTCTGTTGAACTGAAATGTGTTTTGTTTCATTTTGAGTGACATTTATTCTACAGAAAGTAAACTCCGATTTCTATTGCTTTTCCTCACTAGGGACCCAGATGGAAGGATGCTCTTAGATATTTTTGATGAAAACCTTCACCCTCTTTCGGTAATCACCTTCTTGTGTTTCATGAGATGGTTTAGTGATCTGTTCTTGCTCCTGTCAGGTGGCAGTCATCTGAAAACTTCTTGTTTTCTAGAAATCCGAAGTGCCACCAGATTATGACAAACACAACCCAGAGCAAAAGCAGATTTACCGGTTCGTTCGGACACTGTTCAGTGCTGCTCAACTGACAGCTGAATGTGCCATTGTCACCCTGGTGAGTGCGACCTGCAGAGACGCTTTACCAGGTGACCCTGAGTAAACTTGTAGAAGCTTATGTCTTCTGTGAAATAGAGAATGGATATCTTCAGAGTGTGGAGTGTTTCAAAGTCCCATCCTAAAGTCACATATGATGTCCCATTCAGAACCCGTCAGTGCTATCAGTGCTGAGGTTTTCAATATGGATGACTCCCACAGGGCTGATGGAAGGTACTATGGACCAAGAACATCCTCAGCCAATGTCTTTTTGTTCACTCCCCCACAATAATCTTAATGACAATAGAATGTAGTCAGGCACACATACAAGATGTGGTGAAATGTCAGTGAATTTTGTGTACCTATGGCCTGGTAGCTGTGACTAGCTTCTGATTTGTTTCGTATAAATGTGTCTGTTAGACATGTAGATAGTATGGAAACCTGCATTTTAAGGCTCAAGATGGAATAAAAAAAACTATTGTTAGGCTGTTAAAACTTCATGTTGTTTAGGAACTAGGTGTAAGAGTGGACCCTCATCATCCCTGACCCTTACACTGCATGTCACTCAGAAGTGAGCTTTCCTTGTTACGGAGCATCCCAGGAGAACAGACTCTGGCTCCCTAGTTTCTGGGGAGACTGTTGTCTAACAGAAGACTTGGCCCTGCGTCTCTCCACACTAGTTTTTATGACCTGGACTAACCCAACAGTTAGCCATTTGCTCATTTATGTATTGGTTCATGGTTCTTCACTGACTGGCTGGCTACAGGGTGAGACCTGTCCATATAATCCTTATTGATCTAGAATGGCCATAGGTTCTGAGATCAAACTGGGGAGTACATGCATTGTTTCCTAACAAGATTTTATACTACAAAACAGGAATTCAGCAGTACTGTTTCCAGAAAAGAAGGGCTGAAAAATCAGGAGACCATTGATGAGATTAAGAGTAAAATTTATGCTGTAAGAAAACTGAGTTATTATAAATAATATATTATACAGATTAGTGTGTTTCACTGTGACATTTCCATTCATGATAAAAAATCCCAACATTGTGAGTTGATCATCTTAAGTGTTCCTCATCTTTCTCCTTCTGTCCTCTCCCTGTTCCCTTTCCCCTCATGGCAGTCTTGGAAGCAGGAAACCTTGAGTTCACTAGTGTATATGCCGCTCTCCTGATACCTCATAGATGATTGGGATAGTCTCCAGATCTGCAAAGTTCTACCTTTAAAGAGCAAAAGATAGAGTGTTCCTCTGACTACAAATTCTAAGAAGTTTGTATGTGTGCCTGTACCCTTATCGTGCTTGAGGTGTTCTTAGTAGTCACTCTTAGCTACATAGTAATAGTGTTGGAAGAGCAGGAAGAACCAAGCTTCCAAGTGAGAATCTTAGTTAATGCTCGCTCAGCCAGCTTCCAGTAAAGGCTCCAAAGCAACTAAAGCAGCGTTTCCATTTTTACTGTAGGGAACCCTCAAGGACTTTCAGGCTTGTTCTATAACAAAGTACCATGAACTGGTAAAAGGTTTATCTGGATTTGGGGGCATGTAGCAAGAATCCTAGATACTTGGGAGGCTGAGGCAGGAGGATTACTTGTGCCCTGAAGTTTAATGTCAGCCTATGCAACACAAAAATCCTAGGAAGTAAAGGGTGGGGAGAAATGAGGAAGTGGGAGGGAGAGGCAGGAAGGGGCAGTGAAGCAGTGCTAGGGATCAAATCGCACAATAGCCCTGTCAGTGAGCTGCCGCCCTGAGTGTGCTGGAAAAAAAATATAGCATCAAGTACTAAAATTCCAAGTGGAAAAGTTGTAGAATTTTATAAACAGGAAGCTATAATTATTCCCTTAAAATAATTTGTTTCTTGGTCACAAGTTAGAATCTGTAGAACATCGGTGAGTGCTGAGAGTTTGGATAATAGTTCTCATGTCCTAATATAGACTGATAATATCTAAATTAGAATATAACTGGGAGTGGAATGAAGCTGTCAACTTACATTGCTGACTTGATCTTGGCCTTATTGGAGCCATATCTGATGGGCTAAACCTAACAGCTATAAGACCTACAGAATTAACACCCAGAAAGAAATTGTGTTATGTTTGAAATCAGACCATATACCTGACCTCACATAATTTTAAATTCATGTTGGAATAATTTTTATCTTTGTTGGAGTTGTATTTATGTGTGTTCTTGACTTGGTGAGTTTGCATTTAATCTCCCATCCCAAAATGCCTTGAAAACTTTTTTGTCTGCAGTTGACAGAGTACTCTAGCTCCACAGTTGGCACTAAACGGTGTTGTCTAGAGATTCGTTAGGACAGTCTTTCACATGACTGTAGTATGAAGTTTTAACTGAACTGTATCCTGTTAGCACTGTCTGGAGATATTGTTCATAAAAAGCAGTTAGATATTACTTTACTTGGCATAGAATTAAAATATACTAATGGGGACCCCCACACACATGTGATGGTACTGACAGGTTCTGCTATATCACATGCTAGTAAGATGTGCTCACTGTAACTGTCTCCTCTGGTGTAACAGCTGCTTTCCTCACATGTAACATGTTATGATGATGTTATAGTGGTGTCTCCTTCCTTCATTAAGCCCTAATTGATATGAATAGCATGTCATAAAACATGTTGGTTCTTTTCAGGCAATATCTAGTGTGTTACTAGTATCCATCAACTACGGTAGTTTTAGCTCAAAATTTCATAGCCACCTTTCTGCCTGAGCCAGTGGAAATTATTTTATTACAGAGGTTAACCCAACTCAAGTGCACAGAGACTCTTACCATGATGTGGGGGGTGTCGCATCCTGCCTCCAGTTTCTATGAGATAAGAGACTTAGGTATTCCAGTTTGTGTTTTTTGCTTTCAGTATAGTTTACTTGACTTCTGTTCTGTAGAGAATGGAAAGAGTCTATTGTCAAGCTTTGGGAAAGTTTAACCCAAGTTCGCTAGGATGCCCAGCTGAAAGTGAAACTGGCCCACCCAGTCATTTATTTTTATACAAATAAAAAGCATGGTCTAAAATACTACCTCACTGCTGATGTTCCAGTATGATAAATACCATCTAAAACTGGGATATCCAGAAGTTGTTTCTGAACTTTTGAGTAACTTTCGTTTGTATAGTCAACACCAGACTCTCATCCTTGTGGCAGATACTCAGAGCCAACCTCAAAGATTCTTGTAGAGAAGTCCATGCTCTGCCCTGTGATTTCCTGGTCTTCCCTGCATGGCCTCTAATTCGGATAACTCAGAAGAATGAATTATTTGTTACTCTGAGCTGCCCCTCAAAACCTCATTGTTTTAGCTTGCTTCGTTTGTGCCAGTTATTTCCTGAATGCCATGGTATATGGTCATTTTTCCCACTAACGTCTGCTGAATCTTTTTGCACTCGGCTATATTATTCCTGTCCCGCTGAGGCTACTCGCAGTTCTAAGTATATGCCATCTATGGTTGTCTAATATGGGCTTGAGGGTGTGTTAAAAATGGACACTTTGGGAGCATCACTCTGTCCCAGCCTTGTGCAGGGTACCACATATTAGATCTGAGACAAATTTTCTGTCATCAGGAACTTAAGAGTTTACTCTAGGAAGAGGGAGGAAAAAGACAAACTATACTGAAATATATCCAGATTTTTATTACTTCAGTAAGTCCAGAGTCTTTTACACAATTTACTGACTCTTTGGAATCTGAAATGTTAGTTCTTGCTGGGTATGGTGGCACACAACTGTGCCTGTAGTCGCAGCACTGGGGAAGTGGAAACATGAAGATTCAAGTTTGACCTGGGCTGTGTGGTATATTCCAAGTCATCATGAGCTACACAGTGAAGCCCTGTGTCCAAGAAGCAGAAAGATGTTTCTTTTCTTAACAGTTTTTCTTTTGTATTCAGAGTGTGTCCCAGTCCATCTTGCATAACACATGGTGTCAGAAAGTAGTTATAAAGTAGTATATAAAAATCTACATCTTCAAGATCTTAAAAATTGATATCTATTAGTGAATCACTGAAAACAGAACAGTGATCTATGGGAACAGGGCAACTGTTACTCTCTGTCTTATGCACATACCTGACAGAGCTTGCTTCAGTGGGAGGGGCAGTGGGAAACACTTGATTTTTCAACAACTTTGGGTAGAACAGTTTCCCTATATCTGGCTCAGGGGAAGGAGATGGATACTACTAGAGGAGATAGCCCAGGAACCCTACCTCACTGACTTTTGCTTTCCTCAAATAGCCAAGATTTCACTTCTAGAAGGAAGTTTCTCTTACCCTCTTCCTCCTCATCTCCAACAACCCCACCCCAGCCTTCACTCTGATTTTTTGAGACAGGGTTTCTCTGTGAAACAGTCCTGGCTGTCCTGGAACTCACTCTGTAGACCAGGCTGGCCTTGAACTCACTGAGATCTGCCTGCCTCTGCCTCCCAAGTGCTATGATTAAAGGCGTGTGCCACCACTGCCCAGCCAGCCTTCACTCTTACTGCTTACCTATCACTCATCCTGAACTCCTTACTTTTATTTTGGTGGTCACTATGAGAGACAGAAATTCCATTTTCTTCCTGGGTACTTAGAAGTGTGTGAAGTAGCCTTTCATTTTCCATACAGGAATGAGCCCAGCAAAGAGAATAAGCCTGTACTCGCTCCTCTCCTCCACCTGATTCCACCCCATCTTTCTGTCTCCAGCTTCAAACCAGGGAAGGAGCTTCCCTGCCTCTGCTGCTCTTCACCTCAGGCCTTGGATCTGTTCTGCCTGCTCAGACTCAGGTTTAAAGCTCAGTTCTGTCTCCTTTGCTTAGCATGCTCACAACTTAGGGACATCTTTTGATATATCTTAGACACAACATCTAGTCAACTTATATAGCCTCTTCCCTCCAGTACCTCTTGTTTCTAATGACTATGGCACTAGAAGCCTTGGGTACTTCCAAGGTGGCTGCCATTAATGGCTTTGAGGTCATTTCCTGTTGTGGGAGGTCACTTCTTCATTTCCCAGCTGCAGACTCCTGAAATAATTACACAGAAACTATATTATTTACAATACTGCTTGTCCGGTTAGTTTATGCATATTTCTAGCTCACTCTTATCTTTTAAATTAACCTATTTCTATTATTTTCTATTTTACCATGAGGCTCATGGCCTACCAGCAAGGTTCTGGCTCCCATCTGTCTCTGGCGGGGCTACATGACTTCTCATGACTCCGCCTTCTTTCTTCCAGCATTCAGTTTAGTTTTCCACACCTAGTTCTACTCTGCCTTATCACAGGCCAAGCCAGCTTCTTTATTCATTAACCAATAAAAACAACACACGTACAGAAGGACTTCCCACACCAGCTTCCTGCAAGTGTCTGGACTATATCAAGACGGTCCCCACTTTAAGCGCTGCTTCTTTCTGTTCGGCCTGATTCATAGTTTTCCTGCCAATGGCTACTTTCCAGTCAGTGGTATTACACAGCCCCTCTCTGACCTGAACAGTCAGTGCTGCCATCTGGAGGCTCCTGACATCTCTTTCTCTCTCTCTCTTTTTTTAATTGTCTTTGTACATCATTCTTTGCCCATCAGTATAAATCTCTGTGTATGGCACAGGTTACTAATCTAACTTTGTTGCTATATAGTCCATGTAAATGCCTGAGTGTATAGTAGGCAAAGGCTTCTGATCTGTGGCCAACTTTTCTAGCCTACTGAATCTTGTTGACCTTTTTAAGTTTACTTTGTTTTAGTTATCTTGTCCCTGATTAAGTGCAGGGGCAAATGTTTTAAGAATAACTCACAATCTCATAAAGAGACCTCTGGCTTCATTATGTGTGTCACAGCCTCCAAGGCATAAGGAAGACCTTCAGGTAGATAAGGATATCTCCCTAAAAGTGAGAAGTATAGTATGTTCAGAACTTTCCTGGGGAAGCTTAGAAGGGAGAAAGTATAAATGAGTCATAAGAAATTTTCTATTAACCTAGCCCAAATTATACAAATACTAAAAGTTCCCCAAGTATGCAACAGGCAGAGATCATGACCAAAAGTGGCACACCAGCTAACATGCGGCTCAGCTATGCTGGATCTTTGTCAAGCAGCTGTGCTAGCTTTATGCCTTTTGTTGTTCCCATCAAATATGACTGTGCTACCCTGCCTTTACAAAAACACAAATAGAACCTCTGTAACATCCAGCAAGATGACTCAGCAGGTGGAGACACTTGCTGCACAAACCTGGAGGTCTGCCTTCAGTCCCCAGAGCCCACAGAAAAGTGAAAGGAGAGAGCTGACTGTGTAAAGATGTTCTCTCACTTCCTCCACCTGTGCAGCATGGCACATCTTCACATATCAACATACACAAAAGTGATCTTTTTTAATATTATTTATTTATTATGTATACAGCATTCCATCCATGTATGCCTGCAGGCCAGAAGAGGGCACCAGACCTCGTTACAGATGGCTGTGAGCCACCATATGGTTGCTGGGAATTGAACTCAGGACCTTTGGAAGAGCAGGCAATGCTCTTACCCTCTGAGCCATCTCTCCAGCCCCCACAAAAGTGATTTTTTTTAAAGATAAAATTACTCTATAGGTCAGTGACTTCTTGGAAATTAGCAAAGACTGAGTGTGAAATACCTTGTAGATTAAAAAATGAATAGATTTGTAGCCTTTACATCCTTTATGTGAGAATATATTTTGACCTGTGGCTGTTGGAATTTATATCAGCCTCAATATTTACAAGATCAGCTACATTTTCACTGTCACAGCTTGTGACCTCCAGCCTAATCTTAAGACTCTCGGGGCCTTTAAGTATGTCCTGGTGAAGCACGGTTAATAAAAACTCTGAGACAGAAATTGGGATTCCAACTGAAGATCTGAAAAGCAAAGCAGCCAGCCACTGACTCTTACCTCTACTTCAGTTTGAAATGGCGACCCTGCCTCCAGGAATCTTAGAATGAGACTGAGCCTCAGAGGCGTTTCTTCCCATTTTATAATCCTCTCTAGGGCTGGGATTAAAGGCATGTACCACCCAGTTTCTGTGGCAACTAGTGTGGCTACTGGGATTAAAGGTGTGTGTTAACACTGCCTAGTCTGTAAGGCTGACCAGTGGGGCTGTTTTACTCTCGGCTCTTCAGGGAATTTTTTTTTACTAAAATACAAATGAAGTGCCACTGCATCCTGGTACAGTTACAGCCTTCAGTTCAGTGTTTTTATGCAATTCCTGGATGTACAAAGGAGGAGTTCTTTGTTTCTTTCTTATGCTTTCTCTTGGGCTCTTTTCCTTTTTGTTGTTTGTTTTGTCCAATCCCAATATGTTAGTGTTTGATTTATCTTACTATAGTTTATAATATTAGTCCTTAAAAGCCTGTTTATTTTCTAACGAGAGAGAAATGGAGAAGATCTGGATAAAATAGGAGGTGGAGAGAAACTGGGAGGAATAGAGGGAGGGAAAACTATAATCAGAATATAGTTTGTGAGAAAAAATTCTGTTTTTAATAAAAGAAAAATAGATTAAAAATTAAGTAGATTATATTTAATTTATATTTTAAATATGTTCAACAAATTTTTATGTATATTTGATATATTTTTGTCATTGCCCTTGAATTTGTTTGCTCCTATAAATGACATCATTTTCGAGACTTTCTTTTTTAACTGATTACAGCAGATAGTCATATAAAGAAATAAGTATGTCCAGGTAGCCCCTGCCTAAAGGATTGTTGAGGTGGGATTTATGATGAGTTTACTTTGGTGGAAGAGACAACTTTAAGGCACTTAGCACTGGCTTCCTCGTGTCTCCTCAGGTATACCTTGAAAGGCTCTTGACGTATGCAGAGATTGACATCTGTCCAGCCAACTGGAAGCGCATTGTTCTAGGGGCGATCCTGCTGGCCTCTAAGGTGTGGGATGACCAGGCTGTGTGGAATGTAGATTACTGCCAGATCCTGAAAGACATCACAGTGGAGGACATGTAAGTGCGGCCATCACTCTGTTTCAGGGCTGATTAGAGGTCGGCCAGGCCTCCTTTGAGTGGCCTGTACAGTATAGTTGCTGGTGTCCAGCCTTGGCTTGTATTCAGATCCTGAGATAGGTAAGGGGTGCTGGATGAAGGAAAATTTCTGACCACCAAGTGAATTGCACTCAGGTGACCCCAGATAGCTCAAGCTGTCTTTATTTCTACTTAAACAGACTTTTTCTTACATGGACAGCTTTATTATTGGCTTCTATTTTTTACTTTTAAGAACTACATCATAATCATTATGAAAGCCCCCATTGTTCCCCTGTATGTTTCTTCAAATATACCTTCCTACCCCCTACAAAATCTTATTCTAGACATAGAGTTTAGTGTTTCTGCAGGCTTAACCACATAATGAGCCAGACACTTCTATCAGCTGGCAGCTCTGTGGTTACAAAGTTAAAAAGTAATAGACATGGGCACACATGCCTTAAGGACAACTATGTTCAAACCCGAACAATTCTTCCATGTCTACAAGATATGCTTTTATACAGTTCCCTTTTTCACAGGAGGGTTCCATGTCTTAGTCTCTCTGTAAAAGGCAGACGTTGCTAAGGCACTCTTTCCCATCTCACTATCCCATACTTCTTCCACCAACATAAACTCCTGTGTATGGCAAAGATGGATCTCTCCATCCCGTATTTTACGTTGCATTTTCCCCCCTTGGATCATACTAGATCCTTTCATTGAGTCTATATGCTTGGTGCCCAGGGAACTCATTCTCAGCAGTTGGCACTGTGTGTATTCCTGAGGCTTTTCCCCTACTCTATGTATGCATGTCTTACCGTCCCTTCCAGAGAACTGTGAGACACGGCTAATGTTCCAAGTGTTGTTTTCTCACGTGTACCTAACTGTCTCTATTGAGTCAGAAAAGTTCCCAGGATTAGGAGCTGTAGTTAGCAATTCCAGATAAGAGATTTAAGAAGCATTAACCCCTTGCTGAAACTTAGAGAAAAATATTCAAAAAAGAACAGAATTTTCAGGGAAAATTACAGCTATTGCAAGTGTGACTGACAAAGAAAACAATAAACTGTCCAAAGGATTAACAATATAATGAGAGAGAAAAGAGTGCCAATTGCATCAATTTTGCAGATTCCTATCCTGACCCATGGGTTTATTGGTCCTTGCCAAATTTGAATCCATTTCCATGGGTGCCTTGCCCCAAGGAAACCTTTTGGACAGGTAGTCATACACTGATCCAAGACTAGGCTGCACAGCTCCTGACATAGAGTGAATAAATTTGGCTAAATGTTGTCAGGCCCCACAGGGAACCTGCCTCTGGAGTATAGTGAACTGCACTTCTCGTCATTGTGATCATGAGTGGGTGCTGGAAATACTTTCCAGTTTTGTGAAAGTTTTTACTGAGACTTCTAACACGTGACTTCTCCTTTGGGGTTTGTATTTGGACTCCTGTGTCACTTCAGACCAGTAACAAAGCCCATGCTCCTCTGTGACCAACGAGCCTAACCAAGGAACTCAGTACTAGAATAACATGTGTCCATTTGGCTTCAGAAAGCACATTCCAAGTTTTGGTATACTTGACAAGTTCTAATACTAAAAATCATCCATGTATTCCTGGGGCTTGATGTGCACCAGCATCATCCTTCCATTCTTTTTTTATTTTTGGTTTTTCAAGACAGAGTTTCTCTGTAGTTTATGAGGCTATCTTGGAACTAGCTCTTGTAGACCAGGCTAGCCTCGAACTCACAGAGATCCGCCTGCCTCTGCCTCCCTAGTGTTGGGATTAAAGGCATGCACCACCACAGCCCGGCTTATTCTTCCATTCTTTCTTCAAGCCCAGTAGAGGTGTCTCCATGTGGGAAGAGCTGTCCACCTGGCTTCCAGGGCCATGTGAGGATTTCCTAGCTGACTCTATGAGAATTATCAGTTGAGGATCTACACACAGGAGTCTCAGAAGCGCTCAGCTCGCCCAACCACCTAGAGTCTGTTGTAGTTGATTTTGCCTGACTTAGCTCTTTAGCTAAGCTCCTTGAGGAGCTTACTAACAGGAGGTTACCAGCTGTATCTCAATTGTGTCACATTCTTGGGCCCAATAAGCCTGGAGTGAGAATCTTTATGCAGCCTGCTGGGAAAGTCACCAGGCTATAGGCATATTGACATGCTGACCTCAGATCCTCACCAGCCTCCCTCACTACTGCCTCCTGCTTCAGTGATAACCTTATTCTGTGATACCCATCAAAGCTCACAGACTCAGCTCTGCTTGTGGGTCTGTGAGCCCTTTCTGTGTCTGCTGTTTTGTCCCAGTTAGAGGAAGTTTTTATTAGCTGATTTCACAGGAGAACAAAAAAAAAATACAGTAGTATTTCAGGGTGAGAGAATGAGAGAAACTTCTAAAGCACTGTCATTCTGACCCACGGGAGACAAGTTCTTAATGTATGCAATTCTAGCCCAGGCTTCTTCTTAGAGATTACTTTTTCATTAGCTCCCTGATAACCTTCAACTCTTTATTGCATGCCAAGGAATGTGTCTGCTTGACACTTCCTGCTTGTGAGCTTGAATAATGACTTGGGACTTTGTGAGGTAGAGGTGCCTGAGTTCTTTGTACAGTTGTATCCAGTTAGAATAAAATAACTGCTGAACTGAGACTTCCTTCAGCATACAGTTATTACTTATAGCCCAGATGCTTACAAAAAAGGGAGACAATATAGATGAACAAGGCATTGACTGACATGACGCGTGGGGGGTGGGGGGTGCTGTGTATTAGTCTCTAGGCTGTGAAGAATGCCAGATTATTCATTTCTTAATTCATTCTCTCCCTGTCTAAAAATGATGAGAAAGTAAAATTTACATTTACTTTAAAATTCCAGGTATAATGAAGTTTAAAATAATGATGATATGAAAAGCTGCTTGGACTGTATGAGGGCAGCATCAGCAGTAATATTCCTGCAGTTTACTGAATACATCCTAGACTCAAAGGAACAGCTTTTGTATGTTTGTGTGTTATTGATGGCTCATGGTTACCCGTAAGTGCTGATATTATCTCCATCGAGATGAATTCAAGGTACCAAGAAATTAAGGATGCCCAAGTCCCTTGACTAGTAAGTAGTAAGGCCAGAATTTTGATTTCTCGTGGGAGCAGTTTCTTTCAACCATAATGTTTTTAAATGTCTTTTTTTTCTTAAAATTCAAGTATTTTTCTACACACACACACGCATACATACACACCTACCTAGAAAATTTGGCCAGGGTTCATTCAGCTGAAATTCATTGTAAAGAATTGTTTGGGGGCTGGAGATAGAGCTCAAAAGGCTTGCCTCACACATCTAAGATTCTGGGTTGGGCCTCATTAGTTACAAAGAGAGATTGTTTTGATGACAAGAGAATATTCTTTTGTTGGACCCTCAGTATCTTAAGCAGTTAAATAGTATAATGAGGTCAGAATTTTTTCAAGTAAGGGTTTCCTTGAAGGAAACTGCTTCTTCGTGACTTGAAAGCATTGTGGTGCATGTAGTCATAGTACTCTTGCGAAAGTTCTCTGTGTTCCATACTTTGTCAAAAGAAAGTAGTTGTTTTTTACGCTGCTTTCTGTCTTTTTTTTTTTTTGAGCCCTATTGCTGACCAAACTCACTCATTGACAGACAAGCCACATGCTGACTCTCATCAGGATATTAGCATTTGCTGGATGGCTTCATGGTGGTGACTGAGCAGGGGGGAAAAGCATGCAGGAGTGCTTGGTTCTGAAGTGTAGACTGTAATCAGGTTTGGTGACAGAATAATTCCCAACATTTGGAGGTAGAGACAGGGAGATCCAGAGTTCATGGCCAGAGTGCAGTAGTTCTCTTGAAGAAAATGGAAGGTGACCTAGTCCATGGCCTTCTTGTGTCCCTCACCTGCCTCTGGAGACTCCAAGCTTCTATCAGGCCTGCTCCTTTCTCTCCTGACTAAATAGCAATCTGTTGAGACGCTTTTGTGATGATCCCGCCATTTGTTCTGAGAACCAAATTTCCTGTTTTGAATAGGCTGTTAATCTAGTGTGTGTGTGTGTGTGTGTGTGTGTGTGTGTGTGTGTGTGTGTGTGCGCGCGCGTGCGTGCGCACACTGGAAAGCCTATGTATTCTCCTAAGGGAAACAGGTGACATGTATGGAGAGACCTGTGGATGGACAAGTCTGTCCTATCCCACCTCCCCTGTCCCTGCCGCCAGCCACAGCAAAAGAAAGAAGGCTGCAGAATCTTCCTGGTGGACCATCAGTGCAAAGAATGCATTGTATGGTGATCCATCGTGACCATAGAGGTCTTCATATTTTCTAGCTTGACTTGACTTATCCATCTCTAAAAAGTTTTGGAAACTTTTGTCTGTCTACTGTATATATATGGTGATGCTGAAGCTTTTTCAGTAAGTAGAATGTCACTCACCTTTAGTCCTAGCACACAGGAGGAGCCCCAGACCAACCAAATATCAAGACTTACCTCAGAGATAGCAAGGGACAGGTTTCTGTCAACATAATATGTGATTAGTATTCTTTAAAGTTATAAGTGTGAACTCGCGCCTGAGTCCATGTTCTCAGAGTGAGGTTTTAGAGTGTCCCCTTTCCTCATTGAGCTCTATTTCTTTTTGAGTTTGTCCCATCATTAATCTTGTCCTTAAAATTACCTGTGATAGAAATGTGCGTACAGGCGGAACTATAGTGCTAATATCTGGACTGCAATAGTGTCACAGTCGGGTGAGAGTAGCGCGGGCCTTTAACCCTAGCACTTGGGAGGCAGAGGCAGGCGGATCTCTGTGAGTTTGAGGCTAGCCTGGTCTACAATAGCTAGTTCCAGGATAGGCTCCAAAAGGCTCCAAGGCTACAGAGAAACCCTATCACTCCCCACCCCCCAAAAAAGTATCACAAAAACCTCTTCATCTCATTAGTGCACAGTTGATAAGGACAGTATAAAGAGTCAAGTGTGGTGGCACACAACTGTAATCCCAGCACTAAGATATAATGTAAGGGTATGAATTCCAAACCAGCCTGGATCCTGTCTAAAAAAATAAAACAGAAAATATTAATCTATAAAGGTTAGGAGATAAACTAAATAATCTGGGAAACAGATCTATTAAAGATAGTATAGCTGATTTTTCTTTCAATTGTTCATATTTTCATGTATGATTGTTACCTAGTGACATAAGTTATTCCTGTTGTTCTCTTACCTTTTGTAGTAGTCAAGAGGCTATGACATTCTAGGGATTTTGGTATATTAGTACCACTAAATTATTCTGATGTTTTCTAAGTTACATGCTAAAATTATAGTCATCTGTTAATACAAATTACTTAAGATCACCAGGTATTTCTTTATTTTCCTATTAACTGGTCACTGAAATTATTTGCTTTCTCAACATTAACACTCCAGAGTTCCAACTCAGGATGAGGAACCTGCATAAGACTGGATGCATGGCCTGCTCCTCTCCCAAAACAGAAGAAAGATAATGGAAAGAGGCAAAAGCAGTATTGTGCTCCTCCTCAGAGGCTATTGCTGGCCAGTCACCTTTAGCAGACAAAAGTGATAGTTGCAGGTGAAGTCTTTCTCCCATGCTGCTGGCTTACTCAGCATGCTTGAAGTATTCTTTTTACTGCAGGTAAATGCACATCCCAGCATGAAGACTTGACCTCACACAGAGCTCTGTAACAGATTCTGGCTATTAGCAACCAAATTAGATCTTCTCAGAGCTCATTCATTAAAGTTCTGACCCATAAAACTGAGAACATATCCATAATTAGAGACACGAGATTTTAAAGAAGACATCAAGCTAAAATAGGGTCATCAGGATGGGTCCTAATTGTGGCAAAAAGTAAGCCACTGGGCAAGAAAGTTCTCTTGCCTTGACTGCTGACAGTTTGCCATCCAAATGGGACAAGTAGGACACAAAAGAAAGAACTGCCAAACTTTGCCTAAACAAGGTAGAACAGCCCTTCAGTAAATCCTGCTTCACAGATAAGTTTCTGACATTCTAGATCTGTAAGGCCAAAGATGGATGCCCAAACGTTGCAGAGGAACCTTGGGTGAACTGTCCAGGAAGCTAACTGTTTCTGTCATTTCTCATATTTTTTGGAAGTTGTTTGTTTGCACTTCATTTTTACTCGGTTAATATTATTTCCTTCTTGGGTCTCTGATGGAGTTGAAGACTTTATAGTTACAGTTTTCCTTTTTACCCAATTCAGAAAAGAAATTCACCAAAGAAGTGTAAAGTGTATAAGGTTAAGATACATTGAAAGATAGTTTTGGATGCTAATACAAGTTAGGATAGAAAGTGAATTAAATATAAGACTTTGGCCTCAACAAGTTAGGATAAATACTGGAATATTTTCTTTGAATTTGTCAAATGCACATGGACTAGACATTCTTGATGTATTTATTTTCTGTATATATTGTACATAGCTATTGTACTTACTGTACATAGTTTTATATTAGTTATGGTATTTTTTATTTTAGACAAAAAAAGGAAAACATGGTAATATTGTGTTTTTGCTATATAACAAATAAGATCAGAGGCTAGGCAGTAGTGGTACACACCTTTTATCCCTGCCCTTGGGAGGCAGAGGCAGATCTTTGTGAGTTCAAAACCACCCTGGGCTACATGAAATTGATCTAGCCTAAAGAGAAACAAAGCTAGGTGATGGTGGTTCACACCTTTAGTCCAAGTACTAAGAAGTCATGCACGGTTAATCCCAACACTAGGGAGGTTGATTAAGTGGAGAGAGGAATATAAGGTGGAACGAGACAGGAACTCAGGCATTCAGTCTAAGGATTCATAGGGACAGGATTGCCCTTCGATCTGAGAATTCAGTAGAATTAAGAACTAGTGACTAACTGCTCTGCTTCTCTGATCTTTCAGCATTTACCCCTATATCTGACTCCAGGTTTTTATTGTTAAAACTAATAAGCATTTGGGCTACACCTAATCAGTTGTCTGGTGTTCCTAGAAGAGGATATTAGGCCACAGACAGACAGAGAGATGGTGCAGAAAAGGTAGCCATCTTTAGCCAGGGAGAAAGGCGTCAGGAGACCTTGGTCTTGGCCTTCCATCCTTCAGAACCATGGGAAAAGATTTGTTGCTTTGGATACCCAATCTTCCTGGTATTTTGTCCCAGTTGCCTGCACACTGTTGCAGATTTCAGTGTTGGAAAATGTGTTCTCACTTGAACAAATACCTGAAAATGGGGAAGTAGCTTTGGAACTCAGTTCCAAAGGCATGTTTTCAAAAAGAAAGCTAACCCCTGCTAGAACTGGAAACAAAGTCTCCAAAGAAATCACCTTTAACTCAACTAGCTGGACACTGATGCAAATCAAGGACTTTCGCCTTCTTCCCAGGCCCATGGGTTACTACGGTTACCATGATGCTGTGTTCCCAACTGCTGGAGGTAGGAAGCAGAAAGTGCAACAGCACTGCGGTGTTTTTCTACAATTGTTAATCACAAACTTCCAGCCTAACTAGTTACACCTCAGAAATGTAGTCAGTGCACAAAAACTTACTAGAATTTTGTACTGGTTTAAAGTCCCATTCTTAATTAATCCTCCCAGTATCTGCCAGAAAGTCTTATAGCCACGCTACTTCTGAGGCATTAGGTGCCTCCTGTTCCTGTTTTTGTGATTCTGTGAAATGCATGCTTGTCAATTGTCTGTGTGGGTATATAAACTGGAAACCATGTGGGATAAAAAAGAACAGAGAGGAAGAGAATCAAAAGAGGAACAGCAAACAACAAGAAATCAAAAGGAAACCATCAAGAGTGCATTGGAGAGAGTATAGGAAGAATAAATGAGGCTTGATAAAAAGACTTATGTGAGATAATTTATTTAAACCCTCAGATATCTTAGTAAGTTTTTGCCTACTATAGCGATCCTTCTGAATCCTGAGAGGTTTAGTGAACTTAACCCCAACATAAACTTCATTAGGTCTGTGTGCTGCCCAGGGTACCTCATACGAGTAAAGTCACATAGGGTTTACCTTCTTGCAGCTAACGGTCCTTGAATAATGTCCTCAGGGCTCATCTATTTTATGACCTGTCATCATTCTCTTTTTAAGACTGAATACTCTTTCGTTTCGTATACAGTGCCCCATTTTGTTTACCCAGTCACCTGCCATAGTAACTTCCCAGTGCTTCCATATTGCATAAGTGTGAATCCCAGTACTGTGAACACTAGAGATACCTTCTTGGGACCCCTTCAGTCGTGTACTCCCCAAGGGTTGTTGCTATGTCACAGACTTTTGAACTGAACTCAGTGCTTTAGAAAGACTGGCAAGGTACCAGCTTATGAAATTCTCTACTCCACTTCTGAGTCCTGCTTTCAGCTTAACTAAATGTAACCAGTGCAGTTCTGTTTCTGTGCTGTGTTAAACTAGTGTAGCAGTTTCTTTTGAAGGGAGCTTTTATTTATTGACCAGAATGTGTTTTTATTGATTGACCAGAATGTGTTTCTTATAAATGTTGACACCAGAACTGTTTCCTCAGGATGACCCAGGTGAAGGAAGGAAATCAATAAAGCGTTTTTTCTTTTGTACCATTGTTAGTTTTCTGTTAACACAGTAAGCTTCAGATCCGTCCTTAAATTAATTCTGTATATTAAAAAATCAAAACTTGAAATTATTTTTATTTTGTGAGTCTTGTTTGAATTTGCTAGGCTGGCCACAAATTCATGATCCTCCTCTGTCAAGTTCCAGAATGCTGGGAATATAGAATGAAGAGATTTTCTTCTTTGGATAAGCTCTGTAGTGATGCTCATTCATCACTAGGGGGCAGTCTGTACCCACTAGTTGGTTCACACTCAATGGGATTACTTTTATTAAATCTCACTTAAATAAAGCATAGTTGCTTGAAGTTTAAAAACAAAAATCCTAAATAACACTGATTTAAAGTTCTTAAAAGTATAAAATTCAGCACAATTTGTTTATTTGGTACATCTGAGCTCTGTTCACAAGAACATACAAAAACAAACAAGATTGTTTTCATTTATTTTCCAAATAAAAGACCTGAGACAGTGTTGCTTGGAACTCCATCAACAGCTTCTTAACTTTACTTCCTTTCTTCCTTCCATCTATATGTATTTTGTGTGCTTGCTGGGACTTCAGTTCTTCTCTGCCCAATAGCTGTGGCTCAGTTCTTAGCCCCTCTATCTCAGCTGCTGTGAAGTGTGGGTCTCTGTGATTGTCACAGCTTCTTACAGCATAATGAAATGGTTCTTAGGCGCAAGTTGAGTGGGACTCAGTTTAGCCTGGGAGCAAGATAGTGCTGCACTGGTTCAGGCTTGAAGAGTGATGTGCAGAATGGACAGGACCCACCCAAATTCAGCTTCACAGCTGGGGAATAGAGGCCAGACTTGTAGCAAGTAGGTTCCTTTGGTGGCAATTCCCCAATCTCTGTCTGTCCCTTCCCACCAGATCTCTACCCTCCCTACTCGCATCTGCTTTTTGCTTGTCTAGAAAATCAGCTGGCGTGAAAACCAGGTATCCTGGCTGAAACAAGTAGAAGCCAACTACACCAAACAGTTTCAGTGTGCTGTGACAAAAGTTCAAAATCAGGTGCTCCAGGGCATTGACACAACATACTGGGTACTTCCTTTCTGGAGAAAAAACTAGGACCAGCTCTCACAATAGTAACAAGTATGCCTACTTTGAAAGGTAAATGAGATGTTCTCAATACTGACTTTTGAAAATTCACTCCGACTGTTCTTTTTATCAAAATAAAAGTGAGCTGTCTGGATGAACTGAGACATCTCTCTTCTCCCTGTGGAGACCATCCAGCAGCCAGCTCCACATGGGACCTGTTAGAAAGTCCAGTCTGCAGACCAGCCAAGCTGAAGTTGGAGTAGGGGTAGTCTGTCAGCTTCTTTAATATGTTCCCCCTCTCTCAGCGCAATTCCCAGGCTAATAGAATTTCTTTAAGGATTGGTGCTAGAATTGAACCCTTTCCCTAGTCTTTTCCCATAGGAAGCCCCTAAATACTGCACACACACCTGTTGAGAAGATAATAGACCTCAGCTACAGAGGTCTGCTTCTCTGGATATCTTCTGAGACTTGGGCCTGTCCTTACCGTTCTTGATGAATTCATTACAGGTAAAGGATGAGCATTGTCTGTTTCATGACATAGAGACACAAATCTCCCTAATGCAGTTCTCACTGATCATTTTTCTGGGCTCCAGCTCATGTAGATTTGCCTCGTAACACATATTTAACTGTAATATTTCATAGCTGGTGTTCAACCAAGCAGGTAATTACATATATTTTCTTCCTGGAGGATACAGTTTACTGGAGTCTAGTCTTCAGTCAGTTGGCAGTACTAGTAGGCAGCTAAGTGAGGCTATTGTTGCTTTTGTTCTGCAGGAATGAGCTGGAGCGACAGTTCCTAGAATTGCTACAGTTCAACATCAATGTTCCTTCCAGCGTGTATGCCAAGTATTATTTTGATCTTCGTTCTCTGGCAGAAGCAAACAACCTGAGCTTTCCCCTGGAGCCCCTAAGCAGAGAGCGTGCCCACAAGCTTGAGGTAAGTATAGATTCACACACTGCTGCAGTGTGTTGTCCCATTACCATCTCTGTGTTCAACACTTTGTCCCTCAGTGTGTGCTGTGAAATGAAGACAGTACCCTGGGTGGATAACTAAATACATACGTACTTCATTTTAACAATCATCCGGCAGTTTTTACTTAATGTACACGAGTGTATTTTAAAATCAAACATTTTTAACATCCTTGTGTTTATTGTTTTGCTTTGTTTTGTTTTAATGATTATAAGTCCACAAAATAAGTATTTCCCAGCATACTTTTTTCTTAAAAGTAGGAAGAAGCTGCCAAGTGATCTTAGCAATTGAGAATCAAGAAAAGCTTTTATTATTTTTCTTTTTTAAAGGATTCTTTTGTGGTTGGAGTTGAGGCCTGCCTCACTGTTCATGGTCTAGTGCCACGGACCGGCTCAGAGGAGCCACTCAGACCATGGGGAATCAGGGCAAAGGCACAGGAGAAATCAGGATACGGCGAGGAAATTGACAGACAGACCATTCTCAATGTATTTGAGACATGCTGCTGCAACTTTATTCTCTTAGTGTGAGGTTTTTATATCTTTACAAACAAAGAACTTGGTAAAGGCATACATCATCAGATTATAAAATAGAAAAGATCAGCACAAAACAGTTTTACAAAGAATCTTTGAAGATGCTTTGGCATGGGTACAAGGACCTTTGCTCCCTCATATTCTGTTAAGTCAGCCCTTTTTTCTTGTTATTAGAGAGACCACTGTTCTTGAGTTAGGCCATCTTTATCAGCTTACACCAGGTGGCCGGCTTGTCTGAGCTAGGTGACCTTGTGTGCCTGGGTGGGAAAGAAGAAGGCTACTATCTTCCTGGGAAAACTTTCTGCTAGGAAATTTCTAAGACATGACCTCAACTCTTCTCTCTTCCTGATGCTCAGGTGTTGTTATCAGTCTAGGTTTTCTGGCCATAAGGAAGGCTGCATAGGCCTCCTGTTGAATTGCACGTAAATGTCTAATACTGTTTTCCTATAGAAGGTTTATAAGGTTTTTCCTAGTAAAATTAACTCCTTTTATTCCACACCATCAAGGAATTATCCTAATGATGATCCTGCCAATTCCCAGAACTGGCTACTTCTTTTGAGGCTTTAATGAATGATCGGGCAGAATTCAAAAATGTCCTCAGCAGTCTTGTTTGTATCTGCAACTGCCTGGAATAGTATGATCTGTTAGCAATATGCAAGGATCATAAAGAACACACAGACAAGGGAAAAGACACACATTATGGCTCCAAGGACAGCGAAGTTGAGTCAGTACAAATGGCGACTCAGATGGCATCACACCACAACTGATTGCCAAGGGACTGCCTGGAACACACAGCTCCGAGAAGCACAGATCCCAATCCTCCAGCAACACCTGCCTGCCCAGTCAGCATTTCTGCTATACTGGCGTGACAGCCGTGCATGTAGCAGTCTAGGTTGAACTAGACCATGTGACTAGTTCACATGTCTAACCTGTGACTATTTATCACAGATAATGTGTGAAAGCAGAGAGAAGGTAGGTAGGAAAGACAAAGTGGTGAGAAGGAACACTAGTGAGATTCCCCTTCTTCATTTTGTGCTAACCCTGATCTCATCCCTCTGGACTTCAGCCCCTAGGCAATATAATCTCATTCGTAGAGCCTGTTATAGTTTGGTTTCTTTGCTATGATAAAACACTGACCAATACCATCTTGAGTATGATAGAATTATACTTCTACATCATTGAAAGGGAAGACAAGGCAAGAACCAAAACAGAGGCCCTGAGAGGAATGCCACATAATGGTTTGCTCTCGTGGTTTGCTCAGCATGCTTTATTTGTAACTCAAGGCCACCTGCCCAGGAGTGGCACTGGCTGGCCATAAGCCAGTCTGGTGGAGGCATTTTCTAAGTTAAGGTTTTGTCTTCCCTAATGACTCTAGCTTACGTTAAGTTGACAAAAAAAAAAAAATAACCAGCACAAAGCCTTAAACCACAGGGGAAGATGGGAGAGCCCTTTTCAGACTCACTAAGGTGTTTCAGACAGCCTGTGGTGTTTATCTACTGCTTGTCCCCCCCTTTAGGGTGTCACTCTGACAGGGCCAGTAGTTGGATACAATCAAGCCAGAGATGGAAAGTGATTTGTTATTGTTGTTTGGTTTTGGTTTCTGCAGAAGTTTTATTTAGTGTGAATTTCCTCCACATTCCTTCTGTTGAACACTATTCTTCTAGTTTCCTTGCTGTGGCTGTAAAATGTCCTGACAGCAGCATGGGAAAGAAAGGATTTAGGCTCAAAATTACCATCTTATAGTCCATTTTTTCAAAGAAAGTGAAAGCAGCTAGTAAAGCAAGGGAAGAAGCTGGGTGCCTAGCACTGGACTAAAACAGAGCTGCAAGTGCGGATCTCTGTGAGTTCGAGGCCAGCCTGGTGTACAGAGCAAGTTCCAGGGCAGGGACCAAATCTACACAGAGAAACCCTGTCTCAAAAAAACAAACAAACAAAAAACCAACAGAACTGCAGGGAGATACTGATATCATCTCACCTGTTAAGATTTGCACTGCGTGGCTCTTGGCCATGCTGGTTGTGCAGTGAAGGACAAGAGCAGAGCACTTTTACAGGCTAAGTATTTGTCTTTTAAAAAATTATTCTTGCTGGGCGGTAGTGGTGCACGCCTTCAATTCCACCACTCAGGGAGACAGAGGCAGGTGGGTCTCTGAGTTCAAGGCCAGCCTGGCCTACAGATCTAGTTCTAGTTCTAGGGCTGTTACACAGAGAAGTCCTGTCTCAAAAAAAAAAAAATTACTCTCAGATGAGCTCAGAGTGTTTTTTTCTCTGTCTACATGTCAGAGAAAGCTGTATTACTATATACAGAGAGGTTAAGAGGAAATATTGCTATCTGTTGCTATTATGAATTCAGACATACTTGCTAATCTTAGGAAGTTTACATAAAAGAACTTGATCCAAGAATTGATGCCCCTGAATAATCAGACTTGTGTTTTTATTATGCTCACCCGAATTGTGTGCACCATGTGAGGGGTAAGGCCTCTCAGCCTGGTAGTCTTCTGCTCTCCACTTGACCATGACTTGCACATGGACGCCTGTCTCTTTTCTCTCCTCCAGCCCTTCTTCTCTGCTGTTGCTGCTGAAGTTATTTTTCTAAAATGCTATTTTGAATTTTAACATATTCTCTCAAAAAGTACTGGCAGATTTATGCTGGCTGCAGACTACAAAGTCTTTCCATCCTGGCCCTGTGTGACCCCTCCATCCATGAGTCTGGCTCACCAACACCCACCATATCAGTTGGCTCCTACGAAAACCCCTGGACCCTGGGTTTTTCTGCTACTGCCGTTCTTATGGTTGTCTCTCACTAATGCATCTTCATTGTAGTTGTCCCTCGCAGTAGAATTGGGCATTCCCTCCCTTCTGCTTCCAAGATCATGAGGACACACACACCACCACCACCCAGTTTTCAAACATTTGGTGTTGTGCCGGGCAGCAAGGCCTATTGAGCCAGCAAAGGAGGCAGGCAGCCTTTCAGAGCCCCTGACTAAAGGGTTCCCTTGGGTGCTGGTGTATGCCCTGACTTGCACTGTCTTTCTTTCTCTCAGGCCATCTCTCGTCTCTGTGAGGACAAGTACAAGGACCTGAGAAAACCCACAAGGAAGCGGTCAGCAAGTGCTGACAACCTGATTCTGCCACGGTGGTCCCCCGCCATCATCTCCTAACTGGGCACCCTTCTGAGGTCATGCCATCCCTTGGTTTCTCCTCTTGTTTGAGAAAAGATGAACTTGGGGTGGTTTGTCCCCCCTCCCTTCTGTTTGAACACAGCCCCGTCAAGGCTGCCTTCACGCTTGCCTCCACACTGTGTTCTGCACACTAAGAGGCTTTAAGGGACGTGAAATCAGTGTTCTGGCACCCAGTATCAAGCTTTCCCAGCCGTCATGAACAGCACTTCTTTCATGGAGGAAAAAGACTCTAATCCTGGAGAGGAAATGAAGGAAAGGGAAGTTGTATTGAGGCGGAGAGTACTTGGTAGCTTGACTGTTTCTGGGTCCCTGTCTGGTCATAAATACCAGATGGAGCCAGAGGTAGGTAGCAGAGTTGAATGCACACCCGAGTCAGGAGTGCCATACTGTGCCCTTGGAATCGGTATACTCTGTAGAACTTCCTGCATTCCTTCTTGCTGCTTTCTTGGGATTGGGGTGGGGGGTTGTTTGTTCATTTTTATTCTGGTTTGGTTTTGATCCCACAGAGCAGAGAATATAGTTTGTACCCATCATGGCACAGACATCCAAATAAATAGTACTGATTTGTTTATCTCTGTACCATCTTCTCGAGCTGTCTTCCTCACAAGTGAGATGTGCTTATTGTGTTTCTACACACTTGTTTATATGATTCCCCTCCAACAATAGCAGGATTAACTTAACTGTAGTGCTGAACCAAAAGTCTCCCTCTCCTGCCTCATTCCAAGAACGTTCTATCTAGATTACATGGGTGCTTGTGCCTTCCAGTTTTCTTGCAATTGGTTGTTCTTGGTTTTGTTTTTGTCACCCCTCTCCTTCCCCGATTCTCTTTTTCTGCTAACATGAAGGTGTAATTACAGAACTCAGTCAGACTTTGTGGCTGAAGGCAATGGTCCTCAGCATAGGCGTCCTGGAGAGAGAAGCATCCAGGGAGCCAGGTTTGCCTGACCTCATTGTGAGGAGCCATGTCCATGTGCTCCCTGCCTGATCATTCTTCTACTTCCACGTCCATTGTTGCAAGCAATATTCTTCTTGACTTTTATATGTTTACTTTAAATCAAATTTAGTCTATTTGTATACAATTTTTTTAAAAATCTAAAATTAAAAAAAAGGGGGGGAGTGGGTGGGTGGGTATTCCAGCGGGAAGATCACTAAAGGGAAAAATGTTACTATTTCCTGAGGTATTTTTCACAGAATGGTTGAATGAAAAAACTCGCATTTTCATTGTGGGTGCTTGGAGAAGCTACACAAACTGTGAAGGCTCACGCTTCCTTAATTATAACCAATGTTTGTGTTTTCTGACTGTTTCTGATCTGCTTTGGGGCTAGATCAGACTCTTCTGTTGAGTAAAATAAAAGGGTTAAAGGTTCCGTCAATGAGAAAATCTGACCCGAAGTTCAAGAATCCAAGTCACTCACACGCAAGTGCTTTGCTTCTGCTCATCGTAGGTTGTACTGACCAAGGTTTGTGAGTTTTTCATTGTTTGAGACACTTGAGATAAATGCTAGCATTCGGTTTGTTACATCCGCCTCTGTGTGAGCTGGGAAAAGTTTAGAATTGTCTGTTAATTAGTGTTGAATACTCTGAAATCATATGCCTGACCCCAATAGGTCCCTCTCCATGGAACACACTTTGGAAATGAAAAGAACAAAATGTCAGAATCCCAAGCGCATGGAGCCAGAAATGTTACAGTCAGGATTCAGTGGAGTGTGTTTTGCAGTCATGTTTCCAGTCAGAAGTGTGAGCAGTTCTGGCCTACGCGTCCAAAACAGGAAGTGAAAAATTAACTACCCTTCTATTACACCTTTGATGATTTGTTCTGAGTGGGAAACAAAATCAGCTTCTCTCTTCAAGAACCTTAAACAGAGGCTGAAAGTGTAGGAAAGTGTCATTTTGTATCCTCTCATCTCTAGAACTTTAAAAGGACCTATTTTTCTTAGCCAAATATGAATACCTCTTAGATGAGTTCCTTCCTCTCGTGTAAAATACCTTATTTTACCAGCCCGTTTCAGAAAAGAACTGCTGACTTGATTGCAGAAATCTTATTTTTATTCCTTTTATTTGAATGGGAGATTTGGAAATTGACTTATGTAAATATTTCAATGCACCTGATACTATTTTGTGGAGTTTATTAAACTACTTTAAAAGATTGTACAGTCTATTTATTGTATGTGTGTACACACAGTCTGATATCTGACATCAACAGTGACTCCTTAAAGCCTGGCTCAGTTTTATTCAGACTGATGGCTATTGTGTTTAAGCCTTGTGCACTGGACTCTACCTCTGAATAGGAAATTTCCCTACACATCAGTGAGTGTTAATTTGTATTAATTGATTGTGTTTCTTGCACTAAGGATTTCAGTTGTACCTTTTAGTCTGAATCACTAGGCATGTAGGTAGAGACCCATTTCATTTTCCTATACAATGTTGAAGACTTTTTTCTGTTCTCTGGATTGTTCTAAGCTTGCCAAAAGAAAAAGGAGAAAAAAAACAAACAAATGTAATAGTATATGTTAATAAATCATAGTGGCTGTAACTTGTTTGCAAAGTAGTTTGGTATCCAGCAGGTAACACTGGATGCTGTTCAGGAGTGCTCTCAATGCAGCCTTTAGTGGAGAGCTCGTTATCACTGAAGGATGAAGAAGGCCACACAGTTTGTTGACTTTTAAACTTGATCTAAACAGCAAATATAATTTGTTGGAGAATAAACAACACATCTTGGTAAATCATGTTTTACACTTTTAACTGGGAGAGGAAAGTAGTTGAGTTTAAATGAAGTTAAAAAGTACTGAGATCTTGAAGGCCCTAGAGGTGCTCTTATGCCTTAATGCTCAGGTGAGACCAGCTAAGGCCTCACACCTCCAGCTGTTGGGGCTAGCTCTTCTGTGTTCTTCTCCATGGTCTCTGCCTGGGACATCTCTATCTTGGGGTTTCCTTTGGTTCAGGGGATTTTTGCTGCTTAGCTGAGCTTCAAGGCGAAATTTAGTGAGTCATGATTTTGCATATTCCTGATACTTTAGGGACTGCAACCTGGGGCCATATTTTAAGTTTTGAGTATATATATTTGAGTCTATATATATATATATATATATATATATTCCTAGTTTATTATAAGTATTTAATAAATATATATGTACATAGAACAAATAGTGTCTGCCTTCCTGCTGTATTTTTTTTAAGTTATGTTGAGATAAAATTGGGCAGGTTTTCCAGGGTGGTAGCACTGGCCTGTAAACCCAGTGGACATGGCTGAGACAGGAACATAATTTTGAGTCTGGCCCAGGCTATCTAGTAAGGTTTTATGGGTGGTGAGTAAACTAGTTCTAAGAGCAGTGGTGATTGAAAGACTATGCGACCAGACCCACTTGGGACTTCAAGCTGGTAGGACCAAGGTAGGACACATACTGTCATTAAATACTGTCTCAGCACTGAGGCTGGGTAGTTCTTAAAAATATGGCTGATCTTCTGAAAAGCCAGTCACAGACAGTGCCTATACTTGTTAACAGAAGAACCAGGAAACAAAGCCTTCAGCAGTGTTGGGGGAAAGTGCTTAGCTTAGGTCTTGAACCCTCAGTTTCATAAACAAAGAAAACTTCAGGCCCCCATGGAAATAACTCACGCTTACTGAATGCAGAGCACAGAGCCGCACCTGAATAGCCTTCCCAGGAGCAAGCTGCATTAGAGATGAGGTTGTCAGTAGAGCGTGTGCTCAGTGCTGGTGCCTTGGCCAAGCCATACTCCTATGCTACTTGTTAGAGCTTCTTACTGAGTATGTACATGGTAAGGCCACCAGTCTTCTGGTGCCACTTTTACTAGAAACTTCTTCAGAAAGCATACAAAGTGATTACTTTTATTGACTGCATAAGAGTCCCTGGAAGCCGCTTTGTGTGTGCACTGCTGCAGGGTGAGCTATGCCCAAGCCAAAATTTGTTACAAAACTGCAAAGAGAGTTCTATAAGAATCTATAGAAGAAATATCCTCCAGTATGTCTGACTGAATGACATTTGGGTTTTACAGATCCCAGTAAACGATCTTGTATCCTTTTGTGCTTTGTTTGGGGGTAAGGGACTTTATTCCTTTTGAGTACTTTTGTTTATATAAATAAATAATTTCAAATGTGCAATCAAAGAATGTCATCACAAAATAAATGGAGTTTTGACAAAATTGTTAACCATGTCTTGAGCTTATATGTAATATTTTGTTGGTGCTGATCTGTGTTATAATGGAACCTGGAGTTCCATTCCAAGTCTAAACTTGGACAAACTACCTTCACTTCTGTTCTCAGTGAAGGCGGCTGTCAGAGACTCTTGCTAATACATGAAAATACATCCTTCGTGCTTCTTGTGGAATACACCTCTGAATTCTGGTAGGAAAGGGGGCATAATGTAAAGCGAAGCATAAGCCCACCTGAGTTTCCCTGGGGGTGCTAGTCACCTTTTGCAAGGCCCACTTCAAGTGAGGGTGGTCATTGATCAATGCAGTTCTCACATAAAGGCCATGTTTTTTCCCAAGTCAGTTATGTTCTATCCTTCCTCAGTTCCTTTGTTGTGGCTACTGTTGACTTTGTCATCAAGTAGAATTCCACTTAATTTAGCTATTGTATTCTTGTCTGGGTTTATAGATAACTGAGAAATATCCGAAAAATGGCATGAATATCTGACTTCACCACCACAACCATGCCAAGTGGAGCTTGTTCTAGGAAGAGTGTTGCTTCCCAGGGTTGCAAGCCTGACCTTGTCCTGGAAGTCTAACCTTGAAAAAGGGACTTTGGTTCGTTGTGGCATGTCCCACCTGTCCAGAGATGAATAGACAACCACTTCCAAGCTCTCAACATCTGCACTTAAGCACCAGCTACTGAAGTCTGTAAAAGTTACTACATTTAGTGGGTACCTGAAAGTTAGGGTAGACTCTAGGGGAAAGACCAATGTTTCTTGGAAGGAAAACATGGTGAAGTATTTACTAGTGTGGGGTACCATATGGGAGGTCTCAGTGACCACATACGTCAGTGGATATATGACCTGGATACCATATGGGACATCTCAACCTCATACATCAATGGATATATGACCTGACAAATGACAAGGATTCCAAATTTCTCTGTCTTTATTCTGGATAATCTCAAAATTCTTCACACTTCTGAGATTTCTGAGCCTCTGGAGACCGATTGATGTTTTGCGGGGAGGGGACAGGTCAGGGATAGGGCAGTCGAAGAGCAGCAGTGTGTCACATACTTGCCAGTCTTGTCCAGGCACTTGCAGTATTGAACCTGCATGGTAGTATCCTACAGATGGCAAAACAAACATTTCTTTTCTAGAATATTACCAGAAAAGATGTATTTGTTTAATAAGTATTTTAATGTAGGCTTTAGATGATATATGTATTATATTCAGCAGCTTCATATTGATCATTTATGGTGCTAGATACTGCTGGTGTTGGGCTCATTGCAGGGCATACAGACAAAGTCTTTGCAGGAGGGCTCATCAAACAACTACAACTGTATACTTTGAAATGTGTATGGAAATTCTAATGGAAGTGACTTTCTGAGTTGAGGTATATGGAAGAGATGTGGGAAAGAGGGTTACTATGGAGAGCTAAAATGTTTCACTATATGGTACTGGACTTCATTGCCAAGTGTGGCTGTGGTGCTCAGAGAGTAACTGACAAGAAGTACAGCTTCTGCCTTTGTACATAAAAGCCAACAGTGAGAAGAGCTCTGCCCTCCTCACTCATGAAACGTTGGCAACAGACTATTAGCCAATTCTTGAAATAATTTGTTGGTACAACTTCCGGGAAGAATTAGCCCTTCCTATGTCTATCATGTTGCTGCAGGTTGTGACTGAGGATACTGGGCCTTGCTTTCAGAACTGCATTATTTGAGTGCTGGATCAATAGTTCAAATGTAACAGTAATGGAATGTGGACCCACTTTCTCCCTGTGGCATGAGAAGAATATCTGAATCTGTCTTAGTAACAGATGTATATGAGCCACTCCTGGACATTATTTCTTCCTACAAATAATCTTTTTCTGCCATCTTTTGTTGGGTATCTCATATGGCCATGATTTGAGAACCTTAGAATGAATCTGGTTACCACCAAGAAAATCTTAAGAGAAAACCAGAAAGATATTAGTACACTTTCAGTAAGGTGGCAGTTAAAGATTCCAGTATAAAAGTTGAGAACTTTTTAATTCACTGGCAATAGCCAATGCCTAGGTATGATGGAGAAAAGATGCCATTCAAAATTATAGCATAATCTAAGAACAGAGGTATGGAAGTGATTACAGTGTGTCCAGCACAATAAACTTTGAGTTACTGAGCCCTCAGGAGGCCGCTGCTATTGGAATGGATGAGGATGCTTGGGTTCAGGCGGGTTGAAACTTGCTCAGTTAGTGGTATGATAAAGCCTAGAAGACAGGTCACAGCTTTGAGGTCCCTCTTTTATATAGTCTTCCCGTGTCGCTGGTGAGAAGAAAAACTCACAAAACATGAACAATCCACTAAGCTTTTATGCCAAACCAAACCTTATAGATCCAACCTGTTTTAGAAATGAGATCTTTGTGCATATAATGCAAATGAAGTCATATAGAATCAAGACTAGCCCTAAATCCACCAACCAGTCCCTTTAAGAAAGAGGTGGGAATAAAGAGTAAGAATGTTGAATCGACAAGGAACTGTGCCACCAGAAACTACCAGGAGATGGGCAGGCCTTTTTCCTATAGCTCTCATACCTTGTGCTGACCCCTTGACATGAGACATCACCTTAAAGCAGGATGAAGGTATGTTGGGAGCTATCCAGTGTGAATAAACTTGTTACTGCAGCCCTTGAAAGCTAGCAAGTATACAGTTCCTAAATGAGGAAAATGGGTGTCATCAAAAAGACCTGAAGATAAGAGACACTACCATGCTGCTAAATGGGAAGGTGTGGTGGCACAAAAATGACCCCCAACTTCCCTTTGTTGTACTCAGTACAACAAGTTAATGTTTAGGCTCTGTCTTGGAGCTGTTAACTTCTGGCATGTTCACACACCTCACAGGTTTTCTCACCTTCATTCACACATCTTTTAATGCCACGTAGTGACACTGTAGAAGGGGGTTGGTTCCGCTTCATGACTCCTTCACTTCTTATGCAGCTCTCATTCCCAGCTACTGTTTCTCTTGCCCATTTGTGTATGATCTTCTGGTCACTGGGATGCATAAGGTGGAGTCTTCTACTGCATTCCCTGCTGTACAGGGCTCAAACCTTCTGTATGTCTATGGTGAGCAAAAAAGTGTATTGTGTTGCACAGTTCAAAGAGCTAGAAAAGTGGAGCCACAGCCAAAGGAGGTGAGCAAAGCAAAGACAGAGGCATTGCAGAAGATACCCAAATAGCCAACAGGTGGAGATGGAGATACACACAGAGAGACACAGACACAAATAGGATCAAAGAAATTAAGTCACTATAATGATATGAGATGCCACTTCAAAACCTGTTAAGTTACTAAAGATATGTGTTGGTGAAGATGTGGAGAAAAGAGAACCATTACATTGTTGGAATATAAATTGATAAAGCCACTGTGAAAAACTGAACAGGTTTCTCAGAGCACAATAGATTATATAACTCAGTAGTTCCTTGTTGACATACAAGAGAGTTCCACAATAGCCCAGAGTAAAGTATAACAAAAGTGTATTTATTTGGGGATAAACTCACAGAAAGAGTAGCCATCCGCAGGCTGTGTGCACTGGAAACTGGAACCGAATTCAGCAGCCAAGAGGTCCATTTATGCTTTTCATCTGCATTGATAGAACATGGGAATGTGTTCCATGCAGCACTGTAGGGGCCAAGCAGTAGTCAGCACAAGGGCAGAACTCTGAACCATTTCTGTTTGACCAGACTTGGAATTGGTTTACAACTTTCAAATTTATTTACCTTATTATAATTTTCAGAAAGTTATTGAAGGTGTAATAATCTTGATTGACCAGCAGGTATTGCAGTTGCAGCAGTAAGGCAGGCCCTCGATCAGTACCTGAGTTACCTGAGACTTAGAATTACTAGCAAATTTAGTTAATTACTTAAGAACATCATATCCACATGTGGAGGATGTTTGAGTTTGGCAGAATATCAAGAAACCCAGAGCTTTTAGGCTGTTGTGAGCCACAAGGTTACTGGACGGAGCTCAGGCCAGGAATTCACAGATCTGAATTCATGGAACACAAGCCTGTGTTCCAGGTGCAGGGTTAGAGCCCCTGTTTCTGGAATCAGAGCCTGACCTGATCAGAGCAGGCCTGGCAGAAGCCAGAGAAGTCAGGAAGGAGTTGTGGCAGAGATCCGTGGGTGGCAATCTTAGTAGGTGGAACCAAGTAGTGTCGGTGTGGGCTATGGGAGGCAGTAACTCAGCTGTTTAGTAGGCAGGAATAAGCCACATGGGCATAGAGTGGTGAGAAATTGCCAAGTTGGTGGGTCAGCTGAGCCAAACCTTGTGCAGCTGCCCAGAGGAGTAGTTCAACTGCAGAGTGGTAACTCAGCTGCGTGGGGTTGGAAGAGTCTGTGAGGATCTGGGCAGGGCCTGGTAATGGTGTGAACTCAAGCCACATTGGGCACCAATTTGTTGGCATACAAAGAGTTCCACAATAGCCCAGAATTGAGTATAAAAAAGGTTTATTTATTTAGGGATAAACTCACAGAAAGAGTAGTGATCTGCAGTTCTCTGCATGCACTGGGAACTGGAACTGAATCCAGCAGCCAAGAGGCCCTCACATGCTTTTTATCTGCATTTAGACTACATGAGACCATGCCCAAAGTGGGCTGGTATCTTAAAGGCTGTTGGCTGAAGGAGTTCCCACAGTAGTTCCTCTTTTGGGTATATAGCTGAAGAGATATAAAACTGTGTGGTCAAAGAGATCCTTGTACTCCTATGTTCTCTATAACACTGTCTATAATAGCTAGTATATATCTACATGTCTCCATTGGATGAGTACCTAAAGCATGGACTGTGCACATTCAGAACTGGGTGTCAATCTTTCGGTTCTCATCTGTGACTGAACCTGCTGGTGGCAACCTCTGTGGATCTGGACAGTCCACTGCATAGAGCACACTCCATGGTGTGTAGGCATGAGTCGTAGGGACTCTGGGAACTCAAACTCAGAAGTGGTGACTGCAAGAAGAGGATGATGATGGGGAGGGGAGATGTTGAGCAGAAAAAGGTACCATTTCAGTTAGGAGGAGTATGTCTTACCCTCTGTGTGTTCCTTGTATTGGTTAATGAATAAAGAAACTGCCTTGACCTGATAGGGTAGAACTTAGGTAGGTGGAGAAGAGAGAGCTGAATTCTGGGAAGAAGAAAAAAAAGTCAGACACCATGGATCCGCTGCCAGAGTAAGACATGCTGCCCGAAACTTAGCCAGTAAGCCACTGCCACGTGGCGATACACAGATTAATAGAAATGGGTTAAACTAAGATGTAAGAGTTAGCCATTAAGAAGTTAGAGCTAATGGGCCAAGAAGTGATTTAATTAATACAGTTTCTGTGTGGTTATTTTGGAGCTAAGCTAGCTGGGGCGGCCGGGATGAACAAGCAGGCCCTCCTCCTACAATTAACCAATACAAGCAAAACACAGAGGGGACTCCCACATCAGTGATCTGTTGAGGCTATAGTAAAGTATTTATATTTCAAATAATAGAGTTGAGCCATGAGGGAGTGTAAATAAAGAAATAGGTTACCTGGGTGTCTAGAATGTGAATAGATGCGAAGAGAAGGAATACCAGGTGAGAAATAAGTCACAGGTTTTCCCCACATTCTGTCTGCCTTGCTGAAGAGCAGCATGAGGGGTGACTGGTCTCAGTAGACACACGGTTACAAATATGGAAGACTCTGAACCCACAGGTACCTTCATGGATACACTTTTATTTTCAGAAATAAAATACTGATCTCTAGTTTGAGACACTTCCAGCTGGCAAGCTTTCTTTGTCCCTTTGCAGTTTCCTGATGAAGGGGGAGGCAGATGTGCCCTATTGTATTTGATATGTTGCTGAAGCCTTGGAAAGGCTATATGACTTGGGAAAGGTCATCTCATCATCTATCCACAGGTCATCAATTTTGTAGCTGTCCTTCAAGCCATGCTAAGCCAAGCTACACCTGTCACCCAGGGCCCACTAATTGTGTCCTTCTGGAGTAGAGACAGCTGCAGTACTCTAACTTTAAAAAGACTTAGCATACAGTGTACTTATAAATGCATAATTGCTGTTGGGTGCTTCTGTTATTTTTATAGTTGCTAAATGCAGAAAGCAAACAGATGGTGGGGCTGGCCTGTGGATGGCATTTTATAGAAGCAGTGGCTGGTATATGACTTTCTGCCAAGTCCTAGTATAAAAGCTTTGGAGAATCTGGGAATTCAGCTATTATAAGCTAGCACTAAAGGTTGTTTGTTAAAGCTAGTACTACCGTTACTTGACTATAGTAACAACCAGTCTCTTGGAGGAAGAAATCTCCTGTGTTCAAGTTGCAGAGATCCATGGAAGTAATGGCCCTTCATCTTGTTTTTTGTACCAGAACTTAGAAAGGTGCCTGCACCACACACCCCATGAACATACAGGATGGATGAGTAAATAGAAGAAGGCAATGGAGCAAGAAAACTGTAAATGTTGGCAACAATGTGCGGGAGCAAGAGCATTGTTCACCACCGGCGGGGATTGATACAGTCTGTGTGAAGGTTTCTCGAACACCTAAAATAAGAGCTACCATAGAACCAGTTATGCCTCTCCTGGAAGTGTATCTAAGTGTGGGACTCTAAGCATGCCACAGACATGCTTACATATCATTATCACAGCACTATTCACAATCGTTAAGGTTTGAAGTCAGCCTAAGTGCTGATCAGCAGATGAATGGATAAGGAATTGTGGTATGCCTACACAATAGAACACTCTCATTAGAAAATTCACTGATGAACATGTTAAAACTAACATGGTTCTAGGAAAATGTCTCTGTGGTTAAAAATGAAATTTGTTCTTCCAGAGGATCCCTGGTTGATCCCCAGCACCCATAGGATGTCTAGCTCACAACTGTCTATAATTCTAGTTCCAAGGGTTCAATATCCTCTTTTTACCTCTATGTATATGAGCTATGAATGAGTTGCACAGACATACACACAGGCAAAACAGCCAAACACATAATAAAAAAACTTTAATATTAAAAAAAACCAGCTAACCAGTACAGTAACCTTTTCTAACACCATAGTGAAGCTTCATAGATTACAGTCATAATTGTAGGTTCTAAGGAATCTACTACAAAAGAAGAAAGTTGACACTAATGAAGCAGTGTCACCTCTATATCTTTCCCTTTCTGCCCACCTGTTCTTCCTTAAAACTTGACTCACTTCACAGGAAATGAGTGTTCATAGCACCCAACTAGCCTAACAGTGCAGGTCACACTTACACACCATTTTCCCTGGCCAGGACCCATAGCTTTTATGCAACTTTCCCTGAGTCTTAATGCTCAAATCTCTCACAACCAAATACTGAGGAAATTTGAGTGTCCCCAGTGGTTGAGATTTCCTTTGCATTTTGTAGCAAGTAGGAACAGGGAATTACAGAAAATTCTCCCAACATAACTAGAGCAAAAGAATTTTCCAGCATCATCGTTTATTTGCTCAGGACCCATACTCAAGGCTGAATTCTCAGGTCTGGCAATTACTATAGAAAGAAAATTCTAGACTAGCACAGATAAGTGGCCCAGAGTTCAAGCTATGAGCCTTTTAGGAGCCAACCCATTTGTGAGAAGAACCTCAGGGAACATCAAAGGTTTTAATGGAGACCGAGTCTTTTGCAGGAAGCGCCTCAGGGTAAACCTAGGATCTTTAGCCCTCCAATTCTGCCTAGGATGTGGTCCATCCAAAGTAAGATGCCTATTGCTTCTAAGCATCTTTCTGGAACTACTAGGTTTCAGGAGGCCCTGAAATATATATATATATGGGAGAGTGCATCAGGTGAAAATTGGAGACACATGGAGAAATACACTTGCTAGAAATCCAAGGGAAGGTCTTCAGAATTTCTACATGTTTGTTTCCTGTCTGGGATGTTCTCATGTCCACCTGCCATAGACATTTTTACTTGACATGAAGCCACCCTCGAGCCACACACACATTTCCCTATGTGTCCATCACAGTAAAGGGTGTTCCAACTGTTGATACTCATGAGATGCCCTCTTCTCAGGAAAGCCCCCAACCCAAGGTGTATCTTCGCTCATTCTCCATTGATCCCATTCAGCCCCTTTGCTTCTGTGTATCTCTTATTAGTCCCATTCTGACCTCCATTCCTCTCAACAAGGTCCCCCTAGAAGCCTATAGGAACTTACCTCCAGTCTTGCCTTTCTTATTCTCTCTCCTCTCAGCAGTTCAATGCCATCTACCTAAGATGCAAACCCAATTGTATCATCTCCACTGTAGATATTCAGTGGCCTTTCCTTGTCTGCAGCAAAAGTTCACATTCTGTACAACCCTTAAAGAGCACTGAAGGCTCTGCCCTGCTTGCAGCCTGGTGTGCTTCCCTCCTGCTCACAATGCATGTTATGATCATTTTAGACAATGGACTGTCCACAAGATCTCCAGGATCACTTCTAGATGTAAGCCTTTGTCCAGACTATGCTCTTTTTGTATGACAATTCCCCTTCTCCCTATGTTAGCTTTCCAACTGATACATGTTTCTCTAGGCCAGCCAAGATTATTCTTTAAAAACAATCCTTGAACCCACTACTGTCCCTTTCACAGCTAAGTCAGCAAGTGGCCTCTTTACTTCCTGATCTATATGGGGACTCAAGACAGAAACATGTCCTCCATGATGTTCCTGGTACCAAACTATGCCTGTTATGTGCATCTCAGGTTAAGAGACTGGATTTTAGTTCTTGCACCAAGAGGAAGGAACCTGGAAATGAGGAGTGTGGGAGTGGCTATGGTAGTCCATTCTGTGTGTGAATGTGAGTGTACTGAAGGGCACTCCAAGAACTGTGAACCTTGCATAGTCTTCCTGAGCCCTAGTATGTGAAGCATTTGGGGATAGAGAGACAAGGGTATCTGCAGAAACCAGAGTGTGGGTCAGTGAATTGAGTGGCAATAACCCATCTTGAATGTGGCTGTGTTGTCCAGCAAGCCCATGTGGCTGGGTTGCAAAGATAGAAGGAATGTTGACTCTCTCTTCCTATCACGTTTCCCTGACTGAGGTTTAGGCTGTCACTGTATTTCTTCGGTTTAGGATTCTAAAGTCTTTGAATGAAGACATGCAATATAGCTCTTAAGTGAGCTTTAGATTTCAGGCTGGACTGGGCAGCACTTGGAGCTCTCCTTTTGAGGCTCTGCATTCTTCAGCTAGGTAGCTGATAATTGTGGTTATCCAACCCAATGATGTCTATTGTGAGATTCTTCCATTTCTGATCACGTAGGCCCAATCTAATGCATAGCCTTAGAAACACACACACACACACACACACACACACACACACACACACACACGATTTAGAATGTACTACTTGGTCTGGATAGATAGTTTGGCTATTAAAAGCTGGACTCTTGACCAAAACTACAAAATGTGCTACTCAACTTTTTCTACTTTGGATTCCACTAATGGGCTTCCTGAGTGTATGGGATTGTTGGATTGCACCCCAGCCCCACTCCCCATTAAGGGCTTCAAGGACTGCACAGGAAATAGTTTTGGAAAGGTTGTATGAAACCTGACATGTGTGAACTCTGCTGTGTGCACATGCACCTGTGAATGTATGTGGACAGCTACATGATTACATGAAGAGATACCAGTCCCAGAAGAGATGGAGGAGTCCAAATTTTTGCTAGTTGTGCTCGTTCCCTAAGGCTCCTTGATTTGTAGATGGTTTTCTTCTGCCTGGGCCCACCTTGGATTTTCACTCTGTGCATGCCCCCTGATGTGTCCATGCATCTGTGTGTGTGTGCGCGCACATGTATGGGTGTACATGCACATGTGTGCTTATGTGTGTAGAGTTCACAAGTTAACATCAGGTGTCCCTAGTTATTCTCTATATTATTTTTTTAAGACAGTATTACTCACCAAGCCTAGAGCTTATCAATTCAGTTAGACTAACTGGTCAGCAAGCCCCAAGGGTCCTCCAGTCTTTGACTCTACTTCTCTCTGCTTTTTATATGGGTACTAACGATTCGAATTCTGGTTCTCATGTCTGCACAGTGAACATTCTATAGAGTGAACCATCCTTCCCTTTTGAGCTCTTTTGTTAAAATTATTTTTACTATTGCAATATGCTGTGCTTTGATTATAATCTACAAAAAAGGGAGGGGTATTCTTTGTGAAAGAATGTACAATGTGTCCACATCCTTACTGAGGACTTACCCTCTGTGTGTAAGGACAGTCCACATTAGAGGAACCACGGAGTGTGAAAGGACTCTGAGGGGTGGGAGAAAATAAGCTATTGAGGTACCAAAATGTCTCTTAGTCAGTAAAGCTTTAGACATGGGATTTTATCATTATAGATTGTTATTTATGAGAAATAGGAGATAATAAATAAAACAGTATTTGGGCAAGATTAAAATAAAGCTAGCATGTAATGGTGTACCCATCTGTGATCCTCAGTACTCAGGAAGTGGAGACGAAGAGGATCATGAGCATGAGGTTAGCTGGGTGTGTAGAAACCTTCCCTCAGTACAAAAACAGAAATAAAATGGCCAAAAATTGAGACAAAAAATAAATCTAGTTGTTAGAAAACATGTTTTGCTATCAATTTCAATTGTTTTGAAAAGATTGTTTATCCTAAACATGCTTTTCCTTGCAAACAGGAGAAAATGCAAATAGGTTTTGAAGCAAAAATATTTGGGTCTCTTTTTCTAACCACACATTCTTAGTATTCAAGGAAAGCCACAGGGCTACCCACAGGCAAAAACAAACAAACAGACAAAAAACCAAAACAAAAAAAACCAAAACACAATTAATAAAGAACTAAAATTTTAGTTCATATTCTTATCAATTCTCAATTCATTGAAGTGATTATAGTAAGATAACATGAATTGGCTTACCAACAACCAGTTTATCATTCACAGTTCACAAGGTTTTTAGATTTAGTTATTTTATGTTGCATGTATGAGTGTTTTGCCTGCATGTATGTATATATACTATGCACTGGTGCCCATAGAGGTAAGAAGGCGGAGCCAGATTCCCTGGTACTGGAGTTACAGATAGTTTGAGCCAACATGTGGATGCTGGGAACCAAATGTCAGGTGTCTGTATGGGTAACACATGCTCTTAGCCACTGAGTCGTCTCTCCAGCTCCTGGGGTCTGCTGCATAGGGCACTAGTTCCAATCATGAAGTTCCCACTCTCAAGACATAACTGTCCCCTGAAGTCCCCATTTCCTGTCACCATCACACCATCACTGCGGAGGTTATGATCTGGGGGAGACACGAGCAAACTTTAGCACAAGTAGAACCCATAGCTTTCCTGTGCCTGGGTCCCCACTTCTTCCCTTAAGTTGGTGATGCAGATCTACATCACCCTGCAGGTCTTTGAGAACAACAGACATAGGGACATCACTGAGTGCTAAACACTGACTGGTCATCTAAATTCAACCGACGATAGTGATTCTTGACTTTGGTAGGGACATAGAAGCAAACAGAGCACCAGCAAGCTCTATACAGAAAAATTAAAGCAAAGCGGGAGAAATCCCAGGGACCTGGAGGGGTTTTCATAGGAGAGTAGCAGAACTGTACAGAGACTGAGGTAATTTCTAGAACATATCACAAACTGGGCCGATAAGAGGTCACACACTCTGTACATGTTTTTTTTTTTTGGTCTGACCAAGAAACTGGCCACATGTGGTTCATATAGTACTACTGCCTTCTGTGGTTAAGTCTACTCTGTTTGTCTCTGACTTCTGCTTTGTTAGTTGATGAGTATCTGCTGGCTATTAACCCAAAGCAGCATTGCTATTTGTTGATCTTGCTTGTGTTGCTGAACTTGGAGCTCGGTGGGGTCTCCTAACTACTAATTAGACTAAGCTCATATGTTTATATAACCAGCTATGTTTGCTGTGTTGTGGAGCTAACTTCTATCACAGTTACCAAGATGGAGTTCAAGTCTTTCTTGGTTACCTCAACTCCAGCTCCTTGTCCATGTGGCTGTCTCTTTTTGGGGGTAGGTGGAGGCTTTTTAGAAGCTACGCTTACCATTTAGTCTGTTACAATGATCTGTTTTAGAAGCAAGATTATCAGAAAGGGTAGCCATGCTGGGCATACATTCCTCAGGAACAGGCCTTTATGGGAGTGAGAGCCTGCCAGTACCCACTGATTTCCTCTCATCCGGCCAGTGTGGTTATCTCATGACCAGCTGCGTGCTCTTTATTTCTTATTCCTAATGTTGCTAGTTTCGTCATTTTAACCCCATTTTTTTAAAGAGAAAAAAATGAGACTTGATTACTTTTATCTTATGTGTCTAAGTGTTTTTGCTGGCATGTGAGAATCTGCACCACACAATGTATCTGATGCTCGGGGAAGCCAGAAGAGAGCACCAAATTCCCTGGAACTAGAGTTACAGACAATTGTTAGCCTCCATGTGGATGCTGGGAATCAAACCTGGGTGTTCTCTGGAAGAGTAGCCAATGCTTTTAACAACTGAACCATCTCTCTAGCCCCCTTCTACCATCTCTTTTGAAGTTATTATTTATTTCCTAACAAAACACCAAGCTTTATGATGGGAATAGGCATCTGTGTCTGTGTCTTGTCTCCTACACCTACCCAGATCATTGTCTTACATGTGCTGTTCAGCTTTTTTGTTATTGTTCTTGGGTTTTTTGTTTGTTTTGCCATTTTAACACAAACTAGAGTTGTCTGGGAAGAAAACTCAATTGAGAAAATGTTTCTATAAGACTGCCTATAGGCGATTTGTTGATAGTGGTGTACACCTTTAATCTTAGCACTTGGAGGGGGCAGACATAGGTGAATCTCAGAGTTTGAGGCCAGCCTGGTCTACAGAGTGAGTTCCAGGACAGCCAGGGCTACACAGAGACTCTGTCTCAAACAAACAAGAGAGAGAGAGAGAGAGACTTCTTATAGGAAAATCTGTATGTCATATTCTTGATTAATGATTGATGTGTGAAGGCCCAGCTCACTATGGGCAGCTCCCTCATTCCTTGTCCTCCAGGCAGGAAGCCCTGGGTTGTATAGAGAAGCTAACTGAGCAAGCCTTGGGAAGAAAGCCAGTATCATTCCTCCATGGTCTCTGCTTCAGTTCGTGTCTCCAAGTTCCTGTTTGGTTTTTATCACAGCAATAGAAAGCTAACTAGGACACTTGTTAAAGTGTTAGACACGGGGTGTTGCTCAGTGTAAAGAGCTTGCCTACTATGTTCAGCATCCCGGGTGTGAATCCTAGCACTGTGATGAAATACCAACAATAGCATTATTAGTAACAAGCAACCCTTCAGAGATGGGAGAGGAGTGGTGTCCCCTAATCCAGCTCTTATCTGCTTACCATTTACTCATTCTTTTGTTTTCCCGGCTTTGGGGATGGAACCCAGGGCCTTCACATGCCTAACACATCACCACTAAGCTACACAGGCCCGTTTATTCTATTTTAAATGCTTGTCTATTTTTTTTCATACTTAACTTTTTGGCTTTGTCTTCTGTCTGTTTGTATGAGGAAACAGAGCATGGTGGTCATACTATGGGGTCTGTGGAAGCCCAGGCTAGACCAACTGCCCTGGATAAATGCAGTGACTCTTCCTGCCTACCTTCTATTTCTACTGCTGAGGAGAAAAAAAAAGTGAATTGACAAGACCTCCTGAGGAGGTTTCAAATTGCCACTGTTCAGAGTGTTGTCTCCAGAATGAAGTCACGGTTGTTCTCAGCCTCCAGACACCACTATGCTATGCTCTGAAAAATTCAATGGTGGTGACACACAGGCTAACCACTTGTCCCAAGTCAAAGTGTCTATTAATATTTGGGGAGTTGTGTTTAACAGCTGTGAGTTTTAAAATAGATCCAATGCCATCCCTTACCTTCTAACCTTTCATGGAAGAGAACAGATAGAATCACACAGATGGAGACCGTGAAGTCCCTTGTATAAATTCACATTCAGCCTAGGTAAGTGCAGACCACTGAACCATCTTCAACTTTTTTTTCAATACGAAGTCTCATGATGTTGCATAGTCTGTTCTCAAACTCGTGGGCTCAAGTGATCATCCTCCTTTACCTCCAGCTATCTGGGATACCAGGCATGTTCTACCATCCTTGGTTTGGCTTTGCCACTTAACAAGAATTATTCATGTGACACTGAAGTATCTATAATCACACCCAACTATACCTGCCTGCTTGCTTTTGACTTTTCCCTCCTTCTTCCCTACTCCGTCTCTCTCTGTATGTGCATCTCAGTCTCCTTCTTGTCTCCTTTACTGTGACAACAAGAACCTACAACAGGTATAGTAAGTATGTATGTATGTATAGTAAGTATGTATGTATGTATAGTATGTATAGTATAGTAAGTATGTATGTATAACATAGTAAGTATGTATAGCATAGTAAGTATATATGTGTAGTAAGTATGTATGTATAGTATAGTAAGTACGTGTGTATAATATAGTATGTATAGTATAGTATAATATAGTAAAGTATAGTAAGTATGTATGTATACTAAGTATGTAAGCATGAAGAATGACAGACTGAATCTTGCTCTTGGAGTTTGTTAGAAGGATACAGCTTACAGAATAGGAGGGTCATATTCACTCTTTTTGCTTTTCTGTTTATATTTATTTTAAATAATATTTTGATTCTTTGAGAATTTCATGCAACCTACTTTGATCCTGTTCACTTTCACCCCCAAACACCTTCTGGATTCACCCCCATCTCCCTAAATACCCAATGTTGTATCCTTTAAAAAGAAAAGGGCCTGGAGAGATGGTTCAGAGGTTAAAATCACTGACTGTTCTTTCAGAGGTCCTGAGTTTGATTCCCAGCATCCACATGGTGGCTCACAAACATCTGTAATGAGATCTGGTGCCCTCTTCTGGCCTGCAGGCATACATGCAGGCAGAACACTGTATACATAATAAATAAATCCTTTTTAAAAAAAACCAAAACCAAAACTCTTCAGTACAATTTGTGTTACTCAAATACTCTTTAAAGGCGGGGCATATGCTGGAGCATCTGTCTAGCAGAGGTCATAACCTTGGCAAGATCTAGTTCTCCATCTCCCAGCAACCGTTAGTTACCAGTAGCTCCTCAGGTAGGGGTGGGGCTTTGTGCCCACCTCCCCACTCCGTGTTGGGATTTTGTCTGGCTCCAGCTTGTGCATGGTTATCACAACCTCTGTGAATACACATGTACAACTGCCCTGTTGTTCAGCAAACTGAATTGTTGTGGTCATTCACTGCCTCTGACCCTTACACACTTTCAACCCATCTTCCATGATGACATCGAGTCTAGGAGACTTTGCAGTACAGATGTCCCATTTAGAGCTGAGTATATGACAGATTCTTATTCTTGGTGCATTGCCCATTTGTGAGTTTCAATGTTGATCACCATCTATTGAAAAAGAAGTTTCTCTAACCGGCGTTGAGATGCACCAATCTACAGGTGTAACAATAAGTAACAAGACGGATGCGATTTAACACTATAATCACTTAACAGAGTAAATTATAACCACTTAGCCGAGTAAATAGTACGCTCTCTTAGAGGCCCTATGACCTATCCAGCCTCCCAGGTTCTTTGCCTCTACAACTGTCCTGTGTTTGGGTTCCATTTCGAGCAGTGTACCGTAAGTCCAGTTAGACAGTGGTTGAGTATTCCCACGGTAATTTTGCCACTGTTACATCGGTGGCATATCTGGCCAGGCCAATCATTATTTCAGAGGACTCACAAAGATGGGTGATTACTTTTCTACTCTAGCAGTGTGGGTCGCACCTGCCAATTTTACGAAAGCTAACCATCAGGGAAGAGTCTAAATCAGCACTGGCTTGATTACTTCATAATCTGTGACTCAAGAATGTAGTCTCTTCAGCAATAGAGCTCTAGTTCCAAACTTTAGAGGACAACCAAGAGCTATGGTAATAGCCTACAATGGTTAGAGATCTATGGGACTCTAAAGGCCAACAACTCACCAAGGGGCAACCCTTTCCTTTTCGGGCTTTTATTTGGTAGCCTGTTATATATGTAGTGAGGGTGTTGATCCTCATTATTAGATATCTGAACTTTTTTGTGTGTGTGTATGTGTGTGTGTGTGTGTGTGTGTTTGAAATACTTCTATGGTAGTTGGTTCACATGTGGCTTTTAAAGAGTCTTTTATGTTAGCTATTCTTCCATGTTCTTCCTCCGTCACCCTGCCCTTCCATACCCTCCCCATTTAACACTTTTTCTCCCACTTACTTTTTCCTGTAGATCACTGCATTCTATTTTCCTCCACTTGAAATCTCCCAACCCCTGTCATGACCCCTTACTAGCTTCCTGACCTGTCTGAGTCTTCCAAATGAGACACGTACCTCTAAAGATTCAAAGCAGCATTCACTCATGAGAGAAAGCATGCAGGCTACACTTTTCTGAGTCCAGGTTACCTCACTCCGCGTGATTGTATCCAGTTTCAACCCTCTACCTGAAAATTCCATATTTTCATTTTTCTTAAAAGCTCAATATTCCATTGTGTAAATATACAGTATTTTTGTTATCGACTCATCAGTTAATAAATATCTAGGTTGTTTCAATTTCCTAGCTACGTGAATAAAGCACAATGAACATGGACAATCTCTGCAGTAGATTATACAGTCCTTTAGGTATATGCCCAAGAGTGGTACAGCTGGATCTCTTGATAAATCTATTTCTAGTTTGCTGAGGAACTCTCAGAATGATTTCCATAGTGCCTGCACCAGTTTGCATCTGACCAGCAATAAATAAGTGTGGCCATGTCTATACCAGCATTTTTTTTTAATCTTAGCCATACTGACTGGGGTAAGAGAAATCTCAAAGTAGTTTTGATTTGCATTTCCCTAATCCCTAAACATTTATAAAATATTTACCATTTCTATTCGATCTCCTGAGAACTTCTTGTTTAGTTCTATGCTGCATTTTTATATTGTTTATTTTTCTTCCCTTGATTCTTCTTATTTCTCTTTTTAGTTCTTTGTGTATTCCAGATACTGTTCTCTGTCACATGTATAACTGATAAAGTTTTTTTTAATCCATTCTGTAGAGTGTCTCTTCACTCACACGATGGTGTTCTTTGCTGTACAGAAGCTTTGTATATTTCCGTGATCCCATCTGCCAGTTGTTATTGTAACTGTAGTGCCAGAGTCCTGTTTAGAAAGTCCTTTGCTGTGCCTATACACTGAAACGTAGCTCCTACTTTCTACTCTTAAAAAGATGCAGACTCTTTAAGATACTCTTAAAAAGGTATGCTGAAGACCTTGATCCAACTGATGTTGAGCTGTGCTGGTTTGAGAGATAAGGATCTAATTTTGTCCTTCTATATATAGCTACATGGCCAGCACCATTTGTTAAAGATGCTGTATTTTCTCCAGTGTGTACCTTTGGCCTCTTTGTCAAGACGAGTTGCCCGTAGGAGCATGTGCTTATATCTGATTCCTCAATTAGATTCCATCGATCAAGTGCCTGCTTATATGGTGATATGCTGTTTTCGTTGCTACAGCTCAGCAGTACAGCTTGAAATCAGGGCTAGTGATGCCTCCAGAAGTTCTTTCATTGTTCAGGATTGCTTTGACGTGTGTGTGTGCGCGCACGTGAACTCCTGTGTGTGCACTTCCATATAAAATTTAAGACTTTTTCAATTCTGTGAAGAGCTGTATTGGAATTTTGATGAAAATTATGTTGAATATGTAGATTGTCTTTGGTAGGATGTCAATTTTAACAGTATTACACCTATCAATCCATGAGCATGGGAGGTCTTTCCATCTTTAGATATCTTTTTCAAGTTCTGTCTTCAGTGTCTTAAAGTTATTATACAAATATTTCACTTTTTTAGTTAAATTTACTCCAAGATTTTTGAAACTATTGTAAATTTGAGGTTGTTTCCCGGATTATTTTTTGATTTGGTGGTTGTTAGTAAATAATCTGGTTACTGATTTTTGTGTGTTAATTTTTTACTGCTACCTTACATAATGTGTTTATTAGTTGTAGGAGTTTTCTGGGGGAACCTTTAAGGTATTTTATATATAGAGTCATATCACCTGCAAACAACAATACCTTGACTTTTCCCTTTTCCACTTGTAGCCCCTATGTCTCCTTCACGTGTTTTACTGTTCTGGATAAGGTTTCCTGTACTTTACTGGGCAGGAATGGAGAGAGTGGGCATGCTGTCTTTTTCTTCATATTAATGAAAAGTCTTCTAATTTTTCTCCATTTGATATGCTGTTGGGTGTAGGCTTATTATATATGTATTGGCTTTATTGTAATGAATTTTGTCTCCCATATCCCTACAGTTTCCTGAAATTTTATTAGAAAAGGATGCTGGATTTTGACAAAGGCTTTTTCTGTATCTACTGAGATATTTATGTAGTTTCTGGGCTTGAGTCTATTCATGTGGTAGATTATATTTATTGATCTACATAAGTTGTGTTGAACATGTCTGTATCTCTGGGATGAAACCAACTTTAACATGGTAAGCAATCTTTTTGATGTGCTCTTGAATTCAGCTTATACACGTCTTATTAGGGGTTTCTGCATCTGTGTTCAGCAGAGAGTGGCTTATAATATAATTTTATTGGGTCTTTATCTAGTTTCAGTATCAAGATAATACTAGAGCCATAGAAAGAATTTTGGAAGAGCTGCTTCCTTTTCTCTTTTATGGAATAATTTGAGTAGTATTGTTATTACTTCTTAGAACATGTAATAGAATTCTATTCTGCATTCATCTGGCCCAGGGCTTTTTTTATTTGGGAGATTTTTAATTACTGCTTGTTGTGGGAAATTTGTATACTGTGTGAAGATGTGTCATTGTGATTAGTTTAATAAAGAGCTGAATGGCCAAGAGAGATAGGTGGGATTTCTGGAGAGAGAGAGGAAGGCATTGTAGTTTATGCCGGGAAGATGCCAGGAGACTCTGAAGAAGTTTGACATACAGAACAGAGCAGAGGTAACTGAGCCACATGGCAGAATGCAGATGAATAGAGGCTGGTTAGTTTAAATTATACGAGCTAGTAGGACAAGCCTAAGCTAATGGCTTACTTGATAGTTAGACTGTCAAGCATCACGAGGTCTTGACAGAAGGCCTTCAGGCTGCTTCTCAACCATGTTTCTCCTTCTGCACTGCCTTCTAAGTGGCTAGCCTGCCTCTCACCCACCCTTGTCCCTTTTGCTTTTTTCTCTTCAAGCCCACTTCTGCCCTCATTGTCTTTTTTTTTTTTTCTCTCCACAGCTAGAGGCATTTTTGCTTTCTGGGAAACTGGAACCTCAGTTCTGTCCCACAGAAAATCTCAATAATTAACTTTTTGGGTTTTTCTGTTTAAGAACACCATCAAGAGCAGCTTGTATAGACAAAAAGACATTCTTTTGATACTTGCACTGTGGGACTATTTCAATACACACACACACACACACACACACACACATACACACACACACACAAAGTCTTCTCATTGCAGAGATGCGGCGGTGGGGAGAGATACAATGATTTCACTGACAGGTAGGGGACTTGTGGAGTTTTGCTGATGAAGATGGCCAAGTCATAGTCTAGACCTGGCACCCACACTGAGGTGCAGATCTGTGCTTACCTCAGTGGTGCAGAAACTAACAATAAGGCCAAGATCCTTGTAGGCTGTAGGGGTGGTGGTAGTTGTTATATTTCATACAGTAGAGTGTAACATGCCCCTGGCAATGCTGAAACATGCATGGACAGCCCATTTGTATTGGGTTTCATGGTCTGAGCTGACGAGGTCTCTTCCTCAAGGAACAGTTTCACCAAGATAGGAACTCAGATCGCTGGATTCAAAGTCCAGAGCGTTAATCACTACACCACAGTAGCTGGTGCCAGTTATACTGTAGAAGGGACAAAATGAACATTTTAGGACTTCCTTCACAAGTGGCTGTGGACATTTTGAAAGAGGAAATGGCTGTGTGTTCATGTGTACATAGATGCCATGTACATACAAATGCATGCACATGGATGTCTGCCATTGTCTTTCCTATTGTCATGATGAAACACCATGCCCAAGGAAGCTTATAAAACAAAGTATTTGACTGGGGACTCACAGTTCCAGAGGGCTAGAATCTATGACCATCATGTCAAGAAGCAGGGTAGCAGGCAGGCAGGCATGCTTCTGGAACCGTAGCTGAGAGCTTACGTTCTGAATCACAGGCAGAAAGCAGAGATGAAAAACTAATGGGAAATAGCAAAGGCTTTTGAAGCCTCAAAGCCTACCCACAGAGACACCTCCTCCAACAAGACCATACCTCCTAATCCTTCCCAAACAGTTCCACCAACTAGGGACCAAATATATAAAATACATGAACCTTTGGGGTCTATTACCATCCAAACTACCACAGACATCAGCCTTAGGTGTCAGCCTCAGGTGCTGTTCATCTTGATTTCTGAGACAGCATTTCTCATTAGAACCTGGGGCTCACCAATTAAGTGAGGCTTCCCAGCCAGTGAGCTCTAGTTACTGCATGTGTCTGCCTCCTCAACACTTAGGTTAAAAGCGTGCACCCTCATGCTTGGCATATTATGTGAGTGCTGGGGTTTGAGCTCAAGTCCTCATACCTGTGCAGGAAACATTTTTCCAACTCCAGGAATAGAAAAAGTTCATTGGCTAATTAACAGACGTTTTCTTTCTTCGGCTAAAAGTAGTAGCTTCTATTATATCCTAAAATGCCTGGCTTTTCTGATGGAGACGTCCAAGCACAGCTACAAGACTGGAATGTCCTGTGAGGGTAAGAATAGCCACACAGAGGGACGACTCCTGCTTCTGGGCCCCACAGTTGTCAGGAGTGTCTCGTTGGCAAGCAGCATCGGGCCAAGCATCTCAGTGTGGAGACAGGAGAGCTGACCTCCCAGGCGTGGGAGCACATCTCAGTGTGGAGACAGGAGACCCGACCTCCCAGGCGTGGGAGCACATCTTTCCTTCCACAGCTTGGTGCTCACCTTGAAGTCCGATGTAGAAAAAAAGAAAAAAAAACATTGATTTTTCTTTAAACATTCTTGGAGCACACAGGCCTCTTGAGCCTCCAACAGCCCAGGCCTGTGACTTTCAGCAACCATGGAGAACTTGGACTTGTTGGGGTTCCTCATTATCACCTTAAACTGCAACATGACCATTGTGGGTGAGTCTTGGAGGGGGGAAAATCCTAAATCTTGTTCTGGTTTTGTTGTCTTAATCAAATTGAGTCCCTTTAAAAAGTTGATTTCAATTTTCAGTTTGTCTGACCCATTCCCAGGGAAAGTCAGCATATCACTGTTGGCGTGGGAACCCTGGCTAACTTCACAGGGTCATACCTTGCTCCCATCAACACTGGAGGAGGATGTGTGTGTGTGCGGGGCAGCATCAGTCTCAGGAAAGATATGTTCTCTCAGCATTTGAGTTCTGAATTTGAAGGCAGAATCAGGTATAATAAATGAGAAAGTAATGCTTCTCTTGTGCCTCCTCATCTACCTTTTTAGGTTTTATTTTTGAAATTATATTATAAATATGACTAATTTCTCTTAGCACTCTAACAGATCCCAAGTTTAATTTAGTCGTGTGTCGTCTTGGGGTTGGAGCTCAGGGCCTCGTCCGTGAGGTGCCGATATTCTAAGGCAAGGTGCTCAAACCCTGAGCTGCATCCCCTGCCTCTTGTGATACATTCATTGTCTTTATAGCTCAGACTGGCCTTGAACTCCCGCCAGAGCTTTCCAAGTGCCGGGTTGCAGTCTTGCATAACCATATGTAGCCCTAGCTATTCTTTTAACAAAAGAATAATAAAGATACCTGAGATTGATCTGAACAAGTCAGTTTCAGGGAGACATGGGTGTCTGAAAAACGGATGGAGAAAAGGCTGAGATTTGCTTGATGTGAAGTTGGTAGGGTTTTTTTTTCCATCTTATTTTGTATAATTAGAATAAATAAACCTGGTGTTGAAAGGTGAAGCCCATAACTTCATCGCCTCATGAAGCTTCTCTCTGGGTTTGACTGCCTTGATAAACGATAGGAGTTATTTCTTTTTTTCTTCTGTTTGTTCACAGTGACTGGATTAAGAGGAAATGAATCTTGAACGACTAGAAAAGGCAACATTTTTAAAGAAATTCAGTTTCAAGAACCCAAAGTCACAATAGCTACAGGCCCTATGATGATAGGGACCCTATAGGCTGGTATCATAAATAAGGGAGACACTGAAATTCCCACCTTCCTTCATTTGCTCAGCACAATGAAGGAAATATGCTAAGGTCCTTTAAAAAGATTAATCCCTGAGAAGGGTGAGATCGAACCACTTCATAGATTTGGTCAGCCAAAATGCTTTCTGGATCTTTTAGTCCAGGCCACACAAAGGCATCTTTAGTGCATGTTGCTGATTCAGATCTGCTCACTGGAAACATCTCACAAATCATTTCAGGGCTGTTCCCAGTACAGCAAAGGTTTAGGAAGTAAAGGTTTAGTAGTAATCCTCGCTACTGCCAGTGTGTGTGTGTGTGTGTGTGTGTGTGTGTGTGTGTGCATGTGTGTAAATAGTTGGGTGGGTGGGTGTGCGCGCACACACACACGCGCGCGTGTGTAAATAGTTGACCCTATTGCTCTGTGTGTTCCTGTTTTCCCAGGGTGTAGTAGTTAAGTACTGTGTGGAGGCAGTCTTCTGTACCTTGGACACTGATCCTTGGACACTTGCTCTTGCCTAGGCATTCTCTGGCTGGTCGTGGCGGTCCTGCTGAGGATGCTGGTGGTGGTCTTGGCAGGGTCCCCTATCTACCAGGACGAACAGGAGAGGTTTGTTTGTAACACCCTGCAGCCAGGATGTGCCAACGTTTGCTACGACTTCTTTTCTCCAGTGTCGCCGCTGCGGTTCTGGCTAGTGCAGAGCCTGGCGCTGCTCCTGCCTTCGGCAGTTTTTGGCGCCTACGCCCTGCACCGCGGCGCGAAGCTGGTAGCGCAGGGAGCCTGCAGACCCCGGGTGCCCAACCTGTCCACCGCCTATCTGGTGCATCTGCTGCTGCGCACGCTGCTGGAGGCGGGACTGGCTTCCCTGCACTACTTGCTCTTTGGTTTCTCTGTGCCCAACCGAATTTCTTGCTCGCGTGTGCCCTGCTCAGGGACTGTGGACTGCTACGTGTCGCGGCCCACGGAGAAGTCCCTCCTGATGCTGTTCGTGTGGGCCATGAGCGCGCTATCCTTCCTGCTCAGTCTGGCGGACCTGCTTTGCAGCTTGCGGAGGTCACGAGGGACCACTCAAGGGGTGAAGGACGAGGCCAGATCAGTCTGCGAAGTCCCCACACTTCCCCCTTGTCTCTTACAGGACTCTCAGGGTTGCCAAAGCCAGGGTCAGGTGAACCACGAAGGCGACCAGGAGGAGCAGGGTGCGCCTGAGTTCCTTAGCTTGTGCACAGCAGGGCAGGCAGGCGACAGTCACATTGGTCAGGTCAGTGTGTCAGGACGGGTGGAGCATTCAGATAGTGAGGCTACTTCCTCAGCTGGTGATAGATTGGTGGTGGCTCCCACAGAGCATGAGCTTAGATCCCACAGAGAGACTTCTTCGGACCTAGGGGGCAAAAACACGCGGTCGAGTGAGCTTCCCTTGGCCTCCCAGAGCCACCTGGCTCGGCATTGTTCAGCAAGCCAGTCTCTGGCTCCTGGTCGGCTGGCCACATCGGGCAGCGCCCCCCACCTGAGACCCAAAAAGTCTGAGTGGGTGTGAGGACAGTCACACAGAACCTACAAACCCTTTCCCCAGCACTGCGCTGCCCTTTGCGTTATGACAGGGCAAGATGGTGCAGAGGTCCCTTCATCCATGTTCTTGCTGAGACCATTATAGGTTTAACTAGAAATGTGATCTCCTTGATGGAGAATCCCGCGGAAACTCACCCAACACTATTCTAGGAACCTGAGGTCAAGATACCCCAGCAAACACATCTTCCGTTAAACTGCCTGCGTGTACAGGCCTCCCCTATACCTATCCATTTTGCTTAGCTTTTAAACCACTTGGTTAAGCAAAGCCTCCCTCTGCAATTGCAGAGCAAAACACCAAGATGTGGTCTTTGCCTTTAAAAAACCTTTACCCTATGGCTGGAGAGATGACTCAGAGGTTAAGAGCATTGACTGTTCTTCCCTCAGAGGTCCTGAGTTCAATTCCCAGCAACCACATGGTGGCTCACAGCCATCTATAATGAGATCTGGTGCCCTCTTCTGTCACGCAAGCATACATGGAAGGAATGTTGTATACATAATAAATAAATAAATCTTTTTTTTAAAAAAAAGGCTATAAATTGTGTCTGAGTGGTTATCTCTGGTGCGCCCCCTATAACAGGAGCAGACTGTGGCCTATGAAACCAAAATCCTACAGCAAGAGATCAGAACCTGAGATTTGTCCCACAAAAGCAACACACACTTCAGTCATGGGGCAGCCATGTGCCACAAGAGACGGCGATATTCTACGCAAGGGATCAAAGTTCTAATCTCATTGTCTGCCATGCTCCCCAGCTCCCACCACTGGTCTGGACTTCAGTTTTCTCCTTGGAGGGCCCTAGAGTAGAGTGTTCATTGTTGCTCTTCAAACTGAAGACCCTGCCAGAGTATGGCCCTCAGGCATGCTGGTATACTAAGGTTTGAAAGCAGTCTTTCCATCTTGCTAACTGCCCAGCATAGATTTTGGCAGGCTGAGCTATAATAACAAAAAAGTCTGTGTTACTATAAAAAAAATGAATGAATGAAATTTATGCCCTGTCAATGCTGTAGTATGTACGGGCAGCCTGTATATGGCAGTTCTGTTGAACTTGTCCATATTGGGTTTCATGATCTAAGTTGATGAGGATGACTGACCAGGTCTCTTCCTCATTATAACAAAATACCAGAGACAAAATTATAAAGCAAAGATATGTATTTTTTTTATAGTCACAGAGATTGGGAATTCCAAGATTAGACCAGAGAAGTCCTTTTAGCTGCTTCATAACACAACAGGGAATTCACAGAGAGGCAGATCAGTGTGCCAACTTGCGTCTCTCTTCTTCTTTTTAAAGGGCTGTGGTGGGCATGCCTTTAATCCTAGAACTTGGAAGGCAGAGGCAGTGAGTTCAAGGCCAGCCTGGTCTACAAAGTGAGTTACAGGACAGCCAGAGCTGCTGTTATACAGAGAAACTCTGTGTTGAAAACAAAAAAGATTCTTATTTATTTTTATGTACATGGTATGTGTGTGTGTGTGTGTGTGTGTGTGTGTGTGTGTGTGTGTGTGCTTGTGGAGGCTGGAGGATGGAGTCAATTCTCTTTTTCCACCATGTATTCCAGGGATTGAACGCAGATGGTCAGACTAGCACAGTATTTGTTGTCTCTGGTATTTTGTTATAGCAACAAGTAGTGCTGGATGCCTGTGGAGACAAAAGCAAAAGATCCTATAAGGATCAACAGGATTATCAAGCAGTCTGTGGGTAGCCGAGGAAGTGGTACTTATGCCCTTGGTCAGTTACCTGCTCTCAGATGCAGCAATCGACACTGGGAACTTCTCTCAAATTTCCTGGGTGTGGATTCAGTTCCAGGAAAGAGGAGACATGTGTCACATTATGGCAAGAGAAGGGAGGACTGTAGTGAAAATCCTGGGGCTCTCACTCCATGCCCATTCCAGGACCGGCTTTGCAAGGCTCTGGTGGCCCTTGCTGGCTGGGGGGGGGGGGGGATAGTTTGTTTCCCTAGGAACGAAGTGGATGCCAGACACCCTCCTCCTTGAATTTCAAGTGTGTGTGTGTGTGCGCGCCTGTGTATGTGTGTGTGTGTGTGTATTTGTAATTTTCTTGCTCCCAACATCTATACAACAATTCCTTCCTTGGAGAAGTTTAAACTTGACCTCCAGCTCCATTGTTGGTCCCAGAGAGAGGTGAAATGCTAGGATTTCATAGCTTTGTAAGTTGAACCTAGGTGAAAATCATTTTATAGGGAATTGAGAAAGTTAAAGTCAAATGTCAATTGGGTATACCTCAGTGTCACTTGCCTGGTATGCAGGAGGACATATATTCGAACCAAACACTGAATAAAACTTAGATTTTAGTAGAAACAGTCTCTTTCTTCCCCCAGAGGGGTCGGAGCGTGCCCCAATCAAATCTCTGGTTACCATCTGCCTCTTCGACTGAAAGGTCCTAGTGGGTCATCTGTGTGTCACTGGGCAGGTCTCAGACAGAGCTGCTTCTCCACACAGACACACACAGACACACAGACACACAGACACACAGCACACTCACACAGACAGACAGACACACAGACACACACACACAGAGACACACAGACACACACACATACACACAGACACACAGACACACACAGACACACACACACACACACACACACACACACACGTTCCTCAGCAGGCTAACAAACAAGACTTTGAAATCTGTGGAGTCAAGTTTAGAAAGCAGCATTTATGGAACATTGGCTTTGCACAGAAATCTACTTTTCCTTTCCGTGAAACTCGCTCTCCATATGCCATGGGCAGCCAGGACACTGAAGTGGGCTCAGCCCCAGGGCACATACGTCCAGAGCCTCGCAAGTACTCCAGCCCCAGCAAACTGTCCCCTATCTTCACAGGGCTCACAGAACGGGAGCAGGTGACATCTGCTTTACTGAGTGAATGTGGGAAGCCCACCTGATTACCCATAGAGCCTCAGAACAAGGACTCAGTCATGTGTTCCCATGAGATAGCTCAAGAGCTGAGGTCACAGTGAGCGAGCTGAGGTCACAGTGAGTGAGAAACGAATTGACATTTGAAAGAGGAGGAAGATGTTACCTGGAAAGGGTAAGGTTTGTTGGTTTTTGGTTGCTTTCAGTCTTACCAGCAGGGGCCGCTCTTGGACCATAGTTAAGATCCAATAGCTAAAGGCACTAGAACAACATGCGAACTTCTCCACATTGATACATCGCTGCCCCTTCATTTCTTTTTTCATCTTTACCTTCTCTGCTCATAGAAACCAGGGTTTAAGAATTATCCATAGTCCATCTGGGAATTCTGTTGATTTCGGTCAGCAATAGGATAGGGACTTGGAACTGAGGAATTAGGGGAGAGTGGGACACTGAACATTCTAGTTTCATAGGAAGGAGTTCACTGGACAAGACAAGAGATTGCCCTCGTGGATTTGAGATGGAGCTCCTAGTTTTGACTTTCTTCCTTTGATTTTGCTCACATGTATTTGATTCCCCCCGCGCCCTCTTCCAGATTTTCACTTAAACTGAAAGGACTTAGCTTGAGAGGTGGGCCTGTAATATAGATGACCCCCAAGACAGATGGCAGGAGCTGGCTATGCTGGAACCCTGCAGTGTGCTGCTCAGAAAGCTCTTGACCAGATGCAACAATGGGGCACTCCCTCTCCCTTCCAGATGTTCACTAAGAAGCTACAAGAACCCTGTGGCTGCAACCTGTCGAAAAGGCTTTCTTTAAAGATGCATAATGCTCTCCTCACTGGCTTGTGAAACAATACGTTTAATAGTTTTGTAGTTAAGGATCTCTCTATTGCAGGGAGGTTCCTAATCTTACTGAAACTTGATATGCCATGTTTGGGAGGCCTGCCGTTTTCTGAATAGAAACAGAGAGGAGTGGAGTAGATGAAGGAGGCAGAGGGGAAGGGGGAGGTGAGGGACTAGGAGGAGAGGAAGGAGGGGAAACTGCAATCAGAATGATGATGATGATGATGATGATATTAACTTGAAAATATATAGACTTTGCTGCAGAGGGTGGAGCCTAAGAAGTGACTCATGACACTTGGAGGAGCCCAGAATATCATGAGTGAATCCTAGACATTGTGCATTCAATTATTTACACGATTGGAGTATAGTTTTGCTTTGTTCAGACTGGGACTGTGCCCTGGTTCTTTGCAAGCCTGTCAGAATCACCGTACTGTAATGGCCTCTGCATTAACTTCTGCCTCCAGATCCCCACTCTGTTTTTAGTTCTCTCATTATATAGGGCCTCTAGAACATCAGCATGTCTGTATCTTCATGCCTATATCTTCATTCCCTCATTTACAAATTAAAAAAAGTCACTATTCTGAGAAACAAGACACCAGGTTTATGGAGATTTCTCAGTTGCCTTTCAAGCAGGAGGGCCTGAGTTTCCTCTCCAGCACAAAATTCGGGATATGGTGGTGCATGTGTGGAATCCTAGGACAGAGGGAGATGGATGTGGCTGGTTCCCTGGGACTCAATGTCCAGAGACAAAGCTTAATCAGTAATTCATGGACCAGTGGTAAGCCATGTCTCCAAAAACAAGATGGATATGCCTGAAGAAAGACTTGGGAGGTTGAGTTCTGGCTTCTCTATGAGTGTGCGGGTGTGTCCACATGCACAAACACACATACACATACACATGTGCACACACACTACATGGATCGAAGAACCTTTATGATTTAGGAAGTAAGAACCCTGTAAATTGCCAAGGTTATTCCTATTCCTGTGTTTACTGGTCATCTTTTGTGAGCAGAGTATTGAATGCCTTACAAGGCAGAGACTCAAAACAAATCAAATCATATGCTTTAGACCTGAACGTTTCAGCATAGACTTCACTATTCTATAAATAAGCCATATTAGAGTGAACAGCAACACTACCTGTATAAACTAAGGGAGCTGTGCTGCTCTCTTACTCAGCTGGGAACTGGGAAGGGCAGGTCTTACCTCCTGCATTAATAAAAGACTATGCTGCTTCCCTTAGGAAATTATCAGGGAGCTAGTAGGCCATCTGGTGCAGGACAATTCTGCATTCTGTAAATTATGTTTTAAATAAATGCTGATTGGCCAGTAACCAGGCAAGACATATAGGCGTGACAATCAGACAGGAAGTAGAGGTGGGGCAATGAGAACAGGAGAATTCTGGGAAGGAGGAAGCACATTCCTCCACAGTCTGCCCAGATCACAGAAGAGGCAGGATGTGACTGCCCCACTGAAAAAGGTACTAAGCCATGTTGCTAACATAGATAAGAATAATGGGTTAATATAAGTTATAAGAGCTAATAAGAAGCTTGAGCTAATGGGCCAATCAGTTTGATAACTTATGGCGACCTCTGTGTGATTTTCTTGGGGACTTGCCAGCTGTGGGAACTGGGCAGGACAGAAACCCCAACAAGCAGCCCCTCCTGTTACAGGCATCAGTATTATCACACATTCCCCCACTTCCCTCTGCATGCCCCCTTCACAACAAATTACTCCATGTTGTAATCATGGTCCAGCTGAGGTTTGACTGAGGCACCCGTAGTTGGCCAAGGCTGTAATGGCTTGTTGCCTAGTGAGGTGGTATCAGGGGGTGTGATAAACATTTTAGAGGTGAGGCCTTATGGGAAAACCCTAAATTGTTGAAGACCTGATCTCAGAAGGGATTATAGAGCGTCGGCCTTTAGCTCCCCCTGCTCACTGGTTTCTGGGACTGAATGCTCTTCCTGAGGTACTCCCATGACTACTGTGGAAGTTCTTGTGTGAGCTGTGAACCAAATGAGCCCCTCTTTACTTCATAAGCAGGCTGTGTCAGGTATTTTGCTACAAAGATGGGGAGATGACTATAACTATGCCCTTCAGGAGGCCCTCTGACAACCTTCCCTTCGTTTCAGCAGTGAAGACCATGGAATCTACCAGGAACTTAGTAAGTTGACTCTGACCAGTTCCCTGTACCCCTGGGAAGATAAAAGTTCAGGGAGGTGATGCAACATTATTAAAATAACCCGGCTGATGTGCATCATCTATGGTTCCTCTCCCCAGATGGCTTTCGCTTTTTTCGGCTAGAGCAGAAGTTAAGCAAATGAGTCATAGGAAAACACCAAGTGTTTTCAACGTGTCATGATTGTTAAAGTATGATCCTGGGGATACAAGGATCATACCTAAATATAATAAAAGCAATATACAGCAAGCCGACAGCTAACATCAAATTGAATGGAGAGAAACTCAAAGCCTTTCCACTAAAATCAGGAACGCGACAAGGCTGTCCACTCTCTCCATACCTCTTCAATATAGTGCTTGAAGTTCTAGCAATAGCAATAAGACAACATAAGGAGATCAAGGGGATTCGAATTGGAAAGGATGAAGTTAAACTTTTGTTATTTGCTGACGATATGATAGTGTACATAAGTGACCCCAAAAACTCTACCAAAGAACTCCTACAGCTGATAAACACCTTTAGTAACGTGGCAGGATACAAGATCAACTCCAAAAAATCAGTGGCCCTCCTATACACAAAGGATAAAGAAGCTGAGAGGGAAATCAGAGAAACATCACCTTTCACAATAGCCACAAATAGCATAAAATATCTTGGGGTTACTCTAACCAAGGAAGTGAAAGACCTATTTGACAAGAACTTTAAGTCTTTGAAGAAAGAAATTGAGGAGGATACCAGAAAATGGAAAGATCTCCCTTGTTCTTGGATTGGGAGGATCAACATAGTAAAAATGGCAATTCTACCAAAAGCAATCTACAGATTCAATGCAATCCCCATCAAAATCCCATCAAACGTCTTCACAGACCTTGAGAAAACAATAATCAAGTTTATATGGCAAAACAAAAAACCCAGGATAGCCAAAACAATCTTATACAATAAAGGAACTTCAGGAGGCATTACCATCCCTGACTTCAAACTCTATTACAGAGCTACAGTATTGAAAACAGCTTGGTATTGGCATAAGAACAGAGAAATCAACCTTTGGAATCGAATAGAAGACCCGGATATTAACCCACAAACCTATGAGCACCTAATTTTTGACAAGGGAGCTAAAGGTATACAATGGAAGAAGGAAAGCATCTTTAACAAATGGTGCTGGCATAACTGGATGTCAACCTGTAGAAGGATGAAAGTAGATCCATACCTATCACCATGCACAAAACTCAAGTCCAAATGGATTAAAGACATCAACATTAGTCCGTCCACTTTGAACCTGATAGAAGAGAAAGTGGGAAGTAGTCTACAAGATATAGGCACAGGAGGCCTCTTCCTAAGCAGGACCCCAGCTGCACAGACAATAAGAGAAACAATGAATAAATGGGATCTACTGAAACTGAGAAGCTTCTGTAAAGCAAAGGACACTGTCAGTAAGACAAAAAGGCTGCCTTCTGACTGGGAGAAGATCTTCACCAACCCCTCATCAGACAAAGGTCTGATCTCCAAAATATACAAAGAACTCAAGAAACTAGGCACTAAAACTCTAATTAACCCAATTAAAAAATGGGGTACTGAACTGAACAGAGAATTCACAACAGATGAACTTCGAATGGCCAGAAGACACTTAAGGTCATGCTCAACCTCCTTAGCGATCAGGGAAATGCAAATCAAAACCACTTTAAGATACCATCTTACACCTGTCAGAATAGCTAAAGTCAAAAACACCAATGATAGCCTATGCTGGAGAGGATGTGGGGTGAGGGGAACACTCATCCATTGTTGGTGGGAATGCAAACTTGTGCAGCCACTGTGGAAATCAGTGTGGCGGTTTCTCAGGAAACTGGGAGTCAATCTCCCTCAGGACCCAGCAATTCCACTCTTGGGAATATACCCTAGAGATTCCCTAGCATACTACAAAAGCATTTGTTCAACTATGTTCATAGCAGCACTATTTGTAATAGCCAGAACCTGGAAACAGCCTAGGTGCCCCTCAATAGAAGAATGGTTAAAAAAGGTGTGGAACATATACACATTAGAGTTTTACTCAGCGGTAAAAAATAATGACATCTTGAATTTTGCATGCAAATGGATGGACATAGAAAACGCTTTACTGAGTGAGGTAAGTCAGACCCAAAAAGAGGAACACGGTATGTATTCACTCATAAGTGGATTCTAACCATAATTTAAAGGTCTTCGAGCCTATTATTCGTGATCCTAGAGAAGCTAAATAAGAAGACGAACCTGATGAAGATTATTTACCTATCCACCAGGAGGTAGGAAATAGTCAAGAGTCCCAGGTAACCTTGGGTGCATGGGGGGGTGGGTGGGGTGGGAGGGTTGTTGGAAGGGGAGAGGGTTAGAGAGAAGGGAGTAGGGGAGGAATGGAGAAAGTTCGGTTGACCGGGATGGGAGGAAGGGAGGGAGGATGAATATGGGATCAGGGAAGAATATATTTCAACTAAGGGAGTCATTTTAGGGTTTATAGGAAACTTGATTATATATGGGATCCCAGGTCCAAGGAGAGATCCCCAGATTGTTCTCTGGACAGAGGAGAGGGTCCCTGAACTGGCCTTGGCCCATAACCATACTGATGAATATTTTGCTTATCACCATAGATCCTTCATCTGGCGATGGATGGCGATACAGACGGAGACCCACATTGGAGCACCGGACTGAGCCCCCCAAGGTCCAAATGAGGAGCAGAAGGACAAAGAAAATGACAAAGGACTGCGAGGGATGCTATCACCCACTGATACAAGGGGTCGGATCTAATGAGAGTTTACCAAGGGCAGTTGGACTGCGACTGAACGAGCATGTGATCCAACCAGATTCTCTGAATGTGGACGGATTCTCTGAGTGTGGCTGGCCCGGAGTCTTTCTGAGAAGCCATTGACAATGACACTGGGACTGGTTTCCTCTGCATATACTGGATTTTTGGGATCCAGTCTGTTTGGATACTCACCTTCCTGGACCTGGAGGGAGGAGGGACGAACTTGAACTTCCCACAGGGCTTGAAACCCTGACTGCCCTTAGGGACAAAGAGGGAGGAGGAGAGGGAGGGGGGGAGTGGGAGGGTGTTGGGAAGAGGGGCGTAAATGGAAACTTTTATAATTTAATAAAATTACTTTAAAAAAAAGTACAATCTTTTTTTTTGACACTTGAATCATCATGTGTCATGATGACACATGATGATTCAAGTGTCATCAACGTGGTGACAATCAGTATTCACCTTTCAATAATAACTCTGGAATACTGTCAAAACTCCATAATTATAGACACAAGCTAAGGCAGTGGTTCTCAACCTGTGTGTTGAGTTCCCTTTGGGGTTGCATAGTTGATATCCTGCATACCAGATATACATTACAGTTCATAACAGTAGCAAAATTACAGTTATGAAGGAGCAGCAAAAATAATATTATGGTTGTGCGTCACCACAACACGAGGTATTAAAGAGTGTAAGGTTTCTGACACAGGAACTGTGACAGAATATGGTGTGTGGCACAGTCAGATTCAGATACCAAGAGTAGCAGGTCAGGGAGTAGCTTTCTTCATGTATCTGTGGCTTTTAGAAGCCAAGAAAATAAACAGAGATGCTAGTAGCATTACATATGCTAATGGGACCATCAAAGTTCAACAGGATAAAGGGTCACCGGGCATCAGATGCAGAGATTATGGGCTACCAGGAACCTCTGCAGAGGTCTATCTCATGACCTTTCTGATAACCCTGGGAATTTTTCTAACACCAACATTTCCTGGAACCTTATTTATTATATTTATTATATTATTATACACTACTGAGTTAGAAAGTGCATTGTCTCCTCCTTCTTTATATCCCACATCCCTCCTGGTGAGAACAGGGAGGATATACTTTGTTCCACATTCCTGAGTCTTTCTAGGTTTGGCTAGTAAACAGTCATAAGGAACTTCTTTCTAATAAATGCATGCAGTCCTGGGGATGTAACTCAATGGGTAAAGGGCTTGCCTAGCACACAGGAAGCCCCCAGTTCAGTCCCCAACACTGTATACCAGGCATATGGGCGCATTCTGTAATCCTAGGATGTGGGAGGGAGAGGAAGAGAGATCCAAAGTTCAAAGTCAGTAATATGCTCGCTGCCCAAATATAAGGGCTAGGTGTGATGGTATGAGCCTATAACCTGACACTGTGAAGGTGACAGAAAGATCCCTGGGGCTTTGGAGGCAGCAAGTATAACCTAACTCAAACAAAAAAATGTGATTGAGCAAGGTTCCACTTGCATACATGCACACATATACATAGGCTCATGAACCATCATCTCCCCTAAAGACAAAAATAGTCAAGGTCATTGTTTGTTATATAGTGGTTTTGAACCAGCCTAGGAAACAGACAATCCTGTGTCAAAAAAGGAGAGCAAAACAGAGTAAACAAACAAATGCAGACAGCACATAATATCTGAGAGAAGAAGTGCAGAAGGTAGGGGTCCCACGAAGGAAGGGCACAAAAGGAGAACAGGAGGGACACCAGGGATACGCTTCATTCACTTCTCAAACTGGTTCTCACTCCAAGTGTGGTGGGCACCCCTATCTGATGGTGCAGGGGCGGGGAGGTGGCGGTGAGAGTAGGCCCAGATGCATGTGTGTGGTGAAACAGGCAAGGCAGAGGACACAGCAACATTGTCCTGTAGTCTCAGGAAAAGCCTTGATCGTATGAGGGAAGTAGCCGACAATCTAGCTGGGATTAGAACCTTTGGTTGCTACCTTGAGTCTTCTCACCGGAGCTAATGAGCTCTTTATAGTGGGGTACTGATGAATTTCAGCTACACCCCGACTTTATTGAACTTGGAATCGTCTGTGTAGGCTGGCACAAAGGCTCCTTCAGTCAACAGGGGGAGCCGAAGATCAATGCCCTGTAATCCCTTTTGAGATAGTGTCTTCAATAGTTTAGGGTTTTCCCATAAGGTCCCACCTCTTAAAAAAAATCATAATTTTTTTTAAGGCAGAATAAACACCTGTTGATCTTAAGAGTATGTGAGCCATTTAAAACCTAAACTACTTCAACTCAGTTATTTCCTTCATATAAGATTCAATTTACTTGCATGAGGGTTGTAGAATTTTTCTGGTATGGGGAGTAGCAGGCCCAGGATAAGGCTGCAGCATTTTGCTGTAACTCTCTATGTTTTAAGGAAGCTTGCTTTATCTAAGCTTTTTTTCCTTCTTTTTTAGTGGTCTTGAGGGTTGTCCTGGGGCTTTGTGTGTAAGGGGCTAGTGGTTTCCAATCGGCCTGTGTCCTCAGCGTCTCATTTTGTAAGACGTTGGTCATTGTAACACCCGATTCTGTGTTACCCTCTCGGCGCCTCCATACAGATCACGAGTCCAGGCAAAGGCCTGGAGATTGAAAGAAACACACACAAGAGACCTGGGTCATTTGAAAAAAGATCAGCCGAATGCCACTTTATTCAGCTTTTTGCAGAACTAATATACGAGGACCCCAGTAAAGGAATTCCTTTCCAGGCAGGGGAGAACCTGGCACCGCAGGAACTCCTCCCAGGCAGGTGGGAAATTACCATACCAAAGATGAAGCAATGCCCTACAGCTAAATCACCAGGCTATGGCAGAGTGAGCACAGGGACTAGCAGGAAGCTTAGCTGGCTGACCAAAACTGTCCTCTAGATGCACCCCAGGGAGCAAGAGTAGACAGGCCCTACAGGTCATTGAGCCCATCCTCAAAAATGTGAATATCACAGGACTTAGCTCTTAAAAGTAGCCCTGAGGAAGTGTGATGGTGCACACCTGCCACTCCATCACTCAGGTGAAGGCAAGCCCACCAAAGTGCAAGGGTAGCCTGTGCTACACAGGGAGCCCCTGCATCACAAAAGAAGCAGGAATGCTAAGCTGTAAAAATTTATCCTATACTTAAAAAAAAATGCGATAAAAATAAAGCAACCAGATTTGGTGGTTCACATCTTTATCCCAGGCAGAGACTGAAACGCCAGTTCCAGGTCTCCTGGGGCTACATAGTAAGACCCTGTGGCAAAAAAGCAAAGCAAACATACAAACAAACAGGGTGAACGTATCTTTGCAGCAAGTGAGGTTTTTGTTAGTGTTTGTTGACTTTTTTTGGGACAATGTCTCCTGAAACCCAGACCAGCTTCACTATGGAACCCAGAATAGCTTTTAAGTCTCCATCCTCCTCTTGGAATTGCCTATACTCTGGAATTACAGGGTGGCACCACCACTGTTCCCGCCTTGTCACCTATGCCACCCCGGCTTACCACGGGGAGAGGGGAGTATCGTCATAGGAACCATGTGTGTTGAAATCCGAGGGCTGTGCTGAGCCAGCGCTGGCCCTCATTGGCACTAGGATAGCTGGCCCTGCCCCTTGCTGGACACTGCAGCAGAAGAGCTGGCAACACCCTGCACACAGGGAGAGCTGAGCCCAGAACTCTGGAGAGATGGCCCCACCCCTCACTAGCCCCAATGGCATCAGCCTATGAGAGTTGGCTCTGAATGGCCCAGACTGACCAGCTCAGCTACCATCGAGACTCATCTTGGGCCTTAGCTTGGCCCACCGTAACATCTGCCCCATCTATGACCTGCTGGAGTGCTTGTAGGAACTGGTTCTGTGGAACAATAACCGTGAACCTCTATGACTCTGGGCAGCAACAGCACATCTGAGAAGAGTTTCCGCGAGGGCCCAGTGGTGGTGATGTACCAGAAGCCAGAGGCCTTGAACCGGACCAGTGATTCGTTGCAATGGACATTTGCGGGTGGGGCTAATTGGCCAAAAGGGTAGACTGTGTGAGACACCGCAGCTCCTGATACCACTGGGAAGAATGAAGAGGTGCTGGAAAGATGGAGGATCGAGGTAGGTCTTTTGCTCAGTTTGTCTTTAATTTGAGGAGGGTGTACTGCAGAGGTGAGGGACAGACATAAAGGAACTGGGAAGTGAATTGGATTGGGGTGCATGAGGTGACAATTTCAAAGACTCAATAAAGTCTTTTTGTCTTTTTTTTTTTTTTTTTTTTTGGTTGTTGACACCACAGAAGCTCCACCGTAGGTTCTCCACACAGCTTCCAGGCTGCACTCCAGCCGGTCAGCATCTCCTCCCCAAGCAGTTGTTTACCCTTTTTTATACTGCTGGAAATGTATCCTATTTGTTCCCTCAAATGTGTGAAAGTTTCCCTTCTCTCCTGGAAGGAAAGTTTTTATTCAGAAGAAAGTGCTATTCAACAATTAGAATGTTGTTTCTTTTCTGTTTGACAGCAACCATAACAACCAAGCAAAAGCCAGGCACTTCTAATCCAAGCATTAGGAAGTGGAGGAAGGTGGGCACAGCTACTCAGATTCCCTGGACTTGCTGTACGATTTACCTATGACATGAATTTCAGGCTAGTGAGAGACCCTGTTTTCAATAAAAAGAAAAAAGAAAAAATTCCTTAAAGGCCTGAGAGCCCCCAAGGCTGTCCTCCACTCTCCACACCCAAATGCACAGACAAAACAAATGGGTGCTTATTTTTATTAAAATATTCTTATTTGACACATAACCATAACATATTTACGGGGTATGGTGTAACAAACAATATGTACTGATCAGATCAGCGTTATTGCTGTACTTGTGACCTGTCTAAGTCTAATTTCTGTTACTATAATGCACACTTGATTAAAACCAGTATACAGAAAGGTTTGTTTGGTTCCCAGTTTGGAGATGTCAACATCATCCCTGTTGCATTGAGCCTGTGATGAGGCTGTGGGTCATGGTAGAGACTTGTGACTGAGCAGAACCACTCACGTGTAGTGGGGAAGGAAAAGAGACATTCAAACTGGGTCCCATGGTCCCCTGAAAAGGCACCCCAGTGACCTCGAGAATTTTTAGTAGTTTGCTTCTTCCCAGTAGTGCTAAAGTGGAGATCAGACCTTTAACACGTGGGCATTTGGGGACCATTTAAAGTCCAGACTATTGTAGTCATATTAATCATGAAGAGTCTCTTGTTGGAGATTTCTAAGGCCCTCTCTTTAGGGACTTGAAATAGTTAATTGCTGTCATTGTAGCCTGCTGATGTAGGACATCAGCAGATTCTCAAAAATCCTGCACCCCCTTGGTTGGTTTCTGTAGCCAGGCTTCCTCCCACAGAACTAGGAGGAAGTTTAGCAATTGAGAAGTGAAAGCAGGCTTGCCATGCAGTTAGTAAAATGCTTACAAAAGCAAGCCTCACTTTCTGGACCTTCAGTGAAGAGCTAGAGAAAGAGTGGATTTCTGCACTTTACGTAATGTTTTTCTGTAATTACAAAGCTGTGATGACATTCCATGTCAGATGAGACAGGGAGGCCCCCCACTCACTGCAGGGTTTGTTCCTGGTACTGGAGAGTCATGTCATTCCCAGGGCACAGCGCTGGTGGTCACGTCTAGATGAACTGGTTTCAGTAAATACGGATTTACTAAGCAACATATTTACTAATTAACATATTAAAATGGTATGTTACTCATAGGCTCATAAGCTTAACAAAAATTACAAATCGTGTATCCTGTGTGCATAATTCTTTGTTTTATTACAGAAGAGAAAGGCTTTAATACTGGCCTGCTCTGTGAACAGCCAGGCCTAAAGTTCCGAAGTTCCGTCTTTGCACCAGATGGGGGCACTCTTGTTTTCTCCCAAAATTTACTTCTTAGAAGTAGGAGACAAAAAGGGGTAAGGAAGGTGTGTGCATGAGAAATATGATCAAAATGTATTATTTACATGTATGAAAATACAACAATGAAATAAATTGTTGTTAATACATGCTAATAAATAAAAAATTACTTCTCAGTGACAGGAAAATACTACTATTCTAAGTACCACTAGTTTTCCTTTTCTTGTTTTTTTCTTGAGATCGGTTCTCACTGTATGACCTGGCCTGGATTCACTAAGTAGACCAGGATGGCCTTGAGCCCATGGAGATCCTCCTGTCTCTACTTCCTGGGTTGCTGGGCTTGTACCACCACACCAGCTGATAATCTCTACTATGAATATTTATTTTATTCAATCATATCTATTGATTTTTCATCAGAGTTGCCAGCAGTAGTTTTAAAAAAAATGTTTAATTCTCAGATGGAGTCCCTAAAATCAATCTCTAAATTTATTGGTCTAGGATACAGCTTGGACAGCAGTAAGGTATTTTTTTGTTCTGTTTGTTTTGAGAAAGGATTCCTTTACCTTATGATCGCTGACTTTCCCTCCTGAGTGCTGGGGTTATAGACACATGCTGCCATCAAATCCAGACCTTTGTGTGTGCGAGACACACAGTCTACAAACTGAGCTAGTTCCCCAGCCGTGTTCTCAGTCTTCTGAGCCTCCTAGGCTCTGATTCAATTTCCCGACTGTGGAGACTATAGGCATGTGTCACCACCATGGGCTCTGGCTTCAGGAGTTAAAAAAATTACTCCAAGGGCTTCTGACAAGTGAACAGAAATAGGAACTACTGCTGGGGCATGGTGTAATTAGGAACAGGTTTTATGGGAGCAAAGCAGCAGATACAGGCTTTCTAACTTAGTGTAGAATTCTCTGGAGGATTCAATAAAGTAATAAAAACAATGGTCGTCCCAGAGCGTGCAAAGTCATGCACAGTTAGCTCTTCAGTTCATGTTCATCCCAGCTGTGCTGGGCCTTGGCTCTTTATCTCTGCTCTCTGGCTCTGCATCTTTCTCTGGTTTAGTGTCCGTCCTTCCCAGGGACCACTATCCTCTCAGCACACTTCCACGGTGATAGCCTGTGCTGCTGCGTGGTCGCCGGCTCCAGCTGTTTCCTGCACACTGGCTCCCAGGCATTTCAGAGCCCTTCCGCCTCACCTCCCAACCCTCTATTGCCTTCCTCCCGTGGCCCACTGAGGCACTCTCTGCATGGCGCCTGACTCTGCTGGCTAGGGCAGTCTTTTCTGTATCTGGCCTTTCTTCCCAGTGAAGTCTCCATCGGGAATGACAGGATGGCTGTGAACATGATTTGTGAGGACTCAGAGAGTACCCTCCGTCAGCCAAAGACCCAAGGGTCAAGCCTGTCAGAGACCAGGTGGAAAGTGTGTGACTCTGAGATACGCTGGTACCATGAGTCCTGACTCTTTAGTTATGGTGGCCCACAGATGTGGACTTTAGATAGAAGAATGGGCAGTGGGAACAGGTACAGAAATGGGAAGGGCAAACAGTCTAGGCCCAGCTTACTCGAGATAGAGTGATTTTTCACAAGTGCATCAATTACTTTTTGTTAACCTACAGCAAGGACTATGTCAGACCGGTGGTAATTTGAACAAGAACGGCTCCCATGCTTAAGTGATGGAACTATTTGGGAAAGATTAGAAGGTGTGGCCCTGTTGGAGAAGTCATTGGGGGTGAGTTCTGAGGTTTCCAATGCCCACACTGTTCTCAGTTCTCTCTCTCTCTCTCTCTCTCTCTCTCTCTCTCTCTCTCTCTTTCTCTCTCTCTTTCTGCCTTGTGGCTGCAGATCAGATATGAACTCTCAGCTTCTGCTCTAGTGCCTTGCCTGCCTGCTGCCGTACTCCCTACCATGATGGTCATGGATTCTAATCATCTGGAACCATGAGTCACCAATCAAATGCTTTCTTTTATGAGTTGCCTTGGCCCTGATGTTTCTGTCAGGGTAACAGAAACATAACTGAGATCTCCCCAGGACTTTATATGCACTGACACATGTGTGAGTGGCTGCTTCCCCTGCAGCTTCTGTGTAATCAGGCCTAGACACTGAGTTCTGTGGACCCATGATGATGGGTCGTCCCCCTTCTGCTGCCATCAGTTAGGCCCCAAAATCGGGAAAGAAATCATCGTGTGTGGATCACACAGGCCTGGTCACCCGTATGTCCTCCTTCCTGGGCGGCCAGAGCAAACCAGAACAGTTGCTCACCCCACCCCATCCCACCCCACGGCTAGCCTCCTTTTCCAGTCCTCTCCTTGGTGTGTTCCCTAACACCTGGTGGATGACAACTGAATGCATCCTTGTGTGACTCTGAAGGACATCCCATGGGCCAGAAGATCTGCTTCTCTCCAAGGAAATTGTAAAACACGTCACAAAGCAAGAAAACGGTATCCTTTTGCCATGGAAGTGGGGCATTATGTATCTGACATTACATACATTGCCATTCCTTAAATAAATAGTTAAATAAATAGTAGTTTTTAGAGTTTAATTCTTGAGATGTCAACACAGGAGAATTTAATTCAGTTGAGGCTCATAAAACTGTGACTGTGTGGCAGGGATCTCTTGTGGCGCCTTACCCTGACACAGGTCTGGGGTGTTTTTCTTAAGAAGATGGCTATAGAATTCAGAATACAAATGTGTGCAGGTCCACTGAGAAACAGAACCAACACTCTCAAGATTTTATTTTTTCAGAGTCTTTAGTCCAAGGTTGGTTTCAAACTTTATTAGTAGCTGATGATGATTTTGAACTCCTGATGGGGTCACAGACATGTGCCACTATATTCATAGTATGCAGTGCTGGGGGTCAAACCCAGGGCTCTGTGCATGCTATGCAAGCCCTGGAACAGCTTAGCACTTCCCCCAGCTCCATCATGGCTTTTCAATTAAGAAATCAGACTGCTCTCGCCTGTAGTTTCTGAAGCCTTGTTGTACCACAAGATGGCAGTATAGCATCAACCTTTTAAATCAATAACGGGCTCCTGGCCCTTGTCTTGAGCCTCCCCAAAATGTTTGCAGGACTCTCACAAATTGATCCTGTTCTGCAATTGGCTCTGTATGATTTCCTCTTAGTTAGACAACCTGATTTCCTCTCCTCAAATGTTGAAGTGTTGCAGGTGCCCACAGCTCTGTCAGCAAGGACGGTTAGAAATGAGGCTGCAGGCTCTGTTTTTCTATTAACTTCCGCACCTTCTGTTTACAGCACTTCCAGGTTGCCTTTACTGCAGAGCAAAACCAAAAAGCATTCAGCAAGATTCCTCCCGCAAGTGACTTCAACAAGCTTTGGCTTCCTGGTGCCGTTAATCACAGTAGATTTTATTTACTTTGCTCTTCTGGGCACACAACAACCACATTGCCTACCCTCAGAGATTTGATAAGTCTTAACACTTTTTAAATGTAGTAGTTAAGGGCAGGCCTATATAGCTTACAGTGGTTTCTGGGCTATTTCCCTGTCCTTTGTCTAATGCACATGGGCCTGGAAAGGTCCTTTACTTTTCCTGCCCTCTCAATCAACTTTGGGTATCATTTGGGTGTTGACAACTTTTGATTCATGTCTCGGCTTTCAAAGCCCAGTGGTTCGGTGCCAGTCCCTGAACCCAGTCAGTCTGCTGATTGCAGCAGCGGGCCTTTTCCACTGACCGTTCCCCGAGGGGAAACAGTGCTTTTTCTTGATTCATAAGTTTGTTAAGTTGTGTACACTTATGGCCATCTTGTAAAAGTTATCACATATGGCATTTTATGAGTGTACATGGAAAGCGAGTGTGCTAAGAGCTTCAAAGTATGACAGCTCCCCAAAGTCATAGCTGGAAGTCATCACCAAGAACACCATTATGTCAGAAAAACCAAGTCAACCAACAACTCTTAGCTCTTTTCTTTTCTACAGATGATAAAGCCCTGCCCTCAACTTTGACCTTATTACTGAATTTGCAGAGTTCATGGCCAGTTTACACACACACACACACACACACACACACACACACACACACACAGAGCACTCAAGTCAGTGTGTAAGTTAGATGGGAGTGCATTTAGGTACCTAGGCCACAAAACAGCAATTATTCAATGAATAAAACTGCTGGCAAGGTGCCCAATGTTTTAAATTAAGATGGGCATGACAGCTGAAGCTTGTATTCACATTACATCCTAATTTTAAAAAATCCAGTTAACACAAATAGTGACTTTGGAAGGGAATAGAAAATTAAAAAATAAAACACCAATACTTCTTCAATGAAGGTCGATAAAATAAGTAGTCATCTTCTTATGAATTCAGAATTTTAGTTACTAAAGGAAAACCAAACTGCTAAGAAGGGCACCCAGGGCCCCTCCCCATCCACAATGCTGGACTCCAGTTATTAGCAGGGTAGCTGCCAGTTTATCTTGATTGACAGGTTAATAGGGGACCTGGGGCTGTCTTTTCAATATGAACATATAACCTTACCAATTACTTTTAAATTATTGCTAATCTTCCAGAAATTAAAAAAGCCTAAAGAAGAAAATTATCTGAAAAATATCTGCTGAAGAAGCATTTCCTGCAAGTGGTTTGAAAGGTCCAGTTCAGAAAATTTACCAACATTTAGTCAATAGAATTTACTGAGGATTTTTTTTTTAAAGAAAAACTTGTAGTTTATAATAGTTCATTGGTTCAATTAGGAGTGAAAAAGAAGGGAGTTTTGTAATGCAATTGTCCAGCAAAGGAAACCGCTTTAAATTGGGGGATTATGTGCACAGACCACCTGTGGGGCATTCAGAGCCTTTTCTACAATGCACAACCCAGGCCTAGCTGCCTGCGGGCTGGCTAACAAAGCCCTGGGAAGCTGCTGAAAAGGCTGCGCGCACTTGCGCCTCTGGTCTTCACTAACTGTTACAAGTCTTCGTCTCCTCTCTCCCTCTCCTTTTTAAAGTAAAAGTCCCACATCCCTTTAATGGACGAGCGGTAAGGCTCTGCGGTGGCCAATTGGTCTGCACCAAGAGGAGCCAGGCAGCAGGGAAAGAAACTTCAGACTACACAGCACATTCGGAGAGGAGAAAAGATCAAAGTTTTTCAAACTCAAAAGACCAAGTTCCCTACAGATTAACCCTATTCATTTAGCTCCTCTTAAAGGAATGATGTGCGGAGCCACTGGGCAGACAGGTAAAAAGTTCAACAATTGCCAGCACATTCTTCTGCTGATTCAACAGCCTTCTGTTCAAATAAATTAGCTTAGTCTTGACAGAGGAACAATAGCTTTTTTCTCCAGGAAAAGCAGCACACTTGGAATACACAAGCACGGAGCGCTATTAAGAAGTTAACCCATTCGTTTAATCTGTTAGCTAGCACCTGCCCTGCTACACCAGATTGTGAAGTGACTTACAGAGTAGAGATGACCCGTGGCTTCAAATACTAACCTCCAAAGTTTAGAGTGTGGCCACGTCTGTAAAAGGTCAGGACTTTCAAAAATCACAGACAGGAGATACTCAATCAAGTAGGGCTGCTGTTTCAAATTAAACGACATTATACCAGCCAAATAAACGGGCTGGGTGGAATGGCAGCCTTTGCAAACTGTCCATCCACTCACGCCACACATGCCAAGATGAGCTGTCACTCACGGGTCAGCAAAGAGAGACCATGAAAAACACCATCTTTGGGGAAGGTGCAAAAACGCGATTTTGATTTCAATTCAACAATGACATTTACTTTGCTAACAGTTTAAGAACTAGAGATTAACAGGTAATTGTGTCCATGCCTAAAGTCAGTGTACAGAATGGCAAGCCAGAAAATGTCCATTTCCCCACATGTCCTCAGCAAGCATCAGGGGGACAGTTCAGAAGACTCGGGGGACAGGGTGGTATTTAAATCATTTATCAAAAGTCATTTTATTGACAAAATAGAATACTTATATTTGTTCTTACAGGGGAAGCCTCTAAACTTTTTACAAATAATGTACACGTTGTATATCTTTGGATATATACATATTTTACACTTTTTCTTTTCTTTTTTTTTACAATTTAACAAATAATTATATAAATACATCCTCTAATGTAAGAAACCCGTATTTACTTGGGGTGTATAATTAAGACATCTCTTGTTTATTTAAGGCATCTGCCTGGTCATTAAGAATACCCAAACCGTGCAATCCCACAAGGTAGCAGTCGTCCCTCCTCCAGGGTGTGAGGAGTGAATTTATGCAGGCGGAGTTGAGGGTGAAGCCGTCCCTCCGGTGAAGTCTGCAGCTTGACCTCAAGGCTCAGCCAGGGTACCCAGGAGGGTTCCAACTCTCCTAGCAGACTGAAACCGTTGCCTCAGGGAGGCGCTCCGGAGCGTCGGAGGGGAGGGGCTGGGTCTGGGAGGCTTCAATGCCAGGTACTTTGTTCTAAGGGAGTCATTTAAGTCCCAGCGGCTAATGGATACCATTAAGAGTTCATTATCATGCTAATAGCAATCAACACGGTGAAGGGGTGGGAACCCCGGCCTGTCTGGGGTCCCTTAGCCGCCCTCGGGCTCCCCATCCCCCACCCCTCTCCGCCCCTTCTGGGCGTCCGCTCAGGGTTCAGACCTGGGACAATGGCATCTGTTTAGGGTAAGACATGGAGCTGGCCGTGCCAGATCGCCACGTCAGGCCGGTGCTGACGTCGCTGTAAAGAGATCCCCCGCCTCCGCCGGGTCCCCCACCCCCACCGGGCCCGGGACCGCCGCCCCCCGGGCCGCTGCCTCCGGCTCCCGCGCCTACTGCTGCGCCCTTGCTGGACCAGCAGCAGCGGGTGCACAGCGCGCGCCAGGACTCCAGAGTCTTGCCGGACCAGACCCACACGCCCGACGTGATGCCAACCACCAGACACATGAAGTACTTGAGCATGAAGACCGCGTAATCCGGCCTGCGCGCTTGGTCAGGCTGCAGGTCCCGAAGGCATGGGCAGTTGTGAGTGGCCTCCCAGCGAGGACGGTTGTGCTGCTCATAGAAAAGGCAGGCGACAACGACGGCGGCAGGCACCGTGTAGAGCACGGTGAAGAGGCCCAGGCGGATCATGAGCTTCTCTAGCTTGTGCGTCTTGGTTGGGCCTCCTTGCTGCTTGATGACAGAGCGGATTCGGAACAGCGACACGAAACCAGCCAACAGAAACATGGTGCCAATGAAGAGGTAGATGACCAGTGGGGCTAGCACGAAGCCGCGCAGGTTGTCTAGGCTCTGGTTGCCCACGTAACAGATGCCCGCCACCGGGTCGCCGTCCACGGAGCTGAGCGCCAACACCGCGATGGATTTGACGCTGGGCACCAGCCACGCGGCCAGGTGGAAGTACTGTGAGTAGCCCGCGATGGCCTCGTTGCCCCACTTCATGCCAGCCGCCAGGAACCACGTGAGCGACAGGATTACCCACCAGATGGAGCTGGCCATACCAAAGAAATAGACAAGGAGGAAGACCACCGTGCACAGCGCGGGACCGGTGGTCTCATAGCGCACGTGCTGCTCCACTGCTCCCAGCTCCTCGTACTCGCCGCGCGCGCCCGGGCCGCTCGCCCCCGCTCCCGCCGCCCCCGCGCCAGCCGCAGCGGCGCCGCCAGCACCCCCAGCTCCTCCCGCACCCGGAGCGCCACCGCTGCAGGCCACTTTCTCGTGCCCTGCCACCAGGCGCACCAGGTAGCCGACCGATACGAAGAGGTAGCAGGCGGAGAGGAAGATGATGGGCCGTTCCGGGTACTTGAAGCGCTCCATATCGATGAGGAAGGTGGAGACGGTGGCGAAGGTGGAGACGAAGCAGAGCACCGACCACAGGCCGATCCAGAAGACGGTGAAGGCGCGCTCATCCTGACTGAAGAAGGGGTTGTGGCAGGGCAGCGCGCAGTTGGCGATCTGACCCGTCTTGACGCGGTTGTAAAGCGGGTGGCGTTCGTTGGACACGCTCACCATCGGCGCGCGGCACTGGCACCCAGGCTCGCAGGGAGCGGCGCCACCACTAGGGGGCCTCGCCTTCCCGCCGCGCGAGGGGGGCACAGCCGCCGTGTCCCCGCCGCCCCTGCTGCCGCCGCCACGGTGTGGGGGCCTGGCCCCTGGCGGACGGCCGTGGCCGCTGCCTGAGGGCGGCTGCTCGCCCGGCGGCGGCGGCGGCAGGCGGCGTGGTGGGCTGGGCGCGGCAGTGGTGAGGTCGGTGCGGTTGTAGTCCATGCACAGAGTGTCGGGGTTGCCCTGCTCAGGCAGCCGGTCGCAGCGCATGCGGTCAGGCCAAGCGAAGCCGTACTGGCGCATGAGCGGCGCGCAGCCGGCCTTGGCGCGTTCGCACACCGAGCGGCAAGGCGGCAGAGGCTTCTTGTAGTCTTCCAGGCAGATGGGCGTGTACATGCTGCACAGAAAGAACTTGAGGTCGGGGGAGCACTGGATCTCCACCAGGGGCCAGAACTGGTGCACTTCCAGGCCCGCCTCATCTTGTGTGTCGTGGTTGAACTGGTTGGGCATGTAGGTGTAGTTGTAACCGATGCCCTTGCACAGCGGTACCGTGATCTCTTGGCATGCCAGCTCCTTGGCTGAAGCGGCGGCGGCGCCGCTCGAGCGCTGCAGCAGCGCCAAGGCGGCTAGCAGCGAGGTCACTTCCAACAGGTAACCCCACTCCATGCTGCGCGCCGCGGCCCCACGTCCTCCTCCTCTAGACGGCGCGCAGAAGGGCCGTAGGGGACCCAGAGAGAAATCGGAGGAAAGGGAAAGCAGGCGACCAGCAGGTCTTGTGCTGCTTCTCCCTGAGGAGCCGAGAATCTGCCAACAATCTAGCCCTTTCTGGGCAGCGTTTGTGGCAGCAGGGTCGCAAGCCTAGGCAGAAGTCGTCCGGCCCTCCCCCCAGTGCCTCTCCTGGGGCAAGGGTGACCGCAGGCGCGCCAGAGTTCCACAGGGTCTGTCCTACGCCCTCCGGGTCGCACTCAGCCCTCCCAGAGCAAGGTGGTGGCCCCTGGGCTCATCGTCCAGAGCTCACGCAGGTCCTCCTGCACGCCCAGCCACTTCGCGTGGCGCCCAGCAGCGAAGGCTCAGAGGGCGGCGCGCAGCAAGTTTCCTTTCGGGCCGCAGTCAAGATGGCTGTGCCTGGCCGCTCGCTTCTGGGGTCAGACCTAGCGGTCCCTCTCCGGGCCCCGAGGGTTCATGTCCGTCCCAGGCTCCACCGCCACTGCCAGAGTTCCGGGCCCTCCGCTGATCAGGCCGCCGCCTTCTCACTCCCGCGTCGGTCCCAGTCGGTCCTCCTGCAGCTGCCGCCAGCGAAAGTCCGCGTCGCGTTTTGGCCACAGTCGGGTAGGGTGTGCAGGGTGTGCCTTCTTGCGAGACCGAAAAACAAATACAGAGCAAAAGGCAGAGGGGACACCTGAGGGCCGTGGTCCGCGCCAGCGGCTGCCTCCACCTCCGCAGGAGCTGCTCCCTTCGCCCAACTTCCCGGCTTTGGTCGGCTTGTGCCTCCAGGCCGGCTCATGAATATTTATACAGCCTGTACTTGATCTCCGCCCCCTTCTGGAATCGCCAATCACTGGGCGATAGGGCGGAGTCTATGCGCTCTCAAGGTTCTGCCTTCCTTAAGGAAGTCCGTAGTTACGCGACTGCTTTTCTGGCTTTGGGCGGGTGGAGAGTTTGGTCACCTTGGGACTGACCGCGCCGAGTGAGTTTTTACCTTGACTATCTCCACAGAGCTCTGCGCTTCAGAGATCTAGGTCGCATTTCTCCGAGTCTGCACCTGGGTACCGTGACAGTGTTTTGGCAGTGAGTGCACCTCCCGTGACTCTCTGAACCTGTTAAGATCCAGCTAGTCTCGGTCCATGAACAACACTTGCTGTTTCTGGAGGGTCTTGGAAGCGCAAGGAGGGCTCCAAGGCTGATACAGACACGGAGCTGGGGTATTTGGGGAGTGATGCCCTTTTGGGATTCTCATAACAAGGTCTTTTCAGACTTGGAGATTTGGGAATATAGTGCGACTTCTGTTGCGGCTAGATGATCAGGTTTGGTCAAGGGCAGCCCATGAGTGCTTAGGAGCCCTGCCTCTGTGCAAAGAACATAAGTGTTCATTGCTGTGTGAGCTGGGGCATCCCAATTCCTTACCTAGAAAGTGGGAATGATCAAAACTGATGTCATTGGGGAGGTTGATCTTTGGTTGAGACAAAATATATAAATATATGAAGCACGTGGACCCAGTTCCTCCTTTCAAACACAAACTAAGACAGACACACTGACAACTACCACTGCATTCCCAATTCGCTTGCTACTTTTAAGACCATGCGCCACCTATCTAAAAACTTAACATGTGTTTGTAAGCGCCTCCTTTTCTGCTGTGAGAGGCGGGGCCGCGCCCTAGCGGGGCCGCCGGGACCTTACTGCGCTCAACACCCAGAATCTGAGGAGCATTCAGCAGCCGCCAGCGCTTTCAGCCTCCACCTTAAGAAGGGAGGGGGGTGCGAGGGGCCAGGGCTTGGCAGGTTCAGTTACGCTTGTTAGGACGTCCCAGGGGGTTGTCTTTCTCCTAGAATGGAGTGTTTATTTTTTAATTGATGTGCTGTTTCATTTAGCGCTTGTATGGAACTCATGCTGCGGCTGTAATTACTGTAATCTCGGGAATAAGCATTTCAGATAGCCAGGAGGGTGGCGGTGGCGGCTGCGCGGGCTCTCTCTCTCTCTCTCTCTCTCTCTCTCTCTCTCTCTCTCTCTCTCTCTTCCTCTCTCTCTCTCTCCCTCTCTCCCTCTTTCTCCTTCCCTTCCTTCTTCCCTGCCTCTTCCCTGTCTTTCTCTTTCCCTCTTCCCCCTTCCTCTTTTCCTTCCTTTCTTTTTGTTTCAGGAGTTTTGCTCTTTGTCCGATTTCATACCAGGAACAAGTGGAAATAGAGAACAAAAGTTTCGCAGGAGTAGAGACAGAGGCGGACTGCAGGTCCATTCAAGGCCATGCAGGTTTTGGGGGTGGACTTGTGGTGGTAGTGTGTGTGGGGGGAAGATGGCAGTTAACTTTATAAAAACAACCTTGTGGCAAAACAAACTTAGCGACCTTGGTGTATCATAAGTTAAAGTACTCTGTTTTCCTCCTGTTTTCTGCGGCTCAGTGCAGCAGGCTCATAGGAACAGCACCTTCTGTAGGTTTGCAGAAATACCGCCCCTGCGGTTTCCAGCAGGATTTTGCCCTCGCATGCGAGACTGCAGGGTTAATAGGTACATCCCACCATCTTTTAAAAAATTATTTATCATTTTAAAGTCGAAATCTACTTAGCATCTTCACATAGTGAAAACACATTTCCCACTCTTGGAAACAAGAACTAACTTCTTCTAGAATCCAGAATTCAAAGCGTCTGCGAAGTTAGCTGATTCAGCAGAAAACGGGCCAGAAGAAAAAGCCAAGCCTTTACTTTGTTATTGTTTACTTTTCAGTCGATCATTCCCTTCGTTGGAGTTCCAGTACGAGAGTTCTAACGTGGAAAACCTAGATCTGCATTTTCAGGGTGCCCACAGGGTTGCCCCCCACCGTAATGGGCGCAGGCACTACACGGATCTGGGATCCGGCTCTTAGGCGGAGGCAGCGCCTCCAAAGGACTGCGCAGGCGCAAGAAGCCAGGACACCCCCACCCCACCCCACCCCCGCGCAAAGACCGCAGGTGGGAGGAGCCAACTTTCCAAAAGCCACACTACTGGCGAAGTTTCTACTGTTTTTCTTCAGCAGAGAAATGTCAAATACTGAAGTTTAGAATTACAGTATATAAATTGAATAGAGTTAGGTAAAACAAACTGACATTTGAAAACTGAGGCTGAAAATCGTTGATTTTGGCTTTCGACTGGCATTTAAATTTTTTTTTAGAGACAAAATGAAGCTTGAGGATGTGGAATGTGGAAAGTTTGGGTAAGAATATTAAGTTCACATGAAATAACAAGCAGATAAAACTTCAGACTTTCCAAAACCATGGGCTATTTGAAGACAACTGATTTGAGACATCAAGGCACATGTAAAAAAAATGAATGGAAATTTACTTTTAATTGAGAAAATACAATAATAGCATTTAACAATATTACTAAAGGGCTACTTAGTATTTCAGAGTAAGAAGAGTAGTGTCTGGAGCCAGTGAACATATAAAAAGGCAGGCACAATAAGAGAAATCAAAATCATTACACACACATGTATAAGAAAACAATAATTTTAAAAAGTGCAACAACTGTTATTTTAGGGGTAAAAACAGTTTTAGGAATAACAGAAAATAGAAAGTTTATATTCCATGTCCTCCAGCACAGTAACAAATACATTAGCTTTCCACCACTATTGCTGAGGTTGCAGTTTGGGGACAGGGTTTTTAAGTTCCTCAGGTCAATTTCCAGCACTTCAAAACAAAGCAGAAGTTTCCATTTAATACATATCAGAAACAGGAGACAGCCCACTTACAGAAGAAAGGGTTCTCTTGTCCCATAGTTTTGCAGGTTTCTGTCCAGGGCTGACCCCAATAATCTTGTGGTGAGTCCACATAACACTGCAGGGAGTGTGGGGCAGAACTCATTTCATAGTCGAAATACAAAAGACAGAAAAGAAGGGGCCCTTAATAAATTCCCTTTAACCACATGTTCACATTGAGCTGAGAATCTTTAAGGATGCCAGTTGGGGTATTTTATATCCCATGATAGCAAAGTTAAAAGGCACACATCTACATCTGGAGAAGAAAGGCTTAGGAAATGTGGACCACTCTGGAGACTTCCAAGAGTGTCTGATCGATGTCTAAGCATTTCTGGGGAAAGGATATAAGGATGTGGCTCCATGGTGAAGCACCTGCCTAGCCTCCTCAGCATGCTGTGATCAATCCCCAATGCCACAGAAACAAGGGACTGGATGTATATAATTTACTTAGCATGTATGTTGCTCTAGACCCACCAGACCCATAATACTAGACACACTCCTGTCTGTAGTCTCAGCGCGGGGGAAGAGGAGTCAGAAGACCAGAAATTCAAAATCGCCCTCGACTATGTTACAAGTTGGAGCTCAGGTCTGGCTACAAGTATCCCCATCTTGAAAACAAAAGTAAAACAAAACACGAGAAAATCCTGACATAAGAGAGATCCTAAAATATATGAATAAAATGATATGTTCCAAAGAGTATATGGAAACTTATTTTATAGCTAACAAAATTTCTCAGGTTATCCCTAACATCAATTTTTTTTAAAAGCTTATGTTCCTTCAGAAGAGTGATCAAGCATTATACTGCTAGAGAATATGAAGAGTGAGGAGTCTTGGTATGTTTAAATTCAGTCTTTCTAAGGACATAAGCAGAAGAAAAATTGGAATGAAGTGGTCTTACTTTCACATATGATTAAATGAACAGAGATGCTGTTGTTTGGTCTTCAGTGTGCCCAGACCCCTGCACATTAAAGATTTGGACACTACCATGATGTTACTGACAGGTAGTGGAAGCATTAGGAGACTGAACCTGGTAAAAGGAAGTTAGGTCACTGGGGGTGTGGTCTTAAAAGGGGATATTGAGACCCCAGTGTCGTCTCCTCTCTTTTCGGTACCACTGTGAGGCACTCTGTTCCAGCACATACTCCATGCTGTTCTATGCAGTCTTGCCATATAGGCCCAACCAGTTATGAACTAGAATCTCTGACTCTTAATCTCTGACTCTACCATGTGTTGGTAGAGGCTGCTCGTTCATTTCCTGGCCGCCCAGACCAAAAATAATCACACAGAAACTATGTTACTAGCAGTACTGTTTTGTCAATAGCTTAAGAGTATTTTCTAGCTAGCTCTTATATCTTAAACGAATTCATTTCTATTATCTGTGTATCTCCACATGGCTGTGGCTTACTGGCATGGTTCCGGTATATCTGTCTCCAGTGGCGCAACATGGCTTCTCACTGACTCCACCTACTCTCTCTCTATCTTTTCCAGCCTGGCTATATTCTGTTACGCCATTGGCCAAAAGCAGCTTGTTTATTAACCAAAAAAAGCAACACATACAGAAAGACTTCTCATACCATCCATGTTCCCTCTTCTAAATCGTTGATCGCAGATCCATGTTAGTATAAAAAGAAGTGGAGCCCTATAAAAGGCGCTCTTATTTTTTAAACTTTTCTATTTTCATAAGATCTACTAAGAACTCTTCCCCTCTACTTTCTTCACCTCTAGAGAGAGTCCTGTGAGAGGAAGGACTCTCACTGTCTCTGGTGTGACAAGGTCCATGTGAAGAGGGCGTCAGTTTCTGGGTGGCACACACACTACTTCGGGTCTGGCACTCACTCTACATATACCTGCTATGTTTGCAACAGAGATGGCACTGCCCCGAGCAACCTTACAATCACTCTAGGATGTGTCTTAAGAGATAATAAATGATTCTTTTTGTCACTCACAGTAGATTGGCCAGATGCATTGTATGAGATGCACCAAGTATTAGTTTGGGAGATTTGAGGTATTGTAAAGACCTAAGAAAACTGGCTTTGGCCAAGAGGCAGCTCAGATTTCAGTAAACTCAGAAGGAGAAATCTCAGTATTGGTTCCTTAAGTCATTCACAGATGTCAGGCCTGCCACCAGCTTGTTGGCTTCCCATGGAGTTTATTGTCAAACTTGAGATAACACCAGCCAGAGCAGGAGTTGTGACAAGTGCTTGCACTGGGAGCCCCTATCTCCTTAGAAAAAAAAAAAGTCTGCTCTGAAACCAGAACTGCTTCTCCTTAGAGTACCCTACTCTGAGAGTGTTAACGCCAGTCTTAGGTGACATTGGGATCTGGTGACAAAGAAGGACAAAGGGGAACACTAATAGTATCGGCTATACATTTGATGTATTAAAATATGAGATTTGAAAGGTGGGGAGATGGCTCAGTTGGTAAAGTACCTCCTACACAAACATTAAAATCTGACTACGTATCTCCAGGCACCCAGATAAAAGCTAGGCAGGGGAAGTAGAGAGCAGAGATGGTGGATCTCTGAAGGTCACTAGCCAACCAACTCAGCTAAACTGATGAACTCCAGGACTGGTGAAAGACATTGTCTCAAAATGTAAGGTGGAGAGACATTGAGGAGACACTCAGTATTGAACTCCAAACACATATGCATACATGGGAGCAAGTACATACAGAACACACTTGCAAACACACACACATACACACCACCTGAGCATGTATGCTTACTTTCTGCCTTTCCTCCAATACACAAAGAAATGAACTTTTAAGCATCATCACTGGTCAGTAGCCCTAACTGTCCTGGATATTTTCCTTAGGGTCATGAATTAAGAATGGCATACGTTTCTGGGTGCTAATGGCACTTGGCTTTAATCCCAGCACTCAGGAGGCAGAGACAGGTGACTCTCTGAGTTTGAGGCCATCTTGGTCTACAGAGGGAGTTCCAGGAAAGTCAGGGTTACACAGAGAAACCCTGTCTCGAAAAAAATAAAACAAAATGTTGAAGAAAACTTTGATACCAACAAGCTTCTATTTTTGAGGTTTCCTGAAAATCGATGATCGGTCAGTTGTGGGCTCTGTATTAACTGCCACCCACTGCAAACAGTGGTGCACCTTGGCGCAGAGAAGAAAAGACTGTGAAGTGCTCGTCTCGAAATAGAACATCTATTTAATACCTGATCTATCCAAGGCTCAGGGATTATCCCAAAAGAGTGGCCAGAACAATCACAAGAGTCAGAGGTAGCTGAGAACTGCTGGGAAACGGTATCTTCTGGTCATGGCAGGGTTGGTACACACATGCACTCACAGTGGGTATGACTATGTGCACAAGAACTCCACAAGAGCCAGTCAGCCAAAATACCACCATAGGTGGGAGTTGTCTGGATGAAATCTTACCTATATCTGAGGAGCTATGGGTTGGCTGTTAGGGAAGGGAGAGAGTCGTGACCTCTGACAGGCTGCTGCCCGTGTTCCTGTGGATTGTCCTGCAGCCACGGATGTACGGACAGCGCTGTTTCACATGAGTGTATGAGGATGGGTAGGGGATTCAGACAACTTGGAAGGGAGAGAATGGGAAGCAGATTTGGGTAAAACACATCAGATCCATATATGAAATTCTCAAACAACACATTTTGAAAGTGGAAAGAAATAACAAGCTAAATTTTGTCCTTGGAAAAATTACCTTATGTTGGATGTTGCCACATGCCTTTAACCCCAGTGATTGGAAACAGGGACTCATTGGCCAGTCAATCTAGCCAAAATACTGAGATTCTGGTTTAGTGAAAAAGATCCGAGTTCATCAAATAAAAGGAAAAGAAGAAGGCATCCTGGAATCAATCTCTGGCCTCCACCATGTGTGCAAACAAGGGCACACACCTGCACACATGTAGACACATTCACACACACACACACACACACACACACACAGAGAGAGAGAGTGAAATTTAGTTTAAAATATGTTACAGTTGTTTATGCTGTGGAATATGTGTTTAATGATACAAAGATGTGTTGCTTTCGTTTATGGTGCGCTTGTTTAACTCTGTAAAGCTGTGTTACTTTGCCTGCCTAAAACACTTGATTGGTCAAATAAATAGCTGATCAGTCATGAGCAAGGCAGGAGAGGGATAGGTGGGGCTTGCAGGGAGAGAGACGAAAGAGGAGGAGGACAAATTTAGGCCCCAGAGATGGGACCGAGAAAAGCTCGGAGTGAGGAAAAGAGGAGTATGCAAGGAGCCAGTCACCCAGCCACATAACCTACCACAGAGTAAGAAGGGAAGAAAGACTTATAGAATAAAGAAAGGGAAAAAGACCAGAGGCAACATCTAGAAGAAGAGGAATTTATGTTCAAAAAGCTGGCTAGAAACAAACTAAAGGCTGAGCATTCATAAGTAAGAATGAATCTCCATGTATTTATTTGGAAGCTGGGTGCTGGGCCCCCAAAGAATACACACACACACACACACACACACACACACACGGGGGGCGGAATTACCTTGCTAACATCTAATACGTGTTATTTTGTACATTTTTACAGAAATTACCAAAGGGCAGAGTGTGGCTTAGCTACCTTCCCCTTCATGTGTTATCAGAGATTACTCAGGTATTTTGGCTGCTCCACTTCCTGGTTTATGTCTTTCTCTTTGATTGGGATGACCAAACCCACTGCCCCACAGTGTCCTTCTGAATGAGCACCTGTGGTTTTTGCTGAAAAGAAGGGCTGGGTAAGGGGGATAAGGTTTTACCTTTGCAGTTGGGAGGCCACAGAACTAACCTTAAAACTCTCAGTGGTGCCAGCATCAAGTATCCTTGGTGGAACAGTCTTCTGGTTTTTTTTTTCTAAGCTGCCCATCCACTGCCTATGACATTAGGTCATCCCCTGATATTGCATGTCGACACAAAAGTATTAAACTAGTTACAAGCCAAGGAAAAGTGACTGAAGAAGGCTGTGTGTGATGTAGAGAAGACAACGTCCAGGCCAGACAATCTCAGAAGAGGCTGGAAATGTGGCCAAATCTATTTGCATTAACTATTTTTTTTTTCTGTTGCTGGGATGAAACACCATGACTAAAGGCAGAAGCAAAGGTTTATTTGCCTTATGGTCCCAGAGGGATAAGAGTCCATCGTGGCAGGAAAGTAAGACTGCAAGCATCAGCCATGGCAGCTGAAGTAGAAGCAGGACACAATAAACTGCTTCTCCAGCAGCGCCATATCTCCTAAGCATTCCCAAACAGGGCCACCAACTCAGTCTCAGGCTGGTGCTAAGGGTCACGTGGTTGTGACTTTTTTTTAATATGGAACTCATGTGGAATGACTGTAGATATTCAGCTGCAAAGCTGGTGGGGAGTCATTCACCTAGGAAAGATGTTAGGAGACAAGTAAATGTTCCTAGAGGCTGAACCAGGGTCCAATCAGGCCTGGCTGCTGCTCAGTCATTGAGGGAGACGAGGTCCAGGTGCGTGGGGGAGCGGCTGAAGGTAAGCTGGCCTTATCTAGCTCGTATGATGGCTGTGGCTTTTCCTGGACAGAAGCACTTGCTTGTGTTTGCACCTGGCTGAGTCTGTGCCCTTGGTTGAGTTGCCTGGAGTGACCACTCATGATCGGTAACAAGAAGCCTAAAGGTCCTAAAGCACCCCATCTCGACCAGACGATGGCTGTTCATCCTGCTGGCCTGAGCTATTGAGACCCGACTCTCTCCATAACTTCCCTGTCAGCCTCCACGGGTTTGGTTTGTTCTCCTCATGGCTCCCCTGTGACTGTGACTGAAGGTCAAGTTTGACATTAGGACATGTTACTGTCCAGAGGCTGGGAGAGGCCCTTGCTGTTCCTTGGCCTCTTTTTTAAGAGTCAAATTAACGTCATACCACTTCTCATGGGCCAGAATGGCGTGGTAAACCACACTAGTGAGCTCTGGCCTGGCCATGGCCATCATTTGAATGATATGACTTTGTTAATTGGGAGAAGGGTGGTGGGGTGGCCCTAGTAGTAACCATGGTATCTGCTCAAAGCCAACGCATGCCACAACCATCAACACAGGCCAACACTTCTTTGGGTCTCACTTTGCTGTCCATGGCCAGATGTCTTTTAGCTCAGAAGTCCTTGAAGGCATTTCTGCACCAAGAATGTTATTAGCCAGACTGAAATCCTATCTCTCTTTTCACCATAACCATGTGCAGGTGTACTCTGTTGAGAAGGTTCTGGTTGTTTATCTCATGAGCATGAAGTGTTTGTGTAAAAAAAAAAAATCTTTGCTTTAGCAATATGATGGCTTATGGGGTGGTGGGACTGGACAAAGGACAAAGAGACTTGTGGAGCAGAGGGACCTGGGTGAATATACAGTGTTGGGTTGTGACCCACCTCACTACCTATTCCTCTGTAGGGTAGTGATAAAAGGAATATCTTATTCCCCAGCCAGGAAGTATGCAGGGGTGAGGTGCTGCCTGAGATGAACGGTTATCTGTCACCTATGTGTTTTCCAGAAACTCAAGGTCTGAGGAATGAATAGCTTCTAATATTTTGCAGTGTGCAGAACCAAGAGAACCACATGGGTGTTCCAGGCTGTTGCTCAATCCAACCCCACAAACCAATTTTCTTTATTTTCAATGCATTTTATTCTCTCCCTGTGTGTGTGTGTGTGTGTGTGTGTGTGTGTGTGTGTGTGTGTGTGTGTGCGTGTGTTCTCGTGCGTGCATGGGCACGTGCACACATATATGTGGGAGTCAGAGATCAGCCTTAGGAGCCCTTCACCTTGGTTCATAAGATGGGGGTTTCTTACTGGGACTTGGGGCTCATTGATTAGGTCAGGCTATCTGGGCAGTGAACTTCAGGGATCCATGGATATTTGTTTCCCCAGTGCAGAGAGTGTAGGCATATGCCAGCACTCTTGGATTTTTCTGTGGGTCCTGGATATAAAAATCAGGTCCTCATGAGTATATGCCTGCAACTCGCTCTGTAGACCAGACTGACCTTGAACTCACAGAGATCTGCCTGCCTCTGCCTCCTGAGTGCTGAGATTAAAGGTGTGCACTACCACCCATCCATATTCTTATTTTACATCGCTCTCTGTTCTCAGGAAAAGGTTTTGGCACAGTATCCGCTTTCTGAACTCAGTGGCCATCTTCCTTCTTGTCTCCTTAGTTTGGAAGATGCTTGCTACTGAGTCTTGTCTCTTCAGAGAATGTGCTTGAGGGCTTGCTAGGGCGGGCTTTTCCTGCAGAATTACCTTTCCTACAAGATTCCACCCCCATTTTAGGGCCTCTGCCTGCCTCAGTGAGCAACTGTCTCCAACCGGAAGACTTGTCTCACCATTGTGTGTTTTAGGAGGATCTGTTGTTTTGAGGGCTAAAAAGAAAGAATTCAAAGTGTCACCTTTTTGGGTGACCTTGTTGATTATTAGTCATGCTGTTTCCCATTGAAATCCTTGTGAGCTCTAGGCTCTTGTCATAAAGTATGCCTTTTCCATGGCTGAGGAGACAGCTCAGGCTACAAAGTCAGGATCTTTATAGACTGAGCTCAGTCCATCAACACGCACGCACACACACACACACACACACACACACACACATTTTGATTTGGTGGTTTACATTTGTAATTCCAGAACTTGGGAGGTGGAGCTCCACGGATCTCTGGGCCTCGCTGACCAGCCAGCCTAGACCAACTGGTGAGCTCCTGATCGGTGAGAGACCCTGTCTCCAAAAGCAAGGTGGGTGACTCCTGTCTGAGGTAGAGTGGCCTCCACATGCGTCCATACACACATGGTGCTCACTCCCACCAAAATGTGCTTCTTCTTATACTTAACGTGACATAATTGCCACTCTGATCTTTTTGGGTTTTGCCCTTCAGTTTTTTAAAATTTATTTTTATTTCATGCCCATTGGTGCCTTGCCTACATGTATGTCAGATCTTGGAGTCACAGACAATTATGAGCTGCCACGTAAGTGCTGGGAATTGAACCTGGGTCCTCTGGAAGAGCAGTCAGTGTTCCCAACCACCAAGCCATCTCTCCAGTCCTTGTCCTTCAGTTATAAAAGACACAGAACAGAAAGACTCCCCTTATACCTTATCTGAAAAAATCTGAAAATACTCATTTCTATTAGGATTTTGTTAGGGTTTGGTTACCTTGCAGTAATGAGACACCAGAACTTTGGTGGGAAGGTAATCTATACAAATTATACATCCAGTGTCTTTTCTTATTAAAGGAAAATGTAGGAATGATTAAATGGAATGGATTCTAACATGTAATTCATAGCAGCAGAACGATGAGTGTGAGCCTTGTTCCTGAATCCCCATGTGAGTCCTGAAGCCTGTACTCAGAGCATCTTGCTAGGTCTGAGCTCTCCGCTAATAGTTCCTGTAGGGAATGGACACCATGCTTAAGAACAAGAGTGACCAACACAAGGATGGAATATGCTGTGGTCCATGTTCGGTTGTTAACATACTGGAGGACAGTATGAGAGATCATTAGGCTGGGCTGGAAGAGAGTAACCTGAACCCTCACTTACGGCATGCCTCTTTGGTACCAGGCTCTGGACTTCACCCTAATTTCTAAAACATCATTCCAGAGTTAGTCCTAGGCATCCCAGTTTACACGGACTCCTGAAGATATAAATTGCTGCCTTGAACAACAAGAAGTACAGAAATAGGGCAGATTCCCAGGTTGGTGGGTACTGTCTTCAAACTATCATCAAGGACTAAGATTCTTCATATTTCTTTTCCAGGACCCTCTCCAAAGTATCTATAGTGCTGACCTCAGAGTTATAAGGAGGCTGCCGTGTCCCTAAGCATTGCCCTAGGAGTCTCCTAGCAAGTTTTGCTGCTTAAATAACCCCAAATCTGCATTTTGAACCCAAACACAGGCAAGCAGAAGACTTTCTCAGGATTTATTATTGCTATGATAAAGCATTATGACCAAAAGCAACCCAGGAGGACAGGATTTATTTCATTCATATGTTCATCACTGAAAGCGTTAGGGTAGGGATTCAAACAGGACAGGATTCCGAAGGCAGAAATTGATGCAGAGGCCACAGAGGGGGTGTTGCTTACTGGCTTGTTCCTAATCATTTGCTCAGAACCTGGGACCACTAGCCTAGAGGTAGGACCACCCTAAATGGGTTGTACCCTCCTGCATCAATCACTAATTAAGAGCATGCCATACAAGCTTGCCTACAAGTCTCAGTTGGATTTTCCTTCTCTCAGATGATTCTAGACAGTGTTGAGTTGACATAAAATTTGCCAGTACAAATGGGATTTTCACAGTTGTCTTAAAGACAGCAGATTATCCTATTCATGAAGTGGTAACTAATTCTTCTTGTGAGTGCCTTGGCACTCATAGAGAAGGCAGAGAAGGGTGCACACTGGAATAGAGTTAAAGCAAATAAGAAAAAGGGGGTATGAAGTTCATGTTGGTTTGGCAGCTGGCATTGCATTGCAGGTCTTTTGTCATCTCTAACCATCTCTGCCTTGACATATATACACAATCAAAGCCTCACAGGACATATGCATATTAATATGGAAGTCAGGATGGGGGTATGGCACACTTGGTTAAGTGCTTGCCTTACAAAGCATGAGGGTCTGAGTTCAATTCCAAGAACTCACATCTAAAAAGTCAGGCATGGTGGTCCACAGGTAATCTAAGGGTAGGGAAGCAAAAACAGGAGGAGCCCATGCTTTTCTGGACAGTCAGTCTTATCTACAGGATAAGCTCCAGGCCAGCAACAGACCTTGTTTCAAACAAACAAACAAACAACAACAAAAAAAGAGGACAACACAACACCCAAGGTGTCCACACCCACGTACACGTGTACAAAGTACTTGCGTGCGCGCACACACACACACAAACACACAAAAATGCAAAATCAAGATTTACAAGTGAAACAGTCTACCAACACTCCTTAGCTCAGGACTTCTTCACAAGTAAACCCCTTTTTTTGGAGAGATTTTCATTCACTCCAAAGTATAGTGCTGTATAAAACGAGCACACACAGCAAGCATTTACTGATAACAACAGATCATGAATAAATGATTATTAAAACACTTTTTTTTGAAAGTTTGGTGGTGGTTTGAATGAGAATGGTCTCCATAGGCTCGTATGTTTTAACTCTTGGTCCCTAGTTGGCAAAACTGTTTGGGGAGGCTATGGAGGTGAGGTCCTGTTGGTAGAGATGCGTCACTGGAGGCAGGCTGTGAGGTTTAAAAACCCATGCTATTCCTATTGTGCTCTCTGCTTGTAGCTCGTGAATTGACATATGAGTAAATACACACACACACACACACACACACACACACTTTTTTTTTATTAAAGATGGAAGAAAGTTTGCATGCTAATGAGAAGGATCTGTTTGTTTGTGTAGCACCATGCACTCAAAGGTATTTTGATTGATTTGATACTAACCTGCTGAGGAATGCTGTAGGAAAGAGTTAGCTGCTTTCCTTGATTAAACCATTGTTTCTATAAGAGCATAAAACTTTGTATACATAGTAAATATCCTGCCATCCATAGACTACAGTAGTCTCAAGCCTAGCAACATTGTTTCAGGTGGCATTTGCTGATAGGTGTGATGGCACTCACAGTGTAAACCATGGAGGCTGCGTACAACCAAGACTGCAGACCCCTGCTGTAGATGTATCTTATGCCAGGGCTACTGAAACAGCTCAGATTCATTATGTGTTGGATTTTGGATTGATTTTGTGGGTGTGTAACCAGAAGCCTTAGAATGTTGCCAAATTTTGGCAACTCGGACGTTCAGTGACCCCATTTGATGAAAGCCACTGACACTTCAGGAAGCTAGCTCTAGACCATAGTGCTTGCACACAGCAGGACTTCATTTTTTTAGTGAAACCCTGAAGGTCAAACAAACGCATATACACAAAGCAACAAAGTTTAAGTTCAAATTAGGAGACAAATCTCAGAAACCACGGTGGAGCTATTCTGAAGGCACAGACCTTTGAACACATCAGCCTGGGTGGCATCCATGGCGTCTGATACGCTTCTTGGGTCAGAAAGACTGTCTTTGCTCTATATGCTTCCTCATGGAGGTCTCAGAAAACACTCAGTTATCCCCAGGCATAGCATAGCTGTTTTATTTGGAGGAATCCCCACAAATGCCGATCTCTCACCACAAACCAATGCTGAGGGTTCTGGTTTAGCACAGGGTACATAATTTTGGAGTGCCTCCACCCATCTTCTAGAAGAAACATCTCCACTGGCATGAGCTCCTGGCAGCTCCCAGCTCTGCTGGTATGGTAGCCTGGGTATGCTGTGGTTTAGGGAGGAGCCGTTGGTAGTGCATTGGCCTACTCTGCTCTTCTTCTGGGAGTTCTGTTTGCTCAGAACCAGACACAGCACTGCCAGTGGCCAAGGATAGGCCTGCTCAGTTCTGCAGTCAGAATGAGGGGCTGCACAACCCGCAAATCAAAGCCACATTTTCTAATATTAGCTTCATTGGCTCAAAAAGCTTTTAGTTTTAACAAAATGTCTATCAGATGCCTTGTATCTTGTTTTACAACTTGGGGTTTATAAAGTCCCTGTTCGTCCTTGCCCTACTCTGTCACAGATTCAAAAGTACAAGGTTAACGGCATCTAAAGTGGAATTATACCTGAGGTTTATCTCCGGTCACTACTACTCACGTAAGTGCTCCTGTAAATACACACATATATAGGATGCAAAACACAACAACTGAAAAGTCACAAACACATGGAAATTATAACAAATTATACAAGTCATATTTATATGTAAACATTTGACATAGTTGTTTCATATTTATCTTCCTTAACATAGAACTTCACAAGTATGGCCAATATCCTGCAATCCTGCCCCTCCCCCCTTTTCCAGACGTTGTTCTATCTCAAATACTTTTGGACCTTTGGGTAATTTTGTATATTTATTTGTACATAAACTCTATCCTTGTTTGTCTTTTTTAAATGATGTAAGAATTATGTGTATGTATGTGTCTCTGTATGTCCACGTACATATGTACAAGTATTCACAGAGATCAAAAGAGGTCATTGCATCCTCTGGAGCTAAAGATAAAAGTTACTGTGAGTCACTTGTCCTGGGTATTGGGGACTTATTGGGTCCTCTGAAAAAAAAGAAGCAAGCATCTCTCCAGCCTCCCTATTCTTGGTTCTTTGTCGAGTTGAGAATAGATCCCAGAGCCTCAGGCATGCTAGGTTAGATTCTCTTTCTGCTCTGAGTGATATTATTTGAAAAGATTTTGAAACATTTACAAGACATCTCATACCTCTCATTTAATAGACAGCTTTATAAATTCAATATTAATGTGGCTAAAAGTTTACATTGCCATGGTGCTCCACACCTAATCCTCTGCTCCATGACTGAGGAGGAGTTTTTTCACCCACCCACACAGGCAGGATGGCAGGGACTCTGTGAATAAACCACCATTCCGAGCTTCAGGAGTATCCTTAAGGAGATACCTAGAGAAAGAATGACTGTAATATAGTGCGTATTCACCCTGAAACTCATCAAGTGCTGCCTGGCTGCTCTTCAAGGTGACTGAATCAAATCCCAAGGTTTTCTAAAGATGTCTCAGTGCCTAGGGGACTGTCCCAACAGTTTCTGACAGTTCTAAAACCCAAACTCACTATTGCAAGCTGCCCTCCTTTCGTTCCTCTCTCTCTTCTTCCCAACCTCTCTTCCTTCCTTCCTCTTTCCCTTCCTTTTCTTTTCTCCTTTCTTTTCTTTCTGAGACAGAATCTGCTGTAGCCCAGGATGTCCTCAAAACTGATGATAACCTTAAATTCTTAATCTCCCTACATCTCCCTTTGAGTGCTGGGATTACAGGCCCAGATTTACTGGATGTTTTGTGTTAGGAATGTTTTAGATTTAACATTTTCTTTGACTGGTGAGTCTGTTTCTTCTATTGTATCTCCAAGGCTGGAGATTCTTCCATCTCTTGTATTCTTTTGTTGATATTTGCATCTGTAGTTCCTGTTTGCTTCTCTAGATTTTCCATTTCCAGATCCCCCCAGTCTGTTTTTCTCTTTATTGCTTCTATTTCCATTACCTTTTTTGCTGTTTGTTTCTTCATGTTTGTTTGTTTTTTTCTTAGCATTCTTTAAGGGATTTGTTGACTTTCCCCAATTTTTTTGTTTGTCTTTTCCTCAGTTTCTTTGAGAGATTTTGAGTTCTGGTGTTGATATATTGCCCTTTCTCTTACTGTGTTCTTACACTGACATTTAAGCATCTGGATTTGGGGTGATTATAGATCTAGGTATTGATTCCTGCATTTGCCTTTGTTGGGTGGGTATTTTGTTCCTTAGTTTTGGTTTCCTCTCTGATCTTCTGGCCTAAGTGCCTAAGGGCTCTGGTGGCAGGCAATTAGGGTCCAGTAGGAATGTCTCTTGGTGGTTTGGGGAGCCTTGGGTTCCTTGATTTGGCCTTGCCTCCAGTAAAGCTGAAGTCTTCTTGGGTCTCTAGAAACAGCCTGGCCTCCAGTGAAGCCCAAGTCTTCTCCTGGGGTACTAGGTCTAGCATGAGCTCTGCAAAGCTGCTGGGGCTGTTCTCTCAGCTGTTGTGAACTGGACCTGGGTCTCTGGAGTCTCCTAGAGATGTGGAGAAGGGAGGATGATGGGATGGGAGGCTTTAGAGAAGCAGAATCCAGGGGTTGTAGGCAGTCCAGCTGGCGGGCGGGTCACTTACCTGCTTGTCGACTGGTGAGGGCTGTATCAGAGCAGTGGGGTACCTCTGGAGCTGGGGGCAGGGCCCAGCAGTGGTGCTGGTACTGAGATGAGAGGCAGTGGGCTACAGAACAAGAGGGTCACTAACTGGTTCTGGCTGGTGTGGTCTGTGCCTCAGTGGTTGAAGTCCTCTGGGGTTGGGAACAGGGCCCAGCAGTCAGGCCAGGGACTAGCTGGGATGGTGTGGGCCTAGGGAAGGGTCATGGGGGCCAGAATCCAGGGGCAGGTATTTTAAAAAATATATTTCATTGGATTTGATCATATTTGTGTGAGCGTTTTGTCTACATATATGTAGCATGTGCATGGTGCCCATAGAGGTCTGAAGTGGGAATCAGATTCCTTGGAACTGGGATTAAGTATGGCTGTGAATGACCACACAGGTTCTGAGAATGAAACCCGGGTCCTCTGTAAGAGCAACAAGCACTCCTAACTCCCAAATCGTATCTCCAGCCCATGAGGTGAGCGTGGGTTTTGAGGTCCCCAAGGCCCTATTTTGAGCTCTTTCTCTCTGCTTCCTGCTTGCAGTTTGTGATGATGTGAGCTCTCACCTGTTTCTATTGCCATAACTTTACTGTGTGATTATAAACTCTCACTCTTGGAACTGTAAGCCCAGTTAAAGGCTTTCTTTTATAAGCGCGGTGTTTTATTGAAGCATTAAAAAAGCAACTAAGAAAACGCAAGACAAAACAAAACAACAACAAAATAAAACAGACTGGAGAGATGGCTTAGTGGTTAAGAACATTGACTACTCTTCCAAAGGACTTGGGTTCAATTCTGAGCACCCACATGACAACTCACAACTGTCTGTAACTCCAGTTCCAGGGGATCCAACACCCTCACACAGACATACACGCAGGCAAAATACTAATGCTCATAAAAAGAAAAATAACTAAGATATCAAATTCTTTCTGGATTTGAGGCCTGACCCACAGAAGAAAAACAATACCAGGTACTATAAACATCTTCAAAATCCAAAGTCATAGGCCCTAGGTGGGTGGGAATTGAATAATATTGTTTAGCTAAATTGACAGCATCAAACTGTCTTCTAACTATCTTCATGTGTACCTATAGACAAATACCATACTCAATTTCAGTAAGAGAAGTCTCCCTTTCCTGAGAATAATAGTCAATTCAGAGACTCACGGCTCTACAAGAAGCTGAAAATACATGGCAAGTGATGTACGAGTGCTCAGACCTAAACAAGACATTTATGTCATCCCCTCTAAGGCTCAGAGAAGGCTGCAGAAGAAGAGATGGAAAGAATGTTTACTAGGTCTGCACAAAAATAGACCTGTCAGCAGTACGGCTTGGGTGGGGAAGGGTTCCGGGAGGCCCTATCTCATACTCTGAAATATTTGCTGCTGATACAGACAAAGGCAAAGGGAGTCACTGCCTTCAGTTTGGTCATACCGATGGCTCTGGTTAAACTAAAACAAAACAAAAAGTCATAAATCTGGAAACCAGACTAGAAGTATGAGGAGGGGAATTGACAGGGAGGGAAGGAGACGAGGGGGGATAATCAGAATAAATCATACACATGTATGAAGTTGTCAAAGAACAAAATTAATTAAAAATAAATCATTATCCATTCTCTCTGTTCAGACTAGCGCCGCATTTAAAATTTCTACTTCAACTTTATTTGAGGCAGGTGCAATGTGTCCCAAGCTGGTTTTGAACTCGCTATGTATTGGATGGTTACTTGAATTTCTGATTCTCTAACTCTGCCCCGTGAGTGCTGAAATTACAGCTGTGTGCTGGCTGGGGATGAGCCAAGGTCTTTGTGTGTGCTGGGTATCTCTACCAACAGAACTGCATCTCCAGTCCAAGAGACTTTTTAACAAAAAATCAGTATTTTTAGTAGCATGCAAAATGATGGAATCATTGTGATATTTTCACACACACACACACACACACACACACACACACACACACACACACACACCTTACTTATTTTCTCACAGCAAAGCCTTTATCCTTCTGTCTTTTACAATCTTTTTTTTTTTTTGTCCCTTTTTCTGCATTAATTCCTGAGATTTAGGTGCAGTTGTCTTGTAGATGTATCAGCTGGGAATAGGCACCACACGGTGGGGATAGGCACCACAGGGTGGGGACAGGCACCGCACGGTAGCCATTCGTCCTCTGCATTTTGATCACTTGTCATTTTCTTAAAGATATTTAAATCTAGATTTTGCATATGAGAAAAGTGGCTGATATTTGACTGTCAGAGTCCGGCTTTTTTTACTTAGCACAATGTCCTCCAGTTGCATTTCCAATAAGGGGAAGGGTGTTTCTCATTTCTTATTTACTTAGGCAAAAAAAAAAAAAACCCCAAAAAAAACTCTTCCAGGGTCTTTCTCCCCACTGACTGTAGAATAAGCCCTTGGCTGCTGGGTGCTGGGGACTTCTCTGACTTCTGAGTTTAGGTTCACGTTCCATCTCCGTCTTTTCCTTTGAGGTGCTGGATAGATTCTATAGATGCTTGGCATTGTCTTGTTCTGTCTCTCTGTGGACTCTCTGAGAATGCTGCGGTTTTCTCTTCACAATATGTTTTATAAATATTTAAAGTAGTTGCTGAATTAATATTTAAGATAGAACTATATTAAAAAGTGAAACTCTACTGATTTGTTTTTCAACTTCTTTTTCCATGAAATTCTTGATGCCTGTAAAATATGGCTGTCAATTCTATGTGCTAGCATAAGCCTCGAAGTCCCCGCTAGTGACTGCTGTGGTCTGAGCTCCAGGGCCTACTATGAATAGACAGACTGTAGCTAGAAGTTTCCTTTGGTCTCAGAAGTTGTTCCCCATTGCTTATGTCAAGTGCTCCTCCTAGGGTAGCTGTGGCCAATACACTTGAGAGGCACTGGTTTGTAGCTCGGGCGAGGGCAGGAAAATTGTTCTAAGAGGCAAGAAGAATTCTACAGTTTGTAGAAAACAGAACACTCTTGGGTCTATCTGTTGTCTGGCAACATTTGTTTTTTTCATGTTCGAGGGAGTCACCTGCGGATTTCTTCCTGACATGATGTTAAGGGTACTGACCCTCTTACAGCCGCTTGCTGTGATACTATGGGGTGAATCCGGCTTGACTCTCTACTTCAGCTAAGGCATTAATGTATAACAGACAACTTCCATTTAAAAACATAACAAAGCATAAAACTTCTCATGCCTTACATTGTTATGAGTGAGCTGAGCAGTTCAGACCAGTTCAGCTGAGGAACGGAGTGTGTAATGGTAAAAATAGAACACTGTAGGTCCCTGAGTGGTGGTAGTGGACAGCGGACCACGAGGGGCAGTGGGTCCCAGGCAGGAAGCCATATGGGGGTGAGATACCTTGACAGGTCAGCCAGTTCCATGAGGAACTGCTGCAGGTGAGAGACAGAGATGGAAAGGCACGCTATGTGGAGTGAGGTTAGATATTTATTTAGTGGGTTATGAAGGGGAAATGGAATGGGAAGAAGGGGAGAAGGGGAAAGAGTAGAGAAAGAGAGAGAGAGAGAGAGAGAGAGAGAGAGAGAGAGAGAGAGAGAGAGGAGAGAAGAAGAGAGCTCAGGCTGGAAGCAGAAGGAAGTGAGGGAAGGAAGGAAGATCAGATTGCCTGGGTGACTTTGGGGGTGGAGTGGGTGGGGCTTGTCTCTTAAAGGGACAGGACGGACCATTACAGAGTGTGCCTTCATTTGCTTGCAGTGGGTGTTGTTAGGCTTGGTTCTCTGCTCCAGCGGCTCTTGTTTTATAGATTGGACTGGATTCTGCACACACAGGACCAGCCTTCTGAGAGCAGCAAGAGGAGACAAGAAGCACACAGGCACCTCGCAGGCTTCTACTTGGCATGTCCTTGCTCATGACTCACAGGCAAGGCTAAGACCAGAAAACTGACTGACTGGCTGGGACAACTAGAAAGCTGAGTTAATGGGTGTATGCTTAGCTATAGAGAACATTCCTTGGCCACTCTTCTCCTGCAACATGACATAAAATATATATTCTTAGATGTCTATATCAGTGGATCCTTCCTTGCACATATTGACTGTTGTGTGTTGGACATAGACAAGGAGGTAGGCTGGTGATGCAGTTAATTGGTAGGAAATTTGCCTAACATGCACAAAACCCTGGTCTAGTTCCCAGTACTGCATGAACTGGGTGCCGTGGCACATGATTGTAATCCAAGCATTTGGAGGTGGAGGCAGGAGGCTCTGAAGGTCACTCTCAAATACTCGTCATGTTGGAAGTCACCCTGAGATGCACAGTTATGAAACTGTGTCAGAAAAGAAAAAGGCATTGTATCAGTGGGTAAAGGCACATGTTACTCTTGCAGAAGACCAAGGTTTGATTCCAAGGACCGACATGATAGTTCACAACTATCTGTGATTCCAGGGCATCCAGTGTTCTCTTTTGACCAACAAAGGCACCAGACACATATGTGATACACACACACACACACAAACATATATATGCAAATGAAACACTCATATACACAACATAGCAAAATCAATGAATCTTTAAAAATAGCAATAAATAGGAATAAAGAGAAGGAAGAGAAGGGAGGGGGGGGGAAAGAAGTATCATATGCAAGGTTTATGTTAGTGTTTCTCTTAATTGTAGAAACTGCTATCATGTGTTGATGAGGATCCATAGCAACTACAACAAAATACCTGTGTTCCTGAGCACATAAAGTAGAACAGGAGGGGCTCCTGCATAGGTCCTATAAAGACTTTAAAAATATTTTTAATGTGTGTGTGTGTTTGTGTGTGTGTAGGTATGTGCATATAAATGCCTACAGGGGTTGGAGTCACCTGGAGCTGGAGCTGCAGATAGTTGTTAACTGCCTAATGTGGTGTTGGGACTTGAACTATGGTCCTCTGGGAGAGTAATGTGTGCTCTCAACTATTAAGCCATCTCTCTAATCTGATCTCTCTAGTCTGACTTTTTTCTTCAAGTGAAAAAAATCCAGTCTGGAGTCAGCACATTCCATAGATCCCAAAACATGTACAAAACTTGAATGACTCCAGGTTCCCGGGCACACAGTTTCATGCAAGGGCAAGGACCAGTGGATGCATTATCAGCAGTTCCTTCTTAGAAGGTGCTGGATTAAGTTGGGTATGGGAACACACACCTCTAATCCCAGAATTTGGGAAGCAGAGTCAGGAGGATTCCTGTAAATTTGAGACCAGTGTGGTTTATACAGTGAGTACCAGGGCAGCCAAGGTTACATAGTAAGAGCCTTTCACAAAAACAAAACAAAACAAAACAAAACAAAACGAAACAAAACAAAACAAAAAGAAAAGTTCTGGGTTGAGTGACTGCTAAAACCTGTTTGAATTTTTTTGGTATAGTTTTGCAAAAATAAATACAATACATATCATGTGCTTAAATGAAATTTGAATTCAAACTAAAGAAAAGGAAGAACTTGGTTCAATTCTCAGGCTCTAGTTTCAGGCTTTACTTTAACTGGAGACTGTATTACACTTAAGCATGGAGATACATGCTTTAGTTACACACACAGCTTGAAAGAGTTTTCAGTAAAGTAGATCCCAGTAAGTGTAGGCTTCTGGGATTGACACCAGTAAAAATACAACATTTAGTCTAGCCAGTGAGAGATCTAAAAGGCCAACCAGTAGAATTCAAATGTGTTCAGCATCAGTCCTGTCTGCTAACACCATGCCAAATGGTGTGGTACCCTTCCCCCCAAATAGTTTTAATACGGCTTGAGTTTGTCATCAACCTCCTTTTTTTGAAAAACTTAGATTCTCCTGGGCTGTAATTTTGAGGTTCACACAAATGCATATAAAATCATTGCTCCTGTTCATTCCAGTCTAAACCTTTATCTTTCAAAAATTTCAATATGGGAACTGACTGACAGTTTAATTATTATCTTTATGTTTGTACCAACATTTCGTGGTTCTGTGGGAAGGGGATAATGCCAGGAAAAATACCCAAGTTATCTCTTTGCTATGTCCATGTCATTTAGAGAACGCAAGAAGGGCTTCATTGTTGAAGTCAAAATAGAAACAAGCATGGACAGCAAAAGGTTTAGCAGAGCTGTGCATTTCAGAAAGGCCTAATGACACCAGCACAGTGATCTTGGCTTTGTGATACTGGGTATCTGTGTCCTGCTAATGTGCTTATATACAGTATATTACTATATCGATATTTCAAAGGGAAGATCTAAAACCACTATGCCAAATTTAATGTAAAAGCTTTTGAAGCCCCAAAATGCCCACTTCCATGTACAAGCTGCAGGTTTAAAGTCTTTGCACTCTCTTTTCCTACTGTTTATATTTTTTTTATTATTTTGATGCGGGAGAATTGTCTGTATTCTGTCAATCATATTTTAATAAAACGCTGATTGGCCAGGCAGGCAGTATAGGCAGGAAAACCAGACAGGAAGTAGAGGTGATGCAATGAGAACAGGTGAATTCTGGGAAGCAGGGAGGTTCCTCGGCTACTCCTGCGCAGACCACAGAAGAGGCAGCATGTAACTTGCCCAGCTGAGAAAGGTACAGAGCCATGTGGCTAACATAGATCAGAATAATGGGTTAATATAAGTTACAAGGGCTAATAAGAAGCCTGACCTAATGGGTCAATCAGTTTATAACCTAATGTAGACTCCGTGTGATTTTCCTTGGGACTTGCTGGCTTGTTGGGGTACTGGGTGGGACAGAAACCCCAACAAGCCGGCCGGTCATGTTACATTATTTGAGGTTCGCATACATGTCTGTGGTGATGTGGATGAAAATGGCTCCCATAGGCTCACAGATTTGAATGCTTGGTCACTAGGGAGTGGTACTACTTGACAGGGATTAGGAGGTGTAATAGCTATAGGAGACCTTGCTGGAGTAGCTGAGGCTTTGTTGGAGGAAGTGAGTCACTGGGTGTGGACTTTGGGGCTTCAAATGCTCAAGCCAGGCCCAGTTTCTCACTCTTCCTGGGGCCTGCTGATCTGCGTGTAGAACTCTCGGCTGTCTCTTCAGCACCATGTCTGCCAGTGTGCCGCCAAGCTTCTTGTCATGGCGATAATGGACTAAACCTCTGAATGAAAGCAAGCCACAACTAAATGCTCTCTTTTATCAGAGTTGTTCCTGTGGACATGGTATCTCTTTACAGCAGTAGAACACTGGCCAAGACAATATATATAATGTATTTTTATAAAATCTATCACCTGAAATTCCTCCCCACAGTGTCTACTTGGTGCTGCCCATGAGTGTAGAGCTATCTGTTAGGGTCATGGGTGGCATCTCAGGGGCCACATCTCTGAAGAAAACTGACTCTCACTCTCCTTGAAGTTATCAATTTACAATAGCTCCTCAGTTCAGGCTGGTACTATGTGATCCCCGCTCTCATCCATGGTGGAATTTTGGCTAGCTTAATTTTGTGCAGGTCTTGCGCATGCAGTCACAGTCACTGTGAATTCGTGTGGGCAACACCCCTGTACCGTGTGGGCAACACCCCTGTACCGTGTGGGCAACACCCCTGTACCATGTGGGCAGCACCACTTTGCTGTAGTTGTTCTTTACCCCGACTCTTAAGTTTCCATCCTCTCTTGCATGATGATTCCCAAGCCTTGGGAGAAGGGGATATAATATAGATGGTCCATTTAGGGCTCAGCGCTCCACAGATCCTAATTCTGTGCACTTTGATTGGCTGGGGTATTGGGTATCTTTGATAATAATCATCCGATGCAAAAACAAACAAATAAGCAACAGTGACAACGTTCTTGATGAGGGCTGAGAGAAGTGCTACTCTGTGGGCATAAAGATAAGTGCTTAGGAGGTTGATTAATGCGACGTTCATTTAGCAGAATAATAGTAGTAGGCTCCTTCCTAGAGTCTATGATATACCTAGCCATGGGTTCTTGAATAAAAGTTCCAAATATGAGTTCTGTCTTGTGGAGCTGGCCTTACATCCAATCATAAGCGGTTCCTACCATACCATCCCTACCACTATTTCCCTGGTGGGTGCTGGGTAAGACTGCTCACAGATTTACACCCCTGTAGTAGCATGCACTTGCAACACTGTGAAAGCTAGCCAGTAGGGGTGAGGTTTACAGGTCAGTACCAGCTTGATTTCTTCATTGCCTATGATTCGAGTATGTGATAACTTTAGCAATAGGTTTATCATCAATTTCTGGTTGGTATCAAAGAGCAATGTCAATGCTTTATAATATTTAGGTGGTCTATTGAATGCCACTGATCAGCAACCCAAAAGGTGGTAGCTCAAGCCCAGCACTGGGATTTTTGTTTGGTGGCATATGGTATCTAGTAGAGGCATTGTCCCACTGCTGTAGTTTACCTCCACTTAAAGTTTTTTATATACATGTATTTTAGGAAGCTCCCATAGTAGTGGGTTTCCATATGATTGTTTCAGAGATCTTTATTGTTAGTTATCCCTTCCCATACTCCTTCCTCTACCCTGTTCTTCCAACCCCACCATACTTAAACCTTCTTATTCCATTATTTCTCATTCTTCTTTTTACCTGTTTTTTTTATTTTTGTTTTTGTTTTTTGCTTTTTGATTTGGGGGATTTTTTTATTGCTGATTAAATCTTACTGCTTGTATTGTTTCTGCGTAATTTTTAAAAAAACATTCTTCTTAGTTTAACTTTGGAATGTCATGCATTAAGAAATCATTCATTTCTTTTAGATTTTCTTTTTCAGTTTGATGGAATAAGAATTTTGGAAGTATATAATTTTCATTTTCTGGATTTTACTGGTGTCTGTTGTAATATCTTCTTGTCTCTAATTTTTATTTTAATCTTCTCTTTCTTTTTACTAATTATTCTAAGAATTTGATGCTCTTGTTAATATGGACAAAGAATCAACTTTTTGCTTCATTGTTTCCTTGAGTTTTTAATTTCCGTTTCATTATTTTGTGCTCTGATCATGATTACTTCTTTGGGGAGGGGGTTTTTAGAATAGCCACTTCTCTTTGTTTCCTGGCCCCTGTCTGGCAGACCTTTGCTCACCTTTTCACCCTATGGTCACTTCCATCTTTGGAGGTGAGCTATGTTTTTTTGAGCCAATAAAGGTGACAGATCTTGTTTTTTAAATTTATTTTGCTAGTTTGCACCTTTTGGCTAGTGAGTTAGACCACTGATGTTCAGTTATTACTGAAAGGCATGTACTGATTCCTGATGTTTTGCTGATTTTATGGTTTTTCTTGGTCTTCATTTGTTTAACCATGGTTCAGTCCTAACATAGTTATTTATTTTTCACTGTTACATCTTGGAGATGCTTATTACTTTCTTTAGTCTGACATATTCCTTTCATGGTCCTCTGCTGGCCTGGCTCAATGGTCCTAAATCTCTTTAAATTTATCATGGAAAGTTTTTCTTTATCCTTCAATCAGGACCGATAGTTTTGTTGATTATAGTTGTCTTGGCTATAGTCTGTAATCTTTTGCAATTCATAGACCATCTATCAAATCCTTTCTTGCTTTCAAAGTATCCATTGAAAATTCTCACGGGCTTGATTTCATTTGTGACTTACTCTTTCCTCTTGCTGCTTCTGATGTTCTTTCTTTGTTCTGAGTATTTCGTGTTTTGACTATTTCATGACATGGGGCAGTTCTTTCTGGTCCTGTTTATTGGTGTTCTTTTGTCCCTTAAAGGTATTTCTAATTTCTATTTTGAAATCATTGTCTTGTGTGCCATAGAAGTTTCTTCTCTCAAGGAACACGACTTTTGGGGGAAATATATTATCTGAGTTGTTTGTGTACTTGCAATGGTATTTAGGTATCTGGATTTGGACACTGGTAGTGTTTCTGGTACGAACATATGTCTTGTCTTCGTTGGGTGGGCATTTGCATCTCTGCTGTTACTGCAATTTGCCTAGAGCTTGGGGTTCAGTCTTGGAGCCACTTAGCGTTAACGTGTGAACGGGGTATCAGAAGTGCTCCCAGCTCAGCTAGGGTTAGTTGCAGTCTCTGAGCAATGGACCAAACCTTCTGTAGAGCTAGTTCCTGCTGCAGATTATCAGAAATCTGGGGAAGGTCATAGGGATCTATAAGTGATTTCCAAGCGGGAGGGCTTGGGTTATGGGGTTGGGCAATACTGTTTGCAGGAGATGCATACTGAGGTATGATTCTCATGTAGTAGCACTGTGGTTTTGGTAGCAGCAGAAAACAAAGCATTTGTCCTGACAGACATTCTGCCTAAGTAAGGCCAAGAAAGAATTTCTCAAACTACTTCATATATATGTGTGTGTGTGTGTGTGTGTGTGTGTGTGTGTGTAACATATAAAATACTTTCTTTATACCTTCCAATACTTTCCTGTCAGTAAGAAACACTGGTTTTGAATTCTCTACACTCCTTTCACCATCTTGTGTGCTGTATTGTTGACCCAGGTATTTATGAGTGAGAGCTTTCAGTTCCTTCTAATCTCCTCACTTCCACTTACATCCTTCTGGGTTTATTTAGCCACAGCACACTGCTAATTAGCTCTGGGGGGAAAGGGAGGGAGATTTCTATGTGCCCTCTTAGTATTGGGCCAATAAAGACAAATCCATATGTGGGGCTTTGTCTTTTATTTCCTTATATTTTTGGTTGTAAGGCTAGCCTTTAATGACTGAGCCATCCCTCCAGACTGTCTTTCATTTCCTTTAGCAAACAGTGTCCATCCTTTCAGGGAACCATGACTGTACTCACAGCTAGTGAGGAACTGACAGATTTGCCAAGTTAGTTTTCCCCCACTCCAAGGTAGTTCGCAGAAGGCAATACCTACGTGCACATGATCCTCACTGAATAACTTCTTTCCATGATGGAAAAGGGTCATCTTTTCTGGTCTCTGGGAACTGAGTTCTATGGTCTATTAACACATGTTTCTGGGTCCAATGAATTGTTATATGGGTAAAGGAGCCTGCTACCAAGGTTGAGGACCAGAGTTCAATCCCTGGAATTCACATGGTGGGAGAAGATACACACACACACACACACACACACACACACACACACACACACACAGGCAAACAAAGCAAAACAAAAGCCTGTTTCTGAGATGTCCTTTAGGGATCCTTGGCTACATTTAAATTCTTTGAATGCAAGATCTACTGATTTGTTTACTTTGGCAGTTTTCAACTGGTTATTGTAACAAGAAATACAGCAAGCGCTAAAAGATCTTTTCATTCTAGACATTTCTAGGAGGAGCTGACACAGTTCTGTTAAGTCTTGATATTGACTGGTCGACTACCCACAGTTGTGCAAAGACATTCTTACCTTGATCTCTCCCCAGAAAAAGTCATGGTGACCTGTCTGGAAGCTGCTGTGTCTGCTGGAGCTCCCTAGAAATATCAACCATTGTGTACTTGAGGTTTGTCCAGGGTAGACATAGTTACTTTTTCTCAGATTTACCCCCACATACGACATCAATAAATATGGAAATGAAGGCTTCAAATTCCACTTCTGATGAAACAACATGCTGTCTAAATTCAGTTAATTGTAAGGTACTTAGTGTTGAAAGACAAAGATATGCTAATCTTATTAAAATATGCCTGGTTAAATTTAGCTGTAAATTCTACTCACAGAGAGACTTCTGCTTCCTCCACTGTCATAGTCAAAATGTCTGGAGTGAAAACCACCTACTCTGCAGGGTACAGCCTGAATAATTTGGAAAGGTGAAAAGTTTAATTATGAGTCTATCTTCTGGGGAAAAGTAAAACAAGGCTGAATTCTTAATTTTTTTTGTTTGTTTAGATTAAACCCACCGACGGGCCTTTCCCACTGTTTACATTCGTGCTACTCTGACGGGAGGAAAAGCTTTTAGCATGACTCTGTGTCACTTGAATTATACAAGCGAGGAAAGGAGCCCTGCCTGGAGTGCGGGTTCAGCACTGTTTACACAGACCAATCTCTAGTTTTCCAGACAAAGGAGATAGCTTTTATGATTTGTGGCCAAAGGCTTCAGCCCTGGACTTTCCCCTCATGTTTTCGTGCAGCTTTTTATGTGTTCACGAGTGTGGATGTCATGTATGTACTTTCCTTACATAGAATCCAGAGTAAGACAATAATATAGTTCAAACAAAGCTTTTATTTCTATTCTCATGGAGAAAACAGCCATTCTTTTTCTAAAGATCTATTTCTATTTTTAGTTGTATGTGTGTGCGTGTATGTGTTTTTGTGAGCATGTGTGTGCATACACACGAGTGCAATGCTCACAAAATCAGAGAAGGGTATTGGATCTGGAGTTATAGGTTGTTGTGTGCTGGGAGCAAAATTCAGGTTTTCTGAAAGAGTGGTGTGTGCTCTTAACTGCTGAACCATCTTTTCAGAATCTTCCCCACCACGCTTATCACCAAATCTATTTTTATAGAACACTTATATGCAGTCAAACATAATTTTCATAAAGTTTGGGTACATATAACTGTTTATGTATGTATGTATAAAGTATCATGCACAACCCATATACTCAGAGATGAACTGAGGCCTCCTATCATGAGATTCCAGAAGTCACTTAACTATCCACACAGGCAGCTCATAGGAAACCAGCTTATTCATTAGCAAAAATATGAGCTTCCACAATACCTGTTTTAACAATCATTGTTTATTCAATTACTGTTTGGTGACAGTCTTCTCGCTTTATCATATATTCTCTCTGTAATGGCAATTAGTTTTGAAACACATTCAACTTATTGAACCAGGACCATAACTGCTGAGTATTTATCTTCCTCTTTCTTTTTGTTGTTTGTTGTGTTCTCAAAATGATTGTGTTGATGTGTTTTAAAGTCATGTGCAAATCTCATCAGTGTGATGCTTATTATAAGCTTATTATTATTCCCAATTAAGTGTATTGGGAATAAAGCTATAGTTTTTGGCCATTTTGTTGTCTTAAAGCTGTAGTTTTGATCAGTTCAAAACACAATTCAAAATACAGTTATGTGGGCAGATGAGTCAATGGGTAAAGCGTTTGCTATGTAAGCATTAAGGACCCGAGTTTGGATTTTTAGCACCCTTGTAAAGTCAGATGTGTCAGTACACAATTGTTATCCCAGAGCTCCTTTGGCAAGACAGGAGGCAGGTACAGGAGACTTCCCAGAAGACTGTGATTTATGGAGAGATGAACAACAGACAGATCCTGTCTCAAGTGAGGCAGAAGGCGAGAGATGGTATCTAAAATTGACCTTTTATGCATTCTGTGGAACATACCAATGCCACACTCTCACATGAATGACCATACATACATGTGTGTGTATGCATGCATGCGTGCATGCATGCATGTGCACACACACAGAGGCATATATTAAAATAATTTTAAATTTTAAATAATTTAGAATATTAAAAAATTTAAGGTAGTGTTTAACTATGTCCATAGATTGCTGAAAAAACCAGACCCTGATAATGGAGGATTAAGTGACAGAATACATTCCCAATCCTTTTCTGAAACAAACAAAACAGATACTTTGCTGTATGCTCATCAAAAGTCACTTCAGAGTCAACACACAGGGAAAACATTAAGTTAATCATTATCCTGTGTTACTGGCAAGTGCTGAAATCTGACATTTGGGCACGCACAAACGGTCTCCTCTTGAAAGAGTAAAAACTTATGTACCTAATGTACTCATGGGTTTATATGCTTTTTAATCCAACTTATTCATATATTTATGTCTATATCTCTTTATGAAAATGAGTGTGTAATGGGTATCTGCTGAATGTCAGCAGTGAAAACGGTATAACACATTTACTGCTTTAGATTTGCAGCCTTAAATATTTACACATTTATAACATTCAGGGAATACCTGCAGTGTTAGAGTTGGGATAAACTGATTAAGCGGATGCTGTAAGTGACCCCAGTATTACCTTTCCCTGTCTGCGAGACCTTAGCACAGTGGCCTAGCAGCTACTTAAGCAAAAGATCTGCCCATGATTTCCCCATCTTCAAATCTGGTCTGGGTCTTTGACTTGCTCTGGCCAGCAGAGGTAGAGTTGACAGGAGCCGCTCCTGGACTGAGCCAGGGGAGACTGTTTTGGTCTTCCTGGGTCCTACAGCCCTCAACTAGGTTGTGGAGGAAGGCAACCTGCTTGGAAAAGAGTACACCATCCCAGCTAAGATCATCCCAGACAAACCAGACACCAGCCAGCATACACAGAATGTCCCTGAGAGCAGGCCAGGCAGCAGAGTGTTTAACTGAGAGGCAGGCTTGTGTCTAAAAGGCAATGCCTCTTTTAGGCCACCTGTGTTTTGTGGTTGTACGGTTGTGGTCCTGACTCTAACATTGAACTACACTCCCACCATGGTTGATCACTACGCAGTAGTGTAACTGAAGCACATCTGTACACAGGTACAGGTGACGTCATAGTTATCGTGGCTAAAGAAACAAAACACAGAAGCTGGAATGCAGTCCTACTAGTAGCCACAAGATCCTGATGCCCACAACGGTAAAGCTAAATAGCAGCCACAACAAGATTTCGGTGGATTCCAATTCTCACGGAGACCCTGAAACAGGTGATAGCCGACTAACAGGATGAAAAGAATCAGTAGAAACCAGTAGGAAAAAAATAGAAAAGAAGTGTCAACATTATAATCATTTAAAGAACAAAAATACATAATGATTTTCTCTTTCCTTAGATTTTAGGAATGCCATACTTTTTAAGTTTTAGTTGTTTACTTACTTATTCATTCTCTCTCTCTCTCTCTCTCTCTCTCTGTGTGTGTGTGTGTGTGTGTGTGTGTGCGTGTGTGTGTGTGTGTGCGTGTGTGCATATACCTGTGTGACTTAATATGCACTATGTGCCTGTAAAAGCCAGAAGAAGTCACCAGATCTTTTGAAACTTTAGCTACAGGCCATTGAGAGCCTTTATGTGAGAACTGAATTCCAGGTCCTCTGCCAGAGTAGTAGGCACTCGTAACTACCGAGTTATCTCTAAAACACCCACGGGCTCATCCTTTTAAAAGTGAGTTAGTTAATTATTTCATATGACTTACCAAATCAATGATACTCATTTCAATAGAAGCAGGAATTACTATGTTATTTCTGAGAGGGTGTTTCAGAAAGGTTTAAATGAGGTGGGAAGACTCACCACAAATGTGAGTGACACCATCCCACGGGCTGGGGGTTCTGGACAAAATGTAAATGTGAACTTGCGCTGAGCACCATTATCCCATTGGTTTTTCTTCTATTTTTTTTTGTTTGTTTTTTGAGACAGGGTTTTTGTGTGTAACAGTCCTAGCTGTCCTGGAACTCACTGTGTAGACCAGTCTGGCCTTGAACTCACAGAGTTCCACCCGTCTCTGCCTCCCAAGTGCTAGGACTAAAGCTGTGTTAAAGCTGTGCACCACCACCGCCCGGCTTCATTTTGTTTCCTGACTGCTGGTGTATTGTGATCAACTGCCTCAAAGCCTACTACCACTGTGGACTGTATCCTCAAACTGCGAGTAAAAGGAAACACCTCCACAAGTTGTTTGATGTCCCTCAGGAATTCCTCTATAGTAAGACAAGTTAACCGATACAATGTTGCTTCTAAAATCTTCTTCATAATTAACCTTTCTAAAGTTGATGCCTATCTTCTCTCTGTGTCTGGTAACAGGCATCTCCTGTAACTGTTTACAATGAAGCAGGATGGAGTAGATTGTCAAGAGATGTGCAATTAGGTAATTGAGACCTGAGGAGTTTGGCTCCTGGCTAGCCTGTGACTGGGAGCTATGATGTGGTTTAGTATGCTGGTCTGGAAGGAATGTGCTGTATGTTCCCTAGAAAGAGAGCTCCTGATCTTACTGGGAAGGAACTTCAAGGAGCTTGAAGTGTTTAATCTTTACAGCCCCCACCCCATTTCACAAATAACATACGCTTGCTATTAAAAACCCTAAAAAGCCCAGGAATGTATGGCAGAGGAATCAGTAGGTTCTGGTAGGTTCCATCCCTTCAGGAGTTACTTCTGGCTATGTGTGTTTCTTCAGACTTGGGACATTCTCTGCCAGTCACCCTGAAATTATTATTGATGTGTATTAATGCATCATAAATATTCTAGACCAGCTTTTCTGCTGGTGATATACTGTATGTTTTGAGTTAGTGTGTGCAGGTAACAGGCTCTGGAAAACAGAGTTTCTACTATTCCATTGTTTGTTTTACCAACTAACCACAATGTATTTTATCACTTGCTTATTTATGGATGTTTGTGTGGGATATGACTTTTGACTTCCAGAAACAATGGTAGAAAGAATATCTGTGTACACTCAGAGCATTGTTCCCTCAGGGAAAAAACTCTCTACGTGGAATTGCTGACTTAAATGTTCTGTGCATTTTCAGAGTTATTGGAACTTACAAAGTTACAAATTACCCTCTACTGCAGTGATTTTTAACCAGGGGGTCATGACCCCTTCAGGGGTGGTCAAATGACTCCCTTTCACAGGAGTGGCCTTGACTATAGGAAAACACAGATATTTACATTATGAGTCACAATAGTAGCACAATTTCAAGTATGAAAATAATTTTATGGTTGAGGGTCACCACAACACGAGGAACTGTATTTAAAGGATTGCAACATTAGGAAGGTTGTGAACCATTTCTCTATAGGTTCTCTATAGCTTGTTGGTCAACTTGGCTATTTTTTTTGTCTGCTTACATCAACATGATATAAAATAACCTTACTTTTAAGCTTTATTTGTGTCCTAGCACTATATTATAGAAATTTAAAATAATAATAATACAGTGGAGGATTTCTGGTATTCATATTTTAATAAAAGGCCATGCTTTGTCATTAGGTATTTTCCTTCCCAGTTCTTCACAAGTGTTGTGATATTTTTCTTTTTTCTTCTTTAATAAAGCTTTAAAAAGTAAAGTTGGTTGACTTTTTGTGTGCATGTGCTAGAATTTATGTATGTGGGAGGCAGTGGGCAGAGCCCATCCTCAGTGTCATTCCCGCAGAGCTGTCCACTTTGGTATTTTGAGAGGGGGTCTCTCACTGCCCTGAGCTTCACCCATCCAGCTAGGCTGACTAGCCTGTGAACCCTAACGGATTTGCCTGGCCTGTTTCACCTACTCTGGGATTTCAAGAACATGTCCCCTAACTTGACAATTTATGTGAATTCTGCAGACCCAATGTAGGTCTTTGCGTTTGCAGGGCAAGGGTTCCATTGACTGAGCCATCTCCATAACCCTCAATTGACTTTTTTAAAGTTCTCAGATGAGTGTTCTGGTTTAGGCTGTCACCTCTCTGCGAGTGCCTGCAGCTAATGAGTCTCCTTGAAAGTGACACTTAAGTAGAGTTTAACCTGCTCGATGATGTAGGTGACACTCCTGTGGTTATAAAACTGAAGATCCTGATGGTGCTGACAAGATGCTGAATATCTGGATGAAGACTGAAGATTCATGGTAACAATCTATACACCACCCAAAAGCATCCCTTTTCCAAAAATCCCCTTTCTTCTTTTGGTATCTGCTGGTCCCTAACTGCTGCACTTTTCTATGTGCTTGGAAGGAAAGAATATATATGATTTAGGTTTTGCTGAAATGTCTTTAGATTGCAAGCTTAATCAGGGTGATTGCTTCTTGCTCAGATTGAGTATTTAACATTGCACTTTGAGAGATAATTGAGGTGGGCTAGCATCCCAGCCTGTAGGTGAATTTCTTAACAGAGCTCTAACGTTGCTTACCCATGAGCTGTGAAAACCAGCTGAATGTATGAAGGTCCCAGATTCTGCAGGGGTCTGTGGGTCACATTGTCCAAGAGATGTACAGCATGTGTGTGTGTGTGTGTGTGTGTGTGTGTGTGTGTGTATGTGTGTGTGTGTGTAGAGGGTCTGTTCTGTTCTTCTATGTGAGTTCCTGTTGACGGAGGTTTCTGTCCCGCCCAGTCCTGCAGTCGTTAAGTCCCAAAGAAACACACAGAGGTCTACATTAATTATAAACTGATTGACCTAGTAGCTCAGGCTTCTTATTAATTCTTATAACTTATATTAGCCCACAGTTCTCATCTGTGTTAGCCACGTGGCTTGGTACCTTTATCGGCGAGGCAGTCACATCTTGCTTGTTCTGTGTCTGGGTCACAACTGCAGACTGTAACTTCCTTCTTACCAGAATTCTCATGCCCTGCCTCTACTTCCTGCCTGGTTGCTCTGCCTATACTTCCTGCCTGGCTACTGACCAATCAGCATTCATTTAAAATACAAGTGACAGGGTACAGACCATTGTCCCACAGCAAGTTCCTTGGAGTTCTCTGTAGCCACAGCACCATTTTCTTCCAGGCCATGCATATTTTAAAGGCAAGTTAATACTACCTGTAGTGTCCACAGGGGGTTGGAGCCAAGCTTCCATCAGATCCCAGAATCTATGATAGGCAAAGTCCTTACAAGGTAACACAGCATTTGTGCTTGATTTGTGTACATCTTTTCAATGCCTTCCATCACCTTTGGAGTACTCATGATACCCAATACCACATAAATACTATATCAGCAGTTGTTGCACTGTTTTGGGGATAGGGGTTATTGTTGCTTTTTATTTGTTTTTGAGGCACAGTGTCATGTAGACAAGGCTGGCCTTAAATTGTCTTGTAGTAGAGAAGGGTAAGGTTGTCCTTCCACTTCTCCTCTAATCTTCACTCTTTCCCAAGAGCTGGGATTGCAGTATATGCCTCTTCCAGCAAAATTCATCAGGCTGAGTTTGACTCACGTGCTGTCAAGCCCTGCATTTGTTTGAGAGAAGGTTTTGTTAATTATCTTGTACTGGCCTTGAATTTAAGATTATCTTGTTTCTGGCTTCTAAGACAAGACACCTGGTGTTGTGAGGAGGTTGCTTGTTGGTTCCCAGTCGCCTGGCTAGCTTAGACCATTCCCCTACTCCTGGCCCAGGATGTTGCATCTCTTCCCAGTGACGCAGCAGGCCAGATCCTTTCTTACCTATGTTTTCATTCCCTTTCCCCCTAACTCACTTGCTTGTGCCTTCTTTTATCCCTAAGATCTTTATTAAGCTCCCACAGGGCACATAAGACCATGACCAAGTGCCCTGCAGATAGAGGGCTTCAGAGGGAAGGGATAAAATCATCTCATCTTTCCTCAAGGAATTTTTAGTCTAGACTGAAACCCAGGAGCCTATTCACAGAAAAGTCCTGGCAGTGCCTGATCAGGCAACGGGTGTTGGGTACAAGTTAGTACAAGCAACATTAATGTACCTTCAACATTAGGGGAAAGAAAAATTCCCTTTGGTGAGAGGAAGGGTCTGGTAGGTTTGTGAAAGAGCCAGACTTGAGGCATGGAGTCAAGTTGGCAGCAGGGGAGGGGAAGAGAATCCCTAAGGGAGGAAGGGGATAGAGTTGGTGGTCAGCCTGTAGGGCCGGACGGTAGATAAAGAGTCTTGGAGCTGAAGCCGAGCAGAGTGTGCTTAGAGGTGCCCGGACATGGCTCAGTGGAGTCCCCATTTATCTTCTACAGCAAGATTGTTTAATATTGAATATTATTGTATTGTATTATGTTGCTGTATTTTGTTTTCAGTACTTGGGATGTACTTCCAACCAGTCCCTACACATACCAAAGAAGTGCTCAGCCTCACCTCTTCCTCTCTTGCCTTCTGGCAAATATGAGGAAATACAACACATGCACATACAGCTACATTTTCCTAAGACTCTTGAAGAATTTTAGAAGAATTGCAAATTAAAGTACCCTGGAGAACTGGGCACAGTAGTACATGCCTGTAATCCCTGGGAGGCTAAGGATTGTGTATGTTCAATAACTGTCCTAGAGTTTTTTTCCACACTCAAAAGTTTAGAACAAAATATTTTTTCAATTCTAAAAAGGCTGGTACAGGAAAAATTCCACCTTTTTCCTTAGTGTCTACTCAAAGAACAACACCCTTTTGGCCATTTGCAATTCTACAAATGTGACAAATTCTGACAAATGTGGCTTTGGCTTCTGATGTGCATCAGACTCCATAGTCAAGAGATACCTGTATTATCTGGGATTTGACTGCAACTGGACAAACCCATTTCCAGGTGATGACCAGAAAGAAACCTGCTTCTGGGTGGTTCCCTCTTGGAAAGAGGCAGCTGATTATTGGCTTCCTGAGGTAGGTGCAGCACTGGGGTTGTGTTCATTCTGTTTCCAGAGTCCCTAGTTCATCTGCACAATATTTTCTCCTGCATCCATTCCTATCTCTGGGTGAAGACTGAGTTCACGAGTTCTCGGACCAGTCCATTCTTCTTTTTCTGTTACCTTTACCTCTGTGGGCCTAATTATAAACCAGCTCCATACAAATACAAAAAAAAAAAAATTAAACATAAACCGTTCTGCTTCCTGTGAATGGCTGGCTTTTTTTTTTTTTTTTTTTTTTGCCTCAAAAGTTCAAATTCACTTGGAGTGCTAGGAGTTGGCTGGGTCTGAGGTTTCTGGGAGCTGTAATTGTGTCTCATTAATTCTTACAGTACTGTAGGGTAACTATAAGGAACATGCAATTAGTGGCTTGGTCAATGAACAGAGCAGTTAATCAGCAGACAAAGGCCAAGGCTCGGGACCCATTAGACTGAAGGGAAGTGTTAGGGCCTTCGCAGCCTTCAGGAATGTGCTTGGATGTGCCTGCGTGTTGGATCTGCTCAGGAGACTAAGTTTGTCTTTTTGCTAAACAGCTCTTTTTATTCTCCTCCTCCCTTTCCCTCTCCTCCTCCCGCTCTTCCTCCTCCTCCTCTTTTTAAATTGGAGTGGTATGTGTTTATTCAAACACTCAAGAGATTCCTGAAGGACCTGCAATAGTACACCACACATTTCTTGCACACTAGCTGGCCAAGGTCTTTACCCCACTGTGCAAATAAAGCCCAATACACACAGGACAAGAAAGCAGGAACAAGCCAAAAACCAACCCCCCCTCAACAATGAAAGGAAGCAAAGCACAGCACTGATTTACTGAGGCGAATTCTAGATAAAGGTCCTTAGCTGACCCTTCTGTCACCAGAGACTGTGGAGACCAATAACATTTAAATAAGCCTTTGTGCTGTCCCACACTCCAAATTCATCTCCACTGAGTGGACCTTTCTGCTTCTGAATGGAGGTGCTTTAAGCACATGCAAATGTATGCAGATAAGCATACGAATTTTAAAATGTTGCAAGCCTTAAAGCTACAAGTAACCTCAATTGTGCCATTGCTGTGAGAAAGTCCGGTCCCATTACCTTGGAGCTGGGAATGCAGAAGTGGGCCCAGAAAAACAAGCTTGCTTTCTCTGGGCAAGGCAGACTGGAGCACCCTTGCCTAGGAAACTGGGCAAAGGTTTTAGGTCTTGTGGATGCAAACGTGGAGCAGAGATTATAAAAGAAAATGGATTTATCAATAATACATTGCCCTGGGGTAATTCTGAGCTTAAGCAAACAGTTCTTCAAATGGAATGACATCTTCCCTGCTCAGTAAAGCACATATTTGGCATAAAGAAGGAATGATTACATTGGCTTTTAAAAAATGAAACAGGTTTAATAATTAACTTATTTCCCAAGTCAAGTGCAGGCCTGAAAATAAAGTTGGGCTTTTTCTTTCTTTCTTTCTCCAAACCTGTCCGCTGTCTTATCCTTTTGGGATTCACACTGGAAACAAAGAAGTAGCCAGGAAAGGAATTCTCTTAGGTATTATAGTTAAGATTCATCTATATTGGAATAATTAGCCTCATTTGTTAAATATTTGAAACAGTTTCTACTCTGAGACAAAGTATAGCAGAGTGAAGAATGAGAACCAAAAGTACTGTGTATCTTATAGAAGACTTCTTCTTATCAATTAGTAAGAACCAGTTAGTTTGTTCCATTTCCTTTCTGACTTGTTTAGACCCTTTTCTCTAAAGAATAATAAAGAATAATAAGAATAAACTGAGTTTCTCATTCCTTGAGTGACATGCTATCCACTCTTTCAGAAACATGAAGCCTGGTTCTATAGCAGGCAGGGAAAAGTGCGTTGTTTACCAATCTCAATGCAGCGTGGACTAGACTAGTTGGGCTTAGCCTAGAGAGCTAACCGAACTTGGGCCTCAGTTTCTCCTTCTACGAGGAGAGGATCTTTAATGTGGGTTATTTTCCAACTTTCCTTTGAGCTGCCTTATGGAATGGTCTTTTGGACCTGTAGTGAAATTATTTCAGGTGTTAGTTAAATGTGGTGTTTATGATATCATGGTCAGCATTGATTTGTGGCAGCGTGTAGTTGTTACTGAGAGTCTGCACACTTGGTCTTTGTGTGTAGATGTGTATGTGTCTGCACACTTGGTCTTTGTGTGTAGATGTGTATGTGTCTGCACACTTGGTCTTTGTGTGTGGATGTGTATGTATCTGCACACTTGATGGTCTTTGTGTATGTGTGTGGGGGAGGGTCTGTACGCCTTACTTATGTGTGAAGGCCAGAGATTGACACTCGGTGTCTCTCTGAGTTGCTCACTACCTTGTTGCTTGAGACAGTCTCTCACTGAATCTGGAACTCATTCCACAGGCTATAGAGACTTTTCTAGTGAGCTCTGGGATCTGTTTAATTCTGCCCGTGATGTTGGGATACCAGACATATGTATGTGAGTGTTAGGGATATGGATTCAAGTCACCATACTTGCAAGGCAAGCCCTTTACCCCTGAAGCATTTTCTTAGCCCCTGAATCTTTGCAACGGTGAGTTATTTGCCAAAGTGTGTTCCTGAGGGATCTCTGGAAGTCTGTCTTGCTGTGTGGTGCTATTGATGACATTGTAAGCGTCCTCCAAATGTGTTCAAGGCTGGTTACTTAGCTCATGGTACCACTACTTAAAGGGTGGGGCGTAGAGCAGAGGGCCTTGGGTGATGTAGGCATGCCTATTTGGTGACTATGGAACCCTGCCTCCTTCTCCTTCTTTTTGTCCTCCTCCTTTGCCTGTCAGGTTTTTGCCAGGATTACGATGACCTTTAATAAACACAAGAAAATTAGTAAGTAGTGAATATATTTGTTTCTAATTTGCAGCTCAGGGCCAGAAATTCTCCTGCCAACATGGCCCAAATAAATAATACAGAAATCAGATAGCAAACTGCAGGAAGTGATGGGAGCAGGAATGCCCGGAGAAGGGTAGGCCCGTGCTAGAAGGAGTGGTTAACACCCAGCCCAAGCAATCATAGCCATCTCTCTGAGTGTGGTCTGGAATTGTCAGAGCCTCTACTTTAATTAGATTTTTTTAAAATTTCAGTGAACATACAAAATAATGCTCTTTGTTTTGCTGTTTCCCTATGTGTACATCACTGTATTGTTCTCACCCCAGGTCTCCCCTCCCTGCTCCTCACTCGTCCTCTCCTTACAAACTTCTGGTAATATAAAAGAAGCTGGAAATGCAGGTTTTGCGTAAATGTTCTCAAATTTTAAAATGTTACTTCTTAAAAATCCACCCTTTTTCTTGAACAAATAAATTATTTCTACATCAGGCAGCTGGCTGGTGACTTTGGCATCAGACAATTGCAGTCTGGGACGTTTCCTTTCATTACAGAGAAACTGGGAAAGCTGATTCAACCTTCCAGATTCAGAGGCTTAATATATTTATTCCTGTTTCACTAAATAGCATTATTCTACTCATAGAAAGATTTTCAATATTTCTTTCTGGAGGGAATCTGCTTAATCACATTTTATTTTTAAATTATATTTTATTTATTTATTGTGTATCTGATGTAATGTGTGATGTGTGTGAGATCTGTGGTGTGTATATGCATGTGTATGTGTGTGTGTGTGTGTGTGTGTGTGTGCTCATATATGTACAGGTATTCAAGTGACAAATGTGTGTATGGAGGTCAGAGCAGTCACTAGTTTGCTCCGCCTCTGTCCACAACATGTAAGACTGACAGACACCTTGGAAACTGTGAGCAGAATCAACCCTCCTTCCCTCAGGTTGCTTCTCTTGGATATTTTGTTACAGCATACAGAAGAATCCCTAATCACTGCAGCCTTTCTCTCTGATCTCTTAACTTGCTGGTTACCACCAGGGCAGGTGAAAGGGGGCTTAACTCTAGAGGAACTTCCTAATGCCTCATGCCAATCAACTTAATTCTCCTTGGATTGTTGCCTGTTACTTGTTGACCACTGTCCAGAGGGTGGGAGAGGGTGTCTTGACTTGTTGATATGGCAGTAAATCTAACAGATTCAAATCTGCTGTGTTACAAATCCTAAAGGAAAACAGTGCCCACGACAGCACTAATCACTGTCTCCTTTGGGTAGTACAACCTAATGAATTCTGATTGGATTATAATCTTCCTGCTGTGAGATCCAGGCTGGGGAAGGGAGCAGGAGGACCCTAGTGCTCACAATGATTCTCAGAAGGGCTAACAGTTAGGTTAAGCCTTGTATGAACTCTACCTGTGCGAATGAGTTATTAAATATGTCATAGAAAAAATGTCTTTGGGGACTAGTGAGATGGCGTGAAGGGTAAAGATGCTTGCTGTCAAACCTGATGACTGAAGTTGGATCCCTAGTGTCTACATGGTAGAAGGAGAGAAATGACCCCTGCAAGTGGTCTTCTGACCTCCACACAATGGCTATGGCACATGTACACACATATATGTGCATGCACCTACAAAGCAATGAAATATAATATAATAAAAATATGGGACCAATATGGTGGCCAGCCTATGCAGAGGCTGTGAAGAGAGAGTGTGGGGCACAGTGTTACAGTGGAGGTATCTGGAGAGGGACAAAGGTTACCGTCAGCAACTTCATTCCTGACTGCCAGCTTATGGCAGCAGTTCCGTAAGCGCTCCCTCATAATGGAGTGGAGTCAGCATGTCATCAGTTCATCCTTATCAGCAGAGGGTGGACACCAGGCCTTTGTGGACACCTACACCAAAGCTAGTAACAAACCCCATTTATAGTATTCACTTTCCTATCAACATGTTTTTATAATAAAGCTTAATTTATAAATTAAGTCTAGGAAGAGATAAATATGATAAAAATAACAGATAAATCACAACTGTGTATTGAAATAAAATTGCTATCCCCACTATTCTTATAGCACAGGACCATTATTAAATAACTTGTCATTTGAATAAAAGCCCACAATGCCCAGTCACTGACATGGCTGAGCCACTACTGGACAGGTAATACATACATTGTGGACACTCTGGACAAGTGATTCATATCCAGGTAGGACAGAGCAGACAGTCCGAGATGTCATCAGACTACTTGTGAAAGGTATGCAATTAAAAACTTATGGGTAACTCATTTCTGGAAGTTTTATTTGATATTTTCAGACTGTGGTTGATCACAGGCAACTGGAGACATAAAAACAAAAGCTTTGGATAAGATGGCTATTGACAAAGAAAGACCATGAGGAAGGAAGTGGGCACTGCTGTATCTACAAGGAGTGACAGGCAGGTGAAGGTCATTGGAGGACACATATCATGGTTTGGATTTGGGGAATCTGTGCTATGGCTGGGCTGGGAGGGAGGAGTAGAACTTCAGTGGTAGCTCAGCTCCAGAGAAATAGGTTTTGAGAGCTCAGTGTCACAATGACACACAGTCCTGGGACAGAGTAGGATCAGCCTGCCTCTCGCTCTGCCTCTTGTCTGCTTCCAATGGCATGTGAGGACTTTAGACTGGAATGTCCTGGGGTGTCAGCGATGTAGAGGGACACATTTGCCTCCTGTGGGTAGCTCCACCATGGAGTATCTCTATCTTTGGTGTTGGCGGATGTGCAAGGACAGACTTCCTCCCCTGCTGTCCTCCAAAGTGGCTTGTGACCTGTCCCTTCGGCTGGACCACTGGCATTTTTTCCATACCGCGTTTATGAGCTCCAGTCTTGCACTATGGTGCTGTGATTTGTACCAAACACTCCTTATATTTATACTCTTTTAGTTCCTTGGACAAGGAGCTATGAAAAGAGATGTCCAGTTTTTAAAACACACAGGTTAGGTTTCTTACTTCTTTAATTCTGTGGAGGTGAGAGAAAAGACACACACCGTCTGATGATCTGAGGATGGTGAGAATGTCACTTAGTGGCACCTGGATAGATTAGACCAGAGAGTGATAAAATGCCAGTGTTTTTTTTTTTTTTTCCTCTTTAATCCTCACCCTGGCCTGTGATAGACTCATATTTAAACGTCATGCAGAAAGCAAAGCATATTAGTGAGTTTTCTGTTGCTATGATAAAACACTGACACCAAAGCATAGGAGGAAGGGTTCATTTTGACTTATGGTTCCAGAGGGAGAAGCGTCCATCCTGGCAAAGAAGCCACCATTGTGGTGCCTGAGGAGGCAAGGTGAGAGTTCATATCTTGAATGATAAGCCAGAAGCAGAAAGAATGAACTGAAAGTGATGCAAGTCTCTAAACTCTCAGAGCCAGCTTCTAGTGACATCCATTCTTCAGCCAGGCCACACCCCTTGCCCCCCCCCAATGGAACCATTAACTGGGGACCAAGTTTCCAAGTGCCTGAGATTATGAGGGACATTTCTTATTCAAATCATCCTACCTAAGAGTGGTAAGTGACAGAACTTGGTTGAACCTCTAGGCCTCCTGGATGCCAAAGTTTGCTCTTCCTGTGAAGTAGCTTTTTTCAAGATCCAGAATGTTCTCCAGATTGGCTTTCCTGACTCCATGTTGGGTGATCGCCTCCAGAAAACACAGGAGGTGCCTGTTCCTTTAAAAGAATTCTGTGAGATGGGGGCTCAGTTGTGAATATGTGACCTCAGAGTTTCCCCAAGGTAGTCTGGGAAAGCCTGTCACCTGAAGCTCCCAAGAAGAGACAGGACCTGGGGGTGGGGCTTACTCCTTTACTTGGTCACGTGATCATGTACTTTACACAGCTAAAGATGGATGTGACTATGCATCTCAGAAATAATTCTGTCATTCCACTGCCATGTTGTTCATGTCCACTCTTAGAAATTCATCGTTTTGGGTTAAAAATTATCTCTAAATACCACTTGACAATTTGAAAGTGGTAGGAAACTGGCTGAAATGAAAACTCCATCTGGAATCCTGTAATAGTATTGGATCATATTAGCAAAACCTTGGGATCCAACAGAGAAGTAGTAGAAGTTAGGCTACTGCCCAGCAAACAGCCCAATGAGTTAAAGGCAGGGCTGTGAGAAACAGGATGAGGTGGATGTAGAGTAGAGAGGGTGCCAGGCACAAGAAAGGGGCAAGTAGGGGGATGAAGGCAGGGTGATGCAGATAGATCTGTGTGCCTCGGTACACCCCGCCCATGTGCCTCGGTACACCTCTGCCCCCCGTGCCTCGGTACACCCCGCCCATGTGCCCCGGTACACCTCTGCCCCCCGTGCCTCGGTACACCCCCTGCTCCCCTGCCTCGCTACATCCCGCCCACGTGCCTCGGTACACCCCCCCCCCACCCCCAGGCCTCGCTGCACGGAGCCCCTCTCTTCATCCCAGCTGAAGTCCTGCAGAGCTCTGTCCAGGACCAGCAGGCTGCAGCCACACCGCTCCCACAGCGTCAGGCTTTCCTCATGAGGCTTTCCTCAGTTACTAAGCGTACATGTTTCAGTCAAGACGATTGCAAACACAGGGAGACCAAAGGAAGGAGTATGATGAGATTTACTAAAAACAAGAAATTGAGACTCCCTTCTCTGTAAAGCGTGAAGCCTTGAGCACCTGAACTCAAATTCTGGGAGAAAAAAAATTACAATGGGTTATTCAGAGAGCGTGAAATTTATGTGCACCCGAAGTGGAGAATTATTTAGCTTCCCATATTTCCTGTTTCTAAACATTCCTTTAAATTGAAAATGCTGGGAAAGCTGGGTTAAGTGACGCTGCAAACTTCCTTCCTATTTTATTTATGATCAAGGACGACTATTTGCGTCTGCATGACAGAACTATTTGTTATAGAGACAGAGCAAATGCTGACGGACAAAAGGCACGCACCCCCAGAAATGAGGTAAAATAAACATGAAGGAACCAGGAAGGAGGAAGTGCCCGAAAAAGCAGGGGCATAGACATGTGGGACCAGCTGAGCTTGGGTCTTTGCAAAAATTGTGTTGTACCATACTAGGCAGGTAGACTGATGGACACGATTAACACGGAGCAAAGTGTTGTGTGCAGGAATGGGCTCTGTTCCAGTCTGGATCCCAAGGATCAAAGAGACACCAACTTTTCAAGCACCTAGCTAGAATTTTCCAGCATGAATTCCTGGGGTCAGGGAAGTAGCAAATTTGATGGTGCCACAGGTACCTTCTTCCACTGCTGCTCCAGGTACCAAGTGCTCATGTGAAGTGCTTTCTATTGGAAGACAGTGTAGGATGAAGATGTGCTACATTTGTTTATGCTGGGGAAAGTTTGCTTAATGATGCAAAGATATGTTGCATTGTTTCATGTTGCATTTGTTTAACTCAGTAAAGCTGTGTTACTTTGCCTGTCTAAAACACCTGATTAGTCTAATAAAGAAGTGAACGGCCAATAACTAGCCAGGAGAGAACTAGGCAGAGCTGCCGGGCAGAGAGAATAGAAGAAAAAGAAAGAGGAGGAGCAAGAAAAGGAGGAGGGGAGGATGCCAGGGGACAGCCACCCAGCCACACACCATCCATGGAGTAAGAAGGGAAGAAAGATATACAGAATAAAGAAAGATAAAAAAAAAAAACCAGAGACAAAACGTGTTTGAAGAAAAACAGGATAATTTAAGTGAGAAAAGCTGGCTAGAAACAAATCAGTCTGAGGCTGGGCATTCATAAGTAAGAATAAGTTTCCACAGGGTGGGAAGAAGACTGAATGAGAGTCTCCCAGGTCGCACATCAGAACAGTGTGAATAGCCATAGGCCTCCCTTTCCAATGAGTAAAGTCGTCGGTTGGTTATCACATGGGGAACGAAACAGACTGGGTCTGTTCCTCCAGCAGAAGGCCTTAGAGGTAAGCTGGGAATGCAGTACTTTATTTTATTTTTTGATGGACCAAACTGCAAGTAGAGGCTCCAGTTTAAAGCAAATTACAATTTGTACTACAACCTTTGGAGCGCTGAGTGAGTGGAGCACATCCTGGGTGTGGGTTTTCCTCCCCAGGCCCAGGCATTGCCTGCCCTCCTGGCTGAGAAGCCCTTGCTTACCCCGTGCCTGGTGAAATCCAGCTGTGCAAGTTTTATGAGGGATTGGATCTATAAATCCAAGGAGGGGCTGAGGACTTAAGGAACAGGAGTTCTAATGGGAAGGGGAAGGAAAACTCTGAGTTCTGTGTGCCTGAGTTCCATTTTAATGAGGGACTCTGAGAGACAAGCAAGCTGCAAAAACAATTTATTTTTCAGATAATACCAGGAACTGCCTGGAAATACAGGGAGAAGGAAAACACAGTAATTAATTTGTCACTGAAACCTGAGGGGTTCAGCTCCACTTATAGGTGATAATGAATGTTTTGCATGTAATTAGCAAGAATAATTAGCACGTTCCTGGTAACAAATGGATCTGCTGGTACTCTGCAAACAAAATTAATTGTTGTGCTAACAGAGGCAATTGTGTCTCTTTATCTTCTGACAGTGTCCCCAGCTCACCATCCCGAGTCTGACCTCCCTGGTTTTGTATAGATAGGCGGGTGGAGTGGGATGGGGTCTGACTCTACCTCTTCCGTCTGCTTCTTAGAAACTTCAGGGCCACCAAGGGAACTTGTTTGTCAAAACTCGTTAAGCAATTTGTAATCTTTAACATGTGTTTTACTGTATTGGTGAATGGACCATTCACATCAACCTACTGGTTAAATAGAGAAAGCCGTTCTCCTCAATCAAATGCTGACATTTTTAAACTCTGAGAGCCCCTTTTGTTTTAATATTCCCTGGGAAAGGGATCTCTGGGAAAAAGTATCTAAACCTAGACTCTAGAAGGGAGACTTTGCTATTTTGTACTCATGTACATTGAAGTCGTGTCTGCTGCAGCTTTAAGAAGCGAGGCTGGACTTGGAGGCATGTTACCTTTAATAGCTTGCAAACCCACTGCTTTGAAGACAGATGGAGGTTCAAGTTTGCAGTTCTTTAAACTGTTCAACAGCCGGTACATTCTACGCACACAATAGGCTTCTTTCCAGTTTTGAAACATATTAGTATATGCACTTTTATTTCTATGCTGCCCAGCAGTTGGATACACTTACAGGGCACGCTGTGACATTTGTACACACGTAGTGATGTGTAATAATCAAGCATGTGATGGAGATCAACGGGAAGAGCATTTGTATCTGGGACATTAAAACCCCTTTTACTAACAAGCTTTTCAACGTCTTTTGCTTGCAGCATGGAAAATAATAGCGTTGACCATGGATAGCTAGGCAGCTCGTCGGCTATCTGCAGAAGCTGTGAATGCCGTGGCACACTGTGAAGGTAGTCCTCAAACACAGCAACTCCCCAGACATAAATATCGAGTTCAGCTTGGTTGTGGTGATGGGACTTCAGCTGCCCACTGCACCTTGTAGCTGGCTTAGAACTTGTGTCTTCCTGCCTCAGCCTCCCGAGGGATGAGGTTACAGGCATGTGCCTCACACCCAGCTTCCTCATTTTCTAATAACCAGGTGTGTAGCACTCACTGATGTCATAAAACACATGTGGGGATTTTATTAGCTAAAATTCCTTTGACTAGTCTAATGTTGTGAGCCGTTCAGTCAGACTGCTGAATCAGGAAAATGCTTTTTCTTTCCTCCTGGGAGCAAGTTGGGTTTCAAGACAGGTTTCTACTGGATGTTCTGGAAAAGAAAATAGTACGCTTGGTGTGTGTGTGTCTCTCTCTCTGTGTGTGTGTGTGTGTGTGTGTGTGTGTGTGTGTGTGTCTGTGTTTACATGCACGCATGTAAAGTAGAAAGCATGAACATTTTTGCCTACAATCCATCTTGCCTCCTAGAATCCAGCAATTTTTGGTGTCGGGTAGAATGTTGAGCTAAGGAGGCTTCTGGTTTGGTCTCTCACATGCCATTCTGTGTAAACATTCCCATTCTTGAAATAACCACTCCCACCAGTGGCCGCTTGCCTGCTAAGGCTCAAGGTCATGTCAGCATCCTTTGGTAGGAAGACAGTTTCCGGCTGCTGTGGGTTAGTGGTGCAGCCGAAGGGCTGTTTTCCTGACAGGATTTTTTGCACTAGTAGGGTAGGAATATCTCCTTCACATGCCTTATGGGAATAGAAACTCCTGCTTTCTGAACACTAGCACATTATGGACTCTGGCCAAGGTATGTGAGAGTTACTGGTAGCTGAAGACTCTGCTAGTTTCAATGTTACTAGCATCTTATTTAATAAAGAAGTAAGGTGAACACAGATTGTAAAGTAACAAAGAAACTTTATCCAAAGCAAACTGATAGTACCTATGAGAAAGGAATAAACGGAAAAGATTGACAGGAAGTCATGAGTGAGGACCCCAACGATCATTTGGAGCTTCCTTTCATGAGGAGGCAGAGTTTAGCTGCTAAGGAAGACAGCTTGGGTGGCTCTTTATTTTGATTGACAGATGATTATATAATATTTTCTCTACTTTCACATCCTTTCACCATAATGCATCTTATTTTAATCATATACATGTCCAATCACAATCCAGATATAAGATGGTAAATAGGGAATTTTCCCTGAAAGTTTTCTCTTACAGGGCACAGTTTGCCTTATTGGGTGTGCATCTGAAACCAGTTTAGGCTGGATCAGCCTTCTTACTCGTACCTAGACTTAAGCAGGATACTGATAGGTCCTGTCTAAGTTTGATGGTTGTTATGGGTAAGAAAAGCCTACTGTTTTTTTGGGGTGCATGCTGCTCATTGCTGTTGGGGGTTCTAGGTAACTAGGTGCACTGTGTCAGAGTAGAGTGTGTGTGCATGGTGTCTGAAGATAGGGATCTCAGACTGCCAAATGCTTTGTTAGATGAGAGTGTATGCAGAACCCAGAGCAAATGGAGTCTTAGGTCAATAAACTATCTCCATGTGCCTGCCTGGCTCAAGCTCTTCCCTTCAGCCCTCTGAAACTTTTTCTGATGTGGGACCTGCTAAAGGTCATGGAATTGGCTGGCTAAAGGTCATGGAATTGGCTCGACTGTCTTTAACGTGGGTATTATTTTATACTTTCAAACATATTTACACTCTGAACAAACCACACAGTAGCTGAATAGGACATGGAAGTTGGGTTTAGAGGCTAAAGAAACCAGGATGTCAACAGGTCCCAATAATGGGTCAGTGTTCTGCTCTAGATGGTTGTTGATACAAATAGTCCTTTGTGTCTAAGCAATCCAGTCAAAGACATTAGAGACAGCAGCTGATTTTAATGCAATTCTGAGAAGCTGCTTTCACAATATTAAAGCCCCTGTTTGGAATGTAACTCAGGTGGTAGAGTACTTGCTTAGTACTTGAAGCCTTGAGTTTGGTCCCAGCACTACATAGAGTAGGTGGAGTAATGTATTCCTGTAATCCCAGTCATACAGAAGCCTCTTCTGTCTTGTGGGTATATGCACATGTGTGAGTGTGTATGTGTATATGTATGTGTGTACCGTGAGTGTGTATGTATATGTATGTGTGTACTGTGAGTGTGTATGTGTATATGTATGTGTGTACCGTGAGTGTGTATGTGTATATGTATGTGTGTACCGTGAGTGTGTATGTGTATATGTATGTGTGTACCGTGAGTGTGTATGTGTATATGTATGTGTGTACCGTGAGTGTGTATGTGTATATATATGTGTGTACCGTGAGTGTGTATGTGTATATGTATGTGTGTACCGTGAGTGTGTATGTGTATATGTATGTGTGTACCGTGAGTGTGTATGTATATATATATTATATATATGTGTGTACCGTGAGTGTGTATGTGTATATGTATGTGTGTACCATGTGCATGTGCCCACTGATGGCTTTTCTCTTAATCTTCTCTTGGCTTTATTGCATGCATGTAGGTCAAAGGAGCCTTCTAGGGGTGGAATGTAACTCAGGTGCTTGCCCTCCTAGCATTTGTGGTCCTGGGTTCCATTCTCAGTATCACAAAAACAAAACATGTGGGGTTGCTCAGTTAGTAGGATATTGCCTAAGATGTTCAAATTCCCAGATTCGATCCACAGCTCTGCATAGCGGCATACTTCTGTAATCCAGCGTTTGGGAGATGGAGGCAGGAGTATCCATCCGCTCACAGTCATCTTGGCTACACAGCAGTGTTGAGGCCAGTCTGGAATGTACGAGAATAAAACCCTGCCTAAAAAAACAAAAGAAAACAAAATGAAGTGAAACAAAACAAGAGAGGATGGGGGTACAGGGGAAGTATATACTCAAGCTATAGCGTGGCTTGTACAGAAACTTATATGTACTTAAAAATTTTTTTCTGTTTCAGTAAAAATATCTTTACAGAAAAAAGCTAAACATAGTTAATTGTCAGGAAGAATACTTGCCTTGCTTGTACCTCTGATTCTGTGAACCAGGGGAGGTTTGCGTCCTTTCTATGCAAGACACATGGTTTTTCATCATGTGAGCTTGGGGCCACTGCACTAACTCTCCTTGCCTCCCCTCTTTCTGCCTCTCCACCTCTCCCAGCCTGAACAGTGAACCAGCAGTCAAGTTTCTTTGAGCCAGAGCAGTGAACTCACAGACGCGTTCTGAGACTGAGTAATTACCTCTCCAGGTGTTTGACATTTAAACCCTGGCGCTAAGCAGGCATCTGGTCTCTGTATCCAGTTATGATAAATGTCTCTGGAATATTCCACTAAGCACTCAGCTGCTGTCAGTTTGCACTGTAACTGCGGACATCATTATGGAAAAAAAAATAAAGCCACGTCTTTTCTTCATTAATAATGGGGAGGTCTTGGGAGTGGGAATAAGAAACAGCTCTCGTTTGAGCTGAAGTGATTTTATTTTATTTCTGCCTTTCTGCTCTTTCCATGTTGGAAAAGAATGGACAAAACCAACGATGGCCTAGTTTCTGTTCAAGTTGCCCACCGTGCTGATGGTTATCAGACAGCTAAGAGTTTAAGACAGCTCTACTGTGGCCCTGAGTGTGTCTGCAGTAGGTCTGCCCTAGGCTTTCTAATAGTCCACAACGGTACACTCTGCTTCCTCAAGAATGGGCAAGTCCGTCGATGTGCTAAGTGATACACTTTCTGAGCAAGATTGAATGAGATAAAATATCAGTGACAAGGATGTTTCCATATGGTGTTGACTGGTTTGTTTCTCGAAACCTCTGGGAGTCAATCTATTTATCAAATTTGGTAGATTTCAACAACCCAAGAAGTCCCTCTCTTGTGACTGTATTGATACATTTTCTTCGAATGAGAAAATATTGAGGGCATGGATGTTTTCCACACGGGTTTGAGACAACTCTGAGCTTCTATGCATTCATATCTGGCACAACTGAGTCCTGAAGTGTCCCGCGCTACCGTCTCGCCAGCAAGAACCACGCGGTACACATAGGATCCTTCTGCAGGAATGGCTTTAATCCTCTTGGGAGCTAGAGCATAAGCCAACATGGCCGGGGACCCAGATAAGATGGAACCCATCCCTTATAAAGGAAACAGACCCCGCTCTGGACGTGTCATTCTTGGATTGGTCAACTGCTCCCAGTCCCAGGTGAAACCTTGGGAGTAGTGGAAAATACCAACACATGTGAGCTTTCTAGCTCACCTGGCGGTGCAGCGCCATCTATGGTGGAGAGTGTGGTTGCGGCCCTCTACACTGAAGGGAGCGTAAGCTTTCCAGTTATTGTGACTTGGCTGGTCACGTGTGTGAAGGGTGTGGACAAATTGGAAGGAGCGACCTAAATAGCACCAGGACGAACTTAGAAAGAAAATATTAGGCTGGATATTAAAGGCATGCACGACAACTCACTAGAGGTTATAGGAATTTCCAAGTTCTCAAGGTTTCATATTCTGAGAAACCCCGAGGAAGGCCATCCCTCAACTAGTTTTCCATGTCTTTCTTTTTAGGTAAACCCCGGTCGATGGGTAGGTCCTTGGCCTCCTTGCATTGGGGTGGACACAGTCTGAACTTCAAGCACTTTCTCGGGTCTCTGTTTGTCACTGTGTGTGGGTGCCCCAGGAATTGTTATCTGCATGAAAACCTCACCTCACACTGGCACCACCCCTTATACTTTACGTGGCACTGTCCCATGCAGCAGGGACATCTGCCTGGGTGTCTTGTTTTGTGGCCTCTGGTGCTCTTCCAACTGTTGGACCTTTCAGGGAAACCCCGGGCTGGTCACAGTAAATGGTACCAGGTAGCTATATGTATTAGGGCTCTCTAAAGGAACAGAACAAATAGAATGAATATGAATATACACATTAAACAGGGATTTATTAGAGTGGCTTTGCTATGTCTTAGATGGTCTAACAATGGTGGCTTCTAACGGAGAGGCCAAGAACCCAGTAGTTGCTCAGTCCACAGGGTTAGGTACCTCTGTCGTCCCCATCTGGCACTGAAGACCTGGTAGATTCCTGGATAGCTGGTGGTTTTCAGTCTATAACTGAATACTGAAGAAGCTATTTCTAGTATTGGTAGAGGAATGCAGGATAAATGGACTTGTGAGCAAGGAGGCAAAAAGCAAAGTTTCCTTTTTCCATGTCCTTTCATCTGGGCTGCCACCAGAAGGTGCCCCACACATTTAGTGTGGGTCTTCCCTGCTTCAGACCGTATGATTAAGAAAATCTCTCGCAGGAGTGCCCAGTAGAATGTTTCAGTTGACTCCGGATGCAGCCAAGTTGACAATAAAGATTAGCTATCCCAAGTAGGAATGTGTATTTTCATTCCATTCATGCAATTATCTTGAGAGAAACAAGGCAGACCAGAGGAAGCTAAGGTTCAGGGAGAGGTTTGCCTTGCTCGCTGCCTGTTGATGGGCTCCGAACTTAAACTCTGGCTTCCTGACCCCTGGTGCAGGGCCCCCTTCATGCCATTGCTGCTGACGAGACCCATCCTTATCCAGAGTATGAATGATTGGTTGGTCCAAATATCTCCCAGGGTGTTCCTGGGAAACCTCTCAGTTTTATTTGGCTACTTTGTCCACCACTCCCACGGATAACATCATGACACCATGCAAGCTCCCTGGTCATGTTCTGAGCAAGTGTTTCCTGCATCTGCCTTCAGTATAACTGAAGAGGGTATACTTGACCATGATCATCATGTTATACAGAGAAATAGAGTCACAAGGTGAGACAGTTTCACCATATCCAGTAAGAAGTAAAAGAGCTGAGGAGATCACCAGGCTATCTGCCTCTAGACCCCAGAGCCTGCTTTCTTCTCCTGGGGGCAATGCTGTAACCATCACTGTGGTATGTGGCCTCACCAAATCTGTCCCTTCCAGAAAACAGACCCTTAGCCTGGGTTAGTATGCTTCTTTTGGCTGTCTTAAGGTCATAGGCTGCTTTTTATTACCAAATTACTAAGTTCTTGCCCCAAACCATTAACCAGCAACTCTGTCATCATCACACAGATGTTTCTCCAGTCTCTGTCCAGTAATGGAGGTGCACAGAATCCTGTCTCCTCTACACTTTCTGTCAGTGAAATCAGGATACCCACCCTCCTCCTTGGCACTGATGAAGCAGTATCTCATAACTGCTTCCCTAGCTGGAGTTTGCATCTTTGGCCATCTTAGTTCATATTCTCAGAACCCTGGCTATGGCTTCCTCAGGGTTCTACATCTTCTTGTCTTTGGTTCCCTCTTGTAGAGCCTGGTCACAAGACGTTTGGCAGTCCCTTGGCTGTTAAAACTCAGGGTTGCTTTCTCTGCACTTGGCTATGACCTTTCTACAAATTCAGTTTTGTTTCAGGTTGATGTTTCATGCAACATGGCTCAGGGTGAGAATATAGGAACTCTCTGGCCTTGTCTGTTAGATATGGGTAGGTTTCCTGAAGGATTTTTTTTTATTTCAAAAAGTCTCAAAATAGGATGACAGACATTAAACTTTTGAATTCCATTATGCTTTTGTTGAGCAAATTCTTAGTTAATGTAACATATAAAGTTCATCAATTAAATATAAACCTCTTTGCAAGACTTTTGACAAAGGATGTTTGTTATTCATGTGCATGAATCATATATATATATACATATATATACATACATACACACACACATACACACACATATATATAGTTGGTAGTAGAAATTGAAATACAGTTGCCAAGATTGTGTACTTTCTTGAGCTAGCTGACTCACTGAGGACCTATTTTTCATTACACCCATATCCACTCACCCACAAATGAGCACATTGACACATATGTGATTGACCAGTACATCAACAAATGTACCAACATATGTGTTTATGTGTGCAAACACACACAGACCAAGACATAAACCAACATACACCTACATCCCAATGCATATCTACTTGAAATGTCCAATATTTGAGTATACATGCTACCCACATGCTCCTCAGTCCACACAGAGATTCACATGCACACACACACAATTTGAACAAGTATCCCCCAAATTTCAGGGGGAATTACTTCCAAGTCCTTATGCAGCTTTGCTTTCTACTGTGCTACCAAAGGAAATGGATGAAATATTCAGATATTTTAGATTCATACCTGAGGTGAGAAAATTATAGAAAAGACAGAGAATTGTATATTGACATAAAGAGAAACCGCAACTCAAAATGCTGTGGTATGTTTTATAAGTGCTGGATTCTTCTGTGCTGCAGATTTCCTGTTCAAGTTTACTAGTAACCAATCAATGGTCTACACAGAAATATGTTTTCTATTATATAGCTATAATTTGACCATGAACACAACATAGTAATGTAATAGAAGATTTTACTGTCCATTTAGAGAGAATTTTACAGCTATTAAATTACAATCACTCTTCTATTCTCAAGGTACAAAAATAAATTCATTACTTGGGGCGGATTCAAGCACTGAATACTACTTGAATAATGCAAGCCCTTAAGGATATATTTAATTAATCCTAAAATAAGTTTAGTATTGATAGCAATTGCTTTCATGACTCAAATTTTGGGAATAATGCAAGGAATATAAATATAGAATATAAACAAAGCAAGAGACAGGGCATTTACCTGTTATTAAATTTAATCGTCAAGTAATTATATTGCTAGGAGATGTTATTGTACATGTATATGCACACAGTTGTGTGTATGTGAACTGTGCCTGTAATGAGTATGTCATGTGTGGGTGCAGAGAGCATTGTGTATGTGTATGCGTGTCTGTATGCATTGGACCTGTTCCTACATGCATGGATGTATGTGTGTGCACAGTGTGTGTGTGTATGCACACAGCTGCTCTGAACAGGCAGAGTTTCCCTGATCTTGCTGAGAAGTAGAAGCTCTATAGCCTGGGGGCTCCTGAGCCATGGGATGTATTTTTCTTTCCCGATTTCTCATGTCGTTGCTGGGAACACAGCATTAACATTCAAACCCTGAGAACAGATTTTTAACGAGGCGTATGCACACACAGCTGTTTTCAGATACAGGTGTTTTCTCTTGGTGGTCATTGACTTCCCGCTAGACATCTTGGAGAGACAGGGGTGAAGAGGAAATGGGGTACTAAGGAAGCAGGAGCCGTCCCCAGTCAGCCTGCCTCTGTCCAGTCCTCGGCTAGTCGCACATCATCTGTGTGGCTTCGTTTATTATGCTCAGTGCGTGGGTCTCCATTTTCTGGCCTTTGTAATATTTTATGATCCCCTGCCATGGTTCCCATGATTCTTCAAATCTAAGGGCTTCTCTGGATAAACTCTGTGCATAATCTGCATGCGAAAGTCTACACAGTTTTTCTGTGTCCATTAGAGTACAGAGCCTGTGTACCAAGTACTTTGCCCGTGTTTTCTCAAGGGATCCTCATGGATCCCTATATTTACATATAGTAAATATGTGATTATTATTCTCTTAATATCTTGGTTGCATGTGTGGTATATGTACATATGTTGCACATATTCATATTCATGTACTTGTTCATACATATGTACATATCCATATACATGTGTATATGCATGAGTACAGAAGTCAGATGAAGGTGTTAGGAGTCTTCCTCCATCTCTCCCATCCTATACTTTGAGACTAGGTCTCTTGAGAAACCTGGGGCTGATTGACTGGGCTAGCTGTCTGGATGACCAGAGAGGTCCAAGGACCCGCCTGTCTTTACTACCAAATGCTAGTGTTATGGACATGTGTTGCAATGCCCAACTTTTACATGGAAGCTGGGGATCTGAACTCAGGATTTTGTACTTGCATGGTAGGCACTGCACCAACTGAGCCATCTCCCCACTCCGTACTGTTATTATCTCAATTGGATTGCTGTGAAAAATAGTGTTGAGGTGAAGTCTTTACCTAAGTTCATAGAGTACTTACCCGAGTATATAGTTCCTGCCCAGGGTGCATCTCCTGCTACCACATTACTAGCCTTCCCTTCTGTATTAGTTTCCTTTATATTGCTCTGATAAATATAACTGAAAGCAAATTGAGGAAGAAAGGGTTTACTCCAGCATACTCCACCATGAAGAGAAGTCAGGGAAGAAGCCTGGAGGTAGGAGGGATGCTACTTGCTGGCTTACTCCCCAGGTCTTACTCAGCTTGCTTTTTTATACCACCCAGGACCACTTCCTGGGGACTTCACTGCCCACAGAGGGTTGAGCCCATCACATAAATTATTAATCAAGAAAATGCACCCCAGGCCAATTTGATGGAGGCAATTCCTCAATTGAAATTCTCTCTTCCTAGATATGTCTAGGTTTGCGTCAAGTTGACAAAAACTGATCAGCGCACTTCCCCTCTGCTTTAAGTTAGCATCACCTGGCCTCCTCTCCCATCTGCACAGGTTTACCCTCTGTATAGAGATGTGAGTTTTCATTTCCAGCAACATGGATTGAGCCTTCCAAGTCTATAGCCTAAAATGCTCAGTATCTGAAAAATTTGGAACCCTGACTTGGTGCCACAAGTGGAAAATTTCACACTAAATCTCACGTGACTGTCACAGTCCAAACGCAGACACACCAAAAACACTGCTTGCAATTACTTTTGGGATGTGTATGCAGATGAATATGAAACATATATGAGTTTCCTGGTTAGATTTGGTTCTCATTCCCCAAGACATCTCATTATATTCAAACAGTAAAACATTTGAAAGCACTAGACTTCAGAGACATTTCTGAACGCAAACATTTTACACAAGGGTCACTTCACCTGAAATGTTCCTAGCCTTCCCTACCCGGGTATAGAACTGTCTGGAGACATTGTGACCATTTCATGTGTCTAGCTGTTGTTCCAACACATGTTGAATTTCATCTATTATTTTATTTAGTTGCTGTGCCCACACCCTTCTTTCTTGAATGTAAGCATGTACCTGCATGCTGAGTTTAAGAATGCTTTGATTATCATTTTGTTTCTGGAGACTTTTGTTCAATACTCTGCTCTAGAGTGATAGAAAATGCTCCACTGTGTGAAGATGGTCCAGTCTTTCGTCTATAATTGTATTGAGAAGTCTACTGCCTGGCTTGTGATCTAGGTTTTCTCATTGGGAGCTTCTAGAGTTTTTCTCATTCTAACACTGTTTTTTAATTTCAGATTGAAAAGTTATTGTATCCTTCCTGTTTACCTGCTTGCTAAACTGTCTTTGTTTTACTTAGGATTCATGACTTGGGGTTTAGAAAACCACCTACACAACTCCTGCTTTCTATATGTTACCCTTTGCTAGACTCCAAACAGACCCATGGGCAGAGCATCTCATGTCTCCTCCATCAGTTTTACTGTTTCCCATTCTTCCTTTTGCTCTATCAGAGCCATTTATTCAGATGTATCTGTGGCACAGGGTTAATTTTCTAGGAGATTCCTTTTTTTCAACTCTCATGATCTTGTGATTTCTTCCTTACACTTAAATCTGTGAGCTTCCCTGGCACGAGCGCATGTGAGAGGCTGGGAATGTGGAAACACACACAGCTGCTCTTACTTCAGTATCCAGGCATGTGAATACTAGCCCAGATCTCCATCCTATGCAGCTCCTCAGAACTCTCTCAGGACATGATCCGCATGACTGGCTTCCAGCAATACCTCCCTGTTCATCCACAGACCCATCTGTTTCCACGAAGGTTACTACTACAATTGCATCAAAATACCCAGTGTCCAGTCTCACAGGGAGCATGCTGCAATCCTCATCAGTGGTAATTTTCTCTCAGGAAACGTCAGGACAGAAAACAAGCTTTTCACAGGCAGCTGCACATGTGATTGCCATTTCCATACCTCCCTCGGCGAAAGCAGGGACAACGGTTATGGGTGTTTGAGCTGCACATGCTGGAACCAGACCAGGCATTTTCCCGAAGATTAAACGTTGAAAATCTTGAAATAAAAATTTAAAATAGATTAAAATGTATTTATTTATTATTATCGTGTGTGTGTGTGTGTGTGTATGTGTGTGTGTGCTACAGAACTTGCGTGCAGACTTCAGAGGACAACTTGGTCGACTCCATGCTTCCTACTACTCACTCCAAGCAGAAATGTAGTTTCTGTAGTTTTTGCTTTGTGGAGTTTCTGAGCTTGCCTCAGGTTGCTGAGTTGCTTGGATCTTTCCTTCAGTTAACTCTGCATGTCTTTCTTCAGCCAATGCATTTGGCTGGAAGTGTTGGAGAGTGGGACTGTGTTTTTTGGGATTTTGCAGACACTGAAAACACAGACATAATCTGATTTTGCAATTTGCAATTCCACTCAGGAGCACAGGGGACTACCACCTCTGGAGGGCTGTGACCTCCTCTTCTCTCATGACGTATGGCCATCTGATAAGCCTGGATACCAGTGGCAGGGCCTCTTTCCAGAATTCAGGTTGTTCCCAAGGTCACTCATTCTCATGATTTTCGTATTTTCTTGGTATTGCAGAGGATGAAATCCCAGGACTCACCAGTGCTGTGTAACTGCTCTGCTCCTCAGCAGCTACCCAGTTCCCATGGTTTCAATAACATGCTCATGCTATTGACTTCCAAATATGTCTAAAACTGCAAATTGCAAATGATGTACTGGCCTTCTTTACCCAGGTCTTTAAAAAAAAAAATATGTCAAATTTCACAAGTTCACCGTCAGACTTATCTACTTCTTCAAATTGATGTCTTATCTTAACTTCTGCCCTTCTTTCAGAAGTGATGTCATCCTTTCAGGTTCTCCTGGCAGGGAGTTTTGCAATCATTTCAAATCCTTATCTTTCTTCTGGCCTCTCAGTTTGGGATGATTTAGCTACTGGGTATGACAAGAACAATACCTGGGACTGTGCAATTTCAGCAGCCCAAGTAAATGTTTTAATATCTCCTAAAATAGGAAAGAAAAACTTTACGTCTTTTTTTGGGGGAAAGTATAACATTAATATATCCACATTTATACCAACAAAGTAATAGAATGGGCAATGCATCTCTTTTCTTTCTGTGTACGGATGAACGAGCCTATGAAGGCAGAGGTGCCAAACCACCGGTGACCGGTCATCTTCCAGTTGCTGTCTGCTCTGCTGTGTGAATCCTTTTCCCATCAGTCTCTTTTCTGTGACCCCCTCACTGCAACTTCTCCTTGTATCACTATTCAATATACTTCCATGTGCCTTTGGAGCGTTAAGTACTAAGTACGCGAGTCAGTTAGATGGCTAAAAACCAAGTGCATCTAATTCAGCCTCAAAGAAGCAAGTAAGAATGGAAAGGAGGTTGGAATTGGAATCAAAAGAACAGGGGTTATATTCTTGTATGTGTAGTGTGTTCATGTGTGTGAGAGTGCACATGCGTGTACACACATGGGAGTGCATGTACATCTGGAGGCCAGAGGACAGCCGTGCTACCCAGGGGTCATTCAACTTGTTCCATTGAGATAGGAGTTCTCACTGGTCTAAAGCTCACCAAATAGACTAGGTTGTCTGGCCATAGAACCCCAGGAGGCAAATTCGGGCGGCCACGCTTGGCTGTCTTATGTGGGTGATGGGAAGAACAGGTCCTTGTACTTGCAAGACAGACTTTCCTTTCTTCACTTACTAAGCCATCTCTCTAGACTAGTTGCTATGTCCTGTGTCTCGATTTCCCTAGCTTTAAGTCATTGTAATATCTGTCCTCCTTCCTTTACAGTGTTATTGTAGAGATCAAATGAGAAAACAGAGTTGAAGAAACTATCTACAGGCAGTATGTATAGTGAGCAAGCTCTGCCTTCCTGATAGAGAGCCTTGGACCACGAACATGAAGAATGCATGCTGACTCATCATTCCTTCTCTTACATGCATAGCCGGCTGACTCCAGGTTACATGAGCTTGGTCTTAGCCTTCCTCTTCCATTCTACTTTTTTTAACCAGATTTTGTGAGAACCCCTCTGACTTCAGTCCCTCTTGCAGCCACACCTCCAGTTCCAACCACCCTGTCTTATCATCGCTAGTGCCTTTTCAAACTGCTCCACATTCCGCTGCCTGCTGCTGGCTGACTCTGTATATTTATCAACTCAATTCCATACTCCTCTGGGACGTATATTACTGTTTACTCCACAGAGCCCGGGGCAGTGCCGTGTGTCTATTTTATGTGATTGCTCAATTCCCATCCTTCATATATATTGTTTCTTCCTCTGTTGGACTTCCCCCAGCTCTCTCAAAAGCCCACTTATTTTCCAGACTCTTACTCAGGGCCTGAATTCTTCATAAAGCCTTTCTGCCCGGGGGACCTCTTCCTTCCCTGAACTTCTGTTGCACTTCCTGAACAGTTTAGCACCTGGTCACACAGCTTGTGCCTTTGTGGACGCGAAAGAAGAGAATGAACTCAGGCAAAAGCCTTCTCCATATTGTTATGGGATTAAGGACATTTGGGACTGGGATATTTGGAGTCCAGTGTGCGTTTTGCATAACTGAAAATGACCGCGTAAGACTGTCTTCATAAAGAAACGAAACATAAGGGGGATCTGGGTGTCCTAAAGGCTCTTTCAAACAATGCTTTGCTATTTAGGGAATAGCAATCCGGGGCTTAGAAAGCCTCCTGAATAAAACCGTGATCCTTCAAGGTCTCATTTTAGCCTTCACTCTGCTGGGCGCAATGCATACGTGTGGTAACCCAGCTCTGCTCCCGGAAGCCTCAGGCTACCCTGAATGGGACACTTCCAGTTCCCGCCTAATTGCTGTGATTAATTTTTGCAGTGGAAACACAATGCTTGGCTCTGTGCTCTAATAGGGACTTGACTCTGAAGGAAGTTCAACTCCCAAATAACTGAAGACATCAGAGTGTGACCTGAAGGTGCTGAGTGAACCTAAGAGCAGCCGAGGGTTTGTGCGGAGAGAGCCACGTTTCTGGATTCCTGACTCCAGGTCTGCCGTGTGAACACTTTCCTGTGGTATGGGGGAAATAGCTAATGATGGCAAATTGCTTATTTTGGACTGTTTCTGAACCTGGTTTTGCCATTAAAGAGAAAAACCACATCACATTTGCTACGCAGGAGCCAGACAAGGTATCATATTGCAGTCTGGAGTGCCCACAGCCCAACTCAGGCTGAACCTGAGGGACAGTAGTGGCTGACTGGGAGCCACACTGCATGTGCTCCCAGGGCAAACATGTTGTATGTTTTGGAGTTATGGGGACTGTGAACTACAAAATAAAGTGGGGAATGAAGGGAAGAGAGCCATGGGGTGAAACTGAAATGGCCAAGGTTGGTGGAGCTCTGGATGACCATTTGTATACCACAGTCTAGGGACACATAGGCATTTCATAAGCAGGACAAGACACCTGGGCAAACTGGGAGTGTAGGAACAAAGATGTTACTCCCTTACCTATAAATACGTTCTAAAATAGCAATTTCAGGCCTAGGCCTATAGCTCCATTGGTAGAGTGATAATGGAACATGCAGGTGCCCCTGCTTCAATCCCTAAGCACTGTGTAGACAAGTGTGGGTGATCCATGTCTGTGAACTCAGCATTTGGGAGGTAATGACAAGAGGGCCAGACATTCAAAATCATCAATTACATTGTGAATTTGAGCAAGTCTTGCAGGATTTGGGGGCATGGTGGAAGACGAGAGAGAGAGAGAGAAAGAGAGAGAGAAAGAGAAAGAGAGAGAGAGAGAAAGGAAAGAAAGAAGACCTAAAACCACCTCTTCCCTCCCCTCCATCTCTCGCTTTCTTTCTCCTTCCCTCTCTTTATTCCTCCCTCCCTCTTTTTTCTCTTTTTCTCAATCTGTGATTCATCTACATGATAAAGGCTTTGAGAAACTTCAGTCAAATATCTGCCAATAAGATTAGAACAAAATAAAATCAAACCAAATATAAACAGAGCAAATTGATGCCAGCAATCTTGAGAGAGCCATGTGCCCCAGCTGACAGACAGCCCCCGTCCCTAAAAGGCACACACAGACAGGTCTGCATTCAGATACCAGGAAGCACGTGGAGATGGGTTCGTGACACTTGGGCTTTTCCTGTCTCCTGTGATCCAGCGGTAGTAGTTTGCTCTTGCCTGATCCTGCTGTGATTTGTTCTTGACCTAGATGTAGGGCGGGGTCTTCCTGCAGGGGATTCCCTGTGACAAACAGGCTTTCAGCAGTCCTTAGCCCACAGCAAGCCTTGTCAGGTCTCAGCTGGGAAACAAGAGACATCCATTTTCCCCATCATAGCTGACGACAAAGGGGGAAAGTAAAGCAGCTCTGCTCTAAGCAAAACCGGTTTGTAGGTGGGTGAGCGTCTGGTTCTATCACCAAAACTGCAGTAGCAAAAGCAGCAACAACCAACAACCAAACAGCAACACGTAAAAACCCAGTTTGTACCAACTCACGTCTTTTCCTCTTCTCTGGAAATCTGAGGCAGAGGCAAACTTGCATCCTTTTGGGCAGTAATACTCATGAGTGGAGGTTGCATTAAAAAAAAAAAAAACCAACCTATGGCCATGCATTAACAACAACAACATTTACAGTGGTTGTGTTCATTAAAAATAAAAGTTAATTTAAGAAACAGTATAGTGAGTAGAATCACAGGACTGTAATGGAAGAGAGTCCAGCCAGCAGCCAAGCACATAGACCAATTGAAGAATCTGTGGAGAGCAGAAAAGGGTAAAAATAGAGAAGGTGCTGGGGAGCCTTCATCCTGCACAGTCAATGAGAGAGTGACAGCTTCCTGCTGAAACAGGGACGACTGAACCAAGATTAAAAACAAGAACAACAAACACAATGCTCTTTTAAAAATTTTTTTATTACTTTATCTTTTACCTGACAAATTAAATGGCCGTATTTATGCAGAATTGTGATGTTTTGGTACATCTTTATCTCAGTGTTCCAATCGTGATAGGCATGGTTCCTAGTTTTCTTGCTGTTGCTGTAATGTACTCAGACCTAAAGGCACTCAGAAGGAAAGGGTTTAGTTGCTTACAGTTCCAGGTCGGTCATCAGGAACAGAGGTCAGGGCAGGAATTTAAGGCAGGAACCTGTAGCAGAAACCACAGAGAAGGCCGCTCTCCAGCTTATTCACTCTGGCTTGCTCAACTGGCTTTCTCCTACAGCCCATGTCCACCGGCCCAAGGATGGTGCTGCTTACAGTGGGTCAGGTCCTGTTGCATCAGGAACAGTCCAGACAGCTGTCCATAGACATGCCTGCAGGTCAATCTGATCTAGACAATTTCTCAGTTGAGTGACTTCAAGCTGTGACAAGTGGACACGTAAAGCTAAGCAGAATGACATTCTTTAACATTGGCCACTTCTACAATGTGAAAACATTTAGAATTCTTTCAAACATTTTGCTCCTTTGAAAAATTTAGAATTAGTATGTGTTAGATATAAATAATGAGTTTAATTATGATATTTTCATATATGTATATAATGCATTTTGTCCACAGTTACCCCCCTTCTCTTACTCCCTCCCATCCTTAAGGATCCCCTTTTCTTCTTGGCAAATTTTTTCCTATTTTCCTGGCCCCATCTTTCGCAAAGTTTCATTAGGGTCACTTACAAGAGCATGGGTGACAGTTTATTACAGGGACATGGGCACCTCCCCAGTAGCTACTCCACTGGAGAAAATGTCTCTCCCCAGCAACTATTAACTACCTATAGATCCCCATGGAAGGGCTGGGCCTCTTGGGTCTGTCTCTTCCTCACTCGACGGTGGAATGTCGACAGGCCCAATTTTAAAGAAAATATTCTTGACCCAACGGAAATCACCAATAAAAATATTCAGGCTGGGGTGTAGAACACTTAGGCTTGGCATGCACAAAGAACTGGCTTCAATTCCCATTGTTAACATAGGTTAAATTGAAAGCATTACGTAAAATGAAGGCTTTCCTAGAGATCCCACTGAAAACTTTCTTTAAGATGAAAAGATTTGTGTATTCTTCGGAAGTAAAGTTGGTAGAACAACAGATGCTCCTTTAAAACGTTGATAATGGAAGAACCCGTGGCCTCTGCAGAGAACCCTGGTGAGACAGTGATTCGGGCAGAGACTACACCCTGTCTTCAGCATGCTTTCCTTTCAGCAACAGAAGCCTTTGGTTACAGTGGGACACAACCTCCCAGCAATCTGTGCATCTTTCAGGGAAGCCACCTGACATAGTGCAGGACTGGGTACGGGTCTGACACGAGCAATTTTAAATCTCTCCCTGGAGGTGAAGCTACTCAGATTGAGGTTCTCCTTCCTGCCCTGAGATTGGAACATGGGCTCAGTGTTGCAAGTCAGCTCTACCGTGTAGTGAGGGTGTGAGAGGGCTGTCCATTAAAGGGACCTGTGCCCTTGGCTGACTCTGCTGTGCTGTTCCTAGCATGTTCTGATTGTCCCTGTTAAAGAGGACTTATGGCAAGGAGCTGTGTCTACACAGACTGGTGAGAACTGTAGTACAGTTATAGAGGTTGGGATGCTTCATGTACAGTGGTTCATTACCTTATCTCGGGCTAGTTCCAGCCCTCCAAAACAGCCTTTCCGTGTACACCTCTGTGTCAGAACTAACACCCTGTGATTAATACACAACACTTGGAATTTTTAACTTAGCAGATGGACTGACTTCTTCCAAATCCCAAACTAAGCATGTCATCATGTAGCATCTTGGGTCTATAGAAAAGCTTCCCCCATCTTGCTAAACCCACCTGTCTGATGTATTATACTTCACCAATGTATTTTAAACTTGATTTATGGGTTTATTTGTTCTGTAATACTATGAAATGTCGCTGAACTTCTTCCATGCCGGAACATCGAATTTGGTGTAACCTAAATTTTTATTTTTGGGCCATGGTCATTTAAAATAACCCCATTACAAACCATCTCTTATTTCCTTTAAGATGAGGTCTGTGTTTTTTTGTGACTTTTACATGTAAGGGAATGGTGTTTCTGCCTGTCAGCACATAGAACCTTGCTATGACATCCCAACACCTGCTAAAACTGAACCCCCCCCCCCACTGTGTTAACAACAGAGAAATCTGCATGAGTGGCAGTCAGTCAGCCAGCAAAGATGCATTTGCGCTTTCTGCCCCTGTGAAGGTTATGTGATTAACTGCTTGGGTTTCTGCCTTGATGCCCCCACCCCGCCAGTGTAACTGTAACCTGGAATTATAAGTCAGAGAAAACCTTTCTCTCCTGAATTGCTTTTTATTAGGATATTTGTCTCAGAAACGATGCACCCAGAGTAGCAATACCCTCTCCAGAATGGATAAAATGGAACAGTGAAGGTATTGAGCATCTGCATTGCTGTGGAAGCTTTAATTTACTGGGTCATTGCAGTGGGTTGTAACATGATCCACAGACATTCTAGAAAACATTCTAGCAGTTCTTGAAAAACTAAAGATGTGATTCTAATTCAAACGTTTATGTTTATATAAAAACATATACGCCAGTTTTCACAGCAGCTTTGCCAGAGCCCCAGACAGGTAGAAACAATTCTGATGCACTTCAGTAGGTAAATGGCTAACTGGTCAACGGTGTGTCCATACAGCAGAATATTGTTCAGCAATGAAAAGAACAAGCAATTTGTACACACTGCAGCTTGGATCATCCTTGAAGGATGTGAAAGATAGCTTATTTCCAAATTTATAATCTTTCACTAGTAAAAAACTTTCGCAGTATGGAAAATTTAGAAACGGAGAACCAACTAGTGGTGTCCGTTTGGGAGAGTGTACACTCATTTGTTGATGTTTATTAGTCAGTATTCTCTAGAGTAGTGGTTCTCAACCTTCCTAATGCTATAACCCTTTAATACAGCTCCTCATGTTACAGTGACCCCCAAGCATAAAATTACCTTATTTCTACCTCATAACTGTAATATTGCTACAGTTATCAATCATAATGCAAATATCTGTGTTTTGTGATGGTCTTAGGTAACCTTGTGAAAGGATCATTTGACTCCCCACCCCCAAAGGGGTCGAAACCCACAGGTTGAGAACTACTGCTCTAGAGAAACAGAGCCATCAGGAGATAGACTCTCATTGCTACCACTCTCCCCTGCCCCACTTCCCAACTGTCAAAGAGGTGGTAGAGATTCTGGTGAAAACCTGAAGGCCTGTGAACTGGAGATACCAAAGTAGGGAGACAATTCATTGTTCAGGCCTAGCAGTTAGGAAAGGAGGGAGGGCATTCTGTGACATTTTTGCCTCCTCGGTCACTCGGAGGAGAAGATGATGACCACCCAGCTTGCTTGGTTCATCTGTTCCAACACATGAATGAGAGGTAACCAGATGCCTAGGGGTCCTGGGATTCCTCATGTTGACACATGAAGTTACACAGAATGTTCTTGGAGATGGGTATGATTCTAGAGGGAAACAGCCAGCATTCTTGCTCGGTTAGAGGACTGCGGTTGTGGATCTGCAGATCCACACGTGATAGAAATGTGTAGAGTGTGGGTATGTATGTTCACATGCAGATACAAATAAGGCTGGATCACCCAAAGTTGACAAATTGTATCCACACGTGGCAGACTTGTAAAGAGCACATATGTGCACACGTGCAGACACAAATAAAGCTTTGTCTGTAGCACAAATTCTAATTGGTCTTAATAAATAAAACATGAAGTCAGATATTAGGGGGTGAAAGCTGGAGGATCAGAGAAGCAGAGCAGCCAGCCACTGGGGAGACCTTTCACCTCTGCTAATGCTCAGACAGAAGGGGCGATTCTGTCCTCAGACTGCATCTCAGACTGCCTGCTGCCTCTTGTCGCCACCAAACCTCAGATTGCATCTGCTCTCCTTTTACCTCCCTCCTTATATACCTCTCTCCGCTTAGCCCTATCACTCCTGTCTCCACCTCCCTAGTGGTGGGATTAAAGGCGTGTGATCCTCGGTGCTGGGATCACCTTTGCGTGAGCTCTGTTTCTTTTTTAGACAGATTCAATCTTTTGTAGCCCAGGATAGCCTTGAATTAAGAGATCTGTCTGCCTCTGTCTCCAAGTCCTGGGATTAAAGGTGTGAGCCACCACTCCCTGGCCTCTAGTGGCTTAGCTCGGCACTAAGATCTTCAGGCAAGCTTTATTTGTTAAAACACAAACAAAATATCACTTTATTTGACACTGGAGTAAGGTTGGTGGATTTTATCCTAGTTGCAATATGCTATAATTTTTGCAAAATGTTAGCACTTGGAGAAACTGTGAAAGATATAGAAATACATTGTATTATTTCTTATAGGTGCATTTGACTCTACATTGATCACTGTAAAAATTTCACTTAAAACATACAACAACTCAGGAATGACTCAATTACTCTCCTTAGCTAGAACAGTGGATCTTCTAGAGGACATTGAAACTAAGCATGGTCTGTGTGTATAGCTGGTACCCAAATACCCTCCAAGGGGCAATGTCCCCAAAGGCCAGCTGACTCTGTCTGTCTGTTTCTCCCCCACCCCCACCTAGGACAGAAGTCAACATTAGGTATCATCATATCTTCTTTGATTGCACTCCATTTTTTTCTTCTTAAACAGTGTCTTATTTTGCAGCCTTGGCTAATCTCAAACACATAGAAATCCACCTACCTCTAACTCTGAAATGCTGGGATTAAAGGCTCTTCACATCATGCCTGGCTTCACCATCTTAATTTTTGAGACAGGGTCTTTCAGTGAATCTGGAGATCTTTGTTTCAGCTAGACTGGCTGGCCAGCAAGTTCAGACGCTCCTGTCTGCCTCTTCAGTGCTGGGGTTATAGACAGGCACCTTGCCTAACTTTTATGTGGGCACAAGGGATCAAGTTCAGGTTTTCATGCTTGCGTGGAAAGTGCTTACTGAGGGACTATCTCCAAGCACCCTCATCACTTGCTTATTTTGGATAAAATTTCTGTATCTATGAAGGGAAAGAATGAGTTAAGTGGTTGCCAAGTGAAGTAAGAATTCAAAACATTCAGTTTCTCAATGACTGACCATCTGAATAAAGTTATTTTTCCATTTAATATTTGATGCGGGAGAATTGTCTGTATTCTGTCAATCATATTTTAATAAAACGCTGATTGGCCAGGCAGGCAGTATAGGCGGGAAAACCAGACAGGAAGTAGAGGTGATGCAATGAGAACAGGAGAATTCTGGGAATCAGGGAGGTTCCTTAGCCACTCCTGCGCAGACCACCGAAGAGGCAGCATGTAACTTGCCCAGCTGAGAAAAGGTACGGAGCCATGTGCTAAAATAGATAAGGATAATGGGGTAACATAAGTTATAAGAGCTAATAAGTAGCCTGACCTAATGGGCCAATCAGTTTATAACCTTATAGAGATCTCTGTGTGATTGATTTTCTTTGTTGCTTGCCGGCTGTTGGGGTACTGGGCTGGACAGAAACCCCAACAAGCCGGCCCTCATGTTACATATGGCGCCCAGACGTGGATAACTGAATCCACAGAAAGCCTGAGAAAGCTTGGGAAAGAATAGAGTAAAGCACATTTTCTTGGTAGCAGCAATTTCTCAGGTCTGCTCTGCTTGCTAGAGGCAAGCAAGTGCTCTCATCTTAGAGAGGCTTCCTGACTCAGCTTTAGCTGCAAAACCTCGCAGCTCATTAAGAGGTCCTGCCACGAAACACTTAAACGGTGTTGTTGAAAAGCTGAACGCATGCTTTTTTGTTTTCAGCCATAGCAGGAAAAAAGCTGCGCTGTTTTAAAATGCCGGCTTTCTGGGCTGTCCTGCCAGGGCAATCTCTGACTCTTTCAGACAGGCAGTCTGACTGAGTGTGGTCTGTGAGCAGAATGCTGCAACTTGCTTGCTAGCAAGGACCTTGAAACGCCATAGAGTTGTGGCAGTGAACACAGCTCTGGCTGGTATCTCAGCCATGAGGCTGGAGAGCTAAGAAATGAGATGGATCTAGCCGTCAAAGCCACGGCTCTCCATATTGCTTAGTAAATTAAAGGCTCATGTAGTCAGAAAAAGAGAGATACAGTAAAGAGAGATTCAAAGAGGAAAAAACCTCTAAATTGTTTACTATGTGTTAAAAATACATGCAGGTTAAAGGTTAAAGTTCTTAGGGTAAAAAGGGAAGAAAGAGAGTAGTTGGGTGTGGTAGTACACGCCTTTAATCCCAATGCCTGGGAGGCAGAGACAGATCTCTGTGAGTTCAAGGTGTGGTAGCATACACCTTTAATCCCAGCACTGGGGAGGCAGAGACAGGAGGATCTCTGTGAGTTCAAAGACAGCCTGGTCTACAGTGTTATTCCAGGACAAAGATATACAGAGAACCTGTCTCAAAAAGTAAAAGTAAAAATAAAAGAAATAGAGGTTAAAGTAAAGCCACACAAAGATGGAAAATACACAGAGAATGTTGATACTGTATGTTATTATGCTCTCTTTTAATTGTTTGAATGCTGAGGAAGAAACAAAAGTTGCTAGAAGACTTTTGTTTATAAATGCTGCTGAACTAACCCAGGATAGGTATTTTGAAAATACCTTGGCTTCAGAACTGAAGTCAAAGGGTATGATACTTTGGAGAAGGGATTTTGCTTTTGTTTCCACAGAAAATGAGAGGCTGTGGATTCATTCTGAGTTAAGAAAAATCAGGTTCGAAAAAGGAAGGCCACCTGAGAAATCTTCGATAGGAACAGATGGCCCAGAAGACAGAATTCTACATCCAGAACAGATTCAAGACTGCCGCCTGAGATGATCGAGACTCACAGGATACTCCAATCATGACTTGATTATAACTCTAAGTTTTCTTTAGGTCCCCATATGACTGTCAGCGCCCCCAACCAGCAGGAAGTAGCCTGAAATACTACGCCCACATTCCCAACAAATGGACTATGGGTATTTTCCTTTGTTTAAAAAAAAAAAAAAAAGAGGGAAATGATGCGGGAGAATTGTCTGTATTCTGTCAATCATATTTTAATAAAACGCTGATTGGCCAGGCAGGCAGTATAGGCGGGAAAACCAGACAGGAAGTAGAGGTGATGCAATGAGAACAGGAGAATTCTGGGAATCAGGGAGGTTCCTTAGCCACTCCTGCGCAGACCACCGAAGAGGCAGCATGTAACTTGCCCAGCTGAGAAAAGGTACGGAGCCATGTGCTAAAATAGATAAGGATAATGGGGTAACATAAGTTATAAGAGCTAATAAGTAGCCTGACCTAATGGGCCAATCAGTTTATAACCTTATAGAGATCTCTGTGTGATTGATTTTCTCTTTGGGGCATGTCGGCGTGGGGTACCGGGCGGGACAGATACCCCAACAAGCCAGCCCTCTCATGTTACATATATGTAACATGAGGGCCGGCTTGTTGGGGTTTCTGTCCAGCCCAGTACCCCAACAGCCGGCAAGCAACAAAGAAAATCACACACAGGACTCCATAAGGTTATAAACTGATTGGCCCATTAGGTCAGGCTACTTATTAGCTCTTATAACTTATGTTACCCCATTATCCTTATCTATTTTAGCACATGGCTCCGTACCTTTTCTCAGCTGGGCAAGTTACATGCTGCCTCTTCGGTGGTCTGCGCAGGAGTGGCTAAGGAACCTCCCTGATTCCCAGAATTCTCCTGTTCTCATTGCATCACCTCTACTTCCTGTCTGGTTTTCCCGCCTATACTGCCTGCCTGGCCAATCAGCGTTTTATTAAAATATGATTGACAGAATACAGACAATTCTCCCGCATCAAATATTGTCAGGTGAAGCTGGGTATTCCATATAAGCTCAAGGTTCCTTAGATTACTAGGCATTTCCCCCTAGAGCAATGTGCATGGTCAATCAAATTATCTAGTCCGGCGATCATCACAATTTTGGGGGACCACATGGGCTATTTTACTGTCACAATGGCTAAGATAATAAACCTGAAGGCTGACTATAGCGTCACTTATTTTAGGGATTTCCTTCCTCTGATGTTCTCCCTCTCATTCACAGGCTCCATTCCCTTCTTCTTCCTTTTTTAACGGATGTGAATGTGTGTGTATAAGTTCCTGTGTGTGTCTGTGCACATGTTTTTGTAAGCATGGAAGGAACCGGGCACATGTATTTATGTGCACACTTGGGCATCCTATAGGACAACCTCGAGTGACATTTCTCAGGAATGGGAAGCATTGCTGTTTTTATTTCTTGAGACCATATCTCACACACTCTGGGGCTTAGCAGTTCTGCTAGACTGACTGTCCAGGGGGCTCCTGAAATCCAGCTGTCTCTTCTACCCCTCTCTGCTCCCTGTACTGGCACCATGAGTGTATGCCACTGTGCCTGGGGGGAATTCGGAGTCGCAACTCAGGTCCTCATGCTTGAGTGGCAAGCCTTTGCCACTATTCTCTTTCCAACCCATACTCTCCCTTTTAATAAGAATACCGAGAAAGTCCAACAGTGGAGCTGTGGAGTATATATAGAGGCAGGGAGAAAGACTTCTGACAAGGCTGGGAAGGATTTGTGTTTTAAACTAACAAAACCATAACGTCTCCCTGTTATTATCAATCTGCTACTAACCCAGAAATATCTTGTGGATTAAAAGGAGATGGAAGATTCTTTCTTCTCTTAATATTTATCTTGCATTATCTTAATGCTTGTTAACTTCTAGACTTAATGGTAGATCTTTTGTACAATAACAATCTGAATAATTTGCCCAGAGTTTATTCATGTTGTTTTGCATTTCCACAATTAAATTATAGAAAATGTCCAAATCTTAGCGTTTTCTTGAAATGATTACTTAAAACAATAACTCGAAATATAAAAAAATTAAAACTATGAATCTGATTTTGTTTTCTGTCTAATTGTATGGTTGTTAAATGGGAATCAACCTGGAAAACTGAATGCAATGCTAAGCTTACTAAGATCTTGGATGAGAATGTTTAAAAGAAAGCAAGAAGATTGAAAGGGTTTTGATTAAATTTTCATAAATATTTGTTCAGAAACCACAATTCCAATATGCATAAGCCATCAGGACAAAACTTCCCCCTCTTTTTATCCCCAGAACTTCTCAGCACACATTTATACTCCCTTCATTTACTGCTTAGATGGGCAAGCTCTGAGACAAAGGCAGAAAATTAAAGGCAGACTTTATGGCATGATTTTGTACACGGGAAGTTATTGGCAGACTCAGTAAAAATAATGGAGTTAAGTGTTAAGCGTCGGCTGCCCTGTAACTTCTGCAGGAAGTGGTCACGACCTCAAGAATTCCAGCGAAAGACGCAAGTATGGCTTAGTTTAGAGAATAAAAATGAGTATTGTTTCATACTTGCTCTTATTTTTCTTGAAAGAATCATAGTGTTTTCCAAGGTAGATTTATTGGGCAAAGCTGCTTCTGTTTTGGTTTGACTCTATTGGTTTAAGAAATGTCCTGGGGATATCAGTTGGGCACTTGTTTTGCCTAGGGGCATCTGTGGGCTCAAACCAGACCCTGAGGTTGGAAGACCCCGTGTTGCAGCTTCCCTCAGATGCTCTGCGATCTCTATTTACTCTCAGAAGAGTCAGTCTGGGTCTGGACCCTTGGGTCCTTACCTGAAGGATCAAGGGCTTGAAATATCATGGAGCAGTGTTTTAAGACTGATCACACCTGAAGTGGGCTGATGACGGCAGATCAGAACTCCCATGGGAGGGAGATATGATAGATGATGGGCTTGTTCCTGGGAGAACCTACATTGTTACTTAGATTGATTTCTTCCTTTGTCATAGTTTCTTCCAGAACCAAGGAAAGCAAGCTATCTGCCTTTCTTGCAAAATCTCCCTTGTCCTTGACATTCTCACAAGGAACTCTAACTGTCATCTTCCATTTCAATCTTAGGTGTGATGTGGATGAACAATGATAGGTCAGTAGAAAATCCAGGACACTCTGACATACTGGATACTATAGCTTCTCGCTAAAGAGATAAACAGTTTGTGGCAAACCATGGCAAGTGCCATGGAATAGAATTTGCAGACTGAAACCACAGTGTTTGTGTTTAGTTCTGAATCCAACTTTGTGATGGAATGGATGAGAGAAAAGGAAATTGTCCTTTCTGTTTCTTCATTGGTTTTTATCTCTCAGTTTTGCCCAGGTCAGGACATTTCACTCCCTTCTGCCTTGGAGAGTTCAGAGGTTTTTTTATGTCGTTCTCTCAGCCCCCCAAACTCCAGCCATTTCAAAAGCGTTTCCAACAAAACAGTTGAAGAATGGCAACTCCAAATCCCTTTCCCCCACCTTCAGATTTGATGCAGAAATACAACAATGGGGGAGGAGTTTCACTCACCTCAGTGCTTCTGAAATATTTATAAAGCATCTTTGTGCCTCTGGAGAGATGGCATAGTGGCTAAGAGAACTGATTTCTCTTCCAGAGGACCTGAGTTCTACTCTCAGCACCCAAGTCAGGAAGCTCACACTGTCTGTAACTCCAACTTTAGGGCGTCTGGTGTCCTCTTTCTGGCCTTCATAGGCATCTGCCCTCAAACACACACACCTACCCACAAACAGAGACATAAACTAAGAGACCTTTTATTTTATTTTTAATACTAAAAATTATAATTATATCATTCCCAATCTTTCTTTCTGTGCCTCCAACCCCTCCCATGTCCTGCCTTGCTTTTTCTCCAAGTCATAGCCTCTTTTTCTTTAATTGTTGTTACACAATACACACATTCACGCACCCCCTAACTACATACATATAGCTTGTTTTATCCATATAATGTTACCTGAATGCGTGTGATTTCAAAGCTGATCCCTTGGTAGTGGATGACCAAAGGAAGGGCAGTTCTTCCCTGACAAAGAACAGTTTTTCTCCTCTCACAATTCTTCCGTTACCTGAAGTTATCATGAAGGGTCAGAGAATCAGCTTTCGTGATTGAGAATAGGAGTGGGGAGGGCCTGGAAAATCCAGGCCTAGAAATGTCTTTTTGGTAAATTGTTCTTCAGAACTGCTGGGTAGAAGATGAATCCGATTTCCTGCAGCTTCTGAGCGTCCAGGTGAAACATAAGTCATATTGCCTGGTTTTGGGTTGACCTCCAAGCTCCAGGGCGTAGGGTGGGGGTTGAATGCTTTCTGGAATTTGATAGGCAGAAGGTTTCTTGAAACTTTGGATCTATTTTGTGGCCTAGGTTTAGGGAGTGGGTCATTTGTGCCAGACCTTTAATAGATGAAGTATCTATGCCATGGATTTTTGTCTGACTGTTTCTTGCTGGCAGAGAGGATCTCCTTTGGAAGTTTGGGGACCTGGAATGACTTTAAGAGAGGAACTGTCTTTATTTCATTCTGTGTGGTGGACTGAGTGATGGCAGGTACTTGATCCAGGAGGTACTTCTGTGAAAAGTTTAAAAGACAGGGTGAAAGTGTAAATATGAGACTAATAAAGAGGAAGAGTACAGGGAGGAACCTAGACAGGAGGGAACCAAGGGCCCAACTAGAGGAGGAGGAGGCTCGTTGATGAGTTCTCTGTACCTTGTCCCTCATTTTTGGACATTTCAAACTAGTTTGGATTTGCCGATTTAGAAGCACATTATTCCCGGAAGAGGACACACATCTCTCCATCGGCAGCAGTGAGCGGGTCTAGCCCACTTTGGTTTTGGAGGACAATAGTGGCCGAAACTTGAACTGTTCTGTCATTTTTTCAAACTGACCATCCCTTCAAAGACTCTTTAAAAATCCCTTGAGAAGAGACTGGATATTTTGGGCTCCCAGGGCACCCCTTTGCTGTATGCATCTCCACTTGTCTCAAATCGTTTACCTCAGTCTCTGGCTTTCCCTTCACCCATAGGATCCTTGAAGGAACCTTTGAGATGCTGGGAGGGCTGTTCTGGACAGGCTGCACCACTCGGCTGCACCACTCTGCTCTCACTAACACCTGTGAGACTTGCTCCTTCCAGTGTCTGCTCAAGGGACTCACCTGCCTGAAGTAAGCCTTCTTCACAGAGCTCCTTTACGCATCCAAAGACTGACTTCCCTGTGACCATTCCCATTGGTTACCCACAATCTTGCCAATACAATCTCACCATCGCCGACCTTTGCTCCACAGACTAGACAACACCCTTCTTGGAGGGCCCTGTAGGTAGGTTAAGTAGCAGGCAGGCCAGATAGCAGGAAGGCAGAAAGATCCGTGTGGAAAGGTATTGGTTGGGGACTGTACAGGCAAGAGTGACCAGATTAGACATGCAAGGCACTGGATGTGGGGCCAAGGGCAGTTTTGGGAGCTTGGAGAGGGTGTGTAGAGGGAGGGACAGGCAGACAAGACCAACTCACCTGACAGATCCTGGTGAAAGATGTGCAGAATCTGGCTGAGAAGAAATGTTGGATGAGGTGTAAGAGTGGCCTCTGAGTGGTGGACAGGCAGGGAGAAGCCATGTAGGAGCCTAGACGTTAGGAACAGGGTTAGCAGGGGCATCCAGACTAGGCAATGGCACTGGATGGTTTGTGGGATTGAGAAGTGTGTGTGTGTGTGTGTGTGTGTGTGTGTGTGTGACATGACAGGGATACACCTGGATAGACTCTGTTGAAGGATGTATATGATCTGTCTGGGCATCAGGATTGGATCCAAAAGAAATCTTAGGGTAAAAAAAAAAAGCATGTTTATGCTAGTTTGTTTTCAGAATATTATCTTTATTATTGAGGAAAATATCGTCGATATTTTAATTTGACTTTAAAAAGCCAGTTTTCCAAAAAAAAAAATTTACCCCAGTTCTATATTTAACCCTTATGTATTGGTTTGTTTGTTTTTTGAGATAAGCTTTCATGTAGTCCAGGCTGGCTTTGAGTTCAATATGCAGCAGAGGAAGACCCTGAGCTCAGAATGCATTCCCCAAGTACTGGGGTTGTAAGTATGCACTACCACACATGGCTTACCCTACCAACTGAGCTCAATTCCCAGTCCACCCTTAATATACATAAGAATTAAGAAATGATTCAATTTTTCATGCAATTATAAACAAAGCAATGCTTAGCAGGTGTGAAGAAATAATACCCACCTCCAATGTTTTCTGCATGGAAAGGCTCGATGCTATTAAACAGATCCTTGCTGTGAACACTAAAGGCCCAGTTCTAGATCTCCACTAGTTTTCAAGCAGGAAGCAAGAAGTTTTCCTACAGCTAGGTACCTACCTGCTGCTTCCCCATCCCCAGATCTAACCCCTTCTTTGCCCTTACCTTTTGCCACAGGCAGAAGGGTTCTAAAGGGATTGCAGGTACATTATGCTTCAGACCTCTGATGGAGATGTCACATGTGCAATATGGGCCCATGGCTAGAGTTCTGCAAGAGTATTAGAGGAAAGAATTTTATGGAAACCCACACCCAATGGCTGGGGATGTAGTTCATTAGTAGTGGACTTTGCCTAGTAGGTATGAGGTCCTGGGGTCCAGCCCTAAGATTGAAAAAGAAAGGGAGAGAGAGAGAAAGGGAGGGAGGGAGAGAAAGAGAGAGAGAGAGAGAGAGAGAGAGAGAGAGAGAGAGAGAGAGAGAGAGGAAAGATGGATGAGAAAGGGAGAAAGGCAGGAAGGGAGAGAGAGAGGGAGGGAGGGAAGGAGGGAGGAAGAAACCCATGTACAAAAGTTGGCAATCGATACACAAACACACATATAGTCCAGGATCAAATACTAGGCTCCTTTGTTGGGATCCTGCCTTGAAGGGTTTGTATGTTCCAAGGAAGGGGCATATGGATTAGAAATGTCAGGTAGCATAAACAGAGACACAAAAGAAATATGGAGACTTAGGATAGAGTCGGGAGAGCCATCCAGTGAATACTGGATCCACCGTGTTTATTTCTTAGGATCTTTAAATACCCCAATCCAAAAGAGGGGAAGAAAACAAAAGACTTTAAGACTTTTTTTTTATTTTTACCATGATACAAGGACCAAACAAAGTGATTACAATCCTAATACCCAAAATACCAAATGACTGCACTCTAGGTCAGGATATCCAGTTAGTAGTCACACATTAAGTCAAATCTCCTGTCAATAACCTTGAAAGAACAAGACTATGCCTGAACTTTCTGAACTTTAGTCAAGGAGGAGCAGATTTACTTTTGTAGGCTGACAATCATTGGATCAAGAATTAGATTCTCAGGAGGCAGAGGCAAGCGGATCTCGGTGAGTTTGAGACCAGCCTGGTCTACAAGAGCAAGAGCTAGGTCCTGGACAGGCTTGATAGCTACAGCAAAACCATCTCAAAAAACCAAAAAAAAAAAAATAGATTCTTTGAAGAACCTATGAGATATAGAACCTGCCCTTGGAAACCTAGAGAGAGATCACAGGCTCTTTTCTGACCCGATCATAATTGTCATAGACTTTTATTTTTGTATTTTATGCTGTAAGGTCTGATGTACCCACAGTGGCCTTGAACTTATGTGACAGAAGATGATCTTGAACTTCTTTCTGATTCTCATGTCTCTACCTCCCAATTGCTAGAAGTTCAGACCTCCACTACCACACCAAGTTTATGTGGTGTTGGGGATCAAACCCAGCACATTTTAGGCAGGTATGCCACCAAGTTAATCATATCCCCAGCCCCATGGAATATACTTTGTCCTGCCCAGGCTTCTGCACATGAGTCCAGCACTTCTCAACAAGTTTGAGTTTCCAAAAAAAATCTTTCAGCAAACTGCAGCAACAGATCTAAGATCCAGTAGCTTAACACCCAGGCACATGTTCAGAGCCTGCGCCAATGAGGGGCTTGGCTGGCTGGAACTCACACTGCACCGTGAGTCAGGAATGCAAGCACACTGATTTGAGGTGGCATTTACAGCCCTCTGCATTGAGATGCTGGCCAAGAAACCATATCTTACCTGGAGTGACTGGTCGTTCGTCGACACAAGAAACCTGGAGTGAATAGGATTAATTTTCTAGGCTGAAGAAGTCCTGTGAAGCAGCACAGGCTCTGAGACTTGAAAGTAAATCAGGGAGGGGTCTCTGGAAAAGGTTTTTCTTCCTTGAGAAAGCTGCCAGGGAGGGTTTTTCCCCTTGTGTTTGTGATTTTCTGGGAACTACAACCAGTTAAAGCCAGTACTGAGCATAGAAAAAGGAGGTTAGTAAAGGGGCCCTGTGTCCAGCGTCTTATTGGCTATTTAGTTCATTTGAAGGCTCCTTATTTCTGAATTCCTTTTTAAACGTAAGAATTAACAAAGCACTTTCATTGTTATAGCTACTTTGTTTCAGTATTTTTATGTCTTTCCATAAAACCCTGATCTATACAAACTGTTTCTTCTTGATGATAAACTATGTGACATTTAATTAAACAATTTCTGTTTGCAGCTGCTGCGTGGGCTTGGCTCAGTGTCAGTCATGAGGAAGGTGGCATTTTCTGTTCTCCATGAATATCCAGCCCGATTAGATGGACGTCTTGGAATCGGAAACCACCAGAACACTCATGTTCCCATGTTTTGTGTATTTTGATCTATATATTCGACTTCATTCTTTTTTTTTTTTTTTTTACTGAGTTTCTCTCACTCCTATTTTCTTTGCTTTTTTGAGACACGGTCTCACGCACAACAGGCTGGCTTCAAACTTGGTATGTGTCATAGAACAACCTTGAGTGCCTGTTCTTCCTGCCCGTTTCCTCGGTGCTGGGACTGTAGACACGTTCCACTCTCTCTGGCATTCCCCAACCTCAAATTTGAATGCTAAGAAAATACATATCGCTGTCTGGTGGTGGTGCACACCTTTAATCCCAGCCCTCAGGAGGGCTTTCTCCTGAGGCACATCTCTGTGAGTTTGAGGCCAACTTGGTCTACAAAGCTAGTTCCAGAACAGCCAGAGATACACAAAGGAGCCCTGTCTTGAACCACCCCCACCCCTCCCCAAAAAGGAAGAAAGAAAGAAAAGAAAATACATATTGGAAATGGAGTTGAAATGATTTAGAACTTCTGCCAGTTTTCAAGAATGTCTCCTGGGGTTGGAAAGGTCACTCAGTGGTTAAGAGCACTGTTTCCTCTTGCCCTGGACCTGGAACGTCCTACTTCCCAGCACTCACAAGGTGGCTTACAACTATCCATAGCTCCAGGTCCAGGAGATCTGACTTCCTTACCTGACCTCCGCCTCCACTAGCTATGTAGCAGGTGTACATACATGCATACAATCAAAACACTCACACACACAAAAGTAAAATGAATAAATCTGAACTAAAAAAAAGATTAAACATCTCTTACAAGGAATTCCTGGCTATTTGCCTATTACTTGTTTGAAATTCAACAGCTCTGAGCAGGCTGCTGGGCACAGTATTCCTGTAAATATTTTGCCCCCCTTTTTTTCCTTTGGAATTTTTATTTTGGAGGTAAATTTGTTCAGTTTCCCTTTTCTCTGTTTCTTCTCTCCTTGGAAGTAGTGTGTGTGCTGTAAATGGATATCTACATTTACTGTATGTTTGAAACATACACAACTCCTGAAGCAGATGTTTGCCTCTGGAATTCTGTGCATAGGGACAGGGACAGTCTTGTTCTGATTGTTGGTGAACTTGGACAGTCTCACAGCTCATTGCTTTTGTTATATTTCTTGTAAATCTCTGGGTGGGTGTTTGAGTGTGTGTATATGTATGTGTGCATATGTGTATTTGAGTGTGTGTATGTGTGTTTGTGTATGGTTTAGCATGTAAATGTGTGTAGGCAGAGGTCAATTTCAGGCCTCCATTATTCCTTGGGAGCTGTGGTGGTTTGAATGCTATTGGGAATTATGGTCTTATTGGAGTAAGTGTGGAGTTGTTAGAGGAAGTCTGTTGACAGAGGTTTCCTTCCCACCCGGTCCTGCAGTCATTCAGTCTCAAAGAAATACACAAAACTGATTGGCCTATTAACTCAGACTTCTTATTAACTCTTATAAATTTTATTAGCCCATAATTCTTGTCTGTGTTAGCCACGTGGCTTGCTACCTTTTTTGGCGAGGCAGTCTCATCTTGCTTGCCCTGTGTCTGACTTCCTCTGTGTCTGTGTGACAACTGCAGACTGAATCTTTCTCTTCCCAGAATTTTCCTGTTCTCGTTGCCCCACCTCTACTTCCTGCCTGGCTACTGGCCAATCAGCACTTTATTAAAATACAATTGACAGGGTACAGACCATTGTCCCACAGCAGAAGTATGTTACTGGGTACAGGCTTTAGAGTTTCATAAGCCCAAGCCAGGTCCAGGAGCACTCTCTCTTCCTGCTACCTGCCGATTCAGATGCAGAACTCTTGGCTCCTCCAACACCTTGTCTGCCTGTGTTCCACCGCGCTTCCTGCCACAGTGACAGTGGACTAAAGCTCTGAACCTGTATGCCTGCTCCAATTGAATATTTTCCTTTATAAAAGTTGCTGAGTCAGCTGAGTGGTGATGACACATGCCTTTAATTCTAGCACTTGGGAGGCAGAGGCAGATGGAGCTCAGTAAATTTGAGGCCCGACTGATCTACAAAACAAGTTCCAGGACAGACAAGTTCCAGGATATATATGTCATGGTGTCTTATCACAACAATAAAACCCTAACTAAGACTAATACAGGTGCCATCCATTAGATCCTGCACTCACCAAACAGGCTATGCTCTCTGGCCAATCAGTCATGGGGCTCCGCCACTACTGGTATTAGAAGCGCATATTGCCATGCCCAAATTTTTCATGTGAGTTTTGGAATCAAACTCAGGTCCTCATGCTTGCACAGTAAACAGTCAACTGAGCTATTTCCAGTGCTTGCCAGCTTTCTTCATAAAGTGGGCAGTGACCTTGGGGGTCCATGGAAAGTTTCTTTCAGAATGAATTCAGCATTGGCCTATGGCTACATGAGCTGCAACTTTAATGATGATGGAAATGCCTTGAATTCACACGTAACCATCTGGAATATCCCTGGAGTAAAACCTATAGTGGTCATTATCAGCCTCTAAAAAAATGTTTCCACCGTCTAGAAATGGTAAGGTACTCTACAAGGTGTCTAGTCTGGTATGGTTCTTTTCTGCAGCTCTTTCCTCACTGCAGTTAATGATATGACTGTTCACAGGTTCTTTACAGTACTCAGAACACAATGTTGGAGAAAAAGGTCAGTTAAGTCAACTGCAGGAGCCCAACCATCGCCAAGAAAGTACATTATCAACACTGCCATGGCAGAAGTCACTAGGATTCATGGCAAACACTGCCACAGTAGAAATCACTTGGATTCATGAATACTCCTTTTGACTGGGGTAGCTGTGTTATTGGTGGGTTTTCTAAATTTGGTAGAATATTAAAGCATCATAAGATTTATTTTTAAAGGCATTTCTCCTTTTTCAATGTGAGGAATTAAATAAATGCTTCACATTTTTGGCTTTACCATCGTTGCTTTGTTTGAGCCAAAGATAAGAATAGTTCTATGCATTGACTTTTACCTGTTTCTTTTCTCAGGATGTTAATGATTAAGGAATTTCCTGAACAGTAAAATTGAAACCTGGAAGATGGAGTCCACTCATTCATTGACACATTCACACATTTGTTCATTCAATCAATCAATTAATCAATCAATCAATATATATTTATTGGTGACCTGCAATGTCCCATATGCACTGCTAAGTTCCTCAAGGGCCAAAGCTGACATGATCTGAAACCACAGAATATGTGGTCAGTACCTACAGGAAAGGTACATCTGAAAAAAAAAAACTCAGCCTAATTCACAATGATTTCCAGGAAAACAGAATAAATTAACCTTCTAGGAATATCTAGAGAAATGATAGTGTCCAAAAGAATTCCATTAAGAGTAGGGTCATGGTCTGGGGATATGGCACAATGGATAAAGTGCTTCATGCAAACATGGGTGCTGGAATTTGATCCCTAGACCTCACATCCAGAAACTGGCAAGCTGTAGTACTTATAAAGCCAGGTCCAGTCTAATAGCAGAGTTTGCATCAGAAAATGAAGGGATGACTGCTGTGGGATAATGTTCTTGTACACTGTAAAGATTTGTCACTTGTATTGGTTTAATAAAATGCTGATTGTCCTGTAGCCAGGCTGGAAGTATAGGTGGGGTGATCATACTAAGAGAATTCTGGGAAGATGAAAGGCAGAGATGCAGCCACAAGCCAGATGCAGTGGAAGCAAGATGAGAATGCCTTACTGAGAAAAATTACCAAGCCACATGGCTAAACCTAGATAAGAATTATGGGTTAATTTAAGTTGTAAGAGTTAGTTAGTAATAAGTCTGAGCAATAGACCAAGCAGATTATAATTAATACAAGCCTCTGTGTGTTTATTTAGGACTTAATGACTATGGGACCGGAAAGGACAAAACTTTTATCTACAGATGATATTTGAGAAATGACATATGAGGGGCCCTCTGGCCTACACAGGCATGTTTACACACATGAATACATGTCTCCCACACACTTCCACCTTCACACACATGAACATGCACCTCTCCACACATATACATGTGTACAGAAAGAATCGTGAAGAAGGGATTTAAATAAAAGAAAATCTGTACTCCTCATTGGTGATGGAATTTGAAATGTAGTCAGGACCAGAGCAAAAGGGACTTATATGTGATGGTTGCCTCAATGAAGAGTCATGAGAATGGTGACTTTTGGAAAGGTGTGTCTGAGCTGGCTGTGCAACTAAGGATGGGATTAGGGATGATATGGAACTTAGTGATTAGGTGAGAGACACTTGGGTGTCAGGAGTGAAGGCAGGTGCTAATGGTGCTGTTGACATGTAAGAGGCACAAGCAGGGTCTGTAGGGTTTGCCAGGCAGCCTCAGTGCCAGGGCATTGTCCAGGAAGAGTTCAGTGTTGGTAGCGGTGAGAAAGCAATGCAATATTATATACATGGCTAAGACTGGTTTGTGTCTGTAGGTGGTACCTTCATTAAGAATACTGGGCACTTGACAAACAGGCAGTGGGGATGTCCCTGCTGGGTAGCAGAATTCTACACCAGGGCTTATGGGTCTTAGGGCTCCCAAGGTTATGAGCAACTGTTGGAGAATATTATTTTAAGATGTGTTAGATTTGTGTATGCTATGTAATGTTTGTTTAATGATACAAACATGTGTTGCATTCTTTTACGTTGCATTTGTTTAACTCTGTGAAGCTGTGTTACTTTGCCTGTCTATAACACCAAATGGGTTTAATAAAGAGCTGAACTACCAATAGCAAGAGAAGAGAAAGCATAGGTAGAGAGAATAAATAGAAGGAGAAATCTGGGAAGAAGGAGTGAGGGAGCCAGAAAAGAAGGGCCAGCCATCCAGCCACAAAACCAGACATGGAATAAGAAGGAAAGAAAAGATTTAAAGAAATAGAGAAAGGTAAAAAGCCCAGAGGCAAAATGTAGATGGGATAATTAGTTAAGAAAGCTGGCAAGAATCATGCCAAGCTAAGACTGGGCATTCAAAAATAAGAATAAAACTCTGTGTGATTTATTTAGGAGCTGGGTGGCAGGCTCCCCCAAAAGCCAAAAGTATAAAACCACCAACATCAGGCATCCATCCTTTTAAGCTTTCTCCTCAAAGTCAAATTCTAAGCTTTCTCCTCAAAGTCAAATTCTAAATTCTTATGCAAAACCACAAAGAACAGAGAGGAATGGTGCACCCAGGCAGCTACTCCAGGCAGTTCCTTGAACAGCTCTGAAATCCCAGGACTATGGTCAACAGTCTGGAGAGTTTGCCAGGCTTATAGGCTCTTAGTCAACCCAAGAGAAACTAGAACCTTAGAGAAGTTAAGCAATTTCTCTAAGATCACAAAGCTGGCCTGAGATAGAATCAAGGTCTGGCTTAATGTTTCTTCACAGCAGAGGGACAAATGTTGAAGCACTTACTGCTTTATTTTCATCTCACCAAACTATGTCTGTAAAGTCTATTGACACACATGTAAAATCACATATGGAAGAATTTGCTAACATATTTAAATAAAGTATTCAACAATCTGCATATTACACAGCATTTAAAAGTAAGAGGTTATGTAACTTAAAATTTTATAATAGCTGTGTTTTATATGTACTGTAACATTGTATGTATCATGGATGTGTAGATTACAGTACAGATGACGTGTATGTGTGCCCGTATGTGTGAATGTTTTTCAGGCTACCACGATGAAGTTCCATAGACCGGATGGCTTACACTGTAGACATTTATGTTTTCACAGCTCCAGAGACGAGAAGTTTACCTATGGCAGGGTCTGGTCAGGCCACTTTGCTCTGTGCCTTGTCTGGCTTGTGTGCAGCCACTTTCTCCCTCTAATTTATGTGGTCTTGACCTTCCACTTATTCGAGCTCAAACTTCCTTATTTATTTAGTTTCTTGAGCCTAGTTAATTATGTAGCTAGTTTTGTTGTTGGTTTTATTTATTTACTATTTAGTTTCTTGAGCCCAGTTAGTTATTTGGCTAGTTATTGTTATTTAGCTAGTTAATTTTCTTTATTGTTGTTGGTTTTATTTATTTAATATTTAGCCAAAGATAACCTTGAACTACCTGGGGTTATGCCAGTAAATGTCACTGTGCCCAGTTTGAATTTTCTCTTCCTGTAAAGATACTGGTCAAGCTGGGTGAGGCACCACTTAGGACCTCATCTTACCATCAACTTCTTAATACAGTCATCTCCTGAGTTCCTGGGGGGGAGGACCATGACAGACGAATTTGGGGCAGGATATAGGAGGCCCTCAGTCGACAGCATTATTCAGACATGAATTCTGTGCTTGTTAAAGGCCAGCCATAACTCTCTATGAACAGAAAGCAGGTGCTATGCCTCATTGTGCAAAATGGTTCCTATTGTAAAACAGAGTACAGTTTTGGAACCCTTTCTGATAGGTCTCTGAGAGAGAAAGAAACAGAAAGAATTAGGGAGATGCTCCAATTGTCCTCAGTGTTAGTGTCTTAATAAATCTTGCACCCTGGTGAGTCTGAATGACAACCACAGGGCACTACTGTTCTTGCCAGGAGCACATTTATGATGATGTTGAAGGCTTCCCTCCTGCACACTAGGAAACAGAACACTGACCTGAGGAAATGGGGTGGGGGTGATTTGTTCATTTTTGAATTCAGGCATAATGTGAGCTTTGAGATCTTGCACCTGCTGCTTCTGTTCCAAATGAGATTCTGGTATCCAAACACCAGTTTTGAATTTTGGAGAATGATTTCTGGTCTTAGACTTGAATTCTGAAGTCCAGGGTTTTCATGTAAAGCTTCTTTGTTCTGTGATACAGTGTGGGTTTATTCAAAGCAAATGCTGTCTCCCAAATTTGGGACAATTTGCACCTCTAGATTACAGAATTACCCGAGAGGAAAAAAATTGGTGGCATTCCTTTATCTGTGTCCTGAAAGAAAGACTATTAGGTTAAGATATATGTGCGTGTTCATATGTGTTTTTATGTGTCCATGTGCATATGTATGTGTGTGGGCATGATTGTGTATGTTCATGAGCATGTGTGTTTTTATATGTATGTGTTTTTGTGTGTTTTATGTTTGCATATACATGTGTGTAGTGTTCGTATGTATGTATATACATTTATGAGTATGTGTTTATGTTCATGTGCATTTATGTGTGTATGTGCTAATGTGTGTATTTCTGTGTGCATGTGTGTCTTTGTTTGTATTTGTGTGCTTACCGATGGAGCTATCTCCTAGAAGCTTGGAAATTTAATCTAAATGGACAAAAATGGCTCCTTGAGAAGCAATGGTCTGGATGAATCTCAGAGGGATTCGTCTGTGCAGCGTCCAGGTGGCTTCCTGTGTGCACGCACTGTTCTGTTGGGGCCAGGCCTCACCTGCCAAAATCATTGCAGAAGCCCTGATGAGACTCCTGCCAGAGTTCCCACTCCAGGTGCAGATGTTGTGTCCCCTGGAGACCCTTAGAAGGACACCCCACTTGCAGAGACCTTTCCTGCTTGCTCTTCAAATTCTGCTCCCAAGGTTTTCCCCTCCCGTACTTGTTCTCCTTGCATCTGAACTCATGTAAAAAGATATAATGTCCTTGGCATTGTGAAGCACACATTCAATCCCTGCACAGCAGAGGCAGAGACAGATATACCTCTGTGAGTTCAAGAACAGAAGAATCCCTGGGGCCTCGTGGCTACCCAGACTCGCCTAACTGGAGGAGAGCTAGGCTACTGAGAGACTTTGTCCAAACAAAAGGTGGTACATACCTGAGAAACAATACTCGAGGTTCTCCTCTGGCCTCCACTTAACAAACATATCTGTATGTAGATGCACACAGACACACACATACACACACACATACATAAACAAAGATATATGTGTAGACATACAAAAAAAGATGATACACAAACATATATATGTTTGCATACCATATATATATATACACACACACACACAGAGTTACCCAAATATATTTATATATACACACAGATATCCAAACATACATATATACACACATAGATACCCAAACATATAAACATACATGTACACACAAGTACACACACTAAAGTATATCAGTTTTCCTAAATATCTGGAAATAACTGTACTTTGGTTTGAAGGGATTGTTTAGTAGAAAATTCTACCAAATTAGGGGTTCTTTTACCTCTGCTCATTTGCTCAATTGTCCCTTGAAGTTGATTTGATGTCTAGCTATTTTTTCTCTATATGATTTGCCTTTTCTTGCTTGTGGATTTTATATCTTTTCATTACTGTTATTCACTAAAATGTATCTCTGTGTCCTTTCTCCTCAGTCCATCCTGTTAAATGTTGTGACATGTTTGATTTCAGTACTAATTTCTGTAGGTTCTCATCTCTCATTCTGGGGTGTTTCTTTTTCTCTCTGCAGTTGTTCTTGAATATGTTCTAGAACACATGTTTATCAGGGAACAGTTTTACTCACCAGGTGATATTTGGCAAAGTCTTCAAAAAAAATCTTTGGTTCTGACAACTAGAAGATGCTACTGCATCTAGAGAGGAGAGGCCAGGAATGCTGACAAAAATCTCAGGAGCCCAGGGCAGCTCCTGACACAAAGCCGCACTTTATTCAACAAGCCAACAGTGCCTATCTGATGATGTCATCCAAATGCCACACTCAGATATCACAGTTTTACACACACACCGGGGAGAGAGAGAGAGAGAGAGAGAGAGAGAGAGAGAGAGAGAGAGAGAGAGAGAAAGAGAACAGTCCACCACTGAATATACTCTTAGCCCTGTTTTTTTCAGTTATTGCTTTAAAACAATACTTTTCTTCTCTCCCTCCATTCCTTTCCCTTCTTTTCTCCCTCCCTCCTTCCCTCCCTCCCTTCCTTCTTCATTTCCTTCATCTTTCTTCATTTTTCTGACCCTTCCCTCCTCTTCTCTTTCTTTTCTCTTCTTCTCTTTTCCTTCCACCTGTCCTTCTGTCCTTTTTTTCCCACCCCTCTTTCTTTCTTTCTTTCTTTCTTTCTTTCTTTCTTTCTTTCTTTCTTTCTTTTTTGTTTTGCTTTTGAGCCAAGGTCTCACTGTATTTAGCAGATTTGCCTGGAGCTCACAGCCTTCTTGCCCCAGATTCCAGAGACCCTCTCTCAAAATGAAAGGAATGAGTGTAGCTGTAGCTCAGAGGAAAAAGTGCTTGCTTAGCACGTGTGACCCTATCTTCAAGTCCTAGGATTAAAACCAACAGGAAACTACAACTGTTTGCCCCAGATGGCCTGTCATTTCACGCTGTGTTCTAGACCCTTCCTCAGCTCTGTATTTTAACTTCTTTAACTTAATATTTGGTTATCTAGTTTCCTTTCCTTTCCTTTCCTTTCCTTTCCTTTCCTTTCCTTTCCTTTCCTTTCCTTTCCTTTCCTTTCCTTTCCTTCCTTCTTCCTTCCTTCCTTCCTTCCTTCCTTCCTTCCTTCCTTCCTTTCTCCATTTGTGTTTATTATTGGTGTGTGTGTGTGTGAGACAACACATATGTGGAGGTCAAATGACAGCTATATGGAGTTCATTCTTTCTTTGTTCCTTTGCCTGGCTTCTGGAGATAGGACTCAGGTCTTCAGACTTAGATCATCAGGCAGGAAACACCTTTGCCCACTGACCCATGCCAGCCTGAGTTTTCTTCTTGAAGCTTTCTTGATTATGCTTATGAGGTTTTTGAATGACTTTTATAACTATTCTCAAAAGACTTCCATCTGCAAATATCATCACACTGTGGATTTCAACACCCCAAATTTAGAAAACACATTTGCTGTGTCACATCTCCACTGAAAAATATGGACAGCTTCTTATTTATGTTTGATTTTTAGAGGTAATTTTTCAAATTTAGATCTTTTTCCAGCACATTTTAAGTGCTAAGTTTTAGGTCCATCCCTCCCCCCTTCTTTTTCTGTTCTTTCTCTTCTCATTCGTTGTCCATTTCCCCTGCAGTGTTTCCTCTCGGGTTTCTGGGCTCTAGTCCAGGCCAGGCCGTGTATGCTGCCCTGGGAATTCCCTTCCCAGTTCATATTAAGGATGCTGCATCTGACGTCCTTGGATCTGCAGGTGGCTTGCTTAATTTCTGATCATTTGGCTGTGGCTCAGTTTTCCTGCTTTCTAGACTATGACTAGCTGAGATGCCCGTGAGTTCAGGGGAATTTCAGGGCTGTCGTCTTCCACACAGTGCACCCCGACGTCTCGAGCTTTATGCCTAACCCAGGCTAACCACGTGACCCAGAGCATCGTTCCCCTGAACTCTTATGAACCAGCCCCACCCCCACCCCCACCCCCGTTCTCATCACCTCATGTGAGGTGATTTGGCTCAGACTCGTTGTTTTGCCTCTTTCCAGTGGATTTTTTCTGCTTTCCGAAGGCCATTGCCGTTTCTTTCTGACGTTTGATGCGGTGTGGGTGTGGTTTGGGTGTTGAAGGTCCAGGCACTGTGTGCTGGGGCGCTGAGTCAGTAGAGCCCTCAGGAGATGGGGCCTTGTGGCAGAAGGTGTTAGGCTCTTCGAAGAAATCAGTGTAGTTCTTGAGGGACCCTGGCTAATTCCTGTGAGTATGAGTTGTTATAAAGAGAAAGTCTGACCCCAGAATTTCTCTGTCTCACCATCTAATTTCTCGGTTTCCAGCCACCTGACCCGTGATTTTACGTCTGCCAAACTGCGTGTTGTTTGAACCTTTTACTTTGTGCTGCACCCCCAGGTGTTTGTATAGCAATAGGAAATGGAACAATATAAGTTCTATATTTTATTTACCATTGTTCTGCTTTTGAAAAAGAGAGGGTACTCTGAAGTGTGAATTCACAACAGGAGTGTTATCAGTAGACTTAAAAAAAAATTCAACCCTTTGACGTCCTGTTCTTTTTTTCTGGTGATCTATAGACACAGTATCCAGATACTTCAACCTACATCATGTTGGCTAAAATGGAAATCGTGAAAGAAGTGTTCTTAGCAGCATACTCTTTAAAAGTCAAAAAGTTTAGTTAGGAAAAAAGGTAAGGGGCAAATTCCTCTGTGTTGGGTGGGGTCAAGTGGAGAAAGGGTGGCCTGCTGGTGCAGTGAGGGCTCACAGGGCTGACCTCCTACTGGACTCGAACTCCTCACACCCGGTGTGGTGTCTCATGACCCTGTGCTCACCTACTCCCCATAGCTGAGGTGATTACAGAAATGGATAGATGGTTCTGCTGGAGCCACTGAGTAGGAAGAAAGCCATGAGACTTAGAGAAGGAGAGCATGTGTCAACTGGGCTATCGACGAGCTGCTTCAAGATATTCGTTTCTTCTTTTAGTGGGAAGAAGGAGGGCCAATTCTGTTTATTAACCAAGACCCGTGAGAATGCTGGCAATAACGGAGAATCAGGAACAGACTTTTACAGGATGTGAATACATTGCCTTACCTTTATTTTATTTCTTTTTGTGTGTGTGTGTGTGTGTGTGCCCATTAGTTTTATTGTAACAAAGCACCTTGTACATTTCAACATTTAAAATGGGCATCTTTTTCCTTCCAGTAAAAACCAAAAAACTAAAAATAAAAAAAATTAAAAAAAGTTATAACAGAGAATGTGAACTCCAAATTAACAACCTACAGGTTCTGTTGATCCTTCCATTGAGTGTTAGAGCTCAAGTCATCATTAGGAGAGAATTTTATTTTAAAAGTATCATCTTAAACTGCAAGGATGTCCGTTAAACATCACAATTACACATGCCAAAGGAGAAACCATGTTGTCACAGTGCCCACTTACTCCCCCACAGACACCTCAAATCCACCCTTGCTGACCTTCTGTACCCCCTTTTTTCTTTATTCTTGTTTTTTAGTTAAACAAGAGAAAGTCGACAGATACATGTTGGTAAATGCTGTCTGTATTCACATAGACACAGTGTAATCTCTGAGCCCAATATGCAGAGAAAGGAAAAAAAGCTAGAATTCTATGCACTACTACACAGGGGCCCAGCAACCCCCAGCCTCCAGCAGAGCCAAAGGGGCTGGAGGGCTTTTCTTTTTTCCCACAGAGCACGGCAGCGGTGGTGGTGTTGTATCCACAGTTTGAGACAAGAAAGGATAAAAATGAATCTAGAACAGTGTAGTGGAGATTCTTTTCCCATTGTATTTTGCTCAAGACATTTCCCCCCAGATAAGTTGAGAGCCATGGTATTGAGAAGGGAGACCCCAAAAACAGGGCGACTGAGCACAGGAGGGATTGGGAAGGGGAGGGAAATGACTGTAACTTGCTCCCAGGGACTGGAGAAATTTAAAAAATAAAAACAAAATTAAAAAAGAGGGTCGGAGTCTATCAGTCTTCTGTGCTAGCCATCCTGGCCTTCATCCTCCTCGCCTTCTTCCCCTTCATCATCATCTTCATCTTCTTCCCCTTCATTTCCTTCTTCATCAATATCTTCCAAGCCTCCTTCTCCTCCTCCTCCTCCTCCTCCTCCTCCTCCTCCTCCTCCTCCTTCTTCTACTTCTTCTTCTTCATCATTGTCATCATCTTCTGCCTCTCCTTCTTCATCATCCGTATCAGGAACCAAATAGTACATTTGGTTTGGCCAAATGTCGTCTTTGGTGACCTCTCCTACCTCATCTGCAGCTGCATCAGAGTGGTCAGTAAGTCAGGTAAAGCAGCTCCCTGACTCGAGCGTTTTGTCAAATCCTCTCCAGATTTCCATTTGATTTCAGGGGCTTTGAGGATGGGTCACCACTCTCATTCACATGAAATTCTTTGGAGAGAACTTTATTTTCAAAGTAAGGATTTTCATCAAAATAAAAATCTATTCTGTAACCTGATTTAATGTCTTCAAATTCTGTTACTTCAACTCTGGTTAAACAATGCAGAGCCTCTTTGTCTTCCATCCAAAGCAGTGCAGACACTTGTGGATGGTTGACAAATGTGCTTACCCCAAAATTTGGGATTTTAGTGATCAATTCTGACCTCTTCTGAAAAAACAGTGGCGGAGTTTGCTATATTTTTGTTCTACTTTTAGTATTTCCTTACTGACTTGTTCATTAAGTCTGTCTATTTCATTTTGTACTTCATCAATGTGTCCAATTGCTTCTTGCTGTTCTTTTTCTCCCTTTGGCTGGCTGGGAGAGGTCGACCTGTCCTCCAGTTTCAGGGCAGGAGCCCATTTGGGTGTCTTGGACTGAGGCAGGAGTGCAGATTACTGTTTCGGGGCCATGGTACGAAGGAAGTGGCTAGAAGCCAGAGGCCAGAGGTCAGATGCACACAGCTGGAAGAAACTCGCAGGAACTGAGGTGGCCTCAGGTGTGGGAGATTTAAGTCGGCCTCCTGCCTTACCTTTAGAAGCAAGTTTTTGTTTGTGATTAAAAAAATAATCTTTTTTTTTAAAGAGTATCCCACAGGTGTGGGTTTTATGTTTTCTTGCATGTTGCCATGAATCTCAGAAACAGATTTATCAAGCTAAGAATAGAGCCCCATAATTGAAAGGATTATAATTGAAAGGATTGAAAGGGATGGGGATACTATATATATATATATATATATATATATATATATATATATATATATATAAAATCAAGGTATCTGAAGAACCAGGTGACACATGGCACCTACCTGCTGGGAGTTTGCAAATGAGGAGCCCAGACCTCATAAAACAAGCATCACTACAGCCTAGATGAGTGGAGGGAGAGAGAGAGAGAGAGAGAGAGAGAGAGAGAGAGAGAGAGAAGAGAGGGAGAAGAGAGCTCATGTGGGGCCAGAGTCGGGACTGTGGTTGAGCTGCTGCAGTGACTTCTAGGGTGAGGATGGGGGAAGAATGTAGACAGCGGTGAGGCCATAACCAGGCAGGAAGCCTGCAATTGGGAAGGAATCATGAGTTACCTAGCTTCCCCAGAATACTGAAGATCCTGGACAAATACTTTCATTATTGAACATGGAGCCTATCGGGTCTCTCCGACTCACGCTGGGTCTGGATCCATCACTTACTCCCAAGGGCACATCTCCAGCGACAACTTGTGGAAACTTTGAGAGCTCTGAGGTCCAGAGAGACATTGCTAAGTGAGGGCAGAGACAAGGACTCACTCACTCACAGCTCTGGGATCGTTAACTGTACTTGCGTTTCTAGGCTACAGTACTCAGTTATCCGGCAGAATTCCAGCTTTCCAAGGAGCGGTTATTACCTAGAACAGGAACTCTGGAAGTGGAAGGAACTGGACTTTGTTCCTATTGAAAACAACCTCTGCTCGTATCTGACAGCTGTATCCCCAACCCCCACCCCCGTGTCTGTGAGCAGTGGTGACGGTCTGTCTGTGTTTGGCGTGTTAATTAGCCTCTTGCTGAGAGGAAAGTGATTTATTATATATGGAGTTAGGGAATTGATTTCACAGTACCCACAGCAGAAGACTGGTACTCTCTTAAGACATTTGTGTCTTTCCTTTTTCCCCTTAATACTGTTTGAACTGTCAGACTTAGGCCTCCCCGCCACTCTGTGTGTGTGTGTGTGTGTGTGTGTGTGTGCGTGCGTGCGTGCGTGTGTGTGTGTGTGTTCCAACTTCAGATCATTCCTCTGGTGTCATCCATTTTTATTGAGACAGAGTCTTTCACTGGCCCATTGCTGCCCAATAGCTTAGGCCGAGTGGTAGGTCATTGAGTTTCAGGGATCTGGCTGTCTCTACCTTCTTGGCACTAGGATGACAAACAAATGCCTCCATACCTGCAATTTTTTTTAGCATGGGTTCTGGTGATTGAACCCAGGTCCCTGTGCTTGCATGACAAACGCTTTAAACATTCCCCCAGGTCAAATATATGGTTTTCCATAGGCACAGACTATGGAATGAAGTACGAAAAGTAAGTGCAGATCTCAGTGCTTGCTATGAGACAGTCTGGGTGCCGCTACCAAAGTCTTTAGTTTTTCCTATTTCTTCAGGACTGTCTGGCTGTGCCAACTGCTTTTAAGATCACCTTGCTATATTTTCACATCTATATTAATTATTTTTATGTAGCTATGACAATTCCCTGATGTCAACAATTTAGAAGCAGAAGGTTTTATTTTGACTTGCTGATCCAGAGCTTTCAGTCCATCTTGGCAGCCAGAGTGTAGCAGAACAGAGCGATTCCACCAGGAGACATAGAAAAGAACTGTAGGAAGAGACCAGGTCAAGGAATCATAGCTTCAGTAACCTATATCCACCATCCAGTCTACACTGCCCACTTTTCAATGTCTCGCAATAATACCATCATTATTAATCAAGGGTTAACTCATTGATTAGGTAAGAACAGAAAGACTTCAGTATCACAGACACACCCAGCTACTAATGCCCTGGGAATTTCTCTGTCCAATCAATAGTCAGTACTAAGCATCACATACCTTAGAACTTTTAGGTTTCAAATTAAATAGAGAGACTGAGTCTGCCCAAACCCAGGTTACTATAATCCAGAGCATCTTTATAATAAAAATTGATAGACAGATGAAAGGGACTGTCAGCCAATCAAGGGTTGCACTTTTATGGATGTTGTTAAGTATGTTGTTAAGTATGTTGAGGTGAGAAGACCCATTCTAAGTGTGGGAAGCATCCCTTCCTGGATTGACTATAAAGGAGAAAGCCAATTGAGTACCAGCAATGATTGCTCTCTGCTTCCTGACTGGGTATGCAACGTGACCGCTGTCTCTTGCTCATGCTGTCCTGACTTTTCTACCATGCTGAACTAGATTCTGCAACTGTGAGCCAAGCTATTATTTCTTTCCTTAAGATGCTGTCGTAAAGATTTTGACACAGCATTGATGTGGGATTTGGGTCTGTGTGCTATGAATGTGCTTTATTACCATTAGTTTATAAATAAGATTCTTTTGCTTATGGCAGAGCAGAATGTAGCAAGACAGGAAATCTAAGGAGAGATACAGGAAGAAAGAAGGCAGAGTCAGGGAGATGCCAGTCAGCTGCCAGGGAAACAAGACATGTAGAAAATGAAGTAACGCCACAGCCACGTGTCAATATAGAGATGAATAGAAATGGGTTAATTTAAGATGTTAGAGTCAGCCAGAAATATGCTTGAGCCATTGACTAAACAGTGTTGTAATTAATATAGTTTCTGTGTGATTATTTGTGTCTGAGTGGCCAGGAAACAGTCTCTTGTTTGCATGGCATCAAGAAAAGCAAGGAATATAACCCGCGACTAGGAACACTGGAAAACATCATAGGTAGTTTGGAGCAAATATGGTGAAATAATCATGTTTGTGGAACAATGACCACAGAAAGCACGAGGAAGGGAGCTGCCATCCTCCTCCCTTGTAATCAGGGCAGTAGAAAGCACAGAAGTGAGATGCACTTTGCTCTACCTATAAAACCAGGACAGACTCAAAGTTGCCAGAATTCTAAGTGAGGCACAACACTTTAACATAGGATCATTGGTCAAGATTTCCATGGAGAAGTGGAATTTGAGTTTATTTTTAAAAAAAAAATACTTTAAAAGCACAGTATGTTTATTCATTGAAAATGATACATTTTTGAATGACAACATACAGTGAAAAACCAACCAAACAAACAAATAGACTTTAAATTATTTCAAATCCCTAGCTGGTTTCTGTGAGATACAGGGACAATAAGTCAGTATTCCCAGGGATTCTCAGAATTTTCAAAATAATAAGTATGTTAAATATACATCTAGCAATCTTCACACTATATTATTTGAATAGCTAAAATTCTTATTCAAGGAATAAGATACACTGTGTTTAGTAACACTTAAAAAGAGTCACAGCCCACAGAAATATTCAAACAACAGAAAGCATAATTTAGAATCCAGGTCTCTCAGTACAATAACAGCCTCTCATGGAACTAATCTGAATTTGATCCTTGTAGTAACCCTATAATGCAATGATGAAGAGGTCATAGGCTCTAGAGAGTCATGGCAGGGAGCCTCTGAGGCACGGTAGGGTGTAGGAGCACAAGCTTCCCTTTCCTATTTCCTATAACCTGTGTGGTCGTTCCCTGTCATGATAAGGACATCAAGACTTATGTACACTTTGGCTGATGTCTGTGAGGATGCTGGCAGACCCTGATGACACTCTATTTAGTACCAGAGAGCTGCTGCTATGTGATCTCTCTCCTAAAACTCTGCTAGCCCATGCCTTACTCAGTCAGTAAACTACTAAAAGCTGTCTTTGAGGGCTGACTGCATAGCTCAAAATCAGGAAGCTCTGAGTTCATAAACCAGGTGTATTGGTAATACCTGTAGCCCCAGCACTCCTGAAGCAGAGTCAGGAAGGTCAGAAAGTTAAGGTCATCAGTACTAGTTGGGGTTTCTATTACTGTGACAAAACACCATGACCAAAAGCTAGTTGGAGAGGAAGAAATTTTATTCGACTTCCACGTTGCTGCTCATCATCAAAGGTAGTCTGGATAGGAGCTCAAACAGGGCAGGATCCTGAAGGGAGGAGCTGATACAGAGACCATGGAGGGGTGATGCTTACTGATTATCCCCCCTTGACTTGCTCAACCTGCTTTCTTTTAGAACCCAGACTGTTGCAGGGGGCCACTTGTTTGTCCGGGCCACCTGGCTAGCTTTGCACAGTATTAATTAAATCACTGCTTGGCCCATTAGCTCTAGCCTGTTATTGGCTAACTCTCACATCTTAATTTAATCCATTTCTGTGTGTCACCATGTGGTAGTGGCTTACCAGCTAAGTTTTGGCAACATGTCTTACTCTGGTGGCGGATCCATGGCGTCTCTCTGACTCTGCTTTTTTCCTCCCAGAATTCAGTTCTGTCTTCTTCTCCTACCTAAGTTCTGCCCTATCAACAGGCCAGGGCAGTTTTTTATTCATTAACCAATGAAAATAGCACATAGACAGAAGGACCTCCCATACCATTTCTCCCTTTCTGTTTAAACAAAAAATAAGGCTTTAACATAGTAAAATTACATATAACAGGTATCAAGCAAGAATTACAGTTACAATATTTCTATTTACTTTATCTTTTATCATAACTAAGGAAAACTATAACTATGTATCTATTCTTCAACTCCATCAAAGACTCTAGAAGTCTATAATATTTCCTAAGTAAACAGGAAGTGCATTGTAAACAACTTCCAAAGCTCTAGAATTGACAAAGACATCTTGCTGCTGGGATGGTCACCCAAAGTTCTTCTGTACCATTGGGGCATCCATCTTCAGCCTACAGGCTCATAGTATTCAATAGACTTTTCCATGAAGCAAGAAATTTCAAAGACAGTTCAGTCACTTTCTTCTGTGTCCTGTAAAATGTCTCGCAGACTCTTTTATGAAGCAGGAACCCCAAAGGACCATCTCACCTTTAAGCAAGTTCAGCAGTCATTTTTCTGTGGGTACTGCATGTCCAGACCATCAGTTCAGGCAAGAGCAGTTTTTCCCCCAAATGGCTAACCAACTCCATAAGGAGCTTCTTCAATGCCCATCATCCTTTTGAAGTAGCTTTTGCTGCCAGGGGCAGATGTGTCTCATTGTCATGAAAAGTTGTAAGTTATTAAACATTTTAAATGCCATATTCTGAAGGTCTCTGAAAGATTTGAAGACTATGTACTTAACACAGTTTGGCATATTACAGATTCAAACTCTTTTCCTGTGCCCATCACTTCCCCTTGTGCCTACATCACCACCTCTGAAACTTACAGGGAAGAATTCCTAGGGTAGTGAATGGGAGTCAGCCCAGGTGGTCATTGGAACCATGCTGTGCTGAGTGATCTTCAGCCTTCACTGGCTCTGGAATGGTTTACTGTGCCCCTTGCTTGATACTACAGCAGGAAGGCTGGTCTTGCCCCTCAGGGGAGAGCTGAGCTGGTCTTGCTCCGAGCTTGAAATGACCCCATCCCTCACCACAGGTGTGCACCTCACCTGGGCAGCCCACTAGTTCTGACCCTGTGGTCAGGGGTGTAGATGAGCCTATCCCTCCCCTTCATCTACTATCTGGTACCATGGAGGAAGGAAAGATGCCCTTCCCCCTCCACCCGTTGCTACCTGTGTCAATCAAGAGAACTGGCCCTCAGGGTCACGAGAGTGAGAGAACTAGCCTTGCCCTTCACCAGCTGCAGCACACAGGAGAGCAGGCTGGCACCTGTCTGGGCAGCACACCAGATCTGACACTGTGTCAGGGATGCAGGTGAGCTATCCCTGAGGGCACGAGAGCAGGTGAGCTGATTCCATCCCACCCACTCATATGTCTCTATAGTAATTGGGAGAGAGGATCCTGCACCTTGCCTGGACAAGACAGTAGAGCTAGCCCTGGTAGTGTGAGTGTGGTTGAGCCGAATCTGAGGACCTGAGAGAAGGAAAATTGGTCCTGTTCTTTGCTGCAGGCTGCACTGGGTGAACTAGCTGAGCCAATGCTGGAGAGCTTGCCTGGGTAGTGCTGGTGAAGGAAAGCTGGAGAACTCGCCAACCTAGCTACTATCTAGATCCGGAACCAGGGATATGAGTTAGTCCTCCCTGACATCCTTCTCAGAACTGTTGGAGCATGTGAAGGCAGATGAACCTAAGATTCCAAACAGCAGGACTTCATGATACAGGACAAAAACAGGACAGTCAAGAGGATCCCCAGAAAGAGTCCATTACCAGTAGTGTAGTGGAAGCCTCAAGCAGGACTCTTGGCAATGAACACTTGCAAGTAGACAAATGGACTAAAGGGTAAACTGTGAGACTCAATGGGTCACACTACAGTATCCATGACAAGATTCTTTTTTTTTGTTTAAAACTATAAAGACTGTACCTCCATTCTGTCCTCTCTATTTCATCCATGAGCTTTGTAGGGTGCCCAACCTCCCCCTACCCTGTACCCCATTTCTGTTGTTTCCCAGCCTTATTATTTCTTTTAAAAAATATTTTAAGAGTATATATTGTATCTTGAGCATACCCCTCTTTCCCTTCCAACCAGGGTCCTTTGCTTTTCTAGATATTGTCATCTGTCTACTTTCATGTCCTACATACGTATGATTTCATTTGATCACTTATATCTATAAACCACAAATGAGGTAAAACATGATTTTAGTCTTTAGAGACTGGCTGGGTGTCTTTAATATTGTCTCCAGCTGCCTCCGTTTGCCCACAAATAACACAACTTCATTCTTCTGAAAAACCAACACTGTGTGAATATAAAGACACATGACTTTTTAAGGTGTTGAGAATAAGTGACAGTTGAGGGCTTCAGACGTTTATACCATTCCCTATGAGTTCTTGGAATCAGTGTAGAAGACCGGGCTGAGAGAATATGAGTCAGAAATCAGGGAGAAGGACTGTGAAATGCTGTAATTTGGGCATGGTGCAGCCAGTGCAGTCATGACCTTACAGCAGGGACAGCTGCCTGCAGTGGGACTGCAAAAACTGGGCCTGTCTACAGCTGATCATGGATCAGGAAGGTCTCACAAAGAAGGGGTGAGACTCTTCCCTGCTAAACTATTGATGGATTCTGGAGGGGAAGCAGCCATTGCCCTCATCCAAGAGCCCACTTAACCCGAGCCCACCAGACTCCATGGTTAAAAGCAGGGAGTCACACATGAAACAAAGAGGCACGAATGTGAGAACAGAGCTGGTATGGAGGAGTGGGGTATGAAAACAATGTGGGGGTGTTAAGAAGTAGGGGTGGTAGTAATTAGAATGCACTATGCACACATATAACATTGTCAGAAAACAAATTGAGTAAAGTAACAAAAATTCCATTGTGTAAATTCGGCATGTTTGCATTACCCATTCCTCTGTTGTGGGATACCTAGGTTGTTCCCATGACTCAGCCATTGTGAACAGTGTTTACAAAATGAACATGTGCCTCTGTTATAGTGAGCTTGGCTCTTTCAGCTAGATAGCCAGGAGTGGGTTACATGGAAGAGCCATTGTTAGTTCCTGAGATGAGTCCATAGTGGCTAGACCAGTTTACATTACCACCAACCATGGTTCTCTTACCAACATCCTTTGTTTGTGTCTCAGTAGTATCTCACTGAGGCCTCCTGAGAGCTACCTTCCCCTGATGTTTTCTCATGTTACAGAGTGGTGCCATCATCTTTAGCTTTTCCCTTCTGGTGTCTTCTAATTGGTGACACCAAATGTTAGAGCTATGCAAACATGAACTAAATAGTCAGCTGTCTATTTGACCACTGTCTTTCCTCTCAGAGGAACATCATGTCATGTGGCCTGACATGTTGTCATATTTTGTGTGCTAAATGTGCTGATTTGAATCTCAATGGTTCTCATAGGCTCAGATATTTGAATATGTGGTGCCTAGTTGGTGGAACTGATTAGAAAGGATTAGAAGGTGTGGCCTTGTTGAAAGAGGTATGTCACTGGGGGGTGGGGAGTTGGTTTTGGGGTTTCAAAAGCCCATGCTATTCCCAATCTCTTTCTCCTCTCCTCTCTTCTCCTATTACAGATAAGAATGTAAGTTCTCAGTTATTGCTCCAGCACCATGCCTTCCTTCCCGCTGTAATACTCTCCACCATGATGGTCATGGTCTCACCTTCTGAAACTGTAAGCTCCTGTTTTAGTTAGGGTTTCTATTGCTATGAAGAGACATCATGACCATGGACACTCCTACAATGGAAAACATTTAATTATGGTCATTTGCTTACAGTTCAGAGATTCAGTCCATTTTCATCATGGTGGAACCTGGTGGCACGCAGCCAGACATGGTGCTGGAGAAAGAGCTGCTACATGTTGATATGCAGGCAACAGGGAGTAGAATGATGCACTGGGCAAGACTTAGGCATATATGAGACCTCAAAGCCCACCCCACAGTGACACACTTCCTCTCATAGGCCATACCTACTCCAACTAAGCCACACCTCCTAAAAGTACCACTCCCAAAGAGTTTATGGGGCCAATTAAATTCAAACTACCACACACCTCAAAGACTGTTTCTTGGATAAGAAGCCTTGGTCATGATATCCAAGAACAGTAATAGAAAGACAACTAAGACACTAACCTTGGTGGGGTCCCAAGATGACGGAGAACTTTGGCTTTGTCATTGAGTCCAGGGTTGGCATTCAAATTCACTGTTCTAAGAAGGATGCCCATGGGCTTCCTAAGTTACCAGTTTCTGTGTGATTTACTTTGTTTCTGTTGTTGTTTCTTCCACCCTTACAGTCATTTTGTAAGTTAGATCATTGTATTAAGTTCTGTGTTCAAATTCCAGTGTTCTAGGTTTTAGGACCGCTGTCCTGACTTCCCAGTGTTCTAGTCTCCTGGTTCTCTTTCTCTGTAGCATGGTCAAGGGTCATCATCAGATCTGATGGTTTTGTCTGCGAAATTTAATAACAGTTAGATTTTTTCCTTTTACCTTAGGCCAGTGGCATAGGCTAGTAATCCCAACTATTTGGGAGACCAGGGTGGGAAGACTGTTATTGCAAAGCCAGCCTGGGTGTCTTAGTGGAATACTGCCTCAAATAAAAAGTGAAAAGGGGGCTGGGAAATCAAAGTACAGTGTATTTGTATGTATTGAACACATGACATTCAGGTAGTGTATAATTAAAATTTGCACCAACACAAGGATTTATTGTAGTTTTGAGTTGGAAACCTTTAAGCGCCCTTTCTAGCTATATTAAACCATATGAATATGTAATAAATTGATGTAAATAGTGGGTACCCCACTGGACCATGAAATTCTTGAATTTAGTATTTCAGCAACCAGTATTTAAGTTCCCTCTACATTCTCTCCTTCTGCCTCTCCCCAGTCCCTTCTCACCACTAATCTCCTTGCTAATGTAGGTTGATTGGCATTTGCTGATTTCCTGAATGTTGTCATCTACCTCTTGCATTTATGAGTGTGTCTACTCACATCGTTTGCCTGTTTTAATTGGATTCTTTTGTTCCTATCATACTGCCTGAGTTCCTTATGTATTCTGGATATTGGTTCCTTGCCAGGTTAATAGTTTGCAGGCATCTCTCTCTATTCTGTAGATTGTCTGTTTTGTCTGCTGATTCCTTTGCTGTGTGAAAACATTTTGTAATCCCATTTGTCTATTTTTGCTGTGCTAATCTGTGTATTAGAGTCTTTTCCAAAAAGTTATTGGCCATATCAAGTCTTGGCATACTTCTTTCTTACAGGCATCATTAGAAATGTGGCAAAGGTTTCATACAGGGTTTACATGTGAGCCTGGAGCCAAAAAATAGTTTTTTCTCTCTCTACTTCCTTCCTTCCTTGCTTCCTTCCTTGCTTCCTTCCTTGCTTCCTTCCTTCCTTCCTTCCTTCCTTCCCTTTTTTCTTCCTCTTTCCCCTCCTTTCTTTTGTGGGCCCTCACAGTCTTCTTAAATGTAGAAACACAGGTTACTTTTTAAGTCAAATCCAGACTTCTAAATTTTGTGTTAGCATTGCATTTTAATGAAACAAAGTCTTAGCACAAATCCTGTGCCTAGAGGCTGGAGAGTGTTCAGTCAGTAAAATGTTTTCCTTGAAAACATGAGGACTATGAAGACCTGAGTTCAACCCCCACATCCTAAAGCTGGGCCTGGTGGTGGGTACTTGTAATGGCAGTGCTGGATGACAGGGGCAGGAGAAGATGCCTGGGCTTCTTCACCAGCCAGCCTGGAACAATCTGCACCCCCCAGGCTCAGAGAGAACTTTCTTTTCATGATGTAATAGAGAACATTCTTGAGGATGACACCTGATGTCCCAATGTGGTCCTCTGGCTTCCATTCCCCTACAAAGGCACATGCATATATACCTGCTCTCTCTCTCTCTCTCTCTCACACACACACACACATACACACACACGCACGCACACACACACACGTCATACACAAAACAAAAATAGATCTCCCAGTGCCTGGTACTGTCCTTCTATGCTCTAGTGTTTTCCGACTCCCCTGGGGCCTAATTCTTCATGTCAGGAAGGGCTGCACGGGCACCGGCATGCCCTATCTCCTGCCCTCCACAGAGAGCTTCAGTCACTATCACTCTCCAGACTGGCTCCTTCTGTTTTCATTTGGACTCTCTAGTAACTACAGTTTGAATAAAAGTTATAGTTGCTTGGTTGCGAGTGACTTTCAGTTGCTCCCTGCTGCTGTGCCTCTGCTGTAAGGGAGGCACCGGTGGTCTCAAGGAAACAGCCCAACCAGTTTCTCTCATTGCAGCCCCTCCCGAGGGACACATCTGATTGTTCCTTGGCAGAATCTGAACTTGAGCTTTGCTCACGATGTGCGGAATCCAACCCTAATGGAGGCTGGCTCCAGTCTCCACCTTGATCTTGGCTGTCCCACCGTTCTGTGGATGCCAACTCCACTGTGTGGGAGCTGTCCTCATCTCTGCCCCAGTGGCTGGCAGATTCTGGAGCTCAGACCTAATTGGCCTGGCCCCTCCTTCTGAGTTGCTGTTAAATGAACAATAAACTAATTTGAAGACTAAGTTGAGAGTCTTTGTTTTCCCTTTTAATTTTTGACTTTTTTGGGTATGTGTGGTATGTGTGTGTTCATGTGTATACACATTTGAGACATCTGACATTTGGTGTCTTCTTTTTTTTTTTTTGAAAGTAATTTTATTAAATTATAAAAGTTTCCATTTACGCCCCTCTTCCCAACACCCTCCCACTCCCCCCCCCTCTCCTCCTCCCTCTTTGTCCCTAAGGGCAGTCAGGGTTTCCAGCCCTGTGGGAAGTTCAAGTTCCTCCCCTCTCCCTCCAGGTCCAGGAAGGTGAGTAGCCAAACAGACTGGATCCCAAAAATCCAGAATATGCAGAGGAAACTAGTCCCAGTGTCATTGTCAATGGCTTCTCAGAAAGACTCCAGGCCAGCCACATTCAGAGAATACGGCCACATTCAGAGAATCTGGTTGGATCACGTGCTCGTTCAGTCGCAGTCCAACTGGCCTTGGTAAACTCTCATTAGATCTGACCCCTTGTATCGGTGGGTGATAGCATCCCTCGCAGTCCTTTGTCATTTTCTTCGTCCTTCTGCTTCTCATTTGGATCTTGGGGGGCTCAGTCTGGTGCTCCAATGTGGGTCTCCGTCTGTATCGCCATCCAACGCCAGATGAAGGATCTATGGTGATAAGCAAAATATTCATCAGTATGGTTATGGGCCAAGGCTGGTTCAGGCACCCTCTCCTCTGTCCAGAGAACAATCTGGGGATCTCTCCTTGGACCTGGAATCCCATATATAATCAAGTTTCCTGTAAAGCCTAAAATGACTCCCATAGTTGAAATATATTCTTCCCTGATCCCATATTCATCCTTCCTCCCTTCCCCCCATCCCGGTCAACGGAGCTTTCTCCATTCCTCCCCTACTCCCTTCTCTCTAACCCTCTCCCCTTCCAACAACCCTCCCACCCCCCCCATGCACCCAAGGTTACCTGGGACTCTTGACTATTTCCTGCCTCCTGGCGGATAGCTAAATAATCTTCATCAGGTTCATCTTCTTATTTAGCTTCTCTAGGATCACGAATAATAGGCTCAAAGACCTTTAATTATGGTTAGAATCCACTTATGAGTGAATACATACCATGTTCCTCTTTTTGGGTCTGGCTTACCTCACTCAGTAAAGCGTTTTCTATGTCCATCCATTTGCATGCAAAATTCAAGATGTCATTGTTTTTTACCGCTGAGTAAAACTCTAATGTGTATATGTTCCACACCTTTTTTAACCATTCTTCTATTGAGGGGCACCTAGGCTGTTTCCAGGTTCTGGCTATTACAAATAGTGCTGCTATGAACATAGTAGAACAAATGCTTTTGTAGTATGTTAGGGAATCTCTAGGGTATATTCCCAAGAGTGGAATTGCTGGGTCCTGAGGGAGGTTGACTCCCAGTTTCCTGAGAAACCGCCACACTGATTTCCACAGTGGCTGCACAAGTTTGCATTCCCACCAACAATGGATGAGTGTTCCCCTTATTCCACATCCTCTCCAGCATAGGCTATCATTGGTGTTTTTGACTTTAGCTATTCTGACAGGTGTAAGATGGTATCTCAAAGTGGTTTTGATTTGCATTCCCTGATCGATAAGGAGGTTGAGCATGACCTTAAGTGTCTTCTGGCCATTCGAAGTTCATCTGTTGTGAATTCTCTGTTCAGATCAGTACCCCATTTTTTAATTGGGTTAATTAGAGTTTTAGTGTCTAGTTTCTTGAGTTCTTTGTATATTCTGGAGATCAGACCTTTGTCTGATGAGGGGTTGGTGAAGATCTTCTCCCAGTCAGAAGGCAGCCTTTTTGTCTTACTGACAGTGTCCTTTGCTTTACAGAAGCTTCTCAGTTTCAGCAGGTCCCATTTATTCATTGTTTCTCTTATTGTCTGTGCTACTGGGGTCCTACTTAGGAAGTGGCCTCCTGTGCCTATATCTTGTAGACTACTTCCCACTTTCTCTTCTATCAGGTTCAAAGTGGACAGATTGATGTTGATGTCTTTAATCCATTTGGACTTGAGTTTTGTGCATGGTGATAGATATGGATCTATTTTCATTCTTCTACAGGTTGACATCCAGTTATGCCAGCACCATTTGTTAAAGACGCTTTCCTTCTTCCATTGTATACCTTTAGATCCCTTGTCAAAAATTAGGTGTTCATAGGTTTGAGGGTTAGTATCTGGGTCTTCTATTCGATTCCATAGGTCGACTTCTCTGTTCTTATGCCAATACCAGGCTGTTTTCAATACTGTAGCTCTGTAATAGAGTTTGAAGTCAGGGATAGTAATGCCTCCAGAAGTTCCTTTATTGTATAAGATTGTTTTGGCTATCCTGGGTTTTTTGTTTTTCCATATATACTTGATTATTGTTCTCTCAAGGTCTGTGAAGAAGTTTGATGGGATTTTGATGGGGATTGCATTGAATCTATAGATTGCTTTTGGTAGAATTGCCATTTTTTACTATGTTGATTCTCCCAATCCAAGAGCAGGGGAGGACTTTCCATTTTCAGGTATCCTCCTCAATTTCTCTTTTCAAAGGCTTAAAGTTCTTGTCAAATAGGTCTTTCACATCCTTGGTTAGAGTAACCCCAAGATATTTTATGCTATTTGTGACTATCGTGAAAGGTGATGTTTTTCTGATTTCCCTCTCCGTTTCTTTATCCTTTGTGTATAGGAGTGCCACTGATTTTTTGGAGTTGATCTTGTATCCTGCCACGTTACTAAAGGTGTTTATCAGCTGTAGGAGTTCTTTGGTAGAGTTTTTGGGGTCGCTTATGTACACTATCATATCGTCAGCAAATAACGAAAGTTTAACTTCATCCTTTCCAATTCGAATCCCCTTGATCTCCTTATGTTGTCTTATTGCTATTGCCAGAACTTCAAGCACTATATTGAAGAGGTATGGAGAGAGTGGACAGCCTTGTAGTGTTCCTGATTTTAGTGGAAAGGCTTTGAGTTTCTCTCCATTCAATTTGATGTTAGCTGTCGGCTTGCTGTATATTGCTTTTTATTATATTTAGGTATGATCCTTGTATCCCCAGTCTCTCCAACACCTTTATCATAAATGGGTGTTGAATTTTGTCAAACGCTTTTTCAGCATCCAATGAAATGATCATATGGTTTTTTTCTTTCAGTTTATTTATATAATGGATTACATTGATAGATTTGCGTATGTTGAACCATCCCTGCATCTCTGGGATGAAGCCTACTTGATCATAATGGATAATTTTTCTAATGTGTTCTTGGATTCGGTTTGCCAGTATTTTATTGAGAATTTTCGCATCGATGTTCATGAGTGAGATTGGCCTGTAATTCTCTTTCTTGGTTGTGTCTTTGTGTGGTTTTGGTATTAGGGTGACTGTAGCTTCATAAAAGGAGTTTAGCAGTGACTTTTCTTTTTCTATATTGTGAAATACATTAAGGAGTATAGGTATTAGCTCTTCCTGGAAGTTCTGGTAGAATTCTGCATTGAAACCATCTGGTCCTGGGCTTTTTTTGGTAGGGAGATTTTTAATAACAGCTTCTAATTCTTCATGACTAACAGGTCTATTTAGATTGTTCACCTGGTCTTGGTTCAACTTTGGTATATGGTACTTATCTAAAAAGATGTCCATTTCTTTTACATTTTCCAACTTTGTGGCATATAAACTTTCGTAGTAAGATCTAATGATTCTCTGAATTTCCTCTGTGTCTGTGGTTATGTCCCCCTTTTCATTTCTGATCCTATTAATTTGCAAGTTCTCTCTCTGCCGTTTGATTAGTTTGGATAGGGGTTTGTCAATCTTGTTAATTTTCTCCAAGAACCAGCTTTTTGCTTCATTGATTCTTTGAATTGTTTTCTGTGTTTCTATTTTGTTGATTTCAGCCCTCAGTTTGATTATTTCCAGTCTTCTACTCCTCCTGGGTAAATCAGCTTCTTTTTTTTTTCTAGAGCTTTCAAGTGTGTTGTTAAGTCTCCAATGTGTGCTTTCTCCGTTTTCTTTAGGTGGGCACTTAGTGCTATGAACTTTCCTCTTAGCACTGCTTTCATTGTGTCCCATAGTTTTGAATACGTTGTGTCTTTGTTTACATTATATTCAAGGAAGACTTTAATTTCTTTCTTTATTTCTTCCTTGACCCAGGGGTGATTTAGTAGTTGACTGTTCAACTTCCATGAGTTTGTTGGCTTCCTGGGGGTAGCATTGTTGTTGAATTCTAATTTTAATCCATGGTGATCTGACAAGACACAGGTGGTTACTAATATTTTTTTGTATCTGTGGAAGTTTGCTTTGTTACCCAGTATGTGGTCAATTTTCGAGAAGGTTCCATGAGCTGCAGAGAAGAAGGTATACTCTTTCCTATTTGGGTGGAGTGTTCTATAGATGTCTGTTAAGTCCATTTGATTCAGTACCTCCAGTAAATCTCTTATTTCTCTGTTAGGTTTCTGTCTGATTGACCTGTCCATTGGTGAGAGAGGAGTGTTGAAGTCTCCTACTATTAGTGTGTGTGGTTTGATGACTGCCTTGAGTTCTAGAAGAGTTTCTTTTACATAAGTGGGTGCCTTTATATTAGGGGCATAGATATTCAAGATTGAGACTTCTTACTGATGAATTGTTCCTGTTATGAGTATCAAATGTCCATCTCCATCTCTTCTGATTGATTTTAGTTTGAAGTCGATTTTGTTAGATATTAGAATGGCCACACCCGCTTGTTTCTTAGGACCATTTGCTTGGAAAACCTTTTCCCACCCCTTTACTCTGAGTAGGTGTCTGTCTTTGTGGTTGAGGTGTGTTTCTTGTAGACAGCAGAATGTTGGATCCTGTTTTCGTATCCAATCTCTAAGTCTGTGCCTCTTTATAGGTGAGTTGAGTCCATTGATATTAAGTGATATTAATGACCAGTGATCGATGACTCCAGTCATTTTTTTGGGTAGTAGAGTGTATGTGTTTTCCTTCTTTGAGTTGTGCTTGTGAAGGGTCGCTAGATGTCTGAGTTAATGTAGGCAGTGTTGGGAATGTTGGATTCCTTGGGTTGTGATTTTCCTTCTAGTATTCTCTGTAAGGCTGGATTAGTAGCTACGTATTGTTTAAATTTGTTTTTATCCTGCAATATTTTGTTTTCTCCGTTGATAGTGAACAATAGCTTGGCTGGGTAAAGTAGTCTGGGCTTGCATCCATTGTCTCTTAGTTTCTGCAGTACCTCTATCCAGGACCTTCTGGCTTTCATGGTTTCCATCGAGAAGTCTGGTGTAAGTCTGATAGATTTACCTTTATAAGTTACTTGACCTTTTTCCTTTGCAGCTCTCAATATCCTTTCTTTAGTCTGAATGCTTTGTGTTTTGATTATTATATGACGAGGGGATGTTTTTTTCTGATCCAATCTATTCGGTGTTCTGTATGCTTCTTGAACCTTCATAGGAATATTGTTCTTTAGGATGGGAAAGTTTTCTTCTATAATTTTGTTGAGTATATTTTCTGGACCTTTGAAATGCAATTCTTCTCCTTCTTCTACTCCTATTATTCTTAGATTTGGTTTTTTTGTTGTGTCCCACAGTTCCTGAATGTTTTGTGATGAGAATTTGTTGGATTTGCTGTTTTCTTTGGTCAGAGTGTTTAATTTCTCTATGGTGTCCTCAGAGTCTGAGATTCTTTCTTCTATCTCTTGTATTCTATTGGTTAAGCTTGTTTCTGAAGTCTCTGTTCGTTTACCCAGATTTTCCATAGCCAGCCGGCCCTCGGTTTGTGATTTCTTCATTGACTCCATTTCAGTTTTCAAATCTTGAACTGTTTCTATTACCTGTTTGATTGTTTTTTCTTGGTTTCCCAGAATTTCATTTACGGATTTACTCATTTCAAACTTTTTGGTATATTTCTCTTCCATTTCTTTACTCATTTCCTCAATTTTTTTGTTATACTTATCTTCCATTTCTTTACGACAGATTTTCACCTCCTGTTTAAGTTCCTCTATTATTTTCATAAAGAAGCGCTTAGAGTCGATTTCTTCTATTTCTTCTGGAGTAGGGTGTTCAATTCTTCTAGTTTCGATCTCCCTGGATTCTGGCGATGTCATGTTGCCTTTCAGGTTGTTGGAGGAATTCTTGCATTGGCGCCTGCCCATCTCCTCCACTCTGGATGAAACTCCTCAGCACTTTCTGGATAGAACTCCTCAGCACTCTCTGGGTAGGACTTCACAGCACTCTCTGGATAGAGCTCCTCAGCCCTCTCTGGGAAGAACTCCTCGGCAGTGCAACAGGACTAGCTGGTCTTCCCAGGACCTGGGAGGCAAAGGGCCCGTAGCAGTGGGGGGGAGGGGAGGGGTCCCTTGGAACACCGAAGACCCTGCTGCAGAAGCTGGGGGGGGGCTGTGCTCTCTTCCCGGGCAGGCAGGCTGCCCAGGTGAGCACCCACTCACCTCTCTGGGAAGAACTCCTAAGCAGTGCAACAGGGCTAGCTGGTCTTCCCAGGACCCGGGAGACAAAGGGCCCGCAGCAGTGGGGGGAGGAGAGGGGACCCTTGGAACACCGAAGACCCTGCTGAAGAATCTGATGGGGGAAGGGCTGTGCTCCCTTCCCGGACAGGCAGGCAGGCTGCCCAGGCTAGCACCCACTCAGCTCTCTGGGAAGAGCGCCTCAGCAGTGCAACAGGGCTAGCTGGTCTTCCCAGGACCCGGGAGGCAAAGGGCCCGCAGCATTGGGGGGAGGGGAGGGGTCCCTTGGAACACCGAAGACCCTGCTGCAGAAGCTGGGGGGGTGGCTGTGCTCTCTTCCCGGGCAGGCACCAGGTGAGCACCCACTCACCTCTCTGGGAAGCTTGGTGTCTTCTTACATGTGGTCCCACCCTTTGTGGGATGGGTGTTGCAGGGTATTTGTTCATATTGACAGTTCAAGGCTGACAAAGTTTACCTTGAATTGAGGGCAGAGTCAGCGATTGGCTGACCAGAATTGGCCATAGAGGTTTTAAGGGACCCAGAATACATATAGAGAGACACAGGAAGTAATGGAGAAGGGCTTAGAAAGATCCAAGGGCCCTTTTGAATTGGAGGATGAGAGAGAGAGAGAGAGAGAGAGAGAGAGAGAGAGAGAGAGAGAGAGAGAGGAAGTCACTGCTCGTTTTTCCACCTCTTCTCTGATCAATCAGGTTTTTGCCCCAATGTCTGACTCCTGCATTTTATTTAATAATAGAACAATATAAGTAAATGCTTCAGGAGGGGAAGAGTGTTTCACCAAATCTGGACCTCACAAATCTGGAGAGATTGATTGGCCAGTGAGACCAGAGACCTGCCTGTCTGCCCCTGACACAGTTCTGGGGTTACAGGTATGCTGCCATACTTACCTTTTCCATGGGGGCTGGGCATCAGGTCTCATGCTTGTACCATGAACACTTTCTCCATGGAACCAGCTCTTCAACCCTTACATGCCCTTTTGGGACAACATTAGTATAACAGTGAAAATGACCAAGAGAATGTGAACAAGGGAGACTCCAAGAAATGACATGTCTAAGAAGGAAAGAGCACAAAGGCATGCTGAACAATGCCCACAAGTCAGGTTCTCAGACGCAGCCGCCAAGCAGTAGATACTCAGTTACTGATCCTCTAGTCTCCCCAGAGAGAAGAACGAGTGTGGGGAAGAATGGTCATGTTAATTCATAGCCCGGGATCTCAAGTAGCTGAAAGTCATTTTTATGAGAGAAGTTACATTCTTTCCATACTCCTCCAGGTCATGCCCAAATTACCTCACTTTCAAAATCCTACAAGACTCAAACCAGATCCCACAGTACCATACACAAGGAACTCTTCAGCTTCCATTACTCTTATCTCTAAGGCACTGACAACATCTGTTGCTGGGGCAACATGTGCCAATAATCCTGACAGATGGGAGCAGGTCACGTGAGTAGGTCTGACTCTGACCAGCCTTGGGACATGGACCTGCAAACCCAGAAAGACAGATGAGGGCGTGCAGAGCCCTAATCCTGTGCATTAAATCACTGCTGTTTCCAACCAAAACAACTGAGTAACTGACCTCCAGAAGTGTAAGGGGATAAGTTTCTAAACGCTGGGGCTGGGGGTGGGGGACGAACTTTGTAGACACATTGCTGTGACTCCTATTGCTTTTAGCCCTATGGATCTTTTATATCCAAAGCAGCAATAAAAGTGGTTCCAATAAAGTTTAGGACTTAAATAAAGCCAGAATAGCTTTTTCTTGGATAATTTGTCATGATGTATATTTTTTTGCCTAATTTTGAATAATTTTTTTATGAATTTGAACTTACCTAAAAAGTAAAAAATCATTAATAAGACTTTTATATGCACACCCCCACATACACTCACACTCACACACATGTCTATGCACATAGATTCCGTGTACCCAAAAATAATTTTAAAAGACTTAGATAAATTGTTGTCAAAATATAAGCCCATTTAAACTTTCTTAATTCAAAAGGTAGTTCTGCTGGTTTAGAAATGCTTTTCATATGACATATTTAGAGTGTTGCGAATGCTCTCAGCTTTTGTTAGAATTTTTCCTGTTGAGAGGCACAATAAAAACTCCAGAATGCTTGTCCTGATTCAAGGTTCAGGTGTCTATTGTGCTGTCTCTAATGAGTGCCACTTAATAGAGCCAAACAGATTCCTCTTTGGGCCCCCCAAAGCTCCAGAGTCAAAGCTTTTAGACCAGCATCAGTTTGCAAAAATCGGAAATGTGGAATCAGCTCCTAGCTCTTCCAATACAGCAGTGTCTTGAGTTTCTATTGCTGTGATTAAGCACCATCATCAAAGGCAACTTGGAGACAAAGGGTTTGGCTTACATGTCCTGATCACAGTCTATCACAGGTAGGGCAGGGCAGGAATCGGAGACAGAAATCTGGAGGGAGGAATGGAAGCAGAGGCCATGGAGGAATGTTGTTTACTGGTTCATTCCTGACTGACTGATTCAATTTGCTTTCTTATAAACCCTGGAACCAGTGATGGTGCTGCCCACAGTGAGTTGGGTCCTTCTACATCAATTAGTAATAAAAAAATGCTCTACAAGCTTGCCAACATGCCAATCTGATGGGGGCATTTTCTCACTTGAGGGTTCCTTTTTCAGATGACTCCAGCTTGTGTCAAGCTGACAAAGAAAGTAACTAACTAACTCAGGTAGGAAATGAAGAAGACCAGTCAGGAGCCATAGCTAGATCCCTTCCCTTGGTGTGAGCCTGTGTGCTAATAGTTATTAACAGATACTTTGATTAACTGACAGTAGGGATTTGTGTATAATTCTGTATGTTTCTTATTTCACAGTATGAAAGACAGGCGGAAGAACCGTGATTCTTCTTAAAGAGTCAGAAAACTTAGAATTCCTAGTCTCAGTGATGGGTTAGAAAAGGAAAATATATAAATCAGGAAATACAAAGTTGAGTCATCTTATTATTGGGGAAAAGGAATTCATAGACATGCCTTTTCTGTCCTTGTATGTGTGCATGTCTTTGCAACTGCACCTGCAGGCTGGCGTGGGTGCTTGAATGTGTGTGGTGGTCAGAGTCAACCTTGAGTGTCAGTCCTTAGGAGCCAACTACCTTATTTCCTGAGACAAGCTCTCTCACTGAGACCTGGGGCACACCAGCTAGAGTGTCTGGGTGACCAGTGAGTTCTTGGAATCTATTTATCTCTGCCTCCCCAAAGCTGGGATTACGGACATGTGCCTCTGCACCTGGTATTCTGTTCCATTTTTGTTACTGTAACATAATACTCTGACAAAAGGTAATTTAGGAAAGAAAGAAGTTTATTTCACCTCACAACTATTCCATATCACAGTCCATCATTGTGTGGAAGTCAAGGGTAGGAACATCAAACAGCTAGTCCCAACACAGCCACCATCAAGAACAGAGACTTGCAGGCCTGCTTGCTGCTCCTCTCTTAGACAGTTCCAGATCCTTCTCTAGGGAATGGTGATACCTGAAGTCACCTGGGTCTTCCCATGTCAGTTAATGGTCTAGACAGTCCCTCACAGACACACTCACCAGCCAACCTGATCTAGACATCTCCTACATTAAGACTCTCTTCCCAGGTGATTGCAGGTTGTGTCAAGTGGATAGTTCAAATTTAACCTCATAGCTGCTGGCTTTGTAACATGAATTCTGGGGACTGAACTCAGGTCCTCATTCTCCCAAGTCCAGGGCTTTCCTGACTCACCTATCTTCCTAGCCAGCCCATTTTCCTGCCTTGAGGGTGCTCTTCTCACTCTTGACCGAAACTTCGGTTCTCAGGCTTCCAGTTTAAGAGAAGAATTCTACGGAATATGCAAAGACTGTTAGCACTGCATCCTCAGTGTTGTGTGAAAGAACAGAGAGAGCAGAGTTCACCAAAACAAGCCCTGAACATCATAACAGAAGTGAAAATATTGTAAGTGGAAAACACTAAACAAGACTTGGTATCTGTGATTTTTAAGCTTAGTAATTTTACTAGAAAGATTGTTTCCTTGTACTTGTTTTTTTTTCAGATAACAATAGCTTTTATCTTTCTACTTTCCCTTTTGGTGATATTAAATTTAAAGACCATATTTGAAGGCATTTTTTCCTCTACTCATCAATACCAAGAAAGAAATATTTCTTCCACATTCAAGGACAAGCTGAAGGAGATTATTCCTCTCTCCCTTTTTCTAGTTCTCTTTGACAAATCAGAATTCTGGGAGCAGGTGATTATTACTTTAGCATCACGTTCTTAATGTCAGGAATTATTGTTGAACCTTGCATTCTCTGGTCATATTAGTCACACTTAAAATTCACTTTTGTGTCTTTTACAGTAGTTCATTTTTTTCCCTCTGCGTTAGCACAATGTGTGTGGGTCCATGAGTGTGCAAATGCATGTACACATATGTGTGTATAGGGCAAGAGTAACCTGAAGGTGACGTTGGATATCTCCTTTGGTTCTTCATTTTATTCTTTGAGACAAGGTCTCTTGAATCAAACAAGTTGGGCTTGCTCTGTGAATCTATTCTTTCTCCCTCCAGACTGCTAGGATCATAGTCACCTGCCACGTCTACTTGACTTTTACTTGTGGGTTCTGGTCCCAGGTGTGTGAAAAGTACTTCATCCCACTAAGCCATGCCTTCAGTCAGCATTTCTATTCACAAGGCATTCTATGTTTGTCCATATTTTTTGCTGCAAGTTTTTCTAATCTTGAGTCATTTTATTCATCTTTTTAGATGCTAGCCTTTGGAATTGTTTATATGTGAGTTGGGTTTTTATTGTCTTTGCATATGAATAATACTTTCTAGAGTCTGCAAGTCTTGCCTGGCATCACTGCATCAAGGCCTTGCCTTCTGTAGTGAGTTTGGGGCAGAAAGCATGTTATCCATGTGTGTCTTTATCGCTACAGTTTCTCTTCTAAGGAGCAATGTGTGTCCTCTTTCCAGTCCTTCCATGCTACTGAGTCCACATCTGTCCTTGTGAGGCTCTGTCACCTTTGTGACCCTGATAATATAAGGACAAAGTGATAGCCGGTGTCTCAAGATTGCACATTTCTTAACACCCCATGATGTCTTCACATAACTAAAAATTAATTTGGACAACTGGAGGGTACCATGAGAGAGAAAGATTTTCATAATTATTCGGCTTAGTATAGTGTTCCATAGGGTGAAGAGAACAGCGAAGGGTCAAAAGGTCAGCCTTGGATTATCTGTACTGTTCTCCCTTGGTCCTGGCTCTGACTTTGTGCTTTAAGCTATCCCTTCTTCTCCTGAGCCCTTCCTTGTACCCTGCCTGGGATACATGCCACCTCTAAACTGAGCTCCAATACCCAGTGTCAAGCAGACATGCGCAGTGTCCTTCCTTCTAGTCTTCTTGTTGCACATGTCACGTCTAAACATGGCAATTCAGTCCCAGCGCTCAGTGTTGAGCTGATGTACAGTTGGTAGTTGCATAAATAAGTAAACCTTCAGGGTTCAGATGGACGGTTTGGGGCTTTTGGGCAGACTCCCAAATTCATAGCCATACATTAGGAGGTCAGGCAAACACAGGAGCCTAGATGCAGTCTGCTCTGCTGCTCTTTGGTTTCTGGTTTACACAAAGTAGCCTAGGTTGGGCTTTGCACTTCACGGGTGAGCTGCTCTCAGAGTCTCTAGTAAAGTAGAAGGAAGAGGTGCCGGACCTTTTGCTGTGTAAGTGATGTAATAATTTAGAGAGGCTCTTTGAAAACCTAGAAGAGTCCAGAACAGGCTGGGCAGGGCAATGGCTTAGTTGGTAGGGTGTTCTGCTTACACAAGGACCCGAGTTTAAGATTCATGTAAAAAGCCACCGTGTGTGCTTGTCAGCTCTGTGATGGAAAGGTAAAGAAGGAAAGGCCCTAAGGTTTTCTGGTCAGCCAGTCTAGCAGAGTCAGGGAACTTCAGGCTCAGCAAGAGACTAAGGCAGAAAAGAAACCACATTTGACCTACTATGGCAGCTTCTTTCCTACTGGCTAGCTTTCACAGTGCCAGAAACTGCTGGCCAGGCAGCTGGGGAGGAAAGTCTGCAATGGTCTCTTTCGGCTTTGGATCTTTCCAAGAAAGAGTCCTCACAGATACAATAATGGCATGACTATTATGGAGGTAACTACCTGATTTCTGTTCGTATCCACGGCCTGCTCTGTGGGAGGGAGTTTCACACCTGGTGCTGTGAACCTGGTCAACGGCTTGTGGCTGGTGAGTTCATAAGTACCAGTGGTGAACCCATCTCTTTTGTCTTGCTAGAGTAATAGTTGTCAAAGTGCCTGTTAATTAACTCTGTGGTTAATGCAGAGTTTTGTGCCTGACTTAGGTGCAGAAAACAAGTAACTGTTAATAGCTTATGATTAAAAAGAACATTCATATCACCACTTCCAACCCTCAGGGAACTTCCCAGAAGTGGGGTAAGGAAAGAAGATAAGAGCCAGGTATTAGGGAGAAGGACCCTGAAACACTCTTATACACTCTTATGGGAATAACAAGGCCGGGAACCACGAACTTTCAGCAGCTACAGATGCCTGCACAAGACCTGCACAAGACGTGGCCAGCAAACATTCAGTCATACACTGGGGAGGGACTTTTCAGTCTCTGGATGCTGGAGGAGAGGAACTCATTGTTTTCAGTGATGCAGCTGCTGATAAGTTGTTCTTGCTCCAGTGGATAGCTCCACACTCACAGCTATGAGTGTAGGCCTGCTTAAACACAGAAGGTCACAAGGCAAAACCAAAAAGCATCTTAGGAGGAGTTGATGGGAGGAGGAGGGCGAACAGAAGGCGGGGAAGATGAGCACGGCCAGAATAAATCATGAACAGAGAATACCTTAATGCTGTCTGCTCTAGCTGGGGCCATGGAGCACCCAAGGAAGGGGCAAGGTCTCCTTCATTTTCGCCTCAGTGAAGTTCAGCTCAGTTTATCCAGCTTCTCTAATGGCAGCAAGAGCAAGAGCTGTGCCTACCCCTCCCTGTTTGTGCAGAACAAGCCCCAGCACAGCCGGAACACTCTGCCTGGATGTTTGGGTCCCTTCCTTCCTCCATGCTTCTGGCTACCCGTGAACTGGTACCTGGGTGCGTTCTTTAGCCTCTCGATATTGTCTTTCCTCCTCCCATGCCAGGTTCTACTCCTGGAGTATTGCTTACCGCAGTGGACATTCTGTTTTTGAGACTGTTTCTGGCCTTCTGCCATTGACCCTAGTCTGAGTTCTTTGGGGGGAAATTGTGCTTTACTGACGAGGGCAGTCTATTTGGAATACTGCCTACTTTCTGCTGAGGAATGTGAGCTCCCCCAATGGAATTAAATTTGGAGTACAATGATAAAATGAAACATGCAGCTGACCTTAGTGGCCTGCGTTCCTTTTCATCGGTGATCGTGTGGGGACGAGATGAGCTTACGGCGCAGGCGTGTACCCCTGACCGAGCCAGGCTGTCTGCTTCTGCCTCAGCCTCACGCTGGAGCTGCAGCTCCATGAGCCTGCCAACAGTTTCCCTTTGGGCTTCAGTAAAGTCATGCTGGTTCCGGGAAACATTTAAAGTAACTTGAGCCGTTTCCGGGAAGCTCAAGTAATGGAACACCACGCATAATCCACCTCTCAGGGTCAGCCTTTTTTAAAATTTTTATGATGTGTTTTCCTTTCACCAGGTTTGTCACATGTGCGCGCACATACACACACTCACACTCTCTCTCTCTCTCTCTCTCTCACACACACACACACACACACACACACACACACACACACAGAGAGAGAGAGAGAGAGAGAGAGAGAGAGAGAGAGAGAGAGAGATCTTGGCAACTTCCAAAATATTTGAAAGTTACTGTTATGTGTCCATAATAGCCAGTCCTGACACTCTTTGCTGGTTTATTCATTTTGGCGTAACAGAAGCTGATTTCTTCCTGATTGCATCAGGCTCTCTCCATTCTTCTTATGACCCACGTGTCTGCTGTCTCTTCTCAAATACTCTCTCCTTCATTTTTATTCTGGCACACTTAGCTTCAACAGAATTTTACTCAAAACCCTAGGTCCTTTGAGAAGGCAGTCCTGTTCTCCACAGGAAGAACAAACTCCCCCCTTCTGTCCTATATGCTGGCATCCCTTAGCCTGGGTTCCCTGCAGTCTGTCAGCTTGTGTTTTTTTTTCCAGTGGACTGGGCACTGTCCTGCAGGGTCTTATCCTGCACACTGCCCACGTCTCCAACGAGTCAGAAGACGGAATGAAAGAATAGGTAAGGCTCACCTCATCCGCTTTGTGGAGTAGTATGGACTCACTGGTCATCAGTGCCCTCACTCACTGATGATTCTGGAACATGCTAAGTACATTGATTTTTCTTTGTGTGACTCTCCTTGACTGGGTATAGATAATAAAAAACAAACATTATCTTTTGGATGATGCCTGCTTTCTACCCATTCAAATTAGGCTAGCTAGTTAATATTTATTAGAGACATCATGTACACAAGGAAATATTTTTTATAGAAAGCTTAAAGAGTTATGTCAAAGAGGACTTATTCCAAAAGTCTTCCAATCTAGTCAAGAAATAAAACACAGAGGTTGGAAAAGAGTCGCAATGGTTAAGAGCACTGATTGCTCTTTCAGAGAACCTGGGCTTGAGTCCCAGCACCCACATGACAACTTACAACCATTTATGCTCCAGTCCTAGGAGGATCCTAGCTCTCTTCTGACTTTAGAGAATGTCAATCATACATGAGGAGCATAGGCATACATGCAGGCAAAACACCCTACACATAAAATAAAAAGTTTTTTAAAAAGTTAAAAAAAGAAATTAAGACAGAAACCCACAAAATGTAGAATAAGGATACAAGACATTAGAATAGCTGAGGTGAATATGATTAAAATTTCCTTTATATATTGGAGAACACCATCATAAAACTACTACTTTATACAATTAGTGTCTGCTAGTAAGAAGAAGCAGAAAGTGACAGTCAGCATCTCCATGGTGTCATGGATTTTGTGTTAGAGAAGTCCTGCTCAGGGGAACCCAGGGAACCTGGCTGCTGTCCACTGTGAACACCATCCCAGCCCTGAGGTCAGGATCAGCTGAGATGATGTTGGGAGGGTAGAGGGTATGTCTGTCTTACAGGGGAGATGAGTGAGTATCAAGGAAGGATAGCAGCTTCAGATGAGGACCACAGATCAGAAACCCTCCCAGTGCCTGCAGCTATGGAGCAGGTCATGGGCCCTGCACAGGCCCCATGCCAGGGAGAGATGGCAGTGAGAATACAATCACTTCGTCCGTCTCATTAGCATGCTGTCAAAAACAAAACAAAGCAAAACACAGACCAAAAAAGGAGATGTGATTTTCCTTTAACCTACACAGTTATTGATTCTCATTTCAACCCACCAGGTAGATTATTTAGTGGTAAAATTGGAGATTGGAGGCTGTAGAGTTCAAGCCTATCAGCAGATCTGAGGTCACCCTGAGGAGGTACAGGCAGACAAAGGTACTGTCTTGGGGCCGCTCCACCCTCAAGAGCTGTTGAGTGTCCTGAGTGATGTGGCTGTTGATCTCACAGGTGGAATATTTAAGAATTTTTTAAAAATTACTTATTTACTTTAATTTTATGTGTATGGGTGTTGTGCCTGAAGGTATGTATGAATGTATGTATGTGTACCGCTTGCTTGTAGGAGACTGTGGAGGTCAGAAGAGGACATTTGATTCCTTGGAACTTTAGAGTTGCAGGTGGTTTTGAGTTGCTATGTGGTGATGACAACTGAACTTTAGTCTTCTGGAAGAGTAGTAAGTGTTCTTAATTGCTGAGCCATGTCCCTAACCCCAGTGCTTTATAATTTCACAAGTCAAAGTATTGATTTTTTGTCTTTTTCTTTCCTGGAAAAAAAAAGAAAGAAGACAGACAGAATAAAAAAAGAAAAGAAGGAAGAAAAAAGTAATGAGCAAGCAAGTGAACCAAAAGAAAAGAGAAATGCTTGTAATAGGGCTGGGGTGTGGCTCAGGGGGTAAACCCAGCATGTGTGAAGCCCTGGGTTTGATACCCAACACCGCACAAACTGAATCCGTTTGTATACATCTATAACCCCAGCACTCAGGAGTGAGACGGGAGAATTAGAAGTGAAAGATCATCCTTGGCTACCTACTAAGTCTGAGGCCTTGCCTAGTGTTCATGAGATCTTGTCTCAAAAATTACACTTGATAAAATACTTTACATACTACTGGTGAATTGTAACAAAAGTTACTTTTTAAAAGTCGTTCTCCAGTGTGCTCTGCCTTGGAATGGATGCTGGGTGGAGGCCAGGTTCCATGACAGCCTAGGGCTTGACAGTTCTGTGGACAGAGGGTTACTGAAAAGACTGGGTGCTTTTCTGTTTTCTGTGGGAGGTGCGGCACCAATGGGAGAGAGTTGGGAAGAGCCTACAGTGCTCTTAAGCAGGCCAGTCCTTACTTCCTTCTAAACAAAACCAAACAGAACAGAAGGCAGTTTTAGAAGAGAGGCTAAGGGTCGGCACAAGTTCTTTTGAAGCACAAAGGGTCACTTGTAGGATGGGAAGGAGCCTACTAAGTGGCTCGGTAGAAGCCAATAAAAGTGTCCAGAGGGGTGTCCTAGGAGAAGTCATCAGTGGTGACAGGTTGGCAATCAAGTCAAAATCATGTGGTTTTCCACTGTGGGTCTGCAGCCATCTATTTTTTACTTTTTATGGATGGAATTCCCTCCACATCCACTCTCAGCGGACTCTGGGGGATCTTGTGACTTTCCAAGTCGCTTTTCAGAATTGTTTCAGTCTTAGTACAGTCGGTAGATTTCTGGCATTTTCATTTCTAAGAAGGCTCTGATTATCAGTCATTTTTTCCAGTTTTGTCCAAATAGTAATGAAAAAAAAGAAATTAAGAATAAAAATTCATGGAAACTCTCATACCATTAAGAGGTCATTAAATTTGGCAAGAATGGCTGAATTCACAATTTTGGCCTCATTCCTTGGTCTTTGGATTAAATTTAGGAAAACAGTGATTACATAAATTGTAACAAACCAAATGATGCCTGGCTGCGTTGCAATTTGTATTCTTTAGGGAAAAGAAGACATGAATTCCCAATCATCCATACTGTTAAGAATCAAACTTGTAACAAGTAGAAATGGGTCTAAGTTTTGGGAGCCTGAAGCTCGTGCAACTTTGGAGGATCTCTTCTAAGTATGATTAAATATAAAATAGTGCTTACGGAGAGTGAGAAGGAAGTAGCAGCATCACAAATGCTGACAAACTCCCCAGACATGACCACGTGCGGAAGCCACAGCACCCTGCTAAAACATCTGCACTCTGCCAAACTTGTCCCCGTGTTTCCTCGATTTGGACATTTTCACATTAGCCGCTTTGAAGTATTCTCTACAGTCTAGCTTATTCTGCCTCCCTCTATTGTAAACATCAACTCTCCTAACATTTTGCTTCACAAGACTCATTCTTCTGGCCTGGAACCTTCTATCATGATGCCAAGTGAGTTGGCCAGGATGGACAGTAAGATTATTCCTGGAAGCCCCTCCCACCAGTCTATGGCCAGCAATAACCATACGTGGAAATGACTCCATGCTGTGTAAACATGTTTTTCTGAACCCAAACAAAAATGCACACTCAGCTCGCCGTGTCTCCTTTTTTAGATTCCAAAAATGTCTGGGGCCCCCCGAAAGTCTGCCGAACAGTAGAGGAAGTTGGAGTGGGAAAAGCCAGAGCCTCAATCAATGGCAGTTAAAACGCCCTTCTTTCGCAAGCTGCACAAGAATCTCTGCCTTCATGACTGAGTGTGCCATGAGCGTCTTCCTAGAATGGAGTCATCTGTGCTAGACTTTTACTTTTCTAATTGACTCTTTTTCGTCTTAAGGCAAAAGTAAAGTCAGGCATTGGAAGGTCATCTGTGTCCTGCTCCTTCCCAGCTACCAAAGCGCTTGACTTTTAAACCTATTCCTCCCACCCTCCCGTCTTCTACCTCTCTCAGCTCAGTCCTGAGGACTTCCAGGTGGGTCTTCCCTCACAAACAGCTGGAGTAGCCTCATGTGCTAACCACACTTACCGTGTGGTTTTGCTTTTGTTTTTTTCAGTTTGATTTTGTTTTTGCTTTTGATTTTTCTGGATCCAGCTGTCATTTTTTGGCTTCTGGAATCTGACCACAGTTTCTTAGTTTTTCTCTTTGCCTACCACAGTGTGTGTGTGTGTGTGTGTGTGTGTGTGTGTGTGTGTGTGTGTGTGCGTGTGTGTGTGTGTGCATGTGTGTGCATGCCTGTGGAGGTCAGAGTTCAATGTCTGTTGTCTTCCAGGGACGCTAGCCATCATTTTTCAGACAGGGTCTCTCACTGGGGCCTCGGCTGTCTGCCCATGGAACCCCAGGGATCCCTCTGTTTTTGCCTCAGCAGGGAATACCTTCTAATGCATGACCAGCCTTTTACACAGGTGCTGAGAAAATCAGGTCTTTGTGCTTGCATAGCAAATATTTTATTCACTGAGCCATTTCTCCCAAATTCTTGGTTTGTTTTGTCACATTTTAGGATATCCTATGACCCTGTGCCCTTTTACTTCCCATTTTAGCAGCCCTTTGCCCTGAATAATTTCCACTGGGTTACTTCTGGAATCTTGTCTCCTGGCTGGCCTCTAAGTCTAATTCTCCTTCAGAGGTTCCAGATTAATTATTACTTCCTTCCCACCCATCCCTTCTGTCTCCCGGAGCCCCAGTGACCTCCTGTGCCTGTCTCCAACTCACCCTGCCGTACCGCCAACCATCGCCCTCTATCTAGCTATGCTCAGAGGGGGATTATCCCCATCACTCCAGAACTTATTCTGGCTGAAGTAGCACAGGCTCTTAAATGACAAGTCATGGGAACAGTTTATTAAATTATGAAGCATATCAGGACTTTAAAAAAATACAGATAACAATAAAATATACCTTTGTATGTGCCACAACCAGAAATGAAAATTCTGCATTTCCCATAATATGTAAAGTTGTTTAATGATCCGTTTTGAAGTTAGTATTTATTCAATATGTGTCATTTTTCTATGTGCTTTGAAAATTCACAAGAAGTTGGGCATCGTGACACACGCCTGTGATCTCAGCCTTTAGTGGGGCGAGAAGGTGGACAGGGAAAGATCAGACATTCAAGGTTATCCACGGCTCCTTTTCCATCGCTGTGATAAGAATCATGATCAAAAGCAATGTAATCAAGAGTTTGTGTTGGTTTACGGTTCTACAGGGCTAGACATCCATACTGTCAGGGGAGGCATGGTGGTGGTAACGGGACGCTGAGCGCTCATGTCAAGCACACAACAGGAGGCAGAGAGCGTGCATTGGAAGTGGGGTGAGGCTAAAACTCTCTCAGCCCTCCCCACTGACATGCTTGCTTCAGCAAGGTTCCCCCTCCCCAAACACCATCACCAGCTGGAGATCAAGTGTTTTAATATATGGGCTTGTGGGGGGCGTTTCTCATTTGGGCCTCTTCAGTTATATAACAAGTTCTAGACCAGCCTGGGCTATATGAGACCCAGTCTCAAACAAACAACCCTACAAAGAGCAATGGATTTACGTTAAGGGAAAATTCCCGAATGATGAACTAATAGTGTATTTTTATGTAATTTGTGTTTTGCATTCAAATTAATGTTGCAACATTTATCTATATCCTCACAACTGTATTTTATTTTAATTTCTCTCAATGGACTTACTTGGTGAGACACGGTGATTCTTATCTTTTACTGACAGACTTTGGGTTGTTTCCACTTGGCTCACATTGCATATTGCTGAGGTAAAGGCTCTGGTCCATGCCTCTGTGTTTGGCTGTCATCTTCACAAGTTCCAGATCTGTCTAAACGCCCTTTCTTAGATGTTGCAAATTTATTTTCAAAAAGGATCACAGATACAATCAGCTTCTGACAGTAGGCAGTGTCTATCTCCTCACGTAGCACCCCTCTGGTATACAGTTTTTTAAGTGTCATGGACAGGAAACGGTGCCTTATTTCCGTTTACAGTTACCTTGGTATTAGTGTGTATGCATCTTTTATAAGCTGATTAGCGACTTCATCTAGTTATCTGTAGTGTGAGTCTTTATATGCTGCCTACCAACTTTGCTTCTTTTTCTTTCATCTTTCTTTTCTTGTCCTCCTTATATTCTCCTGTTCCACTTCTTCCTCTCTTTCCCTTCCTCCTTCCTTTCTTCCTTCATCTTTCTCCCTCTTTCTTCTTCCCTCCCTCCCTCCCCTTTTTCTCACCATCTTTTCTTTATCTCTCCTCATCTTTCTCTCTTTTGACTTAAGGTCTCTACATAGCCTAGACTCTCACTGAACCCACAATCCTCCTGCCTCAACCACCGGAGACAGACGTGATGAAACTCTGCTGGTAGACCATGACCTCTTGGTAATGCACAGATCAATGTAGATGGGTTAAATTAAGATGTAAGAGTTAGCAAATAAGAAGTTAGAGCTAATGGGCCAAGCAGTATTTTAAATAATATAGTTTCTGTGTGATTATTTTGGGATTGAGCTACTGAGTACCTGGAAACAAACTAACGGCCTCCTTCCAACATGTGGGGGGGGGCTCGAAGGAATGGGGGAGGGAAGATTGTGGTTGGGATGTGTTGTATGAGAGAAGAACCTATTTTCAATTTAAAAATTAAATAAAAACAGAAACAAAAATAGAATAAAAACATGTAAAGATATAAATCAAGAAAATTCGATGTTTACCTTTTGAGTTATTTTTCCAAGTATGAAAAACATAACCACCCACCCTCTTTCCCTCTGAAATAAAGCATTTGTGAACCTGTCTAGTCAAGCTAGAGTTCTTTCTAAGCTTGGATGATTCAAAGGATTTAAAATCCTGGCCTTTCAGTACAAAACCCCAGATGTTTGAAAGATTGTCTCCAATCTTGAATGTGTGGTAAGAAAATGTGGCAGAAATGTAGCAAGTCTTTCCTCAGCTGAGGGGCTCCTGTTTTGGACATTTCATTAGCTTGTCCCTGTGAGAAGTTAGCTCACAACGTTCTGTTGACACATTCTTCTCTTGTCTGGGAATGTGCATCTATCTCAGCAATATGCTGAGCTGACTCCAGGGAGGTTGGTGGATTTTCAGCAGCTCAAGTGCTTTGGGGAAAGTTTTACTGTTTGTTTTTAATTATAGCAAAAATAAAGAACTTAATTAGTTGAGAGTCAGCACAAGGATGGACCCTTCGACAGTCAGTCATGAATTGATGTGCGAGGCGCTATGCTCAGGAGGCAGGCGCTATACTCAGGAGGCCCCTACTGCTTAATTATTTGCTGCTGATTGATTCCGGGAGTGGAGGGGGAGGGCATTGCTTTTAGTTGTGTCCTTATTAGTGCCTCCTCCAGGCTCCAGGAAGGTTCCAATCCAATGCTCACACAGGTGGCCCTGACTAAATAGGTCACAAAACCAAACCAAAAATCACGAATCTGGGAAAAAGAATAGAAGAAAGGAAGGAGTGGGGAGTGTTGGGAGGGGTGGGGAAAAGAAGAGAAGGGGAGGGGGATTTACCAAAATGCATTGCATATATGCATGAAATGCTCAAATAACAAACTTAATAATGGAATTTTAAAAAGAATGCTTGTAGTTACTAGAAACGGAAATACATTTCAATGTCTGTGTAGCCATTGTATGAGTTTACTGGTGGTTTTATGTATAAACACCCAGGCCAGTAGTCACTTTCCTATTTTAACCTGGGCATCAGGAAGTTTGGGGAAGAACTTACAGAGGTTAAGTAGTTCCCTTCGTCTCTCACTATCTGTTAGTGGTAATCACCAGCAGTGGTTCATTGGAATCCTAAACAGAAACCAATAGCGGTGTTTCAGAGAAACATTGACTGGGATGCCTCCGATGAGCTTTCCAGCATCAAGGCCGAGTCTGAGTTGCAGCTCTCTTCTGGGGTCACACATGGGGCCTTCTGTAGGCTTTTTCTGGGGTTCCCTGCCTGCCATAGTCCATTTGTGACATTTTGTTAATATACAGAACTCATTTTTCTCAGGAAAACTTGTAGCCTGGTAACAAATCTGTTTCTCTATGACCGAGAAGAAAGTGTGGTTGTTCCAGGGAGGATCAGACCCGTCTAGAGGGTAGACTGAGAGCCCTTGTTTTTCCTGAGGTTTCAGGAAGCCGAGGCAGTTTTACTGTCAGTTAAGACCGATTTCTGTGTAACTAAGTCTCTCCTATGTGTCTTCCTTTCCTGAGCCACGGACCTCTCCCTAGTGTCAATGGTGCTGAGCTGTCTGGAGGAGGGTGGCTACATTCTAAGCCTGTAACCTTTTTAACTAGGCATGGCCCAGTTAACCTGTGACCTTTCCCAAGTTGATCAGGAAATAGACTTCAGTATTCCGAATGGCTAATGGTAGGTTTGTGGTTATACTTACGCACTAGCAAAATAGAGTCCCCTAACAGGAAACGTGTGTGAGATCTAATCCATTTCTGCAGAAAGAAGCCCTTAACTCACCTCCAGTTTATTAGAACTTCCCTTTCAGTCAACAAAGCAAAAACTGCTCGTTAAACCTGGTAGAAAGATTTGGGGAAGCACGTTGTGGGCCCTTTACTTCGTGTCCTCAGGGGACTGTTCTGAGCCTGCCTGATTGCTCAGGAATGTTCAGGGGCACCATTTGCATAGGCAGCTTCTGCCCTTTAGAATGCTCTCATGTAAATCAGAAGCAGAACCATGACTGGGCTGAACAGATAAAGTCTTCTTACTTTTTTGCTAAAGGTACAAATCTATCCCTCTTTTCCCTTTTACACAAAGATTGGTTTTTATGTGTGTATGTGTGTGTGTGTGTATGTGTGTGTGTGTGTGTGTGTGTGTGTGTGTGTGTGTGTGTGTCTGTGTATGAGCATGTCTCCCAACATAGACCAGACTGCCTTCAATCTTGTAAGCATCCTCTGGAATGCTGGACAGACTTATACTGTTTTGCCCAGGCAGATCCAGTTTTGATGTGGTGTGATACTAAATAAAAGAAAATAAATAAAAATGAGCTTGCATTATTGGGGAAAAGAAAGAAAGAGGGGACCTTCCACAAAAAATCCTAGAACAGCCATGGGCCTGTTTCTGACTCCACTCTCCGACAGAGGTAGGACCAAGGCCATTAACTTTATCTCTTTGATTTTTTGCTTCCTCAAATGAAAGTAAAATAATAGGTTTCCAAGGAAGCACTTCATAAATAGAAAGACAGAAGAAATGGTTTAAAGTCCTACTTTCTGGCTTAGAGACTTGTGTGAACCCTGTTTAGCAGGTAACTCTCTGGGCAGTTGCTTTCTTCCCTCTCTCCAAGCTTTTCTTCCCTCTCTCCAAGCTATTCTTCCTCTCTCTCCACCCAACCTCCTCCCTGTCTCTTTACTTTTCCCCCTCTTTATGGGAGGATCTTCCTGTGTAGTCCAGGTTGTCCCCTAACCCAAGGTCTGCCTCCCATAGCCTGCTGAAGCCTGGGGGCTAAACCCCTGCTTTGCCTTTCTCGACTGATTCTTCATCCACACAAGACAGAAGTGCAGTGTTCCAGTTGCTCACACTGTGGCAGGGAGGGCAGATGAGAGGGTGTGTGTGCGTGTGCACACACAAAAAAGCATGTGAGACCCGTGGGTTTTGTACCCCGGGGTAGTTTATGTTGGTAATAGAGACTTGGACATTGCCATGTGGATGAGGTTCTTCATAGCCATATCTGAGAAGTAGCTACTACTGTGCCTCAAGTTTGTGTTGCTTCCCTTGACTGAAACCTCCATCCTCCAGTGGACCTGAGAAAAGTGGGGAGGCCTTTCTTCCTGCCTCCTTCTCCTAGGGAAGGCGAAGTTTCACAAACTAAGTTTGAGATGCCTGCCTCTACCTAATAGCAGGGCTAGCTGTATCCAGTCCCTGGGTTGTCCTGGGTCCTTCCTCCCCTCCCCCAAGTTTAACACCCCAGCTGGTGCATTCCTGGACGGCTCTCACTCTCAGCTGACTGTCAGTTGAAGTGATGGCTGATAGCAGAGCTAGGCACTGATAAGGCTTCAGACCTCCTTGTGGTGTTTTAAAAGGCCAGGAAGTCTTTAAGAGCTAAAGAAACAGTGAGCCATTGACAAGGATTTACTGTGTTTGTGTCTGAATATGCATGTTTGCGGATTTGTGGATGAGTGTGCACTTCCATGTGTGTGTGTGTGCTTCCGTGTGTGTGCATGTGTATTTGTGTGGTGATAACATATTTGTGTATGTCTCTTGGGGGTACTGGTAATCGGAGGCCAGACACCTTGTCATAGAACACCCCTGCCCCTGGGGTCAAGAACGTCACAATGAAACTGCTGCAGTGTGTGATTTGCTCTATCACATACCCAGGCCATCATGCCACAGTGTCCTGCCTTACCACTGGCTCCTAAACAGCAGTGTTATTTCATCATGGACTTAAATTGCTGAAACAGTAAGCCTTTGTTTGTGCACAGTTGCTGAGGAGCTGATTGAGGCACTAGTAAAGTCTACCTTTACTGACTGAAGAACATGTTGATTGCCTCTAAGTTTCACACACACACACACACATACACACACACGATATATATATATATATATATATATATACATATATATATATAAAATTCATATGCAGAACTAGTGGGAACATAGTTTTTAATTAAGTAAATGAAAAGTAATTAGATTTCTGGGTAGTGTGATAGGTCATGCTTAATTTTGTAGAAAATTGTTGAATTGATGTACAGTTTGGCGTTTCCAACAGTTGTGATGAGAGTTATCATCTTCCTTGTCAACATCCCTCAGATTGGCTCATTCTCCATGTATGCTATGATCTGTTTGTCCTAGTTTGCTTTTCTGCTGCCATGATAAAATCCTGGCCAATCCAACTTCATTTTGTAAGGGATAATCAAACATCCCTGAGGGTAGCCAAGGCAGGAATGTGGAGGTAGGAACTGAAGCAGAGACCATGAAGAACACTGCTTACTGGCTTGCTCCTCTGGCTTGCTCAACCCACCTTTCCTATGTAGTTCAGACCTACCTGTCCATAGATGGTGTTATGCTCAGTAGGCCGGGCCCTTCTGCATTAGTTGACAGAAGATGCTCTGCATATATGCTCTCGGGCCAATTAGATGGAGGCCATTCCTCACTTGAGATTTTCTCTTCCCAGATAGTCTAAGTTTGTGTTAAGTAGACAAAAACAACTGACTCTGAATGAGCAAGCGCTGTCCTTTAGGCTCACAAAAGGGTAGGTGGATGACGCGCACATTGTTCAAGTTCATGACAATTCCTAGAGATGCATATTATGATTTGTATTCTATGTTTGAATAAATTGAAAACCAGAAAGCTTCAGTGTCACAGGAAACAGTTTATAGGTGGCAAAGGCTGACTCAAACTCAAATGTTTCTGAATTTAATATGTATCACCTACCTCTCTGCTAGGTCCATTTGAAGATGAGCTATCATCTACCATAGGCTAAAGGCCTGTGGTCACAAGATGAGTAGGTAACTTTTGTTTCTCCCAAAGTTGACTGTAAGTGATGATAGAAGGCCAACTTCTTAACTAATTTTGCATGCATGTCTCTTTCACAAGACTAAACATTCCCAAATAGTGGCACCAACTATTGTTTCCCTTTCATTCCCTTCTCTCTACCCAGCTCTCCCTTCCTTCCGCACACAGCACTGGGCTTAGAACCCAGAGTTTTGAATAACTTGAGCACTCTACCACTTCATAGCCCTCATTTCACACTTGTAGATACAAATGGTGTGGAAGACAGAGATCAGCCTCGAGTGTCACTTCTCAAAACACCACCCAGTATGGATTTCTGGGACAGTGTCTCTCGGTTGTTACCCAGAATCCTCTGATTTGGCTACACAGGCTTGCCAGCAAGCCACAAAAATCTGCCTATTTGCAGGTCTTCCCACCAAGTAAGTTCTGGAGAGCAAACCAAGGTCCTTGTGCTTGCACAGCAAGCATTTCACTGAGCGATTTCTCCAGACTCCTCTTTTGCTTTTTACTTTAAGACAATATCTTTCTGAGTTGTTCTGGCTAGACTCACTCTGTAACCCAGTCAGACCTTGAACCTTCAGTTCCCCTGCCTCAGTCTCCAGAGTTGCTGGGATTGCAGACCTATGCCACCAGGCTTGACAAGATTGTTCTTTTTAAAAGCAGAAGCATTCAAGACCAAAAAGATACATCCTTGACTGGAGGATGACTTCGGGATACTTCTGAGAGGGAGGTCTGAGGGCACGTGTGCTCTGCTCTAGGGACAGGAGTATATATGCAGGGCTGTGCATCTTCTGTGCCTGCCTAGATATTTCTCAAAAGTTGTGTTGGTAGAAGGTGGCTTTGAGAAGGGAGTGGAACTCTCCAGGCACTCATACATTCGTACGCAGCCAGGTGGGGACTGGAGAACTCTGTTTCTCCAGTCACTGTGGGGATGGTAGCAGTCCACTGGGAATAGGCAGATGTTCTGTTTCACCTCGTCTAGGTCTTACTCAAAGTTGGTTGCTCCAACATTGCAAATGAGTCTTTGGGCGATTGCCCAGGTAGCCAACTGTCTCTGTCATTTATTGCACATTTTGTAAGTTGCTTGATTATACTTACTGTTTACTCAAGTAATATTATTTCCCTTCTCAGGTCTTCGATGGGGTTGAAGACTAGTCATGGTTACTTTCCTCTTGTGACTTAGCCAATACATTTCTAATACAAGACTTAGACTCCTAAGAATATGATAATTATTGAAATATCTAGCATATGTTTCTTGCTTAATATTGTTTATGCTGGTTGTAATTCTAATTTTTATATTTGATATTTGTTCTTATTGTATATAGTTTTGTATTAGGCTTAGAACACTCTGATTTAGACAAAAGAGGGAGGTGCTGTGGGAACTTGTAAACTCTAGGCATGGCCACATGTACTATATATACAGAGTAGAAATGTGAGAAAAAAAAAGAAATGTGTACAGCCTCTTGGCTGCTGGGTTCGGTTCCTGTTCCCCGCTCGTGCAGAGGACTGTTGATCTGTGAGTCTATCCCTAAATAAAGAGCCCTTTATTATACTCCATTCTGAGCCAGAATACTCAGATTACTTTATTGTAATCATCTACAGACTACCCTTACGATTCCATCTGAATGACTTTTACAGACCATTTCTACACAGAGCCGCATTATGAGACTTTCAGGATTAGGACTTTATTATATCTTCCTCCTCTGTGTAGAGATGCTGTAGATTTTGATTACAATTCATGACTCTGCAGAACAGAGAATATAATGTTCCTCTGATGACGCCAGTGGTTTAGCAGAGTTCCCAAAGGTGATCACTGTGGTGAGGTAGTGGACTCTGGCTAGACCTGGATCCTATGCTTTACAGAAGGTTCTAGATCCAGTTAGATGACATCTCTAGAAACTTTTCTTATTCCTCCTGCATGACCCTATTTACCTTCATTGATTTAAGGCAGAGTCACAAAGTTGAAAATGAACAACTGAAATCTTTTTCTGTCAGTGTTAAGTGAATGTTGGTAGAACCAAGAGTCATGGCGTTATAGCTTATGGTTATCAGAAGTGCCCAGGGGGCTCTAGTCAGGTTCTTGAGAAGACAGTCTCATTCCATCCAGCAGCAGAAAGAGAGAAAACACCCATGTTGGAGGAATTGAGTTTCTAGACCTTTATCTTGAAGTCAGATTTAAATGCAAACATAATACATAATGATATGAAAATTATCATCCATCAATAACTAAGCACAGATGCTTTTGAAAGGTGACCCAAGCTGGATGAAACAGATGAGGGGTATTCTTTGAAGACCTGGTATAGGTTTCAGTGGAAGGGATAGAGGTGGGTGGAGGTTGACAGGGGGCACCAGGAGATGTGTGGACACTGGGGAGGGGGAGCGACGAGAGGAGCAAGAGCTAGAGAAAAAGGGTTGAGCAAACATCTAAGCCAAATGGGCTGCCTTTTGAAATATTTGCTGCAAGAAGCTCCTGCACAAAGGTTACATGGCCTTAGCTGATTCAGTACTGCAGGAATAAATAATTCTTCAGGATTCTCAATACTGAAAAGTGTTAGCATCCAAGGCAAACTGCTACTTTCTTTGTGATATCTGCCATGCCTATGCACAAAAGTATCTTGGTATCAAACCTTCAGATTGTTGACATTCTCTCCTAGAAGGAAGGCACAGGAGAGTCCTTGTACCCTCACCAGTGTATCTGGCCACTCTTTCTATCCATTTGTAAGCAGTTCTGCCTGTGTAATTTTGTATGTAAATTTGCATGCAATTCTGTCCTCTGGGTGTTGGGGAAGGTCTAGAGTGTATATGCTAGGGAGGACTGAGGGAAGGGGCTCCCTCCATCTATGAGGCTATGAAGGAGTATGGTCCCTGCTAGTCAAAACTTTACAGTGTAGTTGCTGGGAGCTCCCATGCTTCTGCCAGTAGTCCCTCATTCACTTTGTGTAAGCAAGCCCAATAAATTCATTGGTTCTCCAGTGGGAGCTGTGGTAGGGTCATATTTACTTTGTCATTAGAACCTGAAGAGGTGGAATTAGATATTATCACATCTCCCCAGGAAAGGAATTCGCAAAACACTCAGAAAGAAGAAACAAAGAGGGAATTCTGTGCTTTAGTTGAATTTTACTCATCTGCTTGCTGTGAGGTATGGTTTTTATCCATGATGATGCTTTGGTTTGTGTGTCAATTATTTAAATTTTTAAAGAGATATTCTGACTTAAAAAAATGTCAGATGAGCAAACAATGTTTTGTTTGGTTTTTGTTGTTGTTCTTTTACTTTTTTAAATGAGATATTCTCATTTATTTCAAGCAAATCCCAAATCCATTTTACAGGTGAGGATGACTTTGAACTTCTGATTCTCCTGGATGGTGGGATTGTGGACTTGCTCCATCGCACCAGGTTTATGTAGTGCTGGGGACAGATTCAGGATTTCAAGCATTGTGTAGCTTTACAGTTGCGTTAACTCCCGATCTCCTGCTGCCTTCATTCAGTGCACCTGGCACCTGCATTGACTGGTTCCCCGGAAGTGCCCTGGAGTCTTGCGAACGTGCTGGGTGTGGTAACTTAAGCTCCAGTTAACAGGTCAAAGAAAGCTGAACTGCTCTCCAGTTTCTTAAATAATCACAGGGAACTGCTACCCGACCAAACAGCAAGTGCAGAGGGCAGAATAAATCGTCTGCTACCATTCTGTGTGAAAACAGCTCACGTACAGAGGTGAGGCACCCTGACACCTACCACATCCAGGTCTGACAATTTACATAAACTCTAGGGAAGATTCTTGGGGGAGTTTTGTTTTCCATCTTACTCGCTGATATCACTGGAGACACTGCTTTATGCACAGGGCAGCGACAAGTCTGTGCCAGTCCTGTTTCCTCGTGTGGATGCTCTTATGCTACAGGAACAGCCTGTGCCTTGAAAGAGCCCCCTTGATTCTTTCTCTGACTCAACATTGCTGAGAAAGGGCATTTTATTTTATATTTTATTGAGGGTGAGGGTAGGGCAGAGAATAGCTTGAAGGCGTTGATTGCTAATCTTTAACTTGAGACCATTAAAGTCAGGAAATGGAGGTGAATTTAAAAGTTTTACTGACTGCCACTCTACAATTTTTGTAATTTCTTCCCTTCCTCTCCTCTTCCCTCATCTTTGACCCCACAAAGATGGTGCCAGATTGTGTGTGTTGGGGGATGGGATCAAGATCAAGGTTTAATACTGCAGTTCAGAGTTCTCCTTAGCCTAACTTAGCATCCAGACTTTCTTGGTTGCTAAATTCAAACCGCCTTTGTTGGAAACGTTTGGAAAGTGAGCCTTTCTCCTCTTTTGCTCCTTTATTCTTCCAGGTGTATTTAAATCTGGAAATCACCCCCTTCACAGTGACTGCTATGAAGAGAAGGAAGGCTTCTTTCTACACAGCAAACTCCCGGCTCCACCAAGCCCCTAATCTCCATTCCCAGGCCAGCAAACAGTGAATCAGCATTCATTGCAAAATGACTCATGAGCAACCACGGCCATTTGCAGTGAAAAAGACAATGATCAGTTTCATGGGCCCATATGTAATCGTGACTACTGGCAGGGACTTAACAATGATCAATTACCCATTCCCTGATTAATTAAGGGCTTAATCCTCCCACCCATATCATGTGAACAATGGCGCACTGTTCCAAGCCGCCTATTACGTTTCCTAGGAACAAAGGCAAGAGCGAGTGGTAATGTGAGCCCCAGGCCCATCGCTCTGGATTTCGAGCCTCCCCAGTTGAATACAGTAGGCGCAGTTCCATATTAAAGGAGCCCCGAGCCAGGGTAGAGGCCCTCTCCATAGAGCCAATAGTTAACATGTCATGTCTTTTTGCCTTGCTTCTTTTCATATCCTTACAAATAGTGAATAAAGCAGTCTGCTGAGTGGGTAGCCATGTGTCAAATGGGACCAAGGTTCTTGGTGCCCTGTAGAATACGTCATTTCTCCTGTCGCCTCCTCAGACACAGCTTTTTTTTTTTAATACTACTTCCACCTATAGGTGTGCCTGTGGATGGTGTGTGTTCTATTCTTCCTTCTGCTTTCATTCCCCCTCCCCCTGCCCCCATACTCTTCTTTCCCCTTCTACTCTTCCAGAACTCCTGGTTCTAAATGTGATATGGGTCCAACCATTATCACAGTCTTCTCTTGGTTGCCCTCTGCCCAGGCTGGCTCCCTCTTCCGCCTTTCCAACTCACTGCTAATATATATGTGAACTAATCCTCTCAGTTCCTGAGCTCTCCAAAGATCTCCTTCTAAACTCTTATCCTCTTCTCCCACGGCCACAGACTATAATAAACACACAGTTAGGTCCACTGCAACCACCCCTGCCTCCTGTGTTGGCCTTAATTTCTGGCTGCTCACATCCTCTTCTACCCTGTCCTCAACAGCACTGAGGCCCAAGAGCGTCTTTGTTCTGCTGTGTGGTGATGTTGTGTTTGTGATCTAACAAATAAAGCTTGCCTGAAGATCCAAGTTCAGAGCTAAGCCACTAGTTAGCAATAGAAGCTAAGCAGTGGTGGCACACAACTTGAATTCCAGCGCTTGGGAGACAGAGGCAGACAGATCTCTGTGAGTTCAAGGCCACCCTGGGCTACACCACGTGGATCCAGCCTAAAAAAAGAAACAGAGCCAGGTGATAATGGTTCACACCTTTAATCCCATCACTAGGGAGGTGGAGACAGGAGTGGTGTGGCTGAGCAGAGAGAGGAATATAAGGTGGGAGGAGACCGGAGCTCAGGACATTCAGTCTGAGGATTCGCAGAGACAGGATTTCTCTTACTTTGTCTGAGGATTCCATAGAGGTAAAAGGTCTCTCCAGTGGCTTTGCTTCTCTAGTCTTTCAGCAATAACCTTGCTATTTGACCCCAGGTTTTTATTATTAAGACCAATTAGAATTCACACTACACTGCTGCCCCTTTGCTGTCTCATTCCCTATCTTTCCTCTATACTCAGCTTGGAATCCAGCTTTATTTTTTTTTTAAATCTTCATGTGCACATGTGTATGAATGTGTATGTGTAGAGGCCTTGGATCCATACTGAGTGTCTACCTTAATTCTGAGACTGGCTCTCTTACTAAACCTAGAGATCACCTTTTCAGCTTGACTGGCTATTCCTAGAGGTCCTCCAGCCTCTGCCTCCCCAGTGCTAGGATTACAGCCGCACATCGCCTGCCTATGCTTTCGCAGGGACCTTGTGGTTCACACACAAACTGTGATGGCTGTAAAGTAAGTTCTTTACCAGCTGAGGCATCTCTGCCACCCCACTGATACCAATAACCACATCCTTGAATCATGTTCCATCCCTCCCCCACCTCCCTTCATTCAGCTTAGCTTGCAAAACTGAATGCCGGAAAAGTCTACCCCCAACTCTGTGTTTGCATTACATAATGAGAGAAAGCCATAAGTTTGGCTGGGTGTGCACTGGTCTACGACCATAATATTCAATGGTAGCAGACTATATTTCCTTTTTAAATTTTTAAAACTTTTATTTGACATGGTAATTGTATGGATTTACGTAATCTAGTATGAAATTTCACTGTATGCATTTAGGTTGTGGTTGGAATATATGTCTCTTTGTCATTGAATTCTCTTGGTCCTTGCTCATGGCTTCTTCACTTTCTTTCTATAGGGACCCTCTCCATTTGGTAATCTTGTAGCATACTTCACTGAGAAAGTAAAGGCAACAGGAAGTATGTGACTCCATAGTTGATGTGGAATTCTCCTCTGTATGCTGTGAATGTGTTTGGTTAATGAATAAAGCAGCTCCCTGGGCCTATCACAGGGCAGAATAGAGTAAGGCAGAAATCCCAAGCAGAGATAGAAGAGAAAGTAGGCAGAGTCAGTGAGATGCCATGTAGCTGCCCAAGGAGAAAGACACTCATGCACTGGTACTGGTAAACCACGAGCCTCGTGGTAAAATATAAAGCAACAGGAATGAGTTAATTTAAAATATAAGAACTAGCCAATAAGAAGTGTGAGCTAATAGGCCAAGCAGGATTGTAATAATGCAGTTTCTGTGTGATTATTTTGGGTGTGGGTGATAGGGAAACAAATGAGCAGCCTCTGCCAACACAGTGTGTTTTTTTTGCCTTGTCTCCTACCTGCCTGTATAATTGTTGGCATCTACATCTTTCCTCCTGTTAGAATAGGCAACGGAGGTGTAGATGGTAGGATGCCTTGGAAACCAGGTGGGCCTAGGGGTGAGACCTTGGGAGCCATATCCCAGCAGGGGAGCACAGGTATTGTAGAATGTGTGGGCATTAATACCTCTATCTCCTGTCTACATCCAGGCTTGAAGAGTTAAGTGACTGGACCTTTATCCAAAGGAATGGTGTTATCTACAAGAGAAAATCAAGACCAGCTCCAATATAAAAATGGGTCTTACTGTTGATTTCTTGACTTGTTTATTCGTTTGTAGCCTTGGCTAAACTGGAATCTGAAGTCTTCTTACTTCAGTCTCCTAAATGCTAGAATCGCAGGATATATGCCATCACTTCTGGCCAGAAGCTTAATCTTGAATCAACTAAAGAACAATTGAACAAACAAAGACTACACTCTCTTCAAGTCGGAAGCTTGTTTCCCTGTTGGCACAGGAGGACTCGTGAACTGTGAGAAAGAACAAAAGCTTCACTTCCTGTCACACTGTAGGCGTTGTCTGCCCCTCCCTACCTTGTGCCCCCAGTCAGTTGGCTCCCATAGACACTTGCATATCCTTCTTTTCTCACCTGATGGGGTCTGCTCTGCGTGTACTGTCAGCACACCTCTGTAGAGAACAGAGGTGATTTCTCCACTTTTCTTACTCCAGTGTGGTCCTATAAGAAATGATCACAAACCTGGAGGCTTGTTTTCACTGTTCTGGAGTTGAGCAAACTCGGAACTGTAGGCAGATAGGTGATCCTCTGTCTTCTGAGTTTCTGTAAGTGTCAAGGAGGGAAGCGGACCTTGTGGGTCTCTTTCATGAAAACACCAACCTCTTCCCTAACGGTCCCACCCTCCTGACCAGATTTCCTCCTTGAATCCCATTTCCTGATACAATGGACACATTTTCAGTGGCTGAATTTGGAGTTCATTGCATCCAGTCCTTTGTTGGAAGCCTGGAAAAATCTCCTCCTCATGTTTAGGATCAAGACTCAAGTGTCAGGGATCACAAGTAATAATACTGTAGAGACTGGTACCTTGCCCTATCAACTGCATGGTCATACACATGATGCTTCAGGGACACCATTGTTCCTTTGGCATGGAGCTCATCAATTAGATTATACTACTGTCTAACAATTCCCATGAACCTGCCTTCTTCCATGATCCAAGTTCTGGTATTATAGATACAAGCTTGGGTTTTTACATGGGTGTTCACACTTCTATAGCATTCATCTACCAGCTAACCCAGCTCCCCAGCTCCTTGTCCCCTTTGACACAGAGTCTTACTCTGTAGACCAGGATGACCTTAAAGTCACAGTGATCCTCTTGCTTCATCCTCTTGAGGGCTGAGATCATGGGCATGAGCCCTCACTCTAGGCTTCCCTGTCACTTTTCAGGTAGAACTTTCAGGCTAGCAATGTTTCTCTTTCTTAGCAAGTTGACTTTGGAAAGAGAAGTTGTCTTAATCATCTGTCTTAGTTCTATTGCTGTAAAGAGACAACATTACCATGGAAACTCTTATAAAGGAAAGCTTTTAACTGGGGCTGGCTTATCATTTCAGAGGCTTATTCTGTGGTTGTCATGGGAGGAAGCATGGTGGCACCTGGCTTATGGTTTCAGAGCTCAGTCAAATATTGTCATGAAAGCGAACATGGTGGCACATAGGCAGATAAAATGCTGAAGAGGTAGCTGAGGATTCTACATCCAGATTGGCAGGCAGCAGGAAGAGAAAGACGCTGAGCCTGGTTTAAGATTTTGAAATACCAAAGTCCACCACGAGTATCTTACAATTTCATTGCTGTGAAAAGACACTATGACCACATGTGTCTTTTGTTATAAAGGAAAACATTTAATTGGGAGTGTCTTACAGTTTCAGAGATTGAGTCCATTATCATGGTGAGAAACATGGCAGTAGGCAGACATGCTGGATTTAGCTTTATTCCACTTGCTGTCACTCCTTTTTCTTCATTTTCATTTTATATTTTTACTTGTTATGTTTGCTCCTCTTCACTATAAATCTTTATTAGAGTTAACACTAATAACCACATGACAGTTTATACTAAGCTGTTTTGAGATTCCATCTTCCAATGGAATTAATTCATATGTCTTAACTTTAGCATCAAGCAGATTCTTTAGATAAGGGCAGATAGCAGCCACATTCTTCACCAAAATATCAGAAGAATGGTCTCTAGGCAACATACTAACATGCTTTTCCTCTGAAACCCCTTGAGCCAGGCCCCACAGTTCAAGTCACTTTCAGCACCACTCTCCTCCATGCTTCTACCAGTGTGACCCATTAAGCAGCATTTAAAGCATCCAATTGCTTTTCTAATCCAAAGTCCACTTTCCTCCAAACAAAAGCATGGTCAGGCCTATCACAGCAATACTCCAGACTTGGTACCAACTTCTGTCTTAGTTAGGGTTTCTATTATTATGAAGCGACATCATGACTATAGTAACTCTTATGAAGGAAAACATTTATTTGGGGGTGTCTTACATTTTCAGAGGTTTATTCCATTATTGTCATGGCAAGAAGCACAGTATCATGCAGGCAGACATGGTTCTGGAGAAGGAGCTGAGAGTTCTACATCTTGACACATAGGCAACAGGAAGTGAACTGTGTCCCACACGGGGCAGACATCAAAGCCCAACCCCACAGAGACACACTTCTTCCAACAAGGTCACACCTCCAAATCTCTATAAGGTAGTGCCACTACCTAATGACCAAGTACTCAAATACATGAGACTATTAGGGTCATTCTTACTGAAACTACCACACTATACTTAGAATGATCAGTGGGGAGCAAAGCTTTTTTTTTCTGTATTTTTCAGTATGTTAACACATGGAAAGGGATGTGTAGATCCGTGGAGCTAAAAGTCACTTTCACCATCTCAGGCAGCCATCACTACTTTAGGGTGTCCTTTTTCTGTTCAGTTTAATTCTGCACTTGGCACCCATTGGGTAGCCATTGGATGCTCTCCTAGTCCTGGTCCACATTGTGTTGAAGCTATCCTGGGAGGATGGATGTACAGAGGACTTGGTAGCACAAGCAGTTGATAAACTTTGTTTAAATTTGGAACTCTTCTTTCTAAACTGTAATAAAAGCTTGATTCAGTTATGTTCATCTGGATGGTTTCTTATTCACTTGTTCATAAACTCAAGTCTTGGAAAAACTGAATTCAGAATGAACTGTAAATAATTAAACTTGCCTTACCTAGAATTTACCTGCATTAGATACTTGGACCCCAAAGCTGAACTGGGGGAAGGAGCAAGTGACTGATGGACTACTAAAGTGGAGGTTGTGTCTCTGCTTTTCTGGATTCTGGGTTTACTACTGGTCACCAAATCCCATAGAAGGGACAGAGAGACCCAAGAGACTAGAGACACTGTGGGGGTTTTCTATCGCTGCTTGTGAAAACGCTGGTCATAGGAAGACTGTTTATAAGCCACTCTGATTTCTGTTCCCCTGAGGTTCTGCATCATATGAGTAAATATGTTTATCGTCAGAGTAAAAGGGACACTGCCTTCCCTTTATCACTTCAGCAATAAAGCTGCTCATTATGAGCTCTATTCACTTCCCAGTGGGAAACACAATGCTCACCAGGTCAGACTTTTACCCCTCACTTCTGTGATGATGCTTAACCAGGGTCTCCATTCAGGATAAGAGCTCCTGGTGTCTTTTGTGTGTCATTGGTGAATCTAGTTACTGGGTCCAACAAGAGCTCCTGCCAGACACTCTCCCATACAAACACTGTATCTCTTTTCAGTGGTTAATCTTGTTGGGTACATTTTTTTTCTCCTTGGTTTTGACAATTGCTTCCACTTGCTTTAATTTGATGCAGGCTAGAAGGTGTTCCTCAGTTCTGAAGCACATTCTTCTATTTGGCATGATGAAAAAGTTACAGTGTAACCACTCTGAGCATGCCCTTCCTGTTATTTTTTGTTCCCTCAAATCTGGACAGTGTATCTCAACTGAATTTCTCAGTATGTGGCAGTGGGCAGCATTTTAACCCACCTGCACTTCAACTTTTTAAATTAAAATTCATTCACTGTGTGTCTTCTCTGTGCAGTTATGGCTTTCTGTGGAATCACTGTTCCTAGATCAGTTAGAGGGAGCAATGTACTTTGACATAAGTGTCTGTGCAGCTTCTTGAGCTACAGAACAGTGATGGCATACCAGAATTATCACAAGAACTGGATGCTTTAAACATAAAATATCAATTTTGTGTTAGATAATAAGTTTTTTGCTTCATTTATTTGAGACAAATTGATCTCAGTAAGCATTCCTTGTTGGCTTAGAACTTGAGAGATTGTCTGGTTACCTCTTCCAAGTGATGAACCACTATTTCTGGTTTCTCAGTAAGTCTTACATTTGAACTCAGGATATACAAGAAACCCAGCGAGCTAAAAAAGTGTTACTTAGGTTTCATACACTAAGACACATTGTGGTGGTGGCAAGGATTCGAGAGCTTTGAAGAAGACAGACTGGGAATCAACTCATTAGGGTTCTCAGAAAGAAACATACCTGATGAGGGTGAGGAAGTGGCCACAGCTGCAGGTGGTGGTCCCTATAAGTTCTGTCTGTAAAGAAGAGGCTGGTGCTGTTGGGACTGGATATCCTTATGGATCTGGACAATGCCCTGTTGGCCACCAGCCTATATGGTCGTATCTAGGACAAAACCCAACCAGGTTGTCGTCAACAGGAGGGCATTAGGTGGCAGAGTCAGGCCTAGAGTCTGGTCACTCACTTTCTACATTAGGTGTGGCGCTTCAGTCCCTGGAAGGTGCTGTGCTTGGGGACTCTGTGAACGTTGTAGGAAGGATCATTTGGAAGCAAAACCTGCTTGCTTGCATGGCCACTGTTCTTTGCTTCTTCTAGACTAGACAGAGGTACTTCTCGGTGCAGGGAGTTGATCTGTTTCCATCTCCAAGAGTGACCCAAGGTATCATAGTTAACTTCAGCTGTCAACTTGATACAACCCAGAGTCACTTGGGAAAGTGGAATCTCAATTGGAGAATTGCCTCAAAAATTGGCCTGTGGGCATTTTCTTAATTGCTAACCGATATAGGAAGGCCCAGTTCATGCTGGGCATACTATCTCTAGGTAGGTGGTCCTGGTCTGTATAAGAAAGCCAGCTGAGCAAGCCAGAGATAATGAGTCAATGAACAAACAGTCTTCCTTCGTGGTTCTTGATCCAAGTGCTTGCTTTGAGTTCTTGCCCTGACTTCTCTGGGTCATCACTGTTCCCTGGAATGTAAACCAAATACACCATTTCCTTGGTAAGTTTCTTTAAGTCATGGTATTTATCACAGCAATAGAAAGTAAACTAGAACACAAGCCCTCGCAAGGTGGGTAGGTCTGCCTGTCACCTAGCCAGTCTGTGCACTCTGAGTTCGCCAAGGCAGCTTGCACATGGATGGAGGAGACCCTTGAGAGCAAACATGGGATGCAGTGGAAGGATGCCTAAGGGTACTGGTCCCAGCCCTGCAGAGGCAGAGACTGGAAGATTCCTGGGGCTTGCTGATGAGATAGCCTATTCTACTTGGTGAGTTACAGGCCAGTGTGAAATCCTCTCAAAGAGCAAAGTAGAACAACCCCTGAGGATGACACCCAAGGTTGACCTTGGGTCTTCAAATACATGGGCACGCACATATAGAAACACTGATTTGTCCAAGATGGAAGAGAGGATTTGAAAATGGGTCTGCTAAAGTATAAAAGGCTCTTGTTTTTTCTACCATATTAAGATTCTCTGTGTCGTTTAAAAATGTTGAACCTGTGGATAAGTTACCACCTGTGTTTTCTGGAATTTGAGGTGCTCAAGACAATTTTGAGTTGCATCCCTACCAGTCTCTACTTCTGTTGAAGGGGCCCAGCATCTCCCATGGTCCACCTCACCTAAGGCCCCCATTTCCTTCTCCTCACCCACTCATTCCTCTAATCAGCGTCAGCCCTGACTAGCCATCTTTCTACCCTTAGTTGGGACATCCCTGCAGAGCCTTGCACCTGCTCTCCATGTTTCTCCTTCATTCTGCAGGAGAGAGTGACTGTCTCTTACATATTCACTTCTACAGAGTTTGCTGATGAATTAAAAATAATCTCCCAACATTGTTGTGGCCTGAAGGAGCAAAGCTGCAGTGGGAATGAGTCGATTCCTAACAGTGCAGCGCCTCTGAGAAACAGCTCGCATGCATGCCACCGAAAGGCGGGGAACTTGCTGGAACTCCTCCACCCTGCAGAGTTTGCTGCCTTTCAGGGACTGAAGTGACAGTGTTTGTTCCCTCTGCTGTCACATTACACTTCCTGGAGTCTCTGTGGATGGTATCTCTCGATTTTCCCCTGCAGCAATGATGGAAATGTGTCACAGATGTCAAAGTCAGTGGCTCCAGCAGCTGCAAGCAAAATCTGTTGACTCCTTCTAGCTCTCACTCGCCACCTGATGACTTGGCTGCACCATATGTAGGGCACACACACACACACACACACACACACACACACACACACACGCACACACATGCCTAAGGGAGACAGATGCTTTTGCTATGCTTTGAAATTACAAGCCTATAATTCATTAGGGGTAAACAATTATCTTCTGTTGGTGTGGTGGCGGAAAGGGCATTTTACCTCTTTTCCAGACTAAGCTCTGAGTCTACCTTGTACAAGTATATTTGTCAAATGCTTTGAGTTCCTGCTCTGACTCCAAATGAATAGAGTAGATTGAGAGTGTTCAATAATCCCAACAAAGGGACAGGTCAACCTGCAGGTACGTTATGAGGTTCTGTGGCTCGTGGGAGACGTTGGGTTACTAGCAAGTCTCTGTTCTACCAGTGTTTTCTGTCACTTAGTTTTCCTATTAAAAAAGAGAGAGAGAGAGAGAAGAGAAACTGAAAGATGATTCCAACAAAATTGCCTAGCTTAGATGCTGATTTTTTTTTTTTTTGCTTTATATGAATAAAATGGTGGAGGAGGCAGTTTTAATTCTGGAGGTCGACTGCTCACCCAGTTACGTTTATAAGCGCTAAAATGTACAAGTCACTGTACTTTCAGCTAGCATCCTCCAAGCTTAGTTAATCTATGGTGATGAAAGTGGCTTAGCCTACACAATTCTTCACCTGTGGATGGAGATGGGGCTCTCAGATCACACTACCTGAGATGGATTCACTAATTAATTAATTAGTAGAGGAACCAGAAGTAGAGCAACGATCTCTGGCTGAAACAACCCATCTTCCTACCACCTGGTGACTTTAAGGGGGTGGGGTGGCTTTCACTCTTGTCTTAATCTGCTTTTTATTATAATATTTGCATTCAGGCAGATCTTGAACTATTAGTGCATGATTCTTTCTACCATTCTTTCATTTCCTGGAGGGGACTGCAGATTCCCACATGAGCCAGACAAGTCAGGGTTTTGTGCATGCATCAAGTTTCTCCTGCCTAGAAGAGCCTAGGTACTGTGGGACAATGGTCTTGTACTCTGTAAAGATTTGTCACGTGTACTGGTTTAATAAAACACTGATTGGCCAGTAGCCAGGCAGGAAGAATAGGAGGGATGACCAGAACAGGAGCGTTCTGGGAAGAGGAAAGGCTCAGTCTACAGTTGTCACCCAGACACAGAGGAAGCAAGATGAGAATGCCTCACTGATAAAGGTGCCAAGCCACATGGCTAACACAGACAAGATTTATGGATTAATGTAAGATATAAGAGTTAATAGGAAGCCTGAACTAATGGGCCAACCAGTATATAATTAATGTAGGCCTTTGTGTGTTTCTTTGGACTGAATGGCTACAGATCCAGGCAGAACAGAAACCTCTGTCAACACCTTAAGCCCAACACGAAACATTTCCAGGATTCTATACTGCAGTAGGCATACCAAGTGGGAGACTGACCCAAAGGAGAGTCACAGGCTTTGACAATACAATAGGACATAATGTGAGGCAGGATGCCATAGACAAAGATGAGATCAGAAGGGCTCTACAGCTCAAAGGAATTTTTGAAAAGCTATTTCTTAGCACTCCCAAGAAGTATGTGAGTTTGGGAACAGAAACAACACACATCCACACCCTGTACCGTGAAGTAGTTCAAGTTTATGAAGGAAGAACTCCCTAACCCTGGCCCCCTGCTCCACTCCCATTTGCTTGTTCTGGATTTAGAGCTCACACATGCATTGGTCACATTCCAACTCCCTGATTACCTGTTCAGAGGTAGACATAGTCACTGTGCTTCCAAAGGTCTCTTCCTTTGAGGGCATTTGTATCAGTCTCTCTTTCGACTGCCCTGTTGTGAAATCAGGTGCCATGGAATGCTTCAGGAGTCCATGCTCAGTGGAAGGGCAAGATAGATCCTCCAAGCCAGTACTCTAGGCTGTTTAGAGTTCCAATTTGGGGTAAGGATTTAGATTCAGGAGGCCATGAATTCCCCTTGGATAGAGCTCTTCCTTAGACCACAGCAATTTTTCAATTGTTTTTATTGTGCTACATATTTTTCTCCACTTTCCTCCCTCCTTTCCCTCCTCTTCTACCTTCTCCTTTGATCCCCGAGCTTCCAATTTACTCAAGAGACCTTGTCATTTTCTATCTCCCATGTGGATTAGATCCATGTATGTCTCTCTTAGGGTCCTTTTTGCTTTCTAGGTTCTCTGGGGCTGTGAATTGTAGGCTGGTTTTTCTCTGCTTATAAGTTCATACTATATTTGTCTTTCTGGGTCTGGGTTACTTCACTCAATATGATGTTTTCTAGATCCATCTATTTGCCCGTGAATTTTAAGATGCCATTATTTTTCTCCCTGATGTGTAGTACTCCATTGACCACAGCCATTTAAATGGACCAGGGTTGCAGGCAGGTAGCACTTGGGAGGCAGAGGTGGGTAGATCTCTGAGTTCAAAGCCAGTCTGGTCTATAGAGTGAGTTCCAGAACAGCCAGGGCTACACAGAGAAACCCTGTCTCATAAAACTAACAAAAGCAAACAAACATCAGACCTGGAAGCAACCAGTGCAGTTTTCCTTGGTACACACTTCCATTTCTACCGCCCCTGGTGCCAGGCATCAGCAAGAGCCTGTGGCACTGTTGAAGCAATCAAAAGGTTGCAGGTTTGAGAACCTTTACAAGTGGCAGATAAACTTCTAGAAGAAGGTGTCTTTAGCACTAGCCAAAAGCAGATTGGTGTACCCAGATGTTGTGGTTTGAGTGTAAAATGTCCCCGACAGACTCAAGTATTTGAGCACTTGCTCCCCCGCAAAAAATGGTGCTGTTTGAGGTGGTTGTGGCAACGTTCGCATGTGGAGCCTCACTGGAGGAAGTAAGTGGTCCTTGGAAGTGGATCTTGAGGTTTTATAGCCCACTTCTACTTGCTTTTCATTGTCTCTGCTTCTGAGTGCAGATGCAGAGATAAACTACCTCTTGTTTCTACTGCTATGGCTTCCCCTCCATGATAGGCTGTTTCCTTTGAACTTTAAGCCAAAATGAACCCTTCCCTAAATTGCTTCTTGTCAGGTATTTAGTATATAGATAACGAAGGTACCAAACACACCAAGAAAAGATGTGGAAGAAACTTATCTTCTTGTGAGAACGGGATCATGTGATCCCTAGCTGGTTTTTGCAACACATAAATACCAGACAGCTGGTGGTCAGCTGACATGACTGAGTTGAAATGAAACAGTACATGGGGTCTGATTTAGCATGGGTGTGAACATAGGAAACTGTGATGTAGGATTCCCCTCTGTATGCTGTGAATACCATTGGTTAATAAAGAAACTGGTTTGACCTGATAAGGTAAATACGCAGGGAAAACTAAACTGAATGCTGGGAGAAAGAAGGGCGGAGTCAGGGAGAAGGGATGCAGCGCCACAGGAGACAGACCTGATGAAACTTTGCTGGCAGGGCACGACCTCGAGGTGATGCACAGATTAATGGAGATGGGTTAAATCAAGATGTAAGAGTTAGCAAATAAGAAGCTAGAGCTAATGGGCCAAGCAGTGATTTAAATAATATGGTTTCTGTGTGATTGTTTTGGGTCTGCTGGGCAGCTGGGAAATGAACAAGTGGCCCCTTCCAACATAACTGTCCTTGACACTGGCAGAAACCTTGTTCTGAACAAAACTGAATGGAATTTTCACTCTGGGAAGAGAGGTGTAGGACTATGGCAACAAATAGAGAACGAAATATATTTGAAAGGCCCGGGGGAATTTGTGAGGTCCTGCTTGGAATTGGAATGCCACTAATGGTACCAGGAATTTTGACGTGACACCTTTCTGTACATCCATGGGGATGGGGTTTGTATAGTGACCTTCACTGGCAAGGGAATGGAAGCAGGTATAGAATCCAGCACTGGAGGGGAAGAGGCTGCTGGAACGATTCTTGGCTACAAACAAGGAAGGATGGCAAATGCTGCAGTTTGGTTTTTAGTCAGGTAACAACATGGCCAAGATGAACTCTGACAGATGGTTTTCTGATAGAAGTTAGTTGGTTGTCTGAACCATCTGTTTTGTAAAAATATCCCCCTACTTGCTCATAGTGGCTTGAGTACACCCAGCAGAGACTTTTCTAAATACTGCAACTAGAAATATCTCATTTTCTTTAAAATTTTTTGACCATATTATTCACTTGAAGCTAATTGCCCGGAGCCATAGCCTACAAAAGGATTTCTATTGCTGCATATGCCTCATTTCTCCCAGCAGACATTTATCTTCAGGAATGAGAAGGCACATGCAAACTCGTTTCACCTATGCATCTCACCATGCAGTAGATGCTTAATGAGTGCTTTCCCAGAGCCTATCCACAGAAAGTCCTGTTCATGAGCCCAACTCTCACAAACCTTCAGATTCTAATGTGTTACACTGTCATTTTAATAGAGAATTCACTTACTGTTCAATACCTGTTTCCACTTCTCCAATATAATAACTCATACGAGAGTTTTGAAGGGTAATGAATAAATAAAAGTTGCCAACCAATTATGAATAAAAGGCTGTATCTTTAAATTAAGGCAATGTTAAAAGATAGTGTGTAACCAATAGGGGCACCCCATGTAGTGAAGTTAAGTTTTGCGTTTAAGGTTTTTTCTTTTTTCCATGTATAAATAGGTAGTTTTGTGAACCAAAGTTTTAGTGACTAAGTGGAAAGTGATCTGGATAGCATATACAGGATTATGTAGGTATTTTTGAGATGGAGGGGAACTTTTTAAAAATTCTGAAGATATATTAAGATTCTCTGGCTGTTACTGTCTTTAGCCTCTAATAGCTGAAAAATAAAACATGGGCATAACTTTCTAAAATAAAAGTTAAATCAGGGGCTGGGGACATAGCTCAATCAGAGGAGGGCTTGTCTAGCATGCCTGAAACCTGCCGCTTCTGGCACTGCATAAGACATGGTAACACTCACCTGTAATCATGGCACTGGGGAGGTGGATCCAAAGTTTAAGCTGACATATAGATACACAGTGGATTTGAGGCCAGCCTAGGATACATGTGGCCATATCTCAGAAAAAAATGTAATCAATGTTTTCATTAATGAATGAACCTGACTGGGTCAAAATTTCAGTGAAGCCCTTCTACGGTCTCCCATGTCCTGTTTCCTCTCTGCAGAAGAAAACAACTTTGTATTTGGACTTTTTTTTTTTTTCAGAAATACACTTGCTGTTACCCAGCCTTCTGTTACTGTAACAGCACACCTGAAAGACCTCAATCTGTGGTTACTGACTCTGGTATCCTGGGGTTTTGCTGAGGGACAACATTATGGCATGGAGTGCATAGCGGGATATGTTCACAGCCTGGTTTCTGGGAAAGGAGAGCTGAGGTTCCAATACACTCTAAAGACATGTCTCTAGATGTCTTAATTTCTTAATTTCTTCCAGTAAGGTCGCCTCTTGAAATTTCCACCATTTTCCAAACTACCAAAGGCTGTGGACCTAAGCTTTATTATCTTCACCACGTAGGTGCTTAGGAGACAAATGCTCCACTCACATACTCCTTGCAGATAACAATGCTTCCAATCATGTCTTTGACCTTTACAGTACAAATACTGCCATTCTGTGCTTACATTCTATGATGATTCTGCAGTGTTGTTTTTCCATTGATCAATATGTTTAGAAATTGTTCTGTATACTCACCTGTCTTTCTGATGTAGCACTGCAAGGACTACATCATAGGTGGAACATAGATTGTTCTCAGTTTCCTGTCTTCTGGCTTATAGGATTCAGATCTTTATTTATTTATTTTTTTATGGGCTGTTCTTCAGTTTGGATCTACTCTTTGAATGTTCCATGTGAACTATTACTGGGAGTTTACAGTTACATTGTCATTTAAAGAGATTCACACTGTTGTTTCCTCTACCACATTCCTGAGAGGCTTCCCTTCCTCACATCTATTTAGATGGTCTACCCAGGCCTTCTGCTTGTACCATCGTCAGCCACAAGATCTTTCTGGAGACACTCATCTCTTTAGCAACGACCTTTCTGTCTTCTTTTGCTTTCAATCCATGATTTATTTATTAAAATACATTTGGAACGCCACTACATCTCCCCCTTTTGTCTAAAATAAAAGGAACAGCTGGGATGCTGTTCTTTTTGCTTTCCCTCCTTCTCCCCCAGATGTTCAGCCGAGCTTCCAGCCTTCACACAGCATGGGATTTATCTCTCTCCCCAACCTAGGAGACTCTTTACATGACTTGTGTGTTCACTGGGAAGATTTGAGCACAACACATCTTCTCTTCTTCTTGGAACTTTCTTCCTTTGGTTCCTGTGATGCCAGCTGTCCTTCCTCCTTTCCTCTACCATTCTTTCCCCTTTTCCTTCTCTGGGTGCTTGCCTGATGTCCTCTTTCTAGTACTTCTTCTCTTTCTTGCCTTTGCTGTGGTGTTCAACTTTTCCAAAATCTATCTTGAGATGACTTTTTCTAAATGAGGGCAGTTCTATCTTTCCTGGCAATGGCTAGACAGCTAATGTTTAAACGGTGTGGGCTATGTGGTGCCTGTTCCCGTCACTCATCTATGTCACAGTGGCAAGAAAACAGCAGTGGGTGGTGTGAAAATGAATGATTTTTGGCTGTGTTCCCATTAAACTTTATTTTAAAAAAATAGACTGGATTGGTCTTTCAGGGCACAGTTTTCTGACTTATCTTTTTAGTTCCTGGTTTCAGTTATTCATTATAGCATTCTTCTGAAGACTGGTGCCTCCTCACAGAGTTTTAATATTTGGGAATATTAGAGACTCAGGGCACACTTGTGGCTGCTTCTTATTCAGGACCTTTCCAGGAGTCTGGTCTCCATACAGCATTCTTGTCATTGTGAGAATGCCAGGATACATCCTTGATATGAGGGGCTGTGTTGTGTTGAAGTTGAGTCCACATAGACTCTGAAGTCTGGCTGTGTGACTTGAGATGCTGGCTTCTCCACACACTACTTCTAGCATTTGAGAAAGCAGTGCTTTCATCCTCAGCATCTTCAGCTGTAAGAGGAAGACACTGGTAGCTTAGCCATTAAGATAAATTCTTAGAACTGACGTGGGCACGTGGTAGGTATTATATAAATTATTGTGAGCCATGTTGTTGTTGCTCTTATTTTTTTACTTTCACTAATAGGAAATCAATGCAGGAAACTTGCAGTTGTCATATGTTATAACTCTTTAATTTTTCCCATTTGCTTATATTATGTGTGGTTTGCCTGTATGTATATATGTATACCATATATATGACTGGTACCCATGTGTGTCATTGGCCCTCATGAAGGTAAGAAGAGGGCACTAGATACCCTAGAACTGAAATTAAAGATGGTTTCAAACCATCATGTAGGTGCTAGGAATTGAAACTGGGTCTTTTGTAAGAGAAATATGTGTTATTAATATGGTCCAAATATCCTGCTTTTTAGGTAACTCTTGAGTGTGCCCATTTAAATTATTTTCTTTAGCAACTTTATAAGTTAGATTAAGAGCACCTCTTGTCCTAGACAGCATGGGACTATTGTTCACTATTATTTAACAAATGAAGTCCACACACACACACACACACACACACACACACACACACACACATTATATTCTTTGGTATTTTTTTTTTAAACGGGCTTTACTAGATTTCCAAGGCTGGCCTGGAACTCATGGTATTCCTACCTCAGCCTCCTGGTATTGCAGTAACAGCTGGGTGCCCGTATGCCCAGGTTGAACTCAGTATCTTTCGCCATTAATTAGCCTAAAACCTTAGTGACCCCATTATGCAGCGACTTAAATATTTCCCATTTGTTCAGCGATTTATGATTTTGAAGACACTTTCATACATACTCACTTATAATGGCCTCAGACAGGGCTCCGGAAAATCTATTTGGATTGTACATCTGGAGAAGACCTGGTAGAGTTCCATAATTAATGCAAAAGGAAGCAGGAGATCCTGATACCCACTTCTCTCTCCTCTCCTCTCCCCCACTGTCATGTTTTCTCATGTGTGGCCAAAAACACTGGTGAGAAAGAAAACCCTGCTGAGTGGAGGCAGATTCAATACTGGGCTGAGAAACAGCGGAGCTGGAAGATATAAGCTGTTTCCACAGATCAGGGGGTGAAGATTGGTCAGAGCTGGAGCTGAGGAGAGAGTGATATTCTGATGACTGAGTAAGATACTCAGTATGGGGAAAAGTGTCCATTGAGCCCACTGTAGCCAGTCACCTACTAGAGGTGATATCTGGCATTTTGTGCTGTGAAATTCAAATGCCGTGTAATCTGTTCTACATGAGAAGTAGAAAGCAAGGCACATGAGAATACACATCAGGGGGTTTGTTGTAGCTTATTTGCCCGTGTTATGTGTGATCATGTGTGACAGCCTTCTGCAGAATGAAGACTTTAGCGGTTCTTGAACAATAGAGGTGGTTAGTGGGGCAGATGGAGTAGATACATTTCTTTACTACAAAATATCCTTTGAGTACATACCCTATTCCAGACCTTGTTGTGGGGATAGGCCCTTGTAATGGTGAATAAAGCAATCATTTTCCTGGTTTTGTGGAAGGTGAGAATGAAGAGGAGGAATCATTAAGAGAATCCTGTGTCTGTAACTGTATATGATATATACACGTATATGCATACAACTGTATACGATATATACATATATATGCATACAACTGTATATGATATATACATATATACATATAACTGTATATGATATATACATATATATAACTGTATATGATATATGATAGTGGCAACAAACTGTCCATTAAATAAAATAAGACACAATAGCAAAAATGTGTGTGTGTTCCTTAGTTATGCCAGCTGCGATTCAAGGGCTCATGAGCCCCATGGGACTGATGTTGCCATACTGGAGACTGCAGAAACAGAACTGTATCACTACAGAAGGTTCTGGATACTGCTGGCATAGAGGGAACTGTTTAGGTCGAAATCTTTCTTTAAAATAAATAAACTAGTCTCAGTTTTGGTTTGGGGAAAGAGATGAGAGACTTGGTGAGGGGGCTTTGCCAAAGCAATGTGGCAATATAGATAGTTTGGGTGGCAGGAAGGATGGACAGTCACATGAAAGAACAGTTAGTGATCACTCTGAGCTCTAGCCTGAGGAGGCAGAAGAGGAAGTCACCTTAGCCAAGTGAAGAAGATGTGCTAGATTGTTACTTTTGTGACAAAATATTTCACATAAGCAAATAAGAGGAGTGGGGTTACTTTGGCTCATTATTTCAGAGGTTTCAGTCAGTGGTGGCATTGCCACAGCACTTGTCCTAAACATCATGGCAGTAGGAGCCTGTATCATTCTGTGACAGGAAGGATGGGAGAGGGAGAGAGGGAAGAAGGATGGGGAAGAGGAGGAGGAGGAGGAGGAGGAGGAGGAGGAGGAGGAGGAGGAGGAGGAGAAGAAGAAGAAGAAGAAGAAGAAGAAGAAGAAGAAGAAGAAGAAGAAGAAGAAGAAGAAGAAAGGAGAAGAAGAAAGGAGAAGAAGAAGAGAGGGAGAGGGAGGAGGAGGAGGGGAAGAGGAGGAGGAAGACCAGGTATAACTTGAGAACATTCCCTTTTGTTACCTACTTCTTCCAACTAGCCTCCATCTCCTGAACCCTACTAGTTTCTGAACCTTTCACCATCACCACCATCTAGAAACCTCCATTCTACACATGAACCAGTGGAGAACATGACACACAAAAACCAGGACACTGGTTGTGTTGCTCTTTCTTCCTACAACTCAGGAAGCAGACAAAAATCTACAAATCTTAGCAAGCTCCTGAAACTTACAAGAACCACAGGTCCTTCCACAAGGTATGTAAGTAGTAGCAACCACTGGGCAGAGGAGACTTTGAAGGATAGCCAAGACAGTGCTGTTGGAGGGCTATGCAGGAGTCCAGGGATGCAGTTTTTACCAATGCTTAGTGGGCTTTCTAGGGATGCAGCTGCTTTTGAGCCACCTATTCCGATGTAAGAAAGTCCTCATTGTCACTTGGTAAGTAACCCTAATAAATTCACAGGCTCATAAGCTAGACTGGGTGACTTTGTTTCTTTGACATGGCTTCAGTGCCTTATCTGAATAAATATAATGTTCATGCATGCTCAGGAAAAGTCACACAACACAGAGAAATGATGGTTTTAGGCAGAGTTCTGTTTCAAAACAAAGAAAAACCAGGTCTGGTGGCACATGTCTGTAATCTCAGGTCTCAGGATGCCAAGGCATGAGGGTAGATAGTGAGTTTGGGGCCAGCTAGTCTACATATCAGGCTCTTGTCCATCAGACTATGTATGGAAAAAGGAAATGTGGTCTACATACACAATGAGGTTTTAGTCAAGCACAGAGAAGAAAAGCACTGGGTCATTCACAAGAGAAAGGATGGTCCTGGAGTTCATTATGACAAGTGACATAAGCTAGATCCAGAAAGATGAATGGAACATGATTTCTCTACTATCTGAAATCTAGATTTATCCTTAAAAGGCATGAAAATAGAATAAGACTGCTTGGGTAGAGGAAGAGGGCCTGAGTGTATGGGGGATGGGAGGGCGGTGGGCAAATTATATGGTACGGGCATGTGAAAATACCATGATGAACCCTATCATCTTGTGCAAAGAATACACATACACTAATAGAAACAGCAACTTGGCAAAACAAATCAAAGGCAAAGGAGTTCGGTGATATATAGTAGGCTGCAGAAGAAGAGAGGGTGCAAGGTGGAGAGACAGGAAAATAAGGGAGGGACACAAAGCGAGGGTGGGATTTCATAGGGAGAAAGAGGAAAGAAGAGAGAGAGGGGAAAAAGAGACACACACACACAAACACACACACACACACACACACACACACACACAGAGAGAGAGAGAGAGAGAGAGAGAGAGAGAGAGAGAGAGAGAGAGAGAGAGAGAACAGAAGAAACTAGTGCAGAAAGAAAGGGAGCTGTTTTATCTGGATAATCTGTTCCCTTTGGGCTAGAGAAGCGTTAGGTTACCTGTGTTGTCATTAGCCTGCCGCGCCTTGTTTTCCAGTGTTAAAATATAGAGGATTTGAGCTGTATAGAGTTTGTTTGTTTTTAGAAGATGCTTAGTGATGAAATCTGAAAGTCAAATTAAAATGTATTTCTGAGTTCTCTTTAGGCATGTCCCTAAGGACCACCCCCCCACACCACCTCTTGTGCCAAGGGTAGCCCCTACCAGGTGGCTTTTCTTTTGCATGTGTTGATTCCCAAGGAGCAGCTGATAATGTGGCTGGACTCCACATTCAGTGTATCTGTGTCCACAGCATGAGAAGCGCCCTCTTTCCAATCAGGAGAGCAGCAGAGGCAGAGGGGTGGCTGGGAGATGTGAACCAGAGTCTGTGAGTCTGGCTTCTGTGACCCTGGTGAGGTGGTCAGCTCACCTGCTCCTTTCCCATCTACCAGCTGAGAAGGCTGCTGATATGTGAATACCCAGGCCCCGGAATGTTCTCATGTTCTTTTCTGGAAGATCAGCAACTAGATTGTCAGCCCTCAGAGCTGTGTCTGAGATAGAGACAGTAGCAATGTTGATGTACCCTGAATAAATAAAATGCACCAAATAAATAAATAAAGATTGTGGGGCTGGGGAGATGACTCAGTGGATAAATTGCCTGCTGGGTTAGCATGAAATTCTGAATTAGGTCTCCAGAACCCACATAAAAAAGCCAGTCATGGGATTACAGTGTGCATATAACCCCAGCATTGGCAAGACAAAGACAGAAGGATCCTTGGCACTCACTAGTGAGCCAGCATAACCTACTTGGTGATCCCCAAGCCAATGAAAGATGATGTCTCAAAAAGCAAGGCCGACGGCAGTTGAAGAATGACAACTTAAGTTGTCCTCCGGCCTCCATATAGGGTCATGTGTACACATGTGTGTACCTGAATACACCACATGCACTCTTAAGAAGTGAAGTCATAGTCTCAGCCAGACATGAAACTCCCAATTTGGAGACTGAAGAAGGCATTTTGCTTCGGTCCAGTCAGGACCATCGACACAGGTAGAGTGATGGAGGCTGGTAAGGAAGGCCCCAACATAGGAAGAGAACGGGTCACAGCTTAGGTTGCTGCCTTCCACAGAGGCACAGGACACTTCTATCCTGAACCCAGAAATCCAAGAATGATTAGGGAGATGGTGAGAAAAAAATTTGCATGTTGATGAAAATCCAATTAAAGGAACAATTATCTGGGAGCACACTCACACCACACTGTGCTCCACGAGTTTCAGAAGGCTGCTAAATGGGATGGGCCTGTACCCTGAAGGAATTTAAAGTGTGGGGGTGGGGCAGGCGGTGGAAGGGTGAGGTGGGGCTAAGGAAACATCAGAAGGCTGTGAGCTGCTGTGGTGGTATGTCAGTTTCTTGTGTCCGAGGATTAAAAAGAAATCTACAAAGGGCAGTTTCTGCAACCACCTCCCCAGTTCCTCAAACAGCCCCTGAGCCCTCAAATGCCCTGCTGCAGGAAATGGAATTGAAAACCTTTGGTAAATAGTGACTTTCCTTCGTAAATCATATTTAAATGAGACAGCTGTATTTTTGTACTTAGTGCTTAGCCAAATCCTATTTAATTAACCTACTTAGACTTGTTGATTGAGGTTAATTAGACCCTGGGATTGATGTTAATTGCCATTGTAAACTGCCAATGCTATAGGCAGCACATTTTGGATTTGGCAAAAAAGAAAAAAAAATTAAGGTAGAGATCTATTTTCTAGCAGGCGAATCCTTTGGTTTATTCTTCCTATCCCTTCACAGACAGAAAAGCATCCCTCTGTCCCCAGCTGCCTTTGCTTTTGTTCGGGCAGTGGCTTATTAAAAAGCCATGATTCCATTATGGTTCCTGATTGCTTAGGTATGACTACAGACGTCCTCTTATTGTTTTTTCTTTTCCCCTTTCTTTTCTCTTTTTGCCCCCAACACATGCACATGGGAGTGCCAACACACACACACACACACACACACACACACACACACAGAGTGAACACACAGACACATGCATGCACACATGCATAAGTGCACACTCATACACATAAGCACACACACAATGTACAAATATGCCCACATACATACATGCACACACAGGTACATACTCTGCAGGCTGTTTCTCCTACGTATATTCTCTGAAGCACGATGGCTTTTCTCTGGCAGCTGCTCACAGAACACTCTAGATTTGTACAGAAATGAAGTCACTCTCTGGCAAGATGCGTGAGCTTGCGTGTGGTCTGGAGGAGGGCACAAGGGTAGAGAGACACAAGAGAGAAAAAGAGAAAAGTCCACACTCACAGTGGCAATGGGCAAGGGTATCACAGTGCTTCCCTTATTATGTTTAGAGAAAAGAGTTTAAATTTAGGAGGAGAGGAAAGAGGAGAAAAAGAGGAGGAGTGAGGAGGAGCATGACAATTCAGCATAGTCCTAAAATTCGGTTAAACTGATCACAGCACAGGCCCCATCTGCACCCATGAAAGAGGAAAGCCAAGGCCCTCTAAGTAGAAAACAATGCTGTTTCTCACAGAACGATCTTTTAATTTAGAAATTATGATTAAAATTATATTTTCCGCAGAAGCTAATGCTAGATTCTTTGGAGCTGGTTGAATCTCAATGAGGGCTTTAAAATACCCAATATTTTGGGCTAAATGTCTCATTAATTTGTAAAGAAGTAATATTTACTTATTTTGAGACAGGTTAGCTCAGCTGTCCTCTAATTCACAGTGTAACTGAAGATGACCTTGAACTCCTCTCTTCCTGTTTGCATCTCTTGGGTACTGGAATTGCAGGTGTGCACCTGCATGCTCAGTCAGTTCAGTGCTTGGCAAGCACTCTGCCAACCGTACTACGTCCCCACCCATCTTTATTTTTATAATACTTTCTAAACGTTCTGTTAAAACAAAATGGCATGTTCTACTCAGAGGGCTTTTACATTGCCTTTTTCAGCTAGTGTGAATGGGGATAGCTCTATGGTCACCTGTGTATTGCTTAATATTCAGGCCAACTCTCTCCTGAGCCCAAAGAGTCAGATTAGTACGTGAGCGTCTTATAAAAGGCTTGTTTATTTCTGTGTGTATTAACTTAATGGTTTAAGTCCTAAAAGCAGATTTTCAGTTTCTGCTCTATCATTTTCACAAAGTAGGTTCTTAGTATTAATAGAAGTATTTTCATGGTTATCCTGTCAATATTCTGCATCATCATTCTTAAGCTAGAGAATGGGTTTTCAGAGAAGGCGCTGGCCTCTGACTTTAGGAAGCTCAACAGGTCTCAGCAGGAAAGCTTAGGATTGGGGTAGAGGTTGCTGGAGACAGGACAGGAGTGGCAGCTTAGCTGAGAGTCTAAGGAGTTAGCACAGTTTCCTTTTCTGACTTTTAAAAATGTGAGGGCATGTGTGTGTGTATGTGTGTGTGTGTGTGTGCACATGTTTGTGTACATATGCATGAGCCATGTGCATGCATGTGTGCATGAGAGTATGTGCATAGGAAGCATGTGTGCATGTGTATGGAGGTCATGGGTCAATCTCAGATGTCATTCTTTGGCAGTCATTATCTTGGTTTCTGGGGAAGGATCTCACCAGTTTGGCTTGGCTGGCCAGTCAATGAGCTCCAGGGAGCAGTTCTTTCCATCTCACTGTCACTGTGCTTGATAGTTTATTTCCCCATATTTGGCTTTTTAATCTGGGTTCTAAAGATAGAACTCAGGTCCTCAGTGTGTGTGTGGAAACCGAGCCATCTCCCCAACCCTAAGCAGCAAAGTCTCCTAAACATGATAACTCCAGAGGATTACTTAAGTAGTAAGCAGGGATCAGATGAGGGCTGACATTTGATTTGGGGAGACTCTGCCATGTGTATTAATGCCCCAAGTTGGTTAAGCATGACGATTAGCTTTGATTGTCAAGTTGGCCCAATCTAGAATCTCCTAGAAAAAGAATCTTGTCAAGGGGTTTTCTGCTTTAAGTTGGTCTGTGGGTATTTCTGTGGAGGAACTTTTAAATTACATTAATTTGTGTGGGGAGATCTCTAAGTTGCTGTGAAGAATTCTGAATGTTCCCAACACAAAGTTATAAAAATGTCTAAAGTGACAGATACACCTTGAAGCCACTTCTGATTTTTACATATTGTATGTATGTTTTGAGATATCACACTGTACCTTATAGCACTTACAGTCATTATGTGTCAACTATAATAAGGGAGTTTAAAAAATTTTCCTAGCACTTGTGGGGCTGGGGTATAAGGATGGTGGATTTGAAGTCAGTTAGTGCTTTATAGTGAGACCATGTGTCAAATAAAAAAATCAGATTTTCTACATAAGTTAAAAGAAAGAGGTGCTGAGGTGCTTGTCAATAAGGAGTGCTTCTTCAGAAGCTGGCTCAAGACTTCAGCTCAGTTCCAGTTTCTAGTCCTGAAAACATGGTTCCCAGTGGCTGGGTTTGCAAGGAATGGGGTCGTAAAACATGTGCGAAGAAGACTCTCTGATGGCTTTCATTTAAACTCTCTGTGCCCCTCACACCAACAATTCTGGAGATGTTCGATGATGTCATTGAAGTCCAGCAACTAGCGAGCGGTGCCCCAGAGGGACAGTGTGCTCCTTTCCCCAGGACACACGGACAGAACAAGCTCTTGTGTGGATGTGTGAAGAGTTGACAGTTAAAACCTCTGCCTTCTCCCCAGAGCTCCCCCTGGCTCAGACTTGGTCTGAGCGTCCTCTGTCTTCTCAGCTAGCATTAGAAGACGAGGGTCTGTGTAGCCATCAATCTGGATGGCCAGTTCACCCTTAGGAACACAGGAGGACCCTCCCACCTCCCCACTTACTTGTTTCCCCAACTCCTGCTAAGATGAAGATGAGCTATCATAATTTGAAGAACTACAAGCAACGAGTTGCTTTATGCTTTAATCCATAAATAAACATTTCTTCCTTTGAACTTCAGTAAATTTGGACATGTTTTCAGTTTGAAGCTGTCTGGCCTCCCTATCATTCAGACATATAAAACTATAAAACTAGCAATTAATTTAGGTCTATTGGAGTACTGGTGGTCTAGCAGCAGTGAGTCTATGCCAACAAAAGCAGATGGAAACCTCAACCACGGAGACAGAACACTTAAATAAGAAAATTATCAAGTGTTCTGTTCAGTGAAGAAGGGAGGTTATCTTCTACTGTTCCTGGTGGGATCCATCAGCATTTCCAACTTGTTTAAAGAATTTTGGAGACAAGGATTGTCCAAAAATTATTTCCTCCACATTTATTCATGTGAATAAAGCAACATTTGATGAAAACTTAAAATCTAAACTGAGAGCTGGATGATCGCAGATATATTGACAATATTTGGCTGTGTGTGGTAGTGCACATATGCAATCTCAGTATTGGATAGGCTGAGAGGGAAAATCATGAGTTCAAGGCCAGCCTGCTCCAGTCCTGTGTATGTGTAGGGGGATGTGAATGCATGTGTGTCTCTCTGTGTGTGCACACGCGTGTACATATATGTATGACTATGTGCATGCAGGTGTATGTATATGTGTGCATGTACATATGTTTACATGTGTGGGGGGTATAAAAGAGATCTAAGAGATAGTGAATAAGTCCTAAAAGTGGGATAAGCCATCTTTCAAGCACACAGACCTCTAACAAACTGGGGAGATGTCCCAGTCCACAACCTGTGGACCTGAACTCAATTCTCCGAATGTGTGGCATACACCTGTAATGCTAATCATGGAAGAATGGAAAGCTGAGACAGAGAGTTCTGGAAAGTCACAGGCTGGCTAGCCTGCTCTGGACGATGATGGTTCAAGCCACTTGAGAAACTGTCTGAAATAAAAAGTGGACAGTAACTGAAGACCAGTTTGCATTGGCATCTGAGGGTATCCTCTGACTTCTACATGAAAAAAATGCATGTGCACATTGGACTACTTGCCCCCAATACATCCCTGAAATGCCAGTTAACTGAAAAACGATTATCTACCAGCTGTGAAAGCCGGACTCCTAGATACTGTTTGACTTCCCCTGATTGATCATAAATAGCATAGCAACTTCTGTCTTGGTCCCTTGGGCTCCTTTTTTGGAAGGAGAGGGCCAGTTTTCTGCGAAAATATATTCTAGCAGTCCTCCAAGGAGGCTCAACCAGCAGGAACTTGCCAGCGTGATGTGTGAGGTCCCAAACAAGGGGTTTCTCCAGCCCCGGTGGCTTTTTCAGATTCCTGGTGGCTCCAGTTGGCATCTGCCGCTACTCAAGAGAGAGCCGGTGCCAGCACCATCACACAGTCTGTTCTCAGTTCCTGTGATTTGTGATTGCTTTTGGTTTCAGCAGCTAAGTTTAGGGAGTGGTTTTTTTGCATGGTGGCAGATAACAAATACATTGAGTATGTGGAACGGGCCATGTGCTAATCAAAATGGTCAGCAGGAGTGGCCATGCCTTTGACCTTCCAGAGTTTATATACTGCCAGGCAGAGAGTGAGCGACCATCTAAATGTGGGGCCAGATTTATTCTTCTGAGCAACAACTTACAGTGAAGCCAGTAAAGACTGAAGAAAGAAGTCCAGGCTCAGGCCTCTAATTCCAGCACTGAGATTACTACACATGTATGGGTGTGCCTGTGGAGGTCAGAGGTCAGCCTTGGGTAGTCACTCCTCCTGCCGACCGGTTTTCTGAGATAGAATCTCAGTACAACCTGGACTCACCAATTAGGCAATGGTGGCCGGCGATCTCTTTATGTGTAGCTCCACGGTGCTGGGATTACAAGTGTGCTCCACCAGGCCCCACATTTTAAAAAGGTGGGTTCTTGGGTCAGGTGTGGTGGCTCATGCCTTTAGTCCCACCACTTGAGAGGCAGAGGAAGGAAGATCTCTGTGAGTTTGAGGCCTTGTCTACATAGTGAGTTCCAGGATAGCCAGGGCTACATAGAAAGACCCTGTCTCCAAGCAAAACTAAACAAACAGTGGTTCTTAGGATAAGGCTCAGGTCGCCATCCTGATAAATCAAGTATCTTATCAACCGAATTACCTCCCAAGCCCTCATTAGCATATCTGAATCATTCATGTGAACTATCCACTTTGCTGGGCACTGTGAAGTTCAAGTTGCCCTGGAGCCCAGTGTAGCATGATATCACTACAACCCAGAAAATAGGGTTTCCCTGTGTATACAGAGTATGCACAAATGACCTCTAGGACCACTGTCTGTCCACACTGTGCAGCAAAAGGGAGGTGACTGGACAATTGGAGGGTTAGGGGTCAGTGAGCACAAGCCTACCTTGTGCTTGCCGTGTGCTAAGATGAGGACTGTGCATATCTTTGTGTGCATGTACGTATATATATGTGCGAAGGCCAAAGGTCAACCTTGAGTATTGTTTCTTGGTAGTCACACACCTTACTTTTATAGGGCAGGGTCTCTTACTGAGATCCTGGGCTTGCCAATTAGGCTAACTAGATTTTGTTTCTGTTCTTGTTCATTCTTTTGTAGATGAGTGGGATCAACTACTGATCCCAAGTTTGTGCAAGCACTTTACTGATTGAATTCCACCCCCGATGCCCAGTATGACTCACATCTTAATTCAATTAGTATAGCGCAAACCTGAATAGGTAGTAACAGCATTTGTCTTTCACAGATAGGCAACAGAGACACAGGAATTTAAATAGAAACATACATTATACCATTAAAAACAGGTTTATATACGCACCTTACAATGCCAAACACAGGCAACATAGTGTTGGTTTTATTTTTTGTAGTTGTATCTTACAATAATTGTCCAAAAAAGACCAAAATGTCCAGGCTGAATTGGGAAAGTTCTGGAATGACACAGTCAGTCTTGTCTACTGTTTTCTTTCTACCACCATGTTTTGAAAGCCAAAGTGCTGGAAACATTGCATCAAACCAAGGCTGGCTTCAGTTCAATGCCTATTTCTAGACCATAGTGGTTTGGACCAGGTTGAAGGAGATTCTGGATGTTTGGATGAGGAGACAAAACTAAACCTCAGCAAACTGAGAAATGACAAACAAACTGAAGATTTTCAAATTATGGGATGGCTTCGGAACCATGGGCAGAAGTCCAGGCAGGCAGGATGTCATTCCCAGGCCTCAGCCCAAAGGCTCAGCTTTTGTTTTTCCTCATTCTCCTCTAAAGTGCAATTCCGGCCTGGGTCTGTCAGCAGCAGCCATTAGAACAACTTATTTTTGTCAGTTTCCTGTTCAAGTGCTTCGTAAAAATGCTGACACGGGCTTTCAGTAGCTGTGCTACCAAAAGGAGACCTCCTCTGTACTTGTGTGGGTCAGCACACATGTGGAGTACACACAGAAGCCAGAGATCAGTCTTGGGTCATGTTCCTCATAGTGCCATCCACCTTGTTTTTTTTATACAAAGGCTCTTCATTGGCACAGATTTTTTTTTTTCAATTAGGCTACTCTGACTGGCCAGGGAGCCTCAGGAATCCTGCTGCCACTGTATGGCTAGCAATGGGGGTTACAGGCATGCACCAGCCTGCCAACATTTTTATAAGGTCCTCACGCTTGCAGTCAACACTTTTCTGGCTGCGACATTTCTCCAGCCCATGTTTCTTATACATCCAAAAGTGGTTAATGGTATACAGTTGCCAGTCTTCATATATATTTGAAATAACTGTCACACAAATTCGTCAGTGATTAGAAAAATCGAATGTTATGTAATCAGAATTCCTACACTAAATTTTTCTTGAGTACCTCTTAAATGTACAGGATTCACACTGAGCCCTGGGGTCAGAGGTGATTCTCACATGGGTCTTGTTTTTATGGGGCTTACAGTGTTTAAGGGGAAGAAGGGAATTGATAAACTGAACCCCTAATACTTGGGGTCTCTGATACTGTTGAGAGGAGGGGATAGGCGGTAGGGGCTGTACCATGATCTCTCTCTCTCTCTCTCTCTCTCTCTCTCTCTCTCTCTGTGGTGTGTGTGTGTGTGTGTGTGTGTGTGTGTGTGTGTGTGTGTGTGTGTTTCAAAGAAGAGAAAACTGAGGCTCCTGCGAAGGAAATGGAAAATCTGTGGTGTGAGTGCTCATGTCTATCCTTAGGCTTCCCCACTTGCCATGCTTCTGGATGTGTGCCTGCGAGCTTACTCTTCTACCTGAAAACCCCAGAAAGCTTTGCTCTCCACTCACTAGAAGGCCCACGTGGGGTGCAGCAAGAGCTCTGGATGCTTTCCACACTTAGAGATGTGTTCTTGGAAACAGGAAGGTGATGGAGGACCGTGGGCGTTTCCTCTGTCTTGGCAGGGCCAAGCCCATTCCTCAGACTGCTGGTGTGGGTGAAGGGAAGGCTTCATGTGCAGCCAGGGCTACCTCTGTCCTGTGCAGAGAGATGACTGGAGAGTAATCTGTGTCATGGATTTTTAATGACTTAGATTTAAAAAGTCCCTTCAGAAGGTGAGGAAAATCCTCCATTAATTGAGTCCCGCTGCTCAGCTTCCTTTCCAATGTGGTCCTCAAGTGAAATATGGCTGAAATATCAGCTGTCAGATGATGAATATTTAAAGAAAATTCTATTATGCACCCAAGGTTCACTCAGCTCGATAATGAGAATAATGAGGATGGTTACCTTTGGGGAGAGGAAGTGAGATCACTCTTGCCACTTACCAAGGCTGGTGACAGGCGTCTGCACAGAACAGGGAGCCTGTCTGGAGAACTCACAGCTTCCTGTCTCAACTTCACCTGGTAGGAAAAAGAACCCTTCAATGTTTGAGAGCGCTACCTGTGGCAGAGAACTGCCCAACCCTGTATTTATTTCCTTGGCGGATTGTTGAATTAGATTAAGTCAACTGATGGATGAAGTTTAATTAAGCAACCAAAATTTAAAATAAACCCTCATTCCTTGTGAGTTCTGCATCCAAGCCCCTGTTGTCTGAAGAGAGAGACATTACAAGGGCATGAGAAGGGCAGCCAAACATCTTCCCTCCTCGGCTTGGGTGCTCTGGGCAGATGCTGAGAGAGTCTGATTCTTGGGAGACAAAGATCATTTCAGAGATGTAATCAGAGCGCAAAGGTCATCTTGCCTGGGGAGGAACACCAACGCCAGCCTGCAAGGATGTTTGTTCCTAGGTCTCTTAGAGTTTGACTTGGGCTGCTAGACTTTCCCTTGAGTTTAGAGTGCAGGTCTGGGTACCAGCGGATGGAGACGCAAGCTTTATGCTGATGCAGGGAATTGATAGAGAGCAGGAAACACATCCAAAGGAAGAAAGCAGACAAGCTGTTTTCCCTCAGCCATGTGCATGAAGGCATAGCTGCTAGTCCTGCAACTACGGCTGGCCAGGCTAAGTGAAAATTCTGGTGGGTTTCGTTCATGTTCGTATAGCTAATGATGGGGTAGCTACAGAGGGATTATAAGCCATCTCAGGTCAAAGGCGCTGCCTATTTCTCTTTTTCACTCCATGGTGTTGTCTCTCCTGTTGCACCCCTAGCCCCATGTGTGCTTCTGAGGTACAGTTCCCTGGATGTGATGGCGGTGTGAGACACATGTGGATGTCGGAACACTGGGAGGAGAAGCTGGGATGCCAGTGACCCTGGGAAAAGCTCACTGAACACTTTTTATTTAGAGGGGGCTCACTAAGTAGTTCAGGTCGTCCTTGATGTCACAGTCTTCTTGCCTCACTCTTCCGAATGCTGGGGTCACAGGGAGATACCCTCCACATCTGCCTTGGTGCTCTGTAAGCCTGACACAGGGAGTGTGCACCCTCACTCTTCCGAGTGCTGGGGTCACAGGGAGATACCCTCCACATCTGCCTTGGTGCTCTGTAAGCCTGACGCAGGGAGTGTGCACCCTCACTCTTCCGAGTGCTGGGGTCACAGGTAGATAACCCTCCACATCTGCCGTGGTGCTCTGTAAGCCTGACACAGGTCGTGTGCACTGCGAGTCCCTGTCAGATTGGTTACAGAATATTTAATACTCAGCACAATCAGAGGCAAGTGGTTACTTTGTAAATAAATCAATGGGCTCCGGGAAGGTAAAGTCACACAGTTTTAAAAGTAGCAGCTGAGTGGGTGGGTGACTCTGTTGTCAGATGACTGCAGCCTCTGTTTCTATGACTCCTCCTTTGTGACCCCTCTCTACACCCTGTCTTGGTGGCAGAGGGTTTTGTGTTGTCTTTCTGGATCTCTCAAGACCCCTCCGTGTGTCTCTTTGTCTTCCTCTTCCCTTCACCAGGCATGTTTGAGCATTAAATCTGCAAACACCAGGCAGAGGACCTTGTCTGGAACTCCAGCTCTGTTTTCTCCTAATCCTTTCTTGAAATGCAGAGGGAAAGTGGTCCTTGGGGTCCAAAAGAGGAAGCAAGGAAGGAAGGAGAAACCACACTCCAATTCCTGCTTCCAGATAATGTGTCTGGGAACTTGCCAAGGAGAAACTGTTCTCAAGTCAGGGGTCAAGTAAAAGGTTGTTTGACCTGAAAATGCATTTATTTAATGGGAAGAAAATGGCTTCCAAACTCTGTCTGGAAAGTCAGATTCAGAGTCCAAGAAAAGAGGTCCCAGGAGTGCGGGATTTTGAAAGAAACTCTATTGTATCCATAGCTGAATCTGTTTCTCCACAGTTTGTACCTGAACTTCAGTAGATATTTGAAGTGGAGAGAACTGCCTGTTGTTGCCTCCCTTACACTCTCTCTACCAGGCTTTAGGAGACATACAGGCATCAAGAAGACACACATCCACCACAAGCAGCAGTTTTGTGTGTTCCTCAAGCAAAGGAAGCTGATCTCCTGGCCTGCTTAAGGTTCCTGTTCCATAGGTGCTTCCAAAGTTTGCCCCATGACACCCTGGAGTGGGATTCTAAAGTTCCAGAGTACCCTGCTCTGTCCAGGGTCAGGCCAGTTACCCTAGTGGCTCTTGTACTGGTCCAGTGCTCACCCATGTCCAGTTCCTTTGAAGACAGGAATGTTCTAAGCCATTTTAGCAAAGCTGCATGTGTAGCACGAATTCTAATTGGTCTTAATAATAAAAACCTGGAGTCAGATGTCAGGGTAAATGCTGAAAGATCAGAGATAGAAAGGAGCAAGTCACAGACACCTCTTACCTTGCCAACTTCTCAGTCAAAAAGGCAGCCAAGCAGCTGTCTCTGCCCAGCCATATCATTTCCTGTTTCCTCCTCCCAGAAGGTGGAATTAAAGGTGTGAGCCACCATTGCTTGGCCTCTATTAACTAGTGGCTAGCTTCACACTCTGATCTATAGATTAGCTTTGCTATAGCACAAACAAAACATCACTACATTCCCCCTTTTTTGTCTAAAATAAAAAGGTTATAACTAATATAAGAAGAACTTCAGTGGGTCCTGGAAATACCAGCTATCCCTGCTGCAGTGCTGAGGAGTTCTACCCAGAGAGGTGAGTGGGTGCTCGCCTGGGCGGTCTGTCCGGGAAGAGAGCACAGCCCCTCCCCCCTCAGCTTCTGCACCAGGGTCTTCGGTGTTCCACGGGACCCCTCCCTGCTCCCACTGATGCCGCCCTTTTGTCTCCTGGGTCCTGAAAATACCAGCTATCCCTGCTGCAGTGCTGAGGAGCTCTATCCAGAGAGTACTGAGGAGTCCTATCCAGAGAGTTCTGAGGAGTTCTATCCAGAGAGTGCTGAGGAGTTTCATCCAGAGAGGAGGAGATAGGCAGGTGCCAATGCAAGAATTCCTCCAACAACCTGAAAGGCAACAGGATGGTGTGGGAGAATTGTCTGTATTCTGTCAATCATATTTTAATAAAACGTTGATTGGCCAGGCAGGCAGTATAGGTGGGAAAGCCAGACAGGAAATAGAAATGGAATAAAGAGACTGGGAATATTCTGGGACACAGGAAGCCCTCAGCCACTCCTGCGCAGACCACCTAAGAGGCAAGATGTAAGCTGCCCAGCTGAGAAAGGTACTATGTGGCTGATATAGATAAGGATAATGGGGTAACAAAAGTTATAAGAGCTAATAAGTAGCCTGACCTAATGGGCCAATCAGTTTTATAACCTGATGTAGACTCTATATGATTTTCCTTGGGACTTGCTGGCTTGTTGGGATACTTGGAGGGATGTAAACCCCAACAAGCCGGCCCCTTCATGTTACAACAGGACATCTTCAGAATCCAGGGATCACGAAATGAGAAGAATTGAACACCCTACTCCAGAAGAAATAAAAGAAATCGACTCTAAGCGGATCTTTATGAAAATAATAGAGGAACTTAAACAGGAGGTGAAAATCTGCTGTAAAGAAATGGAAGATAAGTATAACAAAAAGATTGAGGAAATGAGTAAAGAAATGGAAGAGAAATATACCAAAAGGTTGGAAGAAATGAGTAAATCCGTAAATGAAATTCTGGGAAACCAAGAAAAAACAATCAAACAGGTAATGGAAACAGTTCAAGATTTGAAAACTGAAATGGAGTCAATGAAGAAATCACAAACTGAGGGCCGGCTGGCTATGGAAAATCTAGGTAAATGAACAGAGACTTCAGAAACAAGCATAACCAATAGAATACAAGAGATAGAAGAAAGAATCTCAGACTCTGAGGACACCATAGAGAAATTAAACACTCTGACCAAAGAAAACAGCAAATCCAACAAATTCTCATCACAAAACATTCAGGAATTGTGGGACACAATAAAAAAACCAAATCTAAGAATAATAGGGGTAGAAGAAGGAGAAGAATTGCAGATCAAAGGTCCAGAAAATATATTCAACAAAATTATAGAAGAAAACTTCGCCAACTTAAAGAACGATATCCCTATGAAGGTTCAAGAAGCATACAGAACACCGAATAGACTGGATCAAAAAAAAAATCCCCTCACCATATAATAATCAAAACACAAAACATTCAGATTAAAGAAAGAATATTAAGAGCTGCAAAGGATAAAGATCAAGTAACTTATAAAGGTAAACCTATCAGACGTACACCAGACTTCCTTATGGAAACCATGAAAGCCAGAAGGTCCTGTATAGAGGTACGGCAGAAACTAAGAGACCATGGATGCAAGCCCAGACTACTATACCCAGCCAAGCTATCGTTCACTATCAACGGAGAAAACAAAATATTCCAGGATAAAAACAAATTTAAACAATATGTAGCTACAAATCCAGCCTTACAGAAAGTACTAGAAGGCAAATCACAACCCAAGGAATCCAACATTCCCAACACCGCCTACAATAACTCAGACATCTAGCGACCCTTCACAAGCACAACTCAAAGAAGGGAAAAACATACACTCTACTACCCCTCCCCCCCAAAAAATAAATAACCGGAGTCAACAACCACTGGTCATTAATATCACTTAATATCAATGGACTCAATTCACCTATAAAAAGGCACAGACTTAGAGATTGGATGCGAAAACAGGATCCAACATTCTGCTGTTTACAAGAAACACACCTCAACCACAAAGACAGACATCTACTCAGAGTAAAGGGCTGGGAAAAGGTTTTCCAAGCAAACGGACCTAAGAAACAAGCTGGTGTGGCCATTCTAATATCTAACAAAATTGACTTCAAACTAAACTCTATCAGAAGAGATAGAGATGGACATTTCATACTCATAACAGGAACAATTCATCAGGAGGAAGTCTCAATCCTGAATATCTATGCCCCTAATATAAAGGCACCCACTTATGTAAAAGAAACACTTCTAGAACTCAAGGCAGTCATCAAACCACACACACTAATAGTAGGAGACTTCAACACTCCTCTCTCACCAATGGACAGATCAATCAGACAGAAACCCAACAGAGAAATAAGAGAATTATTGGAGGTATTGAATCAAATAGACTTAACAGACATCTATAGAACATTCCACCCAAATAGGAAAGAATATACCTTCTTCTCTGCAGCCCATGGAACTTTCTCAAAAATTGACCACATACTTGGTAACAAAGCAAACTTCCACAGATACAAAAAAATATTAGTAACCACCTGTGTCTTGTCAGATCACCATGGATTAAAGTTAGAATTCAGCAACAATGCTACCCCCAGGAAGCCAACAAACTCATGGAAGTTGAACTGTCAACTATTAAATCACCCCTGGGTCAAGGAAGAAATAAAGAAAGAAATTAAAGTCTTCCTTGAATTTAATGTAAATAAAGACACAACATACTCAAACCTATGGGACACTATGAAAGCAGTGCTAAGAAGAAAGTTCATAGGACTAAGTGCCCAATTAAAGAAAACAGAGAAAGCACACATTGGAGACTTAACAGCATACTTGAAAGCTCTAGAAAAAAAAAAGAAGCTGATTCACCCAGGAGGAGTAGAAGACTGGAAATAATCAAACTGAGGGCTGAAATCAACAAAACAGAAACACAGAAAACAATCCAAAGAATCAATGAAACAAAAAGCTGGTTCTTGGAGAAAATCAACAAGATCGACAAACTCCTATCCAAACTAATCAAACGGCAGAGAGAGAACATGCAAATTAATAAGATCAGAAATGAAAAGGGGGACATAACCACAGACGCAGAGGAAATTCAAAGAATCATTAGATCTTACTATGAAAGTTTATATGCCACAAAGTTGGAAAATGTAAAAGAAATGGACATTTTTTTGGATAAGTACCATATACCAAAGTTGAACCAAGAACAGGTGAACAATCTAAATAGACCTGTTAGTCGTGAAGAATTAGAAGCTGTTATCAAAAATCTCCCTACCAAAAAAAAAAGCCCAGGACCAGATGGTTTCAATGCAGAATTCAACCAGAACTTCCAGGAAGAGCTAATACCTATACTCCTTAATGTATTCCACAATATAGAAACAGAAGAGTCATTGCCAAACTCCTTTTATGAAGCTACAGTTACCCTGATACCAAAACCACACAAAGACACAACCAAGAAAGAGAACTACAGGCCAATCTCACTCATGAACATCGACGCGAAAATTCTCAATAAAATACTGGCAAACCGAATTCAAGAACACATTAGAAAAATTATCCATTATGATCAAGTAGGCTTCATCCCAGAGTTGCAGGGCTGGTTCAACATATGCAAATCTATCAATGTAATCCATCATATGAATAAACTGAAAGAAAAAAATCATATGATCATTTCATTGGATGCTGAAAAGCATTTGACAAAATTCAACACCCATTTATGATAAAGGTGTTGGAGAGACTGGGGATACAAGGATCATACCTAAATATAATAAAAGCAATATACAGCAAGCCGAAAGCTAACATCAAATTGAATGGAGAGAAGCTCAAAACCTTTCCACTAAAATCAGGAACACGACAAGGCTGTCCACTCTCTCCATACCTCTTCAATATAGTGCTTGAAGTTCTAGCAATAGCAATAAGACAACATAAGGAGATCAAGGGGATTCAAATTGGAAAGGATGAAGTTAAACTTTCGTTATTTGCTGACGATATGATAGTGTACATAAGCGACCCCAAAAACTCTACCAAAGAACTCCTACAGCTGATAAACACCTTTAGTAATGTGGCAGAATACAAGATCAACTCCAAAAAATTAGTGGCCCTCCTATACACAAAGGATAAAGAAACGGAGAGGGAAATCAGAGAAACATCACCTTTTACGATAGTCACAAATAGCATAAAATATCTTGGGGTTACTCTAACCAAGGAAGTGAAAGACCTATTTGACAAGAACTTTAAGTCTTTGAAGAAAGAAATTGAGGAGGATACCAGAAAATGGAAAGACCTCTCCTGCTCTAGGATTGGGAGAATCAACATAGTAAAAATGGCAATTCTACAAAAAGCAATCTATAGATTCAATGTAATCCCCATCAAAATCCCATCAAACTTCTTCACAGACCTTGAGGGAACAATAATCAACTTTATATGGCAAAACAAAAAACCCAGGATAGCCAAAACAATCTTATCCAATAAAGGAACTTCTGGAGGCATTACTATCCCTGACTTCAAACTCTATTACAGAGCTACAGTATTGAAAACAGCTTGGTATTGGCATAAGAACAGAGAAGTCGACCTATGGAATCGAATAGAAGACCCGGATATTAACCCACAAACCTATGAACACCTAATTTTCGACAAGGGAGCTAAAGGTATACAATGGAAGAAGGAAAGTGTGGAGGGCCGCAACCACATTCTCCATTGCTTCAAGGGACAGAGGTAGAGATTGACCTCTGTGACCTCAAGGTGTGGTGGTACACGCCTTTAGTCCCAAGGCCTGGGAGGCAGAGGCAGATTGACCTCTGTGACCTCAAGGTGTGGTAGTACACATCTTTGGTCCCAATGCCTGGGAGGCAGAGACAGGCAGATCTCTGTGAGTTTAAGGTGTTGTAGCACACACCTTTAATCCCAGCACATGTGCTTGGTAACTTTCTACTGCTGCGTCCCTGCCTACTCCCGAGGCGTCATCTGGGTTGATGGGCAGCGGACCAATCCAAGAGTGACATGTCCAAAGCGAGAACTGTTTCCTTTATAAGGGCTGGGTTCCCCTCGTCCTGAGTCTCCGCTTTGGAAGCTTATGCTCTCTCTCTCAAGATGCATTAAAGCTTTTCTGCAGAAGGATCCTAAGTGTCCCGTGTCGTTCTTGCGGGCAAGATGGTAGCGCGGGACAGGAAAGCATCTTTAACAAATGGTGCTGGCATAACTGGATGTCAACCTGTAGAAGAATGAAAGTAGATCCATATCTATCACCATGCACAAAACTCAAGTCCAAATGGATTAAAGACATCAACATTAATCTGTCCACTTTGAACCTGATAGAAGAGAAAGTGGGAAGTAGTCTATAAGATATAGGCACAGGAGGCCACTTCCTAAGTAGAACCCCAGTAGCACAGACAATAAGAGAAACAATGAATAAATGGGACCTACTGAAACTGAGAAGCTTTTGTAAAGCAAAGGACACTGTCAGTAAGACAAAAAGGCTACCTTCGGACTGGGAGAAGATTTTCACCAACCCCTCATCAGACAAAGGTCTGATCTCCAAAATATACAAAGAACTCAAGAAACTAGACACTAAATCTCTAATTAACCCAATTAAAAAATGGGGTACTGAACTGAACAGAGAATTCACAACAGATGAACTTTGAATGGCCAGAAGACACTTAAGGACATTCTCAACCTCCTTAGCGATCAGGGAAATGCAAATCAAAACCACTTTGAGATACCATCTTATACCTGTCAGAATAGCTAAACTCAAAAACACCAATGATAGCCTATGCTGGAGAGGATGTGGAGTGAGGGGAACACTCATCCATTGTTGGTGGGAATGCAAGCTTGTACAGCCGCTGTGGAAATCAGTGTGGTGGTTTCTCAGGAAACTGGGAGTCAACCTCCCTCAGGACCCAGCAATTCCACTCTTGGGAATGTACCCAAGAGATGACCTATCATACTACAAAAGTATTTGTTCAACTATGTTCATAGCAGCACTATTTGTAATAGCCAGAACATGGAAACAACTTAGGTGCCCCTCAATAGAAGAATGGTTAAAAAAGGTGTGGAACATATACACATTAGAGTTTTAGTCAGCGGTAAAAAACAATGACATCTTGAATTTTGCATGCAAATGGATGGAAATAGAAAACGCTTTACTGAGTGAGGTAACCCAGACCCAAAAAGAGGAATATGGTATGTACTCACTCATAAGTGGTTTCTAGCCATAGTAAAAGGTCTTTGAGTCTATAATTTGTGATCCTAGAGAAGCTAAATAAGAAGGTGAACCTGAAGAAAATCATATAGTTATCCTCCTGGATATTAGAAGTAGGCAAGATTGCCAGGCAAACTTGAGTGCATGGGGGTGGGGGGTGGAAGTAAGGGAAGATGATTAGGGAGAGGGGAGAGGGGGAGGATTGGGGATGGCTTGGGGGAATGGGAGGAGGGGAGGGAGGAAGAATGGTTATGGGAGCAGGGAAGTTTATATCTCAACTAAGGGAGCCATTTTAGGGTTTGCAAGAGACTTGATTCTGGAGGGGTTCCCAGGCCCAAGGAGAGGTCCGCAGATTGTACTCTGGGCAGCAGAGGAGAGGGTGCCTGAACTGGCCTTGGCCTATAACCATACTGATGAATATTTTGCGAGTCACCACAGAACCTTCATATGGCAATGGATGGAGATAGAGACAGAGACCCATATTGGAACACTGAACTTAACTCCCTAGGTCCAAATGAGAAGCAGAGGGAGGGAGATCGTGAGCAAGGAAAGCAAAATAAGAGGGGGCCTTCATCAGATGATGGATGGAGATAGAGATGGAGACCCACATTGGAGCACTGGAAGTCAGGACCGCGAAGGGTGCGTTCACCCACTGATACAAGGGGACTGATCGAATGAGAGATCACCAAGGCCAGCTGGACTGGGACTGAAGGAGCACGTGATCAAACTGGATTCTCTGAATGTGGCTGACATGGGGGCTGACTGAACCACCAAGGTCCAAATGAAGACTGAGAAGCCATTGACAATGGCACTGGGTCTTGTTTCGTCTGCATGGACTGGCTTTTTGGGATCCTGGCCTGTTTGGATGCTTACCTTCCTGGACCTGGAGGGAGGGAGGAGGAACTTGGATTTCCCACAGGACGGGAAATTCTGACTGCTCTTGGGAATGGTGAGGGAGGAGGAGAGGGAGTGGGGGGAGCGGGAGGGTATTGGGAGGAGGGGAGGAAGTGGAAAGAGTGTTTTCAGATATTTGAATAAACAAGTCTAACGGGAAAAAAAAGAAGAACTTCATATAATAAATACAATAGCTATATGGAATATACAGGGATTAAATATATCAACAATGTCTAGTCCATTTGCATTTGACAAATTCAGAGAAAATACTCCTCTATGCTATCTTGGTGAGTACAAAGGATTGTACCTAATTCACCTTATATTCTAATTTGCATTACCAAACCATCTTTTAATGTCTATCAACATTATACATTTTACACCCTCTTTAGTGAATTTATGTTCTGAATTTGGTAACAAGGAAAACTGTAACTATAAACTTTTTAACATTATCAGAGACTTGAGAAGAAAAAAATGTTACCTGAGTAAGTAGTAAGTGCAAACAAGAGACTTCCAAAAAATGTGAGAAATAACAGAAACAACTGACTGCTTGGACAGTTATCCAAGGTTCTTCTGCAATGTTGTGATATCCATCTTTAGCTTATAGGCTTAGCAATTTTGACAGACTTTTCTGTGAAAGAGGATATTCTGAAGGGCTGTCTTGTGTTGACAAAGTTTGTCAGGTTTTTTTTGTGTCCTCCTTGTCCAATCTGGACAGAATACTGTCAGCAGTCGAGGCAAAGGCACTTTCTTGCCCAGTGACTTACTTTTGCCACAAAGAAAGTAAACTTCATGCGGAATTTCTTCAATGCCCATTATCTTCTCCAAAGTAGACTAGTGCTGCCAAAAGCAGATATGCCTCACTGTTATAAAAAAAAGTGTTATTAAAATATCTTAAATGCCATATTCTGCAGATCTCTGAAGTGTTTGAAGATGACCTGTCTTTCTAAAATATATCTTTTTTGACCTTGAAAACATACCTAATGTGATGACTACATGTTTGACTGTAATAGGTGACTAATTACTAACCTGCATTTTCTTATTATCCTAAATAATTTGTAATAGTAACTTTCAAGGACTAGAGATTTGCATTACATTGTTAAATGAGCTGTATAGATACAATACCTTGAACAAGTTTAGAAATGCATATACAGTTTGTTCTAACAAAAAAAAACCTTAAATTTGTATCAATATACAAAACAATGTAAAATGTTTAAAACTAGTAGTTAGTTTCAGGTTTACAGTAGACTCAATAATCTATACTTTTTATTCTATTTCTATGTCCCCTTTTTTCTTTTCAGAGTAGATTCAACAATCTACCTTTATATCCTATCATATTTATATCCCCCTTTTTTCTTTTCAAAACAAGAATCCTGAATCTAAACTCCTTTGTTAAGCTTTTTTTCCTGACCATTACCAATAACAACTTGTAACCAACCACCCTAAACAATGACAAATATCCATAACCTATTGAATGACCAAAAACCACCTACCCCACCTGTTGAGAATGTGGACATCATGTTTATAAATTTACTTCTTGCTGTCTGTGGGCAATGACATCTTTATGGAATCCTGAAAAAAATTTGGGTTCATTGTGAAGTACTAGAGAGGTAGTTACATCATTTGTTAGCCAGTCTCTATGTGATGGGAAAATGCAGGGCTTGTATCAAGTTCTAACTAGAGTAGCCTGTGAGGCTGGATCATCCCAACTATTCACATCAAAATTGTCCTGAGTAGTGTTTAGCCCAAAGCTGATCTTTAGGTGATGTTTGTCAACTTAGTGGCATTATCATAGTTCTAGTGGAATTGTAATGTGGGGCCCTGTCCTCCTTTTGGAGATTTCAAAGGTCACTGTTAGACATGGTCTTGGTTCACTGCAGAAAACTTATACATTTTAAATGCCATATGAAACAGATCTCAAAGAGGTTAAAAGACTGTACTTCATTATGTACATCTAGAGTACAAAAACTTAATTCTTAGCTACCTGATAGAGACCCAAGCCCAAAATCATATACAGGAAACAAGATGGAGCCTTTTATAGAATTAGTTAGTACCCTATATAACCACTAATATCATGACAAGAGGTTTTATGCATATATATCTTAAAAAATTTGAGATAATATATATACCTTAAAAAGCTGTTAAGGAGTCAAAATAAAACCAAAGTATTATGAGATTAGTTGCAATAAATTAGTCCTTTACTGTTGGTCTTTCTTCTGTCTCATATCAGGTGGCTCTTCTGACATGAGAGAGAGATTTTGGATTTTACTTTAACAAGCATGCTTGGGTTTAGAGAAGAAGTGAGCCACAGTCAAACTCCAAAGCGAACTTTACTTTGTAACTGGACTGGGACTACAAAAAGCCCATTTGTAGTATATATCTGTAGAGAACAGCAGAAACAAACATTTGGGTAGAGTTATAAAATCCTATTGGAGATGTGATATGCCAATAGGCCAATTTACTCTTTTTGGAGGGATTTTTTTCCCTGGATGATTTAGGACAATTTACTCTTTTTGGGGGGATTTTTTTCCCCTGGATGATTTGTCCTTTTTCTTCAGATGTCTCATTTGCCCAGTGGTCTTCAGATTCCTTAACTGAATACTTTTATTCTCCTGAAAAGATGAAAAGAAAACCCTGCACCAACTCCAACTTTGGGGAGGTCTCCTTTTTGGCAAGTTATATATGATCAAATGAGAAATATCTGTTAGTCATGTAAGCTAATTTAGATTGAATGGCCACACTGGTTGATGAACCATCATCTATCCTAATCAAGAGATCTCTCTTGTTCAAATCTAACCTTTATCAATTTTGATTTATGTTTTCTCCTGAAATTTTGTTTTATTTTCTAAAGCTGTTCTATCATCCAGAGCAGTATGAATTTTTACAATAGGCATTAGGTTCTTTCATTGCTCTGGGAAGGAGTTTCTTCCCCAAAGGAAACAGCTGACTTGAATTTGGCAATGGGTCTGTGAGAGGCCCCTCAAGTCATTTCATGAGACAAAGGATTGCCTTGACTGTCCCTTGTTGATCTACATTCTTTAGTCCAATGCCTCCTTTGCCACACTTTCTGCACATTCCAGAAGGGATGGACATTATGTTTGGATTATGCTTAGAAAAACCAGTGTTTACAATCCCTTCTAGGTGACCTACAAGTAAGATGGTCACCAGGAGCTCAGGGGAGGACAGCTTGGGGGAATTGGTGTTCTGCAGGCACAATGCTTGTACTGTGAGAGATGAAGAGAGTTTGGAAATAGGTGGTGGGGATGCTTATACAACCGTGTGTATATGATGCTATTAACTGAATGCTTAAGATAGTCATAATGCTAAATTCAGTGAACTTTGCCACAATTTAAAAGAGCATAACAATGCTAGGTGGTGCACTGCATTAAACCCACACTCAGGAGACAGAAGCAGATGAATCTCTGTGAGTCTGAGGTCAGCTCGGTCTACAGAGTAAACTCCAGGACAGCCAGGGCTACACAGAGAAATCTTGTCTCAAAAAAATAAATAAATAAATCAAAATTCATGACAAAAGTAGCATTCTGAAATATATATTCTAAGTATCTGGTGGTTTGAATGATAAATGTCCTCCATAGTCTCAGGCATTTGGATGCTTGGTCCCCAGTTGGAGGCAGTTTTCTGGAAGGCATAGAACATATAGTCTTTCTGGAGGAATTATGTCACCAGGAGGAAGGGTCAGATGAACTTGAAATTTTCTAGAACCTTTCGCTATTTCCAGTTTGAGCTCTGCTTCTTACTTGCAGTTTAAGATGTAAGATCTCAGTTCATTACTCCAACATCACACATACCTGTGGTAATACTTTTTTTTGTGTGTGTGTGTGCTCTAACAACATTCTCCCTTGCAGACAGTTGGTTCTTTAGTTTCTTTTCTCCAGGTGGGTTGTGGGTTTTCCCTAGATCCCCTTCCAGTGCCAAACTAGAAACTAGGTAGTTGCCTGGAAATCCACTTGGGCTTATGTTTCACATTTCACTGTCATCTGAGTCATCATCATCTGCAGACTTGGTGAGACAATTGAGAATTATTTGGGATGGACAGTTGAAATTTGGATTGCAAAATTATGTGCCTAATTTATTTTTAATTTTTAAGAAGCCACAATACTGTTATACAAAATATTAAGTTGTGATGTATGTATATGTACTTGTTTATGAGTGTGCATATGTGAATGGGGGGGCAGTGGCACATGTGAGTGTTGGTATATGCATTGATCACCTGCAAATATTATTTTTCAAGTGAGTTTTACCCTTGTGACCTGGTCTCTGATTGGTCTAGAGCTTCACCATGTAGACCAGGCAACCCATTCCACAGACTTTCAGGTCTTCACGCTTTCAAGGCAATTGCTTTACTTACTGAGAGATTTCCCCAGCCCAAGATGTCAGTTATTTAGGGTGAAGAGTTTGTGTTTGCTACGTCACTGAGTGGCCCCTGCTGTGAAGTGCAACTGACTGCTGGCTGTCCCTGGGCTATGCATTCCCAAGAGCTGTGAGGGACAGCCTTGTGCGGGATGAGTGTGCACACTCTTAGCTTCCTCGCCCTCACAGGGATTATGCTTCCTTCGCAGCTTCTGAAACTCACAGCTGCATGTCATCCTTGGTTTAAAGACAGAATGAAGCTCTTGGATGGACTACACACATCCAGCTTGTGTAGGTCCTTATTTTCTTTTGCTTTGTGCTAATTGCTCACTTGAAAAAGTCAAGGGGTCAGAGAGAGTGGAGGGAGACCTGGTGTCAGGGGCTGCATTTTGTCTCCGTCCTACAAGACACACTGAACAAACTTCCTGCTTTCTCAGTCTTTGCGCTGCGAGGCTCCTATTGATATCCCAGAACTCAGAGGCTGAGGCAGGAATATTTGAGTTTGAGGGTTATATAGTAAGAAAATGTATTAAATAGTCACACAACATTCCCTAGTAACCTCACTAGTTTTATGTGGCTCATAGGATAAGATGGCATGGGGAAGCCTATATGCATACCTTTTCCATACAGAGATTGTTGTTTAGTGATGTGTGTGTGTTTATTGAAGGAAAATGGAGCTTTGTGTGTATGTGCACCTGCACATGTGTGACAGACACGTCTCTGTGGAGGCCAGAAGTTAATTCCTTAGGAACAATATATCTTTTCTTTTCCTTTTCTCTCTTCTCTTCTCTTCTCTTCTCTTCTCTTCTCTTCTCTTCTCTTCTCTTCTCTTATCTCTTCCTCCCTCCCTCCATTCCTTCCTTTCTTGGGAAATAGAGTCTCTCATTGAACTGGGCCTCACCAATTAGACTAGATTGGCTGACCAGAGAGTCCCAGGGAAATGCCTGTCTCCGTCTCCCCAGCTCTAGGATCATAAGCACACACTACCACTCCCAGCTTTTGAATGTGGGTATTGGGTATCAAGCTCAGGCCTTCATTGTTGCAATGCAAGCACTTAGCAACTGAGCTGTCTCAGTGCAGGACAGTACCTGACTTATGATATGTATGCAGAAAATGCTATCCCCAGGTCTAGAATCCTATTTCTTTAAATGCGGTCATGTGATTTGATTAGAGGAAGGAGAGAAGAACAGAGGGATGGAAGGTAGGCAGAAAAGCCTTTTTCTCTTGAGAGTTTGAGACAGTTGATTTAACTGGAGTGGTTCATTAGTGTCAATTAACCAGGGTATGTTGCCAGGGACTGAGCTTGATTCTATCAGGTTATAGACACTTGAACCCAGTTGCTGGGCAAGCTCGGGGCCACATGGGGTCTGTGTGCAAGGATATTGCTTAGGTATTTCTGGACAGAGGAAGAAAAGGGTAGCTCATCACTGTCTTTAATTAATACAGCCACCAGGTTTTAAATCTAACATGTCACAAATGGAAAATCAAAGGAGCCCTTGTGTAAATAATGAGGAAAAGGGGCCTGGCTATCAGTAATAGTGAGAATTTTCTGGAGGCATTTGACAGATCTGAGAGACTTGCTACTTCCTTTAGGTGAAATAGCTCAAAAATCGTAATGTAAATTTTGTATTTGTCTAGACCCCTTCTTGATAGGATAATAAGGCCTTACTTTAACAATGTTTTGGGTCAAAAGAATAGTAAACTAAATGGAAGAGTAACATATCTAGGTCAACACAAAAGTTTTTGATTTGACTGAAATGAGAATGAGACCTGTTTGCCTGTTTCTCTACTTTGGCTGTAATCTTGAGAAGGGTTTATGAAGGTTGTTGAAGGCAGGCTATTCTGCAAGTTCCGTGGGTGAAGGATAACTTATCCCACCTGTCAGAGCGGAATCCTCCATGACAGCCAGATGCCTGATTGAATGACCATCAGCAATTTGGCATGTAGAGTGTTGTCCCAGTCCTGGGATCCCAGTTCTAGCCTCGGTCATGTCAAAAACTTATGAAATATTTTGGCCCGAGTGTGCTATCTTTAACTGCTAATCTCAGTGCAAAAACAAAACAGAAACAACCATGAAACCAAAGAAACCAACCAACCAACCAAACAACCAACCAACCAACCAACCACCACCACCACCACCAAAAACCATCTATAGGCTTGGCTGAGGGATCTGGGAGTTACTTCAAGTTTCGATGCGACCTGGTGTGCTAGAGAGGGTTCTGCTCCTGTGACAAAATACCCAAGATAATGAACTTTCAAAGGAAGAAAGATCTGCCTTAGCTCATGGTTTCTGACTTTCCAATTCCTGGTCAGGTGGCTTGTGGTGTCATAGAACACGATGTCTGCAATGTGTGGCAGAGAGGGTCTGGCCACCTCATGGCAGCTGGGAAGATCTGGGAAGAGGAGACTGGAGTCACATTCCCTTCAAAGGCGAGCCCTCAACAACCCCATTTTCATCATCTGGGATTCACTTTTGACAGGCTCTCTCACTTCCCCGGTACCCCATATTGGCAACTAAGCTTTCAACACATGAGCCTTGTGGGTGGATTTCATATCTAAACTATAGCGTGTGGGCACTTCTTGTGTTTACCATTTCTTCAGAAAATCTCTCCCATCTGGCCCTGCCACATCTGGGAGTCTGAGTTTCATGCCTACAACTCTTTCCTCCCTCCCTCCCTCCCTTCCTCCCTTCCTCGTTCCTTCCTTCCCTCCCTCCTTCCCTCCCTCCAACAAATGGAGCAAAGCTGGGAACAGGGCCATTAATCAAGTCAGAAGGCCTCTTGAATGTCATGATTTATACAATATTGTACACCTCTGTGGAATGCCATGATCTGTACAGTACAGTGCACTGCTCTGGAATTCCATGATTTGTACAGTACTGTGCAGTGCTGTGGAATGTCATGATTTGTACAGTAGTGTGCACTGCACTGGAATGCCATGATTTGTACAGTAGTGTGCACTGCACTGGAATGCCATGATTTGTACAGTAGTGTGCACTGCACTGGAATGCCATGATTTGTACCGTAGTGTGCACTGCACTGGAATGCCATGATTTGTACAGTAGTGTGCACTGCACTGGAATGCCATTATTCCAGTACTGTGCACTGCTCTTATTACTTGTCATACTCATCTTAGTCACAATAGCAGGTCTCCGGAGCAGTCTCTGGGTCTCTGGGTGATACTAGAGAATACAGAGAGAGGGAGATGAAGGGAGGTCTTTCATTTGTACAGCTATGGGGAAACCACCATCCCTACAAGGTGCAGACTTTCCACGGAGGCTGTTTTAAAGTCACCTAGGCTCCTGCCCATAATCTCTCAAGACCTGTTCTGTAAGGAACCTCAGAACATGCATTGTTTCTATGGGTGAACTTTTGTGTAATGTAATTCAGTTTGCCATTGGGACCCTAGGAAGAGTGAATATGTTGGTTAAATCTCTGGAGATGGGTTTCCTGGAAGAAGAAACATAAACATGCCCGTCTCTTAGAGGAAACTGAGCAGGTTTGCTCACTTTCTCCAGTTCCTTCACCTCTCCCATCCTTCTGCCAGCAGCCTGCTCTGTCTGTAATATTGCACTTGTCTAGCTGACTGTGCTCCATCTCTCAAATGTAACTAATCCTTCCTTTGAGTGTTCAGGTTTATAATGCAAAGGTCGCCATGACAACTGCATAAGAGGAATATCCCATAGAATTTAAAGATAACCTTTCCAGAAAAAGCTGTGGTTCAGGATGCCCATATGCTGGCAGAATCAGGAACAAAGAGAAGTCCTAATCAGACAACACAGAGAGCAGGGAATCAAAAGTCAGCATTCTTGAAGGACAGAGACCTGACGTCTGACTTGGTGGCTGCTCCCACTGGAAGGAAAGCCTTGCTCTGTTTTGCCCCTCACTTAAAGTCTTTCCCCTGTGTTGTTTCTGTTTTGTAAGACAGCCTTATGTATTACCTAGGTGGACAGAGAACATACTATGTAGCCAAAGGTGGCCTCAAACTGTTTCTACTTCCTAAGTGCCGGTATTGCAGGTGTCCCCCACCACACCTGGTTTGCAGCCTTGACTCCACTCTCTTTGTGCACTCCCTCATATACATTGTGCATATACCTCATATACATTGTGCATATACCTCATATACATTGTGCATATACCTCATATACATTGTACATATACCTCATATACATTGTGCATATACCTCATATACATTGTGCATGCAATTCTCCCTGGGTGAAACCCAGTCCTGATGGATTTCCAAGTCTCCTTTAATCTCAAACAGAGACAGAGAGTGGTAACTGGACCTCCTTATTTTTTGTCCTTAAGAAAGGTGTATTTGAATCTTGAAGGTGAAACATAGACTAAAGAAAAAAAATAAACTGTAGTTGTCCCTTTCTAATCACTGAAAATCCTGTTTAATCTTCTCTGTCATTCATTCATAAAAGCCAGTGGCTTGCTTTTCAAGTATTTTTGGCCTGTGTGGTTTTATTCAGGAATGTGAGACTATGAGGTGATTTCTTTAAAGAGGTGGGGAATGATGCACCCACATTCTTCCATCTGCTTTGTCTACTGTGCAACTGTTGCTACCTGCCACTCTGGTGAAGAGGAAGATGCGGCACCAAGGGACTACCAAAAGTTACTGAGGAGCAGAACATGTCCAGCATCTCAGCATCAGACTCAAGGATGGGCCCCTGTGATGATCAGAGCTACCCCCTGCAGCAGCGAGCACCAAAAGGAGCAGGTGTTTGACTCCTGCTAACCTCAAAGCAGATGAACTCAGTGAATTCCATTTCCACTGAAGAATGACCTAATCACACACTAGGTATTTTGATTCCTTAATCCCTGGCAAGACAGGGTTTCAAAATAGGTAGGTTGCAAACCTCTTTCATCTCCCCTGTGAGTTCTCCCATCCCCAGCCCCTATTTCAATGTTGTCTGTGTCCAGAGCTCCTATTCTGTCTAAATCTATCTGTACAGAGAATGAGGGTTCATGGATTATTTCAATAAGTAGTTGAATTTTTGTTCTGAGTCATCTGACCAACCAACTCATCTAGAAGCGAGTTGATCTTCCAGAGCATAAATTGTACACTAGAAAGAGTATAGCAATGATAATAATAAGCAGGGAAATAAGAGTTGGGAAGATGGATGAGTTGCTAAAGCTCCTGCCACACAGACGTGAATACCTGAGTTCAATTCCAGAGAACCCAGGTTTAAAAAACTGAGCATTGCCAGGAGGTGGTGGTGCGTGCCTTTAATCCCAGCACTCGGGAAGCAGAGGCAGGCAGATCTCTGTGAGTTCAAGGCCAGCCTGGTCTACAAGAGCTAGTTCCAGGATAGGTTCCAAAAACTACAGACTGGGCCTATATAGCAAAATCTCAAGTCAATGAAAGACTCTGTCTCAAATAAAAGTTAGAAGGAGCTTGAACTGTCCACAAGAGCATCTCGAACAGTATATTCTTACATATGTACACACATATACAAGAAAGATAAAAGAGGGAGGAGAAGGAACAGGCAGGGGGCAAGGAAGGAGGGGGAGAGGAAGAGAGACAGAGAGACAGAGAGAGAGAGAGAGAGAGAGAGAGAGAGAGAGAGAGAGAGAGAAAATGTTTGTTCTGATCATTGATGTGTTAGCAATAGCAAAATATTAACATTTCAAATGTCCGTCAGCACAGGTAGAACCATTTGACATTATATGTGACATCTCCATCTAATGAATAATACTACAGTCATGAAAAAGGAGCAAGAACTATCTTTACACACTATCAGGAATTAAACCCCAGGATGTTTAGTGAAAACAGTATAATGTAAAAAAACAAACAAAAAAACTACTTTAAGGGGTATATGGCAGAGAAATCTGGGAGAAGTTGAGAGAGAGAGCATGGGGGAGAATGTGATCAAATGCATTTTATATGCATATATATGTGTGTATGTATACAATTCTCAAAGAAGAAATAAAAATGTATTAAAACAACAAAGATAATCAAGAAAGAGGATACTACACATATATGTACATATATGTATGTATTAATGTATTGAATGTACTGTTTATGTAAGAAGATAGAAATAGATGCATTGCACATTTACACATGTGACAAATATGTTTAACTATGTATAATAAACCAAAACCTAACAAAAATTTATCCAATGGGGGTGGGTAAAGGAATGAAGAAGATAGACAACAAAGTTTAACTTCCTGAATGGCTTTGCTTTGTAATTGCAATTACAAATTATGTCTTTTACCAAATAATGTAACGTAACTAAATGAAATAGTTAAGTGGAGGAGAAGAAGAAAGACAAGCAGAATGAACAAGTGAGTTTAACCAGACTAAACTGGTGTGCTACATAACCGCACAGAAGAGTGGTCTTTCAAGTCTCTAGACAGGATCTATTCATGCACCATGAGAAAGTGTGACATCTCCCCAGACTCTGAAAAGTGCTTTTTGTACTGCCTGGAGTCCTCGAGGGTAGCACCGCAATGATGCCAGGTGCAACAGAGGTGGGTTTTGTTCATTTCATTAGAAGGTGTGCGAGAGTTTCGAAAGAGAGGAGGGCTGGAGTAAGATGATGGCTGAACTTGGTCCACCAGTCATGGTCTCCCCACAGATACACCAAAAAGAACAACTCTTCAAATGCTGAACTAACTTCATGAAATTGTAGGCAGCCAAGTGAGAGACTGTAATGACTAGGTTTACACAACAGCAAGGAAGTCAATATGAAGCTGACAAGAAGGAAATGAATACTTGCAACCCTCCCCCGCTGTACCCATGGAAGGGAGTATCCTTATGGAGAGAGAGGTTCAAGAATAGAACCTGAACTTGGTCAAATATAAGACTTATAAGACTTCCTGACTAGTTTAACTTTTTTATTCATAAGCTATAATTTTAATTTATTTTTTCTTGTCTTATTGCATTTTCTAGGACTTCCAGTTAGATATCAAAAAGCTGTCAGTAGTGAAGGAGACAACCACTCCTCATTTCTGATCATACTAGAAAAGCTTTCAGTTGTTCACTGTTAAGTTTCATGTCAGCTGTAGGGTTTTTGGAAGACATTCTTTTCTATAAAGAGGAAGTTCCCCTCTGTTACTAGTTTTTTGAGTATCACTTTTGTGAATGCATGTTGACTTTTGCAATATACATTTTCTGAATTTGTTGATATAATCATTCCTTATTTAGCCCAGATTTCTGTCACATGTGGTCCCACAGCCGTTCAGTACCAAAGAAGCACACAGGTGCCTACATTGATTATAAGCTGGTTGGCCCATTAGCTCAGGGTTCTTATTAATTCTTACATCCTACATTAACCCATAATTCTTGTCTCTGTCAGCCACTTGGCTTGGTACCTTTTATCAACGAGGCATTGTCATCTTGCTTCTTCTGTGTCTTGCTGATGCCTGTAGACTGAGTCTTTCTCCTTCCCAGAATTCTACAGTTCTGGTCACCCCACCTATATGTTCTTTCTTTTTTTTTAAGCAAAATAAAAAAAAAATGTGGTGGATTACATTTTTATAAAATATCAAATAATCTTAAACAGTGAGAACAAAGACTATTCATTTGTGATATGTAATTCTTTTATACTTGCTGGATTTAATTTGTTAATGTCTGGTTGAGGTTTTTACATCTAAGCCTATTTAAAAAATGTTAGTTATCTGGGAGTTTCTGTTGCTATGGGTTTCTTGGTCACCCCAGAGATGCCCCCAAATTCCAGTTGTCTACCCCAGTACTCTCTCCCTTTATTCTCCCTCCACCTGATTCCTCCTGTTCCCACCCCCAGCCCCACTTCCAGATCCCTCCACCCCATCCACTGCAACGTCAATTCTACTTCCCCTTCACAGTGAGATTCATGCTTCCTTCCTTTGTTGCTTAACTTTTCTGGGTTTGTGGATTGTAACATGGCTCTCCTTTACTTTACAACCAATACCCACTTATAAGTGAGTACATACCATGTTTATCTTTCTGGATCTGCGTTATCTCACTCAGGATGATCTTTTCTTGTTCTATCTATTTGTCAGAAAATTGCTGGATGCCATTGTTTTTAACAGCGGAGTAAAACTCCATTGTGTAAATGTACCACATTTTCTTTATCCATTCTTCAGTTGAGGGACATCTACAGTGTTTCCAGGTTCTGGCTCTTATGAATTAAACTACTATGGACATAGTTGATTTCCAAATGAAGGTGAACCTAGCTAAGACTCCTAGCAATAGGGGATGCAGAACCTGAAGTAGCCATCTCCTGTAACCAGACAAGATTTCCAGTACAGGGACTGGGACAACAATACAATCACAAAGCCTTCAACCTACAAGATGTGCTGGGGTAAAGATAGTGGAGAAATTGTGGGAGTGACCAACTAATGACTGGCCCAGCTGGAGACCTCTCTCTGAGAGGGAGCTCACCCCTGAGAGCCAGGACCCAGAGGTGGGATGCCCCAGAGACCTGAGATAGAGCCAAACATGGCTGGCAAAAGAATTTAATGAAATGTTTGCTAATGATATTCAGTTATACTCATAGATTGCTGACTAGAGCAACTATCAGCAGAGAGGCTTCACACAGCAACCAATTGAAACAAAAGCAAAAACCCATAATCAAACATTAGGTAGGGTTTAGGGGATCCTGTGGGAGAGGGGAAGGAAGGATTTTAGAAGTCAGTGGGGTCAAGAACACTACAAGAAACCCCACAGGACCAGCTAACCTAGGCTCACAGAGACTGAACCCACAACCAGGGAGCCTTCACGGGACTGACCTAGATCCTCTGCGTATATGTGACAGTTGTGTAACTTGATCTTTGTGAGACTTAACATTGAGAGCAGGGACTCTCTCTGACACTGTTGCCTGCTTTGGGGACCTTTTCCTCCTCTTCGGTTGCTTTGCCTAGCACTAATAGAAGGAAGGGGTGCCTAGTCTCACTCTAACTTCTAATACCATGGCTGGCTGATATCCATGGGAAACCTGCCCCTATCTGAAGAGAAACAGAGGAGGAGGAAATGGTGGTTAGATGGAGTAGGGGGAACCCGGGAGGAGAGGAGGGAGGGGAAACTTTGGGTGGAATGGAAAGACAAAACAGAACAAAACCAAAACCAAAATGTTAGTTTTAACTCTCTTATCTTACAATGTATTTGTTTAGTTTGGGATACTTCTAGGGTAATGTTGATTCATAAAAGAAGTTAGAAAGCATCTTCTCTGCTTCTGGAAGAGGTTGTAGAGGAATAACATCTAATAAATAATAAATAAATAATATTTCTTCAATATCTGATAGAGTTCACCAATAAGCCTATCTGGACCTGGTGCTTTTGGTTTTATAAAGGCATTGATTTACTGACTTGATTTGGTTAGTAGACATGATGTTGTAATCTGCTGGCTTGTTCTGTCACGTGGGTACCCTATCCCTTTAAGAGAAAACCATGCCCACTCCAACATCCCCCCTTCTGCCATCCTATCTCCTCTTCAGTGCTCTCGCTCTCTCTCTCTCTCTCTCTCTCTCTCTCTCTCTCTCTCTCTCCCTTTTTGTCTGTCTGCTCTTCTTCTGGAGAGGCAGCTTCTGCCTCTCTCTCTTCTCCCCTTTCCTTTTTCCCTCCCCCATCTCCCCTTCCCTTCTTCCTCCATAAACCACTAAATAAACTCTATACCCCAGTTCTCTATGCATGGTGTATCTTTCTGTTTGTCCCTCCACAAGGCCTCAGGTCACCCACCAGGGGATCCACCAAGTCCTTGGGTAACCCACCTTCACCCAACTCTTGTTTTATATGTGTGTATGTGTGTGTGTGTGTGTGTGTGTGTGTGTGTGCATGCATGTGATTTTTGAGTTAACTTTATATATAAACATAAATTAACTTTAACTCTGTGTATATAAAACTTATATTCAACTGCGTATAAATGTACATATACTTACTGTTAAGTGTTATAATTATCTGTTCATTATATCTCATTACAGACTAAAAAAACCAACAAGTCTCATATTTTAGATTGGTACATACTCTTAAATCACTCACAAAAATACTGTATATGTGATTCAGCCCTGCTTTAAAATATATTAAGCTGTTCACTATTGTCAGTTCTACCACTAAGATTCTATTGCAAACAGTTTTTTTCTTCTTTGTCTTTCACAAGTATGAATATCACCTGTTAAGTTAAGAGCTGGTGCAGTCAGACTTGGACTCATTTCCAGGCAGATCCTATGCCGTAATTATAACTTATCTACACCTGATACACAGCCCTCAACTGTTCAGAGATCTGGGAAATATGGCATTTAAATGTTTAATTATTAAAAGACTTTTCATAACAAAGAGGCAGGTTGATTCCTAGCAACAGTACTCTATTTTCTCTAAAAAAGACAGAAGACAGATGGGCACAAAACAATATCCATTCGCAGTTCGCTTCATCAAGTAAAAGCACTAACCACTGGGAAAACTACCTTTCATCTAAACTCAAGATCTCAAGATGTGGACAAAGAATCAAATGGAATTGACTTGCCTAGCTGCTCAGGTCAAGGTAGGCTTGTCTTCCTACAGATTTTCTAACCCATAGGATCTTCTGGAGTCTGGCAAGCCCTGCTTCTAACGGCAAGAGACAAAACCAGTCCTGATGCCCTTGCACTCAACAACCATGGAGGACACTGAGGAGTAGCTCTGGGTAGCCAACAGAGTAATTTTTAAATTTACTATCATTTTTAAATTTTAAATTACTGTCGTTTTTAAATAATAACTCAAGTAAAATTTTTTCCTTTTCAAAAATCTCTGATGCAGTTTGACAGCTGAGAGGTTTTGGCAGGTTTGAAGGACAACCTCACCAAACAAATTTCAGTACAACTTCCTAACATGTTCTAAATAAAAGGTGTTTTAAGATATACAAATGCAAGTCATTAAGGTGTGTACCTGCAAGTTATAAAGGTGTGAAGACAAATTAACATTATTAAATTTCTGTAGTTTTCATTGTGCAAAAACATTTATCACAGTCATTCTGACATAAATATGCTTCTGTTTATACAATGTACATGTCTAAAACTTATGTCTTCACATACTCAAAGAATTCTTCTAAGTTCAGGGAGCTGAATTGAAGGGTCCACCTTAAACAGGTCAGATACACTCCTCTCATTTCCCTGGTCCTAAAATTTTTTCTTCCTAAACTTAACTTTGTTCTCTGCTCTGCCAACACCTTGCCAGGTCCAAGAGACACAGGAAAGTTCCACACCACAAATCCTAGAGAGCAGAAAAGTGACCAGCTACCCCAGGATATACCCAGTACCCAGCTATCTCAGGTCCCCTCCGGAAAGACTTCAACACCCCCACATACAAGCAGGAGCAGTCTTGAAAATCCACCATCCCCAATTTCTTCAACCTGCTATGCCTAACTACCCACCTTTTTATTATAAGCAAAAGATGGGAATGCTGTAATCTGCTGGCCTGGTCTGTCACCTGGGTACCCTGTCCCTTTAAGAGACAAGCCCCGCTCATTCCAACCTCCCTTTTCCACTATCCTACCTCCTCTCTAGCTCTCTACTGTCTTTCCCCCACCCCCTCCCAGTCCTTCTGGAGAGGCAACTTCTGCCTTTCTCTCTTCTCCCTACTCCTCCTCTCCTTCTCTTCTGCCTCCATAACCTACTAAATAAACTCTAGACCCCAGTCCTCTCTGTACAGCATTATCTGTCTGTCTCCTGCCTAGGCCCCAGGACACCTGCTAGTGATTCCACTGAGGCCTCGGTGACTCACTGTAACCCCTTGTGGGATGGTGTAGAAGGTCGTTCTGTATTTGTATTGCTTTTATTGGTTAATAAAGAAACTGCTTTGGGCCTGGTGATAGGGCAGAACTTAGGTAGGTGGAGAAGACAGAACTGAATTGTGGGAGGAAGAAAGCAGAGTCAGAGAGACACCATGGAGCCACCAGAGACAGATGTTCTGACTCCCAGTAGGCCACTGCCGCATGGTGATACAGATTAATAGAAATGGGTTAAATCAAGATATGAGAGTTAGTCAATAAGAGGCTAGAGATAATGGGCCAGGCAGTGTTTAAATTAATACAGTGTCTGGGTGGATATTTCGGGTGTCAGCTAGCCGGGCGGCCAGAACAAGGGGCCCTGCTCCCTACAACAGTGGGACCTGTCCCCCATCACCACTTTATATAAATGATAACACATGGTCCTATTTAAATTATCTATTTCGCTTTGTGTAGATTTTGGTAGATTTATCTTTGAGGGAACTAATCCACTCTGTCCTGATTATCAAAGCTGTGAGCACAGAATTTTCCGTGCCTACCTCTCTAACCCATTGCACGTCTGTATGATCTGCACGTCTGTATGATCTGCATGTCTGTATGATCTGCATTTCTGCCACTTCTTTCTTCGATGAAACTGTTCATTTGGATTTTCTTCACTTTTCTGGTTAACCTGGACAGAGAATTATTGATTTTATTAATCTCCAAATACCAGCTTTAGTTTTTGTGGGTTTTTTGCTCATTGAGCTATTACTTTTGACTTCCTTGATTGTGATCCATTTTTTAATTGTCTCTTGTTTTCTTTTGAACTCTCTTTTACTTTTTTGCTCAACTTTACAGTAAATGCTTACTATTGATGACAAACTGAACTTTAAAATGAAAAGATCCATGGTTATCATGTGACTTGGAAGTAACAAGGAATAAAAATGTGAGCAGTTTGCCGGTTTTTGCATGGGAAGTGTACTGACCACTAGGTTCCTTCATTTTTATCTACACGAGAAAGTCCTCATTCCTTCTTCACTTTGAAAAGCAAATTTCCGAAGGGACAGAGTTCTAGGTAGGTATTTATTATTTATCTCTCAATTCTTTGATTCATTCTATTCTTTCCTTGAGGTTTGTTTCCTTGGGATGAACTGGGTACAATTCTTAGCTCTGAGCTTTTAAAGAAAGCTATTATTACCTCCTAAATTTTTTCAAGATTTGTTTTTAAATTTCTATGGTTTTATAAAGTTTGACTTTCATATGCCTCTGTGTAGTCTGCCCCCTACCCAATGTAATCTATTAATTGCTGTTGTCTGAGCTTCCTGGATGTCTGCTGAGTCTGAGGTCAAAGGGAGAGAAATTCTAAAGTCTTGGTCAGTATTGTTTTGCCTACTTCTCTCCCTTTTCTTTCTTGCCCCTTCTTATGGTCCACCTTTTCACACTATTACATGGTTCTTGTATATTCTGTCTCTCCTTTTCAGTATCTTCTTTTTGCTTTTAGGTTTTAGAAATTTCAATAGTCACAACCTCAAGTTCAGAGATTGTCCTCAGTCAAGTCAAAGGCATAAATGATTAAGTTCCTTGTTCAGTTAAATTTTGGTGTGATAATAGTGAGAGTGTTCTACAAAGGAGTTGTTTAGAGATTCAAAGAGGACGATTTACAAATTAAATCATGTTATTATGTCTAGTACTTGCCCCATGTTAATCCTGTGTAGCTGGGGCAGTGAGAGTCACAGAGATATAAATTTGGTCATGAGTTAATAGATGAATTAGGGTAACAAATCTATAGGAATTTAACCATCCTCACTGATTTTTTTATAGTTTGAATTCTTTTCATGACAAAACAGTTGTAAAGAGGTTCAGAGAGACGGGAAAACAAGCTCAGATTTTGAGGTGCCAGGGAAGAATGATTCCTAAGACCCTTAAAAGCCTTTCCAGGTGAGTCGTGTGTCTGCTTGTCCAGCATTCTGCTTAGGAGTCATACCTTCTTGCCTGGGTTAGCTCAGTGCATTCCAATTCTCTGAAAGTAGCTGTCTGTGGCTGCCTGCGCAGCCCAGGGCCAGTCCCTGGTGTGTTGTTAATCAACTTTGCTAAACTGCCACAAAGTCTAGAGGTCGCTGATCCCTCCCCACTCTGCACAGTGCTATTGATTCCTGCCTGCTGCTCCATGGTCCTGTGACCTCTCTGAATGCCCCGTGGCCTGTGCTTCCTGCCCCTCAAGATATTCTGGCCTGCACCTCTGCTACCCTTGCTGCAGAGACTACAGCAAGGTGCCTGCTCTCTTCCAGAGCCACAGTGAGGTTCAAGGTTGGTGCTTCTCACAGAGGACTTTATTGCCCCTCACCACACAGTGTTTAGACTGACTAGCTGGGTTTCTTCAGAGCAATTGGTTTGGGGGCTGTCGCTCTGAAGCCTGACTCTAGCCTCAGAGATGACCTTTCTACAGGCTGCATTATTTATGCCTGTCCTAAAGCCTCCCGAGGGAAGTGTGCTTTGGCCTCTGACAAAGACGACTGCCTCCTAACTGACCTCAAAACATTTCCCTCCACATCTCTCCACTGAGATGATTTGCTGAAGTTTGCTTTTTATTTTAGTTGCTTGAGATGATTTCATTTTTGAGGGACCAGAAAGAAACACCTCTTTGGGGATTTACTGTATCTATCTTAAATAGGTTAAAAACTATGCCCTACAGACAGCAAGTATAATTTTCAAAGACAGGTTCCCAAAGACTTAGGGGCAATGAATTACAGCCTTTATCAAGATAAAGAAGACGGATTGCACCAAGGAACTGGAACTTGAGAGGGTGGCTAAGAGCCTGGCCACAACCAAGCTGATGTGGGTTTACACACCAGCTCTAACAGTTTGTGGGGCTTGCATCTAACTTGCTTTTAATTAACGAATGTTAGTTGCATGCACTTAGAAGGTGCAGTGTGATCACGTGCGGCCATGTGAATTTTATGCAGAGGTTAGATGGAGCCGGTGAAAGCATCTATCCCGTCACCTACTTATCATTTCATGTTGGTGAGGGCAGGTGACATCACCCTAAAGCAGACTCCTAGGAGACACAACATTTCTCCTACGACCGCATCACAAGCAGGGCAGTTGATCCCAACAGGGTGTTCCCTCTGCACAATCAGAGTTTCATACCTATCTCCAGTGTCTTGGGGGTCCTGCCTGCTGCACCTGGACTCTGGTCTCTCTGGTGACTACACGGAAAAACTTGCCTACTTACTACCAGAGTCAGCCCCCAAGAGTTGGAGCCTTGTTGAGAACCTTAGGACCAGTAGCTGTGCCTCATGGGGGACTGCAGCTCTTGCTTCCTCTGTTCCTGCCTCATGAGTTGCTTTGCTCAGCCACTAGCTCTTCTCTTCACATGTGTATATGCCCTCCTTGCCAGAAGCTCAAAGAACTGGGGCAGAGACATGCAGATCTCTGAGTTCTAGGCCAGTCTGATCTACATAGCCAGTTCTGGCCAACTAGGAGTATATATTGATTCTCTCTCTCTCTCTCTCTCTCCCTCTCCCCCTCCCTCCTCTCCCCTTCTCTCTCTCTCTCTCTCTCTCTCTCTCTCCCTCTCCCTCTCCCTCCTCTCCCCTTCTCTCTCTCTCTCTCTCTCTCTCTCTCTCACACACACACACACACACACACACACACACATACACACACAGTAGTAAACTTTTTCTCAAATCTCAGGAATTTCTTGGTGAAGTCGTTCTTCTTTTATGAAATCATAAGATCTTTGCCATCTGGGCGTTAGAGCTGAGTCTGCCATGACTCAGGTGTTCTACAGTTCTCTGTAGGAGCCCAGCTCAGGCCAGAAACAGACACCTGCCCACCACACAGTGGCAACAACAACTGTGATGGTGACAAGAAAACAAAACAATACTTGCGTAACTTTGCCAGGTATATGGAAAGGCACAAAGACAGCCATCTCTACCTGTCCCTGTCCTCGTCAATCTGCTGGGAAATTCAAATCTGCTATCATTTTGTTCACTATATATGTGCATTTTTAACACATAGACATAAACATACATTCCTCCCCCATAAAGTACATACACAATCACATACATATAATAAACATTACCACCTAGAAACACACATACACAAAGCCACGCACGCACCCACCTGTATAAACACAGACATCTTCCCACACGAACACATAGCTCCATACACTTAGCATATACATAAACACACATATGGATAAAAATACATGCACATGCACACAAGCCTCACATGTACAGAGAAATATGTGCAAACACATGCATCCATATAAAGTACATGTAGACACAAATGGACATACACAGACACACATGTATGTACATAAGCACACACACACACACCTACACCTGCCAGCTATCACGTAACAAAAACACGGGGGCTCCATCATCTCTGGCAGCAGGAAACTGATGGTGTCCATCATCACCTTCTCAAGGGAGGAATGACACCACGGGCAGAGACCAGGTACCGGGGCTGCTTCCTGAAGATGTGGACCAGCAACTGCTAAATGAGACAGACAGTCTTGAAGTCTACACAGGTCCCCAGTTCTTTTCTATAGATTTGACCTGGCTTGTTTATGTTCCTTCTGTGTTTTCCACAGAAACACTTCTAGTGTCTGTGAACTGTATTATAGCATCAACTTCCTCCTTTAGTGGAATTGAAGCGAATTGTGTGCACTGTGCCCATCCAGCTGCCTGGAAAGGCAGTTCCCTTCTACAGGGAACACCAGAAGTGGGTCACCTTGCCCCTGAACAATTGGAAGGAAGTTTCTTTTTGCTGCCACCTGCCTCCTCTCTCTGCCTGTCCTGATTTCCTGTTCAGTTCCTCAGGCTCTATCCTGTGTCCAATTCCCCAGGGCCTCGTTGCTGTCAGTTAATAATACCTTTCAATGCAGTTATTCTCGGGCTTTTTGCATTTTAATAGGTCCCCCAGGGATTAAAATGCCCCAGAACCAAAAGAATGAATCTCTAATGGTGAAATTCTAGGTACCAGTGACAGGTATTGTGGGAGACTTTATGAGGAGGGTTCTCTCAGAAGACAAACACCAGGACAGCCTTCAGCTGCTTTGGTACGGGAGGCTCACCCTCATCTTAGGAACGCGAATTAATCAGCATTGAAATATGAAAGCTCTTAACCTCTGCCGATACCAACTTCACGTTTTTATTAGCTTTGCCGTCAATGACAAGGTGAGAATATTGGTAGTGTTTCCTAGCTGGGAAAATTTTGTCCTATCTTCTCAGTGACTATGTGACAGAGGCTGTGGGGTTGGAAAGACTTGATCCTTGGGGGTCAGGTCTTATCCTGTCCTGAGGGGACACAGGAAAATGGCTGGATTCAGCTTGGGATGATGACCCATTGAACTGTTATTTCCAGACACGTTTTGTGCATGGACAAAAAAAAAAAAAAAGGCAAGAAGGCAGGCAGTCTATTCTTCTCACCATTGTTCAGCTCGAAGGATGTCAGATCCCTGCTCTGTATCTGGAACTCTCTCTCGTTCTTTTTTTCTCCCCTTGCTAAGTAAACAGCAGAACTTCATCCATTATTCAGCTATCAGAGACTTGTCAGGGTTTCTGGCCATGGAACTTGGGAGTTCTTACATTTCTTTAAAACTGTGGGGAAAAAAATGTATTTGCCAAAAGCCTGGAAAGGGAAATGAAGAAAGATATCAACTCCTACAATATAATTAATTCTCTGTGCCTCTCACCCCAGAGGGCTAACTCGAGTCTTTCTTTAGTAATGGGAATTTAGTTTCATTTCTGGTTTTCGTTTTCGTTATTCACACTTAAGTACCTGTGGCAAGTACTGTGAAAGAAAAGACGCTTGTAAACAGGTTTGGGGCACACAGGAAGGAAGAAGGGCTTTGAGCGGGGCCTGTGAGCAAAGGCCGGGAGCTAAACAATGCCTGGCTGTCCTGAAAAGCTTGCAGACACCGTCTTCTCCACACACCAAGTGGCACAGGTCCTGTTTTGAAAAGCTCTTGGGACGCTTTCTGCAATATTCCCTACATGACATACTAAAGTTAAAAGGCATCTTTTGGGAAGATTTTTCTACTTTTAAAGTTCCAGGTCTGAGGATTTTGGAAGGCATGTAAAAATCTTACGCAAATATATGCATTTGACTGCTTTTATCTTATGCACCAAGGAGGGGTCACCTTTACCATTGGAGTACAGAACAAATGAGAAAATAGAAAGGAGAGGTGGCAGTTGTGTGACCTCTAAACAGTACTTCTGCCCATTGACAAAGCTCCTATAAGCTGCTAGGGTGTCACCCACTGAACGGAACTCGGGTTTCTGTTGCCACAGTGTGTATGCGTAATGGGCCATCGATACAGAAGCAGAAGGTTCAAATTCAGCAGCTACATTTAATATGACATTTAAAGCTGACCCCCTTAAGCATGAAGCTTTGGTACCCTCACACTTATGAAAGGTTTTTAAACTGTAAAACATTATTGGACTCTAAAGCACTAGAATAATGTGTTGTTTTATGAGATCAATAATAACAGATATCAATCTGAAGCTATTGTTATTATTTATAACTCTGGTGACCTGGGGCTGGATCCACGAGGGGCGGTAGTGGTGGGTGACCCGAGGCCTTGGTGGGAGAGAGACAGATAGATATGCCAGGCAAAGAGAGCTGGGGTATAAAGTTTATTTAGTGGGTTATGGAGGGGGAAAGGAAGAGGAAGGGGAGAAAGGGGAAGGCGAGGAGAGGTGGAAGTTGCCTCTCCAGAAGAAGGACAGAGAGAGAGAGAGAGAGAGAGAGAGAGAGAGAGAACTGGAGATTTGCTTGACTCCAGGGAGGGGGGTAGGTTGGGAGTGGGTGGAGCATGTCTCTTAAAGGGACAGGGTACCCAGGTAATGACCAGGCCAGCAGATTATGACATTCCCATCCTCATAAATGATAACAGCTATTATTATTATTAAATGCATTAGAGAAAAAAGAATGGTTTGTCTCCATGAGCCTAAATTAGTGGATTAAGAAAAGGAAACAAACTCCATTGTTTTAAAAATTATTTGTTTTTTAAATGTGATCCCGGCTAGAGTAGTAGAGGACTATAAACTTGACATATTCATAATTTAAAAAGCCACTTCAAATATCGTTCATGGTAGAACAATGAACAACAATGGTGGCTGGCACATGGGAAGCCCTTGCAGTCTTCAGGAAGGGATGCTGGGAGACAGACGTAATTTGGAGAGCTGCACAGCGCACGCACAACTGTCCATTCCTGTGGTGAATGCGTCATCACAAAGAAGAGAGCATCTTGGGAGAAACAGCATCCCTTCCATTTCACAGTATTTGTCAGTGGCTGTGTGAAGAGAAAGAAGGTGCCTGCGCAAGTCCAGGAAGACAGAGAGAAAAATTGATGCTATTTTATTGGACTCAACACGGAATCCAATAAAAACACTCATAGTTCAGAGACTCGGGGCTGGGAACATAAACATATCAAGGGTTCCCACAGTTTAGCTGGGAGAGAGATGTAGAAACAAACTAAGGTACAGTGAAAGACTATGCACTGAATTTAGTCCTGCTTTAACTGTGAGTTACGTTCATCCGGAGGAATCTTTCCCCCCTACCTAGAGTATGTGGTTGTACAGGCAGCACACTTACAAGGAGCCTTACTGGAACAGTATGCGTCAAGTGCTCAGCATGGAAGCACTGCGTGTTTGGGGCACCATGCTGTTACTGTCGTCATAGTAATAAGTATGGTAATAGATCTGATCTTTGTCCCACCCCCTTGTATGTGTGTGTGTGATTGTGTGTGTGTGTGTTTTCTGGGAGGATGGGTACATAGGTATGTACGCACGTGGAGGCTCAAGTGTCATTCCTCACGAGCCATGCACCTGTTTCTGAAGACAAGATCTCTCACTGGCCTGAAGCTCCAAATAAGCTAAACTGGGGAGTCATGAGGCCCAGGGATTCACCTGTCTCTTCCTACCCAGTGCTGTGATTACCATGTGCTCTACCATGCCTGTTTTTTGTTTTTTTGTTTTTGTTTTTGTTTTTGTTTTTGTTTTTGTTTTTAATGTGGATTCTGGGATTCAGTCAGGTCTTCAAGCATACGCAGCAAGCATCTCCCTAGCTGAGATATCTGGTTCTAAGAGATGGCTAACAAATTACTGGAAAAAAAATGGTGGGTTCTGAAACTTGATTTGAGTAATACATTATGCAGGTAAGGATTGGAGAAGTTAGGTTAACAAAAAAACCTTGGGTGACTACAGTTGATGGTTTTTGTTAGGGAAAGCCTCCTTGTCATCAGCATGCCAATGGCTTTGGATAAAGATAATGACACTGTCCAGGTCACGGGAGTGAGAAGTTCCTTGGTACTTGAGATTGGATCCTATATTTAGGGCAGGGCTGAGTTCTGAAGAGTTCTGAAGACTGTGTGTGATGGTGTGGGTGGGGTGGGTGGGGCCATGATTTTCCAGACTGTGGAGCTCCAAGGTGTAAAGGAAAGCTGGTCAAATGTACAGGTCAGATTTGGGGACTCTGAGTAACTGCTTTAGCTGGTCTGGTGGCTTGAATCAGAATGTTGCTCATACACGTGGTTCCCACTTAAGTGGTTCTGTTTGGGAAGTTTTAGGTGGTACATTCTAGCTGAAGAAAGCATACCACTGGGGGATCTGAGAGACTTCATAACCTCACCTGTTAATAGAGGCTTCTGTCCCACCAGGTCCCACAGTCATTTAGTCCCAAAGAAACACACAAGAGGCCTACATTAATTATAAACTGGTTGGCCTATTAGCTCAGGCTTCTTATTAACTAATTCTCACATCTTACATTAACCCATAATTCTTGTCTGTGTTAGCCACATGGCTTGGTACCTTTATCAGTGAGGAGTTCTCATCTTGTTTCCTTTGCGGCTAGGTGATGACTGCAGACTGAGCCTTTCCTCTTCCCAGAACACTCCTGTTCTGGTGGCCCTGTCTATACTTCCTGCCTGGTTACTGGCCAATTAGCATTTTATTAAACCAATACAACTGACAAATCTTTACAGGGTACAGGACCACTGTGCCACAGCACCCACTCGACTTCCAATTTGCTCTTTTTCACTTGAGGGTGGAGATGTGATCATATAACTGTCTGCTCAGGTTCCTACTATCAAGGACTCCCTTTCTTACTCTGGAATCATAAGCCAAAGTAAGCTCTTGCTTCCATAAGTTGCTTTTGGTCACAGGATTTTACCACAACAGCAGAAGGATCACTAATAAAGCTGGGTCATCGACAGATCAAAGGTGCCAATTTTAATTATTGAGGTGACTGAGTGACGACACAGAAAGGCTCACACTGTGCAAAGGTTTTAGTACTAATACTAGATAACAAAAGAAGCTTAATAAAGCATCCAGGGACCTTGTTAGGTAATGTCTGGATTGATCAGTTGTCTGGAGACATGGGAGAGGAGGCCACAGTTCTCACATATTCTCCGTGAGACAGACAACTCAGTCTTGACTAGTTCGAATAATTCTAGTGAGTATGGGACGGGACACTGTACCCAGCTGTCTGGTATCTGGGCCTACGGAGACTCACACAGAGAATCTGCTGAGCGCATAAGAGATGAAAGTAAAGGTTAGGTGGAAAATGATTGTTGACAAGTAGGTTGTTTTTTAATTCTATGGATTACCTATCTCTGAGGGGGCCAGTCTTTCCCCATCCTTCCTGGCCCATTAAGATGTCAAGACATCATCAAATATAAAAAATTAATTGTGTGTGTGTGTGTGTGTGTGTGTGTGTGTGTGTAAGACATCAGGACACAATCTGTAGTTCCAAGAGAAAAAGCTAGGATCTGAGAGGAGAAGTTTTAGGAAGGGCAATGTTAGGAAGAAGAATAAGTGATTCAGTGAGAATAGAACTAACAGGGCCTGGAAATGTGGCTCGGCTGATGGAATGATTACCTAGAATACCCAGGGCCTCGGGTGTAATATCCAACACTGTATAACACTGACTGAGGTAGCACAGCTGCACTCCCAGCGCTTGGAAGACCATCAGAAGGAGGTATATAGTGGGTGAGAAGTTTAAGGTCATTCCAAACTCTGTGGCAAGGTCTGGGCAAGCCTGAGCGTCATGAGACCTCGTTTCAAAATCAAAACCAAAAGCAAAGGGAATAAAAAGAAGAAAATACTACTATCTCAAAAGTAGACTGGATGTCTTTGTCACACCAAGAATGCCTGAACTTAAAGTAGTTCTATGAAGAGATAACCATATATTTCATGTTTTATTTACTGCAAGGCTGGGATAAGGTCCAATGTGTAGATTTCCTGCATCCATGGCTAATGACATGCCTTGTGTAGAAAGGAAAAGGAAGGACAATTAATTGTCTGTCTTCATCCTCCATTTAATTTCTTAGAAGGAGGACCAACTTGAAAAGAATAAAATTAGGTGCTGAGAATAAGTAACTTTCTTATTTCTGCATAATTATAATATAGCTGGGACCCTAACAAGAAAGAGTTAGCCCCAAATCACCACAAAGAACCCCTATTTTAAAGCCAAGTGGCCAGATGCCTAAGTTAAAAAACAATGGGTTGACCTTGAATTCTCTTAAGAAACTGGAGACTGCAGAGTTTGTGTTGGCAGAGTCTTTCTATGATGTCATTCCTGTGAGTATCAAACCCTTGCTTAGCCTTTTCCACTGCTACCTTCTTTCACTGTGTCTTGGGTCCATCTTTTAGGGTCAGTCTACTCAGGGTTTATCAGTTTAAGTGTTCTTAGCATCTGCTGTGGTGGTTTGAAAGAAAATGGCCCCCAAAGGGGATGACACTATTAGTGTGTGTGGCCTTGTTGGAGGATGTTTGGTCGTTTTGAAGGTAGTGTGTTTCTGTGGGAGTGGGCTTTGAGGTCTCTTTTCTCAAGCTTCACTCAGTGTGACAGTCAGTCCTTCTGGTCAAGATGCAGCACCCCAGCTCCAGTTTCACATCTGCCTCCACACCTCCATGCTCCCTGTCATGATGACAAAGGGCTGAACCTCCAAAACTGTAGGTGAGCCACCCCAGTTAATTATTTTCTTTGTAAGAGTTGGTCATGGTGTCTCTTCACAGCAATAGAAACCCTAACTAAGACACCTGCTGAGTATAAAAAGTTTCTACAAGTTTGTACTGAGATTTTTGTTTCCTCTTTAATAAAATAGAAGAGTTGTCACAACTTTCCCCCTTACCCTAAGGTACTCTGATGATATTTTCCTTGGACGTAATGAAGATTTGTAGGCTACCCTTTACGGTTGGCAGTGTGCCATGTGCTTCTTAATATCAACCACTTGTTGTGGGTTAGTTGTACCCCCATCTTTCATACCCAATGAAGCTGAGATCCTGACCGAATAGCTTGTCTGAGATCAAGCAGCTAACGAGAAAATAAATTTGAAAAAGCTCAGTCTGCCCATAATTTTTCATGTCTTATTGCAGAGGTTTCTGGTATAGCATGGGCTGAGGCATAGGAGCTTTCAGAAGGGACGAGAACCTATTGAACGCATTGCACACTGGCCTAGAAGTCTTATCACAGTATTTGAGAACTTACAATGATGACTGTGCTTCCTTGGCATCCTTTTGTAGTAAGAGCTTGCTTTTCTGTTAATGGGATGAAAGAAGTACTTGAAAAATCATGGAATATTCTAATTTTATTTTCATCTAATTGAGGTATTTTTCTTCTCTTCAATTTCAGTGCCATTGTGGAGTGGTGGTTATAATTCTACTTAAGAAGAAAAGAAGATTTACTTTCACTAGTAAAATTCTGTTTTGGTATGCAAGCATAGACACCTGCCTTGCTTTGAAAATCTGAGCACTTGATGACTTTCATTATTGGATTATTCTTTCTTCCATCTCTCTCTTTCGTTTATTTTTTGCTTTTAGCTATGAAGAATAAAAATCTTGGACAAGAAGACGAAACACTCTGTGGGGGTCACTGAACTCTTTTCCAGTGCTAGAAAATGAGATGTTTTCTTCTTTTTATATGACACCTCATGATCAGAAAAATGTATAAAATTTGTCTTCCTTCTGGAGTATCTATCTCCACTTATTACTTCCCACATGCACCTCCTAAGTGCTGAGGTTACAGTCATGTGCTACCACAGTTGTTTTATTAAATGCTGGGCATTGCAGTCAGGAATTTTTGCATGCTCTGCAATCACTTTGCCAACCCAAGCAACACCCAAAACCCTCAATTTATTTTTTAATGGTCACATGGGTACTGTAACTGAGAAGATGTCATTTAGTGTGCTATTGCTATGAAAACTAGACTCTACGTGTTTTAAAACGAGCAAGTTAATTGCCCTGGGCATGGTGTTTGCTACTGGCCTCATACAGCTCTGTCTGTGTCGTGCTGTGGACTGACAGTGTTTACACCCAAACAATGGTTGGAGTTGAGTCCTGTGGGCAGTGGATACTAACCAAACTGGCTAAAATGTTGTATGGTCATCTGTTCAGAATTAAAGTTAATTTCAGAGGAGAAATTAGAGTAAACCTACCCTGAGGAAACTTCCAGTCTAAGAACTCCTCTGAGGCCTCAGCAGGCAGGTCTACTCTCTCGGGGTGGCCTCAAGGTTTTAAGTTTCTGAATAAAAGATTTTCATACTTGGCTTCCACAATAGGGTTGTGAAAATCGATTTTAAAGTGAATATGTGGGGTGGCAGATGGCACACATGTGATGAAGTTTGTAAGGGAACAGATAACTGAATGACATGGTGAGGGAAATGATTGGGCACATAGTTCTAGATTATGTAACTATTATGAGGAATACCTCACTTTTGTAATCTGTAAAATGGAGTGATAATATTTTCCTACCTCACAGGTCTTGCAAGAATTCAGTGAGTTAATTATTGCATGTGAAGTATTTGGCATAATGCTTGCCTTGTAGCTGATGCTACTAAATGTTACTCTTTACATTCGCTGATACCTTTCTCAGCTTAATCCACAAGACAAAATATTTTCTTTTTCTTTTTTCTCTTCCTTCCTTCCTTCCTTCCTTTCTTTCTTTCTTTCTTTCTTTCTTTCTTTCTTTCTTTCTTTCTTCTGGATTTGAAACAGAGTCTCACTCTGTGGCTCAAACTGTCCTGGAACTTCCTATGTAACCCTGACTGGCTTTGAACTCTGCAATCTCCTGAGTATCAGCCTTATAGATGTGAGTCACCACACAGGATTCTACAACAGACCCCCAGTCCTTCAGGAATAGCTTCCTTCTGATCGGTATTTACAGAGTTAATGAGTCGATGGTGCCTGTAGACAAAGGGTGTGATGTTAGGGCTGGTGGTGTACTGCTGGGTAGGACTGTGGGTGTTTTGTTGATCCAAGTTGCGAAAAAAACGCTGCTTGATTCACTTTGTTTCCTTTGTGGATCTGGTGCCTGGAACTAGCATAGCTCCTTCTCCTTTTCTACTCGGTGGATGCACTGTCCAATGTGATGTTACAGAATCACGAATAACCCAAGAGACCAATTTATCGGGAGCGCTCAGTCACTTCCTGAAACTGGGCTCTTGGAAGTATATCCCACAGACTAGTAGATACAGATGACAAAGGGCTGGAGATGGAGTGTGTGGTGGTGGAAGCCAGTGGGAGATGGTGGAGTTCAGAAGCCAGTGCCCAGGTCCTTTCAGTCTGGGTTTTATGAGACCAATGCTATCTTAGGTGGAAACCTGCTTTGGTTTTTCTCCTTTTGTTCTCTAGGTCTGGTCCTCCAATGTCATTAACCCTGCCCAGCAATTCCCAACTGCTAGGTCTATTCCTCCTTCTCCTGCCCTTCTCCCTTTTCTTTCCTATTTTGTTAGTCCATCATCAATTAGACACATGTTGTGTGTCTAGTCTTGCTTTAGATTAAGTTGTGAATAGAACATCTTCTTTGGTTTCATGAAATTTGCTAGCAAATGTTTTAAAACTACACAGGTAATTAATTTTAATATTTGTAAGTTCAATGAAGGAGAAGTTTATGGGATATGAGAGTTGGTATCAGAGAATCTAACTTTTTTTCTGATGGATTAGAAAGAAAAAAATGGCACTTTCAGCACGGTATCTGAGCTTGGAGTGGAAGAGGGAGTAGTTAGGTGTTGGGGGATCTTATTATCAGAGAAATTATAGATTATAGAAAAGCCCCGAGGAGACAGGCAAAGGGACCAGGTCACAGAAAGTGTGGGGAGAGGAGCTGATGGTGACCAAAAAAGGGATTTCTTCTCTCTTTCTCAGAGACGTGGTTTAAAGGAATTTGGACACTGTGTTGGTTGTTTTCTTAAAGTCATACCACAGTACAGCTTGTATCCCAGACAGCCATCCAAATGACTTATACCACCTCTACTTTTAGGCTCTGTTTGAAATCCCACCCAGCTTTATGAAACCATAAGCCACATACAATACTGTTTTGCAAAGTTAAAAATTTTATATACTTATTACGTACTCTGCAACTTTGCAACTTACTTTTCTCAAAAAACTTAATTTTTGAAATTTTATAAATTTTGGTATATCAGATTATTTGTTTACACACATAACTAGGTAGGTAGGTAGAAAGATAGATAATGTGTATATAATATTTTTAGACATGCTTTCATTATGTAGCCTAGGCCAGGCTTGGACATCCTGCCTTAGCCTCTCAAATAGCTGTGCAGACCACCATATCTTGGTCAGGCTATTTGTTTTTGACATGTACATTGAATTGTACACATACATACATACATATAGGTATATTTATGCAGTGTGCTTAGAAATTAAATCTAAACTCCTTGCATGTTACACAACTACTCACACTCTACATCTTTAGCCCAAACTTTCATATTTATGTGTATGAATATAGCACAAATACATTAAGTTATTTAGACATTTCCCACTAATAGACACAAAGATATTTTTTTTCTGATCTAGACAATGCTCCTATAAAAATTCTTTTTTGAAACTTTCTGGTACTAAGGGTTAAATGTAGGGCTACCCACGTGATGAGCACGCACTACCATGGCACTACACCCTGGCCCTGCAGGAATTGTCCAATGCCAATCAGCAGGAGTATTCTAAGAAAATTCCCAGAAGGAAAATTGCAAGGTACAATGGGATGCACAATTTCTAGCAAACCATCTTTCATGGTCCCATTGTTAATCTTGTTAATATACAACAAGCACCATGACAGTGATAATTTTTAATAATTCTGTGGTTTTCTTTTTAAAATAGTCTTCCATGGGAATTAAAGCTTGCTTGACAAAGATTTAATTTTCCTTCCCTTTGTCCCGTGTCCACTCACTAAGGTTTTCTGTGTCCACTCACTAAGGTTTTCTGTGTACTTATTTTATCATATGTCCGTGTGGAAACAGTAACTTCTCCAGGCCAGTGATGGTCACTCTGCTAACATCTGCTTATGATGTTAGGTTGTTTTATCTTCACTTTTTGATCAAGAGTAATTTTAAAGATTAATCAAGTTAAGATCAAACAAATATACATTACCCATGAAAAACAGTTTTAGAATATTTTCCCCTAAAAAATTTAAGTCTGACTTATTATTTAGGTTTTTGAGCTAGGATTTATTTTTGTGCATGTAGTTTCATTCTTTTCTATTGATTTTGTTATATTGTTTTGCCTCGTATTAAACTTTCTGTCATGTTTCTTTTTAGAAATATAATATATATCACATACTGTTTTTTCTTTCAATTAAAATTCCCAATGTTGTATTACTCTAGATATTCTCATGACAGTAGTATATAGGAGTGATTTTAGAGATGTTGAGGCATGTGTATGTGTGTGTATGTGTATGTATGTATGTGTCTGTCTGTCTGTCTACACAAATGCAATTGTGTAGACAACCTTGGGTTGGTTGTGAGGACAACCTTGGGTATTAGTCCTGAAGAACTACCCACTTTGATTTTTAGAGAGGGTCTCTCTCTGGGACCTGGGTTCATCTGATCAGGCCAAGTTGACTGGGTTTTGAGCCTCAAGGATTCCTCTCTTCCTTCTCAGTGTTGAAATTATAAATGCAGTTTATTTCACTGGCTTCTTACACGGTACCGGTGATTGAATACAGTACTTGTGTTGGCTAGGCAAGTCCTTTACCAATGGCCACCTCTGTAACCCCAATGGGTGATTTTTACTTACAAAATAACTTCTTTTAATAAAAGGGTGACTCCATTCATACTTACTTATTGATACTTTGAATTTTGTCTACTACCCACTTTACTGAGTTTCTTCTGTTCTAGTTGAAGTTGTAACAAGTTTGCAGACTGTCTCTGATCGGCAGTGATTTAGAAGTACTAGTTGAAGTTGTAACAAGTTTGCAGATTGTCTCTGATTCTCAGTGATTCAGAAGTACTTGTTGAAGTTGTAACAAGTTTGCAGATTGTCTCTGATCGTCAATGATTCAGAAGTAGTGTTAGTTACTCTTCTATTGTAACCAAATACTTGAAAAGAGGCAACAATTTAGGGAGAAACTCCCAGGAGACTCAGTCTGTCTTAGGGGAAAGGCATGGTAGTGGGAGATTGGTTGGTCACATCGAACCCCTAATCAGGAAACAGAGAGCAGACAGGAAGTGGGGCCTGTGCATAAAACCTCAAGGTCCACCTCAGTGTCTAATTTACCCCAACAAAGTTCCACTTACTACAGGGTCCACAGCCTTTCTAAACAGCGTCACCAACTGGAGACCAAGTGTTTAAACACGAGTCTGTGAGGAACTTTTCTCATTCATGCCACAGAAGCTTCACATTGGATTTTCATTTCACCCTATCACTTAGTCTTAAACTTTACTTTATGGAAAGAGAAAGAGAGAGAGAGAAAGAGAGAGAGAGAGAGAGAGAGAGAGAGAGAGAGAGCGAGAGAGAGAGAGCGCATTCACACATTTCTGCAGAGGCCAGGGGACAACTTTGTGGACCTGATTCTAACCTTTATGTAGATTCTAGGAATGGAACACAAATTGTCAAGTTTGTGCGGCAAGCACCTTTACCCACTGAGCCATCTCACCAGCTCTCCCAACCATTTGTTCTTTAAAACAAAACAAAACAAAACAAATAACAAAAACCAAAAAACGAAAACAAAAAAACCCATAGTATTTAGTTTTAATGAAGTATATGTGTGTGTGTCTTGGAACTGAACTTAGGTTCAAAACAAAAATCTAACTAACACAAAGGAAGGCAGACCACCAAGCCAGCTTCTGCACAGCTCTCCACTCTTCTGGGTCATGTGTGGGTGGATGACATTAATTATAAGCGGAATTTGGCGGATGTATGTGATTATGCCCACATGCATGAAGAGGCCGATCTCATGTATGATTCCTCTGTAAGGTCATCCATCTGGATCATGCTAAGATAGGTTTTTTCCGCTGAGCAGTGGTGCTGCACACCTTTAACCCCAGCACTTGGGAGGCAGAGGCAGACAGATCTCTATGAGTTTGAGACCAGCCTGGTCTATGAGAGCTAGCTCCAGGACAGACTCCAAAGCTACAGAGAAACTCTGCCTCGGAGAAGGAAAAAAAAAAAAAGAGGATTTTTTTTTTAATTGGCCTGGAATTCACCGGTCAGGCTAGACTGGGCACTGCCTCATCCAGCATTTTTCTGTAGGTTCTGGGTCTCAAACTTGAGTCTTCTTACTTGCAAAGCAGGTATTTTACAGACTGAGCCACACCCAGCTTTTTTTTGTGCTTTTCAACATCAGTATCTTTGTATATTTTCAATTTATCACTGTTATTTAAAAATATTTCACCCCTTTGTGTGGAAGTTGTTCTTTTACCTCATGGGCAAACACAAACTTTTGCAAAGGTCTTTCGAGACAACTCCACAGCTGTTTTCTCAAGGTGTATCTGATAGTGAACACTGGTTTGCTGGCTGCCTTCTTTTCTGCTATATTTCTTTCACTTTGCAGGTTCATTTTGAGCAGGCTTCTTTTGCTCTTGTTTTTCTGCTCTCTGTTTCCTTCTGTGTTCAGCTCTCCTAGTCCAGAGGTCTCTGGTCACCTCTGTCCAGTTTCTCAGGACACCTCCCTGCACTTAACCTGCGGGGCAGCAGGCTCAGGTTTCACAGGTTCAAACTGGCTTCTTCCTGTCAAGGAGACAATCATTCTTCTTTCTCTCTTCTGGACTTGGAGATTGCTAAAGCCCCAATCCCAGAGGGTGGATCCCTATGATTTGAATTTTGTTTATAATTGAGTATTAGAATTGGGGACAAGAGATGGACAGGGGATCTATTCCCACCTACAGTGTTGAAGTGAGGGGTGTGTGTGTGTGTGTGAGTGTGTGTGTGTACATATAAGGCAGAGAACAACTTTGGTTATTGTTCCTTAGGGCTCCTATCAGTCTTGTTTTCTGAGACAGGGCCTCTCCTTGGCCTGGAGCTAACAAATTAAGTTAGAATAGATTGGCAGTGAGACTCATCAATCCTCCTGTCTCCACCTCCCCAGTTAGGAAATTATAAATTCACTCCACCACACCCATCTATTTTGGAGTGAGTTCTGGGGTTTGAACTCATGTTTTCGAGCTTGCCTGACAAGCACTTAATTAACTGACCTAGATCCCTAGTTCAAAGTAGCAGTAGTTTTTATTCTCTGCCTCACTGTACTAAAACCAAAGGCATCCACAGCATTCTACCAGGACCAGCATCCAGGAGGCCCCTAGCTATGGCAGAGTCACAGAGTCTGTGTAGATTCCACTTCTGGTTTGTGGAGGGGCTTGAACCTTATTCAGCCTTTGGTGATTTGTCTGCTTTATTCATCTTTTATCTGTATTTGGACTGGAGATGGTACATCTACTGTTAGACTTTCTGTCACTTAACCAAGTTAGAGTTATCTGCGAAGAACCTCAAGGAGGAAATGCCTCCTCAGGACATCAGATTGTCTGTAAGCAAGTCCGTGGAGTCATTTCTTATTAAATAATGATTGATATGGGAGAGTCTAACTCACTGTGAGTATAGCCACCCCTGGGCAGGGTTATGTAAAAAAAGATAGCTGAGCAGAAATAGGGAGCAAGCCAGCAAGCAGCATTCTGTCATGGTCTCTGCTTCAATTTCTACTTCCAGGTTCCTGCATTGAGTTCTTGTCCTGACTTCTTTCACAGTGGATTGTGACCTGGTAGTATAAGATAAAATCATCTTTTCTTCCCCAACTTGCCTTTGGTCATGGTGTTTTACTGCAACAAGTAAAAATAAGTATTGTATATTAAATAGGAATATATGTGTAAAATGCTTTTTCTTTGTCTGACTCAGATGTTCCTTTTGGGGGCAGGTAATTAGTTAACTCATAGGCCGATGATTTTTGACCTGCAATTAAAGCTGGTGTAAACCACAGCTTGCTGACATAACTTGTATGCTGCTTCTAGGAATGTTTGGGTCTGTCAGATGAGGATGAGGTGGGGTGTGTCTTCCAGACATCCACACACTGGCTTGACACATGCCACAACACCACCACTGTCCCGGATGCCCTACTTTCCTGTGCTCATATTTCTTTGCTTCTTGCAGTGTTCACTCCTTTGTTCAATGAGACAAGGTTTGTGCAGTCCATGCTGGCCTTCGAATCACTATGTATCTAAAGATGTCCTTGAACTTCTGATTCTACCAACTCCACTTTCTGATTTTTGGGATAACAGGTATACAATACCACAGCTTCCCTTATGGTGTGCTGGATATCAAAGTTGCTGCTTCATGCATTCTAGGCAAACACTCTGACTGAACCTTAGCCATACCTCTTCACTCATTTTTAAATATTTCTCCAACATTATCCATCTTTGCTAATATTCCTATCATTAACTGTCTGATGTCATTGGAGTGCTAGGTATGTGTTTAGGAGCTCATCTGGACAACATCATACTGGACAAGGTCATTCATGGGAGGGTCTCTGGAGCAGCTGGGTTCGATTTTCTGATGACATAGGGGTTTAGAAAGACTTCTCTCCCAGACCCTCCTCTCCACTTCCTTTGCTGTCGAAGGCCAAGTGATTTTCTTACTGCTGGGAAAGTCAGGGAAACTAAAAGAATGTGAACAGAAACTTCCTGGGTCTCCTTTTTAAATTCTTATGCTTACTAGAGTCACAGAGCCTCCGTTTGGGGATATATGTAATGGATAATATCTTCCTCTTTTAATCCAATACATGACTTCCTGTCCAGTTGTTCCCCCGGGGAGTGTATGGCATAAGAACTCCATCTCAGCTCAGGGACTTCAAAGCAAATGAAACTGATTCATCTTGGGAGCAGGACACTGAGGAGATCTGTATACTGGGGTAGGATTAACCAGAGCACTGGACCCAGGCTATTTTCACCTGTCCGTAGATCCTGAGAGGGTGAATCAAGTTTAAGAAAAAAAGTTTTGGAGAAAATTGGCATTATAGTGTATAGACTAACTCATGATGTCCCAAACCTTTACCAGATTTAAGTGGGCTAGGAAAGACTTAGTCAAGCAGCAGTATCCATTTACAAAGTCCCCTTATGTGCCATCGTCTGCAATCACCAGAGGGCCCTCAGAAGGAAGTGAGGACACATGCTGACATCTCATTTCCAAAAAATTGAGAATATATAGTTTAGTGAGGGGTTCAGAGTCACAGAGCTCATGTGTATGTGTGTGAATGTGTGAGAGTCTGTGTGTATATGTGTGTGTGTAGCCTTTGCTCCCCAGTGTCTCTCTGATAGATCCCATATTTTAGACAGGCTTAGGAAAGCTACTTCTGGAAGTATTTGGTGAGTGACAACAGTTCCAATTTTTCTTCACATGAAATCTGAGCAAACCATTTAGTAAAAATCAGATGTTCAAGTTCAAAGAGCCACATCACCACCACCTCTGAGTCTTTGTGGTCAGGCTACAGTGTTGTCTAGTCCACAGCTTCCTTGGCTCTGAAGTGTGACTTCATATAAAATAGTGTAGCTGACTATGGAAGCTGGAAAAATTTGGCAACAGTGAAGGGCTTTTGAGCAGCAGAAAGACCAAAAATTAACTCAGAATCAAATGTGTAAGGAATCCAAGGTGTTTCTGACAGGGCCCACCTATGTTGCCCCTTGTGACATCACTCCAGCCACCGTTCTGAACTTACAATAAGGACATCAGCACTAGACACAGCCGCTTCACACAATGCAGTGATCGGTGATGCCAGAACCTTTCAGGTGAGCCACAGTCTCTTGTCAATACACAGATGAATAGAAATGGGTTAGTTTAAGGTATAAGAGCTAGCTAGAAATATACCTAAGCTTTTGGCCAAGGAGTGTTGTAATTATTATAGTTTCTCTGTGATTATTTGGGTCTGGGCGGCCAGGAAATGAAGGAGCAGTCTCTGACTACACACACATTGCAGATTTTCCCCCCAAAGGGGCACAGGGTGTATGAAGGGAAATGGAGAACAATGGGGAGAGAAATCTATGTGGAGAGACAGGTTAGGGTAGAGGGGGATAAATAATGGCAAGGACATTTGGAAAGGCCATATGGGAACCTATTTTATAAAAGGAGCTAAGTTGAAGTTAACCTATCCAAGAATAATGCTCTTCCCAGATAAGAAGGCCAGTGTTGGGTGAGGGACACTGCTGCTTGGGTTGTTGTAAGGGGTGTCTAAGAGATCCCCTCAAACAATACAGGCCATTGCCATTGTTACCATAATTTAATTGTATGATCCTGTGCTGAAGACACCACCTACTTTGGTCACAGAAAATGGAGAAATTGGTATTGACTAGGAGGTTTCCTTTCTAATTTCAGATTGCTAGAAGGTGCTATGCAGGCTCCTGAGGGGTGGTCGTCACCAACAGTCTAACCCAACTGGAAATGCCGTGAGCTACAATAGTGACTAATGTGACAGTAGTAGATAAAGTGTGGCCTCAATGTTATAGGGGCGATAACTGCTTCTCATTGGATTTTAGCTACACTCTGCAAAAGGAAGGACATGCCCGATAATTTAAATATGGCCAGGAACCTACAGTTTGGGAGGCCCCAGGCCCCAGGAGTGATCCCAATACTGTTATTTAACTAAACAGACATAGTTATCAAACTGTGTCTCTATACCCAAGTTAGTGAAGCTCTTGAACCGTGTAAGAGAGGCTTCTCTGTTCAGTAGACAGCAGAAACTCACAGGAAATCAACGTGCAGAGAGTAAATGCCAGTAGAATGCTGAGTCATAAATGGGCCATCTCTAGCACCACCCCATCCAGTGCTCAGGGACCATTGAGGAATGAGGAGGTCAGTGTGACACCCAGAGACTACGGAGGAGTAGAGGGACACAGTGTCTTTTATGCATGACATGACTGCACTCAGAACAGCTTTTGTTGCTTGCACGAGACCTACACTTGAACAAGCCAATCAACATTCTAACACAGAATGGAAGGGAGCCTCATATGCCTCCACCCCTCACTGAGGAATTGTTGTGGAACATTAATTGAAGATGTCTTACATTCATTTATGATGAAGAATATTTGCTTAATGATGAAAAGACAGGTTACACTTGTTTGATTAAATAAAATTAATATGGGATCAGGAGGCTCAATCAGCAACTAGCTGACAGGAAGTGGTAGGGAGGAACCGTGTGTAGTTAGGGTTCTTAAGTGGGGGCAGATAAGAAGAATGCCCTGTTTTGGGGGAGACTCTAGCTAGGAGAGAAGGTTAGCTACTTGCTAGTCAGCCTCTCTGAGTGAGCAGAATTTCACTTCAACCTTTGAATCCTGAGTACTATAGAGGGATAGAAATCTTGATAAAAATTGCCTTTAGCTGCTATAATGGAGCCAGTTTCTGAGGGAACAGAATTCCCAACTGGTTATGACCAGTGTGGCCGAACCATTACTGATAGCTGTAGAGTTGTAATTGCCAATTAGGACAACAGTTGCGTAAGGGAAAGCTACTGAATTTAATGAAAAACAGCAAGGGGCTGCTGACAGCTCATGGCTTCTGAATGAGGGAGAGCCAGTTCTGTCTAAGTGTGTGGTTTCCTATAGGTTGACCACGTTCCAATGGATGACTGCATCCCATGATTGCACACGCACAGCCATGATGAGTCTGTGGGTGGCACAAATTGGACTTGGTGAGTATAAAAACATAGTAAGAGAGGACGCCAAGTTTGTGGGGAGTGTTGAGGTGGGGGTAGATATGGGATGGGTTAGGGGGAAGGATGGTAGTGAATATAAATAAATGGTAGTAGATAATAAGGAAATAGAAGCAAAATACATTACATGCATGTCTGGTATTCTCGAAGAATTTTTAAAAGATTCTAATAAAAAAGAATAGGGTATTTCCTGATGGTTGAGCATATTGAACATTGTTTCATGGATTTGTTGGTTATTTGTACTTCTTTTGAAAGCCATACACTCGGTTCATTTCCCATATTTTTAATTGGATGGATGGGAGGGGTAATTATTTATATTATTTATTTGAGTTCTTAGAATGACTACTAGCAGAAAACAACTAATAGCAAATGTTGGTGAGGAGATAGGGAAGAGAAACACTTGCACCATTGTGGTGAAAACATAAATTAGTTGCAACCCTATGAAAATCAAGATTTCTTACAAAGCTAAACCTGAACTGCCGTATGAGCAAGCTTTAGTATTCCTGTTACATACCCAAAGAAGTGTGAGTAGGCATACCACAGAGATCTTAGCTTAACAGTGTCTAATGCAACACTAGTTACAGCAGCTAAGATAGAGAACCAGCCTAGATGTCCATCAACAGATGAATGGTTAGAAAAAATGTGGTACATTTACACAATGGAGTTTTATTCATCCATAATGAAGAAAGAATTTGTGTCAATTTCAAGAAAGTGGATGGGCTAGAGAGCATCATGGTAAATGAAAGATACCAGATTCAGAAAGAAAGACATTGCATTTTTATCTAGATTTAAATACATGCATATATATTTAATGCTAGACAGAACTAACTCTCTCTCATTCAGAAGTCATGACAGACAGAACTAACTCTCTCTTATTCAGAAGTCATGAGCTGTCAGTAGCTCCTTGTTGTTTTTCATTGAATTCAGAAACTGCCCCTTAAGCAACTGCTGTCCTAATCGGCAATTGCAACTCTGCAGCTACCAGTAGTGGTGTGGCTGCACTGGCCATAACCAAGCAGGAAGCTTGTTCTCTCAGACACAGGCTCTAAATGTGTGTGTGTGTGTGTGTATTATAATATATATATTACTAAATATATATATAAATAAATCTTTAGTAATATATATATTACTAAAGATGAATTGTGGATAAGGGGAGGAGACAGTAGAGGATGCTGGGGCAAGAGATAGTAATGGAGGAATATGAGCCAAGTACATGATGTATATGAAGACATCAGGATGAAGAAATTACTTCATTGCTACTTTTGAAACAAGAACTGGATGCTTATAATGTCAAATAACTGAGAGTCTGAAGGTAGAAATCATGCAAGGAGATGAGTTGCTAACAGATGGAAGGAAGAACAGGCAGAGTAGGGACTGCTCTGAGGAAGACTGCCTTCCTCACAGCACCGTAGAGCTACATCTGGGGGTGGAGGAGAGAAAGGGAGGAAGAGAGAGGAGAGGACAAAGAACACACAATGTACACCCTTGAGTCCAGGCTGATTGCTCAGATTAAGCTCTCATCAGCCCCAGAATGAAGGGCCTTGTCAAAGGAATGTTTATCGGTTTGGGCTAATCTGGAGTGGCCTTTGGAACTGGAAGGGAGCAGGACAGAGTTTCTACAAAAACCAGATGGCACCTCAGTTCCAGATGCATTAGATAAAGGGATACATGACAGTGGGACAGGCAGAATTAAAAGAGCCGTGTGTGTGTGTGTGAAAAAGGTAAAGCTACCTCCCGGCACTGTGGAAAGCTGTCCAATCCGGAATCTGAGGCTTACCACAAGCTGGGAACAGTGGCACTGAACTGTGTACAGGTTCACACTTCCGGGAAAGAAATCCTAAAAGAGTGTTGAGCAGAGGTATATAAAACAAAACGTGAAATGTAATTTTACTTGGACATTAGAATCTAATCATGATATTTTTGAATAATAAAAAATGAGGTGCAAGTCAAGGTATCAGACATTGCTGTTACAATCATTCATACTAACTTCAACTTGAGGCTTTGCTGCTCCCTCAACCCCGACCCAAAAGTGAACGGAGAGTTGGCCACTTTCACTTCAGCAAAACACTTGACACAAATACTGCATAAAAAGGAGAGGCCTGCTTTATGGTTCAGCTTCAGCCTGTGGTCGGTTGGCTCCATAAGGAACACACTGGGGAGGAACTGTTCATCTCCTGGTCGGTGGGGAAGCAGAGAAAAAGAAAGGTTCTTGGGTCCCATCATCCCCTCCTGGGCCACACCCCAGTGGACTACAAGTCTCTACTCCCCAGGTTTTTTCCTGGTTTCTAGCACTGTGTGAGGACCGAGGGACAGTCAGACAAAGTGCAGCAAAGACCGAGTCAGTTCTGACATCCACAGTTGCTAAGAGGAGCAAATCGGGCTTCTGTGTGGCTGGCTTCACAACATCTTCCTGTCTGCTATCTTTTCCACAGTGGTTATATGGTCTCGGTTCCCTACACAAGCTACTCATGTGCCATCTTTGTTCTTGCTTTATGCATGGGGACAATTCTCTGAGGATTAATCTTGATTGATAACTTGATGTGATTCATAATCATCGTAAAACAAACCTCTGAGCACACTTATGGAGGAGTTTCTAGAATGGGTTTGTTGAGGTGGGCCGATCCACCCTGAAACTTGACAGTAACATCCCATAGGTTGGGGCACTAAACTAAATAAAAAGGAGAAAGAGAACTGAGCTGTGGACACAATGGACCAGCTGCCTTATGTTCTTGCCATTGTGTGTTCCCTACCATGATGGGATGACCTGGAACCACAGGCCAAAGTTAACCATAGCTTCTTAAATTGCTTTTGTCTAGTAGTTTGTCATGGTGATAGGACAAATAACTACTGCCTTCTCTTAGAGGCTTGCTAGTCATCACATTTATTTTGAAACTAGTCCAGAAGTCCTGTCCCATTTCAGAGTAAAATTCAGAACAAGGGGCAAGAGCAAAAATATTTAGCTTTAATAAACAGAAGAAAGGGAACTTCCAAAACCAGGGTTCCAGCGATCCAGAAACGCAGGGAACAAAAAAGGGCAGAGGCAAGCACACCTGGATTTTTATTTGTTTTCTTTGGCCCCAGGGGGACACACCCTAAACAGAATGTGATTGGCTGAGCTTCCCCATCTTCAAGTGGTTCCAACTCTGACATATTTAAATGAGGCCACTCCCCTACTCCTCCACTCTCCATACATATGCATAACTATTCCAAGCGCACTGTGATTGGCAGTTTTAGTATCAGTGGTCCCGGTGCAGTAATAAATCTGCAGAGAGCTGCATAGTACATTTGCATAATTGCACAAATTAGAGATGCCTTGGAATGAAAGCTTTCCTGGTGATTTTTCTCCACACTTTGATTTGCTAGTTACATAATTATGACCACTCCCGCAGCGTGGAAGATCTCCTGTCCCTGGGCCCTGTGCAGTGAAGAACTGGACCGCTGCTGTCTGGAAATGTTTTCAGGATGCTCCCGAAAAGGGAGACTCCAGGGGTTTGACTGAGAGGGTGGGAGGTAGGTAACTAGGCCTGCTGTGCCAAGAGCTTCATCAATCCAGGTGACTCCAAGTGAGTGGGATTGCCCTCTCTCTGTGTAATACTCACCCCGAAGTCCCAAAACTCTTAGATTAAGGTCATTCTTGAGCCACCGTGTTTATTACACAACTAGTCTTCCCCTCTCTGTGATCATAAAATGTCCTTTAAAGCTCCCTCATTGATAGGCCCTGGGTTTGAACTTCATCACTGAAAACAAAAAACAAAAAACAAAAAAAAAAAAACAAAACAAGTCAAACAGAAAGCAAGGGCATGGGAAGAAGAGATGTTCTTGAAAGGGCTTGCTCTGAGCACTCCAGCTGGCTGATTAGTTGAACATTTGACTCCATTTAGGTTAAGGAATAGCGCCATTCTTTTTTCTGAAGTGTGATGCGGGATTCCCCTCTGTATGCTGTGAATACCACTGGTTAATAAAGAAACTGTCCTGGACCTGCACAGGGAATAGAGGTAGGCAGGGAGAACTAAACTGAATGCTGGGAGAAAGAAGGAGGAGTTAGGGAGAAGCCATGGAGCCCTGCTGGAGACAGATGCCAGGAACTTTGCTCAGTAAGCCACAGCTTCATGGTGATGCACAGATTACTAGAAACAGGTTAAATTAAGATGTAAGAGTTAGCCAGTAAGAAACTAGAGCTAATGGACCAACCAGTGATTTAATTAATAGAGTTTCTGTGTGATTATTTCAGGGCTGAGCAGCTGGGACAAACAAGTGGCTTTCTCACAACAGAAGTGTTGCCCGGTTTAGTCAAGGCAGCTCTCCCAAGAACCCACCCAAAGTCTTAGCTTTCACTGATATGTTGCCACTGACCAGCCATGGCCTTTAATTGGCCCTTGGTGACAAACTGGATTTCTCATTTGGCAAACCTGAAACTATACTGTTTGGCCCACAGACATCATGAATATTGTATTCTGATGTTCTAGGTGGCTAACTGGTGTGGGAAGTTTTTCTTTATATGTGTTGCTTTTATTGGTTTACTAGTAAAGAAGTTGCATCGGCCTATGACAGGGCAGAATAGAACAAGGCACGAATTACAAGCAGAGATAGAGGAGAAAAGTAGGCGGAGTCAAGAAGATGCCGTGTAGTTACCAGAAGAGAAAGCCACCAGTCGCCAGCCACCAGTTAGAACCTTACCAGTAGGCCCCAACCTCGTGGTGATTCACAGATCAGTAAAAAATTGGCTAATTTAAGATGCAAAAGTTACTTAATAAGAAGCCTAAGCTATTGATCAAGCAGTGTTGTAATTAATATAGTTTAGGTGATTATTTTGGGTCTTGGCAGATGGGAAACGAAAAAACAGCCTCCATCTACAGCTAACTCCATGATGACAATGAAAAGAACCTTAGGAATTGCAATGGCTCAGTGGATAAAGGCATTTGCTGCCAAGTCTAATGACCTGAGTTTGATCCTGGGAATTCATTAAGTGGAAAGTGAGGACCAAATCCACAAACCTATTCTCTGAACTCCTCACATGCACCATGGCATGTGTATACTTATGTGTGTACACACAGACACAACATACACACACATGCACATACACACATACATGCAAATACACATACAAATAAATAAATAAATACAAACATTCAAAGCTGAGCATGGTAGCTTACACCTGTTATCTCAACACTTGAGAGGCTAAAGTAGGGCAATTGCTGTAAGTTCAAGACCAGCCTGAATACATAGTGAGTTTCAAGCTACCCTGAACTACATGAGACCCTGTCTCCAAAACCAGCACTAGCAATGAACCCAAACAAACTAAAAATTATTTTGCACATTATAAAAAACTTTATATTTGTATAAATGCAGAAAATAATATAGTAAGAAGAGAATGTATTTTAGTCAGAGACTTTCTACTGTGTTCAAATTCAGGTCATTTTCGTAAATATATCCCAACTTACAAGCAAAACTGAAAAGGCAATACGTCAGTACAGATACTTGGTAGGTTGGTCTCCCCTACCCTGTTCTATTGTTTCTTATTTATCTATTTGTTTTAGTTAAATCTTATTATATAGGGTTATCTAAGGCCATTTTCATGCAAATGTGCAGTGTACTCTGGGTGTACCCCACATCTACCACTGTCCCTCCAACTTCACACTTCTCCCTAATTAGTCCTCTTTGTTCCCCAGCTTGCTTCATGCCATCTCTACTCTTACGATTTTATATATCTATAAAACCTAGAAACCACAGTTGAGCGGAAACATAATCTTTATCTTTCTCACTGCATTTACTGCAAGTTGCTTCATCTTGTTTCAGTAACAACAGCAAAAGCACAGAGGGAAGCATTTCTCAGAGATGGAGACCCTTAGGTTTAACTGTGCTTGCAGCTGATGGTGAACAGTAGCTTCTCAAAAGGCCTGAGGAGGAGAGGTAGGTCAACAAGCTAACCCCACCTCCTTGGGAACCACCACAAGGCTTGAGTACAATAGCCAGCTCCTCTGAATAGGATTCTCACTATAAGTCAACATCTGTGGTAAGTGAATTGATCACATATAAGACTCCCACTTTGGGCAGAGAGTAGTGTGTGCTTTCTGCTGTCTTTGGTCTTCTGCAAAGGAAGGAGAGAAAGGGAAAACAGACTGAACTATATTGATGTTATTACTATGTGTTTATTTACTTCTGAGGGCGGCTTTAGTACATCTGCTCTCTTGTTATTAGTAACTATTAAAGAGAAACTGGTCACTTCTCTCATTATGCTTGCCCTGGGTCTGATAGCTTCTGTGGATAATCAATATGCTTTTCTTCTTTTTAGCTAGATGCTGCACTGAGAGGAGTGAAGGCCACAAAAAGAATGGTTGATGGTATGGGTGAATGATTCAATCAGTTAAAGTGATATATGCTCTGGGTGCCAGTCAGCCAACCTACCAACCAGCAGCCAATGACTGATCAAACACCATAGCATTCTGAGCATCAAGAAAGTTCTCATTCAGAGTTTCATCCTCCGTGGGAAAATTGTTCTGGATGGAGGGCAGGTAGAATGAAGGGGTATAAATCACTCCTTGGGGCCAGGTGAGCTAAAGTGACACTCAGAAGAGAACAGCAGAAATCTCTTGTGCCAAGAGGTCGTGGCACGGTTTGTCAATCAAACAGTTTCTGACCCTAGAAAATGACAATGCCAAGCAGGCAGACCTTGGTGAGAACCATGGGTTTGTGAGTGTTGAGTTCTATGCAGGGATGAATCTGATCAGAGCTGACATGTCTGTTATGAAGTATCACTGGAAGAATTCCAGTCAGGGAAGGGCATGTCAAGGAGGCCTCCATGTTCAAGACCCTACAAGACGCACCTGTAGATGTATCTGTTGCCTGTAGCCTTGGGTCAAGCCTACCTATTTTCCTTCAGAGTGCAGGGCTTCTGGCTTCCAAGAAGGATTTATACATCACAGTTAGTGGTAACTTATTGAATAGCAGCTGGTTTCATTTGTTGGGTGGGATTGATGCAGGAGTGCCCACCGCCCAGTGCCCTGTGCCCAGTACATTTACTGCAGTGACCCTGCCCACCTTCTGTAGCTGCCTCTTGCTTTTGCAGTGCAGAAAACATTCACAGACGTAGACATTAGGAGCTATGTTCTCCCTTAGTCAGGGTTTTGGTTTGATAGATGCTTTATGCCTCATGTCAATGAAACAACAACAACAACAAACATTTCTCAATTTATTGTCTCTGCAGATTCTTCCCAGAGAAAACTTCGATATTTACAGAGACTTCCAGATAGTTCTCACTTGATCTAATTTTTAGCCAAGGGTTGCCATGCTATTTTATGAAAGTGTCAGTGAACACCCTTTGTATTCCCATAAGCAGACATTTCCTATGACCGCAGGGTGTACATTCTCTCTGGTTCCTACGTTTCCACTATAGGACATCCCTTCTGTTCCCTATGGACCCATAATGGAAACCTCTTTTGATGCCTATGACCTCATGACGGAATGATATGCTTTCTGGTCACCTATGGTCTCATTATGGGATGTCTTTTATCATACTATGATGGAATGTCCCTTCTTAGCCATCTATTGCCCTATTATGGGACATTCTCCTGGAGCCGCATGGTCTCACAATACTATGTCCCTGAGAGTCCCTTGTGGCCTCACAATGGGATGGGCCCTCTTGTTGGTCATGACTTACGACATAGTTTATGGCCCCATGAGCTAATGACATCTGAGCTTCCTATTAACAGTCCTGGCCTCACCATTTTTCTACTGCACATAATAGTATAGAACTCTTCACTTTCTACTTCAAGCTCTCCTTACTTGAAAACTTCAGCAGTAAGGAAAACCATCAAGAGGTTGCCTGAAACTGAAGGGAGAAGACAAAAGCAGAAGCCCCTCAAAGGGACGAAGGGTCACACAGCTCTAGAGTTCCTGGAGAAATGGGTGCTCTTGGCCTCTGTGGGAGCAGCTGATGTGGGCTCTCACCTTCACCTGGAAATTTGCATGTGATAGGTTCCTGCCTGGCTCTGTGTTGATTCTTCCTAGGAGTGGTTCTCAAATTTCAGTGGCATCACTCTTTCCTGGGGAGGGTTCCCATGCCTTACTCTCAAATATTCTACATCACAAAGTTGAGAACTTGAATTTTGTCAAATTTCCAGGTGACGCTGATCTGAAGACATCTTTGAGAATCACTGCTGTTGGCCGCTATCCCTTGCAGTCTCCCCTCAGTCTGTTTACTTAAGGAGTGGTCAAACATACATGACCTTGCAGTTAATTTTAACTCAATTTCATACTACCAACAACTGAAGAATTGCCAGTGCAGCACAGGCTAGGCTCTCCCCTACTGAACACACAGCTGTGAGTTCCTCTAGTCACCTGCAGTCCCTCTAGTCCCTCACTCCAACACCGCCATCACCAGAGAACTGTTTGTTTGTTGGAGTATAGTGGGGCACTTGTATGTTTGCACATTTGTGTAGAGACAAAGGATAAACCTCAAGTCTGGGTTCTTAGAACCCATCCACCTTTTGTTTTTGAGGCAGTGTCTCTCAATGGTTTGGAATCGACCAACTAGGCTAGGTTAGCCCTTGGGCAGTTAGCCCCAGGGATCTGCTTGTCTCTAACTTTCCAGCATTGGGATTACAAGCACACACACCACGCTCAGATTTAAATGTGGGTTTCTGGGGAGTGAACTCAGGTTCTAGTATTTGCCCAACAAACACTTCGCTGGCTGAGTCTTTTTTTTCCCCCAGCCCATTTGTTCTGTTTTGAACTAAGGCACCCTGCTTTTAGTGGCCAGTAGAGGAAGACAAACGGCGTGTTTTAGCATGTCAGCAATGGGAGTATTAGAAGCAATTTGGACCACTAAATAATCCCCAAACCCACGTCAGCTCAATATATTAGGCTCCCAGTAGGCTGTTCTAGAGCACATCCCTGAATCCTGAAAACAGATAGCAAAACAGCAGCTGTACAGGGAATGTTTATTTATTTAATCACTCATGCAAACACAGCGAGAAGGAGGCTGGATAATCACCAGGCCTGTCAACAAGACTGCTCCTGCAGAGACCTTGTCCTCATCTGAGCCCTCGCGGCTCTTCCTGTGCCTGCAAACAGTGGCAGGGTGGAAACAGAGGGAAACAGGAGAGAGGAAACGGTGTTGGGTTGCAAAACACGGATAGAACAATCAGCTTGGCCATTCCCAGGGCAAACAGGCCCCCCCCCCACCGGCCCCTCAGCTTGTGGGAGCATCCCTGGCACTTTTCGAAGAAGCCTTGGGTCCATCTTGCTCAGGGGAGGCTATTTACAGTTTTGCACAGTGGCTAGTCTTATGAGCTGGCTCTCTCATTTTTATGAGGGTTCCTGGGGTAAAGCAGTTACACAATCTTAGACTAGCACACCAACTGCAGGGAAGTACAAACACCATAAAGTAGGCCATCCAGACCCATAAAGCCAGCGACACCAAGCAGTCGTGATTTAAGTTCAGCTCTGGGCTGACCTGGCTCGTTACGATAAGATAGAGGAATGAATAGCGCCTGCACAGGGAGAGAGCTGGAGCGAGCTAGTGGGGAAATAAATAATTCATCCAGCTCTTTCCAGAAGCCAGGAGTTGAAGGGACAGAAATACTGTTATCAGAAAAAGGACCAAAAATTCAATTGCTGGGATGTTCTTTTAAATTACTTCTCAGACTTGTTGGTTGAAGGAAACGACACCACCTTCAGCTAAATATTTGGTCAGCAATCCATCATCAACACTTTTGGTGACAAACCAACTTTCCCCAGTGAACCTGTCAAGAAAGAGGTCCTGGGTGTGCTTGTGTTTACAAGCGTGGCTGCTAAGCCAGGGCTTCCGAGGGAGGATTGGTTAATTATGAACCAGGCTGCAGATCTTCAGTTCATCAGCAGGCTCAGTAGCTGGAGACTGCCCAGATCAGAGCCCGCTTGAAGGAAGTGAGAGGGGGACTTATTTACATTTAGAGTGGTGCTGGTTTCCTAATCACCTCAAACCATTTAAAAATTAACCCAACTCCCAGCAACTCTGCATTGCCAGCTTCCTGCTCTAGAGTGGGCCTGGCCATGACTTTATTCTTTGTTCCATTGCTAGGTCCTGGGAAATGTCTTTTGGGTTTGGTTTTGAGAATTTGTTGTTTGTTTGGTAAGCATCCCGACATAGCAGTTTTCTAAAGGCTTACTGTGAGAGCTAGTTACCACCGGGAATCTGGGGTATATGCACACTGGAGGCCGAAGCCCTTCTGAAACACTTTCCTTAATAGAAATATTTGAAAGTGTCACCAGTCACAGGTTGGTTGGTATTATGGGTTGGTACAGTTTGGACATTTGGTATCCCAGCCTGTGGTGTTATGGGAAGGCAATGGTACCTTCAGGAGGTGGAGTCTAGTGGAAGTTAAGTCATTGGCTGGACCTGAACCTCAGTATCTCTCTGCGTGTGTGTGTGTGTGTGTGTGTGTGTGTGTGTGTGTGTGTGTGTGTGTCCATTCTTGCTATGTGTGTTGTCCATGAAATGAATAGTTTCCCTTTGGCTACATGTTCTTACCATGATGTGCTGAGTAACCACACATGCAAAGAAACAAAGACACAGGGACAAGTGGCTGTGGGAGAAACCGGAAAAAAGAACCAAAATGAAACTTGGCCCTCATCGGTGGTGCGGGAGAATTGTTTGTATCTATCAATCATATTTTAAATAAATGCTGATTGGCCAGGCAGGAAGTATAGGCAGGAAAACCAGACAGGAAGTAGAGGTGATGCAATGAGAATAGGAGAATTCTGGGAAGCAGGAAGCTCCCTCCACCACTCCTGCCCAGATCACCGAAGAAGCAACATGTGAGTTGACAGCTGGAAAAGGTACTGAGCCACATGGCTAACACAGACAAGAATTATGGGTTATCGTAAGATGTAAGAATTAGTTAATAAGAAGACTGAGCTAATGGGTCAATCAGTTTATAATCTTATGGAGTCCTGTGTGTGATTTTCTTTGGGGCTTGCCGGCTGTGGGATACTGGGCGGGACAGAAACCCCAACAAGCCGGCTCTCATGTTACAGTCAGTTGTCTGAAGGTGTTTGCCACAGAGACAGCAAACTTCTTACCATGCAGTCAGGAACCCAGGCGGTCAGGAATGCAGTCAGGAACCCAGGCGGTCAGGAATGCAGTCAGGAACCCAGGCGGTCAGGAACTGCTTACATGGAACACCTGGTCAGTTTTAAGCAGACAGTAGCAGATAGTTTTGAGAAGACCTTTCTAGGTACCTGATACACACGATCAGAGTGGCTAATGGACATGTGTGTGCAAATGTGGCGCTTTCAGGAATATTTTATTTAATACACCGTCCAGTGTAAGTTAAACATTCTGTATCTACATCAGTTCTGAAATTTCATAGGCTAGGAAGAGGATTAATGGTAGTGTGTGATGGGTCACTAGGATAAAAGACATCCGCTAGTGAAGGTCTCACACTTCTGTACACATCTGATTTCACAGAAAGAAGAGAAAACACAAACTGTTTTTCTTAATACATTGCACTGTATATCTTTTATGAAATGTTGACAAGCAGTAGAAAGTGAGTCTTCATAAAATTGAATGATTTAACAAAAACATAATTTTAGTTTATTAAAACATTGTTTTCTTCTGCATAAATTTATGAATCAAATGAAACTGTGACAATTTGGTGGAATGTTTTAATGGATTCAGAAGAACATTGCTATATATGTGCTAATTGTGTGTACTGAGTGTTGAGTGTAAAATAAATATAAAAATTAAAAACCGCATTCACGAAAAAAAGAGAAAGTTTTCCAAGATGAACCTGCAATTTTTTTCATAGCTTTTAAATTTAGTAGAGAACAGCAAACTTTACTATTTAAATGTAAATGATGGTCTTTGTCTCCCTCAATGAATGGTTTTAAAGATTCATATTTTGTCAACTGAAAGAGTCAGTGTAACAGAAGATATTTTGATATGCACTAATTTAGCTGCATAAAAATTTTCAGTGCCTATTCTTTGTGTTTTAATTTTAAAAACTGAAATTATCCAAAATATCACCACCTTGAAACCATTACATTTTTTCTTTATGCCATAAGTGCCCATGTAAATCGTTCATGTTAAAACCTTTTGCAGAAGGGGTTAAGGAGCACAATGGACTGACCTGGGCTGTAAGCAGGAATGTCTTTTTTATTGGAACAGAAAGACAATGAGTTTGCATTTGAAGGACTTCAGTCCACTGGGTATGGAAACCATCACGTCCTGAATATGGGCGGCAGGAAGACGCTCACTCAGCTGCCATAGTTGAGAGTCGAGGCCAAGTTCTGAAGGTTTGAACTCTGCCCCAGAGATGCAGGGGTATCCCCTGCGGCAAACAACGGGACATTTGAGTTCCCGAAAATGGTCAGCAGGCAGGGACTTGGTTCTGTGTCTTCATCACAGGCAGAGAACTTGGGCTTCCCACACCCTCTGTACCAAGGATGCTAGAGGAAGATTGGCTGCTGAGTCTCTTGGGTTTTCCCATAACAAGACGTTCATCTCTTGAGGCTATCCTGGTGAGCCAAGCTGTACAGAAATTCATTCTAATTAAATATACAGGTCTCTGGGGGGAGATGCCTTCATTACAGGGGCTTGTTTCAAGGAATGTAGATATGTGCGTATCTATATTTCAGGGAGAGACACCAGACTCCGTTTGCAGCAGGCATGTGCACCGACATTCCCTTCCCCACTCTCGTCTTATGCCTTGCTATCTGGAGACTCGCACAGAACAAATCCCTTGGGACTGAACATACTTTCAAAGGTATGGAATGAAACCCTCTGCAGACTCCAGTGTCTTCCATCACGAGTTCTGCTCTCAGCTCGGTATAGCTTGAAATTGCAGGGACCATCTAACTAAGCACCTGCCCAATTAGGAGTTAATGAGTGCTTTCTGATGACAGAGATAATGAGCATTACAGCCACCCTGGAGAAGCACTATGCTTCCCCCCACTTTCAAATATAGGTCATATAAGAAAAGTGAAACAATGTGTCAGTGGACGCAAAGTGGCCTTCCTCTTGATTACTTTTAGAAATGAAAGATGATTATCTGAACTTAGGTGTCAAATCTGACATAAAAAGTTATACTCAAAATTCTAAGCTGACTCATTAAACAGACTCCGCTAAAGAGGTAAGGAGCTATTTCTAGAAGGTTCCAGAAGTATATTGGAAGCACTATTGTTTCTACTTCGGGTCTGCTCTATAGGAGAACTAATCACAGGTAACAAGTGGAGAGGCTGCTCATGTTAGGCTTGTTTTTTTTTTCCACTTTTATTTCAGGAAAAGTGTGGAAAAGAGAAGCATTGCTGCTTGACTCCTGGAGAGCAAGGCCACCTCTGAGTAAAGGATTTGGTTACTCTTGGTGGTTAGGCAGATAGTCAGGGGAAAGAGAGGGACTGCGTAAAAGCTATGTATATTAATGAGAGTATACATAGTAACTACTCAAAAGCAGATTCTGACATTGAAGATCAATGACATTGTGTTTAAACAATGTATATCTCAGGCCAGCTTCAAACTCCCTATATATAGGCAAGGATCAGCTTGACCTTCTAATAGTAATGTTCCACACCAAGTACTAGGAATACATGCCTGTGCCATCAGGCCAGGACTTCCTATATGTTAGGCAAGCATTCTACCAAATGAACCACATGGCAAACCCGCAATAATTACTTTTTAAATTTGTGCTTTATCAATTTTTTTTGTTTCAAATACAAAAGAACATATGGGAAAAATCTCCTGTCATGCAAGAAAAATAAAGTATTGCTATGGTGCTATGGTGATTCCCAAGGAACATGCTATGTGGTTTAAATGGAAATGACCCCCCATAAGCTCATATATTTAAACATTTGAGCTCCAGTAGGTAGAACTGTTTTGGAAGAATTAGGAGGTTTGGTCTTGTTGGAGAAAGTACATCACAGGGAGTGGCCTTTGTGCTTTCAGAAGCCCACACCACTGCTAGTTAATTTCTTTCTTTCTGCTCTGTGCTTGTGATCAAGTTCTCAGCTACTATGCCCTTGCCATGTCTGCTGCCATACTCCCTTCCATGATGATCATGGGCTTTAACTCTCTGAAACTATGAGCCCCAATAAACTTTTATTTAAAGTTGCCTTGCTCATGGTGTCTCTGCACAACAATAGAAAGGTAACTAGGGCAGGTGTTTGCGCCACTCCCTGTACTGGAGTGTTGAACTGTTGTTAGGGATAACTGGAGACCTTGTCTATATAAACAGTGTCACTTCAAATGGTGAGTCAGCATGACTTCTTCCTTAAGTTTCTGCTCGTTGGGTATTCAGTCACTGCAAGGAGAGAAGTAATGAGAGCAGATGTGCGGGGCTCGCGTGTGGTATAAAAGGGAACGACCTCTGGATCCACTGACAGGCATTTGTGTGCTCTGGACAAGAAAGATGAGCAAGAAGAACTTCAAATCTGGACAAAGATCTTCAAGTTTTACATACATATTTACATTACTTTTTAAAAATATTACTTTTTTCTGGATTATAGAATGTATTCTCTTTTTCTCAATTAATACAGTATGTTTAATTTTCTGTTGGTGGACACAGGTAGTCCCAGCCCTCCAGGATCTGAGGTGAGATGATAGTAATACATAACCAGACTCTGTCTCGAAACACCAAACAAACTCCAAAGAAAATCAAAAGTCAATTGAGCAAACAAACAAAATTTACCACTATTATAAAAGGGTATCTTGGAAGAATGTATGTTTCTAAAAAGTAATTCAAGACCAAAATAATCACTGTAAAATGGCTTTTTGGTGAATTAAGGGATGTAGCTTTTAACCAATCCTTCATGAGGTTATTGGATTTCCTTTAGTACATGGATGTTACATAAAGCACATTACATTCTACCATAGCATTCCACTGGCACATCTCTTCCTTCCCTTAGGTTGTGTGATTGGCAAATTTAAGTTGTACTCAGTAAGGCAAAGACTGAAAATGAACTCAGTTGATCCAAACATGAATATGACCATGAGGGTGTTTTAATAACAATGGTGACCCTGAGTATCATGGAGGTTTCGGCAGAGGAAATGTGATGGCATATGAACAATGGCCACATTTGCAACTTTGGCCACAACACACATATGACCAACATTCATAGGGCACTGGTGCTGAAAATGGTGGATTTGGAATCTTCCTTAGTCTCTGTGATAGTCAATCTCCATTGTTAACTTGACTGGATTTAGAATTGAGAAGATTGAGGCACATCTCTTAGTGTCTGTGAGGGTGATTTTAGGGAGCACTTAACTGTGGAAGGAGATTCACCTGGATGTGGGTGGTACCATCCCATGGGCTGCGGGCCTGGATGGAATGAAGAGGGAAGAAGAGAAGCCAGCTAAGTGTTGGCATTTCTGCCTCTCAGCTCCCTGGCCCCACTATGATGTGAGCGTCCATGCTCCAAAATGCAGCATTCATACTCCACTGTAATGGACTGAGTCCACTAAAACCTGGAGCTGCAACCAACCTTTACTCTGTTAGGCTGTTTGTATTGGGTGTTTTAGTCATAGCGAGGATCAAAATGAAAATAGTCGTGGGTTTGGCAGAGCATATCCTGTGTTGTCAGTAAAGGTTCTTAGCTTTATTAACAAAATAATTTAGTAATGAATTGGGAGAGCACGTAAAAATGATTTTTATTTGTGTTTGAGAGGAAAAACAACAGACCAGGCAAATACACACCAAGGAAAGGAAGCAGCCTTGAGGAATGAAGGACATTGCAAAAAAGTCAGTACATGGGCTTAGAGGGAACGGAGGAAGCAGCTTGAGTGTGAATTATCTTGACCACACACCTCCTTTTTGTGGTTGTTGTTGTTGCTGAAATAAGGTCTTCTTAACCAGGCTGTCTCACTAGGTAGCTGAAGATGATCTGGAATGTCTTTCTTTATGTGATGTGTGTGTGTGTGTGAGTGTGTGTGTGTGTGAATGTATGTCTCCCTGTGCTCTAGGTGGTGTGCATGTGGCGACATGGCCTCTCACTGGGACCCAGGACTCACTGATTAGTCTGACTGGACAAAGAGCATAGGGACTCTTCTCTCTGCATTTTCCAACACTGGAACTGCAACTGGAAAGCTGGCCATCAAGCTGGGGCCTCGCGCGCACAGCAAGCACGTTGCTGACTGTGCCATCTCCCCATCCTCATTGTCTTTTTTATTATTATTAAAATGTAATGTGAGAAGTAATTGCATAGTCAGATTTCTTATTGACTCAGTAGTAGAACTGATGAGTAACTGGAACTCTGCTGGAGCGAAATACTGGCTGCATACCATCCCAAAAGGAGGCTATGGTCTCCTCCTTGAGGCTAGGAAAATAGTCCAGTCACAAATCAAGACTTTATACCTGCTAGGCAAGCATTCAGCCAGCAGAGCTGTGTCTCTGGCCCTGACTGTTTTCAACTTAAACAAACTGATCTCCCTTTTTAGCTAAGGACATCTGTGTTTCCCGGTCCCTGAAACTATCAGAGGAGGTCAAATTTGGGACCAGAGAGTCAGGTAGTCTGGGCCCGACTCTGGTCTTCATGTATGGCTTGCCGAACAACTTCTGGAAACATTTCTATACTTTTAAAACCTTGTTCTCTCTCTCTCTCTCCTTTTTAAAGCTCTTAAACGGAGCTAAAACAAAACAAGCCTGTCTTTCCTGGGTTGTTGTATTTACAAACTATAAGGCTGATTGCCATCCATCGCTACACACACTCAGTTCTTGATGACTTGCTGGGGTTTGAGTTCTGGGGAGAGGTGATCACAGCTTCAAAGAGAATCAGGCCTAAATATCTGGTCATTAGCACGAAGGCCAAGGGTCCCCGGAACAGCTTCAGGTTAGCAAGCATAACGATCAAGCTTAGGAATCACTTGCTTCTCCTTATAACCCCTCAACCTCATGAAATACACGGCAGTTAACCACACAAAGAGGGCTCTTCCAGGGCCCCACAGCCCATCCCATGGGCGGGGATTGTTCCATTAAGATCATCAGTAATGATACACCAGTGGAAATCTGCTTATTCTGTGCAGACCCCTGGGTCCAGCATGCCTGCCTTGGGAACTCTCATTTCTCGTGTTCAGGTAAGATGCTTGACCACACAGGAAACACCACTGAGTCATATCAGAGAGCAACTTGAAAAACCCGAATTAGCCACTCAGGTAGCATAACCGGGCTCAGGTCAAAATTCCAGAAAACCCTAAAGCTGGTATTCTGACACTGAGATGGTTCTGACCGTGTGGAAAAAGCTCAGGCAGCCTTCTTGTACCTTGGGATGTCAAGCCATAGCACACAACATTGCCCTCTGTGCCATCCTGAAATCCGCTGGGTCAACACCGTATTCTTGTGAGATCATACCTGTTAGAGGCACGTACCCTCCCACTCCTTTATTACACTTACTAGAGAATTGTAATCAATACTTGCTTTAAAATAAAAATCAGTACAGCTGAGCACGCCAGTGTGCCTAATTGCCAATTAAGGAGGAAAATGCCAGAAGGCAGCACTGGCTCACTTTTGGAGGTAGGGACCCAGACATACAAAAGTCTGCTCTCACACACAAAAAAAAGTGTGATAAATATTCCCCGCAGGGGCGTAAAGAGCTCTTCAGGTTTAATGATAGGACAGTGCAGCAGGCGGAAGGGAGGCTGAGGTTGTAGGTTAGGGTCGTAATAGACGAGCCAGGCGGCGTGGAGCAGGACCAGTGTCCTGTTTTAGGAGGCATGTCCCAAATAGAGTGCTAGCCTTATTTCAGGGGGAAAAGTCCTTCAAGTTCACCCCACAATGGCCTCCCTCCGTGCAGCAGCTGTCTGTGGGAGGTATCAGAAGGCCTCACAACAAAGACATCTGGCCCAGTTTCGCCACGGTCTCACCTCAGTGTGAGTTGTACATCTTCCCCCTACTGTTTGTTTCTTCTCCTGCTCACTCTGCTTAAATGAAAACTCAACTTGGCAGAAACATTATGTTTCTATTCATCCTCCAGCATGCTGGGCACAGGGAGCACTCGCCATGCCTGTTAAAGGATAACGCAGTGACAATGAGGCAGAGACTGGGCACCATGGGTGCCATTTGCACAACCAGTGGGAAACAGGCATCTGAAAATTCATTTGAGCTTGGCAAACCACTCACCTTTGCCATTAAGTGGCTTCCAGAATACACAGTCTGCCATGACAGATTTGAATGGGGACATTATTCATGAGGCTGAAGTATGTATGTACAAATTGTAGCAAAATCCTGCTGGGGGAACAGGGAACAATGCTCAGATCAGCATTAGAGTGTGACACGTTCTACAGGCAGCTGGGTGCTGCTAGCATAATTATTATCCCTGGACCTCATCACCTGGGCCGGACTGCCAAGGGGGCGGCTGCTGCAGGAGGAAGGGAATGGCCAGCTGGACGCTGTCTTTTAAAGATGCACTGTGATGTCTGCTTATTCCTATCCTGGGGTGCAGATGGAGCTGGCTCCTGCTAGCCAAATCACAGGCAGAATGTGATGGTGCTGTCATTTAAGAGATACTCTGATCAGTTCTGAAAATAATAATGCTGCTGCTGCTGCTGCTGCTGCTGCGGAGAAGGAAGGATGCATCCTCCTATGCCTGTTTCCTGGGGAACAGAGAGGGCAATACAGTAGGATAGGTCCACAGCCCCTTAGAGTGAGCATTTCCAAGGCCTACTGTGTATGTAGAGTGAACATTCTTCAGGCCTAAGCAGGGTTCTAAACAGAAATATTGCACTGTCTTTGGTGACTTCAGGATAGTTTGCCACAAGACAGAAAGACAAACAACGAACAACATCAAACCAGGAGGGCGGGTGTATTCCCTAGAAGAACAAAATTGATAGACATTGATGTTACAAAGGGAAGATATTCAACTGGATATGGTTGAGGTGGTCTATCAATGTCTGTCTTCACACTGGACAGGCTGAGAACCTTGACTCTGTTGGACCAGTGAGGCTGGACATCTCAGCAGCACTGTCTACCTCTGAAGGCCTGGAGAACTCCTGGAGAGCCGTTGGTCTTCAGTCCACATTGGAAAACTGGAGAATGTGGATGTCAATGAAGGGCAGCCTCAGTAACTAGATGAATGCACCGACCCACGGGGGATGAAGGCCTGCAGACAGCTTTTCTTTCAGATTTCTTTATGTGTGAGCCTCCAAAGGAAGGTGCCACCCACTCTGGGGGAGGATCTACTCACTTGAGTTAGTGTTTCCTGGAAATGTGCTAACAGACTCATCCAGAGATGTGGTCTTAGTTGACTTCAGATCCGGTCAAGCTGGCAATCAGGATCAACTATGGCTGGGGAAATTCCTGTGGTGCAGACCAAGAACCACAGGATTCTAAAGACTGTGCCAAGAACCCACTTCCTTCTGTCCTCCTAAAGGGACTCGGAGCTCTGTAGACCCACAGGCCCCTCCCTCTGACAAATGGCCTTCCTTGGAGAACTTTAGGAGGGAGCAGGCAACAAGAATATATGGGATCCCAAAGAGAATGGGCTTTCTAGCTTAGGAAATGTTCGCAGGTTTGTTACTCATGAAGATGGGAAATATCTTCCATGTTGCCTTCTCTGCCAGGTTTCTGACTCTGGACCCTGTTAAACTATCTCGGGTCCAGTGTCTTACTGTCAATCACCCCCATGAGGGGAGGAGCCATGAAGTGCAGATAACCTAAGCCCTCAAAGCCTGGTTCTCCTCCATTGACTTGTTTATAGTACAAGTTCAGCTCAGCCTTCAACGGGTACTGAAAACCCTACACATTTGAATAGAGAGTCTTCTAGAATTTTCTAAACCTTTCTCATTCTTTTGGGGGTTTGTGGCCAAACTTTTGTGGTGGATATTTTTGTGTGTATTTTAAACATAAACAAAGATGGCTGGGGTTATAGTTCAGTTAGTAGATTGCCTGTTTAGCATGCAAAATACTCCTGGCTCAGTATCCAGCACTGCATAAGCTGGGTGTCGATTCTGTAATTCCAGCACTCAGGAAGTGGAGAGAGGCCATTCTTAGCTATATAATGAGTTTGAATCCAACCTAAGATACATGAAACTTTGTCTCAATTAGATAGATGAATAAATAAATATGAGGAAACCAAGACAAACAGAATTTTATGTTTAATTAACACAAGTTGAGACCTGAGCCCAGACTGGTAACTGGCAGCCCAGGGATGCTCCCTGGAAGGACTTGGAAGCTGTGAATCCACCATAGTGTGATCTGGTAGCAAGAGCTCAAATCTACCACTACTTAGCTGCTTTGCTGAAAAATGTGCACTTGTGGTTTTCAGTCTCTTGTCTATAAATGGGACTAATGCCACCAGCCTACTACCACAGGTACCCAGAGTATAAACCAGTACCTGTGACAATAGTAGGTTCATTGTGACACTCATGTAACTGACCCTGTGCTGAGCCTCAATGGGCACTGATTCATTTAATCATCTTGGTCCCCCTAGTGGGTATACCTAGTTACCTTTAGCGATGAAGAAAGTGAGGCACAGAAATTATTTCACAGTAGTAGAAAAAGCAGAGTGCATCTTTTCCCCTGGAACATGGAACTTCCTTTCAGACTGGAGTCTGACTCTGGTAAACAGTCACAAATCACCACCTTCCACTACTGGAGTCAGTGCTGTGGGGAGGTGGGATGCTGGGGTTTGGCCAACTTATGTGCCTTCTCTGCAAGGAGGGCAGAACACCATTCAGGACTTCACCCTGGCTTTCCATGGCTTCCAGACACAGCAAAAATGAAAAGCCTCTTGGTGTGAGCGCAATCTTAACCTGCTTCTTAAGCCTGAACCAGGGACTTGGGGGCTGTTTCTGAGATCACCCTGCTGGGGGAGGGACTGAGGATACAAGGGAAGAGGTAATGAGGGGAGGTGGAGTTAACAGTGGAGGGAGGATGTACGCTCATCTCTTACAGTTTTCCCAGAGGATAACACGATCCATGTCGGAGGACATCATTAAAGTTCATCTTCTGAGACTTCACCAGCTGTTTCAGCACTGTGATCGGCTGGCAACTGCAGGCTCACAGGGCCCCCTTGGCAGATGAGGAATTCAAAGTATGGTGAGGTCATGGGACTAGGCAGTACAAACTCAGCCCCGGGACCCCAAAGTATGCCTCCCTGCCGGAGCACGATTTATTTCCTTATTCTCTGATAAGCTTTAAGACGAGATATTGGGCATGACCTTTGCAATAAATCTATGTTTGAGTGTTGATTCCCTCCGTGGCCCCGGCTTAGGAGTGAGGGTCAGGAGTTCTTCTTTGCTAGTTTTGGCACCAATGCTAAGCCATTCTGGTGGAGGCCTTGTCATTTGCCTTGTAGTTTCCAGTCTCTTCCCTATGAAGCCCAGGCTTAATGATGCTTCCCTGCCTTCTGGGTATATAGTGAGGAGGGTTAATTAGACAATGTTTGCACGGGGCTTTGAAGATGAAAGCACTGTATAATTGGTATTAGATCTCATTTCTTCCAGAGACCAGGAATGCTTCTACTTCAGGGAGTTTCAACGTGTCTTCACTTGTACCATTCACTTTAGGATAACGCTTGTCAAGCACCAGGGAACTAATGATACCATGTAGAGAGCCAAAGAGAAAAATAAACAGCTCACACTAAGAACTACTTAGAACATCAGGAAGCAGCTGTCAGGGTGATGAGATGAGCCCACCCATCCAGCTGGGAACTGCCAGGAAGTGCTTCTTCCTATGATACAGTCTCCAGCCCAAGGGGACCTATGTCAAGAAAGGTCCAGACTGCAGAGTGCCATCCTAAATGGAAGAAGCAAGGGAGGGTGTTTTAAAAAGAACTGAGATGCAGGGCATGCTATGGGAGAAGAGCATGAAATGCCAATCAAATGGCTTTCTTGGACAGTCTGGTTGTCTCTGTCTTCCCTGCCTCTGGTGGTATTACAATCCATCAGTCTGCCCCTCAATGCCAAGCGCATCATGGTGAGCGCACAGCTTCTCAACCTTCTGTGCCTTCCTCTTGCTTAGTTTTCTCAAACATTTACTATGATCCTCAAGGCCCTTTATCTCTTGTTGATTTTTACTTTTCATTCTTACACTGACCTCTCCGGAACCCTCTCCTCGAGAAGCTCTTGTAACTCCATCACACACAGACTAAGAAGCCTTTACTGCCCACAGGACCAGTTTCCCACACAAATCAATGGCATCCAACAACTTTTACTTGGGTAAATTCTTGAGGCCCAAACTCTTGTGAAATTCTGAAATGATCTTTGCCTGTTCATGTGAACACTTGGACCCCAGCTGCTGGTACTGTTATGGGAGGTTGTGGGGTGTTCTGGATGGATGGTCACTGAGTCTCTGGGGTGGACCAGGAGGGTTTTCACTTGGTCTCATTTCCTGACCCCTCTCTACTTTTTGATCCACCAGCATGTGAGATGCTGGCTCCTATTGCTACAGTTCAAACCTTTCTAAGTCACCACACATTCTCATAGGCACAATGGGTTGCACCTTCTGAACATAAGCCAAATTAAACTTCTGCCCTGTTACTGGAATTGTTAGGGTCAGAGTCCGGGTCCTGGCAGCCCTAACAAGCTAGGGTTAGCCTCTCAGTCTCCATGGGCTAATTAATTAGACAAGCAACAGCAGAAAGGAGAAAGATTTATTCAGTATGGCCACTTTGGGAAGAGGAACAAATAAAGAGTTCCAGCAACTCACACCCGCGGTCTATCTTTTTGATACTGACGTGAGGTTTAAGTTTAAATAGAGGGCAAGAGGTGAGCCTGTCTACACAGTCCCGGTCAAGATGCCCAGCCTATCCTTAAGGAATCATTGTCTCAGCTCCCACAAGGTGGCCTAACAAACTGTCAGTATGAGAAATCACTTCTTGGGAGACAAGTTTCCCCTCTAGCTGGCATCATCATTGGGTTTCGGCCTTTTTTCCTTCTCCCAGGAAGAGATTCCTAAGAAATTCCAGTTCCTTGGTGTCTGCTGTCTGTTAGCCAAAGGGGAAGAATAAGTGGCTCTCGTCTTGATTTCAGGCAAACCCTCTCTAGTTGTTTTCTACTGGACATCTCATGACAGCAATAAGGAAAGTAAATAACACCCCACTAAAGGTTCTGTTCTCCTCCTTTAAGAATGAGAAGTCGTGTCCAGTGGGAGGAATTTTTACATGCAAATGACATAGACCATCTCTGAGACTTAAGAGGATCTGAATTTTACTGGGGAGGGGGGCAATCTGAAAGTGAGAGGAGATTGAGCGATGTCATTCAGAGGGAGAAGCCTGGTCTAGGAGAGAGACAAAATAGGAGACTTTGTATGCAGCTGTGAAAACAGGGAGGAAGAAATTGGGAAGGCCAGCCTGCTACAGTTTGGTGTCTGGCATGGAGGTAGAGAGGGTGCAGGTAGAGGTGAGGAGAAAACTCATGGATTTGGGCATCTAGAGAGAGTGGCATCTAGAGAGAGCATGTCTAGTCCTATCTAGGCTGGCAGAGGAGCTATGGCTGCTCAGGTCGGTTCTCAGCAGCTTGAACAAAGTGAGGTGGGTGCCACTTTCTTCCCTGCTGAGAGAGTCATTAGAGCGAGCACAGCAGCACTGATCTGTAACTGCTGTGCACAGAAGACTGAGACAAGACTGTCCTGAGTTCAGGGTTAGCCTTGGCTGTGGAATGAGATTCTGTTTCAGGGAAATGCCTGTAAGTGCACCCGGGCTTGGTATCTTCACTTCTCAGTGTCTTCTGTAACTGATGCCAGTGGTGGAGCTGGGACCCGCCAGGTTTTAATTCCCTGGCTGTATTCTTGGTGCATTTTTTCAAAGCATCTTCTAGGTGCTTCTTGCTTTACATAAGTGGGTATGTCGCTATTTACTAAGGAATCTTTTCTTTCATAGCATCGACCTGCAGGCCTGTGGGGGAGGTGAAATGCTTTTATTTTTACCATTAGGCAGTGGGGATGGCTTCCTGGCCTATGTCTGGTGGAGTTAGAATATTGAATACCATTCCCTGGGGGTCAGCTGCCTAAATTCCCCTCTCCTCCCTGGTACAGCTGAGAGGTGAACTGTTTGTTCTTCCTCCAAACACCCGCGGATATCTGGAGAGGAGATGTTTTATATGCCAGTCACATTTAGGCTCCATTAGCTTTATTCTGTAGGGGGATACAGAAAAAGTCCAAGAGGAACCCTGACTATTTCTTCCACAGCCAGGACAACAGATGTGGCCATTTCTCTCTCAGTTAAAAACCCAGACTTGGTAAGCGAATTTGCTGGTCTGTGCTGGAGATCTCAGCAAATGTTTCATCCTGTGTCCTTGCAAAGAGCAAGAAATGACTGCTATGTTATTGTTGGAAGCTAAGAATTAAAAAAAATAGTGTAATGACAAGTTCTCAGGGCAAATAGCAATGCTGGTTCTTCATAATACATGTCTGTCTTATAAAAAAATTGGGCTGTCTAAAAATTAAAACACACAAACTTCTAACAGTCTCAGTTCAATTCAAATTACATTTCAAACCATCTCTCCTTTTACGACATTTCTAGCTACTAGAAATTCATGATTAATTCCTAAAGCATTGGCTAAGGATTACTAATGCAAACAGCTTTAGAAATAGTTTACTACTTGCAAAACATGGTACAAAATTATAGCTGATATTAGCTGCACCATGCAGACAACACATACACAAACACACAAACACACACATTCACACAAAGACACACCACACCCACACACAAACACACACATTCATACACAGACAGCACACCCACACCCACACACAAACACCCACACATCCACAGAGAGAGAGAGAGAGAGAGAGAGAGAGAGAGAGAGAGACAGAGAGAGACAGAGAGACAGAGAGACAGAGGGCAGAGAGAGGCTCCCAGTGTCACAAAGCCCAGCTCTAGTATGGGCAAATTATCTGTGGAGTGATTTAGCATAAAGCCTCCCATCCATCTGTTTGGACCGAGCTCATTTCCCTGGTGCTTAAGCTGTTAGCTTGCATGCAAATACTTGCTTCCAGGGAACTGAGGCCTGAGCTGCTTTGGGCCTAAATTGATTGCTGAAGTTACAGGACTGAAATGCCTCAGGTAAAAAATTCAGTCAAAAGAAAAACATTAAGTCGACAGCTATGTAAGGCATGCTGCCTGACAGCCAGGGGTGCTGGGGGATGGAGGAGCTGTGGCAAATAAGGTCAGAGGAATTAACATTCAATTACCCCTTGACTGTGAAAGGGCTGTCCAAGGGGCCAGCCACTTATCTGAAGAAATGACACTGACGTCAGTCAGGTTTATCTTAGCCCCTTTCTATCCTTACAAATTAAGGATAGGTAATTGACTTTTACCCCCTCATCTCGACTCTAGAATGTTTTCTTTGTTATTTGTAACTGTATGGGTCTTGGAGTGCGGGAAATTGTATGACTGTGAGTGCTACCTTAAAGAGAACAATCCTGGCCTGGGAACCCGTTTCCTTCTCTTTGTTTGTCTTCCTCACCAACTGCCTGGCTGCACATGGGCACTTATTCTGAAGCACTTGGTGAATATCCTCCTTTGACCCATAACACCTCCGAAAAATCCACAGTGCTTTCTGAATGTTCTCAGATGTAAATATTGCTGTATAGTCTACAAGGCCAAGCATCTAACAGATTTTTTTTGTTGTCTATGATTTGTTTTGCCATTGTGTTTCATCATCTGTCCCTGGTAATTAATTCATCTTCTTTGAGTGCCACATCACCAACACACTGAGTGAGCAAATCACACATTAAACTGTTTTCTCTTTGCTGTTAGCATCTAGCATTTATGCATATTCGTGTGTGTGCACAAGTATGCATGGAGGTGTAGGGTACCTGGGCACAGGTGTGTGAAGACAAGAGGATAACTGGGTGGTGCTCTTCAGGCATTGCACACCCCTACCCCATTTAATATGTGTTTGTTTGGGTGTGTGCAGGTTTAACACAATGTATATGTGGAGGTTGTTTGACAACTTACGGGGGTCATTTCTCTCCTTCTATCATTTGGATTCTGGGGATCAAACTTAGGTCATCATGTTGGTGGATAGCTTGTGAGAGTTGATTCTATTCTTCTATGCTGGTTTCAAGGGACTGAGCCCAGGTCATTAGGATTGGCAGCAAGTGCTTTTACCCTTTGAGCCATCTTCCACTCAACCTGAAACCTACTACATAGGTGAGACTGGCAGCCCAGTGAATCCTGTAGATTCTCCCTTCTCTCCCTCCACTGGCCTAGTGCTGTGGGACAATGGTCTGTACCCTGACAATTGTTTTTTTAATAAAATGCTGATTGGCCAGTAGCCAGGCAGGAAGTAGAGGTGGGGCAATGAGAATTTGGGGAAGAGGGGAGTTTCAGTCTGCAGTCCTCATCCAGCTGCAGAGGAAGCCAGACAGAGAGCAAGCAAGATGTGAATGCCTTGCTGAAAAAGGTACCAAGCCACGCGGCTAACACAGACAAGAATTATGGACTAATAAAAGTTATAAGAATTAATAAGAAGCCTGAGCTAATGGGCCAATCCGTTTATAGTTAATGTAGACCTCTGTGTATTTCTTTGGGACTGAGTGGCTGCAGGACTGGGTGGGACAGAAACCTCTAACAACAGCCTGGAATTGTGAAAACCACTGTGGCTTTTATTTTTAAACCCTTAGTTTTAGGGACCAAACCCAGGTCTTCATGTCTGTGAGAGAAGAAGCTCACTAGTTGAGACAGCTCCTCTAGCATTTCTGTTTCTTATTTTTAATTATACGTGTGAGCATGTGTCTGTGTGTAAGTATATGCATGCACCTGCCTGCAGAGGCAAGAGGAGTCAGAGCTGGAATTACAGGCAGGGTTTTTTTTTTTGTTTGTTTGTTTGTTTATTATTACACTGATCACCAGACATTGATGTGGGAGTCACCTCCCTTCTGTGTGCTGTGATTACCATTAATGAATAAAGAAACTGACTTGGCCTGTTGGTAGGGCAGAACTTCGGTAGGTGGAGAGGACTGGACTGAATGCTGGGAGAAAGAAGGGCAGAGTCAGAGAAATGCCATGGAGCCACTGCTGGAGATACAGACATGCTAAAACTTTGCCAGTAAGCCACTGCCATGTGGCAATACACAGATCAAAGGAGATAGGTTAAATTAAGATTTAAGAGTTAGCCAATAAGAGGCTAGAGCTAATGGGTCAAGCAGTGTTTTAATTAACATAGTTTCTGTGTGGTTATTTTGGTTCTGGGCGGCCGGAATGAACAAGTGACCTGCTGCTACAAGATATGGATCCTGGAACTCGAACTCAGGTTCTCTGGAAGAACAGTCCATGCTCCTAGCAGCTGAACCATCTCTCTGTCCCAATTCGAGCATTTTTACACATGTCTATGCACATTCTAGCCTCTGTTGTGCCTTTCCCAAGACTCCTGCACTGTGGGGCATGTCCTCACAAAATTCTGCTCGCTTTGTTAGATCGCTCATCAAAATGACTATCCACGCATTTGCAAAGTCACCACTGCAGTAGTTCCTATTGCCCACCCCAGATGATTACTAACAATTGCTAACATCTGAACATTTATTAATATCCAATGTAGCTGTCAGTTGGTGCCTGTGGTTTGCAATTTTCTGACTAGCCATCAATGAGAACCCTTCTTCACCCCTCAGTCATCCAGAATTCCCTTTGGTGATTTGAGCAATCATAGCCTTTGTCCCTCTTCCAGCTGGGTTACTTTTCTTGTTTGTATTGATTTGCAGGCTTTTCCTCGGTCTTCTGGTGCTAATCCTTCCTTGGCTGCATGCAGTGAGATGGTATTTTGTCTCTCATCTGTCTGTCACTAGCTTTTAGCCATGTCTGCCGTGCATTTTTGGAGCAGGGATTTTCATCAGCTTTTTCCTTTTCTGTTTGCGTCTTCTGACTTGTTTAAGAAATCCTCCCTGATCCAAGGTGATCAAGCAGTTTCCCCACCCCCTACTCCATTCACAGAGCTGCTTCTGCACTGAAGTTGTCAATCCATTGAACTTATTTTTGCATATAGAGTAAGGTTAGGATGTAAATGGTTTTCTTTCCTTTGAATGAGCTAATTTTCCCAACACTGATAAACAAGTACTTTCTTTTCCTGTTATATACAACACCACTTCTGCTACATTCCTCTTTGACATGAATGTAGATCTGACTTTATTCTTTCCATTCTGTCCTATTGTCTCATTGGCAACTGAGACAGAAATGTAATCTTTTAATTCTTACAGAGGGAGATATGTCTCCTGTGAAGCCCTATATTCTTTATATGGTCTTAGCCATCCCTTCCTTGTACATAAAAAGTACTCTTAACTTTATTCTGAAGATACAAAAACCTAAGGCATAGAAGTTCCAACAGCCTGACTCCTGGCTTGGCAAGGTTGGCTGCTCTATTTATGTCATTTGATTCCCCAATACCAGTGATTTCCACCTGGCCACTCTGCATGAGCCAGAGTGTCATCCTGAGAAGTTGCCAATGGGGACAGAGAACTAAGTGTTGAATCTTGTGGGTTTCTTTGTGCAGCCTGGCAATGGTGTGTCCACAGAAACTCTTCATTACAGAGGAATTACCCCGACCTTGATGCTGAAAGAACCCAGTGGATACCTCCTTCTGGGTGATCTTGCTATCTCTGGGGCTTTTCACACTCCCGTCTAAGTTCCCATGATACGCTGGTTATAGGCTGAGTGAGTAGTGGGGAGATGCCACCCTGGTTTCCATCTTCTAATCTGCACCCCTGCACACTGAAGCTTCCTGCTTTCATACAGCACAGGGCACTTTCATTAGTCAGCACATCATTGACACATTTTTAAAAAAATTGAACAGCCAGAATGGGCAGTTTTTCTTAAAATAGCATTTTTAAAAGACACATGGAAGTGACCTCTGATCCCAGCAAGTTTAGCAAGGCTTTCTTGTTAGGCAGGGGTGCGTGAAGTGCTGGAGGCCCAGCACCTTGCAGCCTCTATGCTGGGCCTGGACCGGGCCTCCTGATGCCTTGGAAGGGCTTACTGTCACTTCTGCAGACCTAACGGAGAGCCTGTCTGCCCTGAGCAAATGGTGTGCATCTAGTTTTCTTTTTCAGATTAGAAGATTTTATTTTTATCTCCCTTAATTTAAGCTCATTTTTCCTTTTCAATTGTAATGATTTTCGATATCCTAAGAAATGGAGTTCCCAAGAAAATGGAGAAAAGTAGGACATGAGATTCTTCACTTTGCTGCTTTAAGTAACATGATGATTTCAATGTGGTAAATCAATTATAGTCACCCTTCTACTCATCCTCCTGTTGCTGGAACTCTCAAAGGATTGTAAGAGAGGGAGAGAATTGTCAGAACTTGGCTTCCTCTCATGACAGAGGAGCATTCAATGCAAACAGCAAAGGACACAGCTGTGTGACTCATACTCACAGAATTTCTGCCGGCAAAGCTGGACCAAGAGCAGTGTTGACACGATGTTCCTGACACCGGCACTTATCAACAGCAAACTTGATTGTGCTTATTAGAATGTACTGGGTGATAAAAATAGTTGTTATCAGAACATACTAAGTGATATAAATAGGCATATTACCAAAGTTGAGAACTACTGGTACCTGGACAATCCTGAAGATGCAAAAAAGCTTAGGGCATACAGGTTTGAGACCCGCACCAGCAGGACTCCCCTGTCCCTCCACTCTCCTCAACCCCCATGGCTGCCATTGTGTGTGTGTGTGTGTGTGTGTGTGTGTGTGTGTGTGTACATGTGTGTTCATGAGGAGATCAGAGATCAACATCTGGTGTCTTCCTCGGTCACTCTCTGTCTTAAGTTTTGAGAGAGGGACTCTCACTAAACCTGGTACTCCCCAGTTCATCAATTCAGACAAGGCTGGCTGACCAGCAGGTTCCAGAAATCCACCTGTCTTTGCCTCCCCAGCACTGGGATTATTGGCACATGCCCCTGTGCCCAGCATTGTATGTTGGCACTGAGGATCTGAACCTCAGGCTTGCCTGAAGATATTTTCCTGACTGAGCCATCTCCTTAGCTCTCTGGCAGGATATTTTTGTCAATTAAGAAATGAATATGGCAGTAGCCAGGAACACTCACCTGCAGTCCCAGCTGCTCTGGAGGCATACTGAGACAGAAAAGCCAGCTGAACACAAAAATTTGAGGCCAACCATGGCTATCATGAACCATATTATCTATCTATCTATCTATCTATCTATCTATCTATCTATCTATCTATCATCTATCTACCTACATATCTACCTATAAAACAGTTTAAGACTTAAAGAAAATTGAACACATAGCATAGTGAATTGCCATATACTCCACATCCATACTTCACTATTACTGATATTTTATATTAATATGGTTGGTTGAAACCAATGAACAAACACTGAAATATCACTATTAGCTGAGCTGAATATTGATAGCATCAGAACTTTGACTCAGTGACCTTTCTGTTTTGTAAACCATTCAGACTGCCCCACTCCCTCCTCATAGCTGTGACAATTGCTCTGATCTACCCTTTTATTTTTTTTGGAGAGAATAAAGTGATCACACACACACACACACATTGTAAGAGGCCCTCTTGCTACTTGTCTGATTTTTTTTCTAATAATTAGCTGAAGGTCAGGAACTTGGAGGACAGCCACAGGGACACAGAGTCATTTTCCTCACATCCTATCATCCTATCTATCAGTAAGATGTGCTATCAGTCGTGGGCACTGGCTGCTCCTGATTCTTGTTTATGGAAACTGCTGGACAAACCTGTGAGCAAGTTTCTCGTTTAGATCAATGTGGAGGAAAGGTCCACCTTGTGTGAGGCTGACACCATTCCATGGGGTGCTGTCTCAAACCAAATGGAAAATAGAAAGCAAGGCAAGCACCAGCATTCGTGCCTTTCTGCTTTCTGACTACTCATTCAATGTGATCCACCTCATACTGCCTTTTCCTGCCTTCCTCACCCCCTTTTCTGCTGGCTCAATGCTGGAATTCTGAGATCTTTGGTCTAAGAGACAGAAAATCTGTTGAGGCTCAGTGTTCTACTTTGGTAAAGAGACATCATTCCAGTTCAACAAGATGCTAGGACATGGCTAGAGCTGTTTGTTCAGAACGTGAGAATCTATGGAGAGGACTCAACAGAACCACACAGACAAGCTTAGAGCAGGGCTTGGTTTCCAATGACATATCAGAAAACAACTTTCATCCCATGTTTAGTATCTTCCCAGATTTGAGAAGAAACAAACGAATAAATAAAACTGGTATTTGAGAAAACTTCTGTAAGAGAGATCTGCTGATGTCTACAACTCCATAGTCGGCACTTGCTCTCCGAGGCCTCACCCAGTTCTCTTGCGGCTCCAACTCTGGACTCTCAGGCTGTTCTTCAGCAACCCCATGGGACTCTATTTGAAATTCAATCTTCTTAGCATAATTGCACATTTTCAAAAGACTTTGCTGAATGAATTAGTGAATCTTGCAGAATACACAGAGGAAGCTCACACACTAGTTAGAAATCTCCGAACGTCTAGTCCCCTCCCACAAATAGAGAGATAAACCCAGGACACTGACCCTGACCAATTTCCCCAACCACCAACACCTTGACCTCTTATTTCCACACTGTAACACTGGAAGACTGAATTTTACAGGTTTCTATAATAATTTCTATTATATAATTTCTATAATAATTTACATATCCAAGCACAATGCTGAAGTTTTTATATAACTTTTAAATTTGGTGATTATCTTAAGGCTGTTCAGCTGGATATCATTTTTTACTTTTATTATTATTGTATTTATGTACTTCTATTTTTACACTTTTACTATGCAATTTTATTTATTTCCTAACTTATTGATGAAATATTTTTATGATTCAATTCTTTCCTTACCCAGTAATATATAATGTTAACATTTGGTTGAAGGCAGAAAATCTGCATTTACTTCTTTATTAATACGGATTTGATCATTTGAAGGCTAGAAGCCATTTTACACAGAAGAAGCCGTTTCTTTCTTAGATTGTAGGGAAGTGAGTTTTAAAGGCTTTAGGCTCAAGGGTCATGCCCTGGCCACTGATGTAGTAGCATTTCACTTGTATTTTGATAAATAAAACTTGACTGAGGATCAGAAAAGTAGAAGAGCCACACTGGTCAGCCTTACAGACCAGGCAGTGGTGACACACACCTTTAATCCCAGTAGCCACACTAGTTGCCGTAGAAACCTGGCAGTGCATGCCTTCGATCCCAGTGGTGCAAGCCTTTAATCCTAGGTCCAGAGGGGATTATAAAACAAGATGAGAGGAGACAGTTCTCAGACATGGTCTCTTTCTGAGATTCCTGGATGCAGGATCACCATTTCAGACTTAGGTTGAGGTAAGAGCCAGTGGCTTTTTGCTTTTCAGATTTCCAGGTTGAAGCCCAATTTCTCTCTCTGAGATTTTATTAATCGTGCTTCGCACTGAAGACTCGAGAACAGCAATACAGAAGTACATGCATATCAAGCTCTAGTGAATCACAATGGGATGACAGCCAATTAGGGAGGCACTGTAGAAGCCTCCTATTAGACATTAGTAAGAGAGAATGGAATTACAGGAGAGAACTTAGACCATCTCATTCAACCTTCTCATGTTAAGTATCAGGAACCCAGAGCTGCAAGGCTGAGAAGTTCATCCAAGTTGGTTAGTGGTAGAATCCAGCTACATGACTAACAAAATTTATATCATCAAATCTAGCAATCAACTTATTCAGGATCCCAAGGTTTGAGATACATTACATAGTTATTACTATAACCCCAGAGGTTAAATAATGCATTATGTGTGCGGAGAAAGAATTTCCTCGAGATGATTGGGTCATAACAGCGACCTCCAAATGACTGTGAAAATATCAAAAGTTCAGCAAATTCATCTTTGTAATTCACAGTTCATGTTCATCCCATTAATATTTATGGGACACCAATTGACAACAATGAGGTTACAGTCTGGATAAAGGAATGTGGTCTCCTCATGAGATTTCAGTCTCATTTGGGTGGCACAAGAATCATAACAGTACACCGCAGATTTACAATTGGAGAAAGTTGGAAAGGTCTCGAAGAATTCATGACAAAGCAACAGACTGACCAGGGAAGTAACAGGCAGCTTCTCTTGGCTGGTCAGGAAAGGAGGACCTCTCATCCACGCTTCTGTACTCGGGGAATGAAGATCACAAATGGAGGGTTTGAGAAGTTAGATGCGCAAGAGACAGGGACAACATTGATTTTCTTCTAAGGAGCTTTAGAATCCTTTTAGCTATGGTAGAGTGAACAGGCTGGCAAAAAAAAATATAAAACTCATTAAGCCGTCGGATGCTGCCATAGACATTAATGTGCAGAGGATGGAGTTAGAGATGTGCATAGTTAGGCAACAGATGAGAGATGGGGAACTAGAAAAATAGGAACCAAGACCCATCTTTATCGACGACTCAACCCAACCGTGCTGCCTTCAGGTCTAAGGGCTGGGAAGGCCTGGGAGGATGGCTTGGTTGGTAATGTGTCTGCTTTGTGAGTACGAGGACATGAACTTGAGCTCCACTAACACATGCAGAAAGCTAGGCATGGTGGGGTATGCTTGTAATAGCAATGACTGGAAGTGGAGACTTGCAGGATTCCCTAGACTCTGCCCAGCCAATACAGTCTAGTGAAATCCAAGCCAGGGAAAGACTTTGTCTCAAAGAGGTAGACATTGTTTATTAGGATAACATCTGAAAGTTGTCCTCCACAGCCTCCACACACACATGTGCATGGGCACACACACAAGATATACAGAAATACATACATTAAAAATAAAAGACTAGGGGGGATCAGAGTGAGAGATATAAACAAACATACTGGTAATAATACATTTAGCATTTTATTGGAAGCTTACTTAGATACATAAAATTGCATTCTTCACCGAAGGTATTGTGAAACATTTTGAGTCCCTCATATGTTCTTTATACTTGCACCAAAACCAATGAGCCCAGTCACAGTATGGCCAGTGTCTTGTCTCGTCAGATAAAGTCTCACACAACACCGTGGTCACTGAACGTACTTCGAATGTTCAACATTGTTTCCGTTGATTTCAAGTTTGGGAAAATCCAAAGAAAAAGGGAGAAGAAAAGAAATACTCCTCCTGCCACACCATTCCTACTGAACACCCTTAGGCCCCTGAGCAGCATGGAGGTACCTGGAAATCTTTCTAGGAAAACCACTTGCTCTCCCAGGGGCCAGAAGCTTTAATTAGCATGTAGTGTTTAATCTCATGTTTCACACCCATAGTCCAAGACATGTCTCGTCAGCATGTGGTCACCCAGCTGAGGGATCCATAAAATATCACCCAACAACGGTGGAATACTTATAGATACTCTCTCTTTTTCTGCTAGTATTGTAGAAAGACATTTACAGTCTATTTTTTTTAAAAAATCTACCTTTTCTTTGAATTGCTTATGCATAAAACTACTAAAAATCCATCTTATCTTCTTTGTCCTGCTGTGTAGACAGAGTGTAACAAATGAGAGAACAGTCCAGATAACTCAGAGGCAAATGCGTCTCATTTCCAAATGATTGAAATATTTAGTTTTTATTTAAAAAATAGTGAATTGCATTTATCAAAGCTATAGAGTCACATCTTAACTTACACATGATGTAACTTAGCTATTATTCCAAAGTGTACTGAGCCAATTTGATTATTCACATAACAGAATTTTGACAAATCAAACTACAGCTAATTTCATCCTGTTTGTGATTTACACAGTTAGAGGACAAGATGGAGCCCAGCAGTCATAGAGAGTTCCATTTGAAACAGGAGCAATGTTGAAACATGGGCAAATGTCCCAGTGGATTCTCTCAGGTCAGTGTTAGATGAGGGTCACACACACACACACACACACACACACACACCACATGCTTGCACACACACACACGCTTACCAGGGTCAGCTGTACAGTGGGCTGAGCAGATACTAGTCCAGTGAAATGAACTGAGGGTCTGTGAGAGGCTCCCAGACTGCAAATACCTTTTAAATTCCATTCTTAGCATGGCTTTGTATACTGTTCTTTTGTGTATCAATCTTTTAATTGAACTTAATAAATCAACATCACAGCTCATGAGCTTATCAGAAAAAAAAAGGGAGGTGAGATGGCATCCTCCTAAAGATAGCATGATGTTGAGGACAGCATTGGTAACATGCCTGCCTTGCAAGCCTGTGGATCTGAGTTTGATTCTTAGAACCACGTGAAATTTTGTACATGGGAACATATACTTGTAATCTAAGTGCTGAGAGGGAAAGCACAGGAGATCCCTGAGGTCATCAGCTAGACAGACAGTCTAGACTAACTGACTCATTCCAGGGCCCAGTGAGAGACCATGACTCGATAAACAACATAAAGAGTGCCTGAGGAAGTCCACCTGAGGTTGACCTTTGAACTCCACATGCACTTGTGTTTGTGTTTGCGTGTGTACACACATGTAACATAAAGTTTGGGAACAGCTGTGAGACTTTCCTTGGTGGTTTTTGAAGCCAACAAATACATTCTTCACCTATGTCCAGATAGTAAAAACTATAGTAAAACTGAGTGGTGGTGGTGCACACCTTTAATCCCAGAACTCAGGAGGCATAAGCACATGGATCTCTGTGAGTTTGAGGCCAGCCTAGTCTACAGGGTGAGTTCCAGGACAGGCTCCAAAGCTACAGAGAAATCCTGTCTCAAAAAAACAAAACAAAACAAGAACCAAAAAAAAAAAAACCATCAAAACACAAGAAACAAAAACAAACAAACAACAACAACAAAACAACTTTAGCCTGGCAATGGTAGCACGTGCCTTTAATCCCAGCACTCCCTTCCAGCACTCCTGAGGCAGAGGTAGGCGAATCTCTGTGAGTTCAAGGCCAACTTGGTCTACAAGAGCTAGTTCCTGGACCTCAAGGGCTGTTACACAGTTACATGGAGAAACCCTGTCTCCCAAAACCAAAACCAAAAAACAAAAAAACACCATAGCAAACTTCCGACTCTGCACTGCGATATAGCAGTCTGTTGGCACCAGTGTTGTGGATCTTGCTCCTCACTCACCAACTCAATGATGTTTCAGGAACTTCAGTGGGTATCTACTGTTTCTCTACAATATTGATATAATCTACTAGAGACAGTGGCAACCCCTGTGGGTTAAGGACTTGTTTACACGAGAAAAACCCTCAAATATCAGTCACAGGACTGGGCCTCCAGATCTTCTGAGAGGGAACTGTAACTGGAGGTACCAATGATTCCATCTCAACCTTGATTAATTTGTTAAATCTCACAGAACTCAGCAAAAATGCTTCACATATGTTTACTAGTTTGATAACTAAAGGGTGTGGATGAGAATCCAGAAAGAGACGCCTGAGCCAAAGTCAGGAGGGTCCTCAGCCCAGATGCGTCTGTCTTCTGTGGAGCTGAGAAATGCCACTCTCTCAATTTACAACGGAGCTTGGCCGTCCAGATTCTCTTCTAGTTCAATCCTGCTACATTTTTTAAAGTTTTTGTTGTGTCTCTGTGTGTGTGGTATAGGAATGTGTGTGCAGGTACATGTATTCAGTTGTAGGGGGAAGATGGAGGCATGTTATCCCTTTCTGTCTTATTTTCATGAGACAGGGTCTCTTGCTGAATGTAGAGCCTGGCATTTTCCAGCTAGGTTGGTACCTAGCAAGAACCAACAATTCTGCTGTCCTACTTCCAAAACACAAGGGTAACAGGAGCATATGACCATACCGGGTTCTTTAAATGGCTACTGAGATTCAGATCCAGGTCCTTTACGCTTACACAGCAGGAGTTCTGCCCTGCTGAGTCCTATCCCCGACCTCCTGGTCAGCTTTATAGTCAGGACTGGGGATCCAAACTTCAGCCCTCATAATTGCACTGGCTATTCCTAGTCCAGCTCACCTTCAGCCTCATCTTCTCTGTGAAAGTCACAGTGTGTGGAGTTAAAACCAGTGCTCCTGTGTGTCTCATGACCAGACTCTTGTTAGGAAAACTGGCTAGGGAATGAGAGGCACCAATCAGGTCATGACCACTGTCCTGGTTAGTTTTTGTCAACTTGAGGCAAATTAGAGTCACCTATAAAGCTCAGTTGAAGAGTTGCCCTCGTCATACTTGTAGGCATGTCAGTGAGGCATTTTCTCATTAATGATTGAAGTCAGAGGGAGCATTCCACAGAGGGCTATGCCAGCTCTGGGCAGGTAGATAGATGGTCTTAGGTGGTATCAGAAAGCAGCCTGATTAAGCCAAGTAAAGTAAGTCAGTAGGCAGTGTTCCTCCATGGTCTTTGCTTTAGTTCCTGACTTCTGGACCCTACCTTAGCCATCTTGGATAACAAGCTATAACTTGCAAGTTCAAATAAAGCCTTTCCTTTTCCCCCAGTTGCTTTTTGGTCATGGTATTAATTTAAAAAAAAAAAAGAAAATTAGGATACATAGGGTAGACACTGATCACTCTAAAGATGTCAAGGATCTCAACCCTCTGTGACAGAAAATACATATAGGTTAGAGACAATGAATAGAATAAGACACCTTCCTAGTCTTGTTCTCTACAATAGTTTCAAGAGCTCTGGTGTACCAGAAGCCATGGAAAGAGACCAAATGCTTCTTCCCTCTTGTTATATAACTACACCACACCCTGCCTCCTAAATGTTCCAGCATCGGCCAGCTGCATCTATGATGAATAGTTCCTGATGGTATGATGATACCACAGTCATAGAACGTGTGCTTATTCTTTGCACGAACACTATTACAAACAGGACTGGAGGTCCCTCAGAGATGCAGGGACGATGGGCTCCATGGCAACCCTACTAACCTAAGGGGGAGACTAGTACTTTGACTTTGCCCCTCAGTAACTATTCACCTTTTCCTCCCTTATTTCAGCAACCTCTCTTCACTGATGCACTCAGTACAGACTAATATGGGCTCCTACAGTAAGAAAAAGTTAACAAGAGCTTTAGTGGGCAAATGGCATTCATGTCTTTGTTTTTCTAAGTGTTTAGAATTCCACACTCTAATTAAGCTTTCAAGTAATGGGCATCCTTGCTAAGCCTTTTTGTTTTGTCTTAAATGGGAATTCTTAGGGGTGGAGCAGGGAGTTAGGGACAGGACCTGGAGACTACTCATGGAATCTGGAGGCTTCTGGAGGTCTCACCTTCCTTCTGTCAGGCTCCTTGGCTCTGTCATTGCTTCCAGGTCTGCCCTGGGTCTTCCTTCTTATTTAAATGGTGTGACTGATAATAAACTCACAGGTGTGGCTTCTTTGGACCAATGCACTATGGGTGACCAGCTGTCACTCAGATGACGTTGTGTGAAGGGTGTTTCTTTCAGACCCACGTTTTCCGGTTCATCTCTCCAAATGACTTCAGTTTTACAGATTTACCTTCCCCAGTGGATCTGGTGTGATGACAGCCGAGGGCCTGCTAGTGAGGTATAAACATCTTCCTGAGACTTGTTTACAAGAGGGAAGACAAGTGAGTGGAAGTTGGGTTTGCCAGGTTCACAGCCGTGGAGACTGAGTGACTGGAAATCACACATGTGTGCATGAACAGTACTCGGGTTGATTAAAGCTTGCATGGGCAGCTGAAATGTCAAGTGGATTCAGAGGAAGCACAACAGCTTGAGTTCTAACTGACTAAGCGTATTTATGATAGGAAAACACCCTTCAGCTTGTCAAAGAAAATGGAAATACATTATACAAAATTTTTATCTTCTCTTATTGTTTCTTCCTAAAGGGAAGAAGATGTTCTGAGCAGCAGAAATCAAACCCAAAAAGAACTTCCCTTTCACACTAAAGGAAATAAGCAAGGAGTAGCTCCAGACAGGTCAGTGGTGGCTTTATTTCTGACAGTAACAGCACACACTCTCAGACATGTTACTTAATGTTGCTAACATTGGATAGAGTTAGACATTTCTTGACACTGTTTGGTCTTTCCCAAGCATCTGGGGGAAGAGCTTTCCAGTGAATCCTTTACTTCCTAAAACACAAACGGGTCAAAACACGCCTTTTCGAGCTCGTCACTAAGTACGCACGGGTGCTGCTGTGCTACTCATCTGGCTGTGACTGCTACACGTGAATGGTCCTTCCAAAATGATTGCATGATGAAGTCTGCTCACTGGGAGCCGAGCCTTTAAATAAATGTAGAGCAAAGATCTAATATTTGGCTTAAGATTTTCCCTTTTCCGTGGGCACTTGTCATTGTACAAAGATCAGTGTGGTGATCTTTGTACAAAGCAAGGTGGTTTATAAAAAAAAGAGTTGATTTTTAGCATGCATAAACTCTCTTGTATTAGCCTCTATTCACTGAGTGAATGAATCAGTTTTCCAGAAAGATGAACCTGGTCACAGTTTCCATGAATATATGGCACTGAGGTTGTTAAATCTTGTTAGATGGCATGCTCAAGTTTGAGAGGAAACATAACAACTTGGAACCTCTGAATGTCAAGTAAAGAGGTGACATCCATGTTACACTATAGGTGGGGCTTACGCAGTGTGTCCTGAGAGTGGTCACACAGGCCAGCTCCGTGGTGGGAGGTGCTGTGGCTGAGACAGGGTCATCGCAGGAGGCAGCTTTGGTGCTTGTGGCATTTTAGAGAGACTGTCTAGAGACTCAGGTGAGCTACAGATAGCTTTCTACAGAAAGAGGTGTGATGGGATCCCAACCAATCAAAACCATCACTGACTCCACAGACACCCCCTTACCTGTTTCCAGTGATGCCAGGGGTCTGGATGCACAGTACCTGGCTATGCAACAGGCCTTCTCAAACAGTGTGTGGAAAGTTTTCAGAAATGATATGTGGTTACAGGGTTGTTTTTTTTTTAAATTTCTTGTTCAAAAAGTAACTAGAAATTTCCCAGAAGGTGAAAATCAGCAGTGCCCAGTGGCTTTTTGTTCACACATAGTGCTATCTCAGTGAAGACATTATCCTTGAAAACCTTAATCTTATCAAAGGCCCTTTATAATTTACTAAGCAGAATTTCAAATCAGTTGAGTGTGGTGGTGTGTGCTTCTAATCCCATGCTGGGAAGGAGGACAGCCAGATACTTGGACCTGGGTTATCAGCTGGCCTAACTTCATCAATATTCTAATCAGTAAGTTCCAGACCAGTGAGTGACCCTGTCTCAAAAATGAGGGCAGAAAGACAGTGCTGGAGAAATGATACCTAAGGTTGTCTTCTGGCCTCCAGACACGTGCGCATATGGGCATCTGCACCTGCAAATACACACACTCATTTACACACACACACACACACACACACACACACACACACACACACACACGTTCTTGTCTATATAAGTTGTCGTTTTTCCTGAGTTACTTGCTTGAATTCTGTGAATAGCAACATGAAAGTTGAAACTCATAAATGCCTATCTTTGAAGTTTATCATGAACCAGCTGCTTTTAAATAAGTCCTGCAGGGTATTGTCCTTAATTTTAAATGGAGGAACATTAGGTTCGATACAGTTTGCCTAAAGGTTCACCCTAGCAAGAGAGGGTCCCAGAGTTTGAAGCCACACTTGCTGGTCCAGAAATCAACTCCTGTGTCCTGCTTTCCAGAGCAAGTGTGAGAAATGCCTCCTCTCACACCAACGCTCTGAAAGAACTTCAAGCATCTAAGGCAAAGGCAAGCTACTGTGCCGCTTTCCTTCCAGGAATCTCCAGTTACAGATGAGTAATCTGCTGTGATTGTCGGTCTCTCATGCTTGTTAGTGTGAGTCACACAGCCTTTAGCCAGCCGAGAGACGCACAGCACAGAAACACATCCCTAAAGCGTATTCCAGACACTTAAGAGACATTCCGAAGACACTCGAAAGCAACAGCCCTAGCTCTCACAGCCGAGTCTGGGTACAACAATCCACCCCTTTCCGGCTTTCCTGAAGTCGTGTCTCTTTCAAACTGTGAAAGCTACATGATGCAGGGAAGGGCCTTAGTGTCTGTGTCCTGTGGAAGTTTCTTCTCCAAGCATCAATGACCTAGAAGATCACGCTTACCTGTCTATCTCAGCTTGTGGGGAAAACTGGGGAAGTAACAAATCTCATGTTTATAATGTGCAGACAGAGCCAGGGACAACTGGGAAGTCCTAGAAGGTTGATTTGTGTTCGAGAGTCTCAGGCATGGTAGATGAATTCAGCAATCTCGGCTTGTCATTCTTTTTGTTTCTTGTTTTTTCTGAGACGGGTTTCACTCTGCCCCTGTGGCTGATCTGGCACTCACTGTGGAGATCAACCTGGAGTTTCACTAGGGTGATCTTCTTCTTGCTTCCTTGCCCTCTCTCCCAGTCTTGAGATTACAAGCACACACCTTCTCATCAAGATTCTAGCTTGTAACATTCCATCCTTGAATTTCAGTCATCCTTGGTATGTCTATTTGTATTAACTCCATGTTCCTGTATGTATGGGCACATAAGAACAGTATGTATTGTGTGCCTGTGCAACTAATGGATAAACTATTAACTATCACATAAAAATTAACAAAGCAACATATTCTAACCCTTAAAAATATAGGATGGGAATGCAGGGACACTAAAGTCACACAGAAAAGACACTTCTGCCAAATAACATCCACTAATATAAATTTGTGCTAGGCTTACCTGTGAAACAGTGAAGAGATTGAAATGTTATTTCATATATCCCAGGGAAGAAGTTGAAACATTATTTCATATATCCCAGGTTGGTATACAACTTGTCCTGTAGCCGAGGATGACCTCGAACTCACGATTTTCCCGTTTTTTCCTACTAAGTGCTAGAATTATAGTTGTGCTCCATTAAAACCGATTTATGCAGTACTGGGGATTCAACCTGGGCCTTCGTGCATGCTAGACAAGCACTCTATCAGCTGAGTTACAGTCCAAGCCAATGATTATTTTTTTTTAAAAAAAATTCAAGTTCTTCACAAAAAAATGTAGAAAATAGGAAAATAGAAAACACATTGGAAGTTTCTTGCTAACCATGTTGATGAGGTCTGTGGTAGTTTGAATGTAATTGGCTCCCATAATTTCATAGAGAGGCACTATTTGGAGGTGCGGCTGTGTTGGAGTGGGTATAGCCTTGTTGGAGGAAGTGTGATATTGTGGGGACAGGCTTTGAGGTTTTCTATACTCAGGACACTGCCCAATGTCTGAGTTGCCTTCCTGTTGCCTGCAAGTTGTAGCATTCCCAGCTCCACCACCACATCTGCCTGCATATTGCCTTGCTCCTGCCATGATTATAATGGACTGAACCTCTGAAACTGTAGGCGAGCCACCCCAATTAAGTTTTCTTTGTAAGAGTTGTGGTGGTCATGGTGTCTCCTCAAGCAATGAAAACCCTAGCTAAGACAAAGTCCCTGGGGGCACTAAGCCCTTTGTAGCACACGGGCGGGCACTCCTGCATGCTGGTCACTACAATAGCATCCCCATGCTGTAACTGAAAAGAGTGTCCTTGCAGTAGAGGGTACTGAAGAAGTTCTGGGATCACTCTTCGGCAGAGTTTAGAGTGGTTGGTGTAAGACAATAGACGAGAAATATCTAGATACATGACTGTCACTATGGAGTTCAGGAGCCCATTTTACAGATCTGAGTTGGAAGAATGAAACCCCAGGAGTGCTGCCACGGTATGGTGGAACTCAGCCTAGTTGTGCCAGTCTCCCTTCCTGCTCTCTTACATGCAACCGTGTTGCTCACTTTGGTCATCTTTTCTTGTCTATATTTTATGTATTCACATTTTTGTTATTCTTACTCAAGCCTTATTCAAGTATGTAGTGCATTTGTAAGCAAATTTTCTTTACCTTGCCCTCTACTCCCCAACCCCTCCTATTGAAACCCTTTGTTCCTCAGTTTTGCGGCTCCTTTCTTGCCATCCATATAGATATGATTTCTAAAATCCAAAATCCATATTACTTTTTAGCGTGTTGCGTGTTTGTATTCTTGTAAATGTAAAATTTTGTAGTTGAAATGACTACAACTTCTTAGATTATTTTCCTCTCAATGTCTCTTTTAAAGAAGAAAGCTATTAATGCCTACAGTAACTTCTGCTTCTCCTGCATCCCAGGATCACAGTTTTAATCTCCTGCTTCCAAGGTCATAGTCATTTACCCAAATGCCTGGTTTTATGTGAAGCTGGGGATGGAGCTCAGAACTTCATGCACGGCAGTCAAGCATTGTATCAGCTGAGCCAGGCCTGGGTTTCAAGTTTTAAAGTCTGCAACAACACTCCTAAATGAGGCGCGCATAGCCAGGGAGGGTGAGGGAGAAGGGGAAAAATTAAAACTGCAAATCAAGAAGCTGATCAAATACATGATGGGCAACAGAGGAAGAGACTCCAGGCGCCTGGCCTCCCTCTGCGGACAGACCGAAGTTCAGGGGAGTTGGAGAGCAGGCAAGCTTAGCCTGCGAAGCGCTTTCTGGAGTTCCTCCTCTCAGAGGTGGTAGCTTGGCTACCATATGACACTTTCTAAGACATCAAAGGCAGAAATGAGCACAGAGCCGACCTCCCCATCTTCCTAGAATGCATTTTGTCAACGGGGTGCCGTGACGCCTGCTGCAGTCGCTGGTTGTTGTTATTAGGTTCCGAACATGGCCTCATTGGCAAATCTATTTCTGCTGCTTGTTGTTTAGAACACGTGCAACCCATAGCAGTGAGGTGGCGCCAACAGTATGATAGCTCCGGGAGAGCTGTGCACAAGGGATGTGTGTCCCCAGGAGCCACACCCCAGCCTGGTGCTGCATTCCCAAAATGATCTAACGTGCCTTCAGAGTGCCTGCAGTGTGGGCATACTGAGTTGAGTTCAAATCCTCAGCAATTACATTAAAACAATGTGTGTGGTCACCTTCATTTGCAAACCCCTCCTTGAGAGATGGAAACAGGCTAATCCTGGGAGCTTGAGAGCCTGCCAGCCTAGCCAAAACACAAGCTCCAGGGTCAGTGAGAGACCCTTTCTCAAGAGTGACAAAGGGTGTCTTAGTTTTCCTTCTTGTTGCTTTCCTGAATGGCTTTTCTTAATTTTTTAATAAAAAATGAATTAAAGTATATTACAAGGGATAAAAGAACTTATTTTATTTTATTAATTATTCTTATGAGTGTATAATTTATGTTAGTGTGTGTACATATGCCACTGAATGTATGTGGAGTTCCGAGGTCACCTTTGTTTATTTGGTTCTCTCCTTCCACCTTTTCTTGTCTTCTGTGGATCAAACTCAGATTATCAGGGTTCATGGCAAGCATTTTTAACAACTGAACGATTGTGACGGCCCCCAAAGAACTTTTACAGATCCCAAGACCTGTGGACTGACTTTAAAGTAAGTTCTTTTATTTTTTCTTGATCATGAAATTGTTTATCCAGTGAACTAGAGAAGCATCATTTTGTGAAGAGGTCCTAGGCATGGCAAAGCACCATGGGAGGAGTGTTGAGGGCGCTGCATACATAGGGGGCTGGGAAGCCCTGATTAGGTTTCCCTTCCCAGCCCAGGAAGAGCCCCCTTATCTTCTTTGCTGCCCTGGTTGCTGGATTTAGGAGAAAAAGTACGGAGACTTATAGGTTGTGTGTGTGTGTGTGTGTGTGTGTGTGTGTGTGTGTGTGTTTTGAGGATGCTACACAGAATGGGTCACAGAAACTACTCAATCTAATCTGTTGTCCTTTCTATTAATTTTAAAACAATAATTCTTTTACTTCAAATGATCTTTTTCTAACTAGTATTTGAAGGACTGCCTTCTGAAAAATTTGTGTCCAGTGTATATGGAATTGATACATATGTCAGGAGTACATACAGTACATGCTGGGCTGACCTCATTTGCTACTCCTGGATTTTCACATCCAGCCTAGGGCCAGGTTTATCAGAGAGACAAAGTGCTTCAATATTTCCTGTAGTTTACCAAAAATACTTCTCTGATTTATATTGAGTCTTTGGATATCTTTTTCCCCAAATCTTGCTTACCTTCATTTGTGAAGTGAATTCCTTTTGTATATTTATTCCTCCTTTTCTTCAAAAGATAATAGTCTTGATTTTTCTTTCGGAATTTTATTTAATGCACTCTTTAATCACTGAGTACAGAGTTTTGTGTGTAGCAGACAAGCACTCCACCAACTGACTCACATGCCAAGCCCTGACGGTACTATACTTAATAGGTAGGAAACAATGCATTCCCACAGTGAAGGTAAATTAAGCATCTGATGAGGGACCAAAGGAGCCAAGAAGAAACAAGTACATGGACCACAGAGACTCAGGAAGGACGCTGATCTGTGGGGTACTAAGCCCCACCTCCGGCTTCAACTTTCTCTTCAGGAAAATACTTTTAAAGGAAGACAACACAACAGTTTGTTGCATTTACCAGCAATCTGGCCAAATCACTGCATCCAGTATGCAGGTCAAGGTCACTGTTGGGGGCTGTGGACCCAGACCCTGAATTTCCTGTAAACAACTTGTTAATGCTTGTAGCTGCTCTGAGCAAAACAATTTGTTTTCCTGTATTTGCAGCTACTCTGAGCATGAGATCTTCAGGAGTTCCTGATGGCAGGGGAGTGGTTTCTGGTGGATTTGGCTGGGCCGTGCCTATCAGTTAAGGTTCCATATATAAGCGGCTCTGGTACACAATAAAGTTGGCATTCTTGTTTCAAGGATGACCTGTGTCTCTGTCTGTGTGTCTTTGTGTGTTTAAATCTCCAGGCCCTTGCCCGACTCGCAAACGGTCTTGTAGTGCAAGCGCACTACGGGCGTAGCACCGTAGTCCATGTAGTAGTGTGGATGGTCCAGGTCACAGAGAAGGTTACCAGTCCACCTGGGAGGGATCTCAGGCTCTGGGCATCTGCTGGTTTGTTCTTGGAGATGGCTAGTCTGAGTGAACACTGTTTCTCTCCCTGTGTGTCCCTGCTGGGTGTTGCTCCTGGGATGGTAGATATCGCCGTAGCCTATTTTCTGCAAGTGTTTCCTGCCTTCCCGGTTGCAGCAGTTCTGGGTCTATGATTCTCTCTAGTTACTGCAGGAAGGGGTCCTGGGATGTTCCCAGACTCCTGATGGAAACCACTATCCCACAGAGATAACTTAAGACTGGTTCTCATCCTCTGTACGTTATGATAACTTGCAGACATTGTAGCTCCTGAACCAATGATGCAGATGTCCCCTTCTCTTGCAGCCCCTGCATCTCCTGCTCAGATGTTAGGTGGATGTGCTTGTAAGAAGTAGAAGAGTGAATATTCTAGAACACACCAAGAAGGTATGTGTGGTCATGGTATTTCCTGAAACATTGGCCCCAGGTGAATGGTTGAATGGCATCTCTATGTCTGATTTACACTCTGCCTGACTCCCAGAAGGTTGGGGATTTTCCAAGCTGTGAGTTATGCTTTACCATCTGTGCAGGCTTCCCCTACTTAATATTTCTTTCTTGAACTGATGTCACTCACCAGTTGATGATCTCACAGTCACCCAGGCACACCCTTGATACAAGACCTTTCTCTACCACCAGGAGAAATGGAGCTACTTAGTGTGACTGGCTCTCATCAGTAAGTGTTTATCCAGGGCTCATTTTTCATTTGGTGACTCTTCATTCTTTTGCCTTAATCAAGCTCCTCAGGATAACTGCCAGGACTGAGGGTGAGAAAACATTCCAAACACCTTTTTCCAAGTAAAGGGGTACCTTATTGAAAAGATGCTCCCTGGTAAAACTCCTTGTCAAAGCCAATAATTTAACTTATTTTCATGATATTTTAACTGAAAGAATTCTTAGTTAACATTTAAAAAACAAAGCTAAGCAGTAATAATTACTTTGCCTCCTTAACTTGTTCTAAGGCAGTGGTTCTCAATCTTACTAGTGCTTCGACCCTTTAATGCAGTTGCTCATGTTATGGTGACCCGCGACCATGAAATTATTTTTATTGCTTTTTCAATAACTATAATTTTGCTACTGTTATGAATCATAATGTAAATATCCGTGTTTTCTGATGGTCTTTGGGGGTCATGATCTACAGGCTGAAAACTATTGTTATAAAGTGTCTTTTAACCCAACTGTATGTGACATACAGTTGATTTTACAAATGTTTGCTCAAGAACTATGGATGTAGTGTAAGTGGTACAGTGCTTCCTTGGCAAGCACCAGCCTATGGCTCAATCTCCAACACGGCATAAAAGCTGTTGTGGTAGTACCCACTTGTAGGACCAGCACTTGGGAGAAGAGATAGCAGGATCAGAAAATGCAAGGGCATCCTCAGCAACATAGTGAGTTCTAGGCTGCCTGGCTTATGTGAATGAGGGCATCTTTGGACTCATGCTTAATACTTAGTAAGCTAAATCCCGCCTTAGGTTGTATGAGACTTTATCTCAAAATATATATAAAAAAAAAAAGGTCATGGTAAGACAATAAAGAAAAACAAGCCCTACAAAATCCTAGCAAACAGAGAAGGACATTAACTGTTACATACAAGGATGGACTCCAGTCTGAGGAGAGGCCTGAGAAATACAGAAACTCCATCTAAGAATGTGGCTGAGAGGCTCCCCTGGGTATCATGGGTGCCTGAGGCAATGGCGGAGTGAGAGTCCACTTGTTCTATCAGTTTCTTGGGCAAGAACTGAGTCCTACATCTCAGGTCCCATTTTTTTTTTCACATTAATATTTAACCTAGGCATAGTATGTCAACAATTTTTTCTTTGGGCCACCAGTTTGCAAATACTAACTTGAAGATACCTTTTATTAGTTATAAAAGCTCGGCCTTCGCTTAGGCTGTTCCGCTAGCTCTAATAAATTAACCTATCTCTATTCATCCATGTTTTACCAGGTAACTTTTTCCTCTTTTTTCTTCCATTCCACATGTCTGACTGTGTCTGTGTCTTGTTGGTGTCTCCTCTGCACTTGGATTACCTCCTGTTTCCTTTCTGCCTGGAAATCCCACCTATAACTCCTACCTAGCTTTTTTCTGTTCAGTTCTTTATCAAACCAATCACAGAAGTTTGTCTTCACAGAGTGTACAAATACCCACAATACTGAATCCTAAATCTCGGGTCCCAGTGTTTTCACATTAATGTTTAACCTTGGCACAGTAAGTTGGAAAGTTCCACTTGCTTTGGACAATACAGATGGCTTGTAACTGGAAGAATGACAAGAGAAGGCACAGAAACAAGCAACAGTGAGCATGCGTCCTGTTTAAGATTCATGTGTGCACATTTGAGCAGTTGAGTTCAGTAATTAATCTTTGCAGTCCTGGGTATTAAACACAGGGCCTCCTGCAAGCCTTCCTGCTACTGAAGTCTACCCAGATGTCCACTGCTCTTTTAAACAGTTATAAACCCAGGATGTCCAGAAACAGGCCTCAAGATTCAGGTTCAGAGGAGACTTACAGGAGTATGCTTCTAACCAATTTATTTTTGAGGTGTTTACCACATAACAGTGCTAAAATGTTCACAAATCTCAGATTTCTCAAATTTGTACAGATAATACATGTGACTAACAAGAACATAATTTTAAAGGCTCGTACTTCTTAGGACCGAGTGAGGTGTGTAAGACAAACCAAGTGTAGTAAGTGTATGCATACAGCCTGTGGCAACTTAAGGTACTGAGTTTGTATAAGGCTTCTTAAAAATGATGACTAAATCTATCAGATTATGAATAATTTAAATCACTAAGATATGGAAGATAATGAATCTTTTAAAATGTTTAGAAATTATAAATTAAACTTAAACCATACATAAGTAGAATTTTTGAATTCGTGCCTTTAATAAATTTATTAATTTTAAAATTTAAACGAGCTGTCAGACATTCCTGGACTCAAAGGCACCCTCATGGCCCCCCAGCTTACATAGCCAGCCCTGTTGCCCTTTTCCTGCACTCATTCACTCACGTGTGTAAGAAGGCCACTTCTTTGAGTGCTACTGACCGCCAAGCCAAGCACTGCTCTAGGCACAAGGGAAAAAGAGAACTTGATTGTCATTTGAAATAGTGGCAATGAAAGCAAGTAAGTTGGGGGACTCAAATGGCAGGTTTTTATTTCATTTTTTCATTCATTTTCTTATTATGTTGATTTTGTGTGTGTGTGTGTGTGTAAAACTTGCAGGACTCAACTCTGATTCTCTTCTCCGATATGGATCACTGTGGTCAGCCTCAGGAGTCTGACTCTGTCAAGTGCCTTTGCATTACTTAATGCTGAACCATTTTGCCAGCTCCCAATTAATAATTCTTTTAAGGCCCAATTCTTCCTCCACCTCTCTCTCTCTGTCTCTCTCTGTCTCTCTCTCTCTCTCTCTCTTTCTGTGTGTGTCTGTCTCTCTCTCTGTCTCTCTCTGTCTCTCTTTGTATCTCTTTCTGGGTTTTGGTTTTGAGACAAGGTCTCACTCTGTCACTCTGGCTAACTGGAAGTTGGTCTGTAGCCCAGACTGGCCTCAAACTTCTGGCAATCTTTTTGTGTGTCAACTTCCCAAGTACTGGGGTTACAGGTGTGAACCACCATGCCTAGCTTTAACTGGCTCTTGGCTCTTGAAATGATAGAATTTCCCTTCTTTCCAAGACACACTTTCATTCAGGATGGTTCTGAAGGATTTTCCAGAAAATCGAGAAGATAATTTTTATTCAGTGAATTAATATTCACCAAACCTTGAGATTTCTACCACTTACAGATAACAGTTGTTGCTCCTAATGGATTTCACAGTCTTGGTGGGGACACAATCGTGTAAATAGTGACCGAAGGAAACACATTGTGATGGATTAAAGGACAGAGGTTGGGGAGGCTTTCTGAAGAATGACCTTTATGGTGGACATCAGAAGGCTCAGTGGGTCTATATGAGAGACAGCTTGATAGGGCAGCTAGCCAACCAGACGGGTATGATCAATTACAGGGATTGTAGTGTGGAGGCTGTAGGAACCAAGGATGAGTAACAGGCTGGGGCATCATAAGTCTAGAAATGAGGAGGGGAGGGAAGGTTTCTCAGCCTAGGCCTAGACCCTTCCTGCTGTTGTCTTATCACAATTCTCTTGGCAATGTGCATGTAGCTATTTAATTTAGGGAGTTATCCACGCGAAACAGAGAGATAGTTTAAAGGATAGGGGGATGTACATGGGTTACATGCAAACACTGGGCCATTGTACTTGGATATCCTCCAACTGTGGTGTCATGGTAGACCTAGAACTGCATTGTTTGTTTTGATTTTGTAGTGAAACCATAGGTACACAAAGGAATGACACCATGCCCTTTATTTATTAAGTCAGGGTCTCGCCAGGCAGCGGTGGCACATGCCTTTAATCCCAGTACCTGGGAGGCAGAGGCAGGTGGATCCCTGTGAGTTTGAGGCCAGACTGGTCTACAGAGCAAGTTCCAGGACAGGTTCCAAAGCCTCAGAGAAACCCTGTCTCAAAAAAAAAAAAAAAAAAAAAAAAAAAACTAAAAGAAAAAGAAAAAGAAAAAGAAAAGAAAAGAAAAACCAAGATGGTCTGTATGTAGTTCAGGCTGACCTCCAATTCACTATGTAGCCAGGGACAAACTTGGGTCTCTGATCCTTCTTCCTATACTTTTCAAGTACTGGGATTACAGTGCACACCACCATGCCCAGTTTGTGCCATGCTAGGGATGAATCCAGAGCCTAATGCATGCTACACAAGTGCTCTACCAAGGAGCCACATCCCTTCCCAGAGCATTTCCTTGGTTTGTGCTCTTCTCTTCAACAAATGTATATAGTTTGCCCCCCAACTTCTCTGCTGACAAATGCCTTTAGATATTAGGGTATATGGTATATATTATAATTAAGCTATAAAAATTTGATTTTGTTGTTTCTCCTCTCCCATCTCTCTATCCCATTGTACCCTTGTAACCCCATAGCCTTTTAGCTGTCACATTGTGTGTGTGCTCTATTGCCCCTTTCCGCTTCCTCAGTACCTTTTTTCCCTCTCTAGTGGTAACCCTTCAAATTCCTTAACTTACATCCACATTCACGCATACTTACATATAAACACAAAAATCCACATTGGAAGAAAACAAACTATGATTCTTGTCTCTCTGGGTTATGGGTCACCCCACTTAGTGTAATACTTTACAGGTCCACACATTTTTTCCCCACAAATGTCTCATTTAATTTTTCTTTACAAGAAACATTTATTGTGCCTGTGTAATACATTTTTCATTATCCGTATCTGCTGAGGTACAGCCAGGCTGGATCCATCTCCTTCCTACTCTCCATAGTGTAGAGTAGGTTTAAGATGTAGTGGAAACAGGAATCACTTGACATCCCCTTCCTTAAGGTTTACCGGCTAAATCTAAAGAACAGGAGGAGTGATGTAGGTGTAGAAAGAGTGTGTGTGAGTGAGTCAGTCCAAGACAGGAGACTATAATACCAGAAGATGGGAAAGGCAGGCTTGGAGATGACAAAAATCCCTTCTCTATATTTGCCCATTGGCATTTCCTTATCTCTTTTTGAGTTGCCCCACAGATCGTGGTGACTAAATAAAAGCTCTTATGCTTTCCACACTTCTGTCTTTAGGTCTTTAGCTCCAGCTCTGTCAGGCTCTTCGTCTGGGACAGCCTGCCAGTTTGACAGACAGTTCCTCTGGGTTGTACTGAGATATGGAGGGTGATACCTGATACTAGACAGTAAGGATGCAATTTAGAAGGTTCAAATAGCTGCATGTATTCACATTGGGGGAACGCGGCTTTTCCACATACGCTCACATGGGATCCTATGACAAGAGAAAGTCATTTTTCCCGTTGTGTCTAGGGAAACTCTTACCCCACTAGGATGTGTCTAGAAAGCTTCCCATGCTAGCTCCCTACAGTTGGGAGGGTTGGCCTACCCTAGACATAATCCAGCTCAGAGGAGTGTGTGAGACAAAGGCACGTAGATTCTGTTGGGCTCCGCCCCAAATCTGGAATCAGATCAAGCATGTTGAAAAAAAAAAAAAAAAGAGGAAAAGAAGAAGAAGAAATAATTCCTTTTCACCAGAGGCATTTCGTGTAATCAAAACCAAAGGCTTTGGGGTTCTGCTCAGAACCCTGCTACTTGTCACGATGTGTTTATTAATTTGAGAGGAGCTTGCATGAACATGTGTGTGCTTAATTCCCTGGCCAAGGCCAAGCCTGACGCTCAGCTTGATATTGGTTTTCACCAGCTGTTTGGGGAGCGAGACATACAACAGGTGGGTGAGGCTGGCCGACTCAACAGCTTGCTGTTTGGAGTGCCAAAAAGTAGATGGGCTGACTACAGATGGGGGCTGGGGTGAGGGCTGGGTGCCTTTTGCATTAAGGAAATGTGACCACCCTGATAGGGAAAAACAGCAATGGATCCTTGAGTGCACCAGGGTGGTCCGATAGCAAACAACATTGGCTCTCTTTGGCCACATGACTGATCTGTCATGGGTAGAAATTGATTGACAGGCAGAAGGCAACACCTGTTTCTTCCAAATTGCACCCAGGTGTCACAGGATCTGAAATTCCATTTTCAGGAATTTAGTAGGTGGGTCTGGAAGGCTTTGGTAAACCTTTCAGGAGGCCCTGTGCAAACAGCTGACTAACCCATAGTGAAGCGCTTATCCGTGGTGCTGGGAGATGGTGTGGCCAGACAGAAAAAAAAAATCCATTAGGAGAGAACCTTGGCTTCATTCAGAAGTCAGCCATGTCAATACCTCAGATGGGACCCCTGTGCTGACTAGTTTTATGCCAATTTGACATGATAGAATCATATAAGAAGAGGAAACTTAAGTTGAGAAAATGCTCTCCAGATTGCTCTATGGCCAAGGCTGTGGTACATTTCCTTAATTGATGATATAGGAGGGTCAAACTCATGGTGGGTGATCTACCCTCCAGGACAGGTGGTTTGAGATGTTTATAGAAAAGCAGGCTAAGCAAGCCATGAGAACCAAGAGAGTAAGCAAGAAACACTCTTTTATTTTATTATTTATTTATTTATTTATTTATTTGGTCTTTTGAGACAGGGTTTCTCTGTAGTTTTGGAGTCTGTCCTAGAACTAGCTCTTGTAGAGCAGGCTGGCTTCGAACTCACAGAGATCCGCCTGCCTCTGCCTTCCGAGTGCTGGGATTAAAGATGTGTGCCACCCCCACCCAGTTTAAGCAACACTCATGGCCTCTGTATTAGTTCTTACCTTGAGTTCCAGTCCTAACTTTCCTGCATGATGTACTGTACGTTGTCAGCTGAAATAATTTATTTCTTCCTCAAGATGCCTTTGGTCATGGTGTTTCATTATAGCAAATTATCCTCATTGAGAAGACTAGAGCATAGAGTTTAGCTATTAAGGTAAGGGCAGTGGCCTGTTCTAGTCTGGTAAGAATATAATTATTTTGTGTTAAAGTGTCAGTGTGAACACACGAAGATTTGTTATTAGCAAAGATCCTGATGCTGCAGAAGGCCTCAGAGGCTCTGCAGGCACAGTCCTCGGTTGTCTTTGGTCTGCTGGCTACATTTGATAAATACAGTGGAAGGATTTCTGTGGTCTTCTTTATTGTGGTTTGGATGAGAGGTGTCACTCACAGGCTCGTGTGTTTGAACACTCACGATCTCCAGTCTGTGACACTGTTTTGGACGGTTGTGGAATCTTTAAGCGGTGCTACCTTACCGAAGGAAGTGGGCCACTGCAGGAGGTCCTAGAGGATTTATAGTCCAGCCCCAGTTCCTGCTTTCTGTTTCTGGACTGTAAATGCAGTGTGACCAGCCACCTCACAATCCTTTGGCGGTGGCTTCTTCTCCATGATGGACCGTGTCTTTTCTTAAACTGTGAACCAAAACCAACCCTTCCTCAGACTGAGTTACTCTGTGGCAGATATTTGGTCATAGTAACAAGAGAATGAATACACTGGTGTTTATGTGGCACTGGACTCCTCGAATTCCTTGTTTCCTTCCTGTAAACCTTCTCTTCACTGTCAGTCACTGCCTTCAATTCTGTTGTCTCCCTTGCCTCCTAGTCCAGGCTTCCTCTCTTTCAGTTTGATCTCTCCTCACAGCCTGGATGTTGTTATCTCTGGGATTGTGATTGCCACATCTTTTGTTCCCTTCTCTCTGTTGTTCTAGGTCACCTTTCCTGTGGCTGAGGCTGTTCCCACTCCTTCTTCCTCCGTCAGGCTGCAGCCCCTTTACAAAGCAGAGAAAGCCCCTGGTTTACCTCATGCCTTCTAGCCTTCCAGGGGCCTTTCCTCATTCTGCAGTCACCAGATTCTCAGCTTTCACTTCCCTGTTGCCCTTCCTGTATAGCTTCTGTGTGTTGCTGCTCCTTGCGGATGCTTGGAGACACTTCTCTCTGTCACACTTCCCTACCGTCATGTCTTCCCCACTCACCTTGGGAACCCTCTGCTGATCTTACCTGACAGTCATTCCTAGCTTCTTTCCGTCCTGAGCAGCACACAGGATGAATACAAGCTGCATTTTCTCACTCAATTGTGATCTGTATAAAGCCAAGGGAAGTACTGCATTTACTTCCGGTTGTCCTGGGACTGCTGATTGTATAGACAAGCACACCTGTCCTCACCAGTAGGAACGGCCCCATAGCTCACAGTAGGTCTCAACTTCAATCTCCCCTCTCAGATCCTCGAACTTAAGCACAGAGCTGTCCGGAGTAGTTCCCTCTGAAGCCTGATTCACCGTAGATGATGGAGGAATGACAGGAGATGTTGTCCCTCAGGTTTATTTTATAGAATGGATTATTTCGATTTTGTCACATTTTGCCACACCCATGGCTTGAGAACCACTGATCTAAACTAAAGTCCGCTTGTTCCCATCCATTGTCACAGACACAATGTGAACTCTTGGCCTGCTCCGTCTGCCATACAAAGCTGGTTTATTGTGTCAGTCATATTTCATCTTTGGTGTTAGAAAAAATGCATCCCTTCCACTCACCCTCTTTATCCTCCTTACTCCTTCCCTTTCTTTTTCCTCTCCCCTCTTCTCGCTCGTTCTCTCTACCTAACCCCACGCTCACACTGCTTCCTCCTCTCTCTGTTATTCTTTATATTATTGTGCTTTCCCTTAAGTCTTTAGTATAATCTCTCCTGCTGTTTCTTTTTCTCAGCCTCAGAAGTACTTAGCCTTTCTATTTCAAACACAGTTCCTCTCGGATGAGCCTTGTTCTTAAAGCATTCTCCCAAAGCTTCCTTCATAACTACCACAAGTCAGGAAAGTGAGGTCTGTGCTTACGTCTTCCTGTGTTTGAGGTAATCTTTGAATCTGTGTCCAAGGTCACCTCTTCAGAGTTGTTGGGATTACAGGAGTCTGTCCACGCCTCGATCAATCAATGTATTTATTTATTTATTTAACTCTTACCCAAGAATGGCATGGACTTCATTATTATAACTGAGGATGACCTTGAACTTCTGGTCCTTCTGTCTCCACCTCCCTAATACTGGGATTACAGGCACGCGTCAGCACACTGAGTTTGTCGAGGGCTAAGGATGGAACCCAAGGCTTTATATATGCTAGGCAAGTGCTGCACCAACTGAGCAGAACCTTTTGGTTTTTGATGCTGTGGAAGGAACCCAAGGCCTTGGGCAAGCTAAGCTTAAGCTTTACCACTGGGTAACCTTTGGCCTCCATTATTACTTCCTCATTTGCATACCTGGCCTTCCTGCTTAGCCTCTGCTGTCGTTTGGTAGTGCTGCTAACACTGTACGTAGACTTTGAGGGTAAACAACAGAAGTACATTTCCTCAGACTTCGGCAAGCTGGAGGTCCGTGATGACTGCATAAGCAAACCACTCTCTATGGAGGCCCCTGTCCTTAACTTGGAGGTGGCTGTCTTCTGGCATCTCCATATGGTTGACTTGTTTTATATGTTATCTGGGTCCAAAACTCTTCTTCCTGCAGGAACACGTCATTTGGCCGAGGTAGTTCTTCCACTGAAATGTCCCTTCACTCTGACCTTTCTCACACAGAACCACACTAGTGGTTTCTCTGAGGTTCTCCTCAAAGCCCTTTTCCTCAGTCTCAACCACCCAGCCATCCTCTCTTTTCTGCATCTGGTCACTCAGCTTGGTGCTGCTACCTGGGCTGCTTTGCCAATGTCTAATGAAATCCACCGTGGCGCTTGCTTTAGACCGTTTGAGAAACTCTAATGTTAGTGAGAACATTGCTTGCCAATATGGCTGGTCATCAAAGGAACCAGGGGAGTCTGCAACTCAGACTCCCAGGCTCCAAGCTCTCCTGACTCATCTTCCTGGGCTGACTTCCCGGCCATTCCAAGGAGCAGCCAAGTCAGAAACACCTGCCAGCTTCTTCCAGCCTTCAGGATAATTGCAAACAACATAGTCAACTAGAACTTAGTCGTTTCTTGCAGAACACAGCTTACCTCGCCTCCTAGCCTCATTTCTGTTCCTTCCTTCACAATCTACTCAGAGCCGCTTACTGTAGTTTTAGTTTCTTTCCCCCCAAACCACTCTCTGTACCACCATCCAGTGGCAAACTCGTATTCACCCCCAACAGTTCATTTACTCCTTTTATTAAAGTTCCTGCCCAGATCTTGGTGGTCTCTAGCTCTTTGATTATATCTCTGTAACATAATTATTATATTACAGGGTGTTTATTTCTGGGCATGTCTGTATTTCCAAAAGAGAGGAGATTCCTCACATATCTAGCAACACACAGCAAGTACTTTGTCAATGCTTGCTGCTTGAGTGATCTCTCAGTGTCTAGGTTTACAACTCTTAGGAACCAGGAAGGAGCCATGGGGCCTCTTTGCCATGGAAGGAATATTTTTCTGTTTAGAGAACTATTCTGGCTAGGACCAAGGGACATGAGACAGATGGCCCTGAATCAGGACTGGACTGTGGAATTATCAATTACTTACATCCATCAGCAAATAGATCCAGCATCACAAATTGAAAACAAGGAATTATTACCTGGTGTTGTAAGCACATTGAGACAGGTTTAAAATATCTATAAACCACAGTAGGGTGGAGCTCAAGATAAAACACTTCTTCATCTGACATATACATGGCCCTGGGTTCAATTCTCCCCAATGCAAAAGTAAAAATATCCATAAATCTTTGTGTAAATATGTGCATATGTGTAAGAGTGTATATGGATATGTATGGAGGATGTATGTGCACGTGTTCACATTTATATAGAAGTTAGAAGTTAGCACCTAACTTCTAATCACCCTCTAGAAGTGGGTGTTGTCCCTTGGGTGTCATCTCCCTTGTTGGCTTTTCTATTTCTATTTTAAGACCTTAGTCCCTCACTGGCCAAGAGCTGAAGATAGGCTCGATTGGCTGGCTAGGTGGCCCGAGAGGTCGGCCTGTCTATAACTCCCCGGTGCTGGAATTGCAACCATGTGCCACCAACTGTGGGCTTTTTGTGTGGACTCTGGCAGGTATGTGTCACACACAGGCCTTTGTGCTTTGTCACCAGACACTCCCTTAGCTTTCCTACACAGTAAATTCTGCAGAGAATTGCCACATGGCGGTGGGTAGCCGCTGCATGGCTGATAGCCAGGCAATGATAGTTTGGATTAGTCGAGACTCCACGAAAGGACTTGTTCTTAGAGCTTTATACCATGGGACATGCCCCATGCTCTACATATCCTGGGAAGATCAGTGGGACTGAGGGGAGAGAAGCCGAAAACTGGCCTCGCTGCGTCTGTGTTAGGCAAGGAACTCCGGCGAAACAGGGACTAGCAAGAAGGAAGGACAGGCAGGAAAGCACTATTGATTACACAGCCATGGTTCAACTGCTCCCACGGACCTGGACACTTGCTATGTTGCTGCAGAGATTGGAAGTATTAGATTCATGCTGTACTGGGTTCTCTCAAGAGATAATTCAGATACACTTTCCAAACTTTACTCCTTATTGTTAGCTTTCTCTATGTTGTTATACATTTTTTTATTACTATTCTCTGAGATGGGACTCACATAACCTAGGCTGGCCTTAAACTCCTAACATAGGAGAACCTGGCCCTCAGTTCTTCTTCCTACCCCTCTGAATGCTGAGATTACAAGTGTGTGCCACCACACCTGGCTTGTGCTGTTATTTTAATGGCCTTGAAGTCTAGTGAATTCTGGGTCTCTGTTATCCTCCCTCATCTCCAATTCATTTCTAAAGAAGGATGCTTCAAAAATGTTAGGTCCTGGTCCTCAGCTGATACGATGGCCTGGTACATGTGTTTAAATTGAGAGACAGGGTATGGGAGGCTATAGGGGACTCTGTGTTATGCTCCTGCTGGCTTCCAAGGCCTGGCCTTTCAGCAGTCACATGTCCTCATGTCCTGGCACTCAGCCCTGGCTATGTCCTTTATCCATCATTATGTATTAGTGTGTTATGAATTCAGCTTCTGCTAGGGCATTGTAGTCTTCTCATCACAAGATTGTATTATATTTTCCATGTTTCAATACAAGCAGCCAATGCCAAAAGAAGAAGGAGGAGAAAGAGGAAGAGAAGAAAAAGGAAAAAGTACCAAGAAAGAAAAAGAAAGGAGGAACATCTGTGGTGAATCATAGAAATGATTCTTCCAGCCTCATGACAATTGTGCCCAGCTCCACAGCAGCCTTTAGACAACTGAGAAAATGTTCAGCTTGACTTTAGGGAGCAAAGGTTCACAGATCATCGATTTTTCTTATGTTAAAAAACTCTTGCTGCTGCTTCCTGAAGACTTGGAGGAAACAAAGGCTAAAAATACTTCACGTAGTGTTCAGAGTCTCCAGTGATTGAGCCAACAGCCCCGGGCTTAAAGCGAAGGTCAGCTTCCCAGTAACTCGGGACACTGAACAAGCTACCCAGGCTCCTGGAGTCTACCTTAATTGGCAATAAAGAGATATTATGTTAAGTCACTAAGCAGAAGATTAAATCAACTGAAAGCCAGGTGTGGTGTCCTGCAGCTGCCATCTCGGTCACCAGGAAGACTAAGAAAGAGGACTTCTTGGGTCCACAAATTCCAAGTCAGCTTTAGCAATATATCAAGATCCCATCTCTAAGAAAGGAGGGATGGTACTGAGCATGCTCAGAAAACACGGAAATTGTTCTGCTGGAAACTGAGTATCAAAAACGTGGGGGCACACGTTTTTTGATTAATATGAAAAGCATAAACTCAAATTTTATTTTGGTCATTGTCCTGTCTTAGCAGAGATCCACGACAGAAACAGATCACCAAAATTCAGTGTCTCTTTCAGTTCTCTGCCAGCCGTAAAGACGAGGGGAAGTCCAAATTAGTTACTGGGTGACCTTCCCAGCTGTGTGTTGCTATGGATCTCGACTTGGAGAGGGGAGCTGATGCTAATGATTGACAAGCTGTTGTTTAAAATTTTGTTTCATGAAGACGCAGTGTGATCAGTAATGAAAGGTCCCCAGACTATCTTACAAAAGATACAGCTTCAATAAAACAGAAGGAAAAACTTACACCAGAATCCCAACCGTCTAGAACACCGGATCCAGGCCAGAGCGAGAGAGGACGGGGAAATGCACCCTCCAGGTTTATAGGTAAACTTTTGCCCCACAGACAGAATGTGATTGGCTGAACTCCCCTATCAATTTCATGCCTCACTTTAGGAAAGAAAGGGAGATAGATATGCCTTCACAGTAATCATCAGAGGAGTGTCCGAAGCCTAAATCGTCAAACAAATTGAAGTTCTAATCATCTGTGTTTTGAAGGCTTTCTGAGCTGCTAAGTATCAGGATATTATGCCCATCTAGGTGATGGAAATCATAGGACTTGGATATGTTAGTACATGGGTGAGCTTGTATCTTCCAGCCCAGTAATCCTTTAGGTTATTGGTGTCCACCAATGCTGGCACCAGATGTCCCAATAGTCACATGGAAGAAGGCTCTGATGTCACTCAGATGTCAAGCCCCCTCAGTTCCCTCAGGCCCTGACAGCACACTCTGCTATTACAGTTGTCTCCAAGATCCTTGCTCCTGTTTGGGGAATGCAGTATGATCTAGGAAGTCATAGAACACCCCCTTATTCTTCCCAAACACTCTTCATCCAACACATGACATTTTCCAGGTTCATGATGCCAGTTGCTCTGTGCCCACCACATCTTTCCTTTTGGGGCCCACACTGAACAAGAATATATTATTTTATGTTAGGGCATCCTTAGATTTTTTTTTGTAAAATGAGATCAGTGGAGAAATGGAATAAATAAGGCTTCTAGTTCTTTGTAATTATTGTAGGTTGATTCCTGGAAAAGCATATCAGTGACTGTCTCCACTTTAAGAAGCTTCAGTTTTATTAAAAAGAAAAAAAAAGTCAATAGATTTCAAAATACTTGAATTTGAATATCAGTTCTCGGAACTGACTTCCTTTTCTTAAAAACACTTCCAAGCTGGTGTCGAATGCCAGTATGGATGAGTTCACATGAATCTATCATAAGTTCACAGTGAACAGCGTCTGCTTATCACCCAGCCAGATAACATAGGAACACTGCAAGCCACAGCAGCCCTTCCATTTTCACAGATTCCCACAACTCAGTGGACTTTGACTAACTAGGGATGTGATTGTTTTACTGTCGAGAGATAAAGATGTGTTGGGGAACTTTCACTTGCTAGGGCCAGTCTGTTCCTTGGAGGCAAGAGGCTGTGACCTGGGGTGATCAACAATGTATTCGCAGCCTTCTCAGCTGTGAGAAGTTCATCACCATGGGTATGATCTGACAGCAGCTTATTCTGGAATCTTTCTTTGTCGATATGTGGCTTTTCTTGACTGATTACTTAGTGATACCTAGATTTATTTTTTTTCATTATTGGTAAGTAATTTATTATTTTATAGGGAAGTTAAAATTTGAATGAGATGGTACATAACTGTAGATCCTTTTTACTGTTGGAAGTGGTGTGGGAGGTCCTTCTGTCTCTGTGTTACTTTTCTTGGTTAAGGAATAAAGAAACTGCCTTGGCCTTTTGTTAGGGCAGAACTTAGGTAGGCGGGGAAAACTGGACTGAATGCTGGGAGAAGGAAGGCAGTGAGAGAGAGAGAGAGAGAGAGAGAGAGAGAGAGAGAGAGAGAGGGGCCATGGAGCCACAGAGTCAAACATGCCAAAACTTTAGCCAGTAAGCCACTGCCATGTGGCGATACACAGATTAATGTAGATGGGTTAAATTAATATGTAAGAGTTAGCCAATAAGAAGCTAGAGCTAATGGGCCAAGCAGTGATTTAAATAATATGGTTTCTGTGTGATTAATTTGGGTCTAAGCTAGCTGGACAGCCGGGAAACAAGTGGTCTCCTCCTACTACATTGGAAGTCCTCTACGAAGAAGGAATTTGATATCATAGATATAGAACTGTTCAGATGTTAGCCTGTTTTCCCCCAATTGAAATGAGTACTTACCAGGCTCAGATATGCTTCAGTTGGTAGACTACTTGCCTCGCATGTACCGAAACCCTGGTCTCCATCCCCAGAACTATGTAGAGCAGGCGTGGTGGTCCATACCTATAACCCTAGCATTTGGGAAGTGAGGGCAGGAGGCTCAGAAATTCAAGCTCATACTTGGCTACACAGAGTATTTGTGATCAGCCTGGGCTACATGAGGCCATATCTCAAAACAGAACAAAACAAAGCAAAACAAGCAAACCAGCCTAAATTACTTGGTGAGTTCCAGGACAGCAAAAGATAGGATGAATGACTCCTGAGAATAACACCCAAGGTTGTCCTCTAGTCTATATACATATACACATATGAACACACGTGTACATGTGCACATGAATACACACACACACACACACACACACACACACACACACAGAGAATTTCTCAACAGGGACACTGCCATGATTTTGGGCTGGATGGTGTTGGATCCCCTGAGGCTGGAGTTAGAGGCAGTTGTGAGCTACTTTACATGGCTAGAAACTCAATTCAGGTCCTCTCAAGGGCAGTACTTGTTCTCGATTGCTGAGCCATCATCTCACCAGCCCTGAAACCTAGTCTTCTTTATTAATAAGTTACTTCAGGGGGCTGGGCAGGTAGATCTCGTCCAACATGCATAAAGCTTTGGATTGGATTACCAGCTCCAATTAATTAAGTGTAGTGGCGCCTGCCTGTAATCCTAGCACTGGGGAGGCAGAAGCAGGAAGATCAGAGGGAGGAGAAAATTGGAATACCCCTGGACTCATGTGCAGTGCCATTTTTGATATAAAACATATTATTAAACGTAATAATTTGATTTCCCCCAAAATATAATTAGAAGTATGTAGAACAGTTCACTCACCTTCTACATAATGTCTCCTGAAATATTACCATGAAAATTTAAAAGTTAAGGGATTGACAAATGAGAAATAAATATCTAAGCTAATAGATGAATTTGAAACAGAGGCTAAGCATCTTCTAATTCATTATCTAACACACGTAACCCACATCATTTTTTAAAGGAAAAATTAATGCCTTCTTTTTTTTTTTCTAAGATGATCAGTAATACTGGACATAACAGCTATACTATAATCCTAAGAAGAACTGTTAAAACTTTTTCTAAACCAGTGGGAGAAAGGAGAAGTTCAAAGTCATCCTTGCCTACAAAATAAGTTCAAGACCAACCTGGGTTTCTTGTTCCACAAAGAGCAAGCAGAAGAATTAAATAACTAGCATGTTATACCAAACTTGTTAAATGAATGACTCTTCAATTTCGATCTAAACTTTCATTTTCTTGAATGCTTCAGGTGGTTGCTCGGGCTGTGCCTGAATTCTCCGCTCAGCTTGTAAATGTGACATTGCCAGGATGCTTCCCTGGTCTCAGGGTCCTGCCCGGGCTGCTCTTCAGAAGCAGTAGCTATCTTGCTGTCTTGAGGTAGGCCTGCTCCAGTGTGGTGAACTCCAGTCTCCCAGTAGCACCAGGATCCTCAAGTTTGCAAGAGCTAGATCGTGGTGATGGGAGGGCTCTGGAAGCTGGAGCTCAAGAACTTCACAGGAACCACCAGTCTTTCTCCTTTCTGTTTCCCCAGCAGCCTGCAGACAGACGTCAGACGCTCTGAACTCTTTCTCCTTATCCTAATGCTGTGAGCCTATCTGCATGTTTCCTTTCAGAAAGGAACTACCAGGGCATAAAGCATCCAAAAAACACACCCCATGGAAGGTAACAGGGACGACATAGAGAGGGGAGTGCTGCTGGCTCCGGTTCAAGTCTTTCAAAAGTTGACTGGGATTCCAGTGCAGGGACCTCAGCAGCCTGAATTTGCCCCTCCCCCTTTCCCAAGTAAAGAGGATTTTTACAAGTAATGCTCAGTCTTAGATAAAGGGTGCCTGTGGTACCTTTAGTGTCTTCCTAACACACACACACACACACACACACACACACACACACACGGACGGGGGCTGTGGTGGAGGTAGGGTAAGCCCTAAACACAGTCTCAACAGTTTGATTTGATTCCATGATTGTTATTAAGCAGTAAAATCTGCACCAATCTTGCAGTTTTTGTGCTTCTAAAAAATGTAAATGTCACTTTTTTTGGGGGGGTGTCTTTAAAAATTATTAAGTCAAAAGAAAGATAGCAATTGCCTGTGTTTGCTTGGGTGGTGAGCCGCGGACGGATTAGCATCACTCTTGAGAGCTGCTACTGGTTAGCTGGAGGGAAAAAGGATATCAATTATACATAATCTAAGAAGCCTCGGCATGGTAATCAGGCCCAGTAGGGGCTTTGGGGCAGCTTCCTTATTCTCTTGTAAACACAAGAGCCCAGATAGACTTGTCAGTCAGGGGTAGCAGCAGCAATTCTTCCTTTTAACACCTTCACATTCTATTGCCTCAATATGCAAACAAGGCTGTTTAGCTGAGGGGAGAGCCGTGCTAATGAGCTCCCGCGCTAACCCTGAAGTGAAAAGGCTCTGTTCGCAGCTGCTCGCAGACAGCTCCTCTGGGCATGCTCAGGTACGGAAAATAATGCCTTTCAAACAGAGGGACGCCAATCAGGATTTGGTGCACACTCCCCTTTCTCTATGTGCTAATGCAATGACCTCATAACTCGAGAACTTCCAACGTGCCGCTCTGAGGCTTTCTCGCTAAATGATGTATTTGGACTGCGGATAGAGGGAGAGAAGGTGAGGAACAGGCAGAAGCCAGAGACGTTCAAGCTTCTTCCATCCTGGCAGACTGCCTCAAAGTCAGTCCCACTTTCCACGTCAAGATGAACTGGGCTGTTTCCTGGTGCTATTTTCCCCTCTAAATCCAGCCTTTTTCTTCCTGGGGTCACCTTAATGACCTCAGTGGACAACACTGTGAGGACAGCTTCTTAAGCCTGAGGGTGTGTGCCCCAACCTCTGTGCTTTGGGACTTGTCTTGGGCCCCAGGCTCCCAGTATCACTTCAAGGTGGCAGTTCTCTAATTGGCTGAGCAAAGACACCCAGGACCAAGGGAGGGGGCTTTCAGATCCGGGGCCTCTCAGATCCGCTGACAGTTTCAAATCAAGATACAACCCGCGATGGCTTCTCAATAGCCTATTATTCTCATGAATAAAGAAATCTGCACAGAAATATTCTCTCAATCCCACTGGGTTAATTTACCATCTACAGACATTCTCAGCTTTGCTAGCTAAATAGCAGAGATATGGTATCACATGTGATTATAGTACAATCCCCTTTCTTTACATTAACACAGTTTCAGGACCAGTCTATCCCCACACCTGACACTGCAGACAGACTGTCTGTCCATTGTGCCAGTTAAATGATATTAAGTGCTATCATTCACATCCTCAGCTCCTGGCCAGTGTTTTAACTCTCTTACACAGCTGCCAGACCAGCCCCTGTCCCTTAGCTCCCCAATTGGCTGCCTGGTTCCTAGACGGGTCCTCCTGGTGACAGAACAGGCAGGTGCTCCCCAGTTACCAAGAACAGTCTGTGCTGCAGGATTCCAACACGTAAATTATTTATCACGTTAGCTTTGCAGCACATCATAACCTATTTGAGACAGGTGGAGTGAACTCCCTTCTGCCACCTGGAAGCTCATTAAATGGCCATCATCACTGGTCAGGTTTAATTGCTTTATGTTGGATGGTGCTTGGGCATGATTCAAGTCCCCAGTGGAGCAGCTGACCCCAATTCTCAGGGTGATTTGCTTCACCCCTAACTGAGAAAAATGAGGGCTGTCTGAGTTTGCTCCTGTGACTCCATATCTGCTTGAAAAGGTGCAGATTGGCAAGTAGCTGCTGCAGGAAAAGCCGTAAGATGAGAAAACCTTAAGATGGATGAAACTTCGAGTCAGATCTTACTTTGTTAATTGCCTGAGTTGTTTTGAAGGAGTCCCACTTAACAAAACACTTTGTAAACATTTGTAATCTCAGCGGTGTTTAAAATATAATATTAATGGTTGCATTCTGTTCCAGTGCAAACCCAAGTTCTGCCTCTCACTGTTTATACATATAACTAGTGTTTTAAGGCCACAATATTTATTCTGAGTAAAACACAAATGTTAAACAAAGTGAATTAAAGACATAACCCTGATCTTTCTACTACTACCTCATGCATGTTGAGATTGCCAACTCACTCAGCTTTATCCATTGTAAATCAGGACTTCTTGAGGCTTGCACTCTGATAAAGTTCCTATTGGCCTCTCTGCATACTTCAGCCATACACTCCCAGGCGGATACTTTCTGCAAATTACCCCGATATAACTAAGCAGAGATTAGTGTTCCATGTCACTAAAGTGAGTAACGCCTCCCCCTCCTCATCTACCTCTTCCTTTTGCAGTTGTGAAAATGGAACCTGGGGCCTTCGAGTGGAAGGCAAATGCTGCTACAACCTCACCCCTGAGGTTTTCTTCTGGGTCTTATATTCTGATTGGGAGATGCTCTTTTTGTTATGTATGTATACCCTTATGCATGTGTGACAGTCAGAGGACAGCTTGTGGGAGTCCGTTCTTTCCTTCCAGCAAGTGAGTCTCATCAGGCTTGGCAACAAGTGCATTTATCTGCCAAGTCATCCATAGCCTTGGAAGACAGAGCAGTCACTGTAACAACCTAGTCACAAATATAAGCCTGACTGGAAGGATGGAAGTGGTGTTTCAGACCATCTGGAATGCAGGACTGTGGGTTCTGCCCTCTGTACCACCATACTCAGGGTATAGGAAGGATGAGAACTATGGTAGTTTGAATGTAGTTGGCCTCCACAAGCTCATAGGGAGTGGTGCCACTAGGAGGTGTGACTTTGTTGCAATAGGTATGACCTTGGAGAAAGTGTGTCACTGGTGGGGTGGACTTTGTGGTCTCATATATGCTCAAGCCACGCCCAGTGTCCCAATTTACTTCCTGTGGCCTGCAGATCAAGATGTAGACTTCTCAGCTCCTTCTCCAGCACTGTCTGCCTGCATGCCACCATGTACCACCGCAATGATAATGAACTGAACCTCTGAACTGTAAGCCACTGAATAAAAGATTTTTGTGTCATGGTTATGCTGTCTCTTCACAGCAATAGAAATCCGAAATACAACAAGAACAGGTAGATCCCAAGAAGCTGCTGTAAATCATTGTTTAAAAAACAAAACAAAAAGAGATTTCCATTTGCCACCAAGTTGCTATTTGCTCTTATACTGGATTTTTTTTTTTTTTTGGCTTGACAACATTCTGTAGAATGAGGAAGCTCTCACAGCCCAATAATTAATTAAGATGATAAGTAAAGATGAGCTGAGACCAAAATCTTGCTGCAAAGAGAGGGAAGAAGGGAGGGGGGAAGGTTTCCTCGTCTTTGAAAGTCTCTCCAGAGACTTTCCTCTGGAGAGCACGCATGGTGTGCAAGTGACTGTCTTCGGGCTGGAGTGATAGCTTACGTAATAAGTATAAGAACCTCAGGCAATGCTCTTGCCTCAGTCTCATACATGCTGGAATTATAGGTATGAGCCATTTTGTTCAGTTCCTTTGTTGTCTTAAAATTTTCAGTACTCTGAACAAAGGGTTCCACATTCATCCTGTACGAGCCCACATCAATCATTTAGCCAGACTGAGTTGTGATCAGCATTTGGCCAATGCTGTCTATAGTGCACACATTTTTTCCTATGAAAATTTTGATGACTTCGGTGTGTGCATATGTACAAGCATATTAGTGTATATGTACATGTATGTGGGTACATGTGGAAGCTAGAGGTTGACAATAAAGTTTTCCTTATGACTTTCTGCCTTAATTTTGAAAGTTTCCGAATGCCTGGCCAGCAAACTTCAGGGATCCTCCTGTCTCTGCTGCCCCTGATTCAGGATCATAAGCACATAGCTTCAAACTCACATAAACTTTACTGTCTGAACCATCTCGTGGCCTCAGATTAATTCCCAGCAGGTAGAAGTATTATCTTAAGATGTCTAATGATGCTGGGCATTGGTGGTACACGCCTTTAATCCTAGCACTCGAGAGACAGAGGCAGGCAGATCTCTGAGTTTGAAGGAGGACAGGCTCTAAAGCTGTAGAGGAACCCTGTCACAGAAAAAAAAAAAAAGATGTCTAATGACTTACGTTCCATGTTCCATGAAGTTTAAACTAACCTTTCTCCATGTGCTGTAATTTACCATGAAGGATGAGCCGTGAGCTAGAGATTACATAGAGAGATGGAACATGGGAAAGAAAGCTCTGAGAAGCCCCATTGTTGGGCCATGGGGGACAGTAAATTGGGAATGGGAAATATCTTTAGAAATACTTGCACAGGTGAAAGAGCTCTGGGGTGCCAGATTTGAGGGGTGGCATTGAGAAGGTGGAGGGTAACCTAGGAGTGCTGCAGGTTTGAGTCAAACCTAGCAAACTAGCTTGCAGCTCAAGTGTGGGAGTCACAGGTACTATAGGCTTCCCTTGGCATCCACATAATGTACAAAAAATTCAGAGGACTCTATATGACCGTGAAGGGTGCTGAACTTCTGAGGGGTCATCATATGAATGGAAACTGGAGTACATGATGTGTATGAGTGTCACAGAATTGAGGCTGAGGACTGGGATGGGTACTATACTCACGGTGTCAGGTTGCAAGAGTGGAAGGCACTGGGTTATATCAATACACACAATATTAGGTTTGGTATTCAAAAAAAAAAAAAAACAGGAGACCACCATGAATCCAATGGACAGGTATAGCCTATGCAACATTCATTCCCTACCACCCTGAGACCCTTATGAGTCCAGAGTGGCACAAATGTGTGACTTTTCCTGGGGCGTCCATTTCTATTTACACCAGATAAGGAGGCAGCAACAAACTAAAGAATTTTACCCATGTCTAATGGGGCAAACCTGTGTATTTATTGGGCTAATAGTCTGAGCATGGGTGAGGAATCACTTACAGGGGAGCATGGTGAGTGGTCACTCCTACAGCATGGGTTACTCAAAGGCAGCTACATCATTAGAATGTTGATCCCATTGTGAGTAACTAACAACTCATGAAAACCACATCCCTGAAGTTCGCTGCACAAGTTGCAGACAGCTCCATGGAAAGATCTCCTTCCCAGTAACTGCCACTGATTATATAACTCCGGGGAGAAGAGCCTGGCAGAACTTGTAAGTTCCTGATCTTCAGGATCCTCCCTTCTCACTCTCAAGGGACAGTTCCAATCTGGAGAATATTGAAAACAAAACTGACCATGAAGAAACTTGGAAGTGGTGGCACACGTCTTTAATCCCAGTACTTGGGAGGCAGGCGAATCTCTGTGAGTTTGAGGCCAGCTTGGTCTACAGAGCAATTTCCAGAATAGCCTGGACTGTTACACAGAGAAACCCAGTGGTGGTGGTGGGGAATGACGATGAGGAAGAGATGTTATCCTGAAAGACCTTTCTGCACACTGAACCCATTGGACGCAGGTGGCTTATCTAAATCCTTCTTATCTGTCTGTTGCTCCCACCCCTTCTTCAGCATAGAGGCTGGCAGCAAGAGCAGATTTGTTGTTGTAGAAGATAAATATATCAACAAGCCATGTTTTTCTTTCTCCTTTTTTTTGTGCATGGGAATGTATACATGTATGTACACACATGTGTTATGGAGGGTATGTGTGGAGGTCAGAGGTTAATGTGAGGAGGTTGTTTTTGATCACTCTATCCCATTTTTGTTTTGTTTTGTTTTTTGTTTTTTTTGTTTTTTTTTTTTTTTTGGAGATGAAGTATCTCAGTGATTCTGAGACTTCCTGTTTTAGATAGATCTACCTGTCTCTGACTCCCAGCACTGGGTTTCAGGCACACAAACTACCACACCTGGCTTTTTATGTGGCACTGAAGATCCAGTCTTCGGTCTTCCTGCTTGTGAGGGACACAGGCACTTTACCACAGAGCTATCTTCCCAGACTTCTAAAACCTACTTTCTGAGCAAAGACTTTGTTTTGGGTTATGATCTCTGGTTTCTCCAAGGCACATCCATAAGTCACTTGCAATAGATTTCTGTGTCCTACCTCCCCGTCCCTCTTTTATTTTTTCCTTTCCTCTTTCATCTGACAACGCTACAAATTCTGGGAATCACTTTGGATATAAGGAGCAATCCCATAATCTCCATTTGGTCCTCATTTTCAAAAGGAAATTGGCTTCATTGTATTTGTACACAGGTGTGCCCTGGGGGGAAGGGTGAATGTAGGGGTGGTTTGGCTTCTTCTAATGACACCTCCAACTTTCCAGCAATGTTTCTCCCTGGGGCAGCATGTATATGACATTACACCAAATCACCGGATCTTAAACTTGGCTTCATGTTAGAGTCATCTGGGGAACCCTTAATGTACAGATGTTTGGGCCTTGTTTCACTGCAATTAAATCAGCATGTGGGGCTGGGAGTAGACACAAACAGCTTCCTTGGGGATTGCTGTATGTGACCATGCACGACTTTCCACACTTACTTGGCCTTTTTAGTTACATTGCCAGCGTAGCCTCTTTATGACATTTGAAGTCAGGATGACAGAGAAATATAATAACCACAGGGATAAGTCACATGTTGGGACTGCTCATTCATACCCCAGAGGATTACAGGTGAGGGCCTGGAGTTTTTTCAGTTTCTTATGGGGATGATTGTTACTGAGACATCTCTTCCATACTGAATCAGAGACGAATGCATCTACATCCTCATTAGCAGAAAATAGCCAGAGGGACCTCTAGATGAAGGGTCTGGGAGTTGGGGTGAGGGTGGCCTAAAGGACTCCAGAAGAGATTGTTTGTTAAAGGAAAAGGGATGGGGCCATTCAGAAAGGTCTACAAGGATAAGGACATGATGTCCTAGGTTTCTATAGTCCAGACATGAATGATTGTCACCCGCCCCCGAGGATTGCTTCACTTCACAGGTATAGAAGCAGGGGGAAAAAAAAGCTGGATCAAGAGACAGGGATATAACTCACTCAGTAAAGTGTCTGATGCCCAAGCATGAAGCAACTATATAAAAGGGTAACCAGGACCCATATAAAATCCAGATATAGTTGTGATACTCATTTATAACCTCAGCATGGGGAAAGTGGAGAAATGTGTATCCCTGCTGTTCGTTGATAACCAGAGTAGGCAATTGATGAACTCCAGGCTTAGTGAGAGACCGTGTCAAAGTGGGAGACAGGTGACAAAAGATTCAAAAGGTTACCTGAAGTCTAACCCTAGCCTCCATGCATGCCAAGTGCACACCCTCACACAAACAGCTAATGTTCTACACATTCTCCACGCACACACAAGCTCACACACACAGGGAGGGTGGAGGTTGAGGTCAATGGATGAAACATTTCTGGAGTTGTCTATTGCCATGCAAATATTGCATAACAAGTAGCCAAGATCCACAACCACGCACCATTGTTTTTGCAGTTCTGTCACTGTGATAACTTCTGTGCCTTGTGAGTTGTTTATATGCCTGGGGTTGGTGGCTGTGACTGGCATTGCCCATCCTTGTCAAATGATAGAATCAAAATGAGAGTGAGGACCAGTCATGTGCACTGTGCAGATGAGGGGAAGGTGAGGCATGCTGTTGATGTTTTGCAGTCTACATCAGGAGTTGGCCGTGATTGTCACTGTCTTCGGAAACCACCACAAGAGTAAATACTTGGTACAGATGACACAAAACCCATGGAAAAATCTCTTAGATCTTTTTTTCTTTTAAAATCCTCAATATGACTTTCTCACTAGCTGGTAAAAATGCAATCAGTGGTCACTGAGCAACTAAGCCGAGAAATGCTCAGTTCTCACGTCTCTTCTGTGGGTAACCCACGTTCACACTACATATTTGACTGATCTCCATCAGAATCCGTCAAGCATTTTCAAGCTACAAAATGTGCAGTTTGAATTCTGCTTGTATAAAACCTTTCCTGGTGTTAAGTTTCCTTCAGGATACTCCTATTTGGAGAATGAGCTACAGCATGCTGAAGGACTTGGTGCTTCTCCTTGCCAAGATAAATGTCCTAAGTCAATTTGCTGTCCATTCAGGCTAAATTGTTAATTAACTCAAGGTATCACAGACATGATCTTGAGAGCTTCTGGCAGAAGACTCTTATTAAAGTAGTAGTCGTTGGTTAGATTTATGGGGTCAGAGTAACAGGCTGGAACTATTTTAATGTGCCATGAGATCTAATATTGAGGAATTTGTGGAGGAGATGAGTCATGTGCAGAATTGCCAATGCCTCTTTTATCAGAAATTTCAAAAGTTTAACATCTCCTCTTTTATTTATGTGTGTGTGTGTGTGTGTGTGTGTGTGTGTGTGTGTGTGCATGCGCACACGCACGCGTGCTCAGATACATATATACGTAAGTGTGGAGATCAGAGGTCAACCAGGTGCTGTCCTCAGAAGTCATCACCAGGTTTGACATAGGGTTTCTCATCAGTTTTGGAATAATCAAGGGAAGCCTTGCTGACCCAGCAATCCCTGAGGATTCTCGCTCTCCAGTGCAGAGGGTACAAGAGTGTACCGCTATGCATGGCTCTTTTGTGGAGGCTCTGGGAATGACCTCTAATCTTCATAATCTTCATATTGCAAGGCAAGTACTTCTCTGATTGAGACAGTTCCTCCATCTCATCAGAAAATTCATTCTTCATCACCTGTATGCCCATTAAATTTCTCACTATATTCTTTCAGAGGCCCTATTGTATCATTCAAATAAACTATACCACTTTGCATTGTAGGCATGGTTGCTCTTCTTTGGCACAGAGATTTGAGTACTTTTCCTCTTCCTCTGGATTGGGCAATTTCTCATCAATAGAGTTTTGGCTACTGGCACCTAATTAGTGTCAGTAAATATGTGTTCTGGAGTTGATGGGGTGTCCTAGGAAATGAGTTGATCCCTCAAGGGATTTCTCTAGTTGGGTTTCCACTGAAATATTTGTAATATAAGCTCCTGAACTACTTGGGAATGAGATGCTCAGGGTTTCTGAAACAAATACTAAACCTTCTCAATAGTTCAGGTATTGACCTTCTTGATTTTGTGTGTTTGATTCTGTATTTTTGAGGTAGAGTCTTAAGTAGCTCAGGCCCTGCCTCACTACGTAGTTGAGGATGACCTTGAACTTCTGCTCCATCTCCTAAGTGTTGGGATTAGAGGACATTCTCCCCCCTCCATCTCCCTTTCCCTTGCTGACATGGAAGCTGGGAAACCCAGGGAATTCTTGCTTGTGTTTCTCACCTCAGAGAGTAGATCTCCACAAACCTTCCCAGGCCTCAGTTTATGTTCCAGAAGATCATATCCAACAGAGCAGGGATCAATGTTTATCTCTGAGGTTCTGTCACCCAAGTGCATGCCGTTTGTGAGACTCTCTCCTTGAGGTGTGTGACTTGCTGTGGGATGCCACTCAGCGAGACTCAAGGTTGCTCGCTCTGCTTCCCTGGGCCCTAGAAGTCTTTGTGTGAGCAGCACTGCCTGTGTCTGGATAAAACAGAAAATGGCAGGTATCTTACATGTTTTATCTTCATCCTGTTTTGCAAAGGAAAGGGAAAAATCCTCCTTGTGCACTATCAAAAAGATACACACACACACACACACACACACACACACACACACACATTGCTTGACATAGTTAAAGCAAGAAAAGAAGATTCACCTCTTTCCACAGCTTCTAGATGGGCCACAGATGTAAAAGAGAATAAACGTCCATGCCTTTAAAGACTTGGGGAAACACAGTCAGGCTGGCAGTTGTTTCAATTCTTAGACATCATTGTGCTAATCTGCCTCCAGCAGTGGCCTAAACCATCTTGGAACCCCGAGTGAACATCACGGGAAGCCCCAGGAGATAGGCCCCAGCTAGCTCCGTATGCTACTGCCAGGATCTGCCTCTTTCAAGTCTTCAATCAGAGGCTGCTGGGTTTGCAACATGAAACTAAAACGATACTCTCCCAGGTATTCAAACCTGCAAAGGAATAGAAACAAACAAAAGCTACTAAATTTTGAGGCAAATGTGCTATCTTAAAGCAAAACTGGAGCCCATTGGGGGTATTTCCGACATGGCCTTCATGAACAATATAGAAAACAATATAGAAAAGGCTCTTCTCTGAACTTTATTAAAGGGGCATGCCAAAATAAGATGCAAAGGAAACTTCCTGGCGTCTGTACATGAGCCCATAGCTGGGGCAGAAGTCCCTTAGTTCCTTAACTTGTAAATATTGTCAGACGCCAATGAATCCAAGATTAAATGCCCAGAGGGAGATCTCATCTTCTTGCTGCATGGTCAGGACACAATGTCGAAAAGCCAGTGCTGAGGTTAGCAATCACCTTAAATTAATATCTCTCCACTTCATGTTCTCCCCAAATCATCTTATTATTCAGGCTTGGGGCAGGGAGGCCATAGTCACTATTTAATACAATCTTATATCAGCACAGCATGGCAATATGTTACCCAAGAAGTACCTAGCTTTGTGGCTAAGTGATGACTCAGTGCAAAATGCTTGATGTACAAGCATGAGAACCTCAGTTCAGCTCACCAGCACTTACTAAAAAGCTAAGGGCAGCACTGTGCTCCTAATTCCAGCACTGGAAGGAAAAGACAAGATGATCTCTGATACTCATTGGCCTGTCAGTCTAGCCTCATAGACAAGCTCCAGGTTCAGTGAGCGACCCTGTCTCTAAGAATATTGTGGAAACCAGTAGAAGAATACCACTGACACTGACCTCTGCCCTCTACACACATGCACATGTGCACACAAATACATACATCACACATAAAACATATATACACACACATACAAACACACATAGAGCAAGAGAGAGAGATGTGTGTGTGTGTGTGTGTGTGTGTGTGAGAGAGAGAGAGAGAGAGAGAGAGAGAAGAATTGCTTTGCTGGAGATAAACTCTGTGCAACATTGATGTGTTAGTTATCCATTTAGAAGTATCAGTTACCGTACTGTTTGATGGATCTTGCAGAGAATATGTAAGTGAACGAAATGTAGTTCCTGCTTTCAAGAAGCTTCTAATTCAAGGAAAGGAAGAAAAGTGCATGTAAAAAGATATCTGAACTAAGGCTAGTAGACACAGGATCCTTTGCTACTGGTTGATCAGCCCAGATCAGAAGCAGGTCTCAAGGGCACCACAGCCCATCACAGCCCCTCAGAGCTCCAGCTCTAACATGTTCCATTGCTGGGATCACCAACAACCTAGAATAAGTGTTTATCATAAATATCACATTGCTGTTTGTAGCAAAGCTGTGAACTTTTTCACTAGCAAAGTGTTTCCGAGTTCCAAAAGAAATCCCCCTGGGTATGAGTGTGGCAAGGACTCTCGTCCGATAACACTACTTGGAGGAAAAGTCCGCATCTGGCAAAAGATTCCCTCTGGGTAAAGTTTCCATGTGTTCTCTTGCCTGCTTGCTCTTTCATTCTTATTTCCTTTTCTGTCTCACCTCTCCCTCATTTCCTCTGACCCTTTGGCTCATTTTCGTCTCTTTCCCAGTTTAATTGGGAATCCCTGCAACAGAAGGTCACAGGAGGCTGGAAGAGAGAGGAGGCAGGCTCCTATTACAGAAGCAATTTGCCCATATGTGGAAATTTATGTTGAACAAATACATGGCCCTTTTCCCAACGAACTACAATTAGAGCTCAATGGTATTATTTGACTGGGTTAGCTCTGTGTAGTAACTCCTGAGATGTAGTTTGGAGTGTTCACGTTATAATTGCTACATCATAAAATCAGTTTCTTCACTCTGGGCCTATAAGATCTTTGCTATCTAAGGACTATGTTCTGCCTTGGTGAGAATCCCACTTAGTTTTTCTAAGAAGTAAAGTTGCCCAGGACTCTCCCACTCTCCTGTTCTTCTGGGTGCTGAACTGGTTATCACAAAAACATCTGAGTAAGAGATGGAGTGAGGCTTCTGAGAGAATGGGAAAGGCTGAAGGGAATGGCTAAGGACAAGGTTGGATGGTAAGGGCATGTGGTTGTGGTTGCGCTACTTTGATTTTAGAATTTTGAAAGTAGCATGGTAGAACAGGAAGGAGTATGGGGGATACACACTTACCCTAAGAAGGGAAAGTCATTCTTGGGCTACTTTTTTAATAGACCACTATAAAAGTTGGATTAAATGTTACAACTTAGACATCTTGTTATGATGTAACTAGGAGTGTGGCTGAACTCCATTGTTAACTTGACATGATCTAGAATCATCAAGAAAACAGCAGATGTTTTGGGACCAAACCATGTTTCACTTTGTGAGGTCAGGTTGACTCTAGATTTAGCAGAATCTGCTATGGTCTTATTTTCTGACTGTAGCCATCATGATTGAAGACATTATAGTAAAAACACTGGAGTTATTAGAATTTTGCAAACAAGGAGTATATAAGTGCCGACATGATCGGAGTAGTGAGTTGGTGTCCATTTTCATCAGTGTACCGGATCAACTGCCTCCTGACATGAAGTGTTTATTGCATGCGTGTACATTATGCTTTGTAACCGTAGGCTTGTATTTGTGAGCTTGGAATCTGGGATTGAGGTCCAGCCTCAACACCTTCCAACAGGTGGTTCCACACCATCGCAGGATGCAGTTTTTGAGGTGATCTCTTCCCTCCACTGTAACTCCAGTCCTTGCTTAATCTACAAAGAACGACTTACTCCCAAATTTTCCCAGATAGTTACCTGCAAAGGTGGGGACAAAGGCAGGCTGACAGGCTCTCTGGCATTATCACTGCCTTTCTCAAGGTGGTACTGATGCTTGAGCTTGTCCTCTCAGGGGACAGATCTAGAAACAGGGCCCTGTTCCACTACACACAGTGTGAAGCAATCTTCATGTTCAGAGCAGGCATTTAAGCAAGCCTGTCATGTCAAATGGGAGGAAGGTTTTTAAGGGTGGGCATAAAAATGAAGTATTCCTTAGAATAGAGTCCTCCAAGGGCCTAGTTCTCATAGAGACATCTCCTTCCTGAATCAGGTATGGAGTGGGTAGAAATGCAATTAGGAACAAGATATCTAAAAGGACTCCTTAATGAGGATCAACAATGAAAAGAATTTAAGGAGAAGTGGTCTAAGAGGACTTAGCTTTACTGGGGTGTACCTGGAAGAACCAAGATATACTCATACCATTGTGTTTACAGCTTCACTATGGCACTATGCACAGCAGACAGGAAATGGAACCAGCTCAGGTGGCCATCATCAGAAAGATGGATAAAGAAAATGTGGTGCATGCACACAGTAGATTATGAGGCTATAAGGAAAAATTAAGTCATGATATTTGCATCAAAATGGATGCAACTTGAGATTATTGTGTTCAGCAAAGCAATTCAACCTCAAAAAATTACCACACTTTTTTCTCGTATGCAGAACTAAAATTAAATTATATGCATATGTATGTGTGCTTTTATGTATAGATATGTGTATGTACATGTATTTACATGTGCATGTGCATGTAAATATTTATATATACTTGTATGTCACAAACTAGAAAGGAAACAATGAGAGTGGAGGAGAAGTTCGTTAGGGAGGTAGGAAGTAGAACAATGGAATAAATGGAACATATTTAATAAGAATGCAGAAGTGGGTTGGGAACATAGCTCAATTGGTATCTTCCATGTATGAGGGCCTGGATTTGATTCCCAGCACACACACACACACACACACACACACACACACACACACACAACACACACACACACACACACACACACACACACAGAATCAGAGACTAACTGGGGACGAAGAGGGACCAGCTGAACTGCAGAGGGTGGGGGCCCAGTGAGCACAGTGAGGAAGGGAGCAGAGATTACAAAATACAATGACAAATATGAGTGCTTTGTAAGAAGATGCCATGGTGAGAGGCAGTATTTTGCATGCTAGCCTAAAAATTGATTAAAAATACAAAAGACATGTGCAAATAAAGAAAGATGGGTGGATGAAGGAATCCAGATGAGCTTTGATTTTTAAAGCCCTTGTTTGTGGATTCCTCATGGAGCATTATCATAGTTCATCATCTGTTAGGAAAAATTAGAACATGCACATTTTTATATTAGAAAGAGCTCAGTAACCAATACTCCCAGGGAGAAAAACCTTTAAAAAATCTTACAGTCCATGGAGTGGAGAAATCTTACTGCCTCTGAAGGTTTCCCCGGAGCACACTTGAAGAAGACACTGCTCGGATCTGAGCGAGGATGGACAAACGCCGGTAATTCTCAGTGATGTGTGAACCTTGAGGATGAAGGTGAGGCACAGGGCTTGTGAGCGCACATCTCTCACCCAGCAGGTTTCTGAGAGGCCCTCTCAGTGCAGGTGATCATTTCGCCACGTGTTGGTAAATGTTGACAATTGACCAAAGTGCTTGGGTTTTCTGATGCAGCTCCTGTGTTCTGGAGGACTGAGCTGTGACATCACAGAAGTGCCTCTCATGTCCTAACAAGATCAGACCCTTGACGCTATTGGCTCTTGCATTTCATAGAATGCTTTGCAAGTGCCACCTTTTAAAAAATAAAATTGAGGCTGGGTGGTGGTGGCGCACGCCTTTAAGCCCAGCACTTGGGAGGCAGAGGCAGGTGGATCTCTGTGAGTTTGAGTCCAGTCTGTTCTGCTAGAGCTAGTTCCAGGACAATCTCCAAAGTTACAGAGAAACCCTGTCTTGAAAAACCAAAAATAGATAATAAATAAAAAATAAAATTGATAAACACTACCTAAATTTTTCTGGATTTGATTCAGTTTCTTGCAGCTTTCATGCACAGAATAATGGAACTGCGTTACTTTTAAGCACATAACAAAATGCTACTTTGGAAATAATTATATTTTTATAAGATGATATCAAGAATTTGGGGTTTTATTAAAGCCTACTAGTCTTTTCTTGATGGTGTAAGAGAACAGTGCCACAGACAGAAGGCATACACAGTTTGTTCTCACCAAAGCAACGTGAACATTGATAAACAGTTGGTTTTCTATTCCTACAGAACAGAATTGTCTTCAAGTGAAGAAAAGCTTGTTTCTACTTAGATTTTGAAACTGTGATACACTACAGCAGTTGTGGTCGCCTGAATAAGACTTGCATGACACCAAACCAGGCAATGCACAAACAGATCAATGGAACAGATGAGAGATACAGAGAGTCATGCATGCTATCAAATAATTAGCAAGGCCAAGTAACAAAAGCAAAATAATTAGCAAGGGCCATGTCATCAGCAAACAATCTGGACACACGCATGGTAATAATAACGGTGATCTAGATGAGTCCTTTGCTCCCTTCACAGCTACTCAAAATGGACCTAGTTATGAATGCAAAACCACAGAACTCCTAGAAACTCAAACAGGGGGACAATCTAGATTATAGAAATGACAATTTTTCAGCTGCAACACTCAAGGGTTGGTCCAGGGAAGAAAGAATCAACAAACTGGCTTCATCAGAAAACTTCTGCTGTTAGATGCCACTGTGAAAAGAATGAGAAAGAAAGTCAAGAATATGGAGATCACATTTGCAAAAGACACAGCTTGTCACTAATCCTTAGAACTTTGTAACAGGAAAATTACCAAAATATGGGTGATGAGCCGGGTGTAATGTTCGTCCCTATATCTAAGCCCTCGGAGTCTGAGGGAAGATGGCGGCTGTGAGCCCCAGGGCAGTCTGGGTTGCCTCATGAGTTTCAAGCTAGCTAGGATGACACAGTGAGGTTCCACCTCAAGGGGGAGAAAAGCAAGGCAAAGAAGTCAAAACAAGCTTCTCACCAAATAAAGTTGGCTGGTGGCAAGTGAGAATGTGAGATTCATGTGGCAAACTGTGCCAGTAACAAGGTACAGATTTTAGCACTGAGGGTAACTCTGCTTACCTCTTAGAATTACCAAGATCCAGAACGTTGACAATGCCAACATCACTGAGACTGTGGAAGAACAGGACTCTCCTTCATTGCTGCTGGGCATGCAAGATGACACAACCCACTTGAAAGACAGTTGTAAGTTTCTCACAAAAGTAAATCTATGTGTGTGTGTGTGTGCACACGAGTGTGCATGAACTTGTGTGTATATGACCACATGCATGTGCACGTCAGGGTAAGGGGTCAGTCTCAGGTATTGTAGATACTATTTTTCATGTGCTCACATTGATTTTTGAGACTGGTTCTCTCATATGCCTGGGACTCACTGGTAAAGCCAAGCTGGCTGCCCAGAGAGTGTCCTGCCCCAGTGCTGAATCACAAGTGTATATATATACACATATACATACACACATGCATACATCCATGCAACACACACACACACACACACACACATGGATTTAGGGTATTGAACTTAGGTCTTCATGCTGGGAGGCAAGTGCACTACTGACTGAGCCATTTCACGTCCCCAAACTTCCTTGTAATATGATTCAGCAGTGTCCTCGGTATTCACTCAAATGAGCCAAAAATTATTGTCTTCATAAAAATTTGCGCATGGATACTTACCACAGCTTTTTCCGTAATTGCCCCAAGTTGGAAGAAATAAAAATGACCTTCATGGATGAATAAACTGAGACAGCTAGACAAAAATATTATTTATCACCCTGAAGATAGTCACTCCGGAAATCCAGGGAGGGAATTCAAAATCATATTACAAAATAGTGGGAAGCCAGTCTCAAAACCCTGAAGTTTGTCTGATTCCAAGAGCATGACACTCACTTTAGGAAAGGCAAGCTGTGGAAGTCAGAGCTAGACAGGATTGGGTTAGCACATGAATGGCAGAGCACAAACTTTTGAGGGCAGTGAAACGGTCATCTGATGCTACAGTGCTGTACCCAGGATGTGTAACAGTAGGGGTCAGCCTTCAACTCACTGTGAACTTGCAGTGAGAACCATGTGTCAGAAGGGAGTCATTGGTTCCAGCAGGGTGTGCTGACAAGAGGCAGGTCAGAAGAAAGGCAGGCAGGCCACTCTGCTTTTTCTCAATTCTTTCATGGGTAATGGAAAACTTCTCCCAAATGCCAAAGTCTGAGTATTTTAAAAAAAGGTAAGCCAGATTCCACTTCTCTATGGGAAATACTCTTTTTTTTTTCTATTTTGAGACAGGGTCTTAGGTAGCCCAGGCTTACCTCAAGCTCAACTTTCCATGTATCCGAGGATGGCCTTTAATTTGTGATCCACACAGCTCCACCTCCCAAGTGTTCAGATTATGGATTTATATCAACACCTGTAATCTATCACCAATGATTCATACAGCACTGAGCATGGACCCTTGGGCCTCCTACATTTCAGACAAGCACCCCAGTCTCCGGGAGGCTGTGGCCCAGCAGGGCATGGAAGCTCCCATGTTGGCCTTCTGTGAGATGCTCTGCAGATGCATGGGTTCTGGCCCTCTGTGTTCTTTGCCACCTTGTGAGATTTGGTTTACTGCATTTTAACTCTTGTCTCATTAATACCTAATTGCTAGAAATCTCCCCTTATCACTTATCAAAGCACTCTATCTTTCAGACTTGAATTCTCTTTCAGCCCTTCCTGTCCTTGCCTTTGACCTCATACTTCCTCTTGCCAAATAACCACTGATTTTCCCAGTGGAAGTGAGCAGAATATGCTTTTTTTTTCATGGAGTTATTCATGTCTTCCATATTTTTCTGAAAATAGAACCAACAGTGATCCTTGATACTTTGGTTCCAAGTATGGTCCTGAGAGACAAGTGACTCGGAATGTCTCAATTACCTTTGGCATCAATTTCAATGGGAACATGTGGCTCTGTCTACTCTGTCTCCCATCTCTGACTCTCAATTCCTTTCACAAAACTTGTTTAAGAGTCTGCATCACAAGAGATGTTGTAGACTCAGGACTCCATGCTTATGTTCCAGACAAGCTCATCTGATGTCCAGAGCACAGGAAGTGCTGGTACTCTTGCCCTCTTACTGTGACTGTTGTTCCAGTGGGATTGTTCCAGAACCACAGAATGTATACTAACTTGGAAAAGTCTTTGTCGATATGACTAGTTAAGATGTTGTTGTAGGATGCCTTTGTCCTTGAGGCATTGATTCTCCTGTTCCCAAACTGGAGCAGAGAACACCTTGGCCTGGGACCCATGGCAACTGAATGAACAGAACACCACAGTGATAGCTAAGTCTATGGTAACAGTAATGAGCCCTTACTACCCCCAGTAGGAAGAACAATAGGAGAGTTCCTGGGCAACTCACTGGGGATTTCAACTTTTCCCATCTGCAAGGAATCTTGAGATATGCTAGAGTATACAGGAAGGGGAAGATCAACTAAAGGTAGATTCTATATTGCAGCTCCATGAGGTCACCATCCATGACAGGAATGGAATTTGTGATAATTGTGTCTGTTTGGGTTTCCCACAATCCTCTAGCCCTGTGCATGGTCCTTCAGGTAAGATCAACAAACATATTGATTCACAAAGTTGGGGATGTGGGTCGAATTATATACTCTGATCTATCCCTGGTGTCTGACTGTAGTAAGAAGACATTTATGCACTACTTTCCAGGAAAGTTAATGTGACAAACTCAGTCATACTGACTTAGATGGGTGGATGCGGGTTACATTCAATGAGCCTTGTCCTGGTAATGGGTGAGGACACACACAACACAGAGAAGGTGACGTCTTCTAGGCAAGGAATAGGCTATCCTGAGAACTTTTAATCGATGTGTGGCACTATCAGCATCTTAAACTTGGATTTCTGGCTGTTAGGACAATGGAGTGATAAATTGGTTGTTCATTTATCTCACAAGATTACTCCAGTTGTAGAGACATAGTAAAATGAGCATGAGCCCAGGTCTTGTCACGACTCTGGGTTCTGCTCTGGGCATTCTTGGCCACCAGCAAACTGGTCTCTCAGTTGGTCAACTTGCCTGTTGATCCAAGTGCATGTGGAGCTGTACAGTGGTTCAAAGGTTAAGCCAGGAGCATGCTTGAAATACAAGGGGTTGGTGAGCAGTCCTCCTTTGCTCCCTAAGCTGCTCTCAGAGTGCAGAGCTGCACGATGCATTCGCTCTGTGTCTCAGAGCACGGCTTTCACGGGGTCTTGTCCCCCGTGACCTGTCCTGTCTTCTTGCCCAGGGGCACTTGATCCATCCTTTTCTTGATCTCTCAACATTTGGGTGTGTCAGGCAAGCCTACACTGCAGACACTTTCCAGGAAGAAAGCAAATCTAATTGGTAGTTTTGTCTTGTCTCTGCCTGACCTAACAGTTCTGTTTGCTACTGTGGCTGCTAAGGTCAGAGGCTCAACCCTGCCAGTCCTGCCAGCCACTCATTTGCAATAGACCAATTAAAGAGACAACTGATGGTGAGAGCAGAGGAAGATTTATACAATGTGACTACTTTGTGAAGAGGAATAAAGAGGTCCAGTGACCCTGACACCCAAGTCCATCTTCCAGGTCCAGACATGCTTAGGCTTAAATAGTCAGGAAGAGGAAAGATATGGTCTAGTCCATCATTATCTGGGCTACGGTCATTCAGCAAGGTGGTCTGACGGATCGTCAGAAATGAGTGAAATCTCTTCCTGGAGATAAACTTCGTCTCTGGCTTTAGCCTTTTCTTCTCCCAGCTTTCTGGGGGCTGTTTTCTCAATGGTTAACACCAAAGGGGCAGAGCACATGTATCTTTTTGATGCATGTTCTTTTCCATCCTGGTTACAGGCTGATTCTGAGGTGGAGATGTAGATGCTGGTCTTTGCTTCCCCAGTAGGATCCTCCTGACACTCTTACAGACGGGGTGTGAAGGAGAATTTGGAAGGGTGTCTGTATCACCTAAGCAGATAGTCACTGAACCTCTAACAGCCATCAAAGCTAAGAACTCCCATTCTCTTCCAGCCCCATGGCTTGTGCCCATAAGTGCCATAGAATTTACAAAGATATGAACACATGACTGACTGTGATGCCATGATCTGACAGAGACTCATGTTCTGCAAATGCAGACCTCCTGATTTATCTTGTTTTCTGCAGACTGGCTTCTCTAGCACACACAGCACAGAGAGAGCCCTCACAATGAGAACTGCCTCAGCAGGTGAAAATGCCTTCATTCACGAACAGAGGCTCATCACACTGCTGCTGCCTGTGCTGCAAGTTTTGCTGGTTATAGGCAAAAGATTCTGCCCTGATAGATCTCACGGGTAAGAGAGAAAGTCTCTGCTCTTACTGGACTGGAATTTTACCACAGATACACCCCTCAGTAGGTCTCTGGCCCCAAACAAGAGTAGAAGACAAGCTCTCCACAGAGGCCATGTGATCATTTTGCAAATGAATCATTTCTTTTATTGATTTTTCTTACATTAAAACTTTTTACATTTATTTAATTAATTATTTTGGGGAGTCCTTTAGCCACAGAAACCAGGTGGCAACCTAAGAAGTCAGTTCTCTCCTTCTGCCTTCTGAGTTCCTTCCAGGGGCTAAACTCAGTTCATCAAGCTTAGCTGTCAAGCAAGTGCCTTTACATGCTGTGCTTCACACACACACACACACACACACACACACACACTCACAAACACATTCACATAAATATGCATGCACACTCACGCATACACGTTTGCATACATACATAAACACGCTCAAATATATAGACATATGCACTCACACATAAGCATACACACTTGAACACATACACACGCTCACACTCATGCACATATACACTCACACATAAGCATACACACTTGCACACATACACACACTTACATACATACACATGCACATTGATCATGCTGCTTCTCTCCAAAGTGCCAAGATCAGAGGTGTGGTCATCATGCTCGCTTGACTTCACTTTCTCCTGGATTTTCTTTCTGTTCCGCCTGGACTCTTTTTCTTTCTCAGGTCTCTTCAGCATCCTATCTCTGCCTACATCTGTGGATTCTGCTCATATAAAGATGAGGAGTGAGTCAACAAGATTCCACATACACAGAAAAGACAATCTCACATTCAGAAGAGTGCATTGCATGTAAGTACCATTGGGAGCAAACATGCATCCAACGATCTTCAGAATATTTTTAGTCACCATCTGCCTCCTCATTTTGTTTCCCCAGAAGTAACTGTTCTTCACTCCCATCTTTGTCTATTCCCATCTCCCTGTATGTATCCTTGTCTGACAGCGCTGACAAATATACACATTTATTATATTAACAAACCAAACAATTCCTTTACACCGATTTCTTCTTTTTTCCTTCTTTCTTTGAATTCATTCATTCATTCTTTCTTTCTGCCATCCATTTTGTAGTATTGTAGAATCCAAGATCTTGATTATGCTAAAGCCCTACATCTGAGCTGCGTCTCCAAATTGAAACAAGCTTGGTAATTTTATTAGTTGTGTTCCATGTCTTTTCCTTTTGTTTATATATGTATTTATTTTGCCTAATTTATTAAGTTCTAGCAGAAAATTTGAAATTTGAAAATTAAATTTGTGGTGCTTAGTTTTTTTTTTCTTTTTTTGTTAACCCATACAAAGTAGAGTCATCTGAGAAGAGGAACCTCTGCTGAGAAAATGCCCCCATCAGCTTGGCTTGTGGGCAAACATTTCCTTGAGAGATGATTGATATGAAAGGATCCAGCCCCCTGTGGACAAGGCCATCCCTGGGCAGGTGGTCCTGGGTACTAGAAGAAAGTGAACTGAGCTAGCCAGTAAGCAGCACTCCTCCATAGCCTCTGCTTCGCTTCTTGCCTCCAGGCTCCCACTTTGAGTTTTCATTCTTGCTTCTATCAGTAATGAAGTACAACCTGAGAGTTGTAAGTGGAAATAAACCCTTTTCTCCCAAAGCTGCTTTTAATCATGGTGTTTTGTAAGAGCAAAAGAAACCCTGACAAAAACATAATCTAACTGAAAATGGAAACTTCTCATTGTGATTTAGTTATTTATTCTAGAGGTTCTAACATATTTTGCTTCATATGAGTTTATATTATTATGTGATTATGTGTATAGCAGTTTTGACATCCCTTGTGTCTTTCTTGGTGAATTGAAACTCTTGTTAATATAAGATGGCTTTTGTCTATTACATGCTTCTAAAGGAAGTATCTTTTGTGTTTCCTATTAGAAAAAAATTTCTGATCTTGCTTCATATTTTTAGAAATCCAAGTACTGTTTCTTATTTTCTGATAGTTATAGGTTATTTAGATCTAAACTCTAATGCCTTAGAGACAGATTAGATCAATGAAGACTTCAGACTCTTTCTCTGACTCAATCTGTTTTAAAGTTTAGAAACCTGAACACTGATAGCCATAGTAGCTGCACTAATTTAGGATCCCCACAGAGTGTAGTTTTTTCACAAATGGGCTAACAGCTTTGCCTGCCAACACTACCACAAGTATCATTTCTGGGTCTTTCTGTATTTGTTGGTCTTTTGTGGATGATTTTCTACTCCTTTGTGATGTGGGAAGTCCTTCTGTATATGTTTTGCTTTTATTGGTTAATGAATAAAGAAGCAGCTTTGACCTGTGATAGGGCAGAGTAGAGCTATGCAGGAAAACTAAACTGAATGCTGGGAGAAAGAAGGCAGAGTTAGTGAGACACCACATAGCCACCAGAGGAGAAAGATGTGAGTCTCCAGCAGTAACCTTGTTGGTAGACCACGAGCCTTGTGATAAAATATAAAATAATAGGTATGGGTTAATTTAAGATGTAAGAAATACACTAGAGTTATTGGCCAAACAGTACTGCAATTAACACAAATTTCTGTGTGATTATTTCAGTTTCAGGCAGCCGGGAACAAACAAGTGGCCTCTTACTACACCTTTGTATAGGTGACAGTTTAGGACTGAATGTTGTTGAGTAATTGATGTTTTTTTTCTCTATGTATTTTGGGAATTTTGTTCTGGGACATGGCTTTACTACTGGGAACCAGATGAATTCCCTCATGAATTATACATTTCATCTCATAAAGGTGGGCACAGAGCAACTTTACCTCTTGCATAATGTCAAGTAGGGCATAATTTAATAATGCCCTACTCTGAGTGACACACATTATCAACTTCCTGGCCGTGTGTGCTACAGGTATTTTGCTGCCTTATACTGAGGTAGTTATTTCCCTGAGCCTTCATTTCCCCACTTGCAGGGTTGAGACAAAGCCCCAAGGAGTCTAGTCCTTCAGATCTCCTGCACATTCATGCTAGGTAGTTCCTTCTTTGTTACTCTGTCCCTTGATTTCTGCCTGCTGTCTCCTCCAAATCCTGAGCACTATTTTCTTCAATTAGTGAGGTTGCTCTTCTGTATGGTGGCTCCCTCTCTCCCTGACAACTGGTGGCTCTCCAGGCAGTGAACTATTGCTCCCTCTCAGTGATCTCTTCCTGTTCTGTGAGTGTTATGCTCGGTGACATTTGAAAACTTGTTTGATACATTTTCATTAAATCTTTTAATTGATTAAAGCAGGACAGTAAATTTGGTTCTGTTAGTCTTTCGTGGCCTGAAGCAACGTGATCCTCTTGCCTTCCAGCACTCCCATGTGAGCAATGATGGGAATGTACCTGTGCTCCTTCCCCATACCTGAGTGGTTTATCTTGTGCCTTCTCCATGTTATTACCTGTCACAGGGTCTTCTTGTGATCAGTTGTTTTTCTAGATATGCCCTCTTTGACTTTCTGGAATTCACAGGAACTTCCTATCCATCTGTTTAACCTCTCCCTTCTTTTATCCATTCTGTCCTCCTTTCCTGACAATGATGCTCTTCTATATTGGAAAATGTAAATTTGGCTAGGGGTTTTTGCACATTGTAGTACCAATAACAAGAATGGTACCTGGAATGTACCTGATCATTTGTTGTTGTTGTTGTTGTTGTTTATTTGAGTTTTAGAAATTATTCTCATATTCCATTGGAAGAGATTGAGAGTGAACGAACTTCAATTAAGAGGTAGCAGAGTGGGGATATTATTTCTGGAGACCTTGGGTCTGAGGGAGATGGATCATTCAGTAAAGCATTTGCCGATCATATGAGGACCTGAGTTAGATTCTCCAGAGCCCACAAATAAGGGTTGAATGTAGTGGTGTATGCTTATAGGATGTACTCAGAACTCTGGAGAGACATGTGCTGGAAGATTCCTGGAGACTACTTGGTGAGTCAGCCTAGCATGAATGATGAGCTCCCTAAGGAAGTGGACAGCATCTTGTGAGCGAGACCTATGGCTGGCCTCTGGGTTCTACATGCATGGGCACACAAAGGCACTCACATTAAAAACAGTAAGAAGCCAGTAGCAGAGGCTGTGACTAAATATTAAAAATTTAAAACACAAGAGGGGCTCTGTTGTTAGATTCAGTTCAAATCTCACAGCTGATGCTCTCAGTTCAGTGACTGGCTGCAGGTTCTTCACCTCTCTGTGCTTCAGCTTCAGGAGCATGAAAAGTGTCTAACAGGAGTGTAGAGTTCTACTGTTATTTTGAGGGCTGCTGACTTTATACATAAGAATCCTGAGAGCAGGGCTTTAACACATTGAATCTCCAGTAAACTATGCTGTTGATTGACCTTTCCTTGGTCTAAGTGGAATAAACATGAGCCTACAGTTTTTACTGAGCAATTCTGACTCTGAAAACTGTTGGAATCCCGCATTGACAAGGATACCACTTACCAGGGTAGAGGAATGGGGATTAGAAAAATAAGTAAAGAGAATGAAGATGTGAGTGAAATAATAAAACAGAAACATAGGATAGCACCAGGAGGGAGTTTTAGTGAATACCGAAATCACCTGTGTTTAATTTCCATTTGTTTAGAATACCCTGACCACAAAAGGTAGGAGTAAGATAAAAACTTCGTTAGCATGATGCAAGGAAATGAACAGACTAGTTGAAAGGTTGTGGGCTACATTCTTGGTTAAGCAGTCTGTTGTCAAAATAAGATAAGTAACACTCATACCCTAGACCAAAAGATTCTGAAGGCAAACCACTCCCTGGGTAGAATCCATTGTTATCTCCCTATGAGAAACAGATATACTTCTTTCTTTCTTTCTTTCTTTTAAGATTTTTTCTTTATTTATTATGTACATAGTGTTTGCTTGCGTGTTTGCCTACAGGCCAGAAGAGGGCATCAGATCTCATTACAGATGGTTGTGAGCCACCATGTGGTTGCTGGGAATTGAACTCAGGACCTCTGGAAGAGCAGCCAGTGCTTTTAACCTCTGAGCCATCTCTCCAGCCCCCAGATATACTTCTTAATACCTGAAATACTAAGTCTGGATATTAGCCACACCTGTTGACAATAACCTTGAGAAAGCAGAACTCTCTGACCTGTTATTTGGACTGTTGACATTAACCTTGAAGGAACAGAAGCAAGTTCCAATTCTCTGAGCTTAAGTCCAGACAGAATGGACCTATACTTACGGGCCCTTTCAGAAAACAATCCACTACTTCAAACACAGCTCTCAACACACCATCACTCTTAGCCACTGATGGTGAGCTTATGCATTCAAGAGACAATTGAAGGACCTTTCAAAAGATGCCAGATACCAATGTTGCAATGGTTCATCCTTGATAGTTTTAGAAAATTAAAAACAGTGTTGATGCATACATTTCTAAAATAAGAAAAAGAGAGCGCTGTTTCTTCTGTGTTGATGGTGCTGTTGAAAGTGGGACTAATAGTGTTGCGACCTCTCCCATGAATGTTCCTCCTTAGGATTTTTTTTTTGACACAAGGTTTTATATATTTCAGACTGTCCTCAACCTCATGTTGCTTTGATTTTTGGATCCTCTTTATACAGTACTCCTTCGTAAAGGGTAAGCAAATACTTTGCCAACTGAGCCTCATTCTTGGCAGTTTGAAGGTAGGTTTAACTGTGGGAAGTACCACTCTTTGTTAGCTTCCTGTTAGTGCTTTATTCCATAGGAAGCATGGCAGGAGGAAGCCCTCCCTCCCACCTCTGTCTTAGAGCAAGACCTTCCCTGGTCTAAGATGCCCAGTCCCAGGGAATCTGGTCTTTTGTTTTCTTCCTAGATAAACTGTCATCCCAACAAAGGAAAATGCAAGTTTCTCTCTGTTCTTCTCTCTGTCATTTCTAGGGACATGACATTTTGTTCCATGGGTGATCTTGAAATGTCTCTGGTTTGTGATAACAGAATTTCTACTATGCTATGGGACTATGTCCTGCCCTCTACAGGTGCAAAAATAGGTACTGCAGTTCTTTGGAAAGGTCCATAAGGTATGTCATGGCCCATTCTCTCTTATGATTAGTTGCCATGTCAGCAGGCATGCTTCTTTGGCTTCTTCCACTGAGGAAGTTGCAAGTCAAGTGATGTGGGTTTCTTTAATGAGTGACTCTCAGTGTCTAAAAAGTGTCTCAGCAAGCTATACCCAGATACTGATGTAGGTATGGTATGAGAGGTCCTTCTGTCTATGTGTAGCCTTTATTTGTTAATTAATAAAGAAACTGCCTTGGCCTGTTGATAGGGTAGAACATAGGTGGCTGTGGAAAACTGGACTGAATTTTGGGAGAAGAAAGGCTGAGAGGGAGCTGCCATGGATCTGCCACTGGAGATAGATGTGCTGAAATTTTGCTAGTAGGCCATGACCTTGTTGTGATACACAGATTAATGAAGATGGGTTAAATTAATATGTAAGTGTTAGCCAATAAGAAGTTAGAGCAAATGGGGCCAAGCAATGTTTTAATAAATAAAGTTTCTGTGTGATTATTTTGGGTCTAAGCTAGCTGGGTGGCTGGGACAAACAAGCGACCTCACTCTCACATGACTGCCAAGAGCTGAATAATCACATAGAAACTATATTAATGGCAACACTGTTTAGCCTATTAGTTCAAGCTTATTATTAACTAGCTCTTACAACTTAAATTAACCCGTAATTCTTGTTTATGTCTTGGTAACTTTTCTCAGTAAAGCATTCTCATCTTGCTCCCTTTGTGTCTGGCTGGTGACTGCATCTCTCCTTTTTCTCTTCCCAGAATCTCTCCTAATCTGGTCATCCTACATATACTTCCTACCTGGCTACTGGACAATCAACATTTTATTAAACCAACATGAGTGACAAATCTTTATATTGTACAAAAGCATTATCCCACAGCATTTCCCCTTTGGCCTATTAGCTCAGGATTATTATTAACTAACTCTCACAACTTAAATTAATCCATAATTCTTGTATATTTTTAGCCACATGGCTTGGTACCTTTTCTCAGTAAGGCATTCTCATCTTTCTTCCTCTGTATCTGGCTTGTGACTGCAACTCTCCTTTTCATCTTTCCAAAATCTGTCCCTTGTTTGGTTGCCCCACCTATACTTTCTGCCTGGCTACTGGCTAATCAGCATTTTATTAAACCAATACAAGTGACAAATCTTTACAGTGCGCACAATCATTATGCCACAGTGGACTGATCTCCTGACTTACTGTCAATAGCATCCATTGAAGCCTTCAACCAGGGCTGTTACCTATAGTTTAGAACTTATTTAGATAAATCACCTGGAGTCATTTGCCGAGAGCAGCCACTCAAGGGCAAATATTCAGAGAAGGTGGAGTTCAGTCTTTCATTTATTTAGTTTTTTAGATTCACTTGTTAGGAGTGGGGAGATGGCTCAATAAGTGAAGTGATTGCCACGGACATCGTGACTTTTGGGAGCCCAGAGGGAAATCTGTTGTTTGAGTTCCTCCATGCAGATGGTGCTTTTTATTCAGCTAAGAAAAATCCCCAAGGTTAAGCAGAGAGCACCCAGGTCAGGCTGGGGGTTTCCATATATCCTGCCTTCCTATTTCCTGATAATTCTGTGGAAGAGTACTGGAACCCCCGCTGGATCCAGCAGTTTCCTCTCAACCCACATCCAGAGTTAGGTTTCTTACCTCTTGACACGGTTTTAGTATTTTATGAGATAAAAACTTCAAATCAGGGTGAGAATATCTTTCTATCATGGGAAATTACTCAGGATGTGATAAAAATGTGTTTTGCTTATGGCAAAATCTTCAAGCCTTCACTAGGTACATGAAGCTTGCTAGGTGCGTGTTTCTCTTCAGGGATGAAATTGGCAAAGAGTCAGATTTGCCTGTTTCTCTCCATGTGGGTGACTTTCATGTCTCGAGTTCCCACTGGCTATGCATAATCCGCTCTCCTTCGGGGCTATAATTAGACCAACAAGGGTGAATATTTTAGGATGAGACTGTACACATTCTACACTCAGTTAGCCTTCTCTCCCCAGTCTCCTACCACCTAGGAAGTATGAAAGTGCGGATGACTTTGTCTTAACACTTGCACTTCTTAAAACACAAAATTAAGTTGAACAAGTCAGTGTGAGGGCATGATGGTGTCTAGTGCTAAACCAGGCTGTCTTAGCCAAACTGGTAGGACAGACGGCAGAATTCAATAATAGTTAACAAACTGCCAGAACTTATCAGGAAATAGGAGCCCCTTGCACTCAGACAGCTGCTGATAGATCTGCCCTTGCCAACTTTGAGAAAATATAAAACAAAGAATCAGACTGAATCAAGGGAAATCAGATGAAAATTGTTTATATTTCATTTGTATCATTTGACATAATCTTACACTAAAATTGATAATATGAAATTATGGAAAGACTTGTTTAGCAATTATTAGGAGTGTTAGAAGAAGGTGATTGGGCTGGCTATAACAATTGAAAAATACTTTCGGGATGCATTAATAAGAAAACCAGCATTTAGGTACACCATTTGAAAGGAATGCATGCTGGTCAAAGTGGATTCTGATCTTGACTGGTAGTAAATAGCCCACTTGATCCTCTGAGCCTTTCCTGGCAGCAGCTCATTAGAAATTCTGGGCTTGGAGTCCCCCAAAGACTCATGCACTAAAGATTTATTCTCCCAATGAGGCAGTGTGTGGAGTGTCTGGACCACAAAGGCGCTAACCTCAGCAGTGACTGATCCAGAGGTGAGGCCACAGCAGGAGGGGTCATTAGGGGGTGGGGCGGTGAAGGAGTGAGATCAAGGGAACAATAGCTTGTCTAGTTGTGCACTCTGCAAGGTGTGAAGGCTGTGTGTGTGTGTGTGCATGTGTGTGTCTCATATGTGTGTGCGCATGTGTATGTGTCTGTGTACGTATGTGTGTGTCTAGGGTTTTTTTTTCTCTCTCTCTTTCCCTTTCTTTCTCTGTTGTTTGTGTGTACAATCTAAGTACAGGGTAGAAATTTCCAAGCTGTTTGTGAATGTTAGTGTTCATGGTATCGGTGTTTCTGGAATCTTCAACTTTTAGAACCACTTAAAAAGTCTCCCCAATGCTTTTGCAGATTTTTGGAAATTTGCCAGATTTTCCATCCTTAGGGAGGAAGAATGAAAAATGTCAATGGTTGAATCTATTCAAGATTTATGTGTGTACAAAAGTTATTATGATGTTGAGCCTTTTAAAACATGTTTAAATTCTTTTGAAGTAAAGCATTACGTTTTTTTTCCCTCTAAGCTATCAAAGGTGAGAGGTACCTGTTCATCTCATGCCTTGCTTACTTTCTTCAACATCCCTGAGGACTCATGCATTTCTGTCTCCAGGCAACAGTGGGAATAAGGGTGAGACTCCTAGAGGTCAGCATGGGACCAACTACTCTTCTCAAGTTCAGAGCCAGCTCAGCGTTAGGAGCCACAAGACAAAACAAGCAGATCCAAGGGCATCTTCCTTACTGATGAATCAAGGAGAGATTACAATCTGTGGTAGGGCAAAGGCTCCTCATGGACCCCAGCAGAGTCTGAAGCAGGTAATCCCTCAGACACATCTCTCATTCCTTCCAGGCTGCTTCTGTGGGAGTGGTGCTGACTGTAGGTCAGGGAGAGGGGGTATGCCAGCTTGGGACTGGCTTCAAGGGCACCAGTTTCCTCTGCTAACTCATTCCTTAGAAAGGTAGCTGTGATAGATTTCCATCACTGTGGCAAATTACCCAAGGCAATCAGCTTGTAAAGAGAAAAGGTTCAGTTTGAATCAGTTTCAGAGTTTTGGTCTACGATGGGGCCTGTTTCTCTGGGCCTGTGGCAGCACATCCGTGGGCGAGCATGTGGTGAAGCTTGCCTGCTCATCTCACGGCTGGTAAATGAGAGAAATGGGAAGACGCTTCAGTTTCATGGTCCCTACTGACCTCACTCTGTACATCACGCCTGCTGTTAAAAGTTCCCATGTTCCAACAAGTACCAAGCTTGGGACCAAATTTCTGACACCTGGGCCTTTGAAGGACAGTCATCTCCAAGTTCCATCAGTGTCTGTTCCCTGTTGTTAAACGAGGCAGGGGACAGGAAAGAATAGAAGGACACTGTGTTCCCTGCAAGTAGTTTTCAGGGAAACACGAAAGGTGTGGAATACATGATTTTAGAAACAAAGGGGACTGATTAATTTTCTGGATCAGGACTTGCAGGGCACCAAGTGATTTACAAGGGACTTGATTTTGCATGTAACGCATGCAGCACTTATATGACACATTCCTTCTGAGATGCTACTGTGTGTCTGTTGGCTCAGTGTAGTTGTCAACAGGCTCTGTTCATTTACAGACCTGTCTCAGTATAGACCACAAATGTTAGTCTCTCATTTCTGGGAATAAAAAGGTCAAGAGACTGAGTCTCCTTCCAGAGCCTAAGAGTAGCCTATAAACCCATATTGAATTCTTAGAGTTTGAGATTGTTTTGCAGGATATGCACTGGGTGAAATTTCAGATTAGTGAGAACCAAAGTTGTTCACCAATGTGAACAAGTGAACAATGAGGACAGTGTTCCCAGCAATGTGAAACCTCCCCTGCCAACTGGACATCAGTGACAACTTTCCCAGTCTGTATGCAATGTCTTTCTGGAATCTCTTCGTTCCATGGCCACAGTAGCAGTGCATACAAACAGGACCCATCTAGATGGTAAGGGATGGTGGTGGGATTTAGTCTTCAGAAAGCAAATTGCCAGGAATGGGGAAGAGAGAAGGAGAAACACCACAAACTGACAGAGATACCAACGCAACAGGCACAAATCCAAGACGGCTCCAGGTCACATCCTAATGAGACGTCAGTTATTTTCTGTTGTTGTGAGAAAATACCATGACCAAAAGTGACTTTAGGAAGAAAGAGTTCATTTTGGTTTGTGGTTCCAGAGGGAAAGTCTATCATGGCCCAGGAGCTATGATGACAGGGAGCCAGACCAGGAAGCTGAGAAAGCCAAGTGGGGAGAGAGGAAGGCTATAATCTCTGTAAACCCATCCCTGGTAACATACTTCCTCGAGCATGATTCCACCTCCTAAAGGTTCCATAACCTCCTCAAACTGGGACACTAACTGGTTCAATTACACATGCCTAGGGGCAGCGTTTCTCATCAAACCAGCACAGGGGCTTTGTTGGGGACTGCTTACTTGGCATGTACAAAGCCCCAGTTTCAATCCTCAGCACCCATAACCTGGGTACGATGGTGTATGTCTAATCTGCATGTTTAGGAAGTACAGACAGGAAGATAAGAAACTGAAGATTATTCTCAGCTACAGAGAAAGTTTGAAGCTAGCCTGGGCTACATGAGACTCTGTAAAAACAGATAGGAAGGAAGAAAGAAAGGAAGGAAGGAAGGGAGGAAGGAAAGAAGAAAGGAAGGAAGGAAGGAAGGAAGAAAGGAAGGAGGGAGAAAGGGGAGGAGGGAGGGAAAGAAGGAAGAAGGGAGGAATGAAGAAAGAAAGGAAGGAAGGAAAAAAGAAGGAAGGAATGAAAAAGGGAAGGAAGGAAGAAAAAAAGAAGGAAGAAATAAAGAAAGGAAGGAAGGAAGAAATGAAGGAAAGGAAGAAGGAAATGACTCTGGTGTGTTCCCATGGGAAGGAATGATCATGTGCGTGGAATCCAAGGCTGACTACTGTTCTCTTTTGCAAGGCTACAAGAGGGCAACTTGTTATCAGCAGGACTGCACATGCTCACACACATTGCCCCTGGGGTCTAGAGGAAAAATGTTAAAGTCTATTAAAAGTGTTCCGATTCAAGGTCAAAATTTGAGTTTCTTCTGTTAATTGATGAAAATGTGCCAGGCTCTGTCAGAAACCATTTCTTTATCCAGGATCTAAACAGAAAGAGGTGTTAACTGGGGAGCTGGGCTACTATTCTTAGTAATAATCCCGTCTCCACCTGCTGTGCTGACATGCTAATTTCTTACTCAGCGTTTGAGGAACACTTTCACTGCAATTAAAAGTTCTGTAAGTGTGAGGTGTTCTATAGAGAACAAGGTAAAAAAGTAGGTGTTGGCATCCCACACCTTCTCCTCGAATATGCAGCACCTAACTATACTGAAGAATGAGGAGGCCAGAGGCTGGGGGTGTAGCATGCTCACCAAGCACAAAACTCTGAGTTCTATCCCAGCAAGGTATAAAGGGGGTGTGTTAGTACATGCCTATAATCCTGCACGTGGGAGAGACAGGCTGGAGGCGCAGAAGTTCAAAGTTACCTTAAGAACAAAGGGAATAAGAGGCAGAGGTAGACTACCTGAGGCCCTCTCTTAAAAGAAAACACAAGGAAAGAATATTGCAGACCCATGCACAATGAATGGCAGAAGACCAAGGCTCACACAATCTGAAAGCTCAGGGAGAAAGCTCATATGGCAAAGAATGAGGGGCTGCAAGGTAGGGCGCTCTCCACCGCTGAAATCCCAAAGTCCAGCTCAGGGACAGTCATACTGACTCTCTGAGCATCCAGACTCAACACCCCATCCCACCCCACCCCCTTCCAAAGATGGGGCATTATTCACAAGCCTTATTCAGTTTAATAGCAATCTGACTTTGGGTGGAGAAACAGAGCCCATTTGAAAGAATTATTAGATCACCGACTTCAACGGGCAACTCTTGATGCAGAACATAAAAAAACAGCCACCAGTGACCCAAGCTGTACAGTAGGACAGAGAAGCCTAGTAATACACCAAGCTTCCTTCTTGTTTCTGGAGAGAACATCGATGGCAACAAACTTAGCTTGTGTGTGTGTGTGTGTGTGTGTGTGTGTGTGTGTGTGTGCGCGCGTGTGTGAAAGTTTTAAAAGCAAATGTTACAAAACAGAATGAACAAACAAACATAAAACCACACCAAAGTATCACCCCACCCTAGTGAAGCCTGCTGCCAAAGATAAAGATGCTGCTGGGGAAGCAAGGGGCATTCTGCAGGTGCAGGCGGGCGTATCAGCAGGGCCCACTATGGAGACAATGTGGAGGCTGCTCAAAGATTAAAAACAGGGACTGAGGAGATAAAGTTTTAATTTATGAACTTGCCTTGAAAGCCTGAGGGCCTGAGGGTCTAAATTCAATCCCCAGGACCTACATAAAAAAGGCCAAATGTGGCAGTCCACCCTTAGAATCCAGGGCTGAAGAGATGGCAGCAACAACTTCTTTAGGGTTCTCTGGACAAGCAGTTTAGTTTACTTGGTGATTTTCAGACCAGTGAGAGATCCTGTCTTAAAAAGAGATGGACATTTTCCTGTGGAACAAGACTAAGGATTGTCCTCTGGCTTCCAAACATGTTCATATACGTGTGTTCTCTCTCTCTCTCTCTCTCTCTCTCTCTCTCTCTCTCTCTCTCTCTCTCTCACACACACACACACACACACACACACACACACAGAGCATACACACAGACACTCACGTGTACACATGTACAATTACAGACAGGATTGCCTTGTGATACCTCATTCCTGGGATTCATCCATAATGGATATGGAATTGTATACTGAGGAGATATTCTACCTTCCCATGCTTACTGAAGAATTAACACAATAATCAAAAAATGGAAAGGTCGAACAGTCATCAGTGGAAGAATGCATGAAAAAAAACTATGATGCCTTTTGACCAGAGGATATTACTGAGCCTTGATGAAGGATGGGGCCTGTCATTGTGGTGACGTAGATGGGCTGGGGTACACTATGCTAACTAAAACAAGGCAGGCACAGAAATACAAGAATCAGGTACTATCACACACATATGGACTTTTAGAAGTTGCTACTCAGAAGCTGAGAATAGAATCATGGCTCTGAAAGGCCAGAAGGGGAGAGGAAGTAGGTCAGTGGGTCAGTGAGTTACTCTGAAGGAAGACTGAGAAGTTCCCATTGTTGTGGTTAGAGCAATGACTCAGTGGTTAAGAGCATTCTTCTTGCAGAGAACTTGTGTTTGGTTCCCAACATCCAGCATGTTGGCTCACATATTGTGTAATTCCAGCTCCACGGAAGCCACAGCCTCTTCTGGTCTCTCTGGGCACCATATGGTAATATACACATAGTCAAGACACTCATATACATACAATAAAAAATAAATAAATCTTTAAGGAAAAGATATTTCGATGTATTGTAGATATCAACTGTGGGCTTCACATTTTTAAAAGGATTTTTAAGGTCTTCTCTGTAAAGAAGTAATGGATTTTTGATTACAGACATTCTAAACCCAATATAAATATTATACAATGCATATAGTGCTTAAACACTATAGTGTAGCCCTTAAGCATTCAGTTTATGTTTTCATGTATCAATATAAAAATGAATATTAAAGATTTTTAAGAATTTAATTTCTTAAATGTTAAGAAATTTAAGATTTATTTTTAATTTTTAAAAAATTAAGAAATTAAAAAACTTGTAATGGGGACCCAGTTGGAATGCTAAGGCAGAAGAATTGTATGAGTTCATCATCAGCCTGAACAGAGTAAAGCTCTACCTCAAAATAATAATAATAAAAAGACCAAAAGCAACAGAAAAAGGGAAAAAAAGAGAAAGTTAACTAAGGTAGTTAAACAAGAATATAAAACAAAAAAATCAAGAAGAAGAGGGTCTGGAGAAGTAGCTCAGTGGTTAAGAGCACTGGCTGCTCTTCCATAGGTCCTAGGTTCAATTCCCAGCAGCTACACAGTGGCTTATAACCATCCAGTTCCAGGGGCTCTGATGCCGTCTTCTGGTCCCCATCAGCACCAGGAACACACATGGTACAGAGACATGCATGTAGGAACACACATGGTGCACAAACATACATGTAGGCAATTTTTTAAGTATTGAAAAGTAGAAATAAATGGAACTGTCGGGAATAAATAGAAAATATTACAATGCAGAAGTTAAGTTAAAAGTAGCGCCAATCTTAAATAATGTAAATGAGCTCAATTCTGCTAGGGGAAATAGGGCTCCCACAGAAGAATCAAAACACTACAAACCTCAGATATTTCAGTCTCTCTGTTAGGCGAATGATATTTCTCTGTGGTGTGTGTGTGTGTGTGTGTGTGTGTGTGTGTGTGTATGCATGCGTGTGCGTATGTATGCGTGTGCACGAGCTTTGAGACAGGGTCTCACATTGGCTAAGCCGGCCTCAGATTCCCTGCCTCAGATTTCCTGTGTACCCAAGGAAGACCTTGAAATCCTGCTGCCTCTGCCTTGCAAGAATTTTAGCTAGCAAGAATTTTAGCTATAGGTGTGCACTGCTTTGCCTTATTTGAATTAATTCTTTCGAGTGTAAGTATGGCAGTAGTAGTAGTCATAGCAACAGCAGCAGCAGCAGCAGCAGCAGCAGCAGCAGCAGCAGCAGCACTGGCTTCCCAGCCAAAGGCTTTGTTTGTACTAGACAAGGACGACCACTGGCCTAGACCCCTAGGCCCGATAGTCTGGGGTTCTAATCTGTAAGCACCATTTTTGAACACAGGTTAAGATATTGAATCCTATTTCATTAAAAGGAAAAATCTTACTTGTTCATATTGTATTTAACTTATAAATACAAGAGTGGCTCAGCATTAGAAATTATATTATAGCGACTAATTGTATCAGTTAGATTAAAGAAAACATCACATTCATCCAGAAAAGACTCATGTTTTTCCTCTTCAGACACATCACTTCCCTTTCCTGTTGATTTCTGGAAGCATTTTATATATTCTGGAATGCAGTTCTATCTCTTTTCTGCTACTTATATGGAAAGCACTTCCTGGTTTTTGAATTTACCCTAAATTTTGAGAAATTTAGAATGCAATTTTGATGCTTCAATATTATATTTTATTATTATATTATACTACATATAATATAATATATAAAATAAATACTATATATTATAGCATAATATAATGCTATCAGCATTATATTTTAAAATTATACGACGTCAAAGACAAACTTTGTTTTTATCAGGACTTAAAATTTCTCTTGTAGTTTCTTCTAGTGCTTTTATAATTGCTTGGATGCATTGCTGTTTTTAACAGAGGAAACCGAGGAACAGAGCGAATATTCTTGGTACATCTTGTGCATTCATAGGCCAGGTTTCTTCCCATGAGTTCAAATGAGAAGGCAGAGCTATGTGAAAGGTGCTCAAAGAATCCCCAGGTATGTCTGATAAGTGTTAAAAGCAAATCAAAGACTAAAACTCAATGGCTAGGGCTAGCTGTGCATGGTGGTACACGCCTTTAATCCCAGTATTCCAGCGTCAGTGGCAGGCGGATCTCCGTGAGTTCAAGGCTAGTCTGGTCTACACAGTGAGTTCCAGAACAGTCAGGGCTACATAGAAAGATCATGTCTCAAAACAAACATAAGATCCCACAGAAAACTCCAACCTGCGCGGCTTATTTTCAGACTCTAAGGAGGGCATGCGCACAAAGGACGCGCAGCGATGGGCGTCACTACGAGCTTTCCTTTAGGGAGGGGCACTGCGCTGGCGTCGCTCTCACTGGCACGATTTGAAGTAAAGTCGTCTATAGAATCTTTCCAGCAAGGTAGAGGGTGATCAGACTTCTTTAAAACTTGGTATGGTTCTTCAGAGCCCGCCATTTCTTGAGCACAGATCTGGAGAATAGGATGGACTGTTAGTAGGACAGCTGGGGAAACGCCAGGCCTCAAGGCTACTTTATGAATACCATTAATCTGGTGCACGCTGAGGACATCAGCACAGGATAGGAACCAGAGAGCCCAAGAGACTTATCCTGCCTCCACCTAAGTTTAAACACCCTGCTTCCTGTAGGAGGGGACAAAATTACACCCTTTGTTTGGTGCAGGCAGGCCATATGTGAGATATTCTCTATCAGGGTGTCTGGCTACTTCTGATTTTAAATCATCAAATGGAAGTTGCTAAGGTTCTTTCTGGCTCTGATATTTGAAAGGTCATTTGAAGCTGGGGGTGGCAGTGGCTGGGGGAAGCACCACATTTTGGCTTTTGTGTCAGGAAGGGGAAGTACATTTACTACGGTAACTTCTTACTCAGGCTTATTAGAATAGATTAATTATGTGCTGTGGATTAAACTGGATTTTAATTATAGGCTCAAATAAGACCCTGGTGTGATTCATCCAAGTTAATGTTAAGACTTTATTTTATTTTTTATTTTTTGAATAGTTCTGACAGAAAGAGGGAAGGAACATGAAAAGGCATAAATAGCCACAGCTGGTTTAATTACAGCTAGGAGGAGATCAGAGGGAGGAAAAGAAGCAAGGTGTAGGACCCCACGATATGCTAATTAGAAGTTTTTATATGCATTGGTTTGCATCAGCAGTACAAATCTACATTGGTTATTTTTACAAAGACTTCGAGGAGGCAAATTCACCGTTTTGTGAACCCTGACTCTCTGAAGAGAGCTGTTCTTCACACAGTTTTGGCCAGGGGACCACATGACTCCGGCCATCTCTTGCAGTCTGAACTTTGCAATCCTAGAGACAGAAGCAGAAGTGCTGATGAAGGGTAACACAAGAGGGACACACAGGGAGTAGTAACAGGAAGTGGCAGTGGCTGTTATTCAACCCTTGGACCATTTACCTTGGCAACTGTTGTAAGCAGATAGTGAGGTCAATGTGAACATCTAAGCGCCACTCCCATCCATCCTGCAGTGATCTCTCGATCTTCCCATTACCTGCCTTAATCAGCGTTGCTGCCCACAGCTTGTTTGCCCTTACCACTTTAAGCTGTGTGAAGATGCCTATCAGGTCAGTCTTAGCCCAACATTTAGCCCAACACTACAAATGTTAGCCATAGATGAGGATGACCTTGAACTTCTGACTCTCCAGTCTCTACTCCCTGAGTGCTAGTATGGTAAGTATGCACCACTGTGGTGGTTTGAATGAATAGCCTCCATAGACTCATAGGGGGTGGTACTATTGAGAGGTGTGGCCTTGTTGGAGTAGGTGTGGCTTTGTTGAAGGAAGCTTGACACTAGGGCTGGTGGCCCCAGTGTTGCTCACTCTTCCTGCTGTCTACTGATTCAGATGTATAACTTCTAGCTACCTCTCCCAGACCACGCTGACCTGCACACTGCCGTGTTTCCTGCCATGAGAGTAATGAGATAAACCTCTTAACTATAAGCCCCAATGAAATTTATAAGAGTTTTTCATGTTCATGGTTTTCTTCAGGGCAGTAAAACCCTAAAACCACCACCATGCCCAGCTTTGTGTAGTATAGGGATCCAATCCATGGATTTCATGTATATTACCAACTGAGCTGGAGCCCAACCCTCGAGTCTGACATTTGTTTTTTCCAAACCCCAAAAAGGAGGACTCAAGAGCTTAAAGTAGCTCAGTCAGAGGTCACTGACTCTAACTTTGAACACCTCTTGGTCCCGTAAATTTTTCTTTCTGTCTACCAGTCCCACAAGATACATTTTACTTAGTCTCCCTGTTCTCGAGGGAGAGATGGATCTTCATCCCCTTGAGTACTAGCACCACTATACTGTTTACAGAGGCAGCTAGGTTACCTCTGGCCCTTGGTAAAGCTCAGCCATGTCACTTATGAGTCTGTTTTTCCCATTAGCCAGAGAGCTATAGAGTTACAGCCCTCTGTGCAGATTACATCTTGAAGCTGGTCGTCAGTTCGGGCCTGATTAATTTCTTTAGCCATGATAGTTGTCCAAGTTCAAGTCAGGGATTTTCAGTTTCATGAAGAACTCTAGCTGGTGCCTCCACTCGGAGGGCTGATTGATTGGGTCTGCATCCAAGGCATGTCTTCTGGCTCAAGATTAATGTGAATTCCATTTCAGATGCTCCCCCTGGAAGTACAAACCTTGCTGGACTCAAGCAAGGAGTGACAAGACCTGCCTTTTTCTCTTCTTAACTATTCTTAGCAGCCATTTCAGCCCCTTCTGCTTCTCTAGGCTTGAAAGAGAGCTCGTGACGAGACTCTGACTCTGAATTGGGGGCAGACTAAAGGCTCCTTCTCCAGCCAATGCAGTAATAAATGGTTTGGAAAATACCATGTCAACTTAGATTTCCTGTTTTAGCAGCAAATATCAGCTCAGAAGACTCTGGAAGCATCCAGAACCTCAGCACATTGTTTATGATTAACTTTTACGTCCCTCCTGAACTGGCAGGCACATTCCCCACTTCTTGCTCTAAGCCGGAGCTGAAAGATTTTCTGCTTGCCTAAGTATAATTTTCTAAGGAAGGAATCAGACTTTTACCCTTAGGTTTTAGCTCTATGGTGAGCATTATTTTCCATTTAAGGGAACTGGATTGATTGTGTATCATTTCATACATTCATTAAGGCAAAACAAAACAAAGACAATGAAACTTTGCATTTCAGTTTCACATTTCTACTCTCAAGTCACCCAATATCAAATATCATTCTCTAAAATCCTCCAATATTCAGTAGCTACTTAAATGATCATCTTGTCTCATTTCTGTTGACTGCTTCTCTGGCTGAGAGTAGCAGTGTTAAGAAGAAGAACAGTGTGAAATCCGTAGTCAAGTTTGGGTCTCAATGGATAATTGCTATAGTTCTTCTGTAAGGGAGCATGTGAATCAGTCTTTTGCCAGTGACCTTTTAGCACATCATCTCATGAACCCTCAACTGCCCTGAGAAGCAAGCACTACAATTAGCATTAACTTTTACAGGGATTCCAAGTTAGAGAGTCTAGAAGAGAGTTGAACTGGATTCTACTTCTCTGCAGAAGAGTTCAATACCTAAGTTGAGTTTATAGGTGGGCAGTGAGTGGTTGATTTCTCCCTATCTTCCCATCCATTCTTCTCTCCTTCTCCCACCTCCTCTCTTTCAGGCAGGTGGTGTGGGAGAATTTTCGGTGTTCTGTCAATCATGTTTTAAATAAACACTGATTGACCAGGCAGAAAGTATAGGCGGGAAAACCAGACAGGAAGAAGAAATGATGCAATGAGAACAGAAGAATTCTGGAAAGGAGGAACCTGATTCCTTCCACTCCTGCCCAGACCACCGAAGCAGCAGGATGTGATTTACCCCACTGAAAAAGGTACTGAGCCACATGACTAACATAGATCAGAATAATGGGTTAATATAAGCTACAAGAGCTAATAAGTAGCCTGACCTAATGGGCAATCAGCTATATAACTTATAGAGATCTCTGTGTGATTTTCTTTGGGACCTAAACAGATGTGGGGTACCAGGTGGGACAGAAAACACAAACTAGCAGGACCTCATGTTACAGGCAGGTTCTCACGTATCTCAGGCTGGCCTTGAACTTCCTATGTTGCCAAGAACGACTTGTACTCCCAATCTTCCAACCTCTATGCCCCCTCCACACATGTTAGGATTATAGAACTGTAGGAACACACCAGGTTTATGTGGTTCTGGGGATCAAACCCAAGGCTTTGTGCATAGTTGGCAATCCCTCTATCAACTGAGCCATATGACTTGCCCCTGAATTTTTTAAAGACATAATCATCACTATTCCTCTCATTTCTGTATGTTGGGGTGGTATGTGTGTGTGTATATACTGGGGAGGTGGCACTTGCATGCCTGTTCCTATGCATGTGGCCTGGGATCAATACTGGTGTCTGCCTCAATCATGCTCCACCTTGTATTTTGAGATCCAGCATAGCTGACATTCAAACATTAAGTATTCCTGACACATTCACACCAAGGAAGTCATGAGTGTTTCCTAACTCGTCAGGAGTTCTGGTGTGTGTGTCTGTGTCCCTGTTAAGAAATGCATGATGGGAGCTGAGTGGTAGTGTTTTATGTCTTTAATTCCAGCACTTGGGAGGCAGAAGCAGGTGGATCTCCGTGAATTCGAAACTAGCCTGTTCTACAGAACATGTTCCAGGACAGCCAGGGCTGTTACACAGATAAATACTTTTTCAAAACACTCAGAGAGAAAGAGAGAGAGAGAGACAGAGACAGAGAGAGAGACAGAGAGACACAGAGAGAGACAGAAAGAGAGACAGAGACAGAGAGAGACACACACAGAGAGATAATGAGACTTGCTTTTATTATTTGTTCATCTGTCCTAAAAAGCAGCAGATTTCCACATATTTTCACACATACTCCATTTGGCTAATTCTCATTACCTCGTTCCTCACAACTACCCGCCTCCTTTCCCATTGCACCCCTGTACCCCAGCATTCCCCTCACACTTTTACTACCACATGTATTCTGTTATCCTCTCTTTCTTCCTCCCTTACAACTCCTATCCCTTCTCATGGACCCCTTTCTAGTTTATTTTCATCCATACCAATACACTCTTATAGTGACATTATTACATTTTGTTTATTTTTTTATGAGTATGGGTGTAGGGATGCATACACTGCCACACATGTGTGGAGGTCACAGAAGGAACCACACATGTGATTGTTCCAAGTATTGACCTCAAGACCCCAGGCTTGATGACAAAGCACTTTTACCTCCTATGCCATGTCTTCTTCTCCTGTAATATAAATTATATTAGTAAATTGTCAAGTGCTGTTTGTGTTTGTTAAAAGTAGATTCTAGGAGTAGAAATGGCCACCTTATTCAAGATTCCAACACATTTATTTCAAGTTCTTTAAAGCTCTCCTGTTACAGTGAGTCCCCCTTCACTGTAACAGGAAAGAATAGAAACACCAAGTGGCTTTGGGATTGTCTGGCTGGTCTTACATCAGTATGACACAATTATAATTATCTGAAAGGAGGGAATTTCAATTGAAAAATGCCTCCATAGGATACATTTGTAAGGTATTTTCTTAATTAGTGATTGGTGAGGGAGATCCCAATCCACTGTAGGTAGTACCATCCCTCTGTCCTGGGTTCTATAAGGAAGGAGGCTGAGAAAGCCATGAGGAGCAAGCCAGCAAGCAGCATCCCATCATGGTCTCTGAATCAGCTCCTGCCTCCAGGTTCCTGTCCTGTTGACTTCCTTTAATGATGAACTGTTATATAGATGTGTAAGAAGAATAAACCCTTTTGTCCCCAAGTTGTTTCGGTTATGATATTTTGTCATAGCAGTAGTAACAGCCCTAACTAAGGCATGGGTAGTAAAAATGCTACATTCTTGAGAGAAGCTTAATGGTGAATAATTTCTAAAGATAAATGATTGTTTATCCCATGGGGTAAAAATGTCCGCAGTTGGAATGAGTTGGTGAAGCACACACAAGCAGAGAATTCTACCCACTTGGGAATCGCTCATTCAGAACTCCAGCAGGACAGCCTCAGCAAGACTCTGTAAGTCTCTGTCAGGTGTGGTCAGGGCCTGATGATGCTCCACTCTCTGTCTGGGTCTTTTATCTGCTTCTTGACATTATTTTGGTTTTTGCTTCTTATAAACTTAATAAACTCACTGAGTGCTGCTATTGTAGGTCGCTCTTTACATCTGAATGCTCCCATTCAGATGGCATATTAACAGTTTAGAGGCGAGGGTCTCCATACAAGAGTCAACATACAGCATATCTTTATGGCCCTGGGTTACTCTGCTCATTGCAGTAGCAAATGTCATTTTTAAAAGCTGAATAAAATTCATATGCACACATACACTCACACATTCTTTATCTATTCATCTGTCAGTGGGCAGCTAGGATGATCCCATTTCCAATCTGTTGTAAAAAGGGCAGTGTGGTGGCTAAATGAGAATGTCCCCCATAGGCTGGGGCTTTTGAACACTTGGTCCCCAGGGGGTGGCACTGTTTGGGGAGGTGGTACAGCCTTACCAATGGAAGTACATCACTGGGAAAAGACTTTGAGAGTTTACTGCCTCACTCTAACTCCAGTTTGTTCTCTTTACCTCACACTTTCAGTAGATCTCCAAGCTTACTGCTGCCATGCCCCCCCACCCCTTACTGACTCCCCCTCCGGAAGAACAAGCCAAAATAAACTCTTTCTTCCATAAATTGCTTTTAATCACAGTGACAAAAAGAAAATCACTAATGCAGAAGAGATAAAACATGGATGTGCAAATATGGAATACTGGAATACACAGTCCTTTACAAATATTCCCAGGAGTGGTAGTGCTGAGTCATATGACAGATCTATTTCTAGCATTTTTGAGAAACCTCGACACTAATTTCCATAGTGGCTGCACCAGTTTATATTCCCACCAACAGTGATTAATGACTTCTCTAATAAAAGATTAATACAAAGTACTTTATATAAATTAATGAAATAGAAAAAACATATATAATTCTAATATTATTATGATCAAGTTTGTTAATTTTTAAGATTCTTTAACCTCTACACATTTCCGCACCTATTCTGGGTCAGTTTTAAAAGGTGCCCTAAGTAATCAATCACAAGTCTTCAGGAAATGAGGTCAGTCTCAAGTAACTGGAAATCTGAATGAAACAAGTTTAGTTATGGAGATTCAGACATGTGCCACTCACTGTGGTTCTGAAACATCAGCCAGCTTCTGAACAAACTGGGGGCTGACCTCAGTTTGTAGGGTGCTTGCACTGTACAGGGAACCCTGAATTTTATACCAAACACTGCACAACCTGGTATGATGGTGGTCGACATCTGTCATCACCACAGTCCAGAGATGAGGCAGGAGGATCAGGAGTTTAAGGTCATCCTCGGCTACATAATGAGTTCAAGGTCAGCCTGGGCTATCTGGGACTCTGCCTAAAAAGATAAAATGAAACTCTCTTAAGGAATCGGAATGAGTATTACTGATTTTAGATGTTCAGAAGTTGAAAGTCCTGCTCAGGCTCGGCTCCCTCAGATCAAGGCAGATGTGCTGGGTTGTGACCTCGACTCAAGGTCAAGGGTCCATGACTCCCCTAGGCTCTGGGAAGAGGCAGAGGCAGTGGGGAGAAAGTGCTCTCCCCAGGAGATCAAATGCTACCTCCTATAAGCAACAAATTAGAGAGGAACCATGCCCCTGCTGGTCCTGCTGGTCACAGTTCCTCACCCCTGGCCTCCACTGTAGGCTTTGAGACTTGTGATCTTGGAAAACCTGTAATTTATGGGATTCCTTTGAAGAGATCTCTTTGAATAATGCATACTCTGCTCATGTCTATCAAACAGTTCTGTCCTTCCATGTGGGCATGACCAGGGGGACAGGAGGCCTTGGGCTCCTACTAGACTTGAAGAAGGGTTACTGTCTCTTCATAATTACCTGATGTCATTGGCAAGAGCTCTGCCCCGGACCCACAAAAGACTGTGTCTCTCCATGTCACCTTACCTTAACCACATGCTACTAAGTTAAAAAAAAATCTGTCTTTTAATACTGACGGCAATTATATTCATTTCCCCACAAAGAGTAATAGATTCTGCCAAACGTGCTCATTTCTCTAAGTTCACTGACTGTGCGGGAACTACTTTAGTCTGCAGGTGGGTGGTGCCCTCAGCCAGATGAACAGAGTGCAGGCAAATCAGCAACCTGTCCCCCCGGGACTGACCTCCCCATGTTCCCAGGAGCCATCTCATTGTTCCAAGTAAGGATCCCTCTGCCAGAACCTTGGCCTCTAACCCTTGTCCTAATTTATGGAGGTGAAGCTTGAAAGTGGAGCTATTTTTACCTTTGGACACAATGACAGTCAGCACCACACGGAGAAGGCATGTGCAGGGCAGCGCAGATCGTGAGGGATGTGAGCGCGCCTCTCTCTGCTCTTGTCCATAGCACCAGAGGGATGGGAGCACTCATAGCACCGGAGGGATGGGAGCACTCACGCCTGTTCTTGTCCCTGGCTTTGCTTCACTTATGTCTCCTGATAAGGTGAGGTATTTAGGCCTCAGGCTGTGCAGTTGTGGTTCAGGACATTGTTCTGAGTTTCCCATTGTAATAGTGCCATGACTACTAAGTGGGCTCACTTGGAAGGCCTTTTCCTGTCTGCACAGGGAGATCATTCTCGTGTGTGGGCACAGGAAATCACTGTGACATGATGGTCCGGCATGTTTGTTAGCATGTAATTGGAGAACTACAGTTCAGAACTAGAATTCTGACCTCCAGTTTCAATGATAGGTTTCTGAAAGGGTGATATCTTTGCATGCACACCTTTGCAGGAGCAGGAAGGAGGCAATGAACAGAGTGGGGAAGTTAAGAGGGATGCCTCCTGGGCTTCTTCAGCAGGTACCACAGCTAGGATACACAGAGGCCAAGTGGGGCCAAGCCCAGGGATACTCCCGTGTCCCATCCATGGTTGTCTCTGATGCTCTAGACCATGCTTATTTGAGTGTGGTGAGTCTGCAACTAAAACTCCCCAGCCCTAACCCACCTGCAGCATGACAGCAAAGCAGCAACAAATCGAATCAGATGTCTTCACTATGTGGTTGTGCATTGGAACAACTCAGAATGAAGGGTTTCCTAGCTTAATATTTGTCCTTTTAAGAACTGTCTTACCAGCTATGTTGAGAGAGATAACTTTCAAATGTTTAATTGTCAACCCTCATGCTGCTCTCGTCTCCATATTTCTCTGAGGTCTGGCTGGGTCAGCTGTGTCAGTAGTCTAGTGTTCCGGCGCCTGCACACCCAGACACCAATTCCCAGACAGCTGACACCAACTAATATCTGCACTGTAGAGTTGCCTGTGACATTAACCAAAATGAAATGTCATTTTCCTGCCATGGGGAGGGTTTTACTGTTTTCCTTAAGTGGCAATGCGGGTTTGAGGGCAGTCACTGGAAAGCAAGATGTTCGGCTGGAACAGTTGTGGCACATCCTACAGTGGAGTTCCTAGAAATGTTCCAGAGTATTCAGGGATGTGGAAAGTGCTCAGATCAAAGAACAGTGAGTCTGGGGAGATACATAGTGGGTGAAAGGTGCTTGCCACACAAGTGAGAGGACCTGAGCTTGAATCCCCACCCTGTAATGTTTAGAAAATGTTGAAACGACATATACATGGAGGCCTGTACACCCGGCCCTCCCTCAGCTTCTCCTATGCCACCACCCTAGACAGCTTCAATACATTTCAAGCCAGAAATTAGACACAGTGTAGGGTTGTTCAGATCTTACGGGGCATAGATAAACGTAATTCCACTAGAGGTATAGTCTCAGACAATGACCACCACAGCCAAGGTCCTTGTGCTGTGCCCTTAGAGTCAGACCCATGTCTTCTCATCAGCTCTTCCTAGCCACCAATCTTCTCTCCGTGAAGCGTATCTTTGACTGTGTGTAAGTGTATCTGTGTGTGTGTGTGTGCTGGATTAAGGGGTAAAACGTATCTTTTGGCTATGTGTAGTATGCCTCTCTCTCTGTTTCTGTCTCTGTCTGTCTCTCTCTCTGTGCGTGTGTGTGTGTGTTAAGATGTGAAACATATCTTTTGGCTGTGTGTAAATTTATGCCTGTGTGTGTGTCTGTGTGTGTGCTGGATTAAGGTGTGAAATGCCTTTCTTTCTGTGGGGCATAGTAGAGAGAATCTGAAGCAAGCGTTAATTCCTCCATCAGCATTTTAGGTGGAATGTTTTATCAGTTATTTTCTCATTGCTATAACAAAATAACTGAAAAGAAGAAACGGCCTAAGAGACCAAGGGTTTGTTTCAGCTTTTTGTTTGAGGATACAGTCCTTCCTTGCCTGGATACTCCAACAGCAAGAGAGTGAGCCGGTTGGCCTCATTGCCCCTACAATTAGAAAGTGGGGCTTGACTATCAAACCTCAAAGATTGAAAAGTCACTCATTTCTGCCAGCAAGACTGTACCTCCTAAAGGTTCCACAACATTCCTAGACAGCAACACCAGCTGGAGACCAAGTGTTCAAACAAGCAAGCCTGTGCTATGCCCTTCCCTGTCCCCATGGATTCTGTCCCATGTGCTACACCATTTCACCTGTTCCTTAATTCCTGGGCTCATCTTGCTATGCTGAGATCCTTGCTACATAAAGTAACTACAGGAGACAGTTCTCTTTGTTGTGTGTATACACATATGTGCTATGTGTAGGTCGGTTCATGGATGCAGATAAGCATGCATATGTGTGCAGGTGAGCATGTGGAGTAAGAGGGCAACCATCTTCCTCAGAAATGCTTTACTTTTTTTTTTTTCCAGACAATGACACTCACGTGAACAGGGCTCACTAGTTTAGCTAGGTCAGTGAGCCCCAAGGTTCTGCCTCTGCCTCCTCAGTTCTGAAATTATGGCGAGCCACCATGCCTGACTCTTTAATGGGGACTGAGCATAAACTCATGGCCTCGTGTTTTATCTTCCCAGGCTCTAAGAGACAGTTTTCTCAGTGTTGTATTTGGATGCTGCTATGGTGAATTTTCTTTTTCATTAGGTAAGACCTGGTCAGAAGTATGCCAATTTGTTTTGCTTAGCCCTACAGCTCGGAGCAGCATAACCCTTATTTCCACTGACAGCTAGGTATTCTCCAACTTGTACAGAAAATAAAGGAAGAAGGGTCGGTCAGGGCATCTTGTTCCTATCAAGCTGTCTTGTACTGTCTGAACAGCACCTTTCCATGTGCTGCAGACTAGAGTTGTTTCGTGTGTCTCTCAAGTTTCTGAGTGACCCTGACAACGTGAGTAGCATGACCATGAGTGAGTAGGGGACCAACATTCCACACAGGAATTTTGGAGGAATATTTAGCATCCAAATCATGGCATAATGTTTGTAGCTGTCTTCTTCACATACTGCCAGACTCTTCCACATATCCAGAGTAGCTGGAGATTAATTTTGAAGTGAGTTACTGCTCTATGGTTCCTATCCCCATGTGGTCAGCTCGGGCTTGGGGAAAGAAGTCACACAGGCAGTTTGATACAGTCTGATATCTGGTGCTTAGGCTGTCTTCTCAAATGACAGTGTTAGCTATTTTGAAAGATTTGAGTAAAAACCAGCAAATAAAACTCATGTCCCGCCCAAAGTGCCACAGTCTTGACTTTAGCCAAAGCTTTGCAGGGAAGATGATCACGGCCCCGGTTCATCCAGGGCATGCAGGGTCTGGCCTTTTTTTCTCTCTTTATTTTTTTGACCATTACTCTGAGATGACATGAGATGAGACTGTGGGGTGTGGGAAGAGAAAATAATTACCAGATTTGAGAAGGAAGGTGGTCTCCTTTGTTCCATCAAACTCGCAGATTCTGAGTTATGGGACCTGCTTTCTGACTCCATGTAAATAGCCAGGAATGGAGGATAAGTGACATTCAGTTAGGGCACACTGGATCTTCCTGGCCTTGCTTTAGTGATATTATCTTAATGAAGGGCCAACAGCAGAGCCATCAGATCTTTCAGCTATTGTGGTTTTGTAAGAATGACAGCCCAAGGCTAAATGCCATGGGGTTCTGGAAGAACCAGCAGGTGTGTGTTGAGGTCCTTTATCATCAGGGCAGGGAGATGTAACAATGAGTCTGTCACCTGTCCCACCCAAGCAAGTGCAGAGTGTTAGCCCAAGGAAAAGGAAATGAGCCTATTGTTCGTGAGAGGTTGAGTGAGCTCTGACATTCACCAAAACATCCACAGGAGATTCAATGAGAAGAGAGAGGTGGAGCCCTTGAAAAAGGATGTTCATACTGAAGATGACCAAATTAACTTTCCATCTTACTATGTGTGGTGGTTTGAAAGACGAAGGCCCCCAGAGGGAGTGGCACTGTTAAGAGGTGTGGCCTTTGTTGGAGGAAGTGTGTGTCACTGTGGAGGTGGCCTGTGAGGTCTCATATATGCTCAAGCCATGCCAGAGAGACAGATCACTTCCTGTTGTCAGCAAGTCAAGATGTGGGACTCTCAGGACTTCTCCAGTACCACGCCTACATCCACACTACTATATCTCACCATGATGATAGTGGACTAAACCTCTGAAAATGTAAGCCGCTCCAATTAAATGTTTTTCCTTTATAGGGGTTATATAGACACAGGTCATGATGTCTCTTCACAACAGTAAAACCCCTAACTAAGACACTGTGTGCTCGCATGTGTGTGCATATGTTTATGTGACTGAGGCATAGTTCTCTATACAATATGTCTAAAGTGATACTAAGATTATGGAAAATTCTTAAAAGTCAAGGGATTTTATATACCAATTTGTTCTATTAAGGGCATTTAATTTGAACATTGGTTCTTTGATATTTGTATTGTTTTTATAACTTTTATATTCTGAAGTAGGCACTTGTATTGAATTAGAGTCTGTATCTATATAAAATACTTTAAATGTCAGGTGTGTTGATTCACATCTTTAATTCCAAGATTCAGAAGCAAAGGCAGGCGGATTTTTATGGGTTCAAGGCTAACCAGGTCTACATAGTGAGTCCCTAGATAGCCAGTGCTACGTGGAGTGACAGGTCGCAAGAAAGAAGAAAAAAAGACAAAACAGACAAAAAGATGCTATTACATATGAATTTATTCTATTTTTATTTTGAAAAACATCTTTATTATCAAAATAGACACATCAATTGTATTGAAAATAAACATGTGTTTGTAAGAACATTCCAGAAGCACACCACAGTGATTTTGGTCACTTGTGAAATTTGGTGTGAGCTTCCCACAATGAACTCCTGTGTTTTTGTCGTTGACTGCACCGAAGGCTTTTCTTCTCATTTCATGCTATGTTAGTATTATTGTTCCCCTTGCAATGCCAGCATACCTGACAAGAAGTGACTTAAGGGTTTATTTCTGCTCATGGTAAAGGAGTTACAGGGTGATGTGGGATTCCTCTTTGTGTGCTGTGAATACCATTGGTTAATAAAGAATCTGTTCTGGGCCTATTCCAGTGCAGAATATGACAAGGTAGAAATTCCAAGCAGATAGAGGAGGTGAGAGTAGACAGAGTTAAAGAGATGCCATGAGGCCACAAAAGGAGAAAGATGCCCACGCGCCAGTACTGATAAACCACAAGTATTGTGGTAAAATATAAACTAATAGAAATGGGTTAATTTAAGATATAAGAGTTAGCTAGAAATATGCATAAGCTATTGGCCAAGCAGTGTAATTGATACAGTTTCTGTGTGAGTATTTCGGGTCTGTGTGGCCAGGAAATGAATAAGCAGTCTCCCCCTACAACAGATCCCTGAGGTGAGAAAGGTAGAATGTTCACAGCTTGGGGAATCTGCTGGGGAAACTCCTTCAGCCAATGGCCTTTGAGATGCTGGACCACTTTGGATGTGGCCTTGAGTACTATAAAAACAGATGTAGAAACATGCTCTCTCTCTCTCTCTCTCTCTCTCTCTCTCTCTCTCTCTCTCTCTCTCTTTCTGCTACTGGATTTGGTTCCTGTTCCCTGCTCGTGCAGAGGGCTGTTGATCTGTCTCTAAATAAAGAAACCTTTGTTGTACCCAATTCTGAGCTAGTTGAGCTAGTATGGGACTACTGTATCATGATCCTCTGCAGGCATCTGGTCCTATTGAGATTACAGTCAGGAAGCAGTGAAGCATGGGTGCTCGTCCAAGCTGTCTTTTCCTTTTTCTTCAGTCTAGACCCCTACCAGACCAGCAGGTTGGTGCTGCCTACATTCAGAGTGACTCTTCCCATCTCAGTTAACTTAGAGGCAATCCTTTAGACGCAGATCCAGAGAATAGTCATCTGATCCTTTCTCTTAGGGCTCTCTAGGGCTTGTCTCCTAGGGGGCTCCCGATCATGTCACTTTAAGACAAAAGTATCACAGTATTCTTTTCGGGACCTAATTTCTCAGAGTTCTTCTCTTGCTTTCTGTGTTTGCTGGCATTCTGTCATCCTGCCATTCCACTTCCCAGCTCCCGGCAGGTGGAGGATCAGGAGAAGTCAGTGATTTATGAAGCAAACAGTTGCTTTCCTTTTCAGGTTTTCATCATATTTCCTGTTTTCTTGAGACTCTGAATGCATTTCCATTTTCTCTGCATGTGCCCTTAGGCCGCTCTGTTGTCATCAGTTATACACTAGTCTGTTTCCCTGTGTACACTATCGACCAGGTTTATAGCTCTTATAATTAGTTAAGGCTATCATCTCTTTCTTACCTTATACTACATATTAGTGTAAGAATATGGAGTGGACTGTCTGTTGATATTTATTTATGCACACACCGTGGTCTCTGATGCACACCTCATTTAGATCTTGGGCCAGTTCTGGAACTTACTGATGACAACAAGATGCTATCCCTGACTGTGCACCTAGGAAAGTAAGGGGCACACTGTTAGCCTCCTGATTAACTCCACTTTTCGTAAGTAGAGAACTTGAACTTCTTTATTAGAGAAAAAGACCTTTATTGATGGACCTGAAAATCTTCTGGTTGCTGAGCATGTTTGTGAAGAATGGTTACTGTCCAAACAAATGATCCTCCTCTCTCCCTTTCCCTTGCTTTACTCTGCAAGGACGGAGCCTCTTGCAGCCTATTCTGGCCTAGAACTTTTTCTTAGCTGGGGATGACCTTGAACTGCCTCCACCTTACCTCCTAAATGCTAGGATTGCTAGTGTGCACTGTGCATGTCTAAGTTTCTGTTTGTTTCGTGGTTCTGTTAGGCAGATCTCTGTGAGTTCAAGTCCAGCCTGGTCTACAGAGTGAGTTCCAGGACATCCAGGGCTACACAGAGAAACTCTGCCTTAAAAAACCCAAAGCAACAACAGCAGCAAAAATAGATTTTATGGTAAGTGAAAATGAAGACATAGAAAATTAATCATTATAATTATCTTTCTTATTAAAATATATAGTACACATTTCTTCTGATACACAGATTCATGGCATGGATTCAAGGTTTCTGGACTTGAAACCACATGCCTTACGTATTTTCGAGTTTTTTTTATCTCCTCAGAGTGGTGAGTGGCTGTTCTGTCTCTCATACAAACTTAAGATTGCTGTTACTGTGTCACATACTTGGGTGGTTAAAAACCCTGTGTCCTACAGATAAGATGACAGCTGGAATAGACAGATGAAGGCCTGCTGAATGCTGTCTTGGGAGCACCATGCTTCTCCAAAATCACACGGAGATCCAGCTATACCTGGGCTCTACAATAATTGTCTAAAACAGGCACAGATATGTTCTCCCGATTTAGACTTTGTGTGCATGCTGGGGATATGACTGGTGTCTATGTGTGTGTGTGTGTGTGTGTGTGTGCCTGTGTGTGTGCATGTCATATGTGTGCATGCATATATGTGTGTGTTTATGTGTGTTAAGGGTACACTGGTGTATATTTTTGCATAAGCATATTGAAGTCAGACATTAACCCCTTTTGTTGTTTTTTAGAAGTTATGTATATTGTGTTTTGAGACAGAGTCTTTCTCTAGCCAGGGGCTCATGTGTTCAGTTAATCTGGCCAGTTCCACCACCCCAGGATCTTCCTGTATCTACTATGCACAGTTTTTAAAATGTGGTTTCTAGGGATCAAATTTAGGTCCTTTTGCTTGCAAGGCAAGCACTCTGCTAACTGAGCTACTTATTTTGCCCAAATGAAGTAGTTTTAAAGATATTTACATAAGAAAATGCTATATTGCCCTATGACTGAACACATCACAAACATCCATTTCAATGAATGTTAATTCACCATCATTTTAAGATACTTAAAATATTTGTTATGTTTCTATAATATTTCTTTTATTAGTTATCCCAAATGGGGTGTGCAGGTAGGAAGTATTTATAAGAAACTTGTAATCTCTTTGTTTCAGATGGAGAGCATCAGTGTGGCCAGGAATATGCATCACGTACGTTAGAATAACATCTAAAGGAAACTCTTCTGCATCACAGCTAAGCCTCCCAAAGACCTTTTAGTGTTCAGGTCACCATATGAAAAGTGACTTTGCCTGTGAAACTTTCTCTAAAGATGATCACATGTTATAACATAAAGCAGGTTTCAACAACTAGAGGAATACGGAATTAGCGTCCCACATCCTATTGGACCACAATTAATAAAGGTGGATAGCAGCACCCACAAATACTAAGGGGGTACAGAAGTCATGGAGGCGAAACAGCGCATGACTGAATGATAAGTGGGCTACTGAAGAAATCAATAAGAAAGGAAAATAAAGGCTAGAACTGATTTTAACTGTAGAGCATCCCAACTGTATAACGCTATACAAAAGAAACCCTTAAGACACAATAAAGAACAATTAGAGCTGGTGAACTGCTGTATACTTGTACGACTTTAAAGACTTGCTTGACTCTGTGATGAGGGAATAAAGGTTTTTCTATTTTCCATAAGTCAAGACTTTGGGAGTCTGTCTTAGTTAGGGTTTCTATTGCTGTGAAGAGACACTGTTACTGCGGAAACTCTTATAAGGGAAAACATTTAATTGTGGTGGCTTGCTTACAGTTCAGATATTTAGTCCACTATCATCATGGCAGGGAGCATGGCAGTGTGCAGACAGACACGGTGCTGACTACATCTTGATCAGAAGGCAACAGGAAGTGGACTGAGACACTGGGTCGTATTTTGAGAGGAAACCTCAAAGCCCACGGCATATTCAACAAATTGTGCTGGCCAAATAAGATATCAACAGGTATAAGAATGAAATTAGATCCTTCTAGTTCACCCTTCACAAAACTCAATTCCACATGGATCAAGCACTTCAACATAAGGCCTGATGATAGAGGAAAAAATAGAGTATATACTCCAACTTTATTTTTAACACACACACACACACACACACACACACACACACACACACACACACACACACAAAGCTCGCAGTGCTTCTCCCAGACACCACAGGTTATAAACTAATACGCTCAGTGATAGATTAGCTTACCTTTGTTCGAGTTGTTGGTGAGTAGGGTCTCATAACCCCCCGCCCCGATATTAGAGGCTTCTGCCATTTATCTTGGTTGCCCTCCAGAACTTGATAAGACTCTATTGATGAAGATAGCACATGATGCTGGGTGGTGGTGGTGTCTCACACCTTTAATCCCAGTACTTGGGAGGCAGAGGTAGGTAGATATCTGAGTCCAAGGCCACCCTGGTGTATGTACAGAGTGAGTTCCAGGACAGCCAGGGCTACACAGAGAAACCCTGGCTTGAAAAACCAAAAAGAAAAAAAAAAAAGGATAGCACATGCTTGAGTTATAAAACATGGAGAAAGCACAAACTGTCAGTGGGATGGAAGCTTCATCTTTATGGGTGGCTTTCACTTTGTTGGGGAGGGTCTGTTACATGCTACCAAGGTAGTGTGCTCAGCTTTAAATGAAATACCTATACCACATCTCTCCTCCAAAGGCAAGGGGCTCATTGTAGAAGACAGGGTAGAAAGACTGTAAGAGTCAGAGGGGGTAGACATCTGTAGTAAAACAGTATTTGCTAAACACAGCAGGGTCTTTGTACAGTGTACCCACTGCACTGCCTCTTCATGCACAAGAGCTTCCAGGTTTGTAATCCCTCTGTGTTCTAAGGAGGATCCTTCTGTCCACTCTGTTCTCAGTTTGAGTGACACATGGTGAATGCCTGGTGCCACATCTCCATTTTCCAAGCCCTACAGTGCTCATCTGATGTACTATCTGACCACATACTATCAAGGCCAAGACACCTTCCACTGCAACCTACATGTCCAGTGCAGAAATTCAGGTCTGTGAGCCTGCTCTGCTCCTCCTGACTTGATGTTCCCATCACTAAGCTCTCTGTCCATCACTGTTGCAATGTAAAATATGTGCACATCGTTCACTTGTTTGTTAAGTATACATTGAACAAATTCTGGCATGATGCATTTTCACCCAGCATCAACTCCCCATTTTGTAAACACATGTTCCTTATTATCCATAAACTCTGTATGAAAGAGTCACAGGAGCATCCAAAAGGAGAGTTTTGGAGAATCTTGCTCATTAGTTTTCTTCCTCTTTCGTTTCCAAGAGACAAACTGGTGCATATTGCATCTTCATTCAGGGCATACCTTCTGCTTTCTATGTCTGTTTTCCTAAGTGTGCTACAATTATTATGCCTCAGCGGAAGGGGGTGAGTGAGCCATGAGTCAGGTGAATGTGAGCACAGAAGGAAGTCACATAGTAGGCAGGAATATTACAATCGCTGCGTGTGCATGTCCAAGAGTTCAGAGCGTGCACCTCTACTTGCTGAGTCTTCTGGCTGGTCCAGAATTTGTGAAAGATTTAAAACACAAAAGTCAGGTATCCAGGTGGCTGAACACAGCTCAGATTTTTACCTGGAAATCTCAAGCGAGGCTCCAGTGAAATAAAAATAATTGCATAAAACCTGAAGTCAATGAACGAGTGGGAGCAGCAGATATCCAGGGAAGATATTCTGGGATCCTGTTCACTGGTGGCAGGTGAGAGGAGGAGCACATTTAAGGAGCACTGTTACCAAGTGGGATCACTGAGAAACAAAGTGAGAGGCTTAATTAGGGGGGTTTCATAAAGCCCACTCTGAAGTACGGCCAGAAGGTTTCACAGGCACCACCCCCAAACAAGGCAAGGCTGTACATGCATGGCAGATGCCTACTGCTTTCCTGAAAGTTAAGAGTTTGACTACAACAGGACGCGCTGGCTTGCTTGCTTCCTTGCTTGCTTGCATGTGAAATGCAGAGAAGTAGAAGGGAGGTGCCTTGTCTAACTGTCATTCAATAACTAGTTCGGTCAGCAGGCGCCCCGGTTCAGCACACGGGGCTATTGCCCGGGCACCCAGATCTGCCAAGGTTCCTCACTGAGAGTTACGCATTTATTTTTATATCTAGCCAACTGTTACAGCTATATTTATAACACGAATGATAATCACTGCACTGGATAAACTCTGCAGCAATGGTAAGATTTTTGTCTTGTGAATCAGCCTGGCCTCCAGCATGACAGCTTATCAGGGAGGTGTTGTTAGCAATGGTCGAAATGTGATGCTGGGCAAGGAAAGCCTGTGAGCAGCTCTATGTTAACATTTTGGTGGGAAATCTTTCACTTTGCACTTTTCCCGTTTTTCTTATAATTGCTTATAATTTAGATATTTTTAAAGTAATGTTGCCTGTATGTATGTATGTATGAGGATGCTCTAGGTCTATGGGAAGTGAACCCAGGTAATCCAGAAGAGTAGCCAGTGTTCTTCATCACTAAGCCACCTCTTCAGTCCCTAGGATTTAGATAGCTTAAACTGTATTTCTGGAGCAGAAACTGCTGGCATACACCTGTCATCCCAGTGCTGGAGTGTCTGAGGAGAGAGGGTCACAAGTTCAAAGCCCACTTGGGCTACCAAGTGAGTTCAAAGCTAATTTGGGCAAATCGACTAAGACTCTGCCCCAAAATAAAAGGTAAAATGAGGGCTAAGGTTGCATGTAGCTCACTGGTAGAGACATTGCCTAGTATGTGCAAAGTCCTGGATTCACATTCACACCCTGGTAGCTCAATAGGTAAGTTGATAAACAAACAAATAATATAAAACGTATTAGAATTTCTTTTTATTGGTGTTAATAATATGATAAAAAGAATATTGTCAGGTTTATATATATATATATATATATGAAGGAATTTACGTTTACTTATTGTGTGGAGGTGGGGTGGGGAAAATATGAAAATGTGGGAGTCAAAGGGCTACATGCGGGAGTTGGCTTTCTTCCTGCATTGTGTGGGTCCCATGGTTTGAACTCTTAGATTTAGCAGTAGATACCTTTACACTCTAATAAACTCTCCGGTCAAGTAATTATTTTATTCTATTTTAAATTTAACCAAGTATCAGGAATTTAGATTTATGATTTTTTTTTCTGTATTAAACAGTCATGGGTTGAGTGAGATTTTTTTTTATGTGTGTTCATATTCCTAACTCTGCACTGCTAAAATGACTGATGGAAATTCTTCAGGACATTTGCAAATGTTGGCTGTGAAATAATACTTGCAAAAAGCATACTGTTTTGCTATCCAGTGATTGCTGTTACTGTTTCAGCTCCCATGGGCTCCTGAAGTCATGCGGTGGAGAAGGTCAAGCCTGGGCTGGGAGGGAGACCGTATGCTCTGGTGAAGCCTTCTGCTTTGTATGAGCTGACAGCACAAAACAAGCAGTCTCATTTTGGGCAGAGACCCACATTAGCTTTGAAGACAAACTTCTGAAAGCAAATAGCCTACAAAAACCAGCTCATTGTACGACCCCAAATCCCGGTACTCTGGGTGTCAGGATGTCAATATGTGACATGCTGGGTGGTATTTTGCTCCCATGTGACAGGCTGGGTAGTGTGATGCCTCCATATGACAGACTGGGTGACAACGTCTCACCATGACTGTACTCTGGTTTAATCCTGCAAAGGATATTATAAACAAAAACATCACTTAGCATGCTATTGGTCTGCACGTCTGACTCCTATTTTCTATTCAGAAGTATCGGGATGTAAAGTAGCAGACAACTTGAATTTGTCGATTGAATCACCATTCGTCTTCTCAGGTTTGAACCCAAACCCTGTCTCCTGACAAGGAACGCTCTACTTTCGTACTTCATGGGTATGAACATGAAATTAGCTCAGGTGACCATGGAAACCATCCAGTGTACTTGAATAACATTTTCACTCTTCCTGGGAACTGAAGGTTTCAGCAAGATGGAAAAAGGAAAAAGCAGAGTATAGCTTAGTGGGAACCAAACATGTATGAAAACACCTGATGAGATCCAATTAGTTCATAAGGTCATTAGAAATCTAACAATAGCACAAGAGGAGTTTGAAAAGAAGTGTTGGACTGGGTGAATACTGCTATTCTCAGAAGACATGACTTATTAAAAAAAACAAGCAAAAATACAACCCAGTTCTAGGCACAAGGAACCTCTTTCTGACATTGGTCAGAGAGAACCAAGAGGCACCCAAAGCAACTCTGTTCTTGTTTGCACAGAGGACTGTTGTCTAGAACAGTGACCTATAAGTATTCCCCTTAAATAAATAATCCTTTTATTATTCATAATTCTGGACTGTTGTGGGATTGTTTTGTGATTTACGTCATCAGTGCTGAGCGTGAGTGACTGTTGGTGCTGAGAACGAGTGACTGGTGGTGCTGAGCATCAGTGACTGCTGGTGCTGAGCGTGAGTGGCCGTTGGTGCTGAGCGTGAGTGACCGTTGGTGCTGAGCATCAGTGACCGTTGGTGCTGAGCGTGAGTGACTGTTGGTGCTGAGTGTGAGTGACTGTTGGTGCTGAGCGTGAGTGGCCATTGGTGCTGAGCGTGAGTGGCCGTTGGTGCTGAGCGTGAGTGACCGTTGGTGCTGAGCATCAGTGATGGCTGGTGCTGAGCATCAGTGACTGTTGGTGCTGAGCGTGAGTGACTGTTGGTGCTGAGCATCAGTGACCGTTGGTGCTGAGCGTGAGTGACCGTTGGTGCTGAGCATCAGTGACTGTTGGTGCTGAGCGTGAGTGACTGTTGGTGCTGAGCATCAGTGACCGTTGGTGCTGAGCGTGAGTGACCGTTGGTGCTGAGCATCAGTGACCGTTGGTGCTGAGTGTGAGTGACCGTTGGTGCTGAGTGTGAGTGACTGTTGGTGCTGAGCGTGAGTGACTGTTGGTGTTGAGCGTGAGTGACTGTTGGTGCTGAGCGTGAGTGACCGTTGGTGCTGAGCGTGAGTGACTGTTAGCGATCATCCACAGGTGAAACATCTGTATCAACGCTGTCCCACAAGGCCTGATAAGATTGATAATACAAAAAGATAAGATAATTGAATTGATCTTGGATTCTCTGCTGAAGGAGTCCCAGCCCATCTTCTCTCACTGGCTGGCATGAGGGGAGTAGAATGATACTTTATTACCTCACTGTGACCCGTTGCTTTCCTTACCACAGAGGCAGCCATTTGGACCTCTGCTACTCTGAGTCCATGTAAATTTTCCTCTCACTAACTCATGTATTTGTGTCAGCCTCAGCCTTGTTTTATGGAGATGGGAAGCTCACTGCCGTGGTGGGCTTTGAGGGAAGTAGCTGTCTTTCAAAATATAAAGTGTGTTTCTAATAACATCTACGTCAAAAATGACAACTGAGGGAGGATGGTGCACTCCAGTGATTTATAATTTATCCACTTCCATCAAAATTTCATGTAACTGGATCTGGGCAGGTGGTTTAGCTGGTGGAGTACTTGCCTAGCATGTATGAGACTCTGGGTTTGGTCGCCAGCACCACATAAACCAGGTGTAATGTGATACCCATAATCTTAGCACTTGAGAGATAGAGGCCTGAGGATCAGTTCAAAGTCAATCTCAGCATCCTCGGGAGTGTAAAGCCAACTGGGATACAGGAGTCTCAGTTTCTAAGAAAAGAAATTAATGTAATAATATATCAGCCCCCAAAAGATAAATTGCAGTCAACTCCTACTTTGAGGAGGTGACCTCAGAGGAGGCACACCTCATGACATCATTGAGGGAACTATGGTATTCACCCTCTGACTGTTTTTTGCCTCTTTGTGGGAAGATACAGAGAGAAGGACTGGTTTTAATCTGAGACCGCCTCTTTCAGATGAGATCTCAGGGTCAGTGCTCCCAGAGAAGCTGAGAGATATGAAACTATTGGTTACACGGGAGGAAAGCTTTAAAACAATGCAGAATAGGAAACGTACACCTGACAACCTATCCCCTGCCTGGAAAGACGTTCACAAAGATCGGCTAGAGAGACAGCTGTCACTGGGTTCTGATGTGGAGCAACAACAAATGCCAAGCACAGTGGGTATTCACTGATTGGACAAAGCTGAGCAGAGCACGGGGTCTCTTCTAAATGCCGGCTCAGATGAATGGTCCAGCACTGAGAAGCACTTAACAATAGAGGGAAAGAAAGGCTTGGTGTTGAGTTTGTCTGCTAAAACGATCCCTGGAGAGGAGCTCTCCGAGTTCTCCTGTGCACTCTGCTTTGCTCTCAGAAATGCATTGTCAAAATGTGCCTTCCTCCCACGTGCCATGTCTGAATCCATGAGGCAATCAAGTCTGTAAGCCCAATTATTGTGCATCAGGGTGCCAGCACCCCAGAGGCTGAAGTGGGCAGATGAGATGTCTAACTTGTATATATGAATGTGTGGAGTTGTTTTGTTTGGTTGATTTCTTTTTCCCTTTTGAGAATGGGTTTCATGTAGCCTAGACTGCCCTCAAATTTACTATATGGCTAAAGCTCGCCTTAAATTTCTTCTACCTCTTCATCTTCCTCCAGAGTTGGCAACTGGGGTTATGTGGGGATAGGCATGGACCCAGGGCTTTGTGCCTGCTAGACAAGCATTTTACCAAATTAGTATAGTCCCAGTTTTGTAGCAGAGAAAACCCCAAGTTTAGCTATTTCTTTGACTTGAGAACAATTCTATACTGATAGCTATATACAAACTGAGAATGGGTAATTTAAAAAAAACTGGCTAAGTTGAATTAAGTTGTATTGTTAAAATAACACACATGTTATGAAGTTAAATTGATTTATTTATGTTTGAGACAGAGGCTTACTCAGAAGGTATCACACTCGAGATGCCCCAGCTCCTGATACCAGAGAGTCAGGTGTGTTCCATTATTTCCCATGAAATCATATAGCGAATGCAATACGTGATGCATGCAAGAGCTGTAACTGTGAAACAATAGTTCAGGGTGAAAACATGATTGTTGTCACGAGTGCTGTGAGTTATTTTCTTTAGAAAACATGATACACACAGTGGCAACAGTACGTATAAATTCTAACTTCACTAAGTGGGTACAAAGAATTAGATGATGAAAATCATGAAGCTTTAACCAATAATATAACGCTCTATAAGAATACACCCTTGATGTATTCTATTTCCCCACAATTTTCCTCACCCATACCTTTTTTACACTGATAAGAATATATGTCATAGAGCAATGTTCTAAAGGGTGGGGATATGGTTCAGTTGGTAGAGTGCTTGCCTAGTATTCAGAAGACCTGGGTTCAATCCTCAATCCACATAAACTGTTGCCTGCCTGTAATCCTAGAACTTGGGAGGTAGAAGCAGGAAGATGAGGATTAAAGGTCATCTTGACTACCTAATAAGTTCCAGATAAGCCTGAACTTTATGAATCAATCTCCCCCTCCATATGCATATTCTGAAGTGATATTTTCTCTGAAAGGTCTCATAAGTACATATTTTACTAAATTCATATAAGTGGGTGGAAATAGTTGGAGAACAATGTATCTAAGAAACCTTTTATTATTTGAGGAATTTCAAATGCGGTGAACCAGGCACAAAAGCAAAATCTCAGGCAGTATAATTACCCATTACCCTAGGACCCTGCTTTGTTATTAAAAGGCAACATGTGGTCTTCCCAGGACTGCAGGAAAGACCCCGTGGCTCTACCCAGCTGTCAAGGCTTCGATATGTAAATCTGTATTTCATTCTTCCGTAGGCACATCTTCACAGACAGGGCTGGTGTAACTCACATCTCTTTATTGAACATTAGATCTTATTTTATGATAGTCTACCAGATGGATTACTAGCTGTGAGCCCATCTCTTAAATCTGTATACATGAATGTGACACTATATTTTAAAATGCAGTTGGATTTCCATCATACTTTATACTATGGTGATTTTAGTTCATGAGAATTCTAATATAATTAAACAATTTTATTCAAGATTTGAAAAATGCTAATTTCCAGGGAGTCGTAAACAATGCATGCAGTTGACAGAGGTAATGTACAAATCTAGCACAGCAGCACACCTTAAATGGAGACATTTGGAGGCACCTTCTTCCCCAGGCCTCTCAAAACAATCAGTGTTTCTCAGTACTTAACACGACTGCTATGAAGTCATGTGTGAATATGAATCTCTTTGTCATCTTAGGAATGACTTTGATTTTGAGGATCACAAGTGTGCTCCACCGCAGCTGATTTACTGTGGTGCTGGAGGGCGTCTGAACCCACAGCTTCATGAGAGCTAGGCAGTCATGTCCACTGAGCATCAGCCCCAGTCTCACAAATTCTCATTGCCCAAGATAAATGTGTAACCTGCTCTGAGCCATGAACTGCTCTAAGCCATGCACTGCTCTAGGACTTCAGAATGGTAGCTGAAAAGTAGGATGTTTCAATAAAATATTAGCCTGGCAAGCATAAGGTCCTGAGTTTGTTTCCTGGAACCCACATAAAAAGACTCAGCATGGCAGTATACCTGGAATCCCAGCACTGGTAGGCTGATCCCTGGGACCCACTAGCCAGGCGTCTAACCCACTTGGTTGAGCTCCAGGCCAGTGAGATCCTGTCTCAAAAAGAAAAAGAATAAAAAAGAAAGAAAAAAGAAAGAAAAGAAATGAAAGTAGCAGGTCGTAATGCCTACCTCTGAGAAAATCACATATTATTGTAAGACCTAGCAAGCGTACTAAATAAATATTATGATATTATAAGTGGTTGCTATTGCAGAAAACAAACAAAAATGGTACTAAGAACTAGCAGTTCTGACAACAACATATAAGTTAAATAGTGAAGTAGAGGAATTGGGCAGATGTCAGCGGAGTCATGGCTTCTGCCTTGGCTCTCAAGGTCAGTGAAGAAGGGACCAGCCTCCACAGAACAGGAACAGTCATTAGGAGGCAGAGGCTGAAATACGTCTGCAATGTTCCAAGAATAGCATGAGAGAGATGGCTGAGGGAGAGATCCACAGCACAGAATCAGTGGGGTCTCGAAGACTTTGTGTTTGGTTTCCAGAACCATCAGAAAGCTCGCAGCAAAGCAAAGACCTGGTCAGGTTAATTCTAAGAGGAGTGCTCTCCTGCAGTGTCAGGAATGATGCAGTGAGGGAGGAACCAGAGAAGGCCCACTAGAAGGTGACTGTGACAACCTCGGAGAGGGCCATATGGTGGCCCACAGAGCAGGCGATGCTAGAGGTGATAGGTGGTCAGAATGTAGATGCATTTGAAGGTTCAAGCTCTACCACATGCGGGGCATGAGAAGAAAAGAAGCCAAGGAGGCTGAATTTAGACCTAAATTCCATTACTGAAGCAAGGAATACTGGGATGCAATAGGTTGAGTGAGGAGTTCAGTTTCATACATTGGATATTTAAAATATCTGGTTTAAAGTACACTAAAGTACACCCTGGCATCTACACATGAACACGTGCATTTTACAGGAGACAGTCCGGGCAAAGACATGAGTGGGGACTCGCCAAACACAGAGGGCAGATGACAGTGTGGATCAAGTGTAGAAGCTGCTTTTGCCGAGAAACACTGACTCTCTGTTTCTTTCTCTCTGTCTCTATTTCTCTCACATACACATATACACACGCACAAAGAGAGAAACGGAGGGAGGAAGGAAGGGAGAGAGAGGGGTGGAAGAAGCTTTCATACATAAATGGTCTGTAACTGGACTTCTCTTTGACATGCTCCATTGTGTTCCAAGGCAAGAGGTGAAAGAGGTGAGAAGGTGTGTCGTTGTTTTGTTTTGTTTTTGGATTTTGACTATTTTCTTTTAGACACCCTCTCACGTAGCCCATGCTGACCTCCAGCTTGCTGTGTTGCACAGGGTGACCTTGAACTCCAAGCTTTCTGCCTCTGTCTCCCAAGTGCTAGGATAACAGGAATAGATCACACCTGGGCTACAAGCTGTATTTAAATTAGTGCTTAAAGATTTCTTTCTTGGGAGGCACAGAGGAGTATGCAATTACCAATCAAAAGATCCAAGTAAACATTTGACATGGAAGAGATTTTTTTTTCTTTCAGTCCTTGATGTTACAATGTTCTGAGATATCAAGAAGGTAAAATCTCCAGAATCCTTCCAGTTGCAGCTGTGTGAATAGTTTGCTTCAAAATACCATTAAAGGAATAGTTAGTGGAGTGAGACATTGGGACTAAACAATGAGAGAAAGCCTAGCAGCCATTGTGTGTGAATGCTAAGCCTGGCTCAGTGTCTCCATACCTGGGGACCCTCACTCAGTCAGACCTTACTTGGGGAAATTGTTTGTAATGTGATTTTTCTTATTATAATTGGCTAATATGTTGACAGGGGACAAGGTCCGTATCCAGTTTTGATAATCTATTAATAAAAGTGAAAAAGAAGTTAAGATACTCTATTTAAAACAATACTCTCTGCTATGGGTGCATGCTGTGATTGCTGGTGTTTGTGAAATGAGATCCAGTGGAAGGCAAGTACAGAACTCTGTGCATAGGAAAACAGAGGAACTGCATTGGAAAACCCTTGACCACTCTTTCAGGCTGACTCACAGCATCATGGGACTCAATTTATGTTTGACATCATTCTCCAAGCTAGCAAGCACTCCACTCTCAAAATAATAGACTGAATATTAGCTCCAGAAAAAAAGTGAAATTGCTCCTTAGATATCTCTGGGAGAAATGAATGAATGGCATGATAAAACAGGACATACCATATAGACCTGAATGTATTTGATAAAGAGAATTTCACACACAGCGTCTCCTTGGATTTCTAAGCTTGTGCTGTATTATTAACCTTAAAATGAAAAAAAGAAATGCTTTTTTTGGGCAGTAAACTGGATATTTGTAACAATTGGCAAGATCTTTTGGCATTTGGTGTTAAAGTTCTCTTGAAATAGATTCAGATCTGTGTATTTCCAAATGTCCTACCCATTACAAAGTAGTTTTAGTGAGTTACCATAGAGTCAAATGGTTATTTCCATATTCTAACTCCCTGTCTCCTAGTAGTCCAGTCTCTGCCCCAGATCAGGCCGGAATCACTGAGCGATGACAGGTCCCACTGTGTTGTGACAATAGATAAGTGACTGTTAACTGAGCAGATTTCAGCCTATCGCACCCTTGTGTGGGTTCTCTAGACTAAGTTAGCCTCCCTGCTTCTGCTCCCGAGTTCAACAGATTCTGTTTGTGTCGAGCCAGGATGTCACTTCATCATTTTTTCTCTTGTTACAACTGATTCTCAGCAACCAGACTTTGCAAGGAGGATCAGATCCTCTAGAATGATCCAGAGAAGTTGCTTGAGATGCTGCTTCTGCTTCCTGCGCACCCTCTTTGAGTTCCTCTATGTTTATCTCCACAGAGAAACCCAGCCTACACCATGGGTCTCTCTCTCTCTCTCTCTCTCTCTCTCTCTCTCTCTCTCTCTCTCGTGAATGTATATTATGTATCTATATGTGGGTGTGCACGCACAAGTGTACACTTGCATATGGGATCCTTGTTTTTAATTCCAGATTTCTCACTGGCCTGCAAGTCACCACATGAGCTGTGCTAGCTGGCTATTGAGCCTTAGAGATGGATTTACCTGTCTTCACCTCCCCAGCACTGGGATTATAATCACCTGCCACATTGGGATTTCTATCTAGGGTCTGATCATTAAACTCAAGTCCTTAAGATTACAGGGCAAATACTTTACAATCTGAACCATCTGCCCAGTCCCTTGATTTTCTCTTTGATGCCATTGAAGCAGATCACAAGCAGCTTTGTTCTCTGGTTCCTGACTGGCAGTATCCTTTTCAGTTGGGCCAATAGGAGACACCGACTGGAGAAAAGAGAGAGATATCTGAGACAGTTCCCTACTCCAGTGCTCCCTAGAGCAGTGTTTGTGTCCCTTGTGTCCCTTACCCTTTGGGATTATGTTTCTGAAGGACTATAATGGCTCTTTTGCCTCCCTACTCTCACAGCCATACTGGTGTGAATGTTTCTCACTGTTTGTTATCAGTCTGCTCCAGCATTGTTTTCTGTTACTTTAGTATTTTCCAAAACTTTTTATGTGGCACTATCATCATCTCCAAGAAGATGTCTGATGTGGGATTCCCCTCTGTAGGCTGTGAATATCATTGGTTAATAAAGAAACTGCCCTGGCCTGTTGATAGGGCAGAACTTAGGTAGGCAGGGAAAACTAAGCTGAATGCAGGGAGAAAGGAGGTAAAGTCAGAGGAGAAGCCACGAAGCCCCCAGCAGAGGCAGATGCTGGGAACTTTACCCGGTAAACTACAGCCATGTGGTGAAACATGGATTATTAGAAATGTGTTAAATTAAGATATAAATGTTAGCCAATAAGAAACTAGAGCTAATGAACCAAACAGTGATTTAAATAATATATAGATTCTGTGTGATTATTTTGGGGATGAGCAGCTGGAAAACGAACAAGCAGTCTCCCCCAACAGGTGTCTGTGAGGAATTTCCTTCTATCTCACTAGATTCTTTCTTAAATGTTGATTCTTTCTGTTGTGTTAGTACTGAAATAGCAGATAATTGGTTTGGTTGTCAAAATATTAATCATAGTAATTTTCTCCAATCATTGTCGATAATGTTATTAGAGGACTAAGGGTATGGCTTGGCTTATTGAGTCCTTGCTTAGCATTCATGACTCCCTGACTTCTCTTTCCTGTACCACAGAAAGTGGATAGGGTAAACTATGCATGTAACCCCAGGAGTTCAAAGACGGAGGCAGGAGAACCAGACAGTCAAGGTCATCTCTGGCTACACATCAAATTGAGGGCAATCTGGGCTGCATTTGGCTCTGTCTTCACAATAATCTTAACAAATTGCCATCACTATTATAATGCTTTGGAGCAGAATCAAGTTTATTTGCCTTATATATAGATCAGAGTAGTAGGAAGAGAGGCTGCACATTTTTAAGTTGGTAATAATAAACAAAGAAACAGACCATGGCAATCTTTTCTGTAGCGCAGACCATGCTTAAGAGCTGGAAGGAGACCAGGCAGTGTTGGCAAACACCTTTAATCCCAACACTAGGGTTAGGGTTAGGGAGGCAGAGGCAGGCAGATCTCTGTGAGGTCGAGGCCAATCTGGTCTACAGAACAAGTTCCAGGACAGGTTCCAGAGCTATAGAGAAACCCTGTATCGAAAAACAAAACAAAACAAAAAAAACAAAAAAATAAAAAGAAAAGAAAGAAAGAAAAAGAAAAGAAAAAAGAAAAAAAAAGAGTTGGAAGCTCTTTGCATATATCCAAGGTAGGGAAGAGGGGGTCAAGTCTATTTTACAAGCAACTAGGCTGCATGCAGAATTTACAGGCTGAATTAAAATGAGCACTTTTCTTGTCTACAGACAGACACTCAGTGTGGACTGAGTTATTTGCCTGTTAGCCTTCCCTTTGGGTTTAGTATTACCTTTTATTCAGGGTTTCTGTCTTCCTCTTTTCATTTTCCTTTCTTTCCCTACCCCCAACTCTCTCTTTCAGAAAGGGTTTCTTGTGTACCAGCTTCAAACTCATTATGTAGTAGACGACTTCGCACGTCTGATCCTCCTGCCCCTACCACCCAGGGGTGGGATTACAGGCATGTGCCATCACACCTGCTTGATCCAGCACTGGGGACCAAACCCAGGCACTTTTACATTCTGGGAAAACATGCTACTAACTGAGATACATCTCTGGCCATTTTTGCTATCACAGAACTTTAAAACTATGCCATTGTTTCTGGGTAGAGTTACAGAATAACTATACATAAATCTGCATATTCTCTTTCAATAAATGGAAACATTTTAACACTTAATTTGAAAAAAAAAACAAACAAAAACCTGCAACAGAGACCAAAAGGAGGTGAAAAAAATATGACCAGAGTACTCTGTGGGACTGGGTGAGAAGGCTGAATTTCAGGAAGTCAGGATGTGGGTCTCCGGTCGGGAAAGAAAGAGACAGAGGCAAGGGAGAACAAGGCTTGGGGGAAAGAGAGTTGGTTTGCTTTGTTTCCCCATGAAAGGGCCGTGGAAGTTAATATAGTGAACTGCACTTTAAAACCCTGATTTAATGGCTGGAAGTGAAGGAGAAGCCATGTGTTCTTGGGAGGTGGCAACAAAGGCTGCTGGGAGATCAAATGCACAGGACATCAATTGGTGGCATAGAGGGGGCAATTTCTAAGCCTCATGGCATCTGACAGGCTGTTTTCAAGACCATTTTGACATAATCGTATGAAAATGACCTTAGTAAAAATTAGAGTCACATTTTAAAGTCCCCCAGCCCCCATGCACAGTGTCAGAAATGGAACCCTGGCTTCACATATGTAAGGCAAGCTCTCTACCACCAAACCGCATCCCAGCTCAGGTAAAACTCAACCTCCCAGCCACATCCACCAAGGCTATGAGGCTGTTTTGTTTAATTCTATATTGTTTGTGTTCTTACAGGCAGTTGTTATTTGTTTCGTCTATTTTAATTGCATTTTTTATTTCAGAAGTATCTAAAATCAGTATGTTTGCTATTGCCATCACTATTGAATTACCCAACCTTTGAAAATTTCATATATGTGTATGAGGTATCTTGGTCATATTCATTCCTCAGCTCCAGCCTTCTCTGTTACCTCCCCAGCATATATTCCAACTCCTCAGCTTCCTGTCTCTTCTTTTCTAACCCACTAAATACAAGTGGTGCTGCCGATATACGCACAACTGTAGGGATAATCCACTAGGGCATAGGCAAGTAACTCTCCTTGCTCATCAGCCTTCAGTTGCCATTAGCTCTCCAGTTAGGGGTGGGACATCATGAGACCCTCCGTCTCGATGCTATGGGTTCATGTAAGTGTCAGATATGTTATATCCAGAGGACAGCATTTCACAGCGCCCCTCTACATTCTCAAGCTCTGGCATTCTTTCTCCTCTTCTGTGATGGTTCCCAACCCTCCGTGTGGGGAGAGGGTGACAGAGATGTTTCATCCACAGCTAATACTCTCATTGGTTATTCTCAGCATTTTGGATAGTCATGAGTTTCTGCATTAATCACCACCCACTGCAATAAGAAGATTCTTTGACCAAAGTTGAGGACAGTAAAAATCTACTGCTATAAACAAATATTTAGAAGGCAATGTGACAGCATTTAGCAAAATGACACAAATAGAGTTTTCCCTAGGGCCTATAACTTCCCTAGCTGTTCCCTCCCACCTATGTTTACAGCACCAGGCATGAATTCCCTCCCTGGAGCAGCCCTGAAATCCAGTCAAGAGAGCAGTGTTACCCTACAGATAGTTTGGTCAATATTGCATCAGTGAACACCTCTTACATGGCTGTCCTTAGTGCACCATATGTCAGAACAGGTCCGTGAATGAAGATGTGTGAGGAGATTTCTAAGGGTTTGTGAGAAAACAAGACAAGAGCCTTGTAACCTCTGTTCTTCCATAACATGGGTTGCTTGTGGAATGAGCTTTCGTGCCCTCCCAGGTGTAGAAAATAGGAGTGAGTTCACCTCAGATTACCCAGAATCTTACCCACTATTGTTTAGAATATCCTGACTGTACAACCTAAACTCTTGTGTCCTTACCCTTGTGACTGTATGGAGCTTGAACTCAAGTGGACATTGCTCTGTGACTTTGCCTGACCCTCAGAATTAACCTCAATATAAATCGCCTGATGCCCTGAATAAAGATGGTTATTGTATGAGACTTTAGTATGACTCATGTTTAGGCTCCACTCTCCCAGGTTAATGCCATCAACCAGAACAGCAACATCATGCAGGGTCCATTGCTAGATTAAACCACTGGTCCCTTTTCTACACCAGTAGCCTGTGCAGCACCTTCTGGCAACTATGAAAGTGAGGGAGAGCAAGTTCCTGTCAGTCGAGGTTGATTTAGCTATGTACCTCATCCGAAGTGAGTGGTGTTGTTAGTAACAGGATTTTACCACATACTTATGGTGGTCAACCAAGAATACTAACAATGGCCAGTATTGTTGGGTGCCTCTTGATTCTCCCTGACCCATGAATCATAGGGAGGTTACTTGTGCCCAGCTCTGAGATTTTTGTTGAATAACCACTAATACTTCTGAGAGCAGCATCGCTCACCCATGCTGACACTCTTTTCAAACTCCTTTTTTTCTTATATTTTCAATAATATTAGAAACTAATAGGGTTTCAAAAGTCTTCTTTCATGCACCATTAGTCTTTGTTAGCCCATCCCTGACTCCTGCTTTTTTCCTACCCTTTGTCTGCCTCTTGCTTAAACCTTTACTTCCAGTATTTAACCCTTCTAATCTTATAACATAGGTTCTATCATTCATTACCTTTCAGTATATAGTTTACTTGGATTGCAATATCATAGGTTCCTACCATGTAGCTTTTCATTAGCAATTAATCTGCTCCACATTTCCCCACCACCATCTTTTAACTACTTGCTTGATCTTTATACCCCAGCATTCTCTCTATTTCTTTGCATCTCACCTATAATCTACTGTCCCACTTCCCTAAATGCATGCTGTAACCCACTGGTCCATTACTAGTTTCCTAACTTCTACATGTACTCCAGGTTAAATACACAAACACAAGATTTGAAGCTAGCATGCACATATGAGAAAGAATACACAACTTATGCCTCTTGGTGCCTGAGTGACCCCATTAACTGAGAATAATTTTTTCAAGTTCCATCAATTTGCTTGCAAACTTTATGATTTATTTTTCTCCGTGCTAGGTCATATTCCATTAGATATATGTACCACAGTGGCAATGAACATGGATATACAAATAGCTGTGTAAAAAGATATAAAGTTCTGGCTATGTATCCAGGAGTGGTATAGTTGGGTCATATGGTAGTTCCATCTAGTTTTTTGAGAAACATCCAGACTGATTTTCAAAGTAGCCGTACTAATTTACACTCTATGCGCAGTGTATCAGAGTGCCACATTCGCCATATTCTTGCCAGCATTTGCTGTTAGTTCTGATAATGGCTTTTTTGACAGGAATGAGAGTAGTTCTGTTTGCAGGTCCCTGATAGCTAAGGATGCTGAACACTTTTTAAGTGTCTACTTGGCATCTCTTTTCTTCTTGTTAGAAATTTGTGTTCGGATACACCTCGCATGTTTCAACTGAGTTGTTTTTTCCTTGGTGTTTGTTTGTTTTTACTTCTTTATGTGTTCTAGACTGTAATCATCTGTCGGGTTTATAGCTGGCACATATTTTCCCCATTCTATTGACTGCCTTCTTACACAATTGACAGTTTCCCCCCTTTTTTTTATTTCACAAGGTCCATTTCTCAAATGCTGGTCTTATTTCCTGCACTATTGATGTCTCATTCAGAAAGTCTTTAAACTGCTCCCCAGAGAGCAAACACACGGTTTTCTGGTCTTCTTTCCCCGCTTCCTCTCCGAGAGGCTGGAAATCTATCCAGGAGTGTTGATATTCATGGAACCTGGACTTTTTTTTTAAATTGGTTTGATTTGGTCTGATTTAGATTATTGCATTGACAGAGATGGGCATAACATGTACTACTGAAAGTAGGTAGGAAATTTGGAAAGTTGCAGGTGCCAGGGAGGGTGTTTACTTGACACATGGCCCTGGGACGGTAAGAAAAACAGTCTCTTGTTGGAACTTCCAGATGAAAAGTTTCTGCACCCCATTAAGCATCTCGTCTGTTGCAGGACGGAAAGATGGCTCAATGAGTAGAATACTTGTTGCACAAGCAAGAAGGCCTGAGTTCCTATCTCTAGCACACAGATGGCATATGGTTATAGCCATAATTATGGGAAGATGGAGACAGATAGATGCTGGGCTTTCTAGTCAGTTGCTCTAGCTGAAAAATGGCCAGCTCCAGGTTCAGAAAGAGGACTCTGTCTCAAAAAAAAAAAATTCTGTGAAAAGTGATAGAGGGAAGATAACTAATGTTGTTGCCCTCTGCCTTTCACACTTGTATGGTGAGTTCATACACATATACATGTATGTGTGTGCATGCATATACTTATATATTGGCACATATGTGTCCAAGTTTGCATGTTAGCAAAAGGCCAACAGTTGCTAATCACTCAGGGAGTTTATAGCTAGAATATGGTAATAATCTTTCATCTCGGGCTCCTTAGTAACCACGGAATAAGAGTCACATATAGACAGGCCAGTTGGTGCTTTACACGTTGTAAAAATGACAGTGCACAATGAAGTCATAGGGTTACAGTGTGAGAGTGAGCCAAACAGGGCTGTGTCTTCAAACCACTTTTCTCCAATTAGAATACTCTAAACTGTGTGGAACTTTACAACAGTTGGATATTAGGAGCAATTTGATGATTAATTCACGGTTACCCATGAAGCCTTCTAGTCAAGGTTCCCTTAAAGGTCACTTGTGTCTCCTCATTTTAAAATAAAGAGTGTGCTGCATACACCTTCTCTGGAAGGACATTCAGAGTAGTTTTACATGAGAATAAAATGAATTCAGGCATTTGTTCAGATGAGGCCAGATGTTTTCCCAGGAGTCTCCCTTTCCTGACCACAAGCTAGTGTCTGCCACATTTGAATACTTGTTCTCAAAAACCAAACACTCTGGGCTTAATATAGATTCAATTAGAATGAGAAAAGTAATTATCCAGGACTTACTGTGGCCAGCAGGGACAAGCCTCCCTCATACGTGGAGGTGCTGCAGGCCTGCCAAGAAGCAGTTCTCGGAGGTGTTTGTCTTGGTTGAGGCTGTGAAGTGTCCCGCAGAGCTAGCTCTATCTTACGCTTCCTGTCCCCTTATTCCCTAAAGGTCCACTTGAGAAAACAGCTGGATGGGCTTAAACAATAACTTCCGTAACAAGAAACTGCCTAACAGGAGATGTGCTCTGTTCATCTGCAAAAATAAGCACAGACTGATGAGCCAAAAATAGCTGTGCTGGGCAGGAGGGCAGGTGGAGGCCATGCTGGGCTATTAGGAGTCGGGCAGTGTTGGTCTAGAAAATTATACAGTGGGTTCGAAGAATTTTCTACTTTCCTTTCCTTCTGACCTTTTTGTTTGTTTGTTTCCATAGGAATTTGGCCAGAAAGGAAGGGTGATGAGCTCAGTCTTGCTGCATATTGATTCATTTATTTACCAGAGTAAGTGCTGAGCTCATATCCTGAAGATTTGCTGTAGCATGCATGGCCCAGGGAGTCACACTGATGCTGGAATGTCAGGCTGCATTGAACGTCCACGTAAATCAAACCTGCTCTCTATGCTCTTTGTGTGCTTTGGGGATGTGGTTTTGCTTGGGCTACATTTAAACTTGACTATTTTGGAAGATCAAGCCAGGATTTAGGCCTAGGGACATAGCTTCACTGGTAGATCGGCTAGCATGCATGATGTCCTGGGCTCCATTCATATGGTACTTAATAAACTGGCTGTGGTGGTCCATGACTATAGTCTCAGCACTAGGAAGGTGGAGGCTGGAGGGTCAGAAATTCAAGGCTATCCTTAGACACGTGGCACTCAAGGCCAGGCCGAGCCACGGGAGACCTTATCTACAAATTGGAATTCAGCTTTTGTCTGTGGAAATCATCAATTCTTGTATTCAGTACAGAGCATTAGAGCCGGGAAAGATGTCTGATTTAAGTGTGTGGTTTTGTAAACAGGAGACTGAAGGACTTTACCAGGTGACGTGGCTCTTAGCATCTCTCCCCAGCACTATAGGCTTCAGGCCAGACTTGGTAGTACAACCTTGTGAGTGAGAGCAGATAGCCTGGACCCCAGTCTTGGTTTTCACAGCTTCTCTAAAACCCACACCTTAGTTCTGAGTTATCAGCAGGAAGAGAAGCGTAGCGAACAGACCTCCTCTAAAATGCAGACTGAATTAGATTTTCTGGTTTTAATTCTGTGGCTGATACAGGCATTCCAAGGGCTCCCGATCTTGTCTGTGTGGTAAAACAGTGGTTTCATATAAAACAACAAGGAGAAGTCAGTAACAAAAGCATCCTAACTATTGTCAAAAGCTTGCGTTACAGAACAATCTGTGGGTGGGCTTCCTTACACTGAACACCTCTCTCTTGCTTGACAGAGATGAGAACAGGGAAGATGGCTCAATTGGCAAATTCTCGTCATGTAAGCTTTGAGGATCTAAGTGTAGATCCCCAGAATCTGAAACGCCAGATGCAATGGTGGGCTTGTAACCCCAGTGTTATGGATGTGAACACAAGATCGTGGGGTCTTAGTTGGTCAGCTAGTGTATTGGTTTACTCTTTTGTTGCTGTGATAAAACAGTGGCCAAAGAGAACTTAGGAAAGAATTTATTTCATTTTACCACGCCAGAGGAGTAAGAGTCCATCATGGTGGGAGGCATGGTGGAAAGTGACAGATAGTGTCAGAAGCAGGAAGCCAAGAGATCACATTTGTAACTAAAAACATGAAGCTGAGAGAACTGGAAGTGAGTGAGGCTATGAACTCTCAGAACCTGCCCCTATAATTGCCTGTGCATAGAGACCAAGAAGTTAGGATCCTGAGCAGGCCAGAATACCACCTAAGTACTGGCAAGAGCATGTGCGTATTCTGCCAGGTCCCCAAGGGCAGGCCAGTGCAGGTGCCTGAATGCTAACAATACTTCCTCCAACATGGCTGTGCCTCTTCAGCCTCCCCAGACAGTAGCTCAAACCAGAGACCAATTGTTCAAACATTTGAGCCACTGGGAGAATAACTCATTCAAATCCCCACAGTCGCTGTAGCCATACCAGTGAGCTGCAGGTGCCGTGAGAGACTCTCTCTCTCTCTCCTACTACTAAGGTAGAAAGAAAGAAAGAAAGAAAGAAAGAAAGAAAGAAAGAAAGAAAGAAAGAAAGAAAGAAAGGCGATATGGACCTCTGCTTTCTCTTGAATACACACACACATCTGTACATGTACTAGCATGTATAACATGGTCACACAGACATGCATCACACACACACACACACACAAACACACACACACATGCACAAAGACAACAAAGATGGTGGTAAGAGTATGCCCGCCTTGCTCATCAGGAAGATAACAGCTCTTTCTGAGTACATTTCCAAGGATACTAGAGGAAGATGGGGTGATGTGTTTATTCGGGATTGGCAGTTGACTTTGTTGAATGCCTACAACAATGCTTTCAACAGAGGGTAAGACTTGGCTGTCTGTCATTTTGTCTTCGCCCTTAGTTGGGAATGTGGAACTCTACTGAGCTTTGTTACTTAAGATCACACAGCCATTGGGTAACAAGGGCTTTTGCTTTGCATTTCCAGTGTCCACTCAGTTGCACTGCATTCTGAATTATTCGAAGATATGATCTACATCAACATGACAACAACAGATACTTTTCCTTCTTAGACCCAGAGTGCTGTGGCAAGTTTGGAACTGCACGCCTGTGAACGCCTTATTAAAGGTCAAGGCCATCCTCTCCTGCTTTCAGTCTGGCTGCCTTTCTGAGGACCTTGAACTTTGAAGCAACACTAAGATTACTTAATCGTTGTTTACAATTTAGTCAGGCTCTCCGTGAAGGGTTAGTCTCAGTAGAAATTGGAACTAAACTACAATCTTTGTCTAATCTCAGGTTTCATTTAAAGTTTGTCTATGAAATATGAATTTGTGAATGGGAGCTGATGGCCGGAAGCTGGGGAGTTGCAAGCTATTGAATGAGCTGTCACATTTCCGTAGCCTGATTTAGATCCGCGGAAGGCAGTTGTGACTGGAATTTTCAGGGCTGAAATGTTGATTGATAGGAGAGAAATGCATAGAGAGGCTGTGGCAGGCTGAGTCCAGGGAATGACGGTAAGGGCAATGGACTGTGACAGGAGGTGAGAGCCACGAGTGTACGGAGGAACGCTTACCACAGTAGATTGTGCTAAAGCAGAAAGGAGTGAAACAGGAACCCATATGGCACATGGAATTTCAGGATCAGAACATCTTCTCTCAGATGAACTGAATCACAGATGACGAATTAAAAAAATACGGTCACACATCAGTCATTAGTCAAGCAGTTGAGATGATGAAATGATGCCCTCAGAGGAGGACTTCTTGAGAGCAAATCTTTAAATCTTTAACTGCACAAACTTCTGTCTTGAATTCCAAGTTCAGGGGAGAAGACTGATCACTCTTTGTGGAGCCCCTCCCCCGCCCTGTGTTAGGGAAGCATTTGACCAACTGAGCCATATCCCAGCCGTTATTTTTATAGTCAAGAAAAATCAAGATTTATAACAAGAGAGCCTCCTTGTAGCTCTTTATGATTCAGCTTTTTAAAAAGTGTGTGACTTTCCCTAGAACTGTTCACTCATTGGCTTTCGCAAGGAAGAAGGTGGAGGAGGTCAAGAAAACCAATGTGGAGGCCGAGGTGGCAGAGATGGTGGAGGAACTGGTGTGGCTGACTCTGGGAAGTTCTCTGGGCTATTCTCTTAGCTGTGAAAGGACTGACATTCATTACGCCCCCAAAGCAGGAAGCCTCTGTGTTAGTCAGCTTTACTTTTAGACCTGGCATTGCTCTGTCCACACTCAGACCTTCTGGTCACTCACAAGAATGCCTTCTCATTTCATCATTCCCAGTACTTTCTTGGGGACAAGGATAACAACAGAAGGCATGCGGGAGCATGGAGTTGACATCCATTACTGCCCTTACCACCACTGTGTCCTGATGTTACCAACTTCTAGTTTTCTCCATTGACACTATGCTGAATAGCCCACTCCCAACCATGACCACTCCCCTGAAATGCAGACTTCTTTTTCTCAGTTTTGCAGAGTTCCCATCAACTCAGGAGTGTCGATCTTGGCTGGGCATTGGGAGGAAGGCAACTGGTTTAAAGCAACTCACACAGGCACATGAAGGACCCGTCATCTCTGATCTTTCAGAGTTGGTTGCATTTTTTTTAAAAGACTATTTATTATTGGGGGGAAAAGAGCGTGTCCTGGTGATGACTGCATCCAGAGCAAAGTGAAACTCCAGGCACAGTAGGGACAGATATTTTTGGGTTGATGGAGGTCACCTCATCCTGTGTCCCTGTCTGTGGGCAGTTCCATGCTGCCTTCTCCTTTTCTAGACTTCTGAACCTTCAGTTTCTCTAAAGTTTTTGCCTACCCAGAATGGCTTTTTGGGCAGTAGCACCAGGAATTCCAGCTAGGAAGAGAGGAAGGGAGAAGGTCATTGTTGAGGGCTGTTCATGTTTCTGTCTCATTTAGAGGTAGGGGTTTTTGACACTCACTGCAATGTGGTGGTATTATCTGTGTGAGTATTTAGATGCAAATTAGATAATCTAGTAGCAGGGAGAACATACATTAGTGATTATGAAGATTAATGAATACCTGAGGAGTAAATTGGTTTTGGAGTTTTGTTTATTATTTGGGGAGGGGGCATCTTGTGTATCCTAGGTTGGCCTGAAAATTCACTAAGCAACTGGGATGACCTTGAACTTTAAATTCTCCTGCCACCATTTACCAAGAGCTGTGTTTATTCATTAATTTATTGATTGATTTGGTGCTATGGTTCATACTTGGGGCTTTGGACATGCTAGATGAATATTCTACCAACTGAACTACATCTCAGATCAGACGTAAGTTTTGTGGGAATGATAAACTGTTTTTTCCCTCATAGCAGAAGCCTTATGTGTTTAAGTTAGCATGGGTCTGCAGAACTTTTGTCTTTCCTCATTTTAAGTATAAGAAAACCAAATCCCAAAGGGCAAATCAGGCATCTCCTCCAACTGCTCTTGCTGGCTTTTTTTCCGGCCTGGTGCGGTGCAGTTGAGAACAGGAAACAGGCTGTGAAGGAAGTCCTCCTTGCTTACTTGAAAATTAGTTCCTTCCCAGAAACTGAGCTGAAATAAATTAGTGGATAGAGTAAGGCAGAGTCACTATGTGGTAAATGATGTGGGAGGTCCTTCTGTGTATCTCCATTTACAGGTAAATTGTGTGAAGACTGATCCAAAGGATCCCAAAAGGCAGTTTTGTTCCATAGAGTGTGCTCAGCTCTATGAAAAGGGACCCTCAGCAATTTAGTTTAGCCCATGTTTGCCTCCAAAGTGACTGGAGGGTGTGGGAATGGGCCTGGAGAAGTTACTTCTGATCTCTCTGTGTTGTGCAGGGCTGTGCATGTCACCAGGTGCCTTTGCTGCCTGAAGATCCCCTTTCCACTGCTAATTAAAGACAATCTGCTAGGTACAGATGCAGCTCACTTGACATGTGCTAGAAACCCTAGGGTCCACCCTCAGTTTCACATAAAACAGGTTTGGTGGAACAGGCTTGTAACCCCAGCACTAGGGAGGTAGAGACTAGAGGTTCAGAAATTCAAGGTCATTATGGGCTACGTAGAAAGTTCAAGGCCATACCTGGCTACTTGAAACCCTGCCTCAAAAAACACAAACAAACAAACAAACAAAAACCCCAAACCAAAATAAATAAACAAAAAAACCAAACAAGTAAACAAAAAGGTAAACAAATAAATAAAATCTGTATTTATTTTAGAAAGTTCCAAAAGGAAAGTTTAGAGGACTCTGGCAAAACCTCCCCACAAACCAAAGGTGCCAGGAGGTTGGGCACTGTTATGTTCTCTTTGTGATGAGGAAGCATGGTCCTGTCCAGTGCTGCCATACTGGACTGAGCAGGACAAGGAGACCAACACGCAGGTCTGGAGTGGTCTGCTTGTCTGCCCTGGGCTCTGAGGAGAAAGCACAGACTCACCTGGCCCCTTGTGACACCAAGCAGGTGGGTACTACTATAGTTATCAAATGTATGGTATGGCGTGTGTGGGGGTGTGGAGAGAGAGAGAGAGAGAGATAACGGTTCATGTCCTGTGGACAGAGGCATATCTAAAGAAGGAGAAGTGAGGAGCAGGTGGTAGTGGTGTGGGTGACTTGATTGCCACGTGGGACAGACCTGGACTCCTGCAGAGGCCCATGGCTGCATTCATGGTTCTGATACAGCCGAGGACTCTGGTGATGTCTGTGGCTCCAGATACCACCAAAGGCGGAGAGGATAAGGCTGGGCAAAATTGGCTCTGGCCCTCATTGACTGAGCAGCACAATAGACCTTTCCCTGTTCACTGGGCATGGGCAAGCTGGTCCTGAAGGCATGAGGATGGGAGAGCAGGTCCCGCCCCTCTTACATGCGGGTGCAGCATGGGTGAGGAAAAGATGTTCTCTACTCCTTGCCCCTTGCCACCTGCAGCAGGTGGGGAACCTGACCCAACCCCTTACCAGCTGCAACACTCAGGAAAGTGGTCTCTGCTCCTTATCTGGGCAGCATAATGGAGCTGACCCTATTTACAAGGGTGTGGGTGAGACTGCCTGAGAAAGCATGAGAGATCTGACCCAACCCCTCACCTGCCATGTGACAACATGGGTGGGGAAGAGAAGCTCCCCTCATGCCTAAGGAAGCGGGGACAGCCTGCCCTGAGGTCATAGAGCAGGAGAGTTGTTCCTGAGTTGGAGCCCACAAGACTAGACAGTAAATGCACAGCTGACAGATTCATAAAGACAGACCCTCAAGTGTACACTTATGGAGCACTCATTTTGCAGAGTTGTGGGACCACTTGTCTTTTAGAAAAGTCACTGTCAAATCTGTAAAAACCTTGTGAAGCCCTGATTCTTCCCTTCAAAATAGGACTCATTCCCAAAACACCTCAGCAATGTAACTTCTGCACAGGGCAATGGAATGACCGTGCTGCATTCCCCCACACCATGAGGCCTTAGCCCAATAACATTCACGCTTTGTTCTAACAGTCAAATTTATATAGAGTCAATGCCACAGAATTACCTGCTAAAAGATCACATAGGCACTTAGCAGGAAGGCAGCATGCCTCACCTTTGCTAACAAACAAATCTGGGCCTCTCCAAAACTGGTTATCACAAAAGAGAATCCAGGGTTCAGGGATGTTTAGTAACTTTATCTAATAATTTATATTATCAGGTATTTCCCCTTGAATGCTGGCTCTTTCCTGGGTCGGGCCACCTGTGTCAGGTTCTACCTATCCTTTCTGTGATTTTGATGTGCATATTATCATTATACTTGCTTATAGAATTTTCCAACTATGTCCATAAAAACTAGAAACCTCGTGGTGATCAGCCCTTACTCTACGTCTTCTTCTCCTTGCTACTACTTCTTCCCCTTACTCTCCTTTTTCTTTCTTTACCTTATTCTTCCCCTTCTTCTTGTCTGTGCCCCCTCACTTCACTACTGTCCCTCTCACAAAAATAAGGAAATTACAGAGGTAGCGTGCTTGAGTTAATTTATTTTTTAACCTTGACTGACATAGATTGTCAGCTCTTGAGGGGGTACTGAGGCTGGTACTCAAGGCCCCCCGACACTAGCAATAGCACTAGGAAAATGCCCCCTGTACCTCACCTGGACACCACAGTAGAGCTGGCTCTGATGGTAGAGGTTTAGGTGAGCTGATCCTGAGGGTCTAAAAGCAGGAGAACAGGCCTTGCACCTTGCTCATTGCTGTATAGGGTGAACTAGCCCATGCAATACCAGAGAGCTCACCCTGGTCATGAGGACAGGAAGAACTGACAAGCTGACCAATGTTGCAACTACCCAGGACCAGAACTAGGGTTATGTGTTGGCCTGCCCCAACATCCACCCTATCTGTGATCTACTGGAACACATGAAGGGACTGGTCCTGCAGATCCAAAGCTGCAAGATCTCCTTGACACAGGCCAACAACAGGATATACAAGAGGAGTCTCAGTGAGGGCCCAGCATGGATAGTGTAGCAGAAACCAGAGGACTCGAACCAGATCAATGACTCTTTTTGCGACGAACACTTGCATGTAAAGGTATATGGATTGCCTGTTCCCACCACTACTTAAGGGGAGTTGCTTGATCCTGTCTCAACTTAATGTGCCATTCTTTGTGTGTAAGCCCATGCATGGGAGGCCTGTCCCTTCTGGATGGAGATGGAGGAGCTGTGGATGGGGAGGAGGTTTATGGGAACAGGAAAGGGATGGGGGGAGAGGAGGAAAAGGAAACTGGCTGGTATGTAAAATACATGAAAAAGAATGTTATTTAAATAACAAATAAACAAATAAATAACAAAAATACATGAATGACATGGTTTACTCTGTGACTCACTGTATCACACTATAGGTTCCGTGACAAGACTTTTTGTTTTCTATCTTCTTTTCTCTTTTTTTTTTTCTTTATTTTGTTTGGCAGGGGTGTTGCAAGGGCAGATAGCAGATAAAAAGGGATGGGGAGCTGAATGAAATGGAGACGCATGATGTGAAAAACATAGAGTAAATAAAAATAAAGTTAAAAGTTCACTCTTTAACTCGCAGTGGATGCTAATGCCAAATATCTTTGTAACACATATTATGGACTAATTGTGCCCACAAATGTGAAATCTTTGCACCCCACCACCAGTTTGTTTGTCGTCCCCCTCCCCCACTCCATCTTTCCTTAATGAGAACCGATTAAACTTTTTCCTCTAGGCTGGAATAATTCCCTCATGTCAAGCCCATGCTCCATTTTCTTCTGGCTGAGACTCAAATGCACTGCCCAGAGGAGTGTGGAGGGTCAGAAGCAAAGCCCTGGCAAAGCCCTGTAGATTCCCAGCCCTCTGCAAAATGCAGGTCACGGGGCAAATGCTTTGTGCCTGCTGGGGATATCTGGCCCTGAAACTGGTGAAAATATTAAATTAAGATTTTTTTTATTGTGCCCCCAGCAAAAGCAGTTATAGAACCAGTTAAGTGTCAGAGAAACTGGAGCCTGAAGTTCAAACTCTGATTCTGGGCGAGTTCTCAGGACATTTGCCCTCTTATTAGCAAAGTGTTTTAATCACACCACATGATTCTTGGTCTTCCATGGAAAATGCCATCTTCTTTTTGTGTGCTTGTGGTTCTTGAATTTCACCTCTTTGTAGGTTCTTGTACTGAATTTGATAAAATATTAGCTATTATTGTAGAGAAATTCATACAGAGCAAACTCTTTTTATTGTTTTGTGTCTCATCATGCTAGTACTGGCTGGTACTAAGACTCCATGATAAATAATGATCATTTGAAAATTGCACAGATATCTGGCTTCTTGGTCATGCAAACTACCCTCCCCCTCTCTCTTTCTCTGTATCATCTACAAATTTTAAGTGTTTTTATTTAACACTGGTATTACTAATTTGGCACTGATATTTGCCAGATGTGACTTACTAAGTATTTGTTTTGAACTTGTTCAATTAAATAACAGTAGTAATTTATTTTTTTAACATTTGGACATTTAGAGATTTAAAAACAAATTTTAACTGTTTGCCTAACATTTCAATTAAACACATTTCAAGATCTTACATGTGTAATATACAGCCTCTCTATGGACCTAATCTTAATCCTAAAGATGAGAGGAGAAAGACCACCAACCCAAATCATTATGGTCAAATTAATTAAAGCATGTAATTAATTAAGCCAAGTTTTTCTTATTCGTGTACACAGGCTGCCTTCCCCTAAGGCAGGGTTTGAGAGGTCACATTGGCTGTGAGGGAGACAAAGCTTCTATAGCTCAGGGGTGGGGGGTTTCCAAATGGGAGATTTGGTGGACAAAATAGGAGAGGTTACAGGAGCAGAACATTAGCATAACACATTAGTACCTTCTGAAACAAAGACATGGTTGCAAGGTAAGCAAGACAAGGTCGTCATAGGTGGTAATAGAACCTTTAGAAACAAACGTAGAGTTTCAAGATGGTTATAAATAACTTTTTGAAGCAAAGGCATGATTGCCATTCCTAGAACAGGTGGTACAGAGCCATTTGTAATTAAGGTTGTAGATGGGGCATAGCCCAATCCTTGAAAAACAGAGGTTTAATGATAAACAGGAATAAACATAGTTTATTTTTACTATAAGATGTCCTTTAAGCCTAAGATGGCAGCAGACTGGTTCTTTTTTTCCCCCCGTATTTCCATATTTCTTTGTCTCGTTTTGCTGTATAAAAAAGATCCCAATATAAATCAGGGAGGGGAGAAGACAGATACACCCACCCTTTAGTGTAGAGAATGGGAGGGCAAGAGGGTAAACTTCCTAAGGAGAAGTGGGGAAGGGAATGGCATTTAAGGCTTAAAATATTCTCTGTAAAAAACTGGAGGAGTCTCCACAGCCCTAGAGGAAGGCAGAGGTTGAGTCTCGTGCTCAGGTGTCCAGAGATGAGGAAAGGCAGCCAGCCACTCTTCTCACTCTGGGTCACTTTCTTCCTTGTGCAGGTAAGAGTGCTGCAGGGCCCGGAAGGCAGAGATCCGCTTATGTGGGTTAAAAGTCAGCATCTCCAGCAGCAGCTGTGCTCCGGATTCCTCCATCTCCAGCACCACCGACTGCACTGGCCGAGGCCCTCTCGGGGAAAAGGCTCCTCGGGGCAGAGAGACCTCTCGAGGCCAGTCCTCTTCTGGAGGCAATCCAATGAGATCAAAGATTTTGCCCAACTGGTCGGCTTCCGAGTTTCCACAGAAGAGAGGCTTTCGACGGAACATCTCCGCAAAGATACAGCCAACGCTCCACATGTCCACAGGCGTGGCGTAGGTGGACTGCAGGAGGACCTCAGGGGCGCGGTACCAGAGTGTGACAACCACAGGGGTGAGGGCCATCTGGTAGCTGTAGATTCGGGCTAAGCCAAAGTCAGCCAGCTTGACGGTCCCATTGCTTGTCACCAGGATGTTCTCCGGTTTCAGGTCTCGATGAACAATGCAATTTGCATGAAGAAAATCTAGGCCGCTTAGAAACTGCCGCATCAGATCCTTGATGGTCTCAACTGGCAAGCCTGGTGGTGGGGCTTTGTCCAGGTATGTCTTTAGGTCCTGGTCTATGTGCTCAAATACTAGGGTAACCTTGATGTCTCGGTCAGTTCGCGAAGTAGCACAGACATCCATTAGCCGTACAACATTGGGATGTTCAAAGGCCTCCAGCCTCCTCAGTAAGGCCACCTCACGAACTGTGCTGATGGGAAGGCCCCCTCCAGCTCCTCCTCCGTTAGGAACTCTCACACTCTTGAGGGCCACAAAGTGGCCACTGTGGGGATCCCGGGCCTTGTACACCGTCCCATAGGCGCCGACACCGATTTCAGCCACTGGTTCATACCGAGAGGTTGCCATTCTCAGAGCAGGGGATCTCCTTACGCCCGGCCGAGAGCTGGGGAGGTGGCCCTTTATCTGGGCCCGGGAGCCGGTTCCTGCGGCGCCATACACCGGGGATCGGTCCCGGGCAGCTGGACGCTACGGGCCAGACCATAGACACAGGCCGCAAGCTAGAGAGGCCCCCTCACCCCCCCAGACTGGTTCTTCATTACATGAAAAACTCTCTCATCTCTGTGTAAACTACACAGACCAGGGACTTTTCTGTGGTGAAGTCAGAGCTTGCCAGGCTTATGACAGGCATACGACAGAGAACCCGTATGTGATCATCGGCGGAGGATCAGCTTTAGGACCTGGAACCCAGAAAAGCACAAGGTGAGGGTAAGGTGCATAAGACAGCTGGGACTCCGCACCTGCGGGGCTCAGAGAGACAAAGAGCCTGGTAGTTCCAAGAGAAAACTATAAATTGTCCTGTGGAGACTGAGAAATGGATCCCTCCGATTACCATGGGCCACCAAAGCACTTACAATCTCAGTTTAAGCAAATTTAAGAAGCACCATGGTGTTCCTGCACAGCTTTCTAGCAATTTGTGGACATCCATGGCTTTTGATGGTGACCTGCAAACTATTAAGTTTCTACAGCGTTAGCATAAACCTTGTTCTCATTTGAGTTCAGGGAGAGGCCACTTTCCAGAGAGCCATAATGGAAGGTTAACCACCACCTACTGGATCTGCCCCAGTCTTCAGGCAAATTAGGAAAAGTCTTGGTTTCTGGTAGTCCGTCTGTGGGAATCTCCACACCCATCCAGCACTATAGAAATGTGGTGCCTCTGACATATGCCCTGCCTGCTTCTCTACATTTGGACTTCAAAGTCACCTGCGCTAAATCTTACAGGAGCTGAACTCTGTGTGCAGGGCTGGGTTAGCATCCTGGATTACCTCTTACTTGAAAGTGATAGGGCCGACTAGTTAATCTACGCTTTTGTCAAAGGAAGGTTGAGATTTTTGTTCGCTTTTGAGTTTTACATTTATTGGTGTGTATGCACATGTGTAAATGTCACAGCTCACATTTGGACATCAGAGGACAACCGTTAGGAGCCTGTTCTGTCCTTGTACCATGTAGGTCTTGAAGCTCAAACTCAGGTTCTCAGGCTTAGTAGCAAGCACTGTTGCTTACTGAGACGTCTGACAGCTAAAAATTAGTTTTTCTGTGCTCTATGTTTACTTAAATGAAGCAATACAATCAAAAATTTACCAAAATAATAGTAATCAAAAGTAGTAATTCATGTGAATAGTTAAACCAATTAGGCACACTGCTTAATTTTTAAAGTATTTATTTTTCTTACATTTTTATGTATATGTGTGGGTCTGTGCACATAAGTACACAGGCCTGTGTATCAAGAGGAGTTGCTGTATCCTTTGGAGCTGGATTTGAAGGCGTCTATGGGCTACCTGAGATGGGTGCTCAGAACTGAACTTGAATACTCCACATGAAATCTTAACCTCTGAACCATCTCCCCAGCACCAATTAATTTCTTCTTATTCAAACATTTTTTCTACCATCTCACAAATGAGCTTTAAAAAATTGTTGTCTATAGCTCAATGTAAGAAATACAGTTAAGACTTCAAATTGTGTTTTTTTCTCCTTCTGAAATTATAGAGTAACCATTTCAAATTCATTGCTTTAAAATTGTGACAGTTCTATTGAAAAGAAGCTGATAATTAAGCTATGTATCTGAAAAGAGCATCTGCCACCAGCTAGGAGAATATCCTCACATCCATGTACCATGTATGTGAGGAACATGTACCATGCTCAAGAGGAGCATCTCACACATCACTGAAACTCACTTCATTGTGCTCTCAGTCCTGCCACGCTGCTTCAGTGTACCTTTTAGCCCTTGTGTGGGTGTACTCTTGCTGTAAACTTCTTCCAAGGTTTTTCATAAGAAGAAACTGGGGACAGCTACCCCCTGAGATATTTTACTGGGGAAAAAATAGACGTTTTACCACTTTGTACTTAATATGAAATTATGTAGTGCATTTGTTTGAGGGCCTCTGGTTCACCTAGAGCTTTGACAAGTGTACTTCTTTGACACTGGGGTGATGGTTAAGAGAGCATGCTGCTTTTGCAGAGGACCTGGCTTTGGTTTGTGAAAAGTGTTTTATTAGTGTTGCACCATGCAACAATGCCACGAAGGACATTTTCTTGGATACTTTGAGCACATCCATTTGTTGTGCTTTATTAGATGCAAGTGACTGATTCTTGGAGAATTTAGCTGAATAGCTCCACTAAACATTCCTTCTCTAAGACTTAAAGTTAATGACAGTGTGATGGAGGAGGGTTATCTGTCTATTGTGTTATTTTCATTGGTCAATAAAGAGACTGCCTTGGCCCCTTGATAGGACAGAAAATTAGGTAGGTGGAGTAAACAGAACAGAATGCTGGGAAGAGGGCTACGAGGCAGAAGCCATGGAGCCAGTCACCAGGTCAGACATGCTGAATCTTTCCCGGTAAGCCACACCTTGTGGTGCTATACAGATTATTAGAAATGGGTTAATATCAAGATATGAGAGTTAGTCAGTAACTAACTCTCTAGAGATAATGGGCCAGGCAGTGTTTAAATGAATACAATTTGTGTGTTGTTATTTCCGGGGCTAAGCTAGCTGTGCAGGAGCCAGGCGGGATGAAAAGCAGGCCTGCCCGCAGCCCCTCACTACAACAGTGGTTGACATATTTTACTGGAAGTGTATAATCTCTGAATGTAAAGCTTCAATGGGAAAAGAACAGTTTTCAAGGAAGACTGGGAATGATGCATTCTTTCTTAAAACTGACCATACAAACATTTTGGTAATCATCAAAATCCAAGCTATTTAATTGCACTTAAGCATGGCGATGAACATACTTAAAACCCTAAAAGAGTATTGGTTATACATATAACACACATTCCAGCTAGAGAGATGGCTTGGTAGGCAAAGTACCAGTTTTGAAAGCATGAGGACTTAAGCCCCCCAGAATCCACATACAAAACTGGCATGGTGCCACACGCCTGCAATCGCAGCAGTGATGACGTGAAATGTATAGGCAGGCAGATGGACGCTTACTGACCACCTAGTCTAGCTCACTTAGCTAAATTACAGGCCAATGAGAGATCTTGTCTCAAACAATAGAAGGTAATCAAGGACCAACACTGGAGTCTGTGCTCTGACTTTCACATGCGTATACATCCATATACACAAGCACCCACTTACATGTGTGAAACACATACACACACACACACACACACACAGAGCACAAAACACATACCAAGCAAAAGCAATGAAAAAACATCACCAGCAATACCTAGGCAAACCTCACAAATTCATGGCTTTGTAGACAGAAGTGATCGGTGTGGCTCTGTTTATGGCGGTATTCAGAACACCAAATCTTTCTATGTACTTCGTTTTAGAGGTGACTAGCCTGTCACCACGATTGACTTCTTATTTTCTTCTTCCATATGGCCCATAACAAAAGAAAAACTTTTTTTCTTAGTACATTTGAAACAGTACCCATTAAACCCGCCTGTGAAACAGAGACAGCAGAAGTTCATGGAAATAAAGGGCAGACAGTTGTGGTTTTATACCAAGTGTTTACATTCAGGTAGTAGAGTCCTGAATTGGTGTTTAGGCTGTAATCACTATTCCAGAGCATTTCAGAGGGAAAGTCGGAGGTGGGCAGTGTCCACTATAGCTATCTCCAGGGGCACAGAGAGGGGCACATTGAGAGCAAACAGAGAGCCTTTGGAACCTGTGGGAGACATGTGGGACAGTCCACAAACACCCAGCGGCCCCTGTCTTCTCCCTCTTTTTCATGCCCACAAAAACAAATTGTTCTCAAGTCAGGTGGGTTCTGGTCCCACAGTTGGAATGTTCCTGCTCTCTCTGGTCCCACAGTTGGAATGTTCCTGCTCTCTTTGTTGTCAAGTTTAAGCCACCACCTGCCTCTCTCAAAATGCCAAAGCAATGTTCTGCATGTCAGAGAACACAGGCCTTCTGAAGCAGAGAGGGCTGTGAGCAGAGCAGGAACCTACTCAGACTCCCAGCACTGCCCAGACTGGAGGTAGTCTGGCAACTGCTGGGTTGCATGGGTTTTCTGTTACCTAAGTCCCACTGCCAGGTCACAGGGAAAATGACTCCTGAGTCATGGATGTTCTGCTCCTTTTCCTCAGTCAGTAGCACAGATCACGTATTAATTACACCCACTTCATTGCCGTGTGAGATCTTCCCTGCCCTCAGACCCTTTCAGAGTAGATATCTAGTCTTTCCTAACAGGGCTGAAATTTTCCTTAGACCTCCCAGCCACACTGCTTGTTGCCAATATTGATGGATCTCTTGTCTTGTCTGAAGGATGGTTTAAGCCACTGCCTCTGTATCCTCACTCACCCCACTCCCCTTCTTCTCCAAGACGCAACCCTGAAGACCCTCCTGGTCCTCACTCTGGACTTCCCACTGCTGCAGCTTTCACTTTCAAATATGGAAGATGATGTAGAAACTCTAATTTCTGTCTCCTGAATATCTCAGTGGCATCCAGCTGCTCAAAGGATAGAGTCTCCTGCCCTAGGCAACCTCCCAAGTATGCCCCCTCAGTGGCATTACCTCACACAGTGGGGGCCCCTTCCCAGGTCTCATGGAGAAGGCAGAAGTAACTTAATCTTTGGATAGAAGTCTGTGAGCTGGTGGGCTGCACTCAGTAAAGCCAGATGTCAACACACATTTTCTTCCTCCACTGGCCCACTCACCTGGCCCTCAGCCACTTAACTTGGTCTGATCCTATTGGATGAGTCCTTCAGGTCCTGTTTACTGTTGGAACAGTTTCTGTGTGGACGCTGAAAGGGGCCTTGGTGAGAGGGCGTGTTTTGATTACATTTCCGTGTGCTGTCGTGACCTAGGTTTATAAGTCTCCATCTACTCTGCCTCCTTTTATGGAGACTGAAGTTTACAATGCAGCTGTTGCTAGCCTGGAACTAGCTATGTAGACCAGGCTGGCCTATGATTTATCTGTAGTCAAATCTCAATAACTCTTTATGAATTAAAGTTAGATTTTGTATGTGTTTGCCTAACACTAGCGATTGACAAGTGTATTCGTTACTTTTGGTTCACTGGGACAACATGCTGGACACACATAGTAACTTGTAAGGAGGAAGGTTATATTCTGCTCATACTTTCGGAGGATTTGACTCATAGTAGTGGGGAGCAGTGGCAAGGCACAGGCCAGGAGGCAGAGAAGGGGAATGCAGAACATGGCTCACTAGTTTTCTTGCCCCCCCCCCCATTTTCTCTGTGATCATGGCCACTGGTTCCTCACAGACACACCCACAGATGAGCCTCACCCTCCCACAAACAACTCTCAATCAGCCAGTGGACGATTGGTTCTCACAGGAAGCCTTGGTGCTTTGTCAAGTGCCTTGGTTGTAAAGATGGCTCCAGACAGAATTCCAATAATAATGTGTTTCTTTATCTCCTCATTTTGGACATCTAATTTTAGGCTATGGCTTCATCACTGGTTGTGGGTTGAGTCTCAAGTGATCTTAACAATTGCTACCTGGATAGGAGGCAGCAACTCTCTTATCCAGGGTCTGGTGAAACCTCCAGCTGACAGTTTAGACTTCTGCAAAATTAACATTTACTGCAAAGGTGGTCTATATAGAGATGGCAGTCCTTGTATATGTGAAGTCCGTAGAAGGATGTTCAAACAGCAATGGTTAAGGCCTGAACAGGAGTGACTTTCAAAAACAGCCTTATTCCTTTCCCAGGCACAAATCTACAATTTTCTAGAAATCCCACAACTAAGATTATAAACTCAATAAGCAATAAAAACACGTTCAAACTGCCCGTGCAAACTGTGGTTTTACCTTCTCGTCCGTAGTCCTGTCGTAGTCGCCTCTGGAACCACTCTAGGATCTGACTGACTGAGAAACAGAGAGACAATGTTCCTCAGAAATGTCTGAGTGATGCTATCAGAAGCCATTCTTTCAAAGGTGTGTCCAGCACAAAGCCTTTTTAGCACAGCTCTCCTGAGAAGTGCATACCTTAGCACTTCGGTAAGCATTTTCTCTTTCTCAAGCACCTCTCTTCCTATTAACCCCACGCTTAAATCTATGTTTAAATCTCTTTCCAACTCTGCTTCATACTGGCTCATCCTGAAATTATTTTCTGTGGTGGAGGTAAGATTCTTGGAGGTCTCTGAAGAGAGCACCAGGCCAGAGGAGGCTGTATCTTGGAGCTGTGTTTCTGGCCCCTCCCCACGACCAGTGACTGAGGGAGTTTAGGTAATCCCACGTGGAGCCTGAGAAAATGAGCTGCGCTTCTGGCCTCCAAGCGTGCGATGTCTTAGTGTTGAAAACCCAAGTCTTGGCACCTTCATTTTGGTGCTGTTTTTAGTCTGTGAATTTTTGCATTTTAATTCAGTCCATGGTTATGGATAGTTCACAGGAGATAGCTAACAATGTCATTTCAACTTGGATTACATTTTAACAGAGTATTAATTAAATTCCAAGATACAAAAATGTCCCCAGAGTCATTGAGACAATTATTACCGGTGTGTGAATTCAGAGCACAGGCCATCCTTCACTCTGATATGCTAAACAAAGAGCCTCTGGGGTGCTCTGTCTCTAGACTGCCAGGGATACTGGAGAGGAAGCAAATCTGCAGGGAAATGCCTGTGCTTTCTTTCAAACTCAGCCACTTTAACATCCACAGCAGGACGAATGTTTCATTTTCAGTGTGCTTGGCGCTGTAGTTTGGAGATATCTCTCTTGTAATTACTTGTAACCTAACCCTTCAGTGTGGAGCCCTCACCTAAAGTTTCCAACCTCAGCTTTAGCCTTCTCAAGTAAACAACCAACCATCACCACCACCAACTGTAGTAGGAGGGAAAAGGGGGAAATGGTATAGGAGGTCTATCTGTATTTGTGTTGCTTTCATTGGTTGAATGGAGAAACTGCCTTGGTCTTTTGATAGGACAGAACTTAGATAGGCGGGGAAGACAACTGGATGCTGGGAAGAAGGGCAGACAGAGAGCTGGCATGGAGCCAGCCGCCAGGTCAGACATGCTGAATTTTTCCTGGTAAGCCACGACCTCGTGGTGATATACAGAATTTTAGAAATGGGTAGAATCAAGATGTGAGAGTTAGCCAATAAGAGGCTAGAGACAATGGGACAGCCAGTAATTTAATACAAATTCTGTGTGGTTATTTCGGGTGTAAGCTAACCAGGTGGGACAGAACAAAAGGACCCGCTTTCCTCTCTACAACAACCAACAAACTCCTGTTTTCCCCAGTGCTGGAGAGATGGAGTAAAGGGGACCCCTGAAGCATCTGGCCAGCTAGTATTGCCAAAACAATAAACTCCAGTCCTGTTCAGGAAGAAAAATCATGTTTAATAAAGTAAGTTAGAGAGTAAGAGAGGAAGGCACATTGATCTGTATGTTTGTACACACCCATGTGCAAACATGTGCAAATACACACACACACACACACACACACACACACACACACACACACACACAGTGGGAATAGAAGTAGGCAGCATAGAATGCCTGCTCTGTAAAATGTGTTTCTTTGATTTTTAAATGAGCTCATTTTCTTGGGACTCATATAAATTAAGTTTAGAGCTGAGAATTCTTCCCTCCTTATTCTGTCTGTCAGATTTTATGGCTGCCATGGTAGTGATATGTCAACATGATTTAGTACTTGATATTACAGCAACATCTTTAAAAAATCCTCTGCATTTGTGCCTTTTACTGTTTACATTTTTCATTAGCATATATTACGGTTTCAGTGTAACATTTTCCCACATGTGTAGAGTTTATTTTAATCATATTTACCTTTGACACCTCTCTTGTTCTCCTTTTACTACTAATATCTTCCTTTTTCTCAGGAAGTTACTCTTCTGCTTTTATGGTGTGTGTGCATGAGTGAGTGCATATGTGTGTGTGCGCATGTGCATGTGCGCGCACGTGTGTGTGTGTGTGTGTGTGTGTGTGCCAATGAGTTTAACTGGTATTACTTTCAAGAATATGGGTGAGATATTGTTTACAGTAGCTTGGTCAACTTACCAGTCACTACACCATTAATGAAAATGTCTTCTCTCACACAGTATCTATCAATTGCTCATAAATCCTCGGGGAGCGCTGGATTCACTTGACTTCTTCTAAACTCCCTGTTTTTAGGTTGGTCTTAACTTGCCAAGCTTCTTGTCTGGTTTTATTACTCTGACAATGTGCTCAGTTTTAATTCCTTGCAGGTGATCTGCTAACTTGCCCTCTGGGAGAGAGATGGAAAGGCTCAAGAACCAGCCTTCCATTATTTTTGGGGACTGGTGATTTCTTTCTCTCTTTGGGGATATAAATTTTACCTCAGTACTAGACAAAATTTCCATTATTATTCCAAAGGAAGGATGTTTTTAAATTGACAAAAGCCTACCCAACAAAATGAATTTTTTCTAATTACAAAGCTGTGTTTTCTACCCACTGTTAACACATGTCGAATATCAAACAAACATCTTAATATTAACCCAGGCCATGGTGTCATGGTTGATTGCAGAAATATTTCTTGAGCCATAAAAAAGAAAGCAAAAATTAATTATTACTTATTGGGTTTGAATTAATAGTTATTCTCATTTCCATCAACTTCAAATGAGATTTATTTTCAAAGTCAAACTGTCCAGAGGAGCTTCTCGGTGTTTGGGGGCAGCGATTTTCTGAGAGGCTATGGGAGGATGCTTAATTTCAACTCATGTTGTTTCTACTAATATTTAAAACTGTGAATGTTAATTGCTTCAAGCACTCACCTGTGTCTTTTCCAAGACGTGGAGTGCAGAGGAATATTTTCAGCAGCAAGCAGATTCTGCAAACAGTTCCCAGCTAGCCTCAGACTTCGAGGCATACTTCTTATGGCCATAGGTACATGTTTAATTATTATCCACAACTCTTGCTTCGTGAAGGAATCACACTGGAATAATGTGTTCACATGATAAAGGATGAAAAATTATGCTGAATGTTTCATAAGATGAAACATTTTTCTATTTTTCCCAGCGCTGAGGGTAGCGACCAGGGCCTCATTCTCGGGGAGAACAGGTCCTCTACCATAAGACCCCTTCTTTCCCAAATCATAAGAATATTTTAAGGAAGACACAGGTATACTGGCCATCATGTTAGATAAAACACACATGGCACTTGTGAGAATGAGGGATTACTGCACGGAACCACCATGGTGACGCTGAACTATATCTGTAGGTTCTTTCTATGTTTTCACTCAACATCTGGGGTCATTTTCTTCTCTTGCTGCTGATTGAACTTGGCGTTTCACTTCTAATAATGGGAAATGGTTGTGGTGGCTCTAGGTGCTCTCTGGGTTAAGAAATAAATGGTGGAGCGACTTCTGTCTCGGTTCTTGCGACCTTGGGAAATATGCTTTGGGAGAATGTTCCTGAAGTCAGAGGACCTGCTGCCCTAAAGCTGCCTGGGGACAGATCCCACAAAGATGCAGGGACAGACAAGGAGGTACCCGGGGACTCCAGCTGATCAGCTCCATCACTCAGTACATTTACCCTGGCTCCAGACCAAAGAGAAAAGCTTGGATCTGCCCCTGACCCCAGCTGTTACTGGCAACATCCTTCTGAATGTCTCAGGGATGAGCTGCTTTGGAAGTCCCGCCTTGAAGAACTTGAGGTGTGACAGAATGTGCCTATTGGTTAGCTTCACTAAGGTTCAGATGGACTGTTCAATAGCTTAGACACACAGAGGAGCTACTCCAGCTAGCATGAGTAACTTTAGGGAGGGTTAAACGCCAGATTAAGAAGGGCTCTAATTTGCAATGGTCAGGAAATTAGAGGCACAGTTTTATGTAGTCCAGGCTGACCTTGAGCTCACTATGTAGCCAGGGACGATTTTCATCTTCTGATGCTTTGGCTTCTGCCTGGGTTTGCAGGTGTGTACTGCTACATCTGGTTAATAGGAAGTCGTTATTTTTTTCTTGCTGTTTCTGGTTTCTTTGTTGTCGCTGCCTCTTTTCTGGGGCTGCTAGGCTAGGCAATACGGACCTGGAAGTGCCTGTGGAAGTCTGGCTTGCTAGGTCAGTCAGCGGCAGCAGCTTACCAACAGCACAGGTCCCCCCGGCACTACCGGAGAATGTGTGTGTTTATCGGGTGTGTGTTCTCTCATGTTTTTCATGGGGGTAGAAAAGCAGTAATGTTTTACTGTAAATAACAGTTATCAAGCTTTAAGACAGACACAGAGAACCCCAATATGAAAGCAAGAGAGATGGGGGAAAGAGGAAGAGGAGGAGAAGGAGGAGGAGGAGGAGGAGGAGGAGGAGGAGGAGGAGGAGGAGGAGGAGGAGAAGGAGGAGGAGGAGGAGGAGGAGAAAGAGGAGGAGGAGGAGGAGGAGGAGGAGGAGGAGGAGGAAGAGGAGGAGGAGGAGGAGGAGGAGGAGGAGAAAGAGGAGGAGGAGGAAACTGTCACTTTCACCATTACCAGTATGAATTTTAAGCTAAGTTAAAAATGAGACTTAAGAGTTCACAGACCTAAGTGGGGCTTGAGAATAAACTTCTGGGAATTGTCACAATTACTCATGCAGCAGTGGTGTAAAGTAAGATTATGATCATTTTAGAAAACCAAATCTAATTGACAATTGCCACAGAATCTGCCGCTCCTAGGCAGGCTCGTCTGTGAGTACTGCTCAGCTCATTCATATTGAAAACAAAATCTTATTCCCCAAAGAGGAAATTATTTATAGTGCAGGTAGAGATTGTTCTGTTCCTGAACTGTGTGGGATTTCACTTACACAATTTTGAAACCTTCTGGGGAAAGATACACAGAGCGCCAAGGGAAGAAACATTTCCTGTTCCTCGCCTCCCTTCCCAGGGAAGATGCGAGAAGAAAAGGGAAGTGGTTCCTCTGCTGCCCTAGTGGATTCCTGAGGTCAAGACAGCGCGGAGCCAGATGCTGCGGACTTGGATGGTTTGGTGGATGAAGTGCTTGCTGTCCAGTGTGAGGGCCTGTGTTCAGATTCCCAGAACTCATGTAAAAGCTCCTGTAATCCCAGGGCTGGGGAAGTAGAGGCAGGAGGATGCCTGGGGCATTCTAGCAAAACTGATGAGCTGAGTGAGAGACCTTGTCTCAAATAAAATAACATGGAAAATTGTAGCAGGAGGGGCTGCTTGTTTGTTCCAGTCACCCAGCTCTGAAATAAACACACAGAAACTGAATTCATTAAATCACTGCTTGGCCATTAGCTCTAGATTCTTATTGGCTAACTCTTACATTTTAATTTTACCCATTTCTATTAATCTGTACTTTGTCACATGGTCATGGCCTACCAGCAAAGTTTCAGCACATCTATCTCGGATGGCGGATTCATGACATCTCTCGACTCTGCCCTTCTTTCTCCCAGCATTCAGTCCAGTCCTCCCTGCCTACCTAAGTTCTGCCGTATCAACAGGCTAAGACAATTTATTTATTCATTAATGGTAATTACAGCACACAGAGGGGACTCCCACATCAGAAAGTGATGGAGGAAGATGCCAGATTTCAACCTGTGTGTGTGTTGTGTGTTAAGCATAACACACATGCATAGCACACACACTCACAAAAAATGTGACTCTTAAATATATGGTCTAAAATACAACTAAATATGGATCAGTGCTCTTAACTTCATAATTTCACAATGTTATCACTTTAAAGTTCAGTGCATTTTATACAAATGCTGACAGATTCTGCAGAAAGGTGTGGGACTCAGTGGGTATCTGCTATGGTTGGAGACCCTGTCTTGGCATGAGGACTGTCCCATGAAAACACAGCTGATTGAGAGCTACCTTCAGTCAAAGAATGGCTTTGCTTCCTTGGGTGGCAGCTCCTGTGGCTCTTCAGTCTCATGTTCTCCACTCTCACCCTGGTGACCTGGATGAGGTAGAAACCACAGTCCTACTTCTGGTTTCTTTCAGTTAGACATGTTATTCATTGTTCCATAACTTCCATTACAATCATTTAAAAATCATAAAAAATACTGATAATTTCAATACAGAATGGTAGGTGGTCACTGATCAAGTACGAGGGCTATAGTCCTCGTTGTAGAAAAGGAAAAATGTTTCTAGAGATTATTGAAACGTCTTGCCGTCTGAACTTCCCATTGCAGAACATAATCTCATTCATTTCACAAAGAGTGCCCTCTATCTAAGGCAGTGTGGGCATGGCGCTGAATAAGGATAAAGGCAGTTCTGGGCACAAGCTCACAAGCGTGTGAGGTGGTAATAAATATAGAGCTGAAAGGCAGTATTGTTATATGATGAAGATTCAAAGACAATGGTTTAGTCATGTGTATTACTAATTCTCAGGGATAAGGATTAACTCAATGATAAAGCTGTGCATAGCCCTATATTCCAGCCCTAGCACTAGGTGCACGTATGCTCACGTGTGCACACCCTCACATATGCTTGCTAACTTACATTGATCTGTATGTTGGGTGCACACCTAGGGACTTTATTATTCATTTAGGCCCTTAAAAAATCCACCAGGTCTTTATAATATCCATTTTACAGATAATGATAGCGAACAACTGAGAAATTAAGCAATTTTCTCTAAGTTTTGCAGAACTATATGTAAGAACCAAAAGTCAGTCTCAAAGGTGGGCTATAGAAATGTGCAAATAGCATATACTACATGGGGTAGAGAATTTACCTGCGTATGTAGAGGGTTGCTTGTAGTGTGGTGTGATGTGGTGGTGGTGGTGGTGGTGTGTGTGTGTGTGTGTGTGTGTGTGTGTTCCATGCATAAAGGATGGAGCCCTGGGCTTCAGGTATATCAGAATCTCTCACTAGAACCTGGAATTTACCCAGTAGGCTAGGCTGGCTGGCCAATGAGTCCCAGGGATTTGCCTGTCTCTACCTCTCCATGGCAGCTTTATAAGTTTGCTTTACCATATCTGTCTATTTTAAAATGTGAGTTTGGGGGATCAAACTCAGGTTTTCATGCTTGCTTGGCCAGCTCTTTACCACTGAAGCTATAAGCTATAGCCCCAGTCTTGCAGCAGTACTATAGATTAGGGCTGCAACTCAGCTGGTGTGCTTGCTTCACAACGTTACAGAATTCATCTCCAGCACTGAGGTGGGGAACAGGGTCTTTGCTACTCAAATAAAACATACAGGAGGCTTTCCTCCGGCTGATTTTCCGGCTGTCTTTCATATGGAGCCGGAGCAGGGAACATTCACCCAGCCTCTTCCTTGGAAACACAGACTTCAAGTAAGAAGGTAACTTCGCTAATACTAATTTAGCACCAGCCTCCAGGTGTTCTGAACTGGGAAACATTTCAAGAGTGACTCAGAGTGACAGTGATGAACACATTTCAGATGACACTTTCCTCGAGTTTGGGTTTATTTATCTCATTAATATTTTTCTTTAGGCAAAATACATTTGCTGTATTCTTTCTATTTATAAGGTGGAACTGTTTTTCTTTCTTCAGTGCAATGACCTTCCACCAGAGGCAATGGGAAAGCATGGGGACAGGTGTGCAGCTGCCCCGGGAGCATGGCTTAAAATGTGATTTCTCTGTGGGTGTCCACAGTTCTGGTTCTTAGGAACAGTATCACTCTATCAGTTTGGGACTTGGATGTTTGTATTTCATCCAGTGTTGCTTGTTCCTAAAATGGGATTCCATAGTGCCACCATAGTCCAAGTTCAACTCTGATGGAGAGAAACTTGTTGCCATCTTTCCCAACAGAGCTTCTCATGGGAACCTGATAAAAGCTGCCATCTTGCCCTGGACCTGAAGCTTGGATTTCCTGTGCTGTAGCTCTATCATTCTTCATAACTTCCCTTATGTGTTGCCTTGTTTAAAATCTTGCAAATGAGCCAAGACTGGTGATCCAGGCTTCCTATTAAGAAGCTATAAATATCCTCAAAATTCAAAGACAGCCCTACTTATATGTCAAATCCTTTTTAACCTTGAAGTAGAAATATTCCTTAATAACAGGTGTCTGTTCCTGTTTTTCAGTTTGAGCATTTTCAGCTATGAGGCAGAAGGTGGGGAAATGAGGTCAAGGAAAACAAAAGCAGACACATAACTACGCTGAGAAGGGGAAATTTCCCATAAGGGAATTACTGTGAGTCCTTAAAGAATGTTGAGCTACCAGGGGCTATGGAGAAGGCTCACTGGGGCTAAGTGTTTGGTGCAAGCAGGAGGATCTGAGTTCAAACCCCAGAACCCGTGTAAAAACTCTGGCATGCTGGCGTGCCAGTACTTGAGAGATGGAGACAAACAGATTTCTGGGGCTCCCTGGCCAACCAGCCTGGATTAATCAATAAACTCAAGGTTCAGGATGATATTGTCTCTCAAAAAAATAAGGTAGAAAGAAATAGAGGAATACACTTACGTTTAACCTCTGGCCCTCATACATGGACAAGCACACAAACACACACACACACACACACACACACACACACACTGGCATGAACACACATGACTTATTCCACAAACATCTGATTAATATGAATATCTGGGAAAGCATCTGTGAGCCTGGAATTGTGAATGGGTAAAGGTAAGCAGACCTAGGGAGTTGCATCTCCTGAGAACTACAAGGGTATGTGTGTGGGATGCACACTGGGGCATTTTTCAGCTTTCTTCTGTGCTCGGCTAGGTGTCCCCGAGAGATGAGAGTCATACCTCTGAAACTCTGTGGGCCCATCACATCCTCCACCACAGAGTGTGATAGCACATCATCTCTAAGGATGCAGTTGTCAGGGCTATGCTAAGAGAGGAGATATTAAATGGTGCTGTGGAGGGGGTAAGGATAGGAAAGAAGTTCTCATGTGGCAGAAAAAAAAATCTACAAATTAGCAAATGAAAACAAGTCATTGTTTCCAGAAACCTCAGCTGCCTGCCTGTTGGGTGTAGTTCTTGGGTTTTGCTGTATGTCACACACAGAGCCAGTGCAGTTATGAAAGCAATGAGTTGATCGTCTTCACTTAGACCCAGTATCACGCGGAAGCAGGTCTTCTATAGATACCAGAGAAAGAGGTAGCAGTGTCTCTTCAGACTCATGACAGGAGCAGACTACTTTGTTCCAAAAGTGCTGTGTTGGTAGATGCTGTAGCAAGACAGCTTTTTCCCAGGGCAAGGAACCATGCTGGCTGAAATGAGAATGCCACAGCTGACACAGTAACAAACATCTTTTCCTACAATGACTTAATGTTGGGTAAATAAAGGCAATGGCTCTATCTCACCCTGATATCCCAACAGATCCTGTGTTTTTACAATGGCCCAGACCACATGCATTCAAGAGCCGTGTTCTGCCAGATTGCACATTCCCTTCCATGCACAGTGGCATAAGAGGAAAGTGGAAATTCTAATTGCAAATGCTTTTTGCTAAAAGTCTTTCACAGAGATAGAATTAGGTAACCGATCCTCTGGCTTTTTTTCATACGCTATTATTCTCCTAAGACCACAAGGGAATTTTCAAATATGGCATGCTGAATGTCAGGTTTCAGTCTTCCGTGCTGAACTAAAGACAGTGCTGCAGCAATTAGGAAAATGTTCAGATAATGACTCAGAAAAGAACAGAAGGGTTGGCCTTGAGCTTTCAAGATGAAAGGGGCTCTGTTTATTCTATCTAGTGGAGAGTCAATGAATGGGGATCTGTGTTCATGTGTTTGTTCTGCAAGGGTTAGAGTAGGGCTAGGGTTTATGGTACTGTATTCCACTGGCAAGGTAGAAAACAAAGAGATGCACACTGAGGTAAGGAAGTGAATGCTGTGTGAAAAAATTCTATATTGTAAAGATTTGTCACTCAAATTGGTTTAATAAAACATTGATTGACCAGTAACCAGGCAGAAAGTATAGGCAGGGCAACCAAACCAAGGATAGAAAGGAGAAGGGCAGAGTCAGGAGATGCTAGTTAGCTGCCAGAGGAGTAAGATGTATTAGGGCACAGGTAAAGCCACAAGACATGTGGCAAAACATAGATTAGTAGAAATGGGTTGATTTAACGGTAAGAGCTAGTTTGAGATACACCTGAGCTATTCAACTAAGCATTCTGTAAGTAATATTAATCCTCTGAGTGGTTATTTAGAGGTGGCTATGGGATGTGGCAGGACAGAAGTGCTTGCTTGCAAACAGGAAGACCAACATTGCATCTCTGGCACCCACAAAAGAAGCCGTGATGAGGTAAAGATAGGAAGATCTGTGGGGCTCTCTGTCTGGCCAGCCAGCATAGTCTAATAGAGGAGCTCTGGGTTTCGATGAGAAACCTTGTCTCAAAGAAGCGAATAGATTCAAAGGGAGGATAGCTAATAAAGAATGGCGCTTGATTTTGTCCTCTGTCTTCCACATACATGTGCATGTATTTTCACCTGTACACACACATATATTCACACACACAAGCATACATACATAATGCCCTCACACATGCACATGATAAAATACAATAGACAACTGAAGAAGAACTGGAATTAGGCAGCAGGGTGACAAACAAGTCAGTTTTAAGAAAGAACTGTGTGACAGTATTACTACATAGGAAGGGAGATATCTAGAGTCTTAACAAAAGTGAGATTTCTTTATTCGTCAGATCTATTTTATCTTGTTCTGTATTACTTGGTATTTAAATGTGTTAAAGATGACACGGAAAAGCATGAGGGTGCAGGAATTAAGTTGTGAGCTACAATGCTAAAGTTAATTCCTATGGTAAATCTGAAGCAACCTCTTCATTTTTTGGAGGTGGCTTGGAAACAAGGAATGTGTGCAATTTCCACATTTTTGTTTGAAATAATAAAAGACATGTGTGGGTCTGGTGGCACAGGCCTGGAGGCTCTGCTACTTGGGAGGCTGAGACAGGAGAAGTACAAGTTTGGGGCCCCTATGAGATACAGAGTGAGTCCCAGGTCTTAGGTCTTCATTGACCTTAGATCAGATTTGATCTGATCTGAGACCCTGCTGGGTCTCCATCTTGCCAGTTTATCCTTACTTTGTACATTTGGCAACTTGCAGTCCCATGAACCAACTGATGATTCTAAGAGAACATGTTTAATTTTTCACTTACTTACTTGCCTCTTGAGATGTAGTATCACTTCTCGGGCTGTCCTAGAACTCACGGATTAGCTGATGGTAACATTAAGCTTTCAGTCCTCCTACCTCCGTCTCAGGACTAGGATAACTGGAATGTGTCATCATACATGATGAGTGTGGTACTGGGCTTTGAACCCGGGGTTTTGACATGCCAGGCAAGCACTCCATCAACTAAGAGACACTCCCAACGCTATCCAATTGGTTTCTCCAGAGCACTGTTTAGTACAGTGGCTCTCAGCCTGTAGGCTGGGACCCCTTTGGGGCTCAAAGGACCCTTTTACAGAACTTGCCTAAGACTCTCAGAAAACACAGATATTTATATTTCAATTCATAAAAATAGCAAAGTTGTAGTTATGAAGTAACAAAGAAAATAATTTTATGGTTGGGAGTCACCACACACGAGGAACTGTATTAAAGGCTCTCAGCGTTAGGGAGGTTGAGAACCATTGTGCTAGTACATCTTGTTTCCTCTTAGGTTCCTGTTCCGTGAACATGCATTTCTACTTTGTTGAAGACACATATCCCCAGAGCAGAAAAGAACTGACTCTTCAAGCCAGCTGGCTGTACCTCTAACAGGACAGTTTCTCCCCAGCTTGCTCTACCTTGGATTCCAGCAACAGAGCCATGCCAGACCAGAGTCGCTGAGTCTGTTTGGGCTTGCTGTCATTGAATTGTCTGAGTGCTGTTAACTTTCAGAGTTAACCAAACTAGCAAGATTTTTCTGAGTGAGTGACTACCACCCACCCCATCCCCCACCCCAGATGGACTTTTGAGAGAGGATCGCCCACCGCCTTCCTGTTCCCCACTGGTCTCAGAGCTCTTCCAGAAGCATCTCACCTCTGCCGGATCCCAGAATTTGAGCCTTGGATGTGAAATTTGCTCAAGGCAAAGATCCAACTTTTCATTCTGCTTAAACGGAAGAGTGAGATTAAAAGAGAAAAATGGCTGCATTGAGGACAGAAGACAGAACTGTGCTTCACCTCTGTCTGGTTTAGCAGTTAATTTCTCCTCAAGAGGGACATTAAGCCTTTCTACCTGGCAGACAGACTCTGACTGTCTAAGCCCGGTGTGGGTAGTGGGGCAGGATGAATGATTAGACTCTGCAGTCGTCATAGGGAGACAAGGCTTGTATTCTTTCCTCCTGTGTTTCATAGGAAATATAGGCTATCCTTCCACTGAGTATTTGCTTAACCAGGTCATAGGAATTCTTAATTCAGAAAGAGGAAAAAACAACGTCTGCTAATGAGGTCTAGTGCATTTGAGAACATTCACAGGTGTTCCTGAGCCACGGGAATACGGCTGTTCGCTCACCCTGTGCTTGGCCAAGGTTTTGGTTCACATTAATCAGCTTTCCTGGTCAGCCCTGACTTTCAGCTCAGAAACAAGCTGTGTGATAGCTGGTTGTTGTAAAGTTCTTGGGTCCGAAGGAAACCGTGATGTCTGTGGCTAGGAGCCTGGCAGGAGTCTGTGCTAAATAAGCTTCAACCTGTAATAATTGTGATGATATTCTGTGAACCTAACTGGAAATAAATACCTTTCATAAAACACCTAATTGAAGGTGTTGAAAGGATCTAATTTAGCCCACGAACTGGACAAACTTTTTAAAAACACAACATCAGTTGATAAATCAATAACTCATGTAGTACTTTGTATTGGCAGCTGCGTCTGAGAGTCCTAGAACAAAGTTCAGGTACACCCAGCATCCTCCCTGGTGCAGAAGCACAGAGAAATCAAGGAGAAAATCAACAGTAAGTCCTAAGTGTCTCCCTTAGTAAGACAGGGCTTTGGTAGCAAAGGTGAGGGTACCACGTAACATTCCTGTGCTTACTGTGAGAATCGGCACTGATGTCTGCATCTGGTCATGGGTTCTTCACCAAAATTCTAAGAAGTAGGTGCTATAAAACTCATCTCTAGGGCTAGGGAGATATCTCAGTCAGTGAAGTGTTTGATGAGCAAGGACATGAGTTATTTCCCAGAAGTCATTCTAAAGTTGAAATCCCTGCACCAGGCAGGTGGAGCAGGAAGGTCTTTGGGGCATCTTGACTAGGCAGCCTAGCTGAATGGGTAAACTTCAGGTAAAAGTGAGAGACCATGTCTCACAAGACAAGATGGAATGAAACTGAGCAAGGATGTTTGAAGTTGACCTTTGGCTTGCACATGTATACACATACATGTACACATACATGCATACAACCATCTCCAGCTTTACAGATGAAGAAGTTAGGACACTCCAGTCACTGTGAATCTGTGACTTGTCATTGGCTAGCTTTGGTGTTTGTAAAGTTGGGTTTCTTGTTTCTCAGGGTTCTCAGAATTCTCAGAATCTTACTGGCTATGCTCATTTTTAACCTGCCTATCAGACACACAAATGAAGGTGAAATTGGACACCTGGGCATTTCAATATGAATTTCAACAAGATCAGGGCTCGATCCAGCTCTCTGAATATCATGGACATACCAGTGATGCTTAAAGGATCAGGACTGAACTGTGTTACCTGTAGTTGTTGTGTTAATCTGTGTGTGTGTGTGTGTGTGTGTGTGTATATATACGCGTGTGCACACACGCGCCTGATACCTGAATGAAAATTTTGTGTGACTGACTTATTTATTTAGAGGGAGTGGGTGGCTTTCAAATTTAGCAGCAGCAGCATCCTTATTTTGTGGGTATATTAGTTTGCTTTCTATTGCTGTGATGAAGACCACAAAGACTAAAGACCAAAAACATCTTGAGGAGGAAAAGCTTTATTTCAGCTTTCAGTTGTAGTCCTTTATGATGGAAAGGCAGGGCAGGAACTAAAACAGAGAACACGGAGAAACACTGCTTACTGGCTTGCTGCTGTTCATAGCTTACCCAACTTGTTTCTTATAAAAATCATCTTCCCAAAGCTGGTACTGCCCATAGTGGTCTATGCTCTAGAACAGCAATATTAATCAAGAAAACACCTTATAATATTGCTTACAGGCCATTTAGATGGAAGCATTTTCAAAGTTGAGATTACCTCCTCCAAAATGTGTCATGCTGACAAAAAGATAATCAGAACAGGGGGTGAGGGTTGATCTCAAGGTCAAGTTTGTTGGCTAGATGTGATCTTTGTACCTCAAGGGTGACATTATTAGAGCCTGCCAGAAAGTGCAGAGCATACCTCCCCTGGGGGAATATTCTATTAATGCCAGTGTTAATGATTGTTCCAATTTGAGTTATAGTTCTGAATGATATATATTTTAATTTGGTGAGCTGTGTTTTTTAATTAAAAATTTTCCTTACTATATAGTATAATCTAAAAGAAAAATACTAAGCTCAGCAATACAACTGTGACTAGATGCCATTCAAGGCTGACATGTGTTCACACTAATGAGCTGTGACTTTTTCTCATGAATTTGTCATATCCTCTTGGAAGATGTATCGTTTAAAAACTAGGTGAACATATTTTATTTTAAAATTCTTTTATATAAAATTTCAGGGCTTGGGGATGTGGTCCAGTGGTTACAGTCCTTACCTAGCACACAGGACACCCTGGGTTTGATACCCTGCACCACATAAGCCAGATACGGTGGTGTACAACTTTAATCGCAATACTGCCAAGGTGGAGGGAGGAAGGACAAAGATCAAAATTCCAGGTTTATCCCCAGGTTACATAGCAGGTCTGAGACCAGCCAGGACTGCATAAGACCCAAAAGTGAACACAAAACAAAAGAACAATGTAATAAATTTCCAACTATCCATCAACGCATTTGAGAAATAAAAAATTATAAATACCATTTAAACTACTGACAATGTTTAAGATCACAGTTTGCTTGCTGCCTTATAGAGACAGAAACCAGACCATCTTTGTTATTGTCCATGTCATGAAGTGTCCATAGTTTCCCTCTGTTTGTTTAGCTCCCCAGGGAGTGAACCGGAGGCTTTCAACCTTACGTAATTGAATTCTATTGCTTGTATGCTTGTAAAACATACTTTTACATGTCAGTGGCTTTTTTGAGGCTTGCATGCATGCAGTTCTAATTAGTTTTGTAGTTACAAATATCCTATTACTTTTCTACAGACACAATGGATTTGTTTTCTGTAGTGGGAGAAGCAGGCTGCTTGTTCTTCCAGGCCACCCGGCTAGCTTAACCCCTGAAACAACCATACAGAAACTGTATTCATTTAAATACTGCCTGGCCCATTACCTCTAGCCTCTTACTGGCTAACTCTCACATATAAGTTAACCCATCTCCATTAATGTGCATTTCCACTTGACTGTGGCTTACCGGCTTGAGTCTTGTCTCGGGCAGGAGAACCATGTCTTCCCGACTCTGCCCTTCTTACTCTCAGCATTCCATTCTGTCTTCCCTGTCTACCTGAGTTCTGCCCTACCAACTAGGCCAAGGCAGTTTCTTTAATAACCAATGAAAGCAACAGAAATACAGAAGGGCCCCCTACACCAGTTTTCATCTACTGATAGATGTTGAATTCGTACTTAAAATCCATCAACAAAACATGCAGGAACAAAGTGTTCTTCCACCTGTCTCCTTACTGCAAAGCTATGAGGGCTCTAAGGAGTTCTTTTGGCTATAAATTGAATCAACAACGATAAGCTCACTTCTGCCATTTTAACAGACAATACCCTATCAGCCTGTACTGTTGAAGCAAGTTTCCAGTTCTTGCCTTCTCTAATATTTTTGAAACAATGCAACTTTATATTTAAAATATCTGTGTAGCCCTGTAATGCAATACGCTTTTAACAACAGTATGAACCAGAGGAAATAAATCAAAGAAGGCTGCAAGGTGAGAGCATCCGCACATTTCAAAGCAATCATGCACACCAATGCACTAATTATTCCAGGCAGCATTCTTACAGAAGAATGTAGGTTTATGTAATGTTTTCAGGTAATAGATGCACTTCTTGGAAAGTTCTGCTAGGACTTCTTCTAACCTCCTCCCTCACATACCCTTCCTTACTCTCTTTCAAGTTCTTCCCTTACATTTGGTATAAATATAAGCTTTTGATTGCATTTTATTAGTATAAAATGTTACTCATTGTTTGATTTTACTTTTCCCCAAATATTTCTGAGAACTTCTTGTTGAAGTTCACGGCCATTACAGTTCCCCAAACATACTTAAATCTTTTTTGTCTTTACTTATTAATTTCAGGAAATTCTTTATATACTTGGATTCTAATTATTTCTCGCTTTTACAGATTTTAAATGCAGTTCACCCTCTTGTAACTTACTCTTTAATTTGTTTTGTGATGTCTTTTTGATATTTGGATGATGAAATCTTATATTGGAAACATTTAAGCTTCTCATCTTTTTTTCTAATCTTTTTGTTTGTTTGTTAGTTTGTTTGTTTGGAGATAGAGTGTCATGCATGTAATTCAGGCTGGCCTGGAATTCACTCTATAGCTGGGGATGATCTCAAACTCCTGCCTCTGCCTCCCCTGCTGGGATTACGGTTGTGTGCAACTGTTTCCTGTCTATTTGGTGTTTGGAATCCCACTTGGCCACCATATTGTCCTTGTCAAGTGGTCACTGACCAATTCTCAAACCATGTGACCTCCACGCAGCCTGTGACAGAACTGCCACCTTTCTCTTTGGATGTGGTCTCCTAAGTCTTCTTGCTGATCACTGTCCAGTGGAGTGTCCATACAGCTGTCTTTAATCTCTTGTCTGTTCTTTGTTGTTGCTTCTATTTGTTTTGTTTGATTTTAGTTTGAGACAGGGTTTCATTCAGTCCAGACTGACCTCAAACGTAGGTAGTAGCCAAGAATGACCTTGAACTCTTGATCCTTCTTCCTCTACCTCCAGAATGTTGACTTTATAGGTGTGGCTGTAGGTAGTTTTTGCATCTCTGAGCATGAACCAGGACTTCATGCATGCTACACAAGCTTTCAACCAAGATGAAGCCTCTGTCTCTGACAAATCTTCATTTTGCTATTCGTGATTTCTCTGTGCATCAAGATTTTAAATGGAAAATTTCTTCTCCTAATGTTTTTATATTGTTCTAAATTTTGTAGCATCCATTGTTATGACTAACAAGTCTGATATCATTTTGATTTGGGGAAAGTTAATGTGACTTTCTTATTTGATTCTTTTGATTTTTAGGATTTGCTCTACTGTATTGAAATTCTGATACCGCACACTACATTGTTTTGAAATTAGTTGTACTAAAAGGCCACTTTTTTCTTCATGATTTTTTTTCTGATAATTTCTTTTCTTTTACTTCTAATTTCTGGAAATGATAGAAAATAGAAACTTGCATATGTGATATAAACAATCCACCAGTGTTTTTGCTTCCTCTCCACTATTCTTGTGTGTGTGTGTGTGTGTGTGTGTGTGTGTGTGTGTGTGTGTCTGAGTTTGTGCCATAATATTGGCCAAAGGACAATCTCAGACATTGGTTTCACTTAGTCCTAGGTAGGGATTCTGCTGCTCTTTGCTGTGTACCCCAGACTTTCTGTCTTGTGAACTTTTTGGGGATCCTCCCATCTCTGCCTCCCATCTCACTGTAGGAGCACTGCAGGTGCTCACACTATGCATCCAAGTTTATGGTCGGTTCTGGGAATTCAAACTCTAGTCCTTTGGCTTCCATAGCATGCACTTTACCCACTTTGGAATGTTTTTTTGCCTCTGAAATTTGATGACCTGTGTATATCTATTTGACTTTGAGTAGAGGCTTGGAGGCCAAGTGTAAACTTTGACAAGGATCTATGTATTTCACTGGAGAGTAGTCAGGAGGAAGCCAAGATATTTGATCAGCTTTCTTCACAACCACTACAAGTCTCTGGGCCAATTTTTGCAGCAATAATAACTTTCCAACCTACCACTTGGGGTGTATTTTTATTGTAATTGTGTGGCACTTCCAATTCCCACACTTCCAATGTGCATTGGGGCTCACATTGTTTCTTTGCTGATTTTTTCTTTGAAGAAATGTGGTTTCTGTCTGCTTCTCTCATAGTGACCTGACATTAATGGTTGGTCTCTATCAGCATGTTTGTACTATACATTTTTTCTTTTTTCTCATCCATCATTTAATGAAGTTTGAGGTAGGTCGTTGATCATCTGTGTTCACTCCTCCATGTTTGACTGTACATTTACCCCGAGGAACATGAGAAAACATCCCTGTGCGTAAGCATCTGCAGAGGTTATCTGGAACAGCCCTGCACACTAAGGGCAACAATGGGACAATGCTCTAGTTGGCTTTCTGTTGCTGTGATAAACACTGACCAAAAGCAACTTGGCGAGGGATAGAAGAGCTGATTTCATCTTACACTCGCAGGTGACAGTTCACGCCTGAAGGAAGTCAGCAAGAAATCAGGGCTGGAATCTGGAGAGTGATGTAGGAGTGCCTTCTGTCTATGTGTTGTTTTTAATGATTAATGAATAAAGAAACTGCCTTGGCTTGTTGATAGGGCAGATCTTAGGTAGGCAGGGAAAACTAAATTGAATCCTGGGAGGAAGGAGGCAGAGTCAGAGAAAAGGCATGTATCCCCACCAGAGACAGACACCAGAACTTTACCGGGTAAGCCTCAGCCTCTTGGTAATACACAGATTACTAGAAATGGGTTAAATTAAGATGTAAGAGTCAGCCAATAAGAAGTTAGAGCTAATGGGCCAAGCAGTGATTTAAATAATACAGTATCTGTGTGATTATTTTGGGACTGAGCATCTGGGAACCAACAAGAGGCCTCTTTCAACAGGAGAGTGGGACTGAAGCAGGGACTATGGAGGAGTGCTGCTTATATCTTGCTCCCCATGGCTTGCTCAGGCTCCTTCTATAAACCATCTAAGGAGTACGTGACCAGGAGTAGCACCAGCCACAGTGGGCTGGTTCTTCTTGTATTTATTATCAATCAAGAAAACTCCTTAAAGATATGCCCACAGGTCAATTCAAAGAAGCAATCTCTTAACTGAGGTACCCTTTTCCCAGATAACTCTATTTTGTGTCAAGTTGATAAAAACTAACCAATACAGACAGGAAGATATGTAATAATAAAAAACATAATCAAGTTGGAATTTTCTGATCTCAAAATTCTGATGATAGCATGCCAAGGAGATATAAAGGCAAGTTTAAAATAAAAAAGAAAGCATTAATTCAATATTTTGAAGTGTTTTCATCACAATGAATTATATGAAGTAGAAATACATTCATTTGTCTACAAAATGAGTTCTAGGACAGCCAGGACTGTTTCACAGAGAAACATTATCTCAAAGAGAGAGAGAAAAAAAAAGAGAGAGAGAGAGAGAGAGAGAGAGAAATGCATTCACTCATTGTGTTTTCATACAAGTTATTGAATCTTAATATACTTAATAAATTTTAATAATATTGAGAATTGTTATGCATATTAAAATAGGTATAATTTTTTATTTGACTTTACTTTCTTTCTGCCTTTTCCTTTTGAAAACTGCAAAAATATTTTACATATGCACATTGAAAACATGATTAAGAAAATTATTAAATAAATTGACCATTGCACAGGAGTTTTATTATTTTATATTTTCTTACTCTGATTATATAATGTTATGATTTTGTCAATAAATTTCATTTCATTTTATAATTTTTATATTTATGTTATATGGCAAATGTATCATTTGTGTGGATACATGTGTTTGGAGGGGGTACATGTGTATGTCTCTGTGTGTACATGTGTTTGAGGAGATATGTATGGTACAAATGCATGTGTACTTTTGCTCATGGATGTGGAGTCAAGAATGTGACACTGGCTGTTATTTCTCAGATTCTGTCTACCTTTTGTTGAGACAGGGTCTCTTCCTGCCTTGGAACTTGCCAAGTAGGCCGAGATGATGGCCACCGAGCTCCAGAGAACCACCTGACTCCTGAGCTGAGCTCACCAGTGCATCACTGTGCCTGGCTTTTATGTGGTTTCTGGGAATCAAACTCATATCTCATGCTTCACGCACGTCATCTCCAACTCCCAGCTACTGAATGAAGGAATTTTAAATACAAAATTGGTTGAATGCCAATCCAGCTCTACATAGCAGTTCTGTGAGTATTTAGGGCTCTGTGTCACAGAGATCTGACCTCAGAATTATTCGCGAGTCTTCAGAATCAAGGCTGCAGTACAAGTAAAATTAAAAGAGGTAATTGAAAATCAGCAAAAGCAACAGCAACAAACACAAATCAAAGACTTCACAATGGCTCCTAGTTTCAGTCCCAGTATGCTAGGAGCTTAGAAGTCCTTCATTCCATCACAAGGGAAAAGCACAAGCCAAACTGGGAAAAAAAAAAAAAAAGAAAGTCTTTTTTAAATATATCAGGGAAGTGAGGTCAGAGAGCAGGCCACTGCCCCCAAAGGAGAAATGAGGTGCTGAAGTAAAAACTATTTCTTTCTGGATCACAACTCCCATGAGCACCAGTTTGGGTGTTTTAGAGAAACTGTGTCCTTTGGGCCTGCCATGAATGTCCCCATCACAAAGCACAGCTTCTGTGGTCATCAAGAAAGGCCTTGACAGAAGCCAAAAGCCATGGAACAATATAAGCAGATTATCACAGTTAACAGCAAATGCGTAGCAAAGGCATGGTAGCCTGAAGAAGTGAGGCTCACCAGATTCCCATTGCTGCAGTTGCAAGTGACCTTGGCTATGATTAAGTACACAGGAAGTGGGAAGTTCCCTGGCAGTGATCACCCATGCAGGGCTGGGACTCTACAGTGGTGCAGCTTTTCAAGAGTCCCCTATCCCTGCCGTAGGTAGACACAGCACTCTCAAAGGCTGAGACCTGGAGCTGGTGTGACAGTGCTCTCTCTGTTGAAGTGAAGCCATGTTTGTTTATGTCTCTCCAGGAAAAGTCATGCACTAGGTAGAGTGACCTAAACCATAACAGAGCATCTGTTTCAGCTCTGTGTGAATCAAGCTGAGAGCCACTTAGCCACAGGAGGGGCCCTCACATACTTTTGGAGTACCTACCAGAACTTCACAATGAAGGCTGGAGAAAACCTCTGAAAAGAAGATGGGAAACAAGTTAGATATAACCAATGTTATGTTCTTCCTTCCCCCCCAGAATTCTTAAAATTAATTTTGAATTAGTACACTTCATTATGAATGACAACTTCTTATGTGTGTGTCATTGTACTTGGCTCATATTCATCCACCATTTCCCCCTCCTGTCACTCCCTTCCCATGGTCACTTTTATTCTATGAAACAATCCCATGTCTGCTTTGAGATCACATACTATTTATAATAGAAATTTGATCTAGATTCCACATGTGAGAGTAAACATGCATTTACCCCATTCTCACATTATGGACTCTTTTACACCTCTCCCAATTCCATCTAGGCTCCTCCTTCTTCCACATGGCTTTTCTTCCACTTTCACGTTTTCTTCATGCAGGTTTAAGGTTTAAAATCCAAATATGAGAAAAAAAACATATGGTGTTTGCATTTGGAGTCTGACTTACTTTGCTAAGTATGACGGTGTCCAGTTTCCATCCATTTCCTCTGTCAATGACATCATTTCAAAATTGTTTGTGTCTGAGTAGATCTACTGTTGTGATGCTGAATCTCATTTATCAACTTGATGGGATCTAGATTCACCTGAGAGATGGGCTTTGACCATTCCTGTGGGGGACTTTTTTTGATTAGGGTAATTAACATGGGAAGATCTGCCCACTGTGGGTGGTTCCAATCCCTGGGCTAGAATCCTAGACTGCATAAAAAGGAGAAAGTGAGCTAAGCACAGGCATCTGTTGCTCTTTACTTCTTGACTGGAGTAAGAATGTAACCAGCTGCTTCAAGCTACTGCTGCTAAGGCTTTTGTGTGATGACTGACGGTAGTCTTAACCTGTGAATTAAAACAAACGATCTCTTTCTTCAGATCCTTTTGTCTGGATATTTTACCACCACAGCAGACAAGTAGCTAAGACTACTGTGTGTCTACCATATTTTCTGTATCCATTCACCTGTTGCTAGGCATCTAGGCTGGGTCCATGTCTTGGTTGCTGTGAGTAGCACTGACATAGACTTGAATTTGAAGATGCATCTCTGGCATGTTGCTTTAGATTAGTGCTATAGTTGGATAACACAGCGGTTCTTAGCTCTATTTTCAGTTTCCTAAGAGACCTCTCTACTAACTTCGAGTTCTGTTGTTAATGAGGCATGCTCAAGAGAAAATATTTTATCGGCGCCTTGCTTGGACACCTAGCTCCAGGCTCTTTTAGGAAAATAAAATAAAATAAAGGGAATTTCTTGTTAGTGGACGAGCTTAGCAAGGAGCATTAAAATAAGTTCTTCAGTGAAAAGAAAAAATAATGTAGATATGAAAGTCAGACACACACACACACCTGAAAGACACTGGAAAATTTCAGTTTAAAAATATTATGTGTGTATGAGGGTTTTGCCTTTTGCCTGTATATATGTGTGTGCAAAGTATGTGGTTCTGGTGCTTGCAGAGGCCAGAAGAGGGGGTCAGATCATCTGGAACTGGAGGTACAAATGGTTGTGAACCATCATGAGGGTGTTGGGACTGAAACCAGGTCCTGTGGAAGAGCAACTAATACTCTTAACCACTGAGCTGTCTCTTCAGCCCCCCAAACCTTTCATTTCCATATTTCTAAGTTCACAGCTAATAATGTTTCCAAAGTAATAATGACAACTATGTGTACAATTGTTTGTGTGCATATGTACATAGACTGTACTTTATATATTATTATATACATTATATATCATTATATAAATATATATTAATTAATATTAATTAATACATTAATTAATACATATTATAATATTAATATATTAATTATAATTATTAATATATAATATATAATTATATTATCATATATTATGTACTTTATATATTATTATATACAATAAAATCAATAGTAGCATTGCTATGAAGAGCAATATAAAATAATTTAGAAACAAGTTTATTATACTCTGCTCTCCCTGCCTATAAAGAACTATATAGCATTGTTTGAAAGTAGCCATGGTCTGACTATATTGGCAACTCTAAGATAACCACTAAAAAAGTTTTAAAAGAAGCAAAGTTGTTAAACCAAGAAAACACAATTATACCAAACACTCCATTAAATTATCAAAGGCAGGAGAGAAGAGAAAACTGAGAGCAAAGAACAGAAACCAGGAACAGACGGTAACTAATACAGAACACGGTGCCTGAGTTCTATCAGGAACCACTTTGATGTCCATGATTCTAGAACATAGGAGGCAGAAGGAGGAGGATCACGAGTTCAAGGCCAACCTGCTCTATATCATGAGACCCTATCTATAAACAAACAAATGACTGACTATCTGAGGATGGAACTTAGAGACTGACTGTTTCCCTAGTATATGAGTGGCTCTGGGTTTGGTCCCTAGCACCACGAAAACAAAATAAATGATATGGGTGACCAGAATGTATAAAAAGACCCAAATATTTAGAGGAGTGTATTGAGTGAGAATGCCAAGTGCCACATGTTCTTCATCATCAGAGGCTCCTACTTCCAAACCTTCAGCTATGAGTACACATCCTGGAGTTACTGCAGAAACTAGGAAGTAAAGAGGGACCATGGCTGGTTTACAGGGATGGGGAAAAAAAAGAGGGGGAAAAAAGACCCAAATGTGTGTTGTCTGTAATGAATATATTTAAATATAAGAATATATGCATATTATAATTAAGGAGACATAAAAATCTAGCTATGCTAATATTAATTTTAAAAAGCCACAAAGGTTTTATTGGTTTCTGAGACCATACTCATCAGAGGAAGACAAATGATAGGCATTAGGTGAGAACAATACAATGACAATAGGATCAAGAAGAAATAACAATTCTTGCTGTATATGTACCAATTTTGTTCTTAATGGGGCATCTTGTCAGGGGCAACTATTTTACTAGTATCTACAAGGGTGGTGTTGTATCAGAGGCTAATCTATACAGAGAAATTGCTACCCAGCTCCTGACAAGACAATGTCAGAATATGTGAGACAAAATAAGATAGAGCTATGAGGAGAAATAGAAAAATCTCAGTACTTGTCACAGCTGGCTTTTCTACAGGAACAGACTAGAATCCCGTGGTTTCTTTCTTCTCAGTCATCCTGGGAGCATCCTCAAGTCTGACAAAGGACTTTGGACTAACTCCGAGTCAAAGTCCTGACCTGAGAGGAAAGAAGCTGCACCTCCCCACTGTGAAAACGTTTCCCCATTAAAGTGCATTTGTGGTTTTGCATGACAACAGTTCATTCAGATGAGTACTTCTCTAAAAGGTAGTGATATGGACTCCTTTTCTCCTCTGGGATTGGCAGATGTATCAGGTCATCATCCCGATGAAGAAAAGCAGCATGCTGAGCCGGTCCATAGACTTGAAGAAGAATGTCTCTCTGAGTAAGAGAAAAACTCACAGGAAAAGCAGGGAAGAGAAATGAGGACAAGAGCAAACAAATGTTATGAAACTTGTTGAGAAGAAAACAAAGCTGGTTAATTTTTAATAAAGGCAAGCTGGGTAAATAATGCTAGCCAAAAGGGTTAACAGGAGGTGGGTGGATTTTTTATAAATATAAAAGGAAAAATATGTACTCTGAAGGAATGCTAGTGCTGCTTAGCAATTTAGAGAGCTTTCATCTTCAAAGAACCTTACATGTTGACTAATTAATCCTTCCGACACCCTTGTGACGTAGACGTGACAAACCAGGACAGAAGCCAGTCTGAAATGACTAGTCTCCCAAGCTCACTGGTGGAGGGGAGAGCTGTGGAAGAGTGCCCATCACTAATGAGGAAGAACCTGTGTAAAAATGACAGGAATTTTAAAGATGTCCCTTCTGCGCAGTGGCATTTCCTGCTCTTATATAGCAGAGATGTATGTGCATGCTTTCAAAACACATTTACAGAACCGTAGAACCAATCACAGCACTGTAAGGAAAGAATCTATCGCTGTTTGAGCTCAGTAAATGTTACACTAATGCGAAATACTCAAACAACCCGCGCTTGAACTGTGGCTGTTAGCAAAGGCACAGAGTCGCTTTTCATGATGTGTAATTGTGGAAAGCACAGACTGTAAAACTACTGTGGTATAAAAGAAATAACACTTATTAGGGGCTTATGCTAATTTTGCATCACGTAACTTGTGTATTCTTTTAGTCATTCAATCACCCAGCCAAGGATGCACAGCCCAATTAAGTGAGAGACCTAAGCATTCCACTCCTAATCAGCAGGCACTAATTTGGAAACTTCACACTGATTACAATCGCCATCAACACGGCAGTGAAGTTCTTCAAACCCACCCCACATTCCCAAGCTCAGGCAGGGCTGAGACAGAGAACTGAGGTCTCGTTTGCCTGGCACAGTGCCGAGGTGTAAAACTAAAGTTATCTGGAAGGCACCTAAAGAGAATCAGCAGGCCTAGAGCCATGCCTTCACTCCTTAAACTGTCCGCAGAAACTGTTTCCACATCATCATTCCTGGCGGATAAAGAACAGAAAGGAGTGAGCCCATGCATGAGCTCCCAGGGTGGCATCTCTCCCCGCCTATACCAACCCTAACCGAAATAGCCTGCTTTAATCCACTAAAGTAATTTAATGCTAATTAGCAGAGGTTTGGAATTTTCTTGTAGTAAATGGAATCTTAAACTCTTTGTTCTAAACAATTCCTGTACCTAAAAATGCAGATAGTGCTAAATGGAACCACCGATCAATGTATTGCTAATGAAGTTGTTGTGTGATAAAAATAGATGACTCGGGAACTGGAGATATGGCTCAGCAGTTAAGAATACCCAATGCCCTTTCAGATCATCTGAGTTCAGCTCCCAGCATCCATGTTGGGGGCTCAAAGCCACTTGTAATTCCAGCTCCAACGCCTCTGACCTCCATGAGGACCTGTTTTCATGTGCACAGTACCCACATATAGACACACATACTTACATGTAATTAAAAATAATACAAATAAACTATTTTTAAAATGGATAGTTAAAGACCCTCTGTGTGTGGGTTATAGTTGTATGGCTTGATTTGTTGTGGAGGGAGGAGGGTTGGCACCAGGACCCATCCCGGGTATATAAACTGGCTTTTTGGATTCCATTCCCTATGGTGGGATACCTTGCTCCATCTTAACATGGGCTGGGGAGGGCTTGGTCCTGCCTCAAGTTGATATGCCAGACCTTTTTTATGCCCTCAAGGAAGGCTTTACCCCCTCTGATGAAAGGGTGGGGAATGGGAAGAGGGGAGGTAGGGGGAAGGAGAAGGGAAGAAGGAAAACTGATGTTAGTATGTAGAATGAAAAGTAATTTTTTAATAAAAAATATGAAAATTGTTAAATATCATTATAAACTTGCTTACTTTTTAAAGGCTTTTCAAAATTAGGAAATGCTAATCTGTAAGTTTTATTCAGGTACAATGGAAAGCAGATTGTTCTTGCCTCATTCGCTTCATCTACAAACCTTCTCCACACAGCTCTCAGAACATACACTTCTTCTGAGCTCTGGTTTCACTCCCGAAGGCACAAGCCTGTTTAGGGATTACAATTTCTTTCCTATGGTTCTGTCTGTGAAGGACTGTGACACTTATCCACCATGATCCAATCATGATGGTGACATATCTTCTCCATAGTCGAAGAAACAGCGAAGAACTCGTGACCATTTTGCAGTAATGACAGTAAGGACCTGCTATTGGCACTCTGAGGTGACAGAAGCCCAGAGTCCCCTTTATGTGGTCATGGGAGCAGCCCTTCCTTGCCAGCTCAAGGGATAGCTGATGACAGCGGTGAGCCTGTGGGATTACAGACCTGCCACCACAGGCGCCAGTCTAGCGATAGCTCTCAAAGTGGGTGCATTTAGCCTCACCATAATGCTTCTAAAACAGTCGCTAAGACCATCGGAATGGGACTGAGACACAGGTGATAAAATATTAGATCTTTCCTTAAGCTGCTACAGTGTTCCTCCCAAAATGACAGTCTCAGAAGGTACCGAGGGTAGAATTCCCACCAGGCCCACTCTGTAATGGCCCCATCATATTAATACTATGTGAGTTTGTGTCTTTTTATTCTCTTTTTCTTACCTTCTTTCCTTTCCCTCAAAATAACATTCATTCTGCCATCCAGTCGATCAATGCTGCAGCGTATGTGCTGACACCATAGTGCTGGGCACTGTCATAGGTAGGAGGCCTCAAACCTGCCATATGCAGGCATCCATACTCAAAGAGACTGAGCCCAGAGTCCCCCAGCTGAGAGACATCCGCTTACAGCATCAACGTACAGCATGCAGATGGAGGAGAATGTGGCAGTGAAACCCACTTTTGTGCACATGTAATGCATACTAAACAATGAAGGCAGCTCCAATCAGACCACTGTATTCCAACCACTCAGACACATTTCTGTTGTCTTAAATTTCCCTCATTATTGTTGTCTTGTTACCTGACACCATTTTCTTTCTGTTGAAGAGTAATTCCAACCCCTGCTTCTTGTCAGTGAACAGCAGAACTTCCCAGCGGGTGCACATGTAAGGATAGCTGTATTCACATCCGCCTTGAAGAGTCTTTTTCTTCAGAATGTAGGACTCTAGTTTGGCCTCCATTTCCCTTTAGTGATTCTCAGGTGCCTGCATTGTCCCCCAAAGTGTCATTTCTATGGAGATGTGAGACACAGACTCTCTGAGTGTCTTTTGACTTTTTTTTTGTCTCTGGACCTAAGCAGATTGTATTGTTCTGACCGATTGTGATCCGGTTTTACCTTAATCTGTGGGAGCCTCAGTTTTCTTCAGACCTGTATCAAGATGTGTGTGCATGTGTGTGTGTATACACCAGATAAAAGATATATGTTGTATAAATAAATATATGAGATTGGTTTTGGAAAAACAATGATCACCTTACATTTTATCTGCTTTTTTCCCTCCCTACTACTGTTACTCTAGAAATGTAGTTGTTTATTATATGGCATACATTCAACACTCATGTATATGGCATAGAGAGAGGGCCCAACACACATGTAATAAAATGGATAGACAAATGGAATGTGAACACATAATGCATGTCTTTTCATTTATGTATTTATTTTATGTGTATGTGTTCATGCTCCTGTGTTTAGGTAGATATGTGTGCATGCATGTGGAGGTCAGAGGATAATCTTGGCTTTTGCTTCTCAAGAGCCATTCACCTTGTTTTCTGAGAGGGCCACTCTTTTGCTTGGAGTGGTCCTGGCTGGCTGGTTAGTGAGCCCAAGGAATCTGTCTGTCTCTGCCACCCCACCACTGGGTCTAGAAGTGCATAACACTGTGCCTGTAGATTCTGGGTACTGAGCCCAGACCCTCTGCTTGCAAAGCAAACAATTTGTCAACTGGGCTCTCTCCCCAGTGCATCTTTGCTTTTTTACTTTTTTCCTGACTGTTGATATCAGTGATTCTGCTGGCAGTTGTCTTATTCCTCTGATAAGCTCGCTGTCTTTCCTTCTCTATCAACCCACTGCCAAGCACAGTTAAGTCTAAATTTTGGCCTATCACACTTTCAACTCCAAAGTTTTAATTTTATTTTAAACAGTACAATTTCTCTAATTGTGCTCCATTATTTTTGTTACGTGAATTTTGGAAAATAACGATTACCTTATTTAAAGTACATCATAACTTCAATAGTTTGGTTGAATGTGTTCTTTTTACTGCTTCATCTTGGTGTGTTTTTGAATGCTCAGGAACTTGGTATCCAATGACAGAAGATTGTGCAGTCTCTGTGTAACATCATGCTTTCTCTAGAGAGTTAACCCTGCCTGGTACTAGAAATACATTTATATAAGATAAAGATCATGTATTGGGGACTTCAGTCCAATGTGAAGTGGCGGCATTTGTCCAACTATATCTTCCTCTTATTGTACCAGATTCCTAGAGTAAAGACTTCCTGGAAGCCTGTGGAGATCTGGGGATGTTTGCCAACATCTCTCTTCACAAATCTCCTCAGACTGTAATTCCTGTCTCTTCTGCATAGGGACTTGAGTTGATGGAAAATGATAATCCTCTAAGTGCTTTCACTCCGCTCCCCCCAGAGTGTACGATCAGGACTATATATGGAGATTCATGGAGTCCTGTAAGTAGGTAAATGCCACTGTCTGACATGAGCTGATGGGGCAAGATGCAAGGTTGGCAGAAGGAACACTTACAGGAGACAGATGTGGGCACCCCCCTGAAAGTATAGGTGAGTGTGCTGAGGTTAACTTAGAAGAGTTTTAGAGATGGAAATACATATTTGAGAGTAAAGTTGAAGATATGAGAGGGGAGAGGCATGCTGCTGAAAACCTGTGAGGAAGAGGAAAAGTGGTCACAGGATCCTATTACCCAGAGCTCACACCCACTTTGGACAGATTCACCTAATCAGTTTGAGCCTGCAGTCTGCGGATCAGATCCTAGTACATAAAGTGCTCCGCACAGATGAGCCGATGGAGTTTCATAAGGAAAGGAGAGAAAGTTAACCAAAGAAAATCTGACCATTACACTTTCAGCTGTCCTTATCAGACACTCTAAAGATTCCATCTGTATGGTCTACGGAGACCGCTGGCCGTGCTCCACCAAGAACAAAGTACTCTGTTAACTCCGTATCCGTTCAGAGTTCTATTCTTTTGAGGGTTGAAATGGCAGAAACAACCAAATGAAGGAGAGAGATAGGAGAGTAATCAGAGTATGTGTATGAAACTGTTAAAGAAGAAAATAATACAAGTTATAAATAATAATAATAAAAATAAATACTACAAAAAGAAAAGTGTGTTTGTAATCTAACAACTCAGACTGTTTAGGGTACATAAAGAGCAGGGGCATACACCAGTGTAGAAAGTCAATTTACTCTGTGTCAAAGGCTGTGGAGCCATGGTTGTGACACGTTGCACTGTGTCTACTTGTCAGTCTTCTCAGGACAAAGATAGCAAGGATTCTCTCTGAATTAGCAAACAATATGCATGCCTAATGGGTAATCTTCATTTGCTAAAAAACGTGATCTCTGATCTTTGCAACGTTCGATAGTTTTAAGGGCACATCACACTTAAAAGGGACCAATTCTTAGAATTAAAAAGTAATAAATTTGGTTGGATCTTTTACCAGTTTTTTGGGATTCTTTGGCTGACATTAGTAGAAAATGGTTTTCTTCTTTCATTTTTAATGGGGAAGGGAAGGTATGGGAGTAGATTATTAAGTGAAGGAATATGTACTTGATATATATACTTTGTATCTGGAGAAATGGCTCAGAACATGAGTTCCATTATCAGCACCCATTCAAAAAGCCAGGTGTGGTTACATACACTTGTAATTCCAGCCCTAGAAAGGCAGGGACAGTGGATCATTGGCCATCCAATCAGGCTGATTTGGTGTGGTCCAGGCTAGTGAAAGCCCTTTCCCTAAAAACAGGATGTTGGTTCCTGAGGCATGACTCCCAAGTTTGACCTCTGGCACACACATGCATCTGCACACTCATCAACCCTACCCCCAAGAAAAGAAAGACATTTGTGCCTTCCCTTGTGTGTTAGTGATACAGCATGGCTGTCTCCATACGGTTCCTTTCCTTGATTGACGCACATATTTATGGGTGTTCAACTTAACAGTCAGGTCCACAAAAGCTAGCCTGATCTGCTTGTGTGTAACCATCTAATTTGTGCTTTAAGAAGTCTTAATTCTCTCCTCACCATTTAGCTACCTTTAGTAGCTGTGCGCTTTCTATCGAATTTCAAAGAAAGAAGAGGTCAAGTGACCAAGTTTTCCTGCTAAGCTAGGCTAGCAATGTCAACATTATCCATGATACTGACTCATTGCTGGCTCTTGCTACTCATCAGAATACAACTGTGATTGGATGAGGTAACTGCAAAGATTGCACCCCCGTAGATTCTCTGGCCTGGTTGTGTCCTGGGTGTGGTGATTTGCAAAACTTTCCTGAATGTGACCTCCAGGAAGTCCAACTCCCTGAAGTAAACTATACAGTTACCTTCTTAGAGTGTGCTGCTGGGGTTTCATCTCATAAATAGTGCTTAATCTTTTGGCCTCTACACAGAGACGTTGCTTGTATTTATTCAGTATGAGTTTGGTGTGACTTAGCAGTTGGGGGCATAAAAAACATCCATCTAGTTAATATGAATGACAGGCAAGCTTGCCAGATTTAGCTGGTAAAAATAGAGAAGGTAAAGTTACATTTGAATTTCAGATAAACAGTGAATAGCGTTTTTGTGCAACCAGGGCACATGTAATAATTAGGACATGCTTACATTAAACAATCGCTTGTTGTTTGTACGCCATTCAAACTCAGCTGATTTCTCCTGTTTACATTAGTCATCTCTGGCCTGTAGGCTCCCTGGAGACTCTTTAACATGTGTTCTTCGAGAATGTGTTTCTGAAAGCTGGGTGTCTGACCCTTTACCCAGGAAAGTATCTTCTCCAGGTCTAAAAAAACCACAGCAAGCCACAAAGAACAAATCATTTAGAATTGTTGGGCCATTTGACCCAGTCACCAAGTCTCTCTGCCTCCTTATTCACACACATACACACACACACACACACACACACACACACACACACACACACCACTATGCCTAAGGTATTTATAGAAGGGATCAATTTTAATTTCCCCTACCCCTTGCGTACACAATTCATAATCACTCCAGCCAAGATTTATCTTCTGTCTAATGTAGTTCTGGGGAAGAGGCAGGGCCAAAGGGGTTCACTGCTGCTCCAGTGTAAATTGTCAATCTTAAGACCAATTTGCCTTACAGTCCCCTGCCTCCCAAGGAAGGAGCTTGTTGTACTTGGCAGTGTTTACCTTTCCTGCAAATAATTCAACATTTTACAGACCCAGGGCTCTTTCAAAAAAGAAAAAAAAAGACAGGTGAACTGGAGAAAGCTGCCCGTGGTTTCTGAGTAGCCTTCTCTGCCTCCTTCTAGGGAAAGTCCATGCTCCTCACAGCTGCTGGTGGATAATCTGTGAAGCCGTGACTGCTGAGCCTCTGTGGAGAAACGATATGACTCCATGTTCAGTTATTTCCTGTAACAAAAATGGAAGACTCTGTCAGATAAAAAGACGGAGTCCTTTTGTCTCATGTAACTGAACTGTAGGCTTTTCAAGGAGAAAGGCCACGAGAATACAAGCACACTTATGCTTTGTTTTCTCATGAAAAGAGAAATGTTTCTAAGTCGTCAGTGGCCACTGGCACATGGGGAGCGTGCACGTGACCTGCTTTCTCTGGTCACTGCCATTCATCTCTGCTCTGTAAGAGATGTTATGTCTGTCTCTGTGTGTATCACACTGACTGAAGCTGCCATTCACACCCACTGCTCTGCTTCAGAATTACTGTAAGTCCTGGCAAAAGGCATGGATGGTTTCCGCCTATGAGTGGAGTTCATCTGTAGTGGGGCTCACCATGGTTACTTACGTTTTATAGTTTTTGGTAAAGAGCAATGGGCAGGAGAAGGAATGGGAAGGCATAAATTATTCTTACCTTCAATTCACGTGCCCTTCATTCAGTTTTGTTTCCACAAACACATTCTTTTCTGCACTGAACATTTATACTTTGGGGTTTTTCAATTGGGGTGTTGAAGTGATATGAATCTTTATCTGACTTTATGTATCTTGTGTGTGGATGTGTGTGGAGGTCAGAGGACAACCTTGGGTGATGTTCTTTAAGTACTGTTTGCCTTGTGTTTTGAGACTGGGTCTCTCATTGATCTGGAAATTTCCAAGTATATCCAATACTTTCCAAGGATGCAGCTGCCTCCATTTCACCCAGCTCTGGGAGTACAAGCACAGGCTACCACACCTGCAGATTTTGTTTTCTTGTTTGTTTCTGGTTCTGTTTTGTTTTTAGCATGAGTTCTGGGATCCAGCTCAGGTTCTTCTGTTTCACTGAGTGACCTCCTGACCCTTTTGGCTGCATGTGTCTTGACTGTTGTCTGGAGCATGGTACATAAGTCAGCGTTGTATGTTTTTGATCCTTCGTGCTTCTCTACCCCACAGGCCCATGTGCTGGTTGAATTTCTATCATTGGTGAGGTCATTGCCCTGATGGAAATGCACTCCGGCCCTCACTTCCATGTGTTCAGAACCTGGGAATGTGGAGCCAGCCCTCAGGTCCCACAGCACCCCTAAAGTGAAATCCCATCTTACTGTGCTCTAAAACTATGCTTTCCCGAGGAGAGTGAGGGCTGACCACAGAACTGTCAAAGGCTCTGTCCCAGAAGGTTCCTGCGAGGTCTGGGGAAGCTCCGATTGCCTTCCCTTCTGCTCACTTTTGCAGCAAGTGCCTGCTATTATAAAGCCAGTGGGGCTACGCAGCAGCCTGCAGTAGTTTTTCTGTAGATAGATGCTGGCAGCTTTCTAGACACAATGGAATCAGGGAAGGAAACATATTGTACAATCCTGCCAAATTTTTATTGATAATTATTAATAAATAGGTGACTATTTATTCCTTAATTTTTTCGTAAACATCATTTAAGTCAAAACTATTTTTTAAGTTAAAAAGAAAATGATACAGTTTGTATATTCTTTTCCTATTTTCACTGCTTTCTCTGACAAAGTAATACTGAACTGGGGTCTACCATATCCAAAAGATGCTTCTCTATGAAATGGAGAGAAGGCCTCAGCTGGCCTCACAGCTGGTTCCCAGAAGCAGGTTTTACAGGCTGTTTTCCATGAAGAGATTTAATTTTATTGCCAACGTGCTTATTCAAACACCAACTGGTCTTTACTTCAATAAGCTTTATTCCAGTTCCAAAAATTGTATATTTCCTTTGATTTAGCTCTTCCCTAAGGTTGCTTGCTCAATTATTTGTGTGTGTGCATGTGTGTGCACGCACATGTATGAGTATTTAGGTGTTTGTGCATGTGAGCATGTGTGTGTGTGTACATACACATGTGTGTATGCATGTGTGCAAGTACATGTGTGTGTGCACGTACATGTGCGTCTGTGTGGTGGTATATGTCCACAGAAGCATATTTTACCACTCCCTGCCTTATTTCCTTGAGACAGCCTGACTTCACCATGACAATCAGTAAGCCCTGGTATTCTTTCAGTCTGCATCTTCCACAGCTCTGGGGTTACAGACATGCATGTGACATGCCCTGCTTTTCATTTGGGTGCTGTGGATTTGACCTTGGGTTCTTCTGCATTCTTAGAAAGCAACTTTCCCACCACACCATCTCCTCAGAACCTAAATTTTTTAATAAAAATTTGCAATTTCTCTATAAAAATTCTACCTTATGGGTATCTTATTATAATACCTTATTTTATCTTGTAGGCATTTTATAACACATTGCTTGCAAGATTAATAGTTTAGCTAATAGTTATTATTCATTAGAGTCTTACAGGTGGGGTTAGCTCTGATAGGAGTTGGTTCCTTTGAAATTTTATTATCTATTTATGTATTAATTAATTAATTAATTAATTATTTGTGTGTATGTATATTGGGGTGTGGGTGCTAGTGGAGGCAAAAATTGATGTTGGTATCTCTCTCAATTCTTTTCATCTGACTTTGTTAAGAGTTAAAATTATTTAAGTGTATATGTTTCTTTGTATATGTGCCCAAGTGCACAGGTGCTTGTGGAGGTCAAAAAAAAGGTGTCCTTTGTGTCTGAACTGACAGGCTGCTGTAAACTCTAGCTGATGCTGGGAACAAAACTATGGGTCTTCTACAAGAGCCACCAGTACTGTTAACTGTTTAGCCTTCTCTCCAGCCCTTCCACTTCTCTCCCACTAAACCTGGAGCTCACCAACTTGCTAGACTGATTGCCCACCAAACCTTAGGGATTCTTCTGTCTGTACCTCGTCCTGTACTGGGATTACAGAAAAGTGCTCGTATATGTGGCTTTTGACATGAACTCTGAGGATCAGAATCTCATGCTTGGTAAAGCAAGCACTTCACCATTGGTCATGTTCCCAGCACAAGAGTTGACTCTTGATCTCTTTCACACAAGGTAAATCAGATGTTAACAGTGCCTGAGGATGGAGTTCTCTGAAGGTGTAACTGAAGAGAATATATAAGTTGGGTTAGTCACATAGCTGTGTGGGAGAGGGGTATGTGCATAGCTAGATATGGGCCAGAATCTCTTCCAGAGGCCGTGCTTGCTATCACAGAATTTGGGATCCTGATTCTGAGGGAAAATGGTCCACAAGACAGGGGAGTGAAAGCAGGTATCCAGGAGAACAGAGTGTGCACCATGTGTATTAGATTTTAGGTTTTTGTTTTTCAGCTATTGAAGTCATGTGAAGATGACTCAGCTGTGTTCTATTGGTAGATGCTGTCACAAACTGCTTAGGCCCAAGGGAAGGATGTTGACCCCAACTCCTATTGGAAGGAAAGCATTCTGGAGTCAGGTTGTAAAAGTGTCACACAGGTAGCTTACTGTCTTTTTTAAGTGGTATTTTAAAAATCACCTATGCTTTCTGTTGGCATATTAATCTTGACATATTAACTATGAAACTAATAATTGGTTTTTTATTATTTACATAATTTACAGATTTTTTTCATATAGCCAATCTGATCACCTGCAGATGTGGAATGTTTTGTTTCTTCTTCTTCAGTCCTTATCTGTTAAGGTGGTTTTTTATCATTGGTGTTTTGTCTTATATCAGGAGCTAAGACTTCCTGTGGCTATTAGGATGAGAAATGTCTCTTAGGCTCATGTATTTGAAGCCTTGGTCCCTGGTTGCTGGTGTTGTCTAAGGAGGTTGTGGAACCTTTCAGAAGTAGAGCTGGAGGCAGCTGGTCACAGGGACAGGCTTTGAGAGTTCACATCCACATCTCCCAATTTACAGTCTCTGCTTTAGGTTTCTGATTGAGATATGATTTCCCAATTTCCTATTCCTGTTACCATGCCTCCCCTGCCATTTTGGACTCTGGACTCCTAAGACAAAATAAACTCTTTTTTCTCTAAGATGCTTCTGTCCATGGCGTTTTGTTACCAGAAGAGCAGCTGTTATTCGCCCCTTTAACAGAATAGAAATGGCGGCAGTCTCATTCTTCCTTTGAACAGAGTATTTTCAAATGAGAAATCTCTCTCATCTTTAGTTCAGTGGTTTACTGTATTATAAACAGGTGTTAAGCTGTCTTCAGTGTCCATTGAGGTAATCCTCTCTGTTCTGCTCTGAGGAATTAGAACTGAGATTTAGTGAATGGATTTCCTTAAGGTAAGCCTACATGCTCTTAGAGAAACTCACTGTGCTCGCGGTGCATGGGTTATTTTTAACTGGATGTCTGTATCTTTGTTCCTGGGTAAAGTCAGACCATACTTTTTAGAATTTCACATTTTGTCTATATTGGGTAAATAGACTGTGTTGCATTTAGGAAGAAGTTACAGATTTTTTTTTCTTGAATGTATGAGGGTATGTAAAAATAGCTGATGTTAGAGTTCAGATTGGGGCTTCATGAATTCAGCATCTATCTAGAACTGAGATTTTAAAGTTGCCCTCCACTGTACAAGGAACTAGAGGATAGTCTAGGCAAGAAAGCCTGTTTCAAACATTTTGAATTATTTACCTTCAGAAATATAAAACAAATCTAAACTCTCACTGGATAATAGGTGAGCAGTGGTTGATTGTAAAAAATTTATTTAAATTATACTTTTATTTTATTTGATGATGACAATGATGTTAATGATTTTTAAAGACGGGGTTTCACTCTGCAGTCACGCTAGCACTGAACCTTCAATTCTCTGGCCTCAGCATTCTAGGTGCTGATTTAAAGGTATGTGCTGTCACTCCTACCTGGTTTTTAAATCAGATATCACATTTCAGTAATTTCATTTTCAGCCCATGAAAATCATACTTCAGCATTCAAAATTATTTCTGAATTAGCCCAGACTCATTCTATGTTGGTTTCATATACTTTGAGTGGTGCATAGGAAAATGATCTTCTACCTACACGACCAGGTACATTTAGAGCCAATTGGCCCTTATTGATTGGGAACATTTATGTACTTATGATAATCCTGTTCAGAAACACTATGTTTTGTCTCTAAAGTTCTCCAGCCAATAAGCCCAAAAAGATTTTTATTAAGATTAGTTTTTTTAAACAAACATAAGTAAAATGTTCCAATTGTCTGGAAGAATTTAACTACATGTAAGATGTATCTGAGACATAAAACAGAAAAATTTGTTCAATCTCTGAGTTCACCTATCATTGAGAGATCATTAAATTTTTCCACTCCTGGAGGACAGCATCATGGCTTAGCCCCGGTTAGAGACAGGGGATGAAGCTGATCGGTCCTGTTCACTCTTCCTATAGATGTGATTTGATAAGATGTATTAACTTAAATATCACTTACTTTGTTTTGTCACAGAACTTGGCTTCGATTTTAACAGTTGGATATGTTTTTTGTAGAAGTAGGCTGGGAAAATAGAAATAGATCTTGATGTATGATGTTCACAGGTCGCTTAAAGAACTTAAAAACCCAAATACAGCATACAGGGATGGTTCAGATAACACTGTACTGTAGCAAAGCATCTTTTGATTGCTAGAAGTCTGATTGTGACAGGAGAAAAGGAAATGAGAGAGGGAGAGAGAGGGAAAGAGAGAGAGAAGAGAGGAGAGCTATTTTATAATTTCTGATGATTATCATGGAATTAGCTGATGTACTGCGGCGTTCACTTCCTGTGAAAAAAGTATCTGAAATACTCGATTTAGATAAATTAAGAGCTTATTCTGGCTGTTGACTTAGCCATGGATTTCTCATGGCTTATGCTGGCTGTGGGTTTAGACATGACTTTCTCATGGTTTATTCCGGCTATCAGTTTAGGCATGGTTGCTTTGGCCTTTTAATCTTGGGCCTATCACCAACCAGGCAGGACATCTTGCTGGGGAGGATGTGATGAAGAGGAAATAGCACAACACGGCTGTTGAGAAACCAAAAGATAAGCAGGTCTGAAGATCCCCTTTAAGGGTATCCGCTTCATCCATCTTCCCTCTACCGGGCCCTACTACCAAAAGTTCCTATCACCCCAGAGCTGAGAGTAAGACTGGAAGAAGGCATGAGTCTCGGCAGGATATTTATGATCTGAATGAAGGCAGGTGGGAATCGAATCATCTGTACACTGTTTGTGTGGGATACAGGAATAATTAGCAGATGTAGTCTTGTTGAGAGGCTGTGATACTAAAACACAGTTTCACTTATAGATCTTTTCTCTGTTAGATGAGAAGGGAACAAAATTATGTGATCACACCATACTTTATGGCGTGAGAGTCCAGGTCTGTATAGTATTTCCTTTCTGATAATATTATACTCCATCACTTGTAAATAAAATTTTGTGAGAACATGGCAATATCCATTCGTAAACGTGTTACAGATGACAGATTCTGTGTTGCAGTGGTACAGTGGTGTGGCAGAGACTGCATGATCAACAACTTAAGTTTGTTGTTGTCTCTACCATCTGGTCCTTTGTCTAACATGTGTGATAATACCTGCTTGGCAGTCATTTGAAGGATTTACATTAGGTTTGTTTCTCATAAAAATGTAAACTCTGGTGGCTGGCGAGGTAGCTCAGTAGTAGGATACTTGCCTAGCTTGTGCCAAGCCCTAGATTTACTCCCCAACCCCACAAGGAATAAGAAAGAAATAATATATTAAACTCAGTATAAAGTTTAATGTTGTTTATATTTTTTCAAGATCATCATTAGATATTTGAATTATGTTGTTTGAAAGTAGGAAATGCAAGGGTGAGCAATCTTGTGTTTTGTGGATTCTTTCCCCTCTGTGAAAGCTAAGATTCTAAATTCTCTTAACCAGTTATTTTGACAGCAGGTAATCTTGCTGACAGGGTAAATCCACAAACGACAAAGACTTCAATAGCATTTCTCTTTCTAGCTCTTATTTGATTTCCAAAGAAGCATAAATTAAGAACCAGAGCCAGCTGATCAGTTCACAGTGTGGTTTTTAACCCAAGAATTGTCTGTTGCAATAACTATCATTATTGATTCTACGCACAGGAATGCCCCACTCTCCCCAGTCCCCTAAGTTTCTAGCCCAGACTAGTGTCAAGAACCTGATACAGCCAAGATTGGCCTTGAACTTATGATCCTCTTGCCTCTACCTCCTGAGTGTTAGTATCACAAGTGTGAGCCACTATGCCGGTTTTATGCACTGCTGGGGCTAAACCTGAGGTTTTGTGCATGCTTGCCAACCACTCTACCAATGGAGCCAAATCTCAAGCCCTCAGAGATGCCTTTTGGAAAAACAATCTTACCCATCTTCCACTCTCAGATATAAGCTTGGAGTCCTGCCCAGAAAGCAGTCCTTTGCTCCAGGACAGCCTCTCATCACTGCCCTCTCTCCCCAAGAGCTGCAGCCAAGCACTGGTGGGTCTGGATATGCTGCTTCATCTCTCCTGCCTCGCTCTTCTCATCTGTCAAAGGGAAGGCTAGTGGCTCTAACTCAGTCTGATCACAAAACTCTCAGGCCTGAGGTGGGATTCCTTTTAGAATATTTCAGGTGAAATGTCTGAAGTGGATGAGTTCCATTATGAAGTAATAAAACTAATTACCTTTTAAAGAAAAAAACTGTATTTTTAGATGGATCTGAGGAATGCAGTATTGTTCTTGGAGAAGCGACTCTGAAACATCTCCTTCTGATGGCAGATTACCTTTCTATTGTTCCTCCTTCCTCCTCCCCCCTCCTTCCTCTGTGCTGGATCTTTCTTCCTCAAATTGCTGTCTTCCATTTTCCCCTCTTTCTTCTCACATTCTCTTCTCCTCCTCCTCCCCTTTCTCTATGTCTCTCCTTTTTTCTCTAAAGGACAAAAATATACTTTAATTCCTTTCTTTGCTGAGGCAGCACCTGGCACATTCTCCCCGAGCCCACAGAGCAGCTTTATGTGCTGTGAGCAGTGGGAAGCCTAGCTAGTCAAAACAGCAGTCCTGCCGTCAGACAAGCATGTTCTTACCTGTGTCATCTCTGCGGAAGCATGTGGGCAGAGGCAATTGACTGTGGTTTTGGAAACAGCGAGGAGGATAGAATCGCAGCCCTGTTTACATGAAGCAGTTGATGGATGCACAGGGAACCATGTCTGGTTCTGTGTTGCTTCCATTGTTTATTTCAGCTGGTATGACATCATAGTTATATACTGTGAAAGTAGAAAGGCAAGTGTTAAGGGGGGCAGATGTTACATGGGTACACAGTGAGATTGTGGAGCACCACTCAGACACAAGCCTCCAGTAGGTGTGGCTTTGTGAAGAATAATTGAATGATTGTGCCCCACCATGTGAGTGCTGGCTCTGAACCCAAGTCCTTTGCAAGAGCAGCAAGAGCTTAATTCCACTGAGCCATTTCTCTAGCTCCTGAATAGTATTCTTAAAGACATACTTCCTGTTGCTTTTTCTTTCTTGTTGCACTAAAGTGAATTATTTCCTCACAGTGGGCATTTAAATCAATTTGTAATTATATACCCTTGCAGTGGATTTGAAGAAAATGACCTAACTATAGATCAATCAGGTAGTCTCTGGCCATCCTTAATTTTAGCTTTGGTCAGTGGATGGCTTTGTCTTGACTTATAGCAGGCAGCGTATCTATGGACACAGCCCGTAGCACAAGGTCAGAACCTGCACAAATGAAATGGACTAAAAAATGTACAGAAACAGGTAAGATGCTACTCATCCACGATTTCAGCATCCTGGAGGTGAAAGCAAGAAGATTCAAAGTTTAAGGTCATTCACAGCTATGTTTGAGGGCAGCTTGGATTTTGTGAGATTCTATCTCAAAATACAATAACAATGAAGCCGAGTTAAAACACTTCAAAGTTGTGGCATGATATCCCTTGTCCCAAGCCAACACAAGCAGGAACTGTGACCATCAAGGGAGGAAAAGTGAGGAGACATCAGAGGACTTAGTGGTATTTAGCTAGTTACTAATCACAATTCAGTGTCAGGCATGCATCTGTCATATTTAGCTTGTTATGTGGTCTGTGGGTTCGAACTCAGGTCCTCCTGCCTGTGCAACAAGTGCTTTACCACCTTCTTCTCTGTCCTGTACATTATGGGATTATCCAACGTGTCAGAGTGCAGCCTGTATTTGAGTGGTGATTATCTGATGACCTCATTGGCACTTTCTATAAACTAAAGACATCTTTCATCCAATCACAAACATTTTAGTGAGTGGGAATGGTTTAAAAAAGGTTTCTCTTTGTCTTGTGCTCATGCATTCTTAGTTCTTTCTCAGTACATGTATCATAGACTCTCGGCTTGAAATCACAAGATTTCATGTTCTTTAAAAATTCTCAGTAAGTTGAATACAAGCAGTACTGATGCCATCATCCTCTCACTGCAATTGGATGTCCTGCTTCCTACTTTGAATTTTGCATATTCCAAGCAGTAGAGGTAGAGAATGGGGAGAAGAGCCCCTCTTCAGTCAGAGAGAACCAGAGTTTCACTGGGCTGGCTTTATTGGCTAATCTGGCCCACTACTTCGCTTTATAAATAAAGTTTTACTGAACACAGAACTCTTGTTTGCTGGCAGCGGAGTTGCTATAGAGACTCCCAGATGCCAAAGCCTGAGGCAGTCACTGCATGACCCTTGGCGGAAGACATTACTGCATCGACATATGGAACAGCCATCCAGCTGAGCTCAGCATCAGCTGCAGGGCACAACTCAGTTCACATAGCAACCTAGATTTGTATAACATCGAGTTACAAACTTCTGAGGTCACTACTGTGGCTTCACGTTACAGCTGAGGGATGATGTTAATCAATTGTCCCGAACTATTTTTATATATATATTTTTTCCTGAAGTTGTTCTAGAATGGATATAATTCACCTTCACATGTTTTTCATCTTAGTTGCATGTTGTAATTTATGATACATGTTACTGGTTGTTGAAAACTCAACTGTTCACTCTGGTTGCCTGCTGTTGTCAAATGGTCCTGGTTTTATGCTCCCACAGTTGAAGTTGTTTGAGGGATGAGGGATAAGGGAATTTTGGCAGTGTTTTTGAACCTGCTTCATTTTTTTCTCTTCCCTCAATGTGTTTTTGTTTAGAAAAACTAAAATTATAGCCATCTTCAACTTCCCACAAGAATGGCTTGAATCTTTACTTCCTTCTAGAATCTTGTACACATGATGAAATGCTATGCTGTAACAGTACAACAAGCATTAATGGAGAATAATAGACAGATTCTCAAGCTTTACTGAGTGCTGTTGATAAAAATAGATCTGACTGGCTTCCCCACCATAGCTGATTTGAGAGGTGACAGGCAAAGGCAGAATGTCTTTGGGTTTAACTGTTAGAGTATTGTATGATAATTTAAAGAGTGGGACCACTCTAACTGAAGTAGAATTATAGTTATCCTGCAGCTACATGGTGTCTCCCTGACTCTTCCTTCTGTGTGTCCTTCTGACTGTACATGTGTTGCTTTATTGGTTGATGAATAAAGCTGTTTTGGCCAATAGCTTAGCAGAGTGTAGCAAGGCAGGAATTCCAAGCAGAGATACACCATGTAACTGCCAAAGGAGAAAGATGCTGGGAACCTTACCTGTAGGCCACAGCCTTGTGGTAATAGAAATGGGTTAAATTAAGATGCAAGAGCAACTTAGGAATACACCTAAGCTATCAGCCAAACAGTGTTGTAGTTAATATAGTTTCTGTGTAATTATTTGGGTCTGAACAGTGACAAACAAGCAGTCTCTGCTTACCAAACTCTGGCCCTCTGCAAGAGCAGCAATTGTTTTGAACCACTGATCTGTCTCTATAGACCTTGAGGGACATTTTCAAGAGTTATTTCTGATAGGGTGTTTTATAACTTGCATATAAAAATTGTTGAATACCTCAAATATTATCTTAACTGAAATTACTAGAGAAAAATAAAGGAAAATTCTATATACCAGGGTTTCCTTTCCAAGAATGTGAGACTCAATAAACACCAGGAAACACAGTAACCAGATGCCTGATGTCTGGATAATGTGACACATGAGAACACAAGTTCCTCATCTATAGATGTGAAAGGAAGACAGAGAAGTGAGCATGCTGGCACCACTTCTAATCCCAGTGTTTGGTCTAATAAATTGTGGTGTGGAAACAAACTTATACTTTTTTTAGCCTTTCTGAATAGTATGTCTTCATTGTTTCCTCACCTAGCTTTTAAAACAGGATAACTTATCTTACTTTCTTGTGAACATTAATACTTAGTACTTCTTTCTTTCTTTCTTTCTTTCTTTCTTTCTTTCTTTCTTTCTTTCTTTCTTCCTTTCTTTCTTTCTTTTTTAAAGACAAGGTTTCTCAGTAGCTATGGAGCCAGTTCTGGAACTTGCTCTGTAGCAGGCTGAACTTGAACTCACAGGGATCCGCCTGTTCCTGCCTCCCTGAGTGCTGGCATAAAAGATATGTACCACTACAGCCTATCCTTATTTTTCTTTTTCAAACAAGAACCTTGAATCTAATTTCCTTTGTTTGTTTTTTTTCCCCGATCACTATCTATAACACTTGTAACCAACACATTAAACAAAGACAAACACTTTGTGTACTGTCGTGAGTCTATGAGATGTGCTGTGTGTGCTGTTGTGATCCTATGAGATGCACTGTGTGCACAGTGGCAAGATTTGGAGCCTAGAAGATAGTGAGTATCAGAATTCTGACCCTGGGACATTGGCTTTGCTCTCATTTGAGTGTGACCTTGTTTCTTTCATCTTAATGCAAGAAAATTTTATTTATTTTTTATTTTGTGGGAGCCCATAGTTAAGGAATGTTGGGTATTTTAGAGAGGTTTTGAACTTTGAAGGAGACAGGATGTTCTCTAAAGAACCCAAACTTTTAAAAAGTGTTTAAAATTTTAAAGACTGGGAAGTTTAAGGCTTGAAGTGTCTTATATTGCCATATTAATATTAACAAGACATTTTAGGGACAACAAGAAAGGAAAGGCTATGGTTTAATGGTTATATGTTTGCATGTCAAATTAACAAGGGGTCAATTGTCTTTTGGACTGTTTTGTTTTGTTGTCAGCTTTTTGGGAAGAAGAACCTCTGCTGAGAAAATGGCTCTGTAGCACGTTTTCTTGATTAATGATTTGTGTGGGGAAGCCCAGCACATAGGGATGGTGGGATAGTGTCACCCTCGGCAACTGGTCGAGTTGTATAATAAAGCAAGCAGACAAAGCTATAAGAGCAAACAACTAGGCAGCATTCCTCCCTGGCTTCGGCCTCAGTTCCTGTCTCTGGGTTCTTGCCTTGATTCCCTGCCCCGACTTCCACCAGCGATGGTGCGACCTGAGAGCTGTAAACTGAAATAAACCCTTTCTTTCCCCAGTGCTTTTGGCCAAGTTGTTTTATCCTTGTAATAGAAACCTAAGACAAAGCTCAATATCCATTGGATTCTCATTTCTTTGCTTTGCAACCTACCATAGCAACTCACACATACAAAGACATTACAGAGGTACAGAGATATTGATAGAGACATTTACTAATACAGTTTTTAAAGATTTACTTTTAATTATGTGTATGTTTGGGGCAGGGATGAAATATGTACCTGCTTCAGGTGCCCTTGGCAGTTGTGGGAGGGTGTTGGGTCCCTTAAGGTTGAAGTTACAAGTGAATGTGATTTGCTTGCTGTGGGTTCTGGGAACCTCAAGACCAAATTCTCTTAACTACTGAGCCTGCACCTGCCTCCAGCAACTGTGGATTTAAACACCAGACTTGCATGAACTAAGTTCTGTGCAATGGCAAAGCAGACCTTCATGAGCTAAAGGGTCTGGGTCTTTGTGAGCCCTGGAGACTGTACGTTTATGATGCCCCTCCTGTGGTGTCTGAGACATTGGTGAAGGATCATTGTTTATTCTTAGCATCTGTGCCTGCTCTTTTCTGAAACATCTTCCATTGCCCCTGCTCCCAGATTCTCGGGTCCTCTGTTAAGGCTTGGCTGTCATGATCTACCTTTTGTCTGACTTTGCATTTTGATCTAGGTAAGCAAAGACTTATTCTAGTGGTCCCATGACCACTGCTTCCCTTCTCCTTTGAAGCTACATGACACATTGACAAGCCAGGAGGGCCAGGACTCACAAAACCAGTGACTAACATTGATGAAGTTGTCTGAATTACCCTACTGTAGCTCACATCAGGTCTAAATAGGTCTTGTTTGATGTGTGGATATTCAGGGCTCCTTTCTAGAAACATTTGTCTAATCACTATGTAGATAAATATGAGGCAGTTTTCATCGGCCCTGAAGTCAGGGTCCTGAATTCATAGACCCATGTCTCCCACAGGCAGACATGTTTTATTAATGGTAACATTGAAATCCTGGTGCATCTTTGGCAGCTCAGTTTGTAGGGCGTTATTAGACTTTTCTCAGATCTCCAGAAAAGTAAGACAGATCACTAGTATTTTAAAAAATTGTGTGTGGCTGATGAGATGTTTCAGTTAACAAAGTGCTTGCCTTGTGTGGACGAAGACCTGAGTTCTATTCACAGAGCTCACATTATAAAACAAAACTAAGCAGCCAACGGAACAAAATGCCACATAACAAATAAATATGTATCACTTGTCATCCCAGGGCTGTGGAGGCAAATGCGTGGATCCCTGCACTTGCTCGTTATTCTTGTTAAATTAGTGAGCTTCAGTGAGAAATCTTGGCTGAAAAACCAAGGTGGAGGGCAAGTGAGGAAGACACTCAGCATTGATCTCTGAACCTTCACAGGCACAAGCACTAGAACACACATGCACATATATCTATCTGAACACACACACACACACACACACACACACACACCTACCTCACACACATAGATACACAAACTCACAAAGAGATGGATGAAATGAGAGAGATAGAGAAGGACAAAGGAAAAGGAAAGTAAGAGAGGGACAGAGGGAAGAAGGAAGAAGAGACGGCTCCTGCGGCAAAGAACAGAGGGCTCATGCCAACATCCATGTAGTGAGACACGAGATGAGAACTCTCGTTCTGGCTATGTCCTCTGGTGTCAGCAACACTGGCCAACATAGCGTGGCAATTTATAAGAACCTGGGTTAGGACACTAAGAAACTGGCTTCCAAGTTTGTGACTCACACAGAGTGTGTATGGCACTGCACACCTGCCCTGATAAAATTTCTAGGCTCGGGATAATGTGTTTCACTTCAATGAACAGTACCTTTGGGATGAAGTTCAGTCAGAAAACTTAGGTATCACTCCAATAGCCCACAATCTATGAAATATACTAAGCACAGGAGGAGCAATTGAAAAGAAAGGAAGTGTTATCCACAGCACACTGATGTGGCTGAAGATGGAGTGATGGAAAAGGAATCTGGCTCCAATTTCAATGCTTTTAAAAGACCTTGGGAACTAGTACCGTTTACTTGTGAAGTCCACGCTTCCTAATACAGAATATTCTACATTTGAAGGATCACTTTCTTTGCAAAGGCTGCTGATATTCATGTCCTTCGGAGAGTTCACACATTTGTTTGGTTTTACATTGCAGGAGTCTGTGAGTTAGCGAGACGTCTGGTGTTAGTAGGCCTCTTTCTTCTGCTAACTGAATGCCAAGTGTGGTTTAGTTCGCACACCGCAGCATACTTTAAAAGCTCTCTCCAGCTGATCCTACTTTAGTGAAATACTCATCATTTACAGCATAGAGTCCACACCCACTTTGCGCATTATATATATTTGTGATTAATTTTCAATAAGACCAAGAAAGCATCAGAATCAAAGATTAAAGAATAATTTCTAACTTCTAATTTAACAATGTGCTTGAACAGAGGGCATGAATGAAAATTGACAAGGTCTTAAGTGTTATTTATTAGGTAATTACTAATTTTAAGGTAAACATTACCTTTATAAGTGAGAGGTCATAGCCACTGGATTAGCCAGGCAGTTAAGCATAGAATCTGTGGAGGAAACTAATAGTTTGTCCCCTGGCATGAAGCGATTAGACATATATAGCAGCAACTGTGTAGGGTTTTGCCAAAAAGTATTTAAGTTAAATATAATCATAATATGGGAATTCCATCTGTATATGTATTGCTTTTATTGGTTAATGAATAAATCTGCTTTGGCCTGTGGCAGGGCAGAATAGAGCTAGGAGGGAAAGCTAAACTGAATGCTGGGAGAATGTGGGCAGATTCAGAGAGACGCCATGTAGACAAGGAAGGAGACAGATGCCGGTCACCAGCCAGAACCTTACCTGTAGACCACAAGCCTCATGGTAATCCACAAAACAATAGAAATAGGTTAATTTAAGAAGTAAGGGCTAGCTAGAAATATGCTTAAGCTATTGGCCAAAAAGTGTTTTAATTAGTATAGTTTCAGTGTCTGGGTGGCCAGGAAATAAATGAGCAGCCTCCGCCAACATAATCACAAGGAAATCTTCAGAAAAATCTATAATGTGGGAAATTCTATAAGAAGTCTGGAGAAAAAGGAGTTGGGCTTGAGGGACTGGAGAGATGGTTCTGTGGGTAAAGTACTTGTTATGCAAACATGAGGACCTGAATTCAGGTCTCTAGTACCATACATGTATTTTAAAGTCAGACTTGTTGGGGACACACACCTGCCATCCCAGTAGTGAGAAATGAGGAGAGAAGAATCCTCTCAGTTTGTTTGATCATCTAAAATAACTGAAGTGGTGAGCTAGGCTTCAGTGAAAGACCTTATCTCAAACAAATGATGAAGTGGAGTGCTAGATGAAAACATCACACATTGATCTCTGTCTTTCATATGCTCCTCTGTAATGTCCACCAAAATGGGCACACACACACACGCGCGCGCGCGCACACACACACACACACACACACACACACTACACTAATACACGAAAAACAAACACAATTAAGACAAAAAAAATTTAAAGGAAAGTGGAGAGAGAGAGAGAGAGAGAGAGAGAGAGAGAGAGAGAGAGAGAGAGAGTACAGGGAAGCAAGCATACCTGGACTTTCCAGCAAGATCAACGCCAGAGCTATCATAAGCAGCTTGATTAGAACTTGGATCACAGGAACAGAAAGCCACAAAATGCTTTGAGGAAAACCGGAGGAGATTAAGCACAGACATAGTATATGGCACAGTTAATGTAAGTGCTTTTGACTAGAATAATACATTGCTGTTTGGTATGTTGAGTAATGTTCTCATCACATAAGATACACACTAAAATGTTTAGGGTGATGGGCTATGATCTCTTTGATGTCTTTTCAAATGACTCATCCAAATAGACATGTCAAGAGAGAAGCGACTGTGGAGCATATGTAACCTATCAGCACGTACAGACACTCTGTTCATAATTCTTCTCACTTTCCCACAGACTCGATTGTAACCATTAAGAAGCTTATACTATACATGCAGAATGGACACAATTATATGGTACCAACTTGAAAAACAGATGCTAGCCATTTGAAGAAAAATCTGTAGATGGTGGGAATGATCTGTGTTGCAAATCACAAATGAATTTCATGGACAGGGTTTAGTATCGTGTGTGGAATCACAGACTATTTTTTTTTTAAGATGGAATCTTGCTATGTTACTGTGACTTATTTCAGTCTCCTTGCCAGTCTCTCAAGGAGTTATGATCACCCACACCACATTCCCTGGCTATCATCAACTCCTAATCAGATTAGGAGGTGACATAATTTAGGGCTAATTAACCAATTAGTCCTGTTTATGTTTTCACATATATATTTGCAAAGAGTATGTCAGCACTGAAAGGTCTTCAAGTAGATAAAAATTAGCATAAGAGGGCAGGAGAACATTTCAATATTTAGTTTACAGGATTTTTTTCTTAGTAATGTAGAATATAATGCTATGTCTTACTCTTGATTGAATCATAGATTAGATAACATTTCATTGAATAACTGTTATATGCAATTCTTTTTAAATAATGTTGGTGCTCAAAGTGAACAAATATAAATCATTCAATGATGGAGAACAATCTTATGTAGATGGAATGAGTGATATTAGCAAAATACATCAATGACATCAGTTGTCAAGTGTGATCAGATTATACACCAAGGGTCATCACTAGCACATACAGTGAAAATTGTGTGCTTATTACTAATGAGGAAAAACTGTAAGCACCAAAAGGAGGGAAAATCATAATAAACATTAGTCTATCATTCCTTACATTTATTACCATACTATTAATGTTTTAAAGCATACATATTAATGGACAGAATAGAGAAGCCCATCTCCTTGTATATTACTCAACTTTTGTTGCTTTTGCTATTCCTAAGATTTGTCTAGTATCTATTTACTTTGAAATGGTCAAAGAACATGATTAATGTAGACATGGTAGAGAATTAGAAGTAAATGAAGACTGTGCTTTTGTTTCTCAACCACCAAGACCCGAATAATCACACAAAAACTATATTAATTACAAAACTGGCCAAAAGCCTAGGCATAGTCCTAGCCAGCTCTTACATCTTAAATTAACCAATTTCTATTATTTTTTTTTATTTACCATGAGGCTCATGGCTTGTTACCTCATATCATTGTTCTTGGGTGGCTATGTGGTGTCTCCCTGACTCTGCTTTATTTCTCCCTGCATTCAGTTTTATCTATATTCTGCCCTGCCATAGGCCAAAGAAGCTTATTTATTAAACAATGTTTGAGACTATCAAAAAACAAATTCAATCATACAAAAGAGAAAGAAAAAAGAAAATTAAAGTAGATAGCTCCTAAGGAATGGCAACCAAGATTGAGTTCTAGTCTCTATATGCACCAACACATACACCTACATGTATGAGAACTATAACATGAGGGGCCGGCTTGTTGGGGTTTCTGTCCCGCCCAGTGCCCCACAGCCGGCAAGCCCAAAGAAAATCACACACAAGACTCCATAAGATTATAAACTGATTGGCCCATTAGGTCAGGCTACTTATTAGCTCTTATAACTTATGTTACCCCATTATCCTTATCTACCTTAGCCACATGGCTCAATACCTTTCTCAGCTGGGCAAGTTACATGCTGCCTCTTCGGTGGTCTGCACAGGAATGCAGGGATCTTCCTGCTTCCCAGAATACTCCCAGTCTCTTTGCTCCACCTCTACTTTCTGTCTGGCTTTCCTGCCTATACTGCCTGCCTGGCCAATCAGCGTTTTATTAAAATATGATTGACAGAATACAGACAATTCTCCCACACCAAGAACATGCCCACATATGCACACACATACACATGGTTTTTTTTTTTATAGGAAAAGAAAACATGACAGAATGAAACTTTTCTCAACTTTGAAAAGAGAGAAGCTTGTCTATTTGGAAAAATGTGACTGGGCTGAGTGAAATAAGCCAGTCACAGAAAGACAAATGCTATGTGATTAGTTACATGTGAAATATTTAAAAAATATATAAATAAAAACAGAGTCTTAACTGCAGAGCTAGACTAGTATTCACCAGGACTTGAGGTGTGCAGAGAGCCGTAGGTCAAATCACCCAAGGGGGTAAGTCACATCTAAGGGACAAGTTCTAGAGAGTCAGCGTGCAGGTTGGTGACATGAGTTAAGGAGACTGTACCACATATCTGAAATGACGTTAGGGGCTCTTATAGGTCCTCAGGCATACATGCAAAGAACTAAACAACGGGACTATATGGGTGTGTCAGATAGCTTGACTGCAGATTTCATCCAGAGTCCACATACATACACAGATCCCAGTCCTCCGCATCCTGAAAATACATGCAAATTTTAATTTGACAATGATGCCACAATAAGCCAAACAAAAAGGACAGCAAAATTGTTTAAGAGAAAAATTTCTAGTCAATAGAATGTTCCAATGATATATGTGAACAATTAACAATTTTGTTCATAGTTTCAAAGCATAGCTGGACAAACATTTTCATTGCTGGGCAGAGGTCCATCTGTCGCACACTCTCCTCTTGCACACCTCAGAGTCTGCAAATCTCAGCATTGGCCTTTCCGTCTCTCCCAAGTTTTACTGTATTTTCTTCTTTCTCTGGTAGAGTTTCCATAAATTTAATCCTAGTTATCTGGATTTTTATCACATGTAAATATATATCCATGTATAAATGATGTCTTCTTCCTCCAGTTTGGCCAGTGAACCGTCATTCTGAGTATCTAATGTGCACTCTTTTGTCTCCAAGGAGTTATTGATTTGGTTGTGGCTGGACCTCTCCCAATGCCAGTCAGATTGAAAAATGCTATTTTTATTCAGATTAAAGAATTTGGGATTCAACAAGTCAATAGCATATGGAGGATGTCAGGTCCATTCCTACCCATCATGGTGTTTCCAGAGACCCTGGGGTATGGGCTAAACTCATATGGATTATTCAAGTCTGACTGTGCAGCTCTCCATCTTAATTTCACTTTGCGTTAATAGCCATGTCGACGGTTTGGAGCAGAAAGTCAATTGAACTACAAAGGCTGCACTGCATCATTGATTTCCAGAAGCAGCCATAGTGCTTTGCAAGAAATAAAATATTGATTAAAACAAACTAAAGCGATTTTCTCTGCTTTCTTCATTTAGAACTGTTTTATTTAACATTTGACTTCATTAGTTAGAGTTAAGCAAAAATTATGAGAATATTTGAGACTAATTATTAGAGACTCATTCGATAGCTGTGTGTAAGAACCTATGAGACTTAAATTATTGTTTCAGAAATTTTTTTCCCTAAATACTCAGCATTTTACTGGTAGCATGGACAGAAATCATTCCACTATTGATATTAATTTGGCTCTGAGTCTTGGCGGAGGAGAGTGGGGTTGTGTTAAGGTTACATTGAAAATAATTTATTAAAAACCGTCACATGGAATCATTTACAAACGACAATTTTCTTGGCAGTTTCAGAATGTAAGAAACTGGTCATTTACACCGTTCCCATAACAGACTCGCAGCTAGAAAACACACAGCCTTAATGCTAAATGGAAACACTGAAAATAAGAAGGCATTAGCAAAATAATTCCAAGTATTTCAGAGAAGTTGAACCAGGATAAAGCACCCAAGTCACTTCAGAAATGATGGTTTCCTCTTGGCCCAATTAGGGAACCTGAATGTGTTACGTCGTGGTTTTTGGCACTCTAATTGCACATAAAACCCCCTTCCAAATCATAACACGCAGTTTCTGTTTCTGCTGCAAACAAAAGGTGAATTATTAAAAATGGAGTGAAGTCTTGCACGGCACTGGCGGCCAGCTTAGAGGGCAATAATTTAGCTTTTGCCCCTTGAAACTGAAGTTTACCTCTGCTCGTTTTAACTCCACCTACCAGCAGCAGGCAATGGTATTTTTATTGTATTTTTGTTTTAATGAGAGCAGCGAGATTTCATTACTCCACATCTAAACAGAATCTCTCTCCGCATCTGGTCTTTGACTGGGCACCCACAGGAAGATTACTAGAGGACTTCAGAGCACCGTGATGCCCCAAAGACAAGTTGAACAGAAGCCCCTGAGGTCGAGGCTATTGAACCCTAAAATTTCTTACCCATATCAGAGGAGAAACTTACTGCTCAAAATCCAAAACAAAACAAAACAAACAAAAAAGCAAGAAAAGAAATCTACTATCTCTAGAAATTACTTGCTCTTTATTCTAAATTTGCTTCTCAATGAAGACAATCTTTGTGTCTCTTTTGTTGTTATTTCCTCTTAAGTTACAAAGGGGGACAGATAAATTTACATTGTGGTGTTATTGGAAAGAAATTATTGCTTATCTTTACTTAGGGCAGGAAAAGGCATAGCAGCAGAACAAATTTATGGTGGTGTGTTTCAAACACTCTTCCCCAGTGGCTGTCCTGGAGGTGTGAAGACTGATGATGGTCAGCTTATCAAAGAACCTAGGGTTCAAGGCTACAAAGCTGATACTATAACCTGAACTGAACTGAAAGGTTTTACCCTGACCCCAACTCTGCTGTGCAACCACATACAAAACAACCCCAGATGTAAACAGTAAATATACCTGCATATATTACCATTTAATATGCAATTTTGTTTGAAAATAACAAAGATGAATGAGTTTTTTCTAGCTGAGATCACTGGGATTCACTACAGTACAATTCCTCATCTGGTCTCACTCACATACTTAGGGTCACTTCAAATTCTGCAGCTGAGGTTGACCTTGAACTCCCGATTCTCCTGTCTCCACCTCCCTATTGCTGAGTCACATTCATCTACCTCCATGTCCAACTTTTATGGTGCGGAGGATGCAATCAAGAACTTCCTACAATTGCTAGGCCAACATTCTGCCTACTGAGCTACATAGCTAGCCCCTCAGTTGTTTATAAGAGCCAGGGTCTAGATTGTGGAACCTGGGCAGGCACATGTAGCCTCTTAGAAAGACCTCTACACTTGGTTTAGCTGTCTATTCCCCTGTCTCAAAGTTCTTAAGGAATTTTGAGCAAGAGAATTTCGTTTTCATTTTGCAAAAGCTGAGTAATTGTCTGTGAGCTGGAGTTTAACTTTTCCCTTCTCGCCCTCCTGCTGAGCTGCAAGACTCTTGTCTGGGTTATGGAGCTTAGCCTATTTTACCTTTTTGTGCACTCTTTAGGCTCCATTTTCACGGTGTTTAGATTACTGCAGACATGAACTTCCTGTGTCTCAGCGCTGGCCATGAATCAGGCTGGGAGCAGGGACCACGAGGCCCACAGGGGAGCTGCCTGCTTCCAGGTTTAAAATAACAAGCTCTTGACAGCTTCGTTTACATAACTGCAGAGCAGTGGCTCTATTCTACAGTACATCTACATATGACATAATGACTGGAGATTTCATTTATTTAGATTTTTTCCTTGCAATGTAATTTCCAATAAATAAGTCTCCCTCATGCAGGAAAATGTGGTATTTCATAACACTCACATTTCCCTCCCTGAGCATTCTCACTTACCACAACCTCCAGGCAAGGCTTATGGGAGCTAACAGAGGACTCACCAAGTTTACTAGACAAGGGTCAGGTTTTTATGTATTTATTTTGCCCAGACAAAGTCTTATGTACTCCAGGCTGACCTTGAACTTGCTATGGATTGGTTGAGGATGAACTTCAACTTCTGTTGCTCCTGTCTCTGCTTCCCAATGCTGGCATTACAGGCATGTACCTGGTTTATGTGGTGCTGGCGAATGAACTCATAGCTTTGTGCGTGAAGTGCAAGAGATCTGCCAAGCTATCCACGTGGCTAGCCTGTGTTAGTTTCTTATTAATCTTTTCTCTGTTTTGTCTCTTAAGGCCGCAAAAACAATGAGTAAGATTTAATTAGGAGATTCACACCTCTTAGTTGCTTTTGAAATTTTAGGATTCAGCTAGGCAGTGGTGGTGCATGCCTTTAATCCCAGAACTCGGGAGGCAGAGGCCAACGAATTTCTGTGAGTTCAAGGCTTCAAGGCCAACCTGCTCTACAGAATGAGTTCCAGGACTATAGCTACTGAGAAACCATGTCTCAAAAAGAAAAAACAAACAAACAAACAAACAAAAAACAAACAAAAAAAAATCAGGATTCAGTTGAAATGTGAAAACAAAAAGAAAGGAAGGCGAAAGAAGGGGAAGGATACCATTTCCTTATCAGTGGTTGATATTTGTATGAGGAGGATATTGAAGACCACTCACAATGGACAAAATTGTGCCAAAGTAAACACTCTCCCTGCCTTGAGGTGCCTGCTGCCCAGGTCTGGGTCAAGAGTGCAGGGAAGGGAAGGAAGAGGTCTGTGGAGAGGAGAGTTGCCCTGCAGTGCAAGTGCCAAGTCACATACCTCAGACAGTGACTTTGCATGAAAGTATTGACAGAAATTTCCAGAAACATTGAAAGGCAACTATTACACTCAAAAGCTAAGGGCTGGTGAGTGTGAGAAGCTGAAACGTGAAGGAGGCTCATGTAGACAGTTGACATTTAAGTCACCTGTGGAAGAAGTGGAGCGTAACAGTGAAGACCTTCAGGGGAAGCTGTGAAGGAGACCTGAGTGATACTGATTACCGCTCCACACAGGGTGAGTCCACACAGGCAAAACAAGGGAAAGGAAAGAATGGCTCTTTTCCCTGGAGGACTCTGAGGAAATCTACCTTCTTCTCAAATCCCAAACTTGGGCTTCTAAGTAATGATAGCCACAGCCAGCAGAATGAACCTTGACCTTTTGTCTGTATAGCTGTAGCTGAAGGTACATGATGGTCAGGCTCACCAGGAGTGGGAAGGAAAATAAAGATGTGTTCAGAAAGATTAATCTTTATGGGACCCTGTGATAGTTTAAACGACAATGGAGACCATAAGTTTACATATTTGGTCTCTGGCTGGTGGAACTACTTGAGAAAGATTAGGAGGTTTGACTTTGTTAGAGGAGATTTATCACTGGGGTCAGATTTTGAGATTTCAAAAGACTAATGGGATTCCTAGTACATGCTTTCTCTGTCTCTGTCTCTCTGTGTGTCTTTCATCTCCATCAATCATCTCTATCATCTCTATGTATCTCTATCAACTCATCTCTCTCTGTATCATCTCTATCTCTATCATCTCCCTCCCTCCCTCCTCTCTCTTCCCCTCTCCCTCCTCTGCCTCATAGTTGTTAAGTAATATGTGAACACTCAGCTGTTTCTCTGTTCTGCCATCATGGATTCTCATGCCCTAAAACTATAAGCCAAATTAAAACCTTTCTTTTATAACTTGCTTTGGTTTTTGGAGAAATGTGAGATTTTGAACAAGGAAGGTGACTGAATGCTGTAATCAGAGCTTAATGGTCCATCCTAGTAGGAACTCGGAAAATAATAGCACTGAGAGCTACGTGAACTGTGGAGGATCCAGTTTGAGATGTTTAAGAGGGAAACAGCATCAGCATCTGAGTTGGAGATAATTCTTATGATGGCTGGGCAAAGAACATGGCTGCTTTCTGCTTTTGTTCTGAGAAATGGCCTGATGCTAAATTAAAAGTAATGGACTAATTTTATTTGTGGATAAAAAGTCAAGACAGCCTAATATTGACTCTGTTCTGTTGTTATTAGTAATCATTTTTATGTAGGTCTGCAATAAAAAAGAAAATGATGACAAAAATTACAAAACACATAATTTGAAGGTGGAAAAAAGTGCACCACAAATTGTAATTTTGGAGCCAAGGCTTGTGCTGAAAAAGTTGAAAAGAAAAGACAGCCTGACCCAAAATGGAATAAATTGGGATGACCTCAGGGCAAGACCCTACCCAGTTCAGCTTACAAATAGTGGAAAGAAAAGGTCTAAGGAATTTTATGCTCCTAAAAAACCAACAAATCAAAGTTGCCACAAATGTGATTTAAGGGTGCTGGGGTGCACCCCGAGCTTGGAAGTGCCACCCATGTGATGCTGCTTTAGAGTTCTGAAGGATACTTTAGAAAAGGGGTTGGTGGAATCTTCCTGCACAATTAAGGGGAGCTGCTGAGTCCAGGCATGCGGCAGGGAACTTCCTATGTGGAGATCCTGAGAGGCAATTGCATGAAGCTTTGAAAGTGAAGTCTGGATTACATAGGAGATCCCAAGATGTTAAGAGGTGCCAGAGTTATGAGATACCTGCAGAGGGGAACTGAACACAGAGAGTAGAAACAGTCAAGACAGAGAAATGTGGTGCCATCAGAAACGCTGGAGGAGCAGAAGTTTCTAAGCTACAAGATTTGGAGTTTGCTCTGCTGGGTTTTGTATTTTGGTCTAGTATCTCTTGCAATTATCAGATTCATCCCTTTTGGAATAGTAATGGGCATTCTGTGGGATTCCATGCCAGAAGTATGTAATTTGTTTTTTATTTTGATTGTAGAAAGGGGTTACAATTAAGAGATGGCCTTGAGTCATGAAGAGACTTTGCACTTTTAAACCATGTTGAAACTGTGAAAGACTGTGTCAGTGTTTGAAGTTGTGCTGAAAACATTTTTGCGTTATAATATAGCCACAGGCGCATTGGGCTAGGGAGTGGAATGTGGTGGTTTGGATAAGAACTCACCCCTATCAGTCTAGATCATATATTTGAAAAGGTGGTCCACAGTTTGAATTGTTTGGGAAGGACTGGGAGGTTTGGCTTTGTTGGAGGAGGTGTGTCACTAGGGATGGGTTTTGAAGTTTCAAAAGACTCCTGTGGTTCCTAGAACTCTTTCTTTGCCATGGTTGTGAGTCAAAATGTGAGTTCTTCACTGTTCTCTGCCATCGTAGACAATAGTAACTTAAGCACTTCCTTTTATAAGTTGCCTTGGTCATGGTGTTTTACCCAAGAAATATATAAGTAACTAAGACTTTCCTTTCATGTGTACCTCATTTCTTTGGAAATTATAACAATCAATGTCAAATTGCTCGCTTACTTTCTCTCACCATCCTTTATTTTCTGTTTCCCCTCTGGCTGTCAATCTCTTTTTATTTTGGTAGGCTCTCTTGTAACCAAGGGTGGCCTCAAACTTGCTATATAGCCAAGGATATCCTTGGACTTCTCATTCTCTCACCTCTACCTCTCAAAACTTAGTTTACAGAGTCCTGGGGATCATATACACAACCTTGTTCTTGCAAGGTAAGCTCTACCAACTCAGCTACGTTCACAGCCCCACAAAATTTCTTGAGATGATGTGAAAAAATATAGTTCTCAAATGATGGAAATGAACAAGGAAATATTTGTGGATGGATATTTGTCCCTTAGAGAAAATGGAAAATTAGCAACAAGAACCATGTGCTAAGCTCCAAGCACTGGGGGCTTGGCAGTTCCAGGTGAACTCTTAGAGATTCCTGTTTTCAGTGAGAACCAATCTGTCTTAGTTAAGGTTTCTATTGCTGTGAAGAGACACCATGACCATAGAAACTCTTGTACAGGAAAACATTTAATAAGTGGCTTATAGTTTCAGAGGTTTGTTCCATTATCATCACGGTGGAACTTGATGGAAGACAGAGGTGATGCTGCAGAAGGAGTCTAGAGTTCTACATATTCATCCACAGGCAACAGGAAGTGAACTGAGACACTTGGCATGGCTTGAGCATAAATGGGGTTCTCAAAGCCCTCCATCAGAGTGACACACTTCCTTCAACAAGGTCACACTTACTCCAACAAAGCCACACCTCCTAATAGTGTCACTCCCTATGAGCTTATGGGTACCAATTAAATTCAAACTGCCACACAGTCTCTGCTCCTTCTGGGTTCAAAGTAGGGCTGGTCCAACTCTGGGCTCTCTAACCAATGAAAAGTAACCATATTATCTTCTCAAATTTTTTTTACCAGATTTGTATCTTTTTAAAGTTCTAAATTTCCTCTCTTTTGGTCTCTCTTTTGCACAGTGTGACACCAGCACATGTAGATTCTGAGGAAGAACAAAAGATTCCAGTGAACTCAAGGAGCAGAAATAAATTTCCATGAATATCATCAAATAAGGTTGGTATGTGATGTTTTTATATATTTGCAAGAATTTCATAATAAACTTTATTAAAATATTTTGATGAGGGTACCACATTATTCAGTGAGCAAAGCATGGTCTCTTCAGCAAATGGCACTGTAAAAAAAATAGATGTCTGAATTCAGAATAAAGATGGGTTCTCTCCTTCCTCCATATCCTAAATGGATCTAATATCCATCCGAACATAAATACCAGAGCTACAAAACCTATAAAACATCTAGGAAAAAGTAGTTTGACATTGCACTTGGCAATAATTTTTTAAATATGACACCCAAAGCACCAAAATCAGAAACCAAAACAAAACTGAACTTTACAAACATCAATAGTTTTTCACATCAAAGCAAAGATGAAAAAAATGAAGGAAATCTGCAGAATTTGAATATTTGTAAATTATAAATTCGATAAAGCACTTTTATCCAGGATATAAAAAGAACCCATATGACTCAACAACAAAATAAAGATCCCAGTTAAAAATCAGCCAAAGGGATTGAATAGATATTTCCACAAAGACTTTCAAATAGCCAATCTGAACACACAAAGAATTATTCGTAGTCATAGAGAAACACAGCACAAAATCATAGTGAGGTATCACCTAACATCCACAAAGATGGTTATTATCTTAAAAATTAGAAATAAAAAAGCGTTGGTTAGGGTATTGGAGATGCAAATGGGGCCCAGCGGATTTACAGGCCTGTATGGCTGCTCTCCTTAGAGTTAAGCAGATGGTCACTGATGTACCCAGCAATTTCACTTACAGGTCTGCATCACAGATAACTGAAAGGAACAATTAAAACATACTTTTCTACCAATGTCTAAAGCAGCTTATTCTTGATAGCTAAGAGTAATGAATAACACAAATGCCCATTCATAGATGAAACTAAATTTTTATGTGTGCAATAGGACAGTATCAGCCCCCAAGTCCTTGAAATTATGACTCATATTATATCTGAATTTTGAAGATACCATGCTACATGAAATTAGTCACACACAGAAGGATAAATATTGCATCATCGGTCTTGTGTAAGGCTTCTAGAATAGACAATTTCCTCAAGATAAAAATAGTATGATGGTCATCAAAAGTGAGAAAAGAGAAGGGAATGGCAAATTGTTCAGTTCAGTTCAAGATGACAGAGAGTTTCCTTGGGTGACCAGTGGTGATGGGTGCACAAGTCTATGACTGTCCTCAGTGTGAAAGGATTTGTAGTTAAAGATGAACAATGTCAAAGGTTGACAAGTGAAAGAAAAAAAAAGGAAGGTTCACATACGTACTTCCTTTGTCTTGCTCCAGCAAATAATGCTGTATGGCCACTTTCCTGGCTAATTGCAAATCAGGGCTGCATATTGACCCAGAGACTTTGCCACCTGCAGGAATAATATTGACTTCATTGACTGACTTGCCAGTCAATAACCTACATTAAAAATAAAGTGAGTCACGTTAAATAATTAATTTGTACATTTAAATGAAATCTGCAGTTTCTAACTAGAGTTTTAGGACCCATTAAGTTTAAATATCTTCTAAAATGTTACAGTTAATGTCTAATAGCTCTTGCCACAAATAGATCTGAACAATAAGTCCTTCAACAAGGACTTACCATCAGATGGTAAGAAGAACTGCTACATGAAGCAATGTGGTAGTATGAGTGTATGTGTCATTTCTTCCAACCAGACTAGCATTCCCAGGGGAAGGTAGATACTCTGTGGATCATTCCCAAGTTCAGCTTAGGAAGCAGTCCTCATGTATCTCACCACCAGCAACAAAATGATTATTCATCTTGGGATACTATGGACAAATTATGCAAGTAAAAAAGATAAATGAACAACCACCCCCAAATGCTTGTTTTCCTGGAAAGACACCATTGCAGACTCACTGAAACAACGGATCAGAGGGTGCTTGGAGATAGATAGGTTGGTTTGAACCAGAGGAGCTGAGAAATGGTTTTCTTGAGAGCTATAAAACCCAGACAAGTCCCAAAGGATACACAAGAATAGTCAGACAACTGGGGGGAATGACATCAAACCACAGATGCATTCAGCCAGCCCGTAACCAGGACCTGACCTTGCCTCTTGGGGCTTCCTTCTGTCACGCTCAGCCTCATAAAAACATTTTCTGAAAAATACTGAAGGGACATGACTGTTGAGAGCATAGTTCATATAATAGGTGTTGCAGGAAAAGTAACTTAAAACATGAGTAGAGCTAAGGCACACTCTTAGGTGGCCACAGTATTTCTAAGAGAGTAGAAGTATACATAGATGTGCAAGTCACACAGTGGTTTGAAAGAAGATACTTGCTTTGAAAGCAAATAGAAACAAACCAATGAAGGTAGCTCTGATATGAGCAGAACAGGACCTCAAACAAGTGTACTCAATGTACTCCCTGCAGAAAATGGAGTGTGACTAATTTTTACCTATTTATTCCATAAATAGTAGATGAGTCCTGTGCTAATCCTGAGGTCAGACTGTGAGACACACTCCGGCTTCTAACCATGCTGTGAGGGAATGATGACAGATTTTCTCCTGGTAGACACAGTGCTGAACACTTAACATTTAAACATTTGCATATCTACACACACACACACACAAACACATACACACACGAACACGCACACACACATACACACGTACACGCATGCACACGGGCTAGGGACTGGAGACAGGAGACAGAGAACAGTATTGCTGAATCTGTTTTAGGATTAACACACTGTTTAAAGTGTGTTTTAGGAAACTTCTCTAGGAAGGTGACGTATGAGCTACACTATGAATATGCTCTGGTAAGAAAGGCGGCACATTACATATGGAGAGTAAGCAGATCTTAGAAGCCAGAGCACCTTGTGCCTTCACTATGATGAGGAAGAAGATGCTGGCTACAAAAGCTGCATTTTTTTTTTACAATAATTCCTGGTAGCAGGAATAGTTCAAATCATTTCATACGAATTATCTTTGTAAATCCTCACACACAGCCTTTGTGAAGTACATAAGTGTGCATGTATGTGTTTTCTATTGCTGTGTACCCCCAAAACTCAGTGGTTTAAAACAATGCCATTAGTTTAGCTCATGATACTATGTGGGTTAGTAATTCAATCTGGATATGTCCCTGGCTCGTCCGGGCTCCCTGAGGAGTCTGTGGTCAGCTGCTGGCCAGGGGTTGACGGTCCACAATGGCCTCAGCTGCTCTGGCTCCACGTGGTGTCCCAGCCGCAGCATTCCAGGATAAATGTCTTCAGTGGACAGTTTTCTAGGAGGGGGAGTCACACAAGATACTTGCAGCCTGGGTTGGGAATCCACACACAACCATTTACGGAACTTTTCTGGTTATAGGACAGCTGAGATTCACGGGAGCAGAGATAGTGTGTCATGTAGTAACAGAGCTTAGTCAGAGAATGAGTACTGTGCTCAGTTTTACAGTTTTTGGTAGTACTGCTTTCAGCTTTACAGGTGAGAAGCTGAGATTTGGCCTGATAGAGAATATAACAAGTGAGAAGTGGTCTCTGCTTCAAGTCGTGTGTCAGCAAAGCTTTCCTTGTCTTGGTCAGCCTTTTGTCCACTTGATACAACCCAGAGATATCTGGGAAGGGAAGCACCGGTTGAGAACATGCCTACATCAGACTGTCTGTAGGCAAGTCGATAATGCATTTTCTTGTTTAAGCATTGATGTGGGAGGGTGCAACTCAGTCTGGGCAGTGCTACCCCTGGGTAAGGTGGTCCTGAGTTATATAAGAAAGTAGGGTGAGCAAGTATGACGAACGAGCTAGTGCTCCTCGATGGTCTCTGCTTCAGTTCTTGCAAGGTGAAATAAACCCTTTCCACCCCAAGTTGTTTTGTTCATGGTGCTTATCACAGCAGCAGAAAGAAAACTACAACATTCATCTTTGTATAAATACTGCTACATTCAGGTGAAATCATCTGAGATTTTTGCCGTGAAATAACACACGACCCACCCTTATAGTTTCTGTAATGATAAGTTTTGAAGTTCTCATTTGTAATGCATTATCAATTGCCTAGTTATCAATTGTCTAATCAAAAGGACAAAATTTTATCTCATACATAGAGTCACAGGACTTAAGTCAGACACCATACACATGATGCTCCGAAGTCCCATGGGTGTATGCAATTTTTGGTACTGACAAAGTTAGAAATCTTATTGATTGTAAATTTTACCTAAAATGAAAAGAGAACTGCAAAATCATGTTAAAATTCAATGCTATGCATAATGATGTGCTTGGGAGAAGTACACTGCATTTGTAAGAAACTTTGAAATCAATTGTAAGATCAACATGGGGTAACAGGTAGACAAGGGTTTGGTAAGTAGGTATATGATAACCTAAGAAATATGTATGAGAGAATCTAGATTGATACCACATTTCACACTGCCCCAGCCTTTGTAGATGTGAGAATTTTCATATTTAAACTTGGAGAGCAAGAATTAGACTCATGTTTTAAACTAAGGTTTAGAAAGTAAGTTCTCATTTTACAGTTGTGGAATCTAGAGAGACACTCAGAACATTCTCTTCCTCACCCCCATCTCATCCCCATTGTTATCTGGCAGAGACATTGAATTGTAATCTGTAGATGGTGAGATAAAGCACAGTGGAGTTTAATAAACAGGAGGACCCACGGAACCTCCCACAATGCCCAGCAGCTGCACTTCTGCACACTTTCTAGGTAGATATTTCTTTTTTTCCTTTTCACTTTTTAAATTGCTCAGCATGGTGGCTCATGTCTTTAATCTCAGCACTCAGCAAATCTCTTTTTAAGTTCAAGGCCAGCCTGGTCTACAGAGCAAGTTCCAGGACAGACAGGGCTCCACAGAGAAACCTGATATTTCTACAGCTTCAGTCCGCAGTAACCAGGCTCAGATTCCTTGAGTGCCACATTAATGCTATGAAGAATAACATGTTTCAGGGAAGTATACTATGTTTGTAGCGAACTTTGAAATAATTTGTTACAACACAGGGTGATAAGTGGGAAGGGTTTATAACTAATTCCTTCCAAACTCTAGTGACTCTATTTGCCAAATGGACCTACATATCTATTGAACACTCAGGTCTTTTTTATGAGTGTATGTGTGGTGTGTGTGTGTGGTGGGTGTATGGTATGTGTAGTTTGTGTGTGCTATTTGTGGTGTGTGTGTGGTGTGTATGTCTGTGTGTGATCGTGTGGTGTGTGGTGTATGTGCTATGTGTGAGGTGTGTGTATGTGGTGTGTGTCTGCATGTGGTGTGTGGTGTATGTGGTGTATGTATGTGGTGGTGGTGGGGATGTGTGTGTGTGTGAAGTGTGTATGTGTGTGTGTGGTGTATGTAGTGTGTGTATATGGTGGTGGTGGTGGTGGTGTGTGTATCTGTATACAAATGTGCCATAGCATGCTTGTGGAGACCAAAAGACAGCTAATGAATGTTCCTTCTCTCCTTCCAACACATAAGGCCTAGGAATCAAACTCAGTTTGTTAAGCTTGGTGCCTGATGAGCCCTCTCACCAGCCCTTAATTTTGTCTTAAGTTCACATAGTTTTTCTTGAGAACATTCTGAAAGACACAGCATCTCTTTGTGGAAATTATATGTCCTATTTAGGGTTTCTATGAGGAACACTGTGACCAAAAGCAAGTTGGAGAAGAAAGGGTTTGTTTGGCTTACACTCCCACACCCACAGTCTATCACTTAAGGAAGTCAGGACAGGAAATATTGTGGATACCGTGAAGAGATGCTGCTTACTGGCTTGCTTATTTCAGCTTGCTCACCCTGCTTTCTTACTGAACCCAGGACCACTAGTACAGAGGTGCCACCACTTACAATGGGTCAAGCTCCCCCCATCAATCACTAAATAAGAAAGTTCCCTATAGGCCTGCCCACAGTCCCATCTTATGGAGACATTTTCTTAATTGAGGTTTCCTCCTCTTAGGTAACTTTAGTTTGTGTTAACCTGACATAAAACCATCTAGCACATCCTACTCAGAGCTAGCATTTTAGAGGAAGCAGGCTGTCTTCTATCAGAAAAAATATTTTTGAGTGCGTTCTACTATTCAAATGTGTTTTTAATCTGGATAAATTTGTAAGATTATTTAAAAACTCTAAAAGTTCTGGTCAAGTGACTGTCCATATTCATCAAAATGGAACAAAGGAAAGAAAAACGTGTAATTAAGTAGAACATTTGAAACAACTCTGCCTTACAGTAGAATAGGCAAGCTACCTAAATCATAATGATTTTAAGTATGAAATAGCACATTAATGTAATTCTGTATACAAACCTATCACTTGGATTGGCTGACAGCATATAGTATTTATTTAAGGAAAATAAAGCTAAATGTTAGCTCAGTCATTTTTCTATGTCTTAATTCTGTATTATTTATTCTAACAAGGGCTCATCTGAATAAAAATAAAAAAAATTGTGTGCATGGAGAAAACTCAGAGCAAAGATAAAGCAAGGTGAGTTAAGTAGCTAAAACCCTTCATCAGAGTGACTACACACAAGGAGGAAGCTGAAGAAGGACTCTGCAAAATCCATCAATACTGAGAAAAGCTACACATACCTCAGAGTCAGCACCTCAGACCTGTGTCTCCCCTGGTGATGCTTCTCCAGGGTTTGCTCAGTGATGTCAAGGCAGCTTCCCTGAACTTCCTGGAAGTTTTACAAAGCAATTCGCTAGAGACACAAACACCATCTGGGGACTCAGCCAACGACATTCTTCTGTGGTGACTGACTCTGGCTTTGCTTTCTATTTTTCTTGATTGGAGTTATACACTGTTAGTGATTTGCAGTTAAGAAGACAAGCAAAATATGATGGTTTAATGAAAAGCCACAAGTAGGAAAGTCAGTGTGTGTGTGTGTGTGTGTGTGTGTGTGTGTGTCTGTTGTGTGTTTGTGTCTACTAGCACTTGCTTGTGTGAGTCTATTCAGATGCTGGAGGTCCCAATGGATGTTTTCCTTTATCACCCTATACCTATTTTGAAACATTGACCTCTCTCTCTCCCTCCCTCCCAGGAACTTGGAGCTCCTGGAGCCTGGACAGATTGGCTAGTCCAGGCTGCCACTGAACTCCAGGGATCCTTTGTTCTTCACCTCCCCAATGCTAGAATTATAGGCACAAGCCATATAGCTCCTGGCTTTATGGGGGATGCTGGGATTGAACTCAGGTCATGCTCTGACATGCAGGCGCTTGAATGACTGAGACATCTCTCCAGCCCCAGTCATCATATTTAACTCACAGTGAAGAGATGACCAGGATTTTCCACTCGAGGTAACCTTTTAAATTAGCTTTGCTGTTTAATAAATTTCTCCAATTAGATATCTTATTGGTGTTTACCATGAATGCTTAATTATATGAGTGCCTGAGCAAACTGTAGCCCATACCGTTCAGGAAGAAAATATGATTCCCAAATTGAGAGGATAAAAGGCAAACGAGGACCCCTGGTCTTACTTTTCCCCAAAATTCAGTTCTTTTTAATGATGAGCATTTGTTCACAGGTTTCTTTTTGTGTCCTCCAACTCTGTTCTCCAGACCTGCTCAGTGTGACCACCAAACCTGCACCTCAGACAAAATCTTATTCTGGGTTATTCCATGGTGTCTGATCCTGCCGACTTCTAGCTGGCTGAGAAAGCACAGCCTCTGGGGGAGAATTTTTTTTTCAGGGTGGGGGGAGTCTAGGGGGGAATGTATGCCCTTCATGACAAGCCATTCTAGGTTGGGTGTCCCTGAAACTTTGTGGGGGTGGTGTCCCTTTAAACATAAGGAAAGGGCAAACCCTGCTGTTATCCTTGACCCTCTGACAAAATAGTCAGTCCTGTTTGTAAAAGAGCCAAGTAATTAAAAGTCTCCCAGGGTTGTGGTGAAATAGGGCAGGTAGAAGCCGCTCCTGGAGACCCGCTCTTTTACCGCCTGCTCTTTTGTGTTTTCTCTCTATTTTGTTTTCTTCTTTATTCCAATTTTCCAGGGCAGAGTTCCCCTCCTGCTCTGCCATTCTGCTGGTTGGTGAGCGGGAGGATCAGAGCCCCTAGGAAGCTCCCCCAGCTTCATGGCCTTCTTGAGCCTCAGCTTCCAACCCAGAGTCCCCCCCCCCACACACACACACAAACCCCTAAGCAGATTGCCTCCTTTAACTCCAGACTGATAGTCATATGGGGGTGGACAGAAATAGATTCTGCTACAAAGGGAAGGGAAGGGACAGTTTCCAGCATTCTATTCTTATTTCTATTTCTTCATGACAACACAGAGGGAGACCTAGGTGCTCTCCTTAGCTACCTCCAAGGGTACCCTGCTTCCCATTTACCCTGAAACAACTGGGCAGAGCCTCCAGTCCTGGCTTACCTGTCATTCTCACTTCACCAGTAGATGCAAGACTTTGAAGTTGTCCTAAGTACCTCTGTGGCTGAACTTTAGGGTAACCCCTTGATAAGTTGAGAAATTGTATTTTGTTGTATGTGTGTGTGTGTGTCTGTGTGTCTGTGTCTGTGGAGGCCAAGGGACAATGTTGAGTGCAGTTCCTCAAGTTCTGTACACCAGTTTGCTGTTGTTCTTTGTTTGTTGGCTTTGGTTTTTGATTTGTTCTGTTTGTTTGAGATAGTATGTCACTTGCCATATAGCCTAGACTGGCTGGCCAGTGAGCCCTAGCCCTGTCTCTGCCTTCCAACAAAGCGATTACAAGTGAATGCAGCTATACTTAGCTTTTAAGGAAATTTATTTATTGAGAATTACATACACGTGCTATATACAATGTATTATATTCACGTCCCTGTTCCATGTCTTCATTTCCTTCCTTCCTCCCTCCTCTGTCTCTCCCTCCCTCTTTTCTTCCCTCCCTTCCTTCCTTCATATTGAATTTGTTCTGCCTGTGTGTGTACTGGTGTGATACCATCTGCTAGAGAGCATTAGCAACCTACTAGTGGCCACGCCATATATATGTGTATGTGTATGTATAATATGAGTGCTGGGGGACTCAACTCAGGTCCTCAAGCTGGCACAAAGAACACTGTGTTGACTGAACTATCACTCCAGCCCTTGTTAGTTATTTCTTGAGAAAAAGTCTCACGTAGCCAGGTGAACCTCAAAATATAAGGTCTTCCATGACTGTTGGAACATGGTCCGTGAATAAGCTGTGTGAAGAGATGTCTGATTGCTTGTGAGAGAACTCCAAGAGAACAGGGCAAGAGTCCTGTGATCTCAACCCTCCAAGCACAAACTTGTTCTTGTGCTTTCCTGCCCCCCCCCAGTTGTAGTCAGTAGGAGTGGGTTTATTTCCAGTTATCCTACTAGTCAGAGGATGTTGAGCCACCCGTTGCCCTCATGACGGTGTCCAGCCTGAGCTTGGAGAACTTTGCTCATGTGACCTTGTTTAACCCTCAGAATATAGATTTTCTGATGTCCTGAATAAATGGCTATTGCATGAAACTTCGGTCTACCTAATTTTTAGGCTCCACTCTCCCAGGTGCACATCTCCAGTTGGAGCAGCAATGCTCCCTGCCTCCGCCTCTTAAGTGCTGGGATTAGAGCTGTGCTGCTGCTTGAAATAAGGTGCGGGAGATTGAACCCAGTCTTCCCGCAGGCTAGCTAAGCAGGCTACTGGCTGAGTAGCAGCCCCAGTCTTCCTCTGATTTTAAGACTTCATAGAGTTATACTCTGTAAAGCATTCTCAGCTATGGAGCCACCATTTGAACTGTCCTAAGGAAAGCAGTTCATCACTCTTCACACAGTCCATATATCTCTGAGTAGTACAAGGAAACCAAAGGATACATAAGACTTTGTACCAGACAGGATGGACTTGAATGTGTTATGTGGTCCAGTAAAGCATGAGCTTGGAGACATCTTTTAACATCTCTAAGCCAAAGTTCTGTGCTGTAATTCATACATGCAAAAAAAAATGTATTCTAGGTTGTGAGGATGGAACAGTAGATGATTTAAGGACATGTTTATATCTACTGCCACATCCATGCAGCATTTTGACTCTTCAGTGACCCAGATTGTCTTAGATAGGGTTCCTATTGCTGTGAAAAGACACCATGACAATGGCAACTCACATAAAGGAAAACATTTAATTGAGGTAGTGGCTTACAGTTCAGAGGTTCAGTCCATTATCATCATGGTGGGGAGCATGGCAGCATGCAAGCAAATATGGCACTGGCTACATGTTGTTCAGAAGACAACGAGAAGTAAGCTATCTCACTGGACAAAGTTTGAGTATGTATGAATCCCTAAAGCCTACCTCCACAATAACACACTTTCTTCAACAAGACCACACCTAGTCTAACAAAGCCACACCTCCTAATAATACCATTCCCTTTGTGGGCTATTTTCTTAAAAACTGCCACACAGGTCTTTCCTTTTTTGTCTGCTATTGTAGCGCTCTGTTTGTATATTGCTGTTGAAAGTAGTTTAAAATAACAAATAACAGTGTTCCATTTGCTTAGGCCAACCACAAATGTAAATGCTGATAGATTAGTTAATTAACTCAGTTCCTTCTCACTGTGTTCATCACAAGGCTGGTCCCTCAAGTGCATTGCCTAGCCACAGCACTTCAAGGCTCTACATTTACTTCTTACCAACATCTAGAGGCAGAGAAAGTATTTAATCCACTTTGTGTAACCTACTTATGTTGTAGGGAGAAGGCTGCTTGTTCATCCTGGCCACCTGGCCAGCTTAGCTCCAAAATAACCACACAGATATTGTATTAATTAAATCACAGCTTGGCCCACTAGCTCTAACTTCTTATTTGCTAACTCTTACATATTAATTTAACCCATTTCTATTAATATGTATATCACCATGAGGTCATGGCCTACCAGCAAAGTCTCATCACGTCTATCTCCAGCGGTGGGTCCATGGAGCCTCTCTGACTCTGCCCTTCTTTCTTCCAGCATTCAGTTCTGTCTTCCCTGTCTACCTAAGTTCTACCCTATCAACAGGCCCAAAGCAGTTTCTTTATTAACCAATGAAAGCAACACAAAGACAGAAGGACCTCCTACACCATACTTATGTCTGTATGAAGAAAATTTCCCAAGAAGTCCTTCATTGTGCCTTGGCTGGAATCACATTTCATGCCAACATATGTGTCCATGATGGTGAGAGAAACAGGTCATATAGATAAATCTACCAATAAAAGCCTTGCTAGTATAAAAAAATAGGATTTCCAATTCAACTAGGGATCTGTGTGCTGTCAGGCATGTGCCATAGGTAGATGTAGGCTGTGCTCATGTATATCTGAATTCTTGCCAAGCATGTCACATGAGACCACTGTGTGAATATGTAAATACCACATTCCCTTGTATTTTCCAATGTGGCATTGGCTTTGGGAGAACAAGGGCCTTTCTAATTTTTGTCATTTGGTTTAGTTAGCATCAATTCAAAACATTGTGACCCTAAAGTCACATAGATAGCCTACCATTTTTCATGACCTATGTCATATCTGATACACAATGTAGATGATGACAAATACATAGGGGATAGTGGAATAAATTAGAATTCCTATGGTCAATCCTATACCTACTGCTTATGAAATTCATCATTGCCATTAACAAAGTAAAAGATCTTTGCAAGTATAGTGAGTACACTGCAGTTAACAAACTTCTGAGTCTAAAAAGGGTTATAAAAATCATGCTTTATGGGCTGGGGAGATGGTTCTGTGGGTAGAGCACTTACCATCCAAGCATGAGGACTGAGTTCAGATTCCTAGAACTCACATGAAAAGCAGGGCATGGTGGATACATGCTTGCATTCCCAACAATGGGAGATGGGTAAAGACAGGAGGAAATCCCTGTCCTCAGTCTCATTGGCTAGCCAGCAACTGAAATAATTCAATGAGAGACCCCCATCTCAAAAATAAAGAACCAGAGCAGTGGAAAAAGACATCAAGTCTCTATTGAAGAGTACACGCACATATGTGCACACAGACACACACAGGGACAAATAGACTCACACACATACAAACATACACATGCTCCACCCACACGTACAATTATATTTCAGGATCCTTTTAGATGCTAGTTCAGGTTGTAGGGAACTCCTCTTATCCCTGAACTTGTTTCTGTATCTTTTCCTTTCTCTCAAGAAGATGATTGTGTAAATAAGAAAGGTGTTGCTTTCGCCTATGTCTTCTTCAAGGCTAATTCTAACTTGTTCATTGTTTACAAATAATCTTCACACACTAAGTTAAACCTGTGGAAATGTGCAGGTGGATTTCACAAATGCATGAAGTTGATTAGTGGTGACATAATCAGACATTACCAAACAAGTTGATCACTCTTTTTTGTCATTGGCGTTAGTGTGCAAGTGTAGGTGGCCTTTGGAAGGTAACTCAGTGATCATGTTTCTTTAGAAGATTTCCTCTGGCAATTGGTGAGGGTGTCATTTCTTTGACAAGCAGAATGAGAGGGTAGAGGGATCTGATATGACACCACATACTTCATACAGATCTTTCCATGACCATATACAATGGTCCATCTTCACTGTTGGTTTGATGGGATTAGAATTACCATGAAAACACAGTGAGTGAGTCTGTGAGCATGTTCTCAAAGTGTATTTGGGCAAGAAAGACCCAGCCTGACTGGGGTGACAAAGGAATACATGGAAGGTAGACACACAGAAAAACTGGCACTGGGTGGTTAGTGCGGACTCTGCTGGAATGATGCCAACTAGACAACAACTCAGAAACACAGTGAGTTTATCATGTTCAGCATAAGGAGGCAGTCTCTGTAGGGAACAGTCTCAGGTTTTGATCCTGTGGGAAGAGACTATGGTTGCTAGGTTTTGCACTTCCTGTCAACATCCTCACAAAGACCAGAGGAAGACAATGCCAAGGAGTTTCTATGGGTCTGATGTAGTAAGGAATTGTGGGCAGGTCTGCTTTTCACCTCACCCGGCTCCCGCACGGCTAGCTTAGTCCCAGAAATAACAACACATAAATTGTATTCATTTAAGCACTGCCTGGCCCATTATCTCTAGAGAGTTAGTTACTGACTAACTCTCATATCTTGATATTAGCCCATTTTTAATAATCTGTGTAGCACCACGAGGTGGTGGCTTACCAGAAAAGATTTAGCATGTCTGATCTGGTGGCTGGCTCCATGGCGTCTGCCTCATTGCCCTCTTCCCAGCATTTTGTTCTGTTTACTCCGCCTACCTAATTTTCTGTCCTATCAAAGGGCCAAGGCAGTCTCTTTATTGACCAATGAAAAATAACACAATAGACAGATAACCCTCCAAATGGTGTGGGAGAATTATCTGTATTCTGTCAATCATGTATTTTAATAAAACGCTGATTGGCCAGGCAGAAAGTATAGGCAGGTCAACCAGACAGGAAGTAGAGGCGGGGCAATGAGAATAGGATAAGGCTAGCGAGGAGAAAGCTCCCTCAGCCATTCCTGTGCAGACCACCGAAGAGGCAACATGTAAGCTGTCACATTGAGAAAGCTACTGAGCCCATGTGGCTAACATAGATAAGGATAATGGGGTAATATATGTTATAAGAGTTAACAAGAAGCCTGACCTAATGGGTCAATCAGTTTATAACCTTATGGAGTCTTGTGTATGATTTTCTTTGGGCTTGCCAGTATTGGGGTACTGGGCGGGACAGAAACCCCAACAAGCCACCTGTCATGTTACAGTCTGAGGCCTTAGAGTCCTTGTCAATAATACACATTCACTCAGAACTTCATTCAACTCTTACACATACTTCTTCCACACCCCCTTACAGGAGGTAAGGCACAATACCAAGGGCTAGAGTCTTACATGCATCTGTTTGCCTCTTGATTATAGATCCACCATACCTGCTGCTACTATGCCTTCTCCACCATAGTGAACCATATCCCTTCTTGAACTACCAACTAAAGTAAGCCATTCCTCCTGGAGGTTTTTTTTTTTCTTTTGGTCAGGTATTTGATTATGACAATAAGAAAAGTCACTGATCTAGGTTACTTGGGAGAACAGTAAGGACCATGGGTTGTTCAGTGGAGAGTGAGAGGTTTACATTTTGGCTTCCATGTACATATGTGTGTCTCTATAAACACACATTTGTGTTTGGGGACTGGTATTAGTAACCATGGATATGGAGGTATGAAGAACAAGTGCATTTGTGTATCATTGTAGGGCCAGCATCCTAAAAATCCGAGCTTTCTAAAAACGAGCGGTTCAGGCGACATTAACTGGCACATGTGCCAAGGATGATTTCTGAATATCGTCTTCTGGACAACTTCAGAAGACAAGTCACCAAGTGGCAGATGATGTGACCCACAGTTGCTCATCACTGTGGTGATGAACATACAGAACTAGCGTGTGAGCCCTTCACCACCTGCAAAAGGTTCTCCTCAAACAAAAATGCTGTTTGCCAGCTTTCTGTGACTAGGCCAGTGTTTGAGATGATCAGCTTATAATAACGAAAGATTTATTTTGGCTCACAGTAGAGGCAAGGGTCTATGGCCTGGGGGTATGGAAAGAAGGTGTGGTAGGGCAGAGTCACCCATGATCAAAAGCAAAAGATGAGGTAAGTGCTAAGCTCCCACAATTCCTTTTGTGAGTACTCCATGGCCTAAAATGTCCTTTTAGATCTAGTCTTTTAAAGGTCCTATCAACTCCCAATAGTACCACAAGATGACCATAAGGGCTTTAGGAGATACCCACAGCACAGCAGTGGAGACACAGAAAGAGACCATGAGGTGGGGGTGTTAACTGAGGCCATCATGAAATAGCCTGCCTTGCATATACTCAGGATTTTCTAGGAAATACCCAGATGTTTCTTTATGTGCTCTCCTTTTCTTTCTTCCTTCCTTCTGTCTCTCCTTTTCTTCCTCCTTCCCTCTTTCTTTCTTTCTTTCTTTCTTTCTTTCTTTCTTTCTTCCTTTCTTTCTTTCTTTTCCCTCCCTCCTTCCCTCCCTCTTTCCCTTCTTCCTTCCCTTCTTCTGATTTGTAATTCTCTGACATTAATTTGGTAGAATGTTCAAGTTTGACTGTCCCTTTCCTAGTGGGAAAATGTCCTGTAAAAAACACTTTGTTGAAAATAATCAAACCACATCTCCTTGGAGAAGCTCCCTGGGCAGCCCACATGTCTCTGCATCCATAACTGTCTGTCACATTCTTTGTTATCATCCCCCTAGTTAGCTTTTTTTCTCTTTCTCCTCTCTGGTCATTTTTCTGCTCATTAGCTACCTGAGCTTGGGGTGGGCAAGAAATGAGATGGAGTTTTAAGGCTGTCAAACTGAAGTCTGATTAACAGCCACTTGGCGGTACAACACTCAGAGAGAAGAAAATGAATTCTATATTTGGTAAGAGTAGTAGCTGGAGTTGAGAAATTAGTCTTCAGTCCCTTTTCTTCCCCACACATTAGTGATGTCTGTGACACAGGCTCCCATTTCTGCTGTGGACAAATATGGGCTTAAAGCATCACAGACCCAATCTCTTCCGATCACTCCAGTCCCCCAAGCTATGGATGTGGTATTGCCTCATTCATATGGGTCACAGTGCTCACAAAAAGCAACACAACCCTGTAGCTCATTAATTTAAGGGCAATTTAAACAGATTTATTGTCTAGACTTATCTATTGAAAATGATCATTTCCTTGAAAATGAGACAGGTACTTTTTACTTTGATCTCCAGGGCCAAGCTCAGATGTTGGCTTGGAGCTGATCCTGTTTTGATATTGACTTATTTGAGTGAGTATTTTATGATTTCCAGGGTTAAAGACAAATTGTTTAACAAAATTTCATCATAAGGTATTCCCACATGTAGAAATATTCTTATTTCAGAACTAGGGTGTAACTCAGTTGATAGAATATACAAAGCCCAAAGTCCAGTCTCTAGAACACATCCAGAATCCCAGCCCCCCAGAGTAGGGGCATAGAAATCAGGTGTTCAAGTCCATCCTTTACTAGATGGTTGACTTGAAACAGAGAGAGGGATAGGGGAGAGAAGAGTGTTATTGTGCATATTACATGAGTTAATCACCTTGAGTCTTTGAATCCTCTGTGAGGCAAGCACAGGAAGCAAACTCCTGTTGTACACCCAGGAATAGAAGATTTGTCAGTTTTTGTCATCCCAGAGATTCTCATGTCAACAAACACCAGTCCCAGGCAGAATCTTTCACACAACTTTTCCCTTTGGTCTTGTCTGCTCCTGGGATAAGTGCTGGTGTGTTCTCTCTCTGGCCAGACACACTGCAGGGAAAGATCTTCTGTGCTTTACTTTCTGTCTGTGTGAACAACCAAAGCTGTTTGGGTGGTGCTGGGAGAAGGTGCAGCTCAGGGATGTGCGCTGCTTTGTCAAACCCTTGAGGGAAGGAATACTCTTTCCCTCTGTGCTGGTTGCCGTTATCTGAAAAGAAAAAAGAAAGAAAGAAAGAAAGAAAGAGAGAAAGAAAGAAAGAAAGAAAGAAAGAAAGAAAAAAGAAAGAAGGACATTTCTCTTGGACGGCGCCAAAGTCTCCTGGCTCCCTGTCAAAGCAGCTCTTCCTCTGGATGCTCACTGCACCCGGGAGACCCCGGTTAGCAGTGTTGGCTATCACAGATGTGAGTCGGAAAGCAGCTGCTAGAAAAAGCAGACAGTGAAACTCAAGGGCTTACCGCCCAAACATTTTTTTTTAAAGCATATATCTTTTAGGAATTAAGCAGAGCATTAGAGAATGCAATGTGCTAACTTTTCAGGGCTTGGCAGGGGTGGCCTGACACTGGCTTCCGTTTCTAGAAAAAAAATAAGCAAGATCAGCAGCCCCTATGGCACCTCCCCCAAAGCCTGCCTAGTTCTTGAGAGCATAATGGAAAGAAGAAAAGTGAAAATAAAGTTGCTTAAATACAAGGGTTTCCAGCAGGTCGCAGCTTGGGCTGAGGGCTGCTGCACAAGGGAGGGACAACCCACACTGCCCACAGTGTGTCAAACTGTAAGTCTCAGCCCCTTCTTGGAGCTCCCTGCCAGAGAAACAAGGATGAGAACTACCCCTGAAACCTGGACAGTGTGAGTTTGGGCGTCTGTGGAATGGCTTCACAGACGTTGATGCTCCAGCATTTCAGTGAACTCTGCTTGGATTACAAGCCTGCCTGCAAGCCAAGATTGCTGCTAACAGCTGGAGTGGGAGCCCTCCCTGCCTCCCACCTCCCTCCCTTCTCCCACTGGAGTCCTTCTGAAAGGGGAGTTTAAAATTACTGAATGTCTTCTGGGTAAAGAACTTTTACTTTTCCAGACTGAATTGCCAAAGACCTACGGAAATTAGAGAAAGGGAAGAAAACGTGCGTCTCTGTGTCTGGGAAATAGCTAGCATTTCTCTCATTTGGTGACTATGTGGTTATTAAGCCAGGGTGTCAAATTTTCCGAAGCATTATTTATTTACCTTGGCACTCAGAGACAGAACACTGAGCAGATGACTGAAAATATGGTGTGAGGATAAGGGTAACAGGAGGAAGCAAAGAGAACTGGGTTCCCAGACTCTTCCCAGAGGAGGGAAACAGGAATGGTACCTCATTGCAAAGCATAATTGGGTGCTGCACAGGTGACAAGCTCATGGTCAGTAGCATCTGAGTTCACTTACAGTGAAAGTTAAAATCAAAACATAGCACACTCAAAGCAGAAAATGATTAGGGTGCAATTCTGGAAAAGGGTGTTGAGGGGATTTTGAATATTTTAGTTTTAAGTAAGACATAAAGGAAGAAAATGAGGAAAGTAAGGGAGAGAGAAAATAGAAAAAAAGAAGGAAAGAAAAGTGGGAGAAAGAATGAAGGGATAGGTGGATGGAGAGAAGGGGAAAAGAGATGGAAGGAAGCAGGGGAAGGCAAGAAAAATAGGGACAGAAGGAGGAAGGGGAAAGGGAAGTAGGATGGAGGGAGAGCACATGGAAGAAGGGAAGGATTGGGAAGGAGGGTGGAACGAATGCAGGGAGAGAGGAAGGGAGGGCATAAAGGGAGGGAGGGAGGCTTTTTGTTTTAGAAAACACAGTACCAAGGAAGTTGTGAGGCCCTTGCTTCACACATAGAAAGTTTTCTTGGAAACAAGGCAAGGCTTCAATGCTCAGGCCTCTATTATGGACTTCTCAAGGACCCTGGGAACCTCAGCTGCATAGAGTGGCACCTGCATACACCCCACATCAAACAGTGACGTGAGTTGCTCCTTCACCACTCTATCACAATACCTAATTCCCATGTTTCAAAAAGGGAATGAGGGGCCTAGGACTCAACTGTGCCTGGGTATATGTGCACAATGGTAAACTGTGACCCATAGGTGAACTTACAGGGGATATTATCTATCTACCACTTTATGCTTTGGCATAATTAAAATCAGACACATGACAGGAAGGGAAGGACATACTCAGTGAATAACGGCACACATAACCTAACCCTGTCAATCAACACAGAAAGACCATCCATACTCCATCACTAGCAACCAACTCCTTTTCCTCCCAGGCCCCTGAAAGAAGACCCCAAGCAGTAACCATTGCCCTCTAAGCAGTAACCATGGTCCCCCAAGCAATCTGACTCGCTGAGCCTCTGCTGTCTTGCATTGATTTTGTTCTGCCCGGCTCTTTGCCAGTGTGTGCGCACCCCTTCCGTTCTTTGAAAAAGATACTAAGAACCTGGTATCTAGCTGGTGATGTCCAAAGAGACAGAGGCCACCCAGAATACTGTGGTGTCACAGTTGTGGTGTCTTAGCTAGGGCTGCTATTGATGTGATAAAACACCATGGCCGAAAACAACTTCAGAAGGAAAGGGTTTGTTTCTTCTTATAACTCTCAAGTCACAGACCATCAATGAAGAAAGTCAAGGCAGGATCCTGGAGGCAAAAACAAGCAGAGGCCATGGAGGGATTCTGTTTACTAGATTACTACCTAAAGCTTGCTCAACCTGCTTTCTTACACCACCCAGAACCACCTGCTCAGGGTTAACACTGCCCACAGTGGGCCTCTCACAGCAATCATTAATTAAGAAAATTCACTACAGGCCAATCTTAAAGAGGCATTTTCTGAATTGGGAGTCCTTCCCAAATGACTGTAGCTCGTGTCAAGCTGACAAAACACCAGCCAGGACACACAGATCCAGCTTCTTGTTGCACACACTGTAGCATGTGGACTAGGATCCTGTCACGATCAGCCTAAACCAGCAGGGTAGGCTATTCTTTCGGGTGCACAGTGCTCGCTGCATGTCTATTACCTAACATACTGCTCCAGGGCAGATTCTGGTTCGGTAGTTTCAGCTGAGGCCTGGGATCCAGCTTACTCAACGGTCACAAAGGAGAAGTTTCTGACTTGAATGAGTCCTAGTTAATGTGCACTTAATTGTTATCTTGATCCAGCCTTCAGCCACCTGGTAAGAGAGAACCTCGACTGAAGAATATGCTTCAATCAAATTGGCCTGTGGCCATATCTGTGAAAGAGTGTCTTGATTGACATGGGAGGATGCAGTTCACTGAGGGAGGTGCCATTCCTAGACAGATGGACCTGAGCTATATAAGAAATGTAGCTCAGCATAAGGCAGACAATAGGCCAGTAATCTGCATTCTCTGGCAGAGTCTGCTCCAAGCTCCTGCCTTGAGCTGCTACCCCAATGTCTTTGAGCGATGGCCTGTGACCTGGGCATGGAAGTCAAACAAACCCCTTCCTCAGGGTTGATTTTGTTCAGAGTGTTTCTATCACAACAAAGGAGGAAAGTTTGATATCGGATAACCCTTTGAGGTTGGGAGTGGGGACAGACAATCTACCCACATCTTGTTAAAATACCTGGGAACCCTAGATAAAGTATTTAGATTTAAAACCCACTAAAATACATTAGATAAGCTCTTAGGAAAACAGACACAATTCTCAAAGTGTAAGACAAGCCTAAGGAAAGAATGAAGACCAAAATCAAGCAAAAACAAGATAGCTTTATCAGCCACTAGGAGAAGAGGGCACCAGAAAGGCCTCAGGACCACTGTTAAGCAAAGCCGAGACAAAGGCTTTCATAAAAACATGGATCTGGGAAACTCTACCCTTGGACATTAAGTAGAAATAAGAACCAGTGAGCATTGCATGTAGCAAGTGAAAAATAACTTCCAGAAAGATGTCTGGGCATTTAAATGTTACGTAGTTAGAATACATATACAGGACAATAATCAAATGCATAAAACTAAAACTATGATAGCGAGTTTGGATTAGCTGCATTTTATGGAGCTGAAGGAGAGCTAAAGGTGTGTAAGACTAGCAGGGAGAAACACAGATAGAATGTTTCTGCGTATATTCAAAACAAACATGAGGAAAGAGGACCAAAGGATACAGAAGGGAGGAAACCTGGTGGAGCAGAAGCATCATGGGAGCTGGCTGGGTGGGGTCCGGACAGAGGTTGAGGGCTGCAGGAGCCAGTACGAAGAATAAATAAAGGAGGTAAACATAAACACAGGCCACTTACAGTCAGAAATGAAGGAAGTTTATGGCCATACCCTTTTTCCCCTATGAATGAATAATGATTTCTCAAGCACTTACCTAATGTCTTGCAATTTTCTAAGTGTCTCACATTCACTCCTTCCTCCTAAAAGCAAGACACTAATGCTTTTGAATTTGTTAAATTTCCCAAGGGTGGGGAGTGAACCCAGGCCAGCTCATTAAGTTACATGTGAAGTCTCAAGGCGAGTGAGTGAAATTGACAGATTCCAATCTAGCCAGGGAACCAGGGACGGCAGGCTAAGAGGGCTGGAGAAATGGTCAGACCAGCAGGATCCACGAGCATCTTTAGGGTTCATTCTTGAGGGATGGAAATAGGGCAGACACTTCACAGAACAACTTCTCAGCATCTGAAGAGGCTGAAAGAAGCTTATGACCCTGAGACACTACAGCCTTTTCCGTGTGAGCGGAACTGCCCTGATCATGAAGGGAGTTCTTTAGGGAACTCTCGTATTTGTGCCGCTTCTGATCTTTCAGGCTCTCTTCTCTGTACATATATTTCTGTACATTCATGACGAGTCTCAAAACACATGAAAACACACTGTTCACACCTACCACCTGCAGTCTGTCTTAAAAAAATCTAAATCCCAGGTCTTAGGCTACGTCCAGCCCTGCCCTTCCCTTCCACCCTCCGTCCTTCTCTTTATTTCTTTGTTTCTCTCATCTCTGCCAGTCACTGTCTCTCTGTCTCTTCATTTGTGTGAGTCTCATGTTAATTCTTGGACCTTGTACAGGCTAAGCAAACATTCTGCTATGGATCTGTAGCCTGCTCTCCCAATTCATGTTTAATCTTCACATTTTTCTCCATGTCTTATATCACATCATTCACACTCAACTTGCATCAGACACTACCAACAAGGTCCCAATTATTTCATTTTTTATTTTTAAAGTTTTATTTATTCAGTGAATGTGTGTGTATGTGGATTTGCCTACATGAGTTTATTTGCACCATATATATCTAAGAGCTCCCAGAAGTCAGAAGAGGGTATAGAATTCTTTATAACTGGAGTTATAGGCAGTTGAGAACCTCCATGTTGTAGGTGCTGGGAACAGAACCCAGGTCCATAACAAGAGCAATAAAGACTCTAAACCACGGAGTCTTTTCTCCAGCTAGTTCTATATTTTCCCACTAAAAGCCACAAAACTATGTATTTTTTAAAAGAAAAAAACTACTTTTGGGACAATTTTAGGTTTATAGCAAAATTATGAAGAAGGTATAGAGACTTTTCTTCTACCCTCTGCCTGGTCTGGTCGTATATATGGCTTCCCATTGCTAGTATCCCCAACAGGGGTGATGTATTGATTGCAATACCTGAAGCCATATCGTTATCATGTCTATGAATTTTCTTTGGGCTCATCTTTAGTGTCTGTATTGCACAGGGTCAGACAAGAAACACACATTTCATAGGGTTTATGGCTCTAGAACCTCTAGGTATTTCTGCCTTAACATCCCTTCTCACTACCACTCACTAGAGTGAGCATGGCTTGACCTCAGGGTGGTCTCTGGTGACAAGATGTAGAATGTCTTTCACGTGGTTGCTTAGAAGTACACATCTCGTATGCTGACATGTCTGTTCTCTGCTGTGTTTCTATTGTTAGGTTTATTTCGTTATTTCATTTTTTTTTTAAACGAAGTCTCCTTATATAGCCCAGCTGGTCTGGAATTGACCACACTCCAGTTGTAGCCTGGACACTGGGATTACAGGCATACACCACCATACCTGGCCCTGGTGTGAACGTTTTGTATTATAAAATGTTCCTAGATCATGACTTTATCTTGTCTAAACCCTGCCAGTAAATTCAGACCACGAATGAAATAAAGCACAGAATTTTTTCTTTGATCTACAAACTCATCTTTAGTTTGGCTCCTGCCTCAGCTCTGCCGTAGTTTCTTACTCTGTAGGCACACTGACTTTGTCACTTTCCTAAAAGCCACACTTATCCTGAGTTCTGAGCCATGGCTGGCCCTGGAGTAGGAAAGTCAGGGTGCTCAGAGCACAAACTGGAGGCAAGAATTGCACTGCTGGAATGCTTCCTGTTTTTATCACTGTTACTCAGTTCCCCAGCTCCCCTTGAGAGAGAGGTCCCTAGGTGCAAACTGGGCGCTCTCTTTCTCTCTTTCTTTTTCTCTGTCCTTCCTCCTTCTTCCTTTCCCCCTCGCCCCCCTCCTCGCCTTCTCCTCTTTCAGCTATTACTTTCTGTACTCCATCTCTGGCCTTGTGAGTATGAGTCAGCATTAGATGCGAGGTCTCCTACCTCATGTCCTTGGTCTTGTTGCTTTTACTCTAGTCCTGGTTCCACAGGCACACTGGTTCCTGTATTTACTGCTAGGCTCCCCACACAACTCTTTCTTCCCTGTTAATGTCCATTCTCTGGTTTGCCTTAGAATATAATCCTTAAGTTTCAGATTCTAGTTTAAATGTCAAGTAACCATAGTATTTACACTCCCACTGAGATGCGGTTTTGTTAGCATTTGCTGTAGTCACTGATTTTAGACATTACTATGACTGCACATGAACATCACTCTTATGTCACTGTGACTTCCTTATTTGTCTCTCCTGCAAACTCCTAAGCTCGCTTACAAGGAGCTTACCTTCTGTTTAGGTATGGTTAGCTCTCCCAACTAAGAGAGTGATGATGGATGGATTTTAAGGGGTCAGCTCAGTAAGCCAAATGGGAATCCTGATTTTATGGATGTGGTGGTTTGAACTTTCAGTGGAGGCACTCTTGAAGCGAAGGGACAGAAGACCACAAAATAACTGACCCAGAGCCTACAATGCAAGACTGCTAAAGAGATGGGATGGTGTGAATGCTTGGAAAATAGTAGGGAACCCTCATCTAACTATAGGAAACTCTTGAGGTGGACATGAAGGAGGAAGGGACGATGACCAAACAATAGACAAGAAAAGAAAGAGAAGAGAAATGAAAAGAAAGGAAAAAGAAAAAGGAAAATGCTAGAATATTGGAGTCCACCAGATAATGGAGGTGACAACTCTTCCTTGTTCAGAGGAATTTGTCTGTTGTTGCATCAGGCCTCTATGCAGAGTTCACAGATTGTATGTATACACCCCCCACTCTTCTAATATACTTCCCAGTCATCCCAGCACTGTGTTAGACCTTCAGATAGCCCAAAGTCTTAAAAGTCTTGTAGAATTCTCAACATATATACTTAAAATTTAATATAACATAAACTCTACAGAGTACTCCAGAATTTCCTCATGGCAACTTTTAAAAATTAAACTTTTATTTTTACATAATTATGAATTTCCCAGAACTAGTAAAAAAATAAACAAATAGACATCCCATGAATTCCTGTGTAGCTTGCTCAATAACAATTATAAAATGTTATTTTACATTTTACAAATGTAAAAATTGTAAAATGTGTACAGTTGTCAGATGCACTACAGCCCAACTTCCTAACCCATCCTTTTCTGTTTCTTACAGTCCTTGGTTTAGCCAGGCCTGGGCTCCACACAATTTTAAGATTTGTGTAAGTTTTACTATCTTTATAGTCAAGACCCAGAGAAGATTCCTGGTGACTTTTTTTATTCTGACCACACTCAAGTGGATTTACGAATCTGGGGCCTGAACCAAGACAGTGACTCAGTTGGCAGAGTGCCTGCCTTGTGTGTACGAAGCCCTGGGTTCCATCCCCAACACTGTCTAGACTGGGTGTGGTGGTGTGCACCTGTGATACCAGCGATCGGGGGTGAAGTCTTGAGGATTGGATGTTCAAAATCATCTTTAGTTCCATTTGGGTTTGAGAGCAGCCAGGACTATAAAAGACTTTGGAGGTGGGTAGAGAGATCCAGATTGAGCTGCTAGCTGCCCAAAGGGGAAAGAAATCCTGGTTATAGGCAGGTGGCCTCACGGACTTTATTGGACATAAGTTAGTTCTTAGCAGCAAGCTGATCCAACATGTGCAGAAACTAAGATATGGCTTAGCCGGAGTGGTGGAGGACAACAGAAGACTGCTACAGAAGAATGGGACTTCCATGGCCTCCATCTCTGAGTGAAATCCCCTGATAGAACAGAGAAGAATGTCTTAGTCCCAGAGTCCTGTAATAAGGCAGCAGTGGCCTGTGATCTTCACAGCACATGGGCTTATCTTGTCTATGACTGGCAGATGAGATGCAGTTTCATGGACTGTGGAAAGTAAGCAGAATTATTTATGTCATACTTAAAAAACACTACATACATAAAATCTACATCTGATGATAGTAAAACTTGAATTCTTTGATAATCACTCATAAACAATGTGTTAATATAGAGACTGTCTTGTTTGGCTCATGTCCTGTGCATGTGTACGTGTGTGTGTGTGTGTGTGAGAGTGTGTGTGTGTTGGTATATGTGCACATTCCATCCAGAAATAAGAAACAATCTCATATGTTTCTTAAGTGCTGACTATCTTATTTTTTAAAACATGATCTCTCACTTGGCCTGGAACTTACAGATTAAATAAGATTGAGTTTCCATTGAGCCTGAGATCTTCCTGATTCTTCTTCTCCAGCTGGGATCATGAGCACTCACCAGCCATGCCTAGCTTTATCATTATCATTAATATTATTATTATTAATGTAGATTCTAATGACTGAACTCACGTCTTCAGGCTTGCATGACAAGCACTTTACTGACAGTCATCTCCCTAGACCATCATTGAGCTCATTCTTCCAAGCACATTCTCACCTCTGCCCTTGGCCAACAGAAACCTAAAAACACACTTCATGTCTATTTCCATCTTGTCACTTGTCAGAAGTTATATTGATGAAATCATACTGTGTGTAAAATTTTGAAATGAACATTTCCCCAAACACAACCCAATGATAATATGCTTATACTTCATTCTGTTCCAAAACTGTGTGTCGTTTTATTGTTGAGCAGTACTTTACAAGAATGAGTCTCAGTGTATCAAACCATTCCTCAAGCGAAATACAGTTGAATTCTTTCCAGTGTCTTACTCTTATAACTAAACCTTTTAAGGGCATTAGTGCATATAATCACAAAAATTTCCAATTGTCTGGGATAGAAAGAATTGGAGCTGCTGAATAGCATGGCAACTGTGTGACATTTCTCTGCTAAAGGCACTGCTAGCTAGTCCTCATCCTAGAGCATCTCTACCCTCTCGCATTTCCAGGGTGGTGCATGTTTCTGCTAGCATTTGCTTCCATCACTGATATTAGCTATTATATGGAATGTATAACAGTATACCATTTTGTAACTAATAGATTTTACTTTTAGAGCAGTTCTAAATTCCAAGATGGAACAGTTCACATGTAGAGTCTCTTAGTCATCAACCCCCTGCACTAGAATGATACTCACGTCAGCAGCAACAGATGCGCATTGCTGCATCATTGCCGTCTGAAGTCCACACTCCACATTGTCATTCACTGTAGGTGTAGGTTCCACAGTTATCTACCATGGTAATGCAAGATAGAATAATTTCTCTGCTCCACAAACCCTCTGTGTTCTGCCTGCTGACATATTCTCCCCTAACCCCTGGCCTCAACACTCCTTTAACTGTTACCAAGTTTTATCTTTTCTAGGACATCATATGATTGGAATCATAAAATGTAGCCTTCTGAGATTAGCTTCAGTAGGAACATACATTAACTATATATTTGTCTATGCCTTTTCACAACTTGCTAGCTCATTTGTTGTTTTTTTTTTACTAGAAAATATAATTCAACTGTTCATAGGTGCACAGTTTATACATTTGTCCACTGAGGAATGTCTTGGTTGCTTCCACATTTGGTAATTATAGAGATGTTGTAAGCATTCATCTATAGGTTTAGGAGGTACACAATTTTTTGATTCATTAGAGTAAGTGCCAAAAGCATGCTTGCTAAATTATTTGGCAGGAATGTGCCTTCCCTGTGAGGCCCTCCAAGCTGTTATGGGTGGTCACCTCATGCCGCCTTGCCAGCAGCAGCAAATGACCGTCCCTGTGGCTCCACATTCTCACCAGTCTTTGTATATTGTTTTTTGTCTGAGATCAACAAATTGATAAGCAAAGCTATTTTTTGTTTTCCCTCTGTTCTTGAAAACAGACTTATGTTCAATGCTGCTGTTAATACTGGAATATATTTGTTTGTTCAGTTTGCTCAATTTATATTATTGAGACATTAATTCACAGTTGTATTTTCTTCTGTGAGTCCACTCATCTGCCTCACTAGAGTCAAATCAATTTCTGTTTAAAACCATGTAAGTAACATTCAGATGCCCAAGCTGCGGAAGTCTGGGTGTTTGCTCTGGCTGAAGTTGGAAACAACAATATTTAAATGCATCTGAGAGACTAATATTTGCAAAGTGATTTCACTTCTTGCCAGTGATTTGACAAGAACTAGAACTTAGCTAAAGACTCAACACGTTGCTTTGCAAATTCAAGCTTTAGGTGTTTTCTCCAAAATGCACTAAAAGGAAGACAGATATGTAAGTTCTAAAACTTCTTAAGAGTTCTTGGGAGATCCTCTAGCTCCCAATGGAACTGGAGGAAGAGTCACAGCAGCTACTCAGGGGCCTTCTCCTTACCAGGTGTCAGAGTCGCACAAGGAAACTCTGTCCTCCAAAGTGTTCTCTTTCCAGTCCGGAGCCTGTGGTTATGCTTCCAGACACTACATTCGCTAAATTTATAATCTTTGCTAAACCATTTGATATCCAAGCTGTTTGTGAGCCTGGGAACAAAGTTCAATCAACAGCCACTTTGTACAGTATATAAAAGCTAAGCCAGATGTCGCCCATCAGTGTGTGAATGACAGTGAATTCTAGAGAAACGTGTCCGCGAGGAGCTCATCTGCTGTTTCTGTGAAGCAAGGTCCAAAAATAGCAGACAAGAAACTAAATGAGAACACCACTGGAAAACCACGCATCTCCTCTCCAGCCAGAGCTGGCTCATATACATTTTTTTTTCCTATGCAGAAAATGTAGATTACTGATTCCCGTTCCTTCCTGTACACCTAGAGGCCAGCTGATTCTTCACATGGTGGTTCTGTGTTTTGTCTTTTGAGAAACCTCTACATTGTCTTCTAGGAGATAATAACTTCCATTCCTACCAAGCGCACAGAGATCTCTTTTCTCCACAACAGTCATTCTAACAAGAGAACTGATGAAATTGTTATTCAACCATACCAGTCATTCCATGTGGTAAACCGAAACATCACATAGTGCCCACAAGGTCATGGCTATTAGTCAATGAAAATAAAATTAGGCATGTTCAAGAGAATGCAAATGAAGACATGGCTTACACACCTCGTTTATTACAAACACTGCAGATAAGAACTTCCTGTCGCTGTCAATGCAGGCATAAGTCTACTAAGTTGGAATTATGGATGTTTTTGAGTAATCCTCAACTTGAAAGCAGCTTTACGAGCTCTTCACTTTTCAGACAGCTATCCGATTATGCATGTACTCTCACAAAGATTTGTATGGGGCAGAGTAATAAGCATGCTTTCTCAGATGAATAATAACTTTAAGCATTAGGACAACACAGTCTGTCTTCTGATTTTTTTAAAAAAGTCACTCATGCTTTCAGTTGATTTAAGCTGGAAAACCCAGAGGTATAAACCTTTTATCTTTAATCCCTCAAGATACCCAACTCCAATAAAGAAATAGCTTGGATTTGGCTTCCAAAGGCCTCTGGCAGACGGGCACCTGCACTCCCATGCTCTTCACTCCTTGGGCACTGTTTTCCTTTACTGAGTACAGTCTCAGCTTGTTTGTTTTGCACCAGGGATTCGCAGTGTGAAGGTTGTGCCAGATATTTATGTGTAGCACATAAGATATATTGATAGCCCCTGGGTGAAAGTTATTAGGTTAGCACCAGATCTCCACTGTTTGGCTGCCCTAAGATTAAGATTTGAAAAAGGTATTGCCCTCTTGCCTTGTGTCGTTTTATTTTGTCCATTCATGAGTCAGATTTGTGTGACCTGCCATTTTAAGAGGGTGCCTTTCCTCTCTCCAGAGCTGAGAGTGTGAAAGCCTTGTTGCTTGCTTTGAAGGAGTGTCTGTCCTTTCATCTTTAGGGAGTCTCTGCTGGCTTAGGTTCGGTCTACAAGCCAGGACTGGTAAGGATGTATTCACTGATCCTGAGTTTTCAGAGGAGTTACACCTATGGCTGTTTGCTGCAAGGCAGGGAGGAGATGCTACTCAGCCATGCAGAAGCATACATTCTGGAGAGGGATCAGCTGCTTAGAACTATTGAAAGCACCTTTTCAAGGTAATGTAATTATGTCGTCTGGCAGGTGACATGCAGCCTGAATATGTAACCAGAACACCAGAGCTCCTTACTTCCTGGGGCTTGCAGATACCAGTGAACAGAGACTGCAATGAAATCTTTAAAACTGGTGCTTTATTGAAGGGGGCAGCATGAGAAGACTGAAGATTAACATCCTAAAAATGTGTCTTCTAATTCATCTCCAGTTGGCAGATTACGTAGGGAGAAGTGGGTTGGGGACAAAGGCTTGTCCCTCTGGTACTGTGGGACCTTTCTGCTACTGTATTAAAAAATAATTGCCAAAAGTAACCAATAAAGGAAAGTGTTTATTTTGGCTATGGTTCCAGAGGGATAAGAGTCTATCATGGTAGGAAGTCATGGCAGCAAGCAGAAGGCATGGAAGCAAAAGTAGAAGGCTGACTGATTATCTTTAGTTGGCACACCAGGAAACAGGCAACTGGAAATATGATGGGGCTATAAATTCTCAAAGCCCATTTCCTCTAGCAAGACTGCGTCTTCTAAGAGTTTCAAAGTCTCCCCAAATGGCACCACCAACTTAGGACCAGATATTTAAAAACCAGAGCCCATGTGGGACATTTCTCATCAAAACTCTTAAAGATGCTCACCATGCTTCTTGAGACTTGTGATATGTGCGCTTCTCTCATTACCATCCTATGCACTCTTCCTTCACTGCAGACATCTGGGTTCATGCACTTCTTGAAATGCCAAGTTAGGTTAATTTCTGCTGGTGTCAACCTTGTACTCCTCCAGGAGCATGTGGGCTAGAAAAGGTTAATGCAGAACAAACCCTTCACAGTGTGTAAAATCTAAGCTACTAATAGCATGTGTGTTCTGATTCTTTTCTCCAATATGGAGTACACGAGTTTCTTTATAATGTGGAATATGAAATTGTCACTCATCATATCCTGATGTCTTTCTTGAAGGACTACCCAGCATTCTCTCCTGAATTAATACTTTATTCTGTCTGAGCTTATTTCCTACCACCTCTCTACCTTCATTATCTTTGCTAAAAAGACATCAACTATGTACAGTCTTGAACAAAGTTCTTTACATTGAGAAGTGAGTTTCATGATGGGTAAGTAGCAGAACTGATCTGTAACTCCTTCCATTTTACCTCCTAAGTGTCTCTTTATTTGTCCCCTGCTTTTCACACTGCGTTTCCTGCCACCTTGAGTTCCTCTGATGTGTATGGAGCTTCTGGAAGCATCATGAGCTATGCATTAAAGCTTCAAAGTGACACTTCCTGTGGGACATAATATTTTTCTATGTAGTGTGTTCTAGCTGTCATATGTAACTGAAAGAGTTGGGCCTCCCAGCTTAGTTCTAGAAACCATTCTTTTAATGTACTGCTGAAATCAACTTGTTGGTGTAGCACAAACTCTAATTGATCTTAATAATAATAACCTGGAGTCAGATATTAGGGAGTGAAAACTTAAAGATCAGAGAAGCCAGCCACTAGTTCTTACCTCTATGAAATCCTCAGAACAAAGTGGGCAAGATCCTGTCCCCATGAATCCTCAGACTGAATGTGCTGAGTTCCTGTCTCCTCCTGCCTTATATTTTTCTCTCCGCCCAGCCATATCCCTTCCTGTCTTTACCTTCCTAGTGCTGGGATTAAGGTGCGAGACTCCAAAGTACTGAAATTAAAAGTGTGAACTATCACTGCCTGACTTTGTTTCTCTTTTAGACTGAATCAATCTCCTGTAGCCCAGAGGTGCCTTGAGCTCACAGAGATCCATCTGCCTCTGTCTCTTGAGTGCTGGGATTAAAGGTGTGTACCTGGCCTCTATGGCTAACTACTGGCTTAGCTCCATACTTTGATCTTCAGGCAAGCTGCATTTGTTAGATCACAAACAAATCACCACATGCTGGTATTTCAGTTACAATAGTTTTTGTATCTGTGTATGTGAGGAAATTTTTCAGTTTCCTTGGTTAGTCTTCAGTGAATTTTGATATTAGGATAACACAAGTTTTATAAAATAAAGTGGGAGTTTTGTTTTCTGTGTAGTTCTTAGAAGTTTTACTTCAGAGTTTATATTTTCTCTTCCTTAACTCTTTTTTATAATCACTTTGCAATGGAAGAATATTTAAAGCACAATAAGTTTTAACTACTGCTCCCATTTATGTGACAGTCATATGTGTGTTCTGATGGTTTCTTCTAGAGTGAGTTTTATTATGCTTCTCACCCAAGTTGTCTAATTCCTGACCATGGCACCTTTGCACATTCTATAGGGCTTGCAGCGCTATTCTTGGGTAAATGGAACATCTCAGGCTGAGCAGGACCTTTGGTTGACCTCTCAGGCCAAGCAGGTCCAAATCCCATGCTTCTGGGAAGTACAAGAAACTGGTTTTCTCTTCTGCCTGGGTGTGGCCTTTGGTGTCTCTGAAGTTGGGTGTTGACAATAGCCATCTAGTGACCCTTGAGGTTGAACTTCCCCGGCCCTCTGGGTGGCAGCCCCAATTTACAAGGGAGTTGTGAAGATTCCTGGTTGCTCTACTCAGGTGCTGTTTCTGTTGGAAGCAAAGAGATACCAATGATATGCTCATTGGTCCTAGTAAATCTTTCTTCTGTTCTGTGTTTTCCTCAAACCTGGACTGCCAGATGATCCACTACCCTGATTGTCCCCGAGGTAGGAGCAGGCTGGATTTCTTTGGCAGCACTGTAAATGTTATCAGACTCCAGTTTCCAGTGCTCCTGTAGCAATCCTGTCTTCCAGGTATTCCAGTTGACTTGAGAGAAGTGCGATTGAACTGATTTTCTCCTGCTTCTAATTTGGTTCTGTGGAATTCCAAGTAGTGTCAGGTTTGTTTTAAAGAGCTGAGGTTTTCAAAGTGCTGCCCTGAACTGTGGATAATGGATAAACTTTCTGTCAGGAAGATAAACCTCACACTGCCCATTCTTCCATTGTGATGACCTAGAAACTGTAGCTCTCCTTCACACTTAAGGTATTTACATTGTTTTATTGCTTCTGGAAGCTTTTATATTCTGTCTTTTGCTCATGGAGATTGAGGTGTGGTGTGGAGATATTGTGTGGAGATTGTGGTGTGGAGATATTTCAGTGAGAAAAGTGACTCCGTGAAAATGTAGTTCTGAGGAGTGTGTCCCAGAGACAAGATGGAAATTTCCATCTTTGAGAAACTCATGCCCATCATAACCTCTGATACCTATACTTCTCAGGCAGTTATTCCAAAGGAGGGTTTTGACCCGGTCTGTCAAAGAAAGCAATGTTGAAGACTTCTGTGGGCATACTGCAAGACTCAAACAGGCACGCTGACATGATCCTATTCATTCTTGACTTTGAAAACAACAATAACAACAACAAAAATGGAATAAAGCAAGGGACTTTTAGAAGTTCTGTTAAGTACTTAAAATAGGTTAAAATTAAATAAAGTATTAGCTTTGGGAACAATAGTCTTTGGATCATCACCTTGGGTCATGTATATAAACACTTATATCCATAATTCTGTATAATAACATCTTTGCCAAGTTATCCAACTTTTGTCTATATTTGACAGTCTATTATTCTTGAAATACAAGAATTTATATATTGCTCTAACAACATTTTATGGGATCTGTGGGAGTGCCAGAGAGAGAGATAGAACAGCTACTGAAGTGGGAATTATGAGGAATTAAGTCTCATTCCCAAACAGCAGGGTATGGTGTCCTGTCCTTGTAATCCCAGTGCTGGAGTGCTTAGAGACAGGCAGATCCCGGGGATTGCTGGCTAGCCCATTTTACCTAGTGGACAAGCTCCAGACTGATTAGGGATTTTATTATATATATAAAAAAACAAGGTGTTGTCACTAGAGTATAGCCACGTGAGATTGTCCTCTCCCCTGCACCTGCATGTATACACACACACACACACACACACACACACACACACAGAGAGAGAGAGAGAGAGAGAGAGAGAGAGAGAGAGAGAGAGAGAGAGTTGTTCTTTTTCCAAGATCACTCGCATCTGGAAGAATGCAGTGACTTTTGTAGATGACAATGAGGGACATCCTCAGAGATGGTGAGGATGGGCCTTTCACAGAGGAGTTCATTGCAGAGACTGGAAAGTTGCAGTCAAACTGATAACAATGTGCCTTGGAATTGAAATGGTATCTTACAGTGTTATCTCTAAATTTAATGTATGAGTTCCACTGAACATTTTGGTGCAAATAGGAAAAGATTTTAAACCTTCACATGACTTTACATCAAGATGAGACTTTCTAATTCCGTTTCTGTCTGAGTTTTCCATACCCAGCTCCTGCACGCGACAGTCGTGTTAGCCCTCCACTTAGGGATGACTGCACATCTGCCCTGCTGGCAGGGGCTTCAGAGGCACAGCCAGAGAGCCAGGCCATCTGTTACAGGGACAGCAACCCAGGACTTTAGTGCCATTCAAAACTGAACATCCTGAAAAAAAAAAGTGCCCTAGAAATAACCCATAAATAGTTTCCAACAGTGCTGAAATCACGTGAGAACAAAAATCTTTCAAGTGCCAAATGTACAAACGAAGCCCACTCTGGCTTTGCAGCATGCTCCTCCTTGACTCCCTTTGAAAGTCAGCATAGTGTTAGCATTGTTTCTTTCAGGAGAAGGGGATACGTCCAGATTTGGACATATGGGGTGACTGTGCCTCTGGCCCATGAATTCATCCTCCCAAAGCCTGAAAAGTTGAAAGCTAAAGTCTTGGCATCCTTTCAGCTAGACTCTGAGGCAGCAGCCTAAGTGGATCTTAATTTGAATGCAAGGATATAAATCTAATGGAAAAGACTCTTAGTGCGTATTATAAATTATTGGGAACAGTGCATAGGACGCTGCCTGTGTTGTCCACTGAAGGCCTGCTGAGGTATTAGAATGAAGCACCCTGTCTCTCTATGCTCAGTGTCTAGGTGTTCTCTTTCCATGGAGTAGGAAACACAGTCTCCATTTGCATACCTTGCCAGGTAGAAGACTGGCTGCAAAAACACAGGCCAAGGCACCGCTTCTCTAGTACAATGACACCTCTGTTCCAGTACTGCTCTGTCTGAGGTCTAAATAGCCACTTCCACTCTCATTCCCTCACATTTGCTAATCTAATAACTAAAACTGATCATGTTTAAAATGAAGCTGTCTTTTCTGTTTTTTCAACCCTTACTTAAGCCTGGGCATGTGGGGAATGCCACTGGGCGTCATTCTTCCTTTCATAGGCACACCCCGAGATCCCCAAGTTCTTTACAGTTTCTTTCTTAAATTTTGTAATTCTCCCTTCCCTCCATCCCTTTCTTCCTCCCTCCCTCCTGCTGCCGTATTCCTCCTCCCTTATTTATGGTCTCTTGAGGACCAAATATTTATTGGCTATGTTTATATTGAACAGAATTAAAGTGCCCTCACAATAAATGCTTGCCACAACCAGCATCAGAGAAGCAAGAAAGAAAACACTTATTCAATAAGAATTTGAAAGTTAATTCCTTCCCTCTATTTATTTTCTCTTGTTTTTTCTTCATTTCTTTTTTCTTTTCTTTAATATTTTTTTCCTTTTCACTAGTTTATATTACTACCTAGAGTTTATATATGTATATATATATATGTATGTATATATATATGAAATACACTCTACTCCCATAAATGCCTTTGGGTCTTCAAATTGTCTTTAATTCTTTAATATACCCTTGACACTCTGGTTAAGCCATTTTTCTAGAAAAATAAAATATAATTATAACATTCATTTATTCATAAACACAGCATCCTCATATTGCATGGCCCAAAATGAAATCCAAGTTGTTATTCAAACTCCAATTTTTCTATTCCTAGTCCATAATATATATATGTATGTATGTATGTATGTATGTATGTATGTATGTATACTATTTCCAGGGAAATTTCTTCCAGCTTGACATGCATTTGTGAATGGGATATATTCATTCTTCTGCTTGGCATAATATTTTACTTCTTTCTGTTTGGACAATGTCTGGTTTTTTTTTTAAAGTTCACCCTTCAACATCAATTCTTTTTAGAGACTTAGGCAAAGCTTTTATGCAGCGGTCTGTTTGGGGGACACTCTTGTGATCAATACCTGGAAAAGACTAAATCCAGAAAGGAATTTGAATGTGATATTATTGTAGCAGAATGCTCAGTTTAGCCCATGTGGACCGCCAGAACCAGGGTAGGTTTGTGACTTTGAAGAAGCATCTCACTTGCCAGGAGTAGGCTTTGCCTGTATCTATCAGAACCAGGATGCCACCAGAGAAAACTTTGAAAAGGTAAGTATTCCTTTTGTTTGTGATGTTCAGGATCATACCCAGGGTTTTGTGTATTCCAAGCAAGTTATCAATTCATCGAGTATATTCCTGGTCAATGTGTCACCTTTCAAAGGTTGGTATTCAGTGGCCACCCTCCTAAATCCAGCCATGGGAGGAGGTGGCTTCCAGGCTCAACACAGCCTTCATGACACTTATTTGCTCTGTCTCTATCTCTTCTTAAGATCTCTGGAAAACTGATTCAGTCCTGTTTTACTCAGTCTTGTTTTATATGCCTCTACTTGTCTAGAAATATACACTCTACTTTTAATGGTTACTCCTGCATTTTAAGCATGCTTACTTCAAATATTTTCTTGCATATATATACTGCTCTTGGCACTGTGGTATATGAGAACATTTTCATAGAAGAATATGTTGCATGTTGAATATTTTCTTCTCATATCTTATTACCTTCCCTTTATTACCTTTTCTCATTTATTAAACCCCAATTATTCCCTTGTCTACTTTCCTGTTATACGTGTGAGTGTGTGTGTGTGTGTGTATGTGTGTGTGTGTGTGTGTGTGTGTGTAATTGGGTTACCTAAATTGCTCCTATAGAGAAAGAACCCTGACTAACACAATATGATCATCTCTAAATGCATGCATTTTCATATAAGGGTATAACTTCATTCTTCTTTATAGTGAAATAAGAGTCCACTGTATGTTTGTGATGCATTTTCTTTATCTGTTCTCTACTGCTGGGCACTTGGTTTTCATAATTTAGCCTTTGTGAATAGTACTATATTAAATATCGATGTGAAAATATATTTGTGATGTTGATATGGAATCCTTAAGATAAATATCCAGGAATTGTACAGTTGGGTAATAAAGTATATGTAGTTTCAATTTTTGAGACACCCACACAGTGATTTCCATAGTGGATAGACTAGTTTGTATCCCTACCAGCAGTGTAGAAGGGCTTCCTTTTGTTCATATTCATTCCTTTTGCTGTTATTTTACTTAACTGAATGTGTGCATTATTTGTGTTTTATTCTCTCTCTCTCTCTCTCTCTCTCTCTCTCTCTCTCTCTCTCTCTGAAGTTAATCACCACTTCTGTATCTTAACTGTCCAAGGAATCTCAGAAGATCTTAATTCACTTTGATGTTTTTGGAACTCAAGTAATTTTGCACTGTGTTTCTCAACAGCTCTCAATTCATACACTTCCCTCTTGATGGTTGGAGAGATTTTCTGCCGTGTTTTTCATTTCTATGCTCTCCCTGTTTCTCACTCCTTTTGGGAGTTTATATTTTTTCTTTTTTAAAATACGTTTACAACTATTTTATTTATTTATTGGGGGGTGTATGCCATGGTGTATGTATAGAGTCTAGAGGACTACAAGCTTCAGTTGATTGTGATTCTTTTCTTCAACCACATGGGTCCCGTGAACTGAACTTAGCTCATCAGAACTGGTGACAAGTGCCTTTACCTAGGGAGCCATCTCATCAGCCCCAAGTTCCTTTTCCTTGATATGTCCTCCTTAGTAGTTGGAAGGATTTATAAATCCTCCTGGGAAGGACTTACTTAGTCATCTCCATCTTCTTTATCTGAATTCTCTTGTTTGCTTTACTCTTGAATGATCAGCTGAAAGGTTATTGGAACAATTACAGGTTTTTTTTTAAAAAAAAAAATGATGATTTTCTGCATGTGAATCACACATTTGTCCTGATATCTATTGTTTTGGAGGAGTTTTTGGTTGGGGCCGTTCCTCATGAGTCTTTCGTGGGGCCTCAGGTTATGATATCTCATATTCCCTAGAAATGAACTCCTCAGTTTTGGAGTGGACCTCTGGAATATCACACTATCTTCCCTAGTCAAATTATCTTCCCTACCAGAGGAAGAAAGTAGAGAAGGAAACAGGTGGAAAAAAACTCCTGTAAGCTGAGGCACCTCAGCCAAAGTCTCTAGCTCTGGCTAAATACCCTAATTTTTATCATTTTGGAAAGTGAACTACTATCCTTCCCCCTCATTTCTGATGCCGCTACCAGCCCTTGAGGGAATTCTAGGATTGGCCATTTTCATTTTTATTTAGCAGATAATCAGTTCATTCTGATAGGACTGTGAAGAGAATGGGAGCTGAACCCCATTAAGTGAAGCAGACTTAGGCTACAGGAGAAGATGAATCACTAACAGCTAGAATCTGGACTAGCTTGGCAAATGGAGCAAACTGTCCCATTCAACTCAGGACATTCCCTTGGAAGCCACTGCAATCCTGGTATCTCATTATGTGTGTGGAAAGGAATGAGAAGGCGTGCTTTCTCTGGTAATGTGCAGTGGTGGTCAGACTAAGCACTGTGACAATGAATGTCACTTTTAACTTACTCTGGGTTGATGCTGTCTACAAGTTCTATAGTTAACAACTATGAATATTTATTGACTTTATAACACACAGAATCTACCTATAATATCTACTTTCTATTTTCAAAAAGGATTTGAGGTGACTTAAGCATGATGTGAGCATTGTTCTAAAAATATGAATAAAAATGAGGGTCAATTAGTAAAAGAATGAATATATATATATATATACATATATATATATGTATATATATATATTCAGTGCTTGATACGGATGTAGGGTAATATATAGTTACTTTTCACTTCAGAAGTTTTGAATAAATATCATCTATGGATTTCTCTCTTCACCCCCTGCCCCCAACATGGCTTAAATATTCAACACTATCTGAGATGCTATGATAGAAGCACAAACCTACCTAGGGATTTGCAATAAAATAAAAATGAGAATTTAAACTCAAGTTTGGTAGGTAGAACCTTTGTAAAGGCTAAGAAATTATTAAGAGTCTGAAGAGAAGTTAAAAACTCCTGCTACTCTTGCAGAGGACAGAAGTTTCTTTCCCAGGACCTACATGGTAGCTCGCAACCATCCTTAAGCCCACGTCCAGGGGATCTGAGGCCTTTTTGGATCTCAGTATTCAGAAGGCATGTGTGTGGTACACAGACATACATCCTGGTAAAACACACATACAAATAAAATAGCAAATCACTTTTTAAAAGAGAAAAATAGGGAGAGACTCTCTAGCAAAGTCCTCATCAATTCACAATTGCCTAGCAATCAAACAAATATTTATTTATCCTTTGACTAAAGAAACTTTTATGCTAGTATTAAAATGAAAATTTTCAGAAGCCCAGCAAATTTTGAGTAAATATTATAAAAGCACCAGCATATAAGTCTATGGGTTCAGGTAGAGAAAGGACAATAAGCAGAGTGGTTCTTTTAGCCATTACCCCATAGATACCCCACTTCAGAAATGCATTGCCTCTTGAAGTGTGACATGGGCTTGGCTTGCCTGGCCTGGAGAGAGCCAGAGAGCCAGTGAGATCCTCAGCCCAACATGGTGGTGTGCTTATAACCCCAGAATTTGGGAAGATCAGGATTGCAAGGTCATCTTTGCAATTTTGAGCCCATCTTGGGCCACAGGAGACCCTGTCACTGAACGTGGGTCTTGGGGGAAAAGAGCTAAAATACTGAATACCTGACTTCCAGGCACATTTTTCTCTGTCTTCACCTCTTTTTAAGCTCCTGTTCCTCTCTACAGCACTCATGTGAGTATCATAGCTTGTGCAGTGCTGAGCCCTCACTTTACTTGGGCTGTTTTTAGAAAGCGTCGTTAAGCTTTGTTTATGACGTCTTCATGTGCCACTGAATAGTTCATGGAACCATCTCTTGTTCAAGTGAAGTCCAGATGTCTTAGTTACCTTTCTATTGCTGTGGTCAAACACTATGACCAGGGCAACTTATGAAGGAAAGTGTTTTAGTTTGAAGTTTACAGTTTCAGAGAGCTAGAGTTCATAATAGTGAACCAAATTGATGGCCGCAGCAATAGCTGAGAACTTACCTCTTGATTTGCAAGTTGGAAGCAGAGAGTGAAACAATGAAGGGAGACAAGAGAGTTTTGAAACCTCAAAGCCCTCCCTGAGTGAAACAGCTCTTACAATTTGTCCATACCTCCTTATCCTTCCCAAACAGTTCTACCAACTGGGGACCAAGCCACATTCAAACCACCACACCAAGTGAAACTTGGTGTCTTGATCAAAGAAGCCTGTGTTATGAGGCTGTTTCTCTACCCTCTGACCTAAGATTATGAATATAAAGTGATTGAACTTACAATTCTCCAACTTAAAATTGGGGATGTGAAAGTAACATCTATTTGAGCATCAAGATATTTCAAATTTTGAATTTCAATCATTTTCTAAGCAAGCATTCCTTTTGCTGGACTGCAACTGTGACCTTCAGCCAATCATGTAGTCCCAAGGGGAAACAATGAACACACGGTGTGATTTAAACTATGATGAGGTGGCTATACCAAAAAGACTTGAAATTCAGGATGTTTCAGCTATTCTTTCTCTCTCTCTCCCAAGGCCTCCATGCTCCCAATTTACTCAGGAGATCTTGTCTTTTTCTACTTCTCATGTAAATTAGATCTATGTATGTCTCTCTTAGTGTCTTCATTTTTTAAAATTAATTAATTTATTTATTAAAAATTGCCATCTCCTCCCTTCCTCCCACTCCCCCTACCCCCTCCCTCTCCAGTCCTAAGAGAAGTCAGGGTGCCCTGCCCTATGGGAAGTCCAAGGCCCTCCCACCTCCATCCGGATCTAGGAAGGAGTGCATCCAAACAGACTAGGATCCCAAAAAGCCAGTACATGCAGTAGAATAAAAACCCAGTGCCATTATCATTGGCTTCTCAGTCAGCCCTCATTATCAGCCACATTCAGAGAGTCCGGTCTGATCACATGCTCATTCAGTTCCAGTCCAGGTGGCCTTGGTGAGCTCCCATTAGATCAGTCACACCGTCTCAGTGGGTGGACACACCCCTCGCAGTCCTGACTTCCTTGCTCATGTTCTCCCTGCTTCTGCTCTTCATCTGGACCTTGGGAGCTCAGTCCAGTACTCCAATGTGAGTCTCTGTCTCTATCTCCATCCGTCACCGGATGAAGGTACTATGATGATATGCAAGATATTCATCAGAGTAGGAAGAACAGATCACTGTAGACTAGGTTCTAGGAGACAGAGAGAGAGAGAGAGGGAGAGAGAGAGAGAAAGAAACAGAAGGAAGAAAGGGGAGAAGCGGAGAGAAACAGAAGCTGCCTTTTCCAGAGTAATATGGAAAAGGAGTAGACTCAGGCTAGAAGCTGAAGATCAACTTGCCTCAGTGGAGGGGGGAGAGAGTGGGTGTGGCTTGTCTCTTAAAGGAATAGGACAGTTCATTATACCTTATATATTAGGCCTTCTATATTATTTACTCTTCACATTGCTGTGACAAAATACACGATAGCAGCAATTTAAGGCAGGAAGGATTTAATTTGCCTCACAGTTCTAGGGTACAGTTCATTATGGTCTCTGGCAGGGACATCTTAGCAGCTATGTCAAGGCAGCAGGAGGCAGCTGGTCACATTCCAGCCAGTCAGGAAGCATAGAAAAGTGGATACTGTCATTTAGCTTACTCTCCTTCTTATTCAGCTCACGGTCCCAGCCTATGGGATGGCAATACTCCCATTTATACTGCTCTGCCCACGTGAATGATACAATCTAGAAACTCCCTCACAGATTTGCCCAGGGCGTTATCTCCGAAATATTTCTAGATCTTATTAGACTAGTGATCAGTACAAGCCATCACTGCCACAGATGAAAGAAAAAGGAAAGAATGAAGGTGAGCATTTTCTTGACGAATGCTAGAAGAAAACAAGTCATGTGATTCAAGCAAGACTCAGGGTTGGTTTCATGTTTAAGTACTGTCCGCGTCGGCAATCACCTTTGTTCTAAGCTGGGGAAGGTAAATGTATTCTCTAACGGATAAACTTTCATCTAGGCAACTTCCCGGGGGAGTGACAGGATTCAGATCCTGTCCTTTAAACACAATAGTGACTTCTTATATCCACCAAAGCAAGTCAGCAAAACTTACGGCTTAGTAGTCAGTGAAAGGATGATGAACAGGCTTTCTGAGGCCTTCTCCCCTCTCTCCAGTTCCACATCACAAAGGTCAGTTTCTGTGCTACAAATGGTCAGGTGGTGGTGGTGGTGTGTGTGTGTTAGTCTGTGTGTGTACCTGTGGTGCCTGTGTGAGTCTGTGTGTGAGTCTGTGTGTGAGTCTGTGTGTATACATGTGTGTCTGTATACATGTGTGTGCATTATGAGGGTGCGGATGTACGTGTGTATGTCTATGCATGTGTGTAGAGGCCAAAAGTCAACCTTGGGTGCTGTTCTTCAGTAGCCTCCCACCTAGTTTGATGAGACAAGGGTCTTTCCATGGCCTACAGCTGGATGAGGCTAGTTAGGCCTGAGTGGCCAGTGAGCCCCAAGGATCCTCCTATCTTTCCCTTCTCAGGATTGTAAGTGCATGCACCATCATGCCAGGTTTATTACTGTAGATTCTGGAGATTAAGTTCCATGCTCCTGCTCACGTGGCAAGCACTTTATTGACAGCTATCTCCCCAGGCCCAGGTGATGTCCATTTATAAGAGGATTTAGCATGAAGCTTGCTGGCGTTTCCTCTCAGCCTGAACATGTCTTAGGCACAAGGAGAGATGGCATTTGCAGCTTTAGGTGGGCTAGAGGAGCTTTCCTGTTGTGTTAAAAGCATTGTGTATTCACCACCGTCTGTCTACCCACATTCCAGGGAAGTTCCGTATGGCCTTGCTCCTAAGGAATCCAGGCTGCCTTAACAATGGCTCCCTTGTCGTCCCGAGACACTGGTGGTCACAGACAGCACAGCATGGCCCATACTTCAGAAGCCTAAATCTCTTCACAGCATACTTTGGAATAATTTAATGCTAAATCATGTTTGGCTTTCAATGGTTTCCATAGAAATCTACTGAACTTGGGCAATTTATATTGAGATTTCTGACAGGTGAAGCAAACCAGACTAAATAATTAACAATACAGTGAAATACCCAGTAGAGTGGTAATAATTCTAGTGCTTAAGAGTTAATGCAGGTGGGATGGGCGGAGCTTCTAAAACGCCCCAGCTTCTGTTCTGGCTTGTGTCATGGGGGCCTCCCAAGAAGAGAGAGCACTTTCATGTGGGGCTGCTGAGGATGTTCCGCTTTCATATCAGCCAGGCCATTAGAGAGCAAGGTGAGACGCTATTTTCTCATTAGCGGTGCACATCCTCTCATTGACAGCAAATCTGTGCTCTACTTAAAGAGTATCAGTGACGATGTTTAAAACCTCTGTGCTAATTACAGACTCCAGCTTAACTGGAAGGTGCTTTAAGAAAAACATTTAAGGTGAAGATTAACTTAAATTGGTGTCTTGAATTAATCTAGAAAATAAAGCAAATCTTGTGTGTAGGAACTCCAGGGTCATTGACTGAGCACAGAACAGCAGTGTAGATCAGTTACTTAAAACAACTTTATGAGATGGAGTCTCACACAGCTAGAACTGAGAAATTACCCTGCACTCTGATGCTCCTCCACACGACTCCTTAGTTTATGTAGCGCTGTGGCCCAAACCCAGTCTTCATCCCTCCTAGGCAGGCACTCTGCCAACAAAGACATTCCCCAGTCCTAACTTAGAATAAAAATGTTTAGACGCAGGGTGCAGAAGCTTGGCACATTCTGGGAATAGACAGAGGGTTAGGCAAAGAGAACAGGCGCTAGGTGGACCAGCTAATTGACATATTCACCCGTTAGCTCAGACCTAATTTTCAGGGTGTATGATAGTAGACTCCTACGAGTGACATAGACTAACAAAGGTTCTAGATGGAAAGCGTGGAGTCTTCTTTGTGAGTGTGTGATGTTTACATATTTGTACGTGTGTGTGTGTGTGTGTGTGTGTGTGTGTGTGTGTGTGTGGTCTGTCTGTCTGTGTGTAGATAGAGGCCATTCCTCAGTTTCTCTCCACCATTATTTTGAGGAAGGATCTCCCTCTACCCTGAGACTCACTGATTAGGCTAGACTGGTTGCCCAGGGAGCCTAATCCTCTGCCTCTTTGTCCCCTGTTCTGGGATGACAAAAGCACAGCAACACAACTGGCATTTTTACATGGGTTCTGAGTATTGGACTTGGTACTTACGTTCGTGCTCAGGCACTTCAGGGTCTGCACTGTCCATGTACTATCTTAGTCAGGGTCTCTGTTACTGTGAAGAGACACCAGGACCACAGCAACTCTTAGGAAGAAAACTTTTAACTGGAGTGGTTCACTTATCGTTTCAGAGGTTACCATCATGATAGCAGGCAGCGTACACACGGGCATGGTGCTGGAGAAGGAGCTGAGAATTCTTACATCTTGACCCGAAAGCAACAGGAAGTGGTCTGTGACACCGGGCATGGTTTGAGCATATTTGGGACCTGAGCACATCTACTCCAAGAAGGCCACACCTCCTAATAGTGCCACTCCTTTGGGGGTCATATTCTTTCAGATCACCACTGTACTTATCCCAGAAAATGGAAGTCTTCCTACTTCACTACAAAAACATACTTCACTATTTTCTGGACACCCTTAAAAAAGGTAAACATGATATTTGTGCATAACATCTGTATATATAATGTCATTTTTACATTATTAAATGCAATTATACTACTTGCCTTCACTGTACCTTGATTTTTCTGACTATCAAATTAATAAATCAGCACATATAACCTTATCTCATGAGAACATAGTATTTTGTTTCATATTTTATAAAATTAGCATTTTATTCAACAATTTCCATATCTATACATGTGTCTCTAAAAAAGAAAAAAAAATCTGGCAAGGAAGTCAGAGATGCCCTTTCCCAATCCTTCCCAAGACACCACGAGTTCAATGCCTCAAGTTCTCAGGGACTGTCGGAGGACTAGATTATTTCAGCCATGTTAGAGTACTGGTGGAAGCTGGGTTAATCTAGCTGCCTGAGGTCAGGGACAGCAGGAGTGGTTGTCTGTGCCCCTGTGACCACACTGCCATCTCCCTGGATAAATAGGAGAATGGTGACCGAGTGCTTTGTCTTCCTAATTTTGTGGGGCAGAGGAGTGTGTCAGTGCAGTGGTGGAGATTCTCTTGAGACTGCCATCCACCAGGGTTGCTGCTCGGTTTCCCCCTTGGGAGGGGTGTGACACAGACAGTGATGGGAAGCAGCACACGGCTGGTCGCTGCAGTGTGGTCTTCCATCCAAAGAAGTGCTGACAGGCAGAAACAGCAGCAGACCTCCAATCAACTCATCCTTCAGAAAGGGGGGCTGGGCAGAGTGTCCAGTGATCCAGCTTTCTAAACAGCGGTACTTGTCCGGGAATGCTGACCGGGAATGCTGACAGGACTCAGTGCACCCTGGACGCCTTGCGGTCACTAAGAGGAAGAGAGCAGCAGAGCGCAGGTTAAGTTTCACAAGTCAAGCAGTGAGTCTCAAGAAGGGAGAGACCCGCGTTAGAAAACAGAGGTAGAACTGCGCCTGTTCGAAAATGGCACAATCTTATGTGGAAAAACTCCAACCAGTCCCTTAAAAAAGAAAAGAAAAAAACATTTGCTCTGTGATGTTCAGTCAAATAGGTGGATGAAAAAAAAAAAACATTTGAAAGCAACTGTGTTTGTACACACAGACAGTAGACAGGAAATTAGAAAAACAAGACATTTGCAGTATACCCATGCCAATAAAACACTTGAGCTAAAGAGGTGAAATGATTTACTCTAAAAATTACAAAATAATGATAAACTAGTAAAGATAAACAATAAAACGACAAACCTTTACGAGTTAGGAGGATTAATCTTATTCAAATGTCTGCTCAAAGTGACTTTAGAGGTAATCCAAAACCATATTAAAATTCTCGTGACACTTAGAATAAAAATAGAAAAGCAGCTCAAGGAGATGACTGTCTGTAAAGTGCTTGCTGCAAAGCATGAGGTCCTGAGTTCAAACCCCAGAACTCACAAAAAAAGCTATGACCTGTGGTGTGTGCTTCAATCCCAGTGCTGGGGAGGTACCAGAGACAGCAGGAGCACTGGGAAACCAGTGGCTAGCCAGTTTAACTTAGTTACTTCAAAAAACAAGACAGACAGTTCCTGAAGAAAGAGACCTGAGGTTGTCCTCTGGCCTTGATGCACAGGTACAGATATGTGCACACACAGTTACACATTAACATGAACCCAAGTGCATACACACACACACACACACACACACACACACACACACACACACACACACACAAGGGAACAGTGGGAAGGGAGAGAGAAAGGGTGTTGAGAGATCTTAAATTATTACAGTGCCACAAAAGACACTATGTTCAGCAAGAAGAAAGGGCAGTACATTTCCTGATTTCAAAATGTGTCAACAGGTTCAAGGCTACAATGATTGAGGCAGCATGAAAACGATACTGACACAAAGCCTGGCACACAGACCAAAGGAACATGCTAGAAAACCCAGAAGTCAATCCAAACATTTATACCAATTTAGTTTTAGTAATACTCAGTGGAGAAAGAGCAGCCCACCCAACAAACGGTACTGGGAACTTAAAACCCATATACAAAAGTAGGAACTGTACTATTAACTTTACACAAAATCAATTCAAAATAAATTTAGATTATAAAATGATAACTTCTAAAGAATGCATGAGAGATTCTTTATGGCATTGGTTTGGTGATGATTTCATAGCTAAGAAACCAAAGGCAGAATAGAAAAAGAGGAGCATAGAAAACTCAAAAGTTATTGCACAGATAAGGAGCTCATACACAAGGCAAAAGGGTGGCTGAAGCACTGGAAGAAAATGCCAGCAGACTTTTTACCGTGTTTATCTAGTAAGTAGTTAGTATATACAAGACAGGCAGAGCTCTCACAACTCAATGATGAAAGAAAGAAAAAGAAAAAGGAGAAGAAGGAAAGCAATCAACAATACAAACAACAAGAAGCTAAGAAGAAACAGAGTAATGACATGACTCAGAACATCTGGATTTGTCTCCCCAAAAAGGCATACCTGGGCGCCTGGGGTGGACAGGTGTATGAGAAGACATTGTCACTGGCTAAGGAAATGCAAATTAACACTACTATGAAGAATCCCCTGAACTGTTCAAACAATTACTGCTAAAAATGCTAAAGTGATGACAAGGATGAAAAACTGGAACCCATGACTCTTATGGGTAGAAATGTTAGCTGGTACAGAAACTGTGGAGGCAATCTAGATAGAACTCAAAAATTCCACAAAGAGCAGCCACAAAATCTTGTGGTCCTCCCTTCCAGGAATACACCCCAAGGAATAGGAACTGAGATGTTGAGAGCCACCCTTGGGAAGGCCCAGGTTTTAAATCCACCCAAATGTCTACTGAAAGATGAATGAGTGAAGGAGCTGTAGAGTATACAAAGTCTTACAGAGGTGGGGCAGTGTGGATAACCTTGGGAGCAGTGCCCCAAGCAAAATTAAGCAGCCTGCAAAATGTCTGTAACCTGGAATCCACACTTAGGAAGCTCCTGACGTCAGCACACCCAGAATCAGAGTGGCGTATTGCTTTCCAGGAGCTGCAAGAAGAAAAAAAAAAATCAGTTATGCAAGAAGAATGTTCTCGAGATCTGTAAAATATTGATCCTACACTTCATACTAGCCACAATAGAAAGACAGATATTTATCTAGAATTACAATAGAGATGCTTCTCTAAAATTATCTAATCTAATATTGCAGGTGTATATTTTTAAATAAAGGCCCTGAGTTCCAAAATTTGAGGTATTCCACATATGTAGGAAAAACATGTAAATATAGCGTCTTCTGTTGTCTCTTTTAAGTCTAACAACTTTTTTTTTTTCAATTTTCCATTGAGTAGGATCTCATGTAACACGTAGGCTGGCTGGGAACTCAACTAAGGATGTCCTTGAACTCTTGATTCTCCTTGTGGGTCCTCACTGCTGGGACGAGCCATCTGCATCGACATGCCTGGTTTGCATGATGCTGAGATTGGAACCCAGGGCTTGTTATATGCACTCTACCAAGCAAGCTATTCCCCAACCCATTTTGATGTATAAATTTTGTAGTTGGTAATGGAGAGAAGAGGCATTTTGTTTTTCCAGTTAAACTAATAGATTACTTTGGACGGCGAGGGACCTGAGTGAGATGTCATTGCAAATAATATACTTTAGATGTGGTTCTCCACTTCCTCTTTTGTCACATGGTCAGTCAGCAAAATTCAGTCAAGAATTTATTGACACCTTGCAGAAGTAAAATAAGTAAACTAAAGTTCTGAAGGATTTTTTCCAAACATTACAGCAGCTTGTGATGCTATTGTCCAATGCCAGCTCCACTTCATACACTTCACAGCAGCATTTCTCTAAACTCTTTGAAGATTGGGGACCTGGTTAACCATGGTACGAGTCCAGCTCTGTATGTCTAAAAATGATTGTTCATATATCACTATGATACCTCAGGGTGATTTAGAAGCACAGAATTTCTAATTGTCATAATCAGACAGTAGAAAGAGTGGCATGTGCGAAGACTGAACCTGTCACCCGCTGTACCACTGTAACTGTGCTTGGCTTTAGTTGTTCAGTCTCTGATTTTACTCTTTCAGCTATGAATTTCTCAGTCTTTCCTTAGTGACATCATGATGAAGATCAAGCCAGTTTCTATGGCAACTAGTGTGGCTACTGGGATTAAAGGTGTGTGCCATTATGGCTACTAAGATTAAAGGTGGGTGTTACCATAATTTGATCTGTAAGGCTAATCAGTGGTACTATTTTACTCTCGGATCTTCTGACAGTCTTTATATATTAAAATACAATTGAAATCCATTTCACTAAAGAGCAGGTCCCAGTACACATGTTGGACTGCTTGTTACTGAAGAAGGACCCTAGAATAGAAATCCCACACTAGCTCAGAACTGAGTGTAACAAAAGATTATTTATTTAGGGGTAGACTCACAGATCACAATCCTCTGCTCGAATGGGGAATAGCAACCGAATCCAGCAGCTGGGAAAGAGGCCGGAAATGAGCTTTACATGAGCATAAATACCCAAGTGGGTGGGTAACTTAAAGGCTACTGGCTGTAGGAATTCTTACCGCACATAACTGCCTATAACTCCAACTCTAGGATATCCATATACTCTCTTCTAGCATGGACAGACATTTGCAGACACTCACTCCCCCTACACACACACACACACACACACACACACACACACACACACACACACACACACAAATAAAACTATAAAATACAAAATACAAAGCACAAACTTGCAAAGAAAGGGCCACAGTACACTCTTGGCTTCTACACTGCCTAAACCAAAGACTGTTTCATTTATTTATTTTTTAATTGTTGGGGTCAAATGGCCACCAACAACACAAAATAAAGGTGGGCAAGCTAACAGGTGCTTGATGCAGGCACTGAACTGTAAGAGCCCCTCTATTCTTCAACATGACGTCTTTCACCAGCAAAGGAAATGAAACGCTATCCTCTGGAGGTGGCGGGAATATCCTGGATGAGAGATGATTTTACAGACTGCCAGCCACAGACTGAATGTCTACTTAGCATTCATGTGACTCCATACTAGATCACTCTGGGCATCCCCAAGAAAAGCATGTATGCTCTTGTTAGGACTGTAAGATGATTGGCTCCTTTGTGATGGAATTGCACAAATGCCTGATACACATTAATGTATATGCTATTCATACATGGGAGTCTAGAAGACATTTTCTTAAAAATAAACAGAAGAACCTGTCACTTCAAGGAAGCCAACTGGTAGTGTATATTCTCTGTGATAAACTTTGAGCTTTTCAAGTGAAAATTGGAATTCTGAAAACTTGTATCTGCCACCATGTTCTTAACAGCTTCCTAATACATCATGACTTTGCTGACAAAATCCACGGTGATAGTGATGAATGTGGTTTTCAAGTTACACTAGAAAGTATGTTAACATTCGGCAGTTGTGTACTGTGTATTAAACCACAGTACTGCAACCCTGTGCTAATAAAGATATGCATGGACAAATGTCCTGCTAGAGATCATGACCGAAGGATTTTTATGTAACAGATTTGGAAAATAACATGGACGTGCTTCAAAATTCAATTTTGGTGCTAAGGATGTAGCTTAGTTGGTAGATAGTTTGTCTGGCACACAGGAGGTTGTGGATTTGATCTCTGGCACCACAAAACCAAACATTGTGGTGGACGCCTCCAATCTCAGTACTGTTAGCACAATAAAGGCAGAGGATCAGAAGTTCAAGGGCATCTTGAGATTTCTAGGAGCTTCAACGCAAGTCTGGGGACATGAGGTTTGTCTCAAAAGTTTTCTTTCCCAATATTTAAGAATTATTACCAGAGGATGTTCTTTCGTATGTATCTACAAGGTGGCTTTAATGTTCTTCAGTCAGTCACAGTAGAAACACAAAGGCCACTCTACACTTTTTTCCTTTAAGGAAAAGTTAATAGTTATTTTTTTAGACATTGTGTAGTCTGTGTTAATATGTTTATCATGGGCATTGGCCATTGATGTTAATAGAGTAAATATTTAGGACATTGTTCCAATTTGGTGATTACCAATAACTAGAACTCATAAGCACAAGCTCTCTGTAGTCCTCAGACCTGTATAAAACTACCAAAAGTTCAGGAGTCCATAGACTTTGGGAAAAACTACAAGACCCAGGACCAGAGAGAGAGCTTGGAGGAGGAGGAGATGGGAGGCACCTTGTGAACTTGAAGTGGACATTGTTAAGCTGGGGTGTAGAGAGCAGCACTGGGATGAGCTGATAGAAGACATGTGGAGTAGCACACACCCATCACATGGCACCCAGGGGATCCAGGTAGGGAGATTTCAGTGTTCTAAATCTTTGTGTGTATATTTAAGTACAAGAGTGCAGCTACCTGTGGTCATAGTTTGTGGGGGTCAGAGAACAGCCTTGGGTATAGGCTCTGATACATTTTGTTTGAGTAGGGTTTCTTGCTGCCTCTACTTACCACATACATCAAGACAGCTTAGCTTACCTGGGAGCGTCTAGTCTCCTGCCCCCACTTACCATCTTATCTGAAAAGTGCTGGGATTACAAACTCATGGTTATGAATGTTTATATAAGGTTCCAGGAATCAGAATTCAGGTACTGCCACGTTCTCTCTTACCCACTGAACCCTGTCTATGGGTCATGGTTTTGATGTCAGCCTGGGCTATGTAGAGAGATTTTCATCTCAAGCTCTTATCTCCAAGAAAGAAAGGGAAAGAACCAGTGAGTTCAATTTGATGAAAACTTTCAGCTTTTAACAAGAGAGGAAGGGGTGCTGAGTAAACTCCTGAAAGGACGTATTATATAAAATAAACATTTCCATACATTTATAATAAAAATCATATACATATATAATATGTCTAGACATGAGGCTGTGGCTGCTCTGTACCTTGTGGATTTAGGCTAAATGAGCTTGTGAGGGAGGATGGGAGCCTTCTTTCCCACCTACCGGCCAACATACTGTACAAAGTTGAGTTAGCCCCTGGGGGACTGTAAAACACTGTAAGTTGGAGATGGTGTACCTCCCTCTTAAGTTGAACTCTATAACTTTGCTCACATATGCAACACAAATCACCTCATTTTATAGTTAGAAATAAAACTTTTACATTAAATATATAATATAGAAGTATATATACATATTATATACATTATACATACATTATAAACTGATTCCAAGCTCACTCCCCACATCCCCCATTTCCTATTTTTCTTCTGCAAATCTCTTTTGAATACACACCTTTGTCTGTTGTCGCAATCCTTTTTGTACTATACAAATGATGTAAAGAAGAGTAGTTTGGGAAGCTGGGAGTGTTTATTGGTTGGTAGAGCACTGCCTTTCTGCTAACAAAGCCCTGGGCTCAGTCTTCAGCATGTCATAGACCTGGAGTGATGGGCGCAACGGAAACCCCTACACCTGTGGTAGAGACAGAAAGCACAGAAGTTTAGGCTCATCTTCAGCTCCATAGGAAGTTCAAGGCTTATCCGGGCTACATAAGAGTCTGTTTCAATAAAATAAAATCAAGAATGATTTTACAGTATACAAGAACATGTCTCCGGCAGCAACTGAAGAAGGACCCCTGCTGTCAATTATTTAGAAGTAGTTGGTAAAACTCATTCTTTTTTTCTTTTGTGTGTTTTATATTTTGTTTATTTGGAATTGAAAGCATCATTGTTTGGTTATTTTGTCCCAGTAGTGAAAATAAATAATGGTAAAAATATGAATTAAAAATAAGGCCTTTTACATGGAAGTCCTAGGTTTTAGTAATCCATTAATGATTAATAAGTATTTACAAATCAGTCTTCTACTATGAGTTTCTGTTGTGAAGCTCCATTGCCTGCACATTCAGGTCAGGTTTGAACATGATACTCAAGGTTGAATGATTTCTCACAGTTTGTAGATCTCAGGGAGAGAAGGGCAAGACCGGTTGCTACTGAATTGTTGCTGTTTACTCTCAACCACAAGACTAGCTCTATGTAGAAGTGACAAGGAAGAAAAAGATGGAGAGAGACACAGAAAATGACTTTGTACTGCTGTGGAAAGAACAGGGGAGTGAGTCAGTTCTTTTGAAAATATCTATCTATCTATCTGTCTGTCTGTCTGTCTATCTGTATATGTATGTATGTATGTATGTATGTATGTATGTATGTATGTATCTATCTATCTATCTATCTATCTATCTGCTGTGGGACAATAGTTTTACCCTGCAAACATTTGTTTCTTGTACTTGTTTAATAAAATGCTAATTGGTCAGTAGCCAGGCAGGAAGTGTAGGAGGGGCAATGAGAACAGGAGAATTCTGGGAAAAGGATACTGCAGTCTAAAGTTGTGACCCAGCCACGGAGGAAGCAAAATGTGACTGCCTCACTGAAAAACATACCGAGCCACGTGGCTAACATAGACAAGAATTATGGGCTAATGTGCGTTATAAGAATTAGTAAATAAGAAGCCTGAGCTAATGGGCCAATCGGTTTATAACTAATGTAGACCTCTGTGTGACTCTTTGGGACTTAACGGCTACAGGACCAGGCAGGACAGAAAACCTCAGTCAACATCTATCTATCTATCTGCCTATCTAGCTAGCTAGCTGTCATACATACATACATACATATATATACATATATATATTCGTGTGTTCGCAAATGTGTATGTAATGTATGGACATGTGTGTGCAGGTACACACCCATGAATATGTGCAGAGGCCTAAGGAGGACATTGGGAGTCCTTCTCAATCACTCTGCCTTATTCCTCTGAAACAGAGTGTCTAACTGAACCTGGAGCTGGGCTAGTAGCCACTAAACCCCAGGACCATTCAGGTCTCTGCCTCTCACAGTGCAAGATTCCAAGCATGCATACTATGTTCAGCTTTTTATTTGAATGTTGGACAACGAAACTCAGGTTCTCAGGTTGCACAGCAAGCACTTTACCCACTGAGCACTCTCCCCAGGCCAACAGTCAGATCTGATGATATTTTTCTGAAAGTTTAGGTAGTTACTAACGTCCTATTACTCAGCTTAAAATTTTTATGACGAAATATATTATTTCCAACAAAATTTCCTTTATTTTAAGATTTGATGGTATTTCTTCCTGTATAAAGTTGAGTTGTTTTGAAATAGGAAATACTAAAATGTTGGGCCCTGTTTTCCAAGGACCAGTTCAGCTTTGGGGAGGCAAAGGGCACTGTGGATTTAAAGAACCACGTGCTGCCTAGTTTTATGCCAATTTGATACAAGCTATAGTCAGAAGAAAAGAGAGAACCTCAGCTGAGAAAAATGCCTCCATAAGATAGACTTTTAAGTAGACAAGATTGCAGGGCATTTTCTTCATTAGTAATCTCAATGGGGGAAGGCCCAGCCCATTGTGATACATCTAGGTTGGTAGTCTTGGGTTTTATAAAAGAGCAGGCTGAGCAAGCCGTGGAGAGCAAGCCAGTAAGCAGCACTCCTTCATGATCTCTACATCAGTTCCTGCCTCTAGATTCCTGCCCTACTTGAGCTCCTGTCCTGACTTCCTTTGATGCTGATATGAAAGTGTAATTCAAATAAACCCTTTACTCCCCAAGTTGCTTTTGGTCATGATGTTTCCTCACAGCAACACTAGGATAGACTGTTTATTCTTTTACATTAAGAGGAATGTCTGGGGCTGGGCACTTAGTTCAGTCAATTGGGTACCTATTGTGAAAGCATGTAGATTTAAATTCAATTACCAAGATCCACTCAAAAGTGTTGGGTGTGAGGAAGGATGGATATGGGATCAGGCAAGTATATACCTCAACTAAGGGAATCATTTTAGGGTTTACAAGAGACTTGATTATAAAGGGGATCCCCGGTCCAAGGAGAGATCCCCAGATGGTTCTCTGGACAGAGGAGAGGGTGCCTGAACCGGCCTTGGCCCACAACCATACTGATGAATATTTTGCATGTCACCATAGAACCCTCATCTGGCGATGGATGGAGATGGAGGCGGAGAACCACGTTGGAACACTGAACCTAGCTCCCTAGGTCCAAATGAGAGGCAGAAGGAAAGAGAACGTGAGCAAAGAAGGCAAAGGCACAGGAAACCTTCATCCGACATTGGATGGCGATACAGATGGAGACCCATATTGGAACACCGAACTGAGCACTCCACGGTCCAAATGAGGAACAGAAGGATGAAGAAAATAAAAAAAAGTAATCAGGACTGTGAGGGATGCGAGCACCCACTGATACAAGGGGACTGATATAATGAGAGTTCACCAAGGCCTGTTGGACTGGGACTGAACGAGGACGTGATCCAACCAGGTTCTCTGAATGTGGCTGGCCCGGAGCCTTTTTGAAAAGCCATTGACAATGACACTGGGACTTGCTTCCTCTGCATATACTGGATTTTGGCGCTCCAGTCTGTTTGGACTCTCACCTTCCCTGGACCTGGAGGGAGGGGGGAGGAACTTGAACTTCCCACAGGGCAGGAAACCCTGACTGCTCTAGGGGATGGAGAGGGAGGAGGAGAGGGAGTGGGGGGAGTGAGAGGGTGTTGGGAGGAGGGGCTGAAATGGAAACTTTTATAATTTAATAAAAAAAAAACAAAAAAAATCTTGCATCAAAATAGAAACATAAAAAAAAAGTGTTGGGTGTGTAGCTGGCTGGTGGTGGAGCATGCCTTTAATCCCAGCACTCTGAAGGCAGAGTCAGGCCTGTGAGTTTGGGACAATCTGGTCTCCAGAGTGAGTTCCAGGAAAGCCAGGGATTACAGAGAAACCCTGTCTTTAATTCCCACCCCCCCAAAAGTATCAGTATGTTAGTATACTTGTGATCCCAGCCCTGAGGAGGTAGAAGCAGTTGGAACTCTGGGGATCATTGGTCAGACATCCTAGTCTACTTGTCCAGCTCCAGGCTAGTAAGAGACACTGTCATCAGAAAACATGGATGTCTCTTGAGAAATGACACCTGAGCTTTTTCTCTGGGCTCTATACCCTTAGGAGCACAGAAACACAGATACGTAAGAATAGATATTTCCCTGGGAAAAACACATGCCTGTTACAGATATATGGTCTGTGCCTAAACAATGCAAACAGAAATATTAAAGAATAAAAAAGATGGAACAAATTAGTGACTTAATGGTTTAATTTTGACCAATTTCTTTAATTTATTTCACTCTGTCCCTTACTCAATATAGTAGATAGCATGTTTTTAAGAAGACTTTAAGATAGATAACCTACTGTGACATTTGTATCTATATTTTGTAGAAGGCGTTTTCTTCTAGAATACTGGTGTCATACTTTCCATTTTAAATTTCTAAACAGTGAACTAGTTTGTCTTTTTATTTTCTAGGAAGATATATAAATATTTATAAATGGATACATATTATGTATTCAAAGACAGATTGAATTTTCTTCCTGGCAGAATTTCTTTCTAAAATTTGAATATATTTATTTATATTAGAGCTGAAGTACACTGAAAACCAGGTCTTTTGAGTTAGGAAATGGCTAAGTCAGTTAAGTAGTCTTCTTGTAAGCTTAAGGATGTGAGCTGATCCCTGACACTCTTGTGAGAAACACAGGTGTTGTGGTAGAGCATATTTATAATTCCAGGGCCAGGGTTCAGCAATAAGCTGATCCCTTGGCCAAACCTACTTGGCAAGCTCCAACCCAGTGAGAGAGCCTTTCTCAAAAGTGGAGTATTCCGCCTCCAAGAAATGACACCAGACACGGGCTTTGTCTGATCCACTCTCACATACATTTGCGCACACACACACACGTATCTCACATTGGAGTATGTAGAAAACTCCTAGGCTTGTGATTGGGTTCTTGTGCCTTGGAGGTGGTAGGGGAAAAGTAGGTCACAGGAAACATTTGGTGACACAAAACACACAAATTCATACTACATGGTGACATAATACACACATCTGCCAGACTGCACGGCAGGTCAGGCTGAAGTCTGTTATAGATGATGAAATGCCTTTAAAGATCTAAAAACTGAAAAAATAAACTGAATTGAATCCTGCCTCAGTGGTGCTGCTTAGTTTCATGCATTCTGAAGCTTTTTCAAGTGGTTTGGCTCCTATGCTGTCTGAGTGGGCCTGAGTTAAAACACAAGTTTCTGGGGTTTCTCCTGGAAATGTCTCCTTATATCATGCCCAGTATCGATGCTGACAATTCGTTTTCCAGTGCCACAATAGGCTATCTGTCTTAAGGGAAATTTTCATATTCTGAAATTGGCTTCAAATCTGATCTCTGATGTGATTAATTAGGATATCCATAGTTCTAGTAAGCTTCTCATCCTCTTTGTATATTGCCCAAGAGTTTTCTGAAATCATTGGTTTCCACACAGTGCTGATGCTATCCAGAGCAAACTAAGATACTGTCAACCTTGGAATCTTTAAATATTTAGAAGACTCTACCACATCCAAACACGAAGTTAGAAAGTGTAGCTATGGTGGGTGATAAAAATGACACACGGTAGTTACATACAACGGTTTCTCTGCTTTGTTTTTGAGACTGAAGTACACTTTCTGGGGAAAGTGACTGATTTTTATGAGTCCCATGTTACATAAACAAAATCATTAAGATGATGCTTTGACTCTGAATATTGAGTAAACTGATCTCAGGAGAAGCCTGGTTGCTGCATTTAGGAGGTGTGCTCAGTGAGCTGACCAGATGTCACCTGGCCATGTCACCCTAGCCCACAGGGTCAAGGAGTTTGCAAATTCAAGAACATAGAATAAAGACCTTGAAATGAAGACAGCAAATGCTCTCACTTGACAGCAAATAACTCAAGTTAATATCATAGCTGCCAGAAGACCTTGATAGGTAAAGATCACTGAGTTGGGACATCACTTTCTAATAAATCCATGAAGTTCTTGCCCAACTTCAGTCCTGTTTCATTTTGCTTGAATATAATATTTGACCAAAATACCTTTTTTTTGTTCTTTATATTTTGAGACAGGGTCTCATGAGCCCAGCTTAGACTGGAACTTAAAGATCCTATGAAGCTGAAGTTGACTCTGAATTCCTGATCTTCCCAAATTCACCTCCCAGTGCAGGGATTACAGACATGCACCCATGTAGCCAGTTTATGAGGTGCTGGGGATGGAATCCAGGGCTTCTCATATGCAAGGCAAGTACTCCACCAATGAAAATAATTTCTCGGTACCTCTTTTCTTTTTTACAAAGAAAAATCTCTTAATTTGATTTTTCTGTTAAATGTCACATTAAATAACTGCACATTTGTAGTTTTCTACTATAGTGAGAAGGTAAATTCTTGGTTGTATATATGTATGCATTCATCCACAATCAACTAATTATTTATGGACTTGGCCAAAATTAAAAAATTATATGGTCACAACTCTAATATATCATTAATATATAAATTTTATTATTGAGTTAATTCTTTTACATTAAAAACAAGTAGAAGACCTATATCTAACTGTATATTACAACTTAAAAACTCTAAAGAATTGTAACTGATGATGTCTTCAGTAGAAACGAGGGTATCAGAGCCTAGAGCTGTTCGTGTAACTATACACTGGTCATTGAACATCTGTGTCCCTACTTCCCTCTTCTGCCCTCCTCTCCTTCCATCCTGCTCTCCCTTCCCTCTTTCCTTTCCCTTTCTTTCTTTGAGTCACTGTAGTATATGACTAGTTTTAGAAATATGGATACAAATCCTGAACATTTTTAGTAGTATCTCAAAAATTTTCAGTGTGAGTTTTAATATATGCTTATAATATATGCATATTATCAGGAACTGGTTTACTACAATAACTATTTAACAGAACAATAGCAGTGCATTCTCTCATAGGGCCTGTGATCTGTACAGGTATAGGTTCTTAGGCCAATAATGACATTAAATACAGGTTCATAGTGTAGAATTTGCTTTAAATGCAATCAGAGAAGTTTCTGTTTGAATATATGATGTCTACATAGAATCCACCACTGGTCAAAGTAAGGATAAGAAGAGGCTCTAGAATATCCTGCTGTAACAGCGCATATATCCCACACTCCTCCAAAGATTCAGAAATCACTGTGGCAGGAGGAAAGTAAACAGTGTAGTAATCAGAGGGTGTGAAAGACTAGAAGGAAACAGTGTCTTCTGGACAGAGCAGGGCAGCTGCACATAGGAATTCACAGTGGTCATAACACTGTGCATAAGACCTACGAAAGCCTAAGTGGTACCAAACCCAGGCATGGAAAGGTGAGTTAGGTGCGAAGTTTATCTCCTAGCCAAGGCTATTGCCAGTTCTCAGCTTCTGGGAGAAGAAGGGTCAGTTTACTCTAGAAGTATAGTCCCTGAGAATCTGGGTGCAGTGGGAAGCCACATATCCAAGAGTATCTGGGGAGCCCAAGTTGACCTTGATGAGGGAAAGGAAAATAGAACATAATGCTGGGCAGGAAGCAAAAGGGAGGCAGATCTGGAAGGAGTTGGGAGGGATGAATGTGATTGAGCAACATTGTATAGAGTCTCAAAGGGCAAATAAAAATTATGAAAATGTTAGATTCTTTTTGTTATTGCTTTTTTCAGAATAAAGTCAACTCATACTACACAAATCAAAAAATCCCATTATAATAATTTCATCTAAGAGACTGCTAGCATAGTACAGATTTCTAAGGTGTGTGAGAGTGTCATATTTCATTAACCTATTTAAATTTCATTTAAATGAAAACTTAAGCTTTAATCAGCATGAAGGTCAGAATTAATGTTTCATTTTAATACATATTTTGGTCCTCCAAGCTTACTTAACTGGTGCACATGTTCTTTTACACTAATTTTTATTTGTTTCATCCAAATCATCAGTAAGACTTTGCAAGAGTTACAGAAAACAGTACCCACAAATCAGCTACTAAAAACTTGAAGCCCACAGACAGGTGGCCAGTTCCAGAGGACCCTAGTTCTACAGGGAACTAGATATTCAGTTGCCTAGGTTTTTGTTTCTCTTCTTGAGTCGGTGTATAATTGAGTAACAAGTTGCTTCCAAGACCTTTAAGAAAAATCTGTAAAAGAGTGTGAAGCTCCTGCTGAGTGGTATTTTTGAGGTCTTAGAAGACTTAAGAAATGACACCTCTTTCTTTCCCCTCAGTAGTTAAAAACTGAATGGGGTAGGGTAGGCAGCAAAGTTCAGTGAGTACAATTTAAGGGTTTGACTGGTGAATTTAGGGTTGAAATATCAGGCCTCTGTGTGTTGCTATGATGCCTTCTCCAGCTTTGGTGTGTTCACACTAAATCCCCCAGAATCTTCAGCAGGTTAGTATGATAGCCTAAACCTCTCATTTGCATGCTGTGAAACATTGCACTGGGCTCCCAGGCTGGTGGCTCAATGATCCTAGGTGTTTCTTTGGGGAAAATCTAAGCACAGAACAGGGAAGTGACTGGGCTTGGGGGAGTTTTTATTAATAATAGCCAGAGGTACAATGAAATTATCCCAAGAGACCATTTCAATTGTTTTTTATCCACAACTCCATCTCATCAAAGAACTATTTCTACCAAAGGAATGTCATGAATACAGTAAATACAATCTCCAGCTTAATTAATTAAGGCATATAAAACTTACTGCCAATTAGAGAATGAGGGGAAATAACCCATGCTTCCACAAATGAGTTAATATTGATTAAACAAAACCAAAGAAATTTGACAAATTATTTAGCTTCTGCTACAATATGCTAGAAATATATCATGTAAGTCTAATGTACTGATGACAACATTGGGGCTCCCAGGGGTGGGGTGCAGGACCCTATGGAGGGGGTTTGTCATTTCATTCAGGCACCTGTTAATACTCATATTCATGGAGCCAGCATGCCCTGTCTGTAACTTAGAATAAATTTGTTATCATCCTGTGTACCAGTTACCAGGACTGGGGTGAGGGAGAAGGTGTGGAGGGTGCATTATGAAAAAATACATCATCCTAACACTTGAGGAAGAATGGCTCACTTTGACTTATGACTTGAGAGGCTACAGTCCAATGTGCAGGAAAAGACATGGTGGTGTGAAAGGCATGACCATCTGGGACTACAGAGTAATGCTTGAAGAGGCAGCCCAGCATGGCTCCTTTTCTTCCATCTGGGAATCCAGCCTGTGAAATGGTGTCACCTATGTTTAGGGCAGATCTTTCCACTTTAATTAACTTAATCCAGACATCCCCACAAGCATGTGCAGAGGCTTGTTTCTATGGTGATTCTAGACTTCATCAGTTCAGACTGACAGTCTTGGGGCTGTAGCAATGGTTCAGTGGTTAAGAGCATTTTTTTCAAGACAGGGTTTGTCTGTGTAACAGCCCCTGCTGTCATGGAACTAGCTAACCAGGCTAACCTCAAACTCACAGAGATCCATCTGCCTCTGCCTCCCTGATTGCTGAGATTAAAGGTGTGCATCTCCACTGCCACAGAGAAACTTGTTTCAGTCCTCAAAACCCATGTTGGATGACTCATCACAGCTTTCTATAACTCTAGTTCCTGGGAGAACAAATGCCTCTAGCTCCCTCAGATACCCGAACACACATGTTCATACTTCACTCCCCCATCACACACAAATATACACACATAATTAAAAATAAAATAAACTTTAACAAATATTTTTAAAGATTTACCATCTTAACTCTCAAGACTAACCATGGCACCACTAGAAGAAGCAGCTGCGTAAACTGACAATATGTTAACTTACATCACCATGGTGATTGCTTCCATTTAAATGTATTATACAGCAGCATATTGCATATCCAAACATATATAATAAAATTAATTCTAAGATAATTATTATCTGTTCATTAAGATCCTATTATGTACAAAACACTATGTTGAACTCTACCTTCACTTTGTGGTTTATCTCTCCAACTAAGTAAATTGTTCATAGACAGAATCCACAGTCCACAGTATGCTCCCAGCATTCAATTGCTTGTTTGTTTCAAAATGTGTGCTGTCTTCACATGCAAAAAAAAAGAAAGCTGGACCTAGGCCAGAGCAGGCCTGAGGCAGCAAACTCCAGAGGAGCAGGACTGAGCCAGCGATCTAGGCTGGAGCAGACTTGAGACAGCAAACATCACATGAGTGTGAGCAGATCCAGACCAGGGGCATTAACAGAAACAGCATTGAGCCAGAGACCTAGGATGGAGCATGCCTGAGGTGGTGAACTCCACAGGAGCAGGACTGAGCCAGCAATCTAGGACAGAGCAAACTTGAGATAGCAAACTCCACAGGAGCAGGAGCAGACCCAGATTGGGGACATTTGTGGAAACAAGACTGGGCCAGTGACCTAGGCTGGAACAGGCCTGAGGTGGCAAGCTCCATGGGAGCAGAATTGAGCCGATGTTTGAGACAGCAAACTCCACAGGAGCAGGTACAGGGGAACAACTGCTGGGGGAGTGGGCCAGAGCCAGAGACCTCTGTGGGTCCAGGCATGAGTCTGGGACCTTTGAGGTAGTAGGCCTGACCCAGGACCTCTGCGGATCCCAAGCCTGGGACCTCCGAGGGAGTAGATTGGAGCCAGAAACCTTTGCAGGATCAATCCCAAGTCAGGAATCTCTGCAAGAGCAGATATAGACCAGGGACATTTACAGAAACAGGTCTAAGCCAGAAACTTAGGCCAGAGCATGCCTGAGAGAGTAAACTACATGGGAATAAAGCAAACCCTGCGAGCACCGAGCAACTTCCAGGAACATGGAGTGACCAACAAGGTGACTGGAACTGTGGCACTGACTGCACCATGAGGAGCAACCATCTGAGCCTTGAATCCACCGGCACATGGATTGATCACCAGAGTTACAGACAGCCCCAATCACACCTATTAGAGGAAAAGATGAGTAGGAAAGGTAAGAACACACACAACACCACAAAGAGCAACACGACACCAGTAAAACCCAAAGACCCCATAACAGCAAGACTTGAACAACCAAATATAGATGAAGCAGGAAAAAATGACCTAAAAAGTAACTTCAGGAGACTGTTTGAAACTCTTAAAGAGAAAATGAGGAATTCCCACAAAGAAATGGAGGAAAAGACAAACAAAAAATTGGAAGACATCAGCAAATTCCTTAAAGAAAACCAAGAAAAAGCAATCAAACATATGAAAGAAACTATTCCAGACTTGAAAACTGAAATAGAGACAGTAAAGAAAACACAAGTTAAGGGAAATATAAAAAAGAAATCATGAGAAAATGAACAGGAACCACAAACTCAATCATGAACAGTAGAATACAAGAGATGGAAGAGAGAATCTCAAGTGCTGAAGATACAATAGAGGAAATATACTCAAATGTCAAAGAAAACATTACATCTAACAAAAGCTTAACTCAAAATATCCAGAAAATATGGGACACCATGAAAAAGCCAAATCTAAGAATAATAGATATAGAAGAAAGAGAAGTTCAATTCAGAAGCACAGAAAATATATTTGACAAAATCATAGATGAAAACTTTCCCAACCTAAAGAAAGATATGCCTATGAATATATAAGAAGCTTACAGAACACCAAATAGATTGGATCAAAAAAAGTCCCCTTGCCACATAATAATCAAAACACTAAACATATAGAATAAAGAAAGAATATTAAGAGCAGCAAAGGGAAAAGGCCAAGTAACATATAAAGGCAGACCTATCAGAATTATACCTGATTTTTCAATAGAGACAATGAAAGCCAGAAGGTCCTGGTCAAGTGTTATGCAGACATTAAGAGACCATGGAAGTCAGTTCAGACTACTACACACAGTAAAACTTTCAATCAATATAGAAGGACAAAACAAGATATTCCTTGACAAAACCAGAATTAACCAATACTTAACCATAAACCCATGCCTACACAAAGTACTAGAAGGAAAATTCCAACCCAAGGAAGTTGACTCCACCAACAAAAACACAGACAATTGTTGATATCACAGCAGTAAATCCCAAAGAAGGGGGAAACACACAAATTAACATCACCAACAATGAAAACTAAATTAGCAGGAGACAGCAATCACTGGTCATTAATATCCCTTAATATAAATGGACTGAACTCACCTATAAAAAGACACAGGCTAACAGACTGGATATGAAAACAGAATTCATCCTTCTGCTGAATACAAGAAATACACCTCAACCTCAAAGACAGACATTACCTCAGAGTAAAGGATTGGGAAATTTTTTTCAATCAAATGGACCTAAGAAACAAGCTGGTATAGCTATCTTAATATCTAACAAAATAGACTTCAAACTGAAATCAATCAAAAGAGACAAAGAAGGGCATTTCATATTAGTCACAGGAAAAAATCCATCAAGAGGAAATCTCAATACTGAACATCTACGCCCCAAATACAAGGGCACCTTCATATGTAAAATAAACCCTTCTAAAGTTTAAATCAAACATTAACCCCACACACACTAATAGTGGTAGACTTCAACATCCCACTTTCACTACTGAATAGGTCAGTCAGACAAAAAATTAACAGAGAAATAAGGGAATTAACAGATGTTATGGGTCAAACGGACTTAACAGACATCTATAGAATATTCCATCCAAACATAAAGGAATATACCTTCTTCTCAACACCTCATGGAACCTTCTCAAAAATTGACCACATACTCGGTAACAAAACAAACCTCAACAGATAAAAAATATGAAATAACCCCATGTGTCTTATCGGATCACCATGATTTAAAACTAGAATTCAACAACAGCACTAACTCCAGAAAGCCCACAAATGCATGGAAATTAAATAATGCTCACCTGAAGCATCAATGGGTCAAGGAAGAAAAAAAAAAGGGAGAAATTAAAGACTTCCTAAAATTCAATGGCCACACAACATACCCAAATTTATGGGACACAATGAAAGCAGTGTTAGGAAGAAAGTTCATAGCACTAAATACCTACATAAAGAAGCTGGAAAAATCCCACAGTAGTGAATTAACAGAACATTTAAAAATTTTAGAACAAAAAGAATGAAAATCACCCAAGAGAATTAGAAGGCAGTAAATAATCAAATTGAGAGCTAAAATCAACAAAATAGACACAAAGAAAATAATATAAACAATCAATGAGACAAAGAGTTTGTTCTTCAAGAAAATCAACAAAATAGAAAAACCTTTATCCAAATGAATTAGAAGGCAGTAAGAGAATATTCAAATTGACAGAATCAGAAATGAAAAGGAGGACATAACAACAGACATGGAGGAAATACAGAGAATCATCAGGTCATATTTTGAAAACCTATACTATACAAAATTGGAAAACTTAGAGGAAATGGACAACTTTCTGAATAAATATCATTTACCAAAATTAAATCAAGACCAGATAAAAAATTAAATATACCTATAACTTCTAAAGAAATAGAAACTTTCATCAAAGTCACCCAACCCAAAAAAAGTCCAGGACCAGATGATTTCATCTCAGAATTCTACAAGATTTTCAAAGAAGAACTAATACCAATACTCCTCATATTGTTAAACACAAAAGAAAAAAAAAGGAACATTGCCAAACTCTTTTTATGAGGTTAAAATTACCCTGATACCCAAAACACAGAAAGACATTACAAAGAAAGAGAATTACAGACCAATCTCATTCATGAATATAGATGCAAAAAATACTAAATAAAATACTGACAAATCAAATCAAGAACATATCAAAACCATTATCCACTATGATAAAGTCAGCTTCATCTCAGAGATGCAGGGATGGTTCAACATATGGAAATCTGTCAATGTAATCCACCACATAAACAAACTAAAAAATAAAAACCACATTAGATGTTGAAAAAAACTTTCCACAAAATACAACATCTCTTTGTGATAAAAGTCTTGGAGAGAGCTGGGATATAAGGAACATACCTTAACATAATAAAGGCAACATACAGCAAGCCAACAACCAACATTAAACTAAATGGAGGAAAAACTCTCATAATTATGCACCACCATGCTCAGGCACACCCATTCTTAACACTGACAGTCTGAGAAACAGCCAGGTATGGACATGATCCCAGTACTCTCTCCCCACCCACATCTAGCTTTCCTCTTTTCCTTCCTTCTCTTCTATCTCCACTGGAGGTCTATGCTTTCCTCTTTATTAACTACTGATTCTTGCTATGGTATAATGCTCTTGTCTACTGCAAAGATTTGTCACTCATATTGGTTGAATAAAATGCTGGTTGGCTAGTAGCCAGGCAGAAATTATAGGTGGAAGACAGGCTAGAAGAATTCTGGTAAGAGGAAAGGCAAACCGGAAGTAGTTGCAAACCAGAAACAAGATGAGAATGCCTTACTGAAAAAAGGTACCAAGTCACATGGCTAAACTAAGATAAGAATTATGTATTAAAGTTGTAAGAGCTAGTCAGTAATAAGCCTGAGTAATAGGCTAAACAGTTTATAATTAATATAAACCTCTGTGTGTTTATCTGGGACTGAAGAGCTGTGGGACTGGCTGGGACAGAAACTTCTGTCTAGAGGTGCTCCTCGTGTCTCTCCAGGATCTCATTTTCCCATCACTCTGTACACCTCCATGACCCCATTTTTTTTAAAAGTGTGAGTTGTTCCGTGTTTGTGTGTGTTTCCAAGAGTCAAACTTGGGTCTCACACATGTGAGGCAAATGCTCTCCCATTATGCATGCCCTACCTTCCAGTCTGTACTGAGGGCAAGTATCAGTCTCTAGATGGAAAGCTCTGGAACTAGCATCTTCCTTTAGTGTCCCCTCTCTTTTATTCCTTTGCTCCTTACATTCCCCTCAATGTGACAGAATCTTATGTAAGCCAGACTGGTCTCCAACTTTCCCACACTGGTGCTGAACTTCTTGATGATGATGTATTCCTTCTGTCTTTACTTCCTGAGCACTGGGATAACTGGCAGGTACCACCATACCTTGTTAATGTGGCACTGAGGATGGAGATCGGTTCTTTTGTATGCACTAAGAAAGCACTCTACCCACTGAGTGAAGCCCAAGCCTTGTTTTCACTTTATTCTATTTAGACTCTAGACTCACGGGTTTCGATTCTTATGTCCTGTCCAATTCCTCTTGCTCTCTCTGGAGAAGTGATGCTTATGACCTCCAACTTATACATCTGCACATAGTTCTACCAAGCCCCCAATCTCCAACTGGAGTGATGTTAAGAAGAAAATGAATCTAGCACACAACTTGTGGTCTTATCATTTTTCAAAATAGTAACCTATTTTACCTCCTGACTGCAGCCTTCTCTCCCTTCCTTCCTCCCACTGCCCCACTCAATCCCCCTCAATCCATCCCTTCTTCGTATTTGCTGAGAAAGGGGCCGGCTTCCCACGGGCATCAAAAAAGCATTGCATATCAAGCTGTCACAAGACCAAGAACCTCCACCTGTATTCAAACTGGGCAAAACACTCAAGTATGAGGAATAGGTTCCCAAGAGTCAATCAATGCATTGAGAACAACTCCTGCTCCCATTTCCAGGAGTTTCACAAATAGACCAAGCTACACAACCCTCACACACATGCAGAGGGCCTAGGTTGGTTGTCTTGTCTTTATTATTAACATAGTTCTGCCAGGGAATAGTGTGGCTATACAGTATTAGACTCTTGACCACATGTTCATATGAAATCTGATAAACTGTGTGCAGGAAACCATTCCTATGCGATTTTCTACACTCACTGCTGTGGTCCCCCATTTTTAACAAGCTCCAAAGATGACTCCAGAGTCTCCAGTATTTCGGTATGACCAAATGTTTCAGTGAGCTGATGTGTTTTGTGTTTTTTTTTTTCTTCTCTGTTTCCTGCCAAAAGGGAGAGGGGGAAAAAAACTGGATTCCTTGGCATTTATTGGGTAAACAGCATTTCATTTTTACACAAACGTTGACATTAATTAAGTCTCCAGACATCTGGGATGTAGGTAAGTGTTCTGCTAATTTTGCAGAGGAGGAAATGAACTCACTGTGGCCTGGCCACTGGCCAGGGTCACGGAACAAGCCAGTGTCAGGAGGGGAGTGCTACTCAGGAACTGCTGCTGGCCATGAATCCTCCGGTCAGCTAAGCTGTACTCACAAGGAGAGAGACCACTGGGAACACTCCTGATTTTATGTTTCTCATCAAACCTGGAAGGCTCGAGACTCTCCTGAGATTACCTGTTTCCAGTCTTAATTTTATGAGTGAGGGCTGAACAAGCAATACAGATGATTTTAAAATGCCATAGGAGATCTGGGTGTGGTAGTCAGGACTGTAATCCCAGCACTTAAGAGTTGAGGCAGGAGAATCAGGAGTCAAGGTAACCACAAGGTTACATGTGACTCTGTGTAAAAAAATAAATAAAAATAAAAATCCAAATTAAAAACAAAGTATTATGTATTACATGAGCTATAATTCTAAAATGTTTTATTTTTTATTCTTCCCTTTCTAAGTGACTCAAAAATTTATTTCATACCATGTAGATATTAAAGGAAATTTAAAAGAAAATCCTTGTGATGATGAAGAAAAGGGCATTTAGGCCCAGTAAATGCCACACTTCATACTTCTAAATGACATTTTGTTGTATGTGTTGCTTTACCAAAATGATGTAAATCAAAACCATAAGAAAGCATCCAGGACTGAAGAGGTGACATGAACATTCACTATTTGAGCATGAAATCCTGAACTCAGGTCCTGGAACCCATATAAAAGCCTGGTATGGTGGTGTGCATCTAAAATCCAACAGTAGGGGAAGAAAATTTTTGGATCACTTAGAGTTCCTTGGCCAGCCAACCTAGCTGAAACAACAACTATGTCAGAGAAAGACCCTGTCTGATGTCAATCTCATGACAGTGATAAAGGAGAACAACCCTGACATCCTTATGTAAGCACATGCATGAACACATATACACACACACCAAAACACCCATTTCTAAAAGACAAATTGCACTCCCTTTGCTCACAGTTCTGTAGCATAAAATCTGAATAATATAAAGTTAATTAAATCAGATCTGAGCCAAATCCAGCACCCTGTCTTGCCTTCTTCATTGGTAGTTCTTGTTATTCTTGACACATTCAGCTGGATTGTGGGGGTAGAAAGTTAGTTGGTGTGAGTGCTCGGTGGGAAGTTTGGTGGTAAAAGAATTTGACTATGGTGTGCAGCTCATCAGTCTGGGTTCCACCGTAGGTTGTGCCAAAAAAACTAAATGAGTCAAAATGAGTCAGTGCAGGCATCGTGGGAGATGCCTGGCTCACAATATCATGGACAAAATATCAGTTATTAATGTTGCTTAAGGTGTAATTGCTAGATTTTGTATTTCTAAACTTAGTCCTAGAAAAATGTTATGTATTACTCAAAACACATTAAGTGCTAATAGAGGGGAAATGTTTATAGAAAAGGAGAAAGGGAGGGAAGGAGAAAGGCAGGGAGGGAGGGAGGGAGGGAGAGAGAGAGAGAGAGAGAGAGAGAGAGAGAGAGAGAGAGAGGTATTTTGGCAGAAGGCCAGATTCCTATTTGTAGCTCATTTCTGTAACATTTCCATAACTTCCCTAGAGTACAGTGAAAAACTGTGTAAAGAGATCCTGCTGGTTTTGAGTGAGCCCCCAGCACCAGGGAATTCTCACAGTAGAGAGCCGAGACTGGCTCAGAATGTTTGGTTGCTTTCCCTCTCTACAGTGACTGCTGGAACATGTGGGCACGTCATTTTTAGCATATTTTAATGTTGCTCCTAGACATGAGGCAGTGTTACTAACCATTTGTCAGGGGAATGAGGAGCGTGGCTGTTGTACTGAGCTGTGAGAGAGCTTGGTGCTTGGCAAGGAGCAGCCTTTTATCACTGGAAAGTGGTGGAAGGTGTTCTTTGATACTCACAAAATATGTGCATGGTGTATGCTTCAAATTGCATGTCCCAAAGCAAGGTTTAAGGAGAAGAAACCATGCATTTGACTTAACTATCTTCTGCATGGCTTTAATAATTACAAATAAAATCCAAATTTGGGCTTTCTACACAACTCCAGGTAGCATCTGAAGCAGGGGTGTAGGAAATCAACTGGAAAACTGAATGTATACAGAGGAGGGAATCATTCAATATCTGAGTTTTGGGAAGATACACTCAAACCACAGAGGCTTCTGAGATGCCTTGTCCCAGGAACCTTTCACAGGAGGTCAGGGAAAGTGTGGTGTGAAGGAGGAGCCACAAGCGGCATCCCAAGAACCAGTGTGAAGGGCAGCATTGCCCACAAACACTAATTCAAGGAGGGCTATACCCTCAGTCTTCAACTTTGATTTCTTCAAGTACAGTGATTTCCTAAGTGTTCTGGCTTGTTCCTGGCCATAGTTATGAATATTTCAGTATGGACTTTTCCATCTAAAAACTATATGCGTAGTGAAGAATAATCTCATTAAGTCACTTTTTATTACATTCAGTGAGGGTGGGGTGGGGAAATGGTTCAGTGACTTGCTGTTTTTGCAGAGGAGCTGAGTTTGATTCCCAGCACCCACATCGGGCTGCTCACAATTGCCTGTAACTCCAGCTTCAAGGAACCTGACCCCTTTTCTGGTATTCATATACATGTGGTCAATGCACATATACACATACATAAACACACACACACACACACACATACATACATAAATACACACAGAAAAGCAAATCTTAAATTCATGGAAATGACAGTAAAAATAAAATTTAAAACTTTATTATTTTTTACTCTTATTTTTCAAGACAGAGTTTCTCTGTAGCTTTGGAATCTGTTCCGGTACTAGCTCTTGTAGACCAGGCTGTCCTCGAACTCACAGAGATCTGCCTGCCTCTGCCTCCTGAGTGCTGGGATTAAAGGTGTGCATCAACACTGCACAGCTAAAACTTTATTTTCAAGTAAAAGTAGAGAAACAATCAAAACCTAACACTATGGCTAAGGAAAATTCTGATTTTTTTTCCTATGTCAGAGAAGTTAGAAAGAATTCATCAGTCTCACAACCTCCCTAGTGACAGCTCTGACGTTAGGATTTACACCCCCTACTCTGTTCACTTCACTTCTTCTGAACTGAGAGGAAGAAGTATCTGGTCTTAATAAATGAGACAGTGTCAGTTTTGTCAGTGCAGCAAGAGTGGACTGAGATGGCAGCAGTCATGATGAAGGTCCCACTCTATGGCTGAGAAAGACCCAGGCCTGGGGCTCCCAATGGAAAATAGTTTGTTCAAAGTGATGATGCCTGAAGCTAATTCTCTTCATCTCAGAGTTTCTGTGATACTCTTTCTATACCACAGTTTCCCGCCCTTTCTATACAACACGTTTCCCACCTTTTCTATACCACAGGTTTCCCACACTGTCTCCACAAAGGGCTGAGGCAAAGCCACATCCCTTGTCCAGAGGTGGGAGGGTTCCATCTTACTGTCTTTTTTTTTTTATTAAATTATAAAAGTTTCCATTTCAGCCCCTCCTCCCAACACCCTCCCACTCCCCCCACTCCCTCTCCTCCTCCCTCTCTATCCCCTAGAGCAGTCAGGGTTTCCTGCCCTGTGGGAAGTTCAAGTTCCTCCCCCATCCCTCCAGGTCCAGGAAAGGTGAGAGTCCAAACAGACTGGAGCGCCAAAATCCAGTATATGCAGAGGAAGCAAGTCCCAGTGTCATTGTCAATGGCTTTGATCTCCAAAATATACAAAGAACTCAAGAAACTAGACACTAAAACTCTAATTAACCCAATTAAAAAATGGGGTACTGATCTGAACAGAGAATTCACTACAGATGAACTTCGAAGGGCTAAAAAGCACTTAAGGTCATGCTCAACCTCCTTAGCGATCAGGGAAATGCAAATCAAAACAACTTTGAGATATCATCTTACACCTGTCAGAATAGCCAAACTCAAAAACACCAATGATAGCCTATGCTGGAGAGGATGTGGAATGAGGGGAACACTCATCCATTGTTGGTGGGAATGCAAACTTGTGCAGCCACTGTGGAAATCCGTGTGGCGGTTTCTCAGGAAACTGGGAGTCAACCTCCCTCAGGACCCAGCAATTCCGCTCTTGGGAATATACCCTAGAGATTCCTTAACATACTACAAAAGCATTTGTTCGACTATGTTCATAGCAGCACTATTTGTAATAGCCAGAACCTGGAAACTGCCTAGGTGCCCCTCAATAGAAGAATGGTTAAAAAAGGTGTGGAACATATACACATTAGAGTTTTACTCAGCAGTAAAAAACAATGACATCTTGAATTTTGCATGCAAATGGATGGAAATAGAAAACGCTTTACTGAGTGAGGTAAGCCAGACCCAAAAAGAGGAACATGGTATGTATTCACTCATAAGTGGATTCTAACCATAATTAAAGGTCTTTGAGCCTATTATTCGTGATCCTAGAGAAGCTAAATAAGAAGATGAACCTGATGAAGATTATTTAGCTATCCGCCAGGAGGTAGGAAACAGACAAGAGTCCCAGGTAACCTCGGGTGCATGGCGGGGGGGGGTGGGAGGGTTGTCGGAAAGGGAGAGGGTTAGAGAGAAGGGAGTAGGGGAGGATTGGGGAAAGATCGGGGGACTGGGATGGGGGGGAGGGAGGAAGGATGGATATGGGATCAGGCAAGTATATACCTCAACTAAGGGAATCATTTTAGGGTTGACCATCTTACTGTCTTTATAGTAATGGGAAAAGGATGTGCTGCCTCCTGGATCTTTTCCAGAGTTACATACAGCCTGTTGCCTTGATTTTAGAATAAAATAGCATTAGCATTCCTCTAGACAGCACCTTTGCAGATGTGCAGCCCTCTGGGTCTGGGCTAGATGCAAACAAAGCTGTCAGGAAGACTCTTTTTGCCCCAACTCCTCTACCACATCAAACTTTCCCCAGCCTCCTATCAAAGCATGCCAGGAGGAGGCCATATGTCTATGGCGGATATGCGGATTTTACCCAGCAAGATGAAAGACACTGGGATTTTCAACAAAACAGAGGGTTAGGGGAACACTGGCAAAGAAATGATTGTACCTGAAGCATCCTCAAATATTCTGTAAGGAAAACGAACCCAATCCATGTCTTGGGGAACAAGGAGGGATTTCTGAAGCAGGCAAAGGATGGATTGAGGGATTACAGGCAAAAATGCCATCTAAACTGATGGATAGTGAATTTCAAGAAAAAAAAAAGTGGCTGGATCTCCAAAGGATTGAGCCTCTTGACAATGCTGTACAGTTTGCAGATAATTCGTGTGTCGTGTGAACAATGGAGGCTGATTAATTTGAAAGGCATGATTTGCCTTGAGGGGTGTCTTAGTTACTGATCTCCCTGCTGTGGCAAAATGTCTGACAAAAGTAACTTATGGAAACGTAGCTTGGGGTGTTCTGACCCACAGTCTGAGGTTCCAGACCACTGTGGCAAGAAAGTCACTACAGTAGGAGCATGAGACAGATGTTAGCATCTGCGCAAAGAGCACAGACATTGTGTCTGCAGTCAGGAAGCAGAGAGAGATGAATGCTGGTGTCCACTCACCTTTTCCTTTTTACTCAATCTGCATCCCCAGCCTATGGGATACTGCTGTTCATAGTGGGTAGGAATTCCTTTCTCTGATAACTCCTGTAGCTAATTTGTTATAGGTATATGCAGAAGCTTCTTTTATCTCCTGGGTGATTCAAGATAGCATCAAGGGGACCATTAAATTTACCATCACTGAGGTAAGCCTGGTTGGGGAAGGAAGGCTCACAACTGGAATAGCTGGTTGAGAGGATCAGGGCTCTTGAAAGGTGGTGTGGCTACAATAGCTGGCTCCTACTCTTGAGATACAATAACAAGAACAGTCTGATCTGTGTAGATGTCCTCTTGTTCTACAGTTCTATACTAAGGAGTTGCCCTGATTGTGTGAGCTTCAAATTCAGCCTGGAACCTGTCCATATAAATTATTTCTCAAAGTATAGCTAAAGAATTTAGAGAACCTGAGAGAGGTAAGTTAGTGCTCAATTCTTTTCTTCCATATGATTATAAATATTTAATTTATTTATGTAAAAATTACTACTGCTAATAACAAATAATAATAATAAATAATAGTAATAATAATAATCACAACCCCAGTACTTTCAAAACCTGGTCACATTTGGGCAAAGTCTTATGCCCACATAATTTTAATTGGCTCCTCAGTAACTCCATAGATGTGGCCCTGGATTTTCTCCTGTCTTATTGGAAACAGGTTTCACTAAGGGTTCTTTGTGAAGATAAAGTTTTTCCCTTAACTCCAGTTATCTAAGAGAATGGCCACTGCTGTTAAGTATCACTAAATAAAACACTAACTTAACTATTCATATTTTTTATGAAACTAAACTCATTTTACAATCGTCACTTACTTTCCCAGGGTTTTTGTGCTTTTAGCTCTGGATTCAGCAAACAGAACTTAATTGAGAATGTGGGTCTAGGACTATACCATTCTCATCACATTCATTTTGTCTGAGAGGAATGTATGTGAGAGTGGGTGATTTCACAACTTCATGTGAGTGTCCAAAGTTCCCAAGGTAACGGGCCCTGTGTGCTTTTGGAAGTTCCATCCGTATTTGGAAGGAACAACACTGAAGTGCGAAGGAAATTGCAGTGTGGGTCTTGAAAGCACAGTTGGCCCTGATGCCTGGATAGGACTCTTTGAATGTACACCTGCTGACAAGTCATTCTCCAACTAACCTCTTCTGCCTTCTCCAGTGTGAGCACAGCATCCCAGCACAAGATTCTGAACACCCACCAGTACACTTCCAGACACCAATTTAAAGAAAAGAAGAGTATCCACGGGTCTTTTCCAGAAGATGAAAGTTAGATGTTATTTTAATGGCTTTCACACTGGTAGCATTTTTGAACTTCTAAGAATTCTTTTTGCATGTGCCCCTGGCATTTTCCCACAGACTCTGATTAAAATTTAGAAGAATGTATAATGTAAAATACTTGGGGATAAAAGATATAAACACTGGGCAAGAATTTTCATAGTTTTGTGTATTTTTAATTGTATGCATTGTTTTGATGTCAATGAAAACATCTACAACAGCAAAATAGAAGTCACCACTTTAACCTAAATGTTTCAGTAAAAAAGATGTTCAGAAGAGGGAAACTCCTTTCACTGCAAGATCGTAGCTCTCAGATTAAAAGACCTTTGAAGAGCATCTCATGCATAGTCTCTGCAGACAGAGCTCCTCTCCTTTTGTACACACAGGCCCACTCGATTGTGAGAATCAGGAGTATTTATTGGTAAAATTGCCTGGATTGGTTCTGGAAGAATTAGTGCTTCAGAACAGCCATGACAATACATTTCAGAGTGAAAATAGAGCCCAGACAATCAGCTTAAAGGAATACCAGACACCATGCCAGTGTTAGACAGTCACTGGCTATAGTTCTGTAGGAACTCTACAAGTCTCAGAGTCAGCCCATTTCCCCATCCATTGTGGTGTGTAGGGAACTCAAGACCATCCGAGCGGATGGAGACAGGAGCAACTCCATGGGTTCTGCTGAGAGGTATGTCACCCTTCATATGATTTGATCACAGAGGAATTCCAACTCAAAATCCTCTTAAAATGTGAAACATTTTGAAGACAAGCTCATCTCCTTTCCCTATTAATAGCCTAATGACATTTCAGTGAAGGTTATTTTTTTAAAAAAGTCTTTACCCAAAAAAAGATAACAGGGGAATCACAGTAGGTAAATGTCGTCACACTTTGAGAAAACAAAATATGAAAAATGATTGTGATTCAGCAAAACAAAGGAAATTTTAAAAACTCTAATGAGAGTCTGCAACATTCACATCCACTTGTCTGTTGGGCAACACAGGATCAGCTTGCTCCGGCACTTCCTGAAGGAGTCACCACCTGAAGGTACTCCAGGGAAGCAGCAACAATGAGATGCTGGGATGACTTAAAACACATATTTAAATGGGTCTCTTCTCCTCCCATGCCGAGCACAAATCTTCATCCACGATGAATTCCATCTGAGACCACAGCTGATCTCTCTTCAGAAGTGAAGCTTAAGAAGTTCTAGACTTGATTGCCACAAGGTACAGGGGAAAGCAGATGTGCCTTGTGAGATAATACATGGGAACCATAACTCTGAAGAGACTCCTTCCATCACCAGACACAAGCTAGACCCCGCACAGACAGAAACCTGTGTACTCTAACTTGGAAAAGATGAATAACCAAAGCACAACAAAAAATGACTCAATGAATCATAAAACCCAGTAAGTATATTTATGGGACATCGACCTCCAAAAGGAAAAAAATCCAGATACCTAATTGATGGCCCCATAGGAATTTTTACCTCTATCTGCACTTAGTGTCTTACCCTTAGTTAATCACAATTGAAACCACCAGACAGTAAGGGCAGCCTCAACCTGGAAAGGGAAAAAGACCCACATATAGCAGAAGGTAGGAAAAGGAAGAAAGGGTGTGTGTGAAGTATGAAAGAACATAACCTCATAGGACATTTTGAGTTTATATTGACAAGGTAAAGATAAAGGGAAGACACTTGGACATCTATCTGTCTGAAGGGCTGGGCTCAAGGGCAGCATTGCTGGTCAGCACCTCAGCAGGCAGTTGCTGAATCCAAGGAGAAAAACAGTGTGAATTCAGATGTCCTTATCTTAGATCTAGTTTTGCTCAGGGGCTCCCTAGGCCCCTGGTGGGCACCACCTATAAAACACAGGCCTAAAAGTTGCCAGATGTAGATATGGAACCTATTCTAGTGGCTCTAGGTAGTCAGCCAGGACTGTGACACTGAAGGAAGCCATTTTAATTCACAGAAGAGGCAGGCAGGATATTAACAAGTTCATCATACTCTCCATTTCAAGAAGGGAATTGTGCACTGCTCTTGGGCAGCAAAGGCTTTTCTTTTGTTTTTTTTTCTATGTGATTGTGTGTGTGTGTGTGTGTGTGTGTGTCTGTGTGTGTCTGTGTGTGTGTGTGTTCAGCAGTCTCTGCTTTCCAAGCATGACAATACAAGCATGCATTGCCCTTCCTGGATCTCCTTATGTGTGTTCTAGAGGTCAGACATTACCAACTGAACCAATTCCTCAGCCCAAGACTTCTGGAATGCTTTCCCCCTGGAATATAAAACTCAGTGAACTGATGCTGACCTGGTCATCAGTAAGTAGCAGCTGCGCCCAACCTCAGGGCCAGCCAGACGTGATCTGCCATCCAGAGACGCTAAATAAGAAAGAAGACTACAGAGTGGGGAGATAGGATGTGAGTGGAGGTAACCTTGAGCACTGACTCAGTGACCTCTGAGACTTTGTCTCTTTCTCTGTAAATAGAAAAATAGCTGCCTGTCTTACACATTTCACAAGATAAGTCCTTCAAAATAAATAGCTACCATGTGCAAATTACTTAGCAAATGTTAGAGCTGTGGGAATCTAAGGAATAAATTAGACTTTAAACACCCTGAAATAGAGCTGGAGATTTTCAAAGTGTGAGACATAGATACACAACATGTTAGAGGTTAAAATGACTTAAAAGGATATGTATATAAACAGAAATAAGTTGCATTAGGCTTCGGATTTAGACTCCAAATAATTATTTAAGATGTGTGGCTTCTGTTGACTAGATACGTAAAATTAAACACCCTGTAGAGCCAACCTGCTTTCTAGTCTCACTGTATGCATTGTCCACAGAGCCTGGAAGCTGCTCCACACAGGAATTTCTGGTTAGCTCAGTCCCATTTCCCCTTTTGGTCTGGTGTATATAGCAACTGCATTCCCCTGGGCTGCAGGGTCACCCACTGATAAGAAGAGAAATGTGAGGCCTGTGCAAATTGCACTGGTCTTTACCTCCGGTAAACTCTGCAGAGAATCAGCCTTTAGCCTTTAGAACAATGATGGGATCCAGCTCACTCCATTTCCTTGTAAATTACTGCGAACTAATGTGAACACATTCATTTCAGAAACTTTACACCCAGGCCTTTGCTCAAGTGCTGATGCTGGCGTTGCACCAAACCTCTGCTTCGGGAATGTTCTCTTGGTGAGGCTGAGAGGGGAGAGCTTCAGTCTGCAGACCTCACACCAAGTGATTACACAAAGAAGACATGCACATTCATCCTTCAGCGCAGCTGTCAGGGTGGGCTGTTGGGTTTTGTCACTTTGCTAAGTGCTGCCTTTAGGGTCCATTAGTGGATGGAAATGCACTGAGCGTGTTTGCTGCTGCATTTTGGGGGCTGCTTCTACAAGTCACAGGTGTAACTTGTGTTATGAGCATCACTCTGCATGGTTTTATCAGCTGTGGTGACGAAAGGAGCACCAGTGGTAAGGACCATAACAAGCACAGCCGTCCTGACTCAGGCACTTACTAGATACCAGGCTGTATGTGCAGAGCTTCACACAGATTAACAATAATTCAGTGAAAGACAGACAAGATTTATCTTTTTTTTTTATTAATGAGAAGACTGACAGCTCTGTTGAATCTGTATTGTAAATGAAATCAAATCCCAGATTCTTCCTCACTCCTAAAACTTACTACATAGCTGGGGAGATGACTCGATTCATAAAGGGTTTTCTGTGCACCCACAGAGACTGGAAGATGACCCCAAGAACTCATGTAAGCTTTGCTAAGTGCCAACAGGCATACTAGCTTTTGCTTGCAAGTCTAGCACCAAGAGAGGCAGAGACAGGAGGATCCCTGGGGTTCACTGACTAGCCAGTCTACCCTATTTGGGAGCTCCAGACAAGTGTGAGACCTTGCCTCAAAACAAGATGGAACTGAAGTTGTTCCATGCCCCACCCAGCCCCTCCACACTTGCATGTGAGCTTATTGGCACTCACATATGAGAGTGTACTCTATAACTCTCTGACTTGAATTCCATCCCTGCAAGCCACATAAGCATGGAAGGAAAGAACTTATTCCACAAACTTGTCCTCTGACCTTGACACATGTGCTGTGGCTTGTATGCTGCACACACATCATATACACACAAGATAAGTAAATGTATTTTCTTAAAAAGAAAGTGTATTTAACTGTTGCATGAGAAACTTTTCCTGGGAAGATACAATATACACATCTATGTCTACCCAGAAAGATAGTTCACAACAGGGAGAAGTAATCATTACACTGGTCCAACTTGCTGATTCAGTGATTTTGGGGGGTGGGGGGGTCACTAATAGTGTTATTGGGGAGGAGTTAAACAGAACCAGGGATGACTGAAAACAGGAACTGTGTTGCTGAAAACCCATCACAACACACTTGATGACTCATGAAAAATGCAATTCTGGAGCTCTCTGCACAACTTGCAGGCAGCTACAGGAGAGAATCCATTCTCTGCAGCTTGGCTGCTCAGGGTCTCCTCTGCCCTCCCCCACTAGCCTATTACTGCTTTTATAAAACTGAGGAGGGAATTTCTAGAATTTTGCAATTTTCTCCTTGCCCAGATTTGTGAAGTCCTTTCTCTTATAGACATCTGACTCCATTTGTCCTCTTCCATACTTGGCCATATTTGTGTATGGACACTGGATGATAAATCATTCTGGTTGCTCTTGGTTTGGTTAAGACTACATACACCTTTATCTCCTTAATTTGGACAATGCAGGAAGCAAAAACCTGTGTGGTCAGCATTTGTTTCATGGCCCTGCTTCCATGGGCTGCTTTCTGGATCATTGTCCAGAACCTGACTCATTTCTAGCAGCAGAATCAGCATGTTCCATAGTACTCCCACAGCAGGAAGAAGGCATGATGGGTTTGAGACAGAAGTATACCCCTTGGTGGAGATATCAAACACCCCAAATATTCCCTATGATGGGAAGGCCAGTCACCAATGACTTTAAAGTAGAACACTCCATGATGTTCCCCATGGTGCAAGGCCAGGCATCAGTGATCTTGCAATCAATGCATTCCACAGTGGTCTGTACTTGGGAAGGTCAGACAGCAGTGATCTTGGGATGAAAACAGTTAATGGTGTTCTTCACAGTATAGTGGTGTGTTGAAATCAAGGTGCTCTATGATGTTCTCCATAGTGGGGAAGTCAGATACCAATCGTCCTGGTATCAAACACTCTACAATGCTCCCCGTGGTGGGAAAGCTGGGGCACCAGTTGTCTTGGATAATTTAAGAATGTTAAAGGGAAAATGGGAAAGAAGTTGTCTGTACCTACTGGGTCTTCACCTCTCTTCACACCCACCCCATGTTCATTTGTCTGCTGCCAAGCCTGATGATCAAAGTTCAATCTCTGGGACCTACAAGGTAGTAAGAGAGACCAGATTCCTGAAAGTTGTCTGCTGGCCTCTACAGACAAGTACACTATGCCATACACACACACACACACACACACACACATGTACACACACATGTACACACACACATGTATGCACACGCGCACACACACATGTACACACGTACACACACGTACACACACACATGTACACACATACACACACACACACACACACACACACACACACATATGGTATGTCTCATGGATATTCTTTGCAGAAGGAATGAGTTACCTCACTGGAAAGTGAGAGGTGAAGACTCTACCGATCTCAGTCAGACTTTTCTTCTTGGTTGTTATTTCACTTTCATTCCTAGAAGTCAGGTTGCCTGTCTAGACTGCAAGTTCTTCTGAGGTCTGCATATACTGGAGTGTAATTAAATAGTTCACCCTGCAGAAGAAAGTTTTTCTCTCTTCTCTACTCATGCCAGCTGCCCCAGGTACCAAATTTTGACAGTCACTACTGAGAGGCCTCCCGGGACATCACGATAATCCATTTCCAAATTTGTCATCATTGCTATTCACATGATGTTTGAGTGTCTCTTTTTTTTTTCCTCTGGCTTTTGCCTGCTTTATAATTCAGAGCCTACCTTTTATTGACTAGAACTGGGAATGACATGCTATAAACACAAAGGCTAAAATGACAAAACATAAGATATACAAAAATACAGCTCTAGGGATGGAGAAACAGTTCATTTGGTAGAGTATGAAATCTTGGGTTTGATCTCTTGATCCCCATGGGCACATAAACAATTTGTAGTGGTGCACACCTATGATTTCAGCAGGCAGGATGTGGAGACAGGAAGATCAGGAGTTTAAAGGCCTCCCTAGTTACAAATCAAGTTGAGGCCAGTCTGAGATACATGAAACTCTGGTGTAAATGTTGTTAATTATTACAGTTTAGATATTGATTGTTTTGTGATTGTGGCTTGGGTGTTGAGAATCTGAGGGGTTCAATAAAGGGCCTCTAGTGTCCAAAAATTTGTTCAGGTGATTGTTCCATGCCTGGGACTTTCTGCCTTTAATGCTGGCCTACTATGTGCTTCAGTTCCTTCACTTTGTGAGAAGTATAAAACCAAGATAAATTTGCCTCAGTGGTGGAGTACTTAAATTCTAGTCAGAAATTTCTTTAAAGGGAAGATCGGAATAGATGGATATGAGAAATGTACAATGTGTATGAGAATGAGCAAGAACTTAAGAGGCAGCCAGAGGTTCACTGAGCCTGACACTATTTGAAAAGCACTGGTTTGATCCTCTGATCATTTGGCATTTCTGTGGGAGGTGTGGGAAGCTCATTTTGAGTATTTTCATTTTGAGGTTGAATAATAAACTGTAGTGAGATCGACTTTAGGTGGCCAGCAAGAATGAACAGACTTTTCAGAAGCCTCTGCATTTTGACTGGACACTGCCAAGTTTCTGGGCAGGGACGGGAGCCTGTCTTGTCCTGTGACCCTCTTTTCTTCTAAGTAACCTAGTTCCCTAAAAGTCAGGGGAGATAAATCTCTTATTTCATGTTGTTCTCACTGTTTGAATTTCTGTGACCAAATCTTCCCATGATATGTAAATGTCAAAAAGATGTTAGTGATTAAATCACTGGCAGTGAACTACAAATACTAACGTGATTTTAAGACAGTTTTCTCAGAAGCCCTTGGAAAGATTTATAAAGCCCACCTAGTTCACTTGGTGTGAGCAACATTTGGCTGCTCTTGAGGCTTTGTATGTGCTGGAGAGCATGGAAGAATGAAGGTTAATTCTAACGAGGAGTTGTGTGTGTGTGTGTGTGTGTGTGTGTGTGTGTGTGTGTGTGTGTGTGTGTGTAGTGTAGTTGAGATAATCCAAATAGAAAGAAAAATTATTTCATTTCAATTCAAGTTGTTTTTTTGTTAGGTAAGGAAGTAAAATGGCTGGTTTAATACTATTTGTCATCTAGATATTTTGGGTTAGGAAAACCCCAAATTTATCTTCAAGTATCATTAATCCTGCAGTGCCAAAGCTTTAAGGAAGAATAAAAACATATTTAACCAAAGCATTGCTTGCCAGAACTGTTTGATAGCCAAAAAGATAATAAAAACATCAGTCATTTATTAGCTTTAAAAAAACTTCTGTATTTCTTTACCTGGATGTAATGTTTATTTTATTTTATTATTTTATTTGTCTACATAAAAATTCCATGAGAAGTGAGACTCTTAAATCTGTTAACATTAGTGTGGCTTACAACTGAGGCTCTTGCATCTGTGTGAGCAAAAACCCAGTTTCCTTTCTACTCTTTTTTTCTTATCCACTCATTAGCCATATTTTGTGTTTTGCACATTTATTAACCCATCATATTTTAATCTATAGAAAGATAAAAAGTCAAGGCAGCTTGCTTTGCTATTTTTTTTGTATTTTGTTTTTAAACATTGATGAAAGATTGGAGTTATTAATTGAGGAGAGCCAGAGGATGATTGTTATTAATTATGTTCAATCAGCTTTTAATTATTTGTGTCAACACCTCGACTTTGTGAACATTGAAGGGGGGAGAAAGAATGAGCTTCCTTCAAGTTTCCATTACCCTATGAGACAAGTTAAGGTTATAAAGGAAGATAAGAGAGGAGTTAGAGGGTGCCCCGCAAGATGAGAAGGTGGATTGGTATGCAAAGTCCTTCTGTATATGTACTGCTTTTATTAGTTAATGAATAAAGCTGCATAAAGCTTCTTTGGCCTAAGACAGGACAAAATAGAGTAAGGTGGGAATTCCAAGCAGATAGAGGAGGAAAGAAGCAGGAGTCAAAGAGAGGCTATGTAGCTGCCGAAGGAGAAAGAATAATAGAAATGGGTTAATTTAAGATGTAATTGTTAGTTAATAAGAAGCCTGAGCTAATAGGCCAAACAGTGTTATACTTAATATAATTTCTGTGTGATTATTCGTGTCTGGGCCGCTGGGAAACGAACAAGCAGTCTCTGACTACAGTGGATGAGTTCACAGGGTAGGGAGTGATAAGGGAGAGGTAAGGCTGACACTTCTAGTCATAAGCAGGCATTGAGTATCTGTTGCAATAGAATAAATTTGCACTGAAAATAATTTTTACTTGGATTTTTCATTTACATTAATCAGCAGGCTTGGGAAAAAATAGTGGTTTAAACCAGTTTCAAATCTTCTTCAACATTTCCGTGATCTAAATCTGACTCAAAATTAGTTTAAAGATGCTTAGAGGAATGTGCCAAGCCAAACAGTGGTGGCTCATGCCTTTAACCCAAGCACCTGGAAGACAGAGGCAGACGGATCTCTGTGAGTTCAAGGCCAGCCTGATCTACAGAGTTATTTTCAGGACAGTCAAAATAGTAACAGAGAGAAAACTTGTCTCAAAAAAAGCCAAAAAGAAAGGAAGGGAGGAGAGAGAGAGAGAGAGAGAGAGAGAGAGAGAGAGAGACTTCCTCTATCACTTTCCACCTTATTTTTTGAGATAAGTTCTCTCACTCAACCTGAATCTTAACTGATACACCCAAACTATCTGGCCAGCAAACCTCGGAGGTCCTTTTTTCTCCACCAGTGTTGGTATTACCACAACACTGAATTTGTTTCCTTAAAAAAAAATAGATTTGTTTTAGTTTTAATTCCATGTATGTTTATGGGAAATGGGAGTGGTGAGAGTGTGCCAATGAGGTGGTTGTATGTATGCGCAGCTGGGGTGGGTACAGGTAGATATACTCTGTGTCCTTTATGTGGGCTATCTGCAGAAGGTATGGTCCGGATTAAAGATGATTTTCCCACCTCAAAAGATATGGATTAAAGCTTTATCTTCCCACCTCAAAGATCCAGATTAGAAGTAGGTCTTCCTCCTTCAAATGATTTAGTTAGAAAAAGTATCCCTCACAGATGTGCCCCAACATTTGGGTTTTAGTTCATTCAAGATATACTCAAATTGACAACCAAGACTAGCCATCACTCAGATAGTTGTGGGCTTTCACTCACTGTAGGTTAGGATTCAAGCCTTATACTTCACTGGTTAAGTCATCACTATTTTATCATGTTTTTAAGCAGGTTACCTGAACTATTATTATCCTTGCACATCTGTGGTGTTTTGGTCTAGTGTCTGCAGCTGTCTCAGTCACAATGAAACCCAAAGACATTACTAAAATGTACCACTGGTGAGGTGCCTCTAGAGACATTTTCTGTGCCTTGCCTTAATTGCCACATGCTTATTTTCCACTGAGAAGAAAGAGAACTGCTGGTGCTTTTATTGCTGCGATGCTTGCTGCTAGTGGGTTGGCTCTGTGTTCTTTTATTGTTTATGGTTTCTGCAGAAAATAACTCAAAATAGTCATGTAGAGTCTTGTCATAGTGCTTTAATGTTAACAGAAATGGACTTGATCACAGTGTGCTGGACATTTGCCTATAAATTCTTTTTTCTTTTCTTTTTTTAATTAATTAATTTATTTATTAAAAATTTCTACCTCCTCCCCGCCTCCCCCCTCCACCTTTCCTTCCCTCTCTAGTTTTAAGAGCAGTCGGGGTTCCCTGCCCCGTGGGAAGTCCAAGGTCCTCCCCCCTCCATACAGGTCTATAAAGGTGAGCATCCAAACAAACCAGTTTCCCACAAAATCAGTCCATGCAGTAGAATAAAAACCCAGTGCCATTGTCCTTGGCTTCTTAGTCAGCCTTCACTGCCAGCCATGTTCAGAGTGTCCATTTTGATCACATGCTCCATCACTCCCAGTCCAGCTGGCCTTGGTGAGCTCCCATTAAGTCAGTCCCGCCGTCTCAGTGGGTAGACGCACCTCTCGTAATTCTGACTTCCTTCATGTTCTCCCTCCTTCTGCTCCTCATTTGGACCTTGGGAGCTAAGTCCAGTGCTCCAATGTGGGTCTCTGTCTCTATCTCCATCCATCGCCAGATGAAGGTTCTATGGTGATATGCAAGATATTCATCAGTGTGGCTATGGGACAAGGCCAGTTCAGGCACCCTCTCCTCTGCTGCCCAAGGAACAATCTGGGGACCTCTTCTTGGACCTGGGAACCCCTCTAGAGACAAGTCTCTTGCAAACCCTAAAATGACTCCCTTAATTAAGATATTTACTTCCCTGCTCCCATATTCACCCTTCCTCCATCCCACCCATCCCATTCTCCCAAGCTTTCCCCAATCCTCCCCTTGCCTATAAACTCTCATGCCTAAATTTTATTGCCCCCAAACTCCAGGGCAGTCACTATCTTAGATTCAGTTTTTTCAAATGGGAGGTATGCAGATCATATCTCTGTTAAATCCCTAGATTATTAACAGTCTAATCCACCATCAAGTTATATCTAAGCTAACTACCCACAAAGCATTTAAACATCTGTAAATATCATAAAATATACTTTAACCAGTAATTTTATAAGAAGGAATCCTGGACTAATTTTCTTATTTTTGAAGCTATTCTACAACAAACAAAGTTAATTTTCCATTAGCTTAACCCAATTAAGTTTGATAAATTAAAGCCCTCATTTGTCTCCCATATTCATTGACATCATATGGCTCTTCTCAGAAGTCACTTTGGATACATTTCTGTCTACTGTCCACAGATCAGTGTACATTAAACTTTACAGCAGTATCCTGTTTTAGTATTTTAAGACATGGTGTTAATGTGATCAAAATACTGAAAAAAAAAATCCCATTGCTGGGTGTTGTTAAGGATCCACAAAACAGTATTTATTTTTAAACTTACTATTTTAAAATATATTTATTAGTTTTAGATGACAGATTTGGATAGTCACATGGGGTGGGAGAGTAAGTATGGAGGCCAGAGTGTCATTCCTTCCCTGCTTTATGAGATGGGGTCTCTTATTAGCCTAGAGCTCAGTGTGTGTTCAATTAGAATCAGTTGGCTGGACAGTAAGCCCCAGGAATTCACCTTTCTCTCTGAGATTGCAAGTGTGAACCATCATGCCTGACATTTTTATGTGGGTTCTGACTATGTCTCCAGCTCAAGTTTGGATCCTTCTGACCTTATGTTAAGTACTGACTTGAAGATAGGGCTATCTCTGCAGAGCTCCACAGGTAGTGACAATTTACATTGCTGCTTTAACATAAAACATAGCAGCTGGCATTTAGCTCAGTGAGGGTCTTTGCGATGAACATGAAACTGTGGCACAGCCAATAACAAACAATTCTGTGAGGATTTTTGGTGGTTCCTATATCCTATAGGGATCTCAGAGCATAGCTTCAAAATTCTCCAAGTCCAGGTAGTTATGGATAAAACATAACCTAAAGTATGAATATCACCGTAGAAACTGGAGTCCCTTGTGCCAGCTACTGGTTCTTTATATAGTACATATGCTTTGATGTGTGCACTGCAGACATTGTAGAGAGTGCAATTTTTAAAGTAACTTGAGAAGCCAGTGTACTGTATCTGGGAATAAGCATATATCCAAATTTCTGTAGTCTAAATGAAAATCAAGAAGATAGATTTCTGTGGAGTCAGCATTCCCCAGTCTAGTCATATTTCATAAGTTAAAATTCTGTAGACAAAAGAAACTAAATCATATGTTTTTAAAAACCTATGTGGTTAGTTGGATGAAATCTTTGGAATATCTGTTCTAAATAGCATGCTTAGGATGTTTCCTTGTGATTTCTTTCTGTAACACCAACCCTTGCATCTACATAGATTTCTTTATTGCACCTGAGCAGCTGAAATATGTTCAAGTTGGTGTGCCTTGTGCCTGTTCTGACAGTATGACTTTCCCTGAGGCTTGACTCTAGGGGGTTCCCAGGTGTCCACAGATATGTCCCCAGCTAGGACCCTGGGCAGTGGAGGAGAGGGTGCCTGTACTGGCCTTGTCCCACGGTCAGACTGATGACTATCTTGAATATTACCCTAAAACCTTTGTTTGATGACAGATGGAGATAGAGACAGAGACCCACATACAATCTTAGTTCCATATTGGAACCCACATGATGGAAGGGGAGACCTGACTCCCACAAGCTCTGGTCTAACCATCATACGTGAACTATAGGACGTTCACCCACTGCAGCCCCCACAAAATAAATGTAAAAACAACAAATTATGTTATAAAAAGAAAAAAATAATAAGTAAAAATGCATGTTATCATATTGCCATGCTCACTTTAATAGATCACAGTACAACAATTACATAGCTAAACTAAATATAAAAGGCATTTAACAATCTGAAGCAAGGCAACAGCTTTTTGGCTTAGAATTTACAAAATCCAGAGAAAATAGCCTGACTTTGGTGACAAGTTAATAAAATTTACTGCAACTGCTAGTACATTATGTAGCTGGAGGCTGCTCGTCCATTCCCGGCTGCTCAGATCCGAAATAATCACACAGAAATTATATTACTAAAAACATTGCTTGGCCAATAGCTTAAGCAAATTGCTAGCTAGTTCTTATATCTTAAATTAACCCATTTCCATTCATTTGTATTTTACTATGAAGCTCGTGTTTTACTGATAAAGTTTCTAAAAATCTATCTCCTCCAGCACCAGCCACACAGTGTTTCACTGACTCCACCTTCTCTCTCTCTCTCTCTCTCTCTCTCTCTCTCTCTCTCTCTCTCTCCATCTCTCTCTCTCTCTCTTTCTCTCTCTCTCTCTCTCTCCATCTCTGTTTGGATTTCCTGCCTGGCTTTACTTTGTTAAGACAGTGGGTGAAAACAGCTTTATTCATTAATCAATAAAAGCAACACATATACAGAAGGACTCCCCACACCAACATTGGGTGAAAACAGCTTTATTCATTAATCAATAAAAGCACACATATACAGAAGGACTTCCCACACTAATGTTACTCGAAAAACAAAACAATACAGATCTATGGTGAAAAAAAAATCACCAAACCCTTCACTGCACTATAATCATGTCATCTCAGCCAACTGTTTCTCCTGCACTAAGTTCTTAGTGCCCTGCCCTGGGTCTTCAGCCTCCCATATACAAAGGATTGACTATTGCAGTGCCTGTAAAAGGAGTGAGTGAGAAAGTGTCTCCAGTCCCAAGGTCCACTCAGTCTTTGGGGATGTGACGATTGTTTTCTACTCCCTCTGCCCCTTAATAAAGGCAACAAAACATAAGAGCACCTATAGTAACAAGAATATTTTTCCAGTTCATCCTTTATGGTGTGTGAAGATTTTACTATAATGTGGGTCTGCAATTACTATGTGTGTGTGTGTGTGTGTGTGTGTGTGTGTGAGAGAGAGAGAGAGAGAGAGAGAGAGAGAGAGAGAGAGAGACAGACAGAGAGAGAGAGAGAGAGAGAGAGAAAGAGAGAGAACTCTGAGTTGGGCTTGACTGGAAGTATCATTTGCATTCCTGGTGTTGAATCAAATAAAGCACCCACCATTAGTTTCTCAGGTTTGTTCTACTACCTTCCTTTCCTGCCAGCAATCCCAAAGAGGGAAACTGAGGACCAAGTTGGGAAAGGACTTTCAGAGCATGGATGAGTGATAATCATGTTGCTTCAGTGCCAACCAAAGCAGACTGAATCTTTGCCACGAATTCAGCACAGCAACCATAAGATAAAATTATTTGGCAATTGTGGTGACCTCTGTAGAGATTTTCCTTGAGACTCCCAGAATAATTATAAGTGAAATGCACAAGGTGAGGAAAGATGATGGTTCGAGTGGTGCATGTCAGCGTGTGGGCAGGATTTAGGTGAGCCCTTCCTGCTTGTGGAAAACCTGATCAGAGGACATGATGGCTGTAGTTTACGTAATTGATTGTTGTACAAGAAAATGGCCTCCGCTGCCTTTCTGCGTTTCACATATCGTGTGCAAGTTTTTAAAGAATTGTTCTCTTCATAAAGAGAGAGGATGGGTACCCTACCAAAGTGCCCATGTTTCCACAGAACTCAGTGTGCATGAGAGATTGAGATTAAAGAGAAATTAAAAAATATTATGCGTCATTTAGAAAAGAAAGGAAATGCCATTGGAGTTTAATGGCTGGGTTTGAAAGAAGTTCTGAACAACATAGTTGGCTTTATGAGGCCTGAGGTAAATGGGTTGCAGGGTGTGTAGCTAAGCTCAGTGGTGAATTCTGTGATATTTTGAGAAGAAAGAACTGAATACACACAGCAAGGTTGAAACGCCCAAAAATTCTAACAAACCTAACCATATCAAATGTCAAACACAGCTTTAGGAAGGACAGAAAATAAAGAGTTATAAAGAATAAATTGTGTAATCCTATCAAATCTTAGTCATTGGCAAGATCTGAGTTTTTTCGCTCATATTAAGTGCTAATATTTCGGACAAATACAAAAAAGAAGCAAAATAAATTTATAAATGAGATTTATTTCCAAATAACCTTTTTTATAGTGTTATGCCAATATGGTTTAAGTTGTTTATAAAATTGTGAGAAGGATTTAAATTTAAAACTTATTAGAATTTAAATTATGTCTTGTGCTTTTTGTGAGTTCTGTGTTCCCATCTATTACAGAACTTCTGTTAGGGAGAATGTGTATCAGGGACAGATCTGATCATTCGTCCTTCAGCTTCTTCTTATAATGAGAGACGTGCTTTTTGCATTTGTCTATTTTCTATTTTCATAGTTTGGGGGATGTGTGTTATATAGCAGAAGATGACTTTGATGCTAGAGACACTACAGCAAACATAAACTCCCATATAAATATATTGTGTTTACCTTCTAAAGGGAAAAACAGAAAACCTCAAAAGGAAAAAGGTGGAGAGGATGGTAACTATTGTTAAGGAATAAGCATGAGCTATGCAGCTAGAGCCAAGTCTTGATGGTGTGAAAGGGACTGCTGACTTGGAGGCTTCTCATCGAGAAGATGAAGTCCAGTGGTCCAGCTAAGCACCTCAGAGAAACAAAGTGGGTGACAACATGGATATTTGAGCAAAGGGTATGTGTCAGAGCCTGACGTCTGGCTCAGAGTACTTGAGGATATCCGTGACTTTGAGGCCAAGGGTTGATGGGGACAATCTGAAAGCAACACATGATGGCCAAAAATATAGCAAAGGTGAGATTCTAGAGTATTTTATAGAGTGCTATGGCTTTTTCTTGACTGTATTGTCAGACTTTGAAAACATTCTGTGAGTGACAAATATTTAGTCTTCATGAAATAAATGTTTTCTGTTAACACCTGACCTTTGCATTTACAGGACAAAGCTAGACAACACATCCATGGATGGGCTTGACTACATTGTGATACTAACCTGCTATACAAAAATAAGGGACAAGTTCTGGAGCCATGGCTCAACAGTTAGGAGCACTTCTTCCTCTTCCAGAGGACCCACGTTCAATTCCCAGTACCACAATAGTAGTTCACAACTATCTGTAATTCCAATCCCAGAAGGTCTGGTACCCTCTTCTGGCCTACCCAGGGAGGAGGGGTGTATGTGGTTGACAGACATACACACAGGCAAAACACTCATAAACATAAAAATATATTTAAATTTTTAAAAATCAAAAATAAGGAGCAAAGGAGACATTGGGTCAGTTAGCCCAGTGAACTGGGGTGCGCCAGGCACTCCTTCCCCCAAAGAAGCACTGAGGCAGCACATGTAGTACAAATACCTTGATGTGGGATTCCCCTCTGTGTGCTGTGAATACCATTGGTTAATAAAGAAACTGTCTTGGCCTGTGATAGAGTAAAATAATAAAGCTAGGCAGAGAAAACTAAACTGAATGCTGGGAGAAGAAAGGCAGAGTTTAGAGAAGCCATGGAGCTGCCGACAGAGACAGACGCACCAGAACTTTGCTGGTAGATCACGACCTCGTGGTGGTACACAGATTCATGGAGATGGCTTAAATTAAGATGTAAGAGTTAGCAAATAAGAAGCTAGAGCTAATGGGCCAAGATGTGATTTAAATAATATAAGTTTCTGTGTGATTATTTTGGGACTGAGCTGCCAGGAACTAACTAGCAGCTTCCCTACAACAATATCTCTGTAACAAAGACCAGTCAACAGGCTGGAGGACCACAACTGCTATCAAACCAAGAAATATGCAGTGTTTGGAAGGCTCGCCTCTGCCTTGAGCAGAACTATGGGAAAAAGAAAAAAACAATTTGTTGGATATCCACTGGGACCAGAGGGTGAACACAGAAGAATGTATCTGATGCCTGATGTTCTGGGCTGGCACAATGGCGAGGCACAAAGGATTGGTTTGGGTGCCACATACCTTAGGTTGTTCACAAAATCAGTGCTAATGTTTAAAAGCACATGGTGTATGTTTGTAGTTCTGTAGATAGATGTCAGACATCACAAGAGATCAATCATATGGGGTTTGAGAGTCCTTAGAATTTCCAACTAGCCCAGTTAGTGCTGGTCTTTTTTTCAGAAAGTCAGTACACAAAGAGTTTTCTGGTTCTTTTCAAAGACACAAATCCAAGCAAAAGATAGAAGGTTATATGAAGAAATAGGGAAATAAGACCAATCAAAGGAACAAAGTGAAACCAAAGTAACAGCCAAAGAAACAGAAATTTGGGTTGCCGAGTTGGCTTGACCAGTAGTAAACCTTGCCATATAAGCAAGGCATTCTGAGAATGCACATGGAAAGCTGGCTGCAATAATGTGCACTTTTAACACCAGTATGAGCTATGGAAACAAGTGGATACCCAGAGCTCCATGGCGACCCAACCCAGTCAAACTGGGTCTCAGAGAGAGACCTCATCTCAACAATGTGAATTGCTCCTGAAGAGTCCAAAGGGAGTTTATCTCTGGCTTTCACATGTGCTCAGATGTAATCTGCATATAGCCACACACACACACATACACACACACAAATACACACACACACTCACAAAGAAACACAGATCTATGAGCTTCCTGAAAAAAAAAATAATTTAAGATATGTGCCATAAAAATCTAAAGAACATTCTGCTAAAGAGAAATTAAAGTACACAATAAAATGAAGTCAGAAAAATGTTCCTAAAAAATGGGAATATTCACAAAATATAAATTACAAGAAAGGTACTCAGGATCAGCGAGATGGTTCATCCAGTAAGGGTTCTCGCTGTCAACTCTGATAACCTAAGTTTGACTCCTAGTACTCATGTGGAAGGGAAAACCAGCTCCCACAAGTTATATTCTGAGTTTCTCAAGCATACCAAGCATTGGATGCTTGTGTGCACACATGCAAATAAGTAATGAATACTACATGAAAAAAATATTTTAAAGGGTCTGATTCTGGAGTTTAAAGATAAAATAACTGACTTGAAAGTTAGGTAGAGTGAATGGGCAGAAGTCATGCTCACAGCAATGATCAGCAGATTTCATGACAGTCCATATGGAGTCATCAAAGTAGAAATCCAGCAAAGGAAAAAGAAAAGGCTGGAGATGTCACTCAGTGGCAGAACACTTTGTAAGCATACACGAGGCCCTAAATTCAATTCCACAGTACCAACAAAGACTAACGAAGAAAGGCACAAATATCTAAAAGATTTATAACACATAGTAGACCTCAAAAATGAGGGAGGAATTAAAACTTCCCTCATAAGCAAAAGCTAAAATAATCCATTACCATTATCCTGATATACAGAAGTGAAATAGAGCATGTCCCCACTTCGAATTATAAGGAATAATACAGAGCTACTGGAAAGGCAAGGCTCTCCATCAACACACCATGATGTTGACAGGTTAGTGCTGAATTGACTTGCTCAGTTGCAGAAGGTCTTGCCATCCTATGTGTTTCCATTGTCCAACACTGACACACAGATTTGTATTAATAGACAGAAGCACACTAGGAATTATGGGAACTCACAGAAATCCACATTAGATCTCACATTTACAAAGAGTGGTGATAAGCTGTATGCCAGAACAACACTCTATCAAAGTCACGTGATGGTCATGATTGTGACTTCAGTTAATGGATGAAATAAGGAAATCTGAGGTATCTAGAAAGCATTATTCAATTGTGCAAGTCATTTCAGACACTATAAGGACTCAAGTTCAGGTCAGCCAGGTTCTGAATTCTTTTTTTAAAAGGTTTTTTATTACATATTTATTTATGTATTTGGGGTGTGTGTGTGTGTGTGTGTGTGTGTGTGTGTGTGTGTGTGTCTGTGTGTGTGTGTGTGTGATATGTGGAGAAGGCTGCAAGTCAAAGACTGTGTATAGAGGTCAGGGATGACAGTGTGAAGATGGTTCTCTCCTTCTACCTTTATTTATATGGATTCTGGTGGTGGAGTTGAGTTCATGTTATCAGTCTTCTGTGACAAGTGCTTTTACCTGCTGAACCACCTGATCAACCCCTCTAAATCCTTTCCAACTTACTGTGCTGTCCTCAGGGAAATCTTTGTATTTTGATAAATTAATCCACAGGATATAATCTGTGGAACCCTTACAGGGCTCCCATGTGCTCAAAACCATCTTCACAAAAACATAAATGCTTCATTTGTTCTTTACAGTTTTGACACTTGAAAAAGTAATGCAAAACAATACAAATAGACATGGAACTCTTCTGGCACCTAAGTATAAATCAGGGCATCAGTACCAGCACTAGTTCTCATTGTACTGCTGTGCATGCACATTCACAGGTACAGGGTAGGGGATAGGGAATAACGTTTCACGTGAGAATGTCCTTTCACAACAGAGAAAATGATAGTTTACAAAATCTTCACCATTCTTTGTGTGATTTATCATCCTCTGTGTGCCCAAGTAGACCTTGGTCAGAGTTTATGAACTACACACAGCAGCATGAGCCTCAAAGAGCATCTGAGTGACTGAACTGTTAGCTCATCTATAGATTTCGTTTAAGAAGGTTGTTTAGAGCAGACATGGAGAAGTAGCTCATTTATTACAGTTCTTGTCTAGAAGCCATGAAGCTCTGGATTATGTGCCCAGCACTGTATAATTCTGCTGGTGGTGCAAGCCTTGTGATTCCAGCACTCAGGAGTCGTAGGCAGGGAGAACAGAAGTTCAAGTTCATTCTTAGCTACAAAGACTTTGAAGCCAGCCTGGGCCTAGAGACCCTGTAAAAAAAAAAAAAAAAAAAAAAAAGGATGTGAGTTTGTGGGACCCCATTTTACTTAAAGACGAGTAGGGAGACTTGTCTTATTCTTGTTTGAGTATTTGGAGAAGTATTAAAAAAGGACCAAGACTTTACTGGAAGAAAAAACAACCAAATATATTTGAAAACGCCATATATTCACATTCTATTTTATTCACCTAAATTCATATATGAGCGATCTGTAATTTATAAATATTTACATGTATAGTTTTAAAAGAGGTTATGCAAGTTGGACTGAATGAAACCTCAGTATCAAGCATGAGAATCCCCCCTTTTAAGTTATTGGTCAGGGAGGTCCAAGAAACTCCCGAAGCAATGCTGTTGCTCTTGGTTGCCTCCCAGAGGTTGCTGATGACACTTTGTACTTAGGACACAGGACCTGGAGGATTCCAGCTGGATCTGACTTGAAAGTGTTTTTCTTGGAGACTAGCTTTTGTAGTTCCAGCAGGTGCTATACAAACTGCAAAGGGAGGAGAAGCAACCAATAGTCCTATCCAGCTGTGATGCGTAGGAACCACAAATGACCAAAATGCTAAAACATCCTTAAGTGTGTAGTAGCGGCACTCATATCTTGGTGATAACCAACATTTGTCTGATTAGATTAATTAGGTTTGAAGCCCTCTCAATAGGAGAGAAGTCATTCCTGGTACCAGAAACCTAGCTTACTATCCAGTATTTGTAGAATCATGGATATTAGAGGATTAACTACTACCACTACCCCAATTTTAGGAGACCAGCACAATCCCTAACTTTTTTCTAAATACCTGCCCTTATACCCACAGATCAATGTAGTTCTCACCCCTCATCAAAGAAGCCTCCTTTTACAATAGACAGACCAATACAGAAAACCATGCCTGGCCAAAATGTACCTCACAGGACATATATGCAACACAACCCTGGCATCTAAAGCTCGGTGAACACTGTGAAAGAAAGCCAAAAGGGGCAAAGATTATCAGAGTAAGAGGACCAGAAAATCTGCTGTGTGACTGTCTCCTAGAAACAACAGGGGGGCTGGACCCACAAAACCTCAACATTATGACTGCCTGAACAAGGCCTAATCAAGTACAACAGCAATAGGTGTGCTGACAAAAGGGGAATGCTCAGCAGACCTCAACCCTGGACAAAGAACTACAGGGTACTGAAAGCAGGAGACTTAGTCTTCCCCAAGGATGAGCTTCCAAATTAGATTATCTAATACAAAGGGCACACCCTGGGATCTTATGCATACAAGTAACATTAAACAGACTCAGCAGACTGTATTTACAGATTTATGTGCTTATAAATATGTAACAATAACAGAGAAAATGAGACCATGAATTTGAGAGGGAGCCAGAGGATGCAGGAGGGATTGGGGAGAGGAAAAGGAAGAGAGTAAATGATGTAATTATATTTTAATAAAAAAACTAAATAAAATATTTTAACAATTTTTTAAAAAGAAAAACAGCACCATTTATACCAATAATAAATAGAGATTCCAACTGAAGTAAGAACATTGGAAAATTTGTATTCATGACTGTGAACAAGAGCTTCCCAATACTTCAAATTATTCAGATGAAGTCAGCTGCAGTATTAGTAGCTATAATTTTAAATGTGAGATGATGAAATACGCCAACATTTGGAAGAACTGTACAACTTAGTAACCCAATGTTTTTCCAAATATCATGCAAAAGCATGATGTTTCAAAGTAGTTAACATGAATTACAGGACTCCTTCAAAGTGTAAGACAGACTATTGGTTTTGTGCATAAGGGAAAGGCAAAGCTAACTGGAAAATTTTCACACCCACTTTACAGACAACATTTTAAAAACTACCATTTGTTAAGTTTTGGTGCAGTTTCTAAGGATTCCCCATAAATGTTTCTGGGAGGTATTAAAGTCACTTATGCTTATCTATTGTATATATATATATATGTATATATATATACATATATATATGAGTCTTCATAGTTTTAAAAATAAAATACCAAAAGCAAATATATTGTATTATTATGTTCATTCTGTTGTCAGACATTAAGAAATTTTCAAGATAACGATATCATTCCTCTCACCAATTTTGTTTTGAAAAATGATTTTTAATACTAATATGGTATTTGTATTTATAGAAGATGCATCTTTACTATTTTAAGTGCATCCCTATAAATTTCCTCCATTTTGATTTATAAAAGTATAAACATTGCTTGAATAATCCACATAAACACAAAGTTGTTTGGTTCTTAATTATCTTTAGATATATTTTGGGAGACTGAGATCAAAAGTAGACATTGCTGTTACACCTCTATCATAAATGTGAATACCACTCAAAGCAACTTAACTAATTGGAGGCTATATCTGAGTGGTATCCATAAACTGGACCACATTTCCTTTCATTAAGTAATGTAATGACACAAACAATGACTCTCAACAAAAAGTCAATGCAGGTTGCTTATAATAAACACATACCTTCATCTTCAATATAAAACAAGACAATAAAACTCATTCTTCTAACTTATAGGTTTCTTCTAACTTATAGGTTTATAAGAATAATGACAGAGAAAAAGAAACATTGGAAGTATTTTGTATTTAAAATATGATGAAAATTTGAGTGGCTTTGATGTATTGAGAGGCAGTCCACAAACATGAATCATCAGGAAGATTCAATTCCTTTACTTGACATACACCCAGCCGTGAACTGGATTGTACAAGTGAGTGCTGACCTCCATTAATGCAAAAATGGTCAAAACATCTGCATCATATCTTTATTTTAGTATTAAATTTCCCAACCACCATAAAAATCAAGCAAAATACTTTCTGTTTAAACTATGGGTTAGTTGAGCATTTTATTTTCCAAGTCCTTAAGTAAATCCTTTTCTCTGATACAAATGAGTAAGCCAAGATTCAATAGTTTATCCTATATAGATCCTCTTAAGACCTCAAATTTTGCAACATAGAATGTCTAGTAACACACATTTAGCACCTTTAAAGTCTTTGGGTTTTTAAATAGTACTACACTTTATTTATTGTTGTTGTATGCTGTCCTATTTAGCCTCAGTTGTCTACTTGGCATGGGCTAGAATCATTGAGGGAGTCTCAATGCAGGGATCAAATAGAGCAGGTTGGCCTGTAGCCTTGTCTTTGTGACATTGCCTTCATTTGTGTTTGACGTAAGTGGGTTTAGCTGATTAGGAGCAGAACCATCCATAGGCAGGCGGTCCTGGGCTACATAAGAAAGCTAGCTGAGCATGAACCTTGAGTGAGACAAAGAGCTAACAAAGAAGCAACAGTTGTACATGCTTCTTGCCTTGAGTTCTAGTCCTAACTTTCCTCAGTGGTGGATTGGGACTTGGAATTGTAAGTCAAGTAACCCTTCCCTAACCCCTAAATTGATTTTAATTTTGGTCAATATTTTATCACAGTTACAGAATAAAATCAGTCAATGTGTGTGTGTGTGTGTGTGTGTGTGTGTGTGTGTGTGTGTGTGTGTGCATGTGTGCCATGCCATGCCAATCATGTAGAGGTCAGAAGGCACTCTGACTAGATGCTGTGCTCAGTCCTCACCACCCTGTTTGGTGGAGGACAGATGTTTGTTCATGTCTTCCTGGGAAAAGTCACACAGGGGGCCAGCAAACCCTCAAGCCAAGTTCTGGATGGTGGTACTACTTCCTTCTTTTGTAGGACAGAGGGATTTTTCCTTCATTCACCAGCAGAGAGTGAATGAAGGTCCTGGTAGATACAGGTGCTATAGAGACAGGTCCAGAGAGAATTAGGGAATAGCTCTCAACTGCGAAGGCAGCTTCAACACCTGAAATTTCAGGTTGTGCGAAGGCTCATTTGATTACTTCAGTAATTATTCAATCAGCCAATGAGCCCAAAATGCATGACTATGAGCCTAGATTTACAACTTTATTCCAGTAAGAAATCTGTCATTGTACACTCAGAAAGTTCCTGTTAGGCTTTCTTCAATACTGTTAACATCTTGCAGAGTACCAGACATGATCCTTGTTAATTTGTTCATTCATTAAATCAATCTGCTTGATTGTAAATGAACAGTTTGACAAAGGGACAGTGTAGAACCTGAGGGCTCTTATCATATGTTAGCAGTGAAAAGCCACAGACCGTCTAATTATTGTTTTAATCTTGATCAGTTTATTTCCTTTCTGTGAATCCAGCTTCTTAGGCAGACGAGTTTTCCCCATGATAGCAATACTCACTAATGGGCCAAACCAGAGAGAGGCCATTACTTGGTTACAAATTAACCTGAAACCCTCCAGGCCTCGGTAGGTGCCCAGAGCACCTTCTGCTCCCATGCTATTTTTAGCCAATGCTATTCTGTCCCTGGCAGCAAGATTGAAAACCGTCTGGACTCTCAGTAAACCTAGCTATTTCAGAATGCAGCCCTTCACAGTATCTCTCTCTAATGGCCCAGATTAGAAAAGAAAGGTTGTTTATAAATTTAAAGGGCAAGTTCCCAGCCATCAAAGCAGCGGCTGGTGGCTTTAGAGCAGTGCAGCTTCCCACCGTGTGCGATGGGTGAGCGCCTGCACACAGCACTAGAGTCGAGGCCAGTAGGCACCAATGCTAATTGGCATTTTGTGAGGGTCTCTCAGGCAGGATGAGATTCACAATTCCTTTCATTTTGGAGCAAAATGTGTACTCTAAGTAACAAAGAACACATACTGATGTACATTTTCCCTTTTCTTTTTCTCCCCCTTTCTGTGTGTATATGTGCATACATGTGCACAGGCATGCTCATATACACACCGGGAGGTCAGAGGCTGATGTCAGGTGTTGTCCTCAGTTGTTCTCCACCTCAGTTGCTTTTCTGACATGGGGAATCAGCATGAAATTTACCAGTTCTTCTAAACTGTCATGTTAGCTAGCTCCAGATATCCTCCTATCTCAGCCTCACTCTCACTGGCGGTAGATTACAGATATGCTTTCTGCAACTCAATTTTTTGCCTGGGTGCTGGCTCCTGAGCTTTAGTCCTCAGGATTATGCAGCAAGCACTATGCCCAAATGGCTAACAAACTCCAGAAGGAGCCTCTTTGATGCCCATCTTCCTCTTGAAGTAATTGATGCTGCCAGGAGCAGTTGTGTCTCATTGTCATGAAAAGTTGTAAGTTATTAAAACATTTTAAATGCCATATTCTGAAGGTCTCTGAAAGATTTGAAGAATACCTATCTAACTAATATATCTCTATACATCTAGAAAATCTAACTATCATGACTACAAGCTTGACTATTATAGATGAGTATCTACTAACCTGTATTTCTTAATTATATATTACATATTTTAAATGAGCTACACAAACATAATACCTTAATCAAGATCAGAAATATATATACTTATAACAAAATTAACCTTAAATTTGTATCAATAAACCAAGATCCATACCAATGCAAATCTCCATAGCATATTTCCCTTTAAATATAAAGAAATATTTATAAACAATATTTGGGAATATGGTTGTAGTTTTCTCCAAATTGTTTCCTGCTGTATGTTAGGCAAAGTAATTTTTGGGGTGTTCACAGCAACCTTTCAGGGGATCTTGTTCCAGCAAACCATATTGGTCTGGAAGCAATCCACAGCTTCTCATCTTTTGTGGAAACAAAAGAACATTCTTTCCAAAGTAACATATCCTTAGACTCAAATTTTGAATTCAAGATACTTTTGAAATATACACATTGACTTAGCTTAGCAGTCCTCAGAATCAAAAAACTCAAAGATAACACACAATATACATAATCCAGACTCTGTGAAAAAGATGTGAAAGTCCATCTTTTCATTTTTTTCTTTATTCCTTTTAATCTATGCTTGTCTGTACTCTGTCTCTTTAAAGACTTTGCCCTTTTCTTTTTCAAACCACTAATTTCCTTTTATGATTCTCTATGCTCTTTTTCTTCTCTCTTCCAAGCCTACATACATTTATCCAATATTATGACTCATCTGGATTTGTCTTTATTGCATATCTGTAATTCTTTTCTGACCAGAAGTGCTTTTTAAAATGCTAAGCACTTCTTAAAACTTAAGTTGAACCATTAATGGGTATATATGGTACTTCTTGCTTTCTCCTCACAGTCCAATGTGATGGAGCTACTCAGGCACCACCCCACTTTCAGGCACATAGCTGGTTTACATTGCCGCCATAAAGCAAGCTGCGGCTGCAGCAGTCTGCTCACAAACCCCATCCAAATGTTCTGTAGCCAGACCTCCTGCATGAAAGAATCAGAGTTTACACTGGCAGAACCGCACAGAAAGCTGGCAGCTTTTTTCCTGCTATGGCTGAATCAGAAAAACATCTATTAAAGGTGCTATGTCTCTGTTTGCTTCTAGCAAACAAAGCCCATCCAAGAAATTGCTGCTATCAAACAATATTTAACTCTGTTCTTTTGTGTCTAGAATTAATTTTTAAGCTTTTTCAGGTTTTTATGTGGATTTTAGTTGGCCCCACATTGGGCACCAATTTGTTCGGGGGAGTGAGCTGCTTGCTCGTCCTGGCCTCCTGGCTATCTTAGACCCAAAATAACCACACAGAAACTGTATTAATTAAATCACTACTTGGCCCATTAGCTCTAGCTTCTTATTGGCTAACTCTTACATATTAATTTAACCCATTTCTATTAATCTGTATATCACCACATGGTTGTGGCTTACTGGCTAAAGATCTTGCATCTGACTCTGGTGGGGCTACATGATGTCTCTCTAACTCCGTCTTCCTCCTCCTATGTTATAAGACAAGCCAGTTCTTTATTCATTAACCAATAAAAGCAACACATAGCCAGAAGGACCTCCCACACCATGCTGACAGAGGAGGCATCTCTCCATCCCTTTTTTTGTTTTGTTTTGTTTGTTTGTTTGTTTGTTTTAGACAAGGTTTCACTTATTTGCAACTGACTTTTAAATTGCCACAATTTAAATAAATTTAAATAGGGAGAACTTCTGTTCTCCCTATTCTTGAGTGCTAGAATTGCAGGCATGTACCACACATGATGTATGTAGTGCTGGGTTCCAGGGTTTCACCAACACTATGCAAGCACTCTACCAACTAAGCGGGGCCCCAACTGTATGTCTTTCTTTACAGGGTCTGGACTCCTAGGTCAAAGATCATAATGCTATCTTCTGTTTCATATTGAGTCCCTAAAGAAATTAAAGAAAAAAAAACAGAGTAGTTCTATTTAATTGGAATTGCATTCTTTTGAGGGGTTGACAGTGGAGAAATATGTTGAATTTGTTATTAGTAGAACTTCTGTTTGTAGAAGTTGCAAACAGGAAAATTCTCCTGGATACAAGTATCTTCTCTGAAGGAATTGGCACTTGCTGCAGGCTCTTGGACCCACATGCTGCTTCTGTGTGTTGGGTATGTTCCTTGTGTGTGTGGTGGTTCCATATTAATGTGAACACTGCTTTCCTTAAAGGGTCCCCTATCAAATATGATCCCACAAGCACTGTGTTTGATGAACAACATTCTCAATAAAGCAGAGCCTTTATCTGGTGATGTCTGTGGAGGACTGTGCCTAAAAAGAGAAAGAAACATCACAGAACAAAAGAAGATACCATTAGTGTGGATCTCAATTGCTTAGCCCACAAATTTATAAGGGAGACAAAACAAGAAAAGAAAAAGTTGATGCTAGAAATAATGATGCACTGTGGAGTACTGCCAACATAGGGCAGAAATTGCATTGAAAATTTCACAGTGTTGCTGATGGATTTCTTTCTAGGAGGTGTGACCATGGGTCGTTTGGTCTTTCTGACCTCAGCAGTCAAGTGTGCAAGAGATTAGAATGTCTTTTAAGAGCTCACTCCTTGAAATCCACTCCTTGCTCACCCCTGTGTCTGACCTACCTGTGGCAATCAAAACTGTTAAAATATATTTTTAACAATCCCCAAATTAGAACATCACCAAAATAACCTGTATCCTAAAATGGAGATTTCCCCCACCTTACTGTCACCCACCTATACCTGTGACTCCCATCTGTGTATTTGAAAAGTGGCTTGATTTATGATGTCTTTCGTTTTGCTGTAACTAAAAAAATCTCATGTGACCATCTCCACAGCAGAGCATGCTATGTGAGTATTATTCCACACTATTCGTAGGCCATAGTCGCTCATATCTGGGTTCTAGATAAACTGTCTTTTTCCGTTTGAGATGAGAACTGAGCTTTCAGTATTGAAAATTTTAACTAGAAACTGTGTTGTAATATTTATGCTTGTCTATAGAATTGTTGAACGTGTGCCAGTTTTGTGCAGCAGTTCTGCAAAATCACTTTGTGTATAATGTGGAAATCGTGTCTGCCTTCTGCTGTTAATCAGGTGGTTCCATCCTCTAAACCCCCAGGATCAGAATGCTAGTTACACATTTGAACAGGTGTGTGTGTGTGTGTGTGTGTGTGTGTGTGTGTGTGTGCATGCCTGTGTGTGTGCGCGCGCAAAGAAACTATTTCTTTATACAGATGAACTTATAACCCTAAGAAAAAGACAATACTAGTCTTGGCGAAATCATTGATCACTTTTTATATTGGAGTTTTAGCCTTCAAAAGGCTTTAAACACAAATAGTCTACTCTCCCTTTAAACAGACTCAAACAAGGTCAACAAAAGCTCAGAGACTGGCAGGGTCCCTTGCCAGAAACCGGGTGGTCTGCTTCCTGTACTCAGTTTTCCTAATTCTCTTCTATATTTTTGGGAGAGCTATTGCCAGTCTTCATAGGAGCCATGAAATTTCAGAGGCAAAGATTCAGGCTGCTTTCACCCAGCCATGGCTAGAACTTGACACGTTTCACTGTAAGTGCTACCTCCAAGAGGACTGAGGAATGCAAGGTTTGTGCATCAAGCAAAAACCAAGATCTTGTGGCAGGATCTATTGGTCCTGATTTGGAAAATTGCACATAGCTTTCTGGTACCCCACAAATTAAAGTAGAGTTACTATAATTTAGTTCTTAAGTATACTGTGTAAAATCAAATTACATTGCATTACAAAAGCTGTATCTATCCTTAAAAATATTCCTGTTTTTCAAAACCAATATCAATATAAGGAAAAACTCAGAAACTGTCTTATCCAGCCAAAATTTCTGTTGGTTATAAATAGAAAAGATGTCTTGAAGGAACCCAGTTGTTTGAACAACTCTGTATGCAGCCACTGGCTGTCTATTAAACCCATGTCTGTTATAAACAGCATATAATTTAAGAACAGTGGTTTAGGAAGAATCAGGACATGCTCATGGGTCAGAGGGAAGCCCAAGTCATTATGTCTACCAAATATATCTTAAAATACTTTTAATTCAAGGACCTTCTAATCTTCACATACTTGGCTTTACAACATTACAAAATCAAATAATTTATTCTACTTAAAATGTACCATGCCGGGGGGGGGGGGGGACGGGTGAAATAGCTGATTTAGAAATTTTGTGGTGACTAGACTTCAGAGAAATATACTGGGGTCTCAAACCAAGAATCAGATGCAGTGAGTGATTGAGTTGAAGGCTGAGATGGAAACTGAAAATCTAAAAGGAAAATACGTTGAGTTGGCATTTGCTTTCCTTCTTTCTCACAGCAGTAAGAATGGAAGCTATTGTGCCTTTTCTTTCCTATGTAATTTTTACTTCTCTGATCCAAGAAAACATTCAGCTTCTCATATTCTCACACATTCGTAGGGTTCCTTGGAGACAAACTCTTCTCATCTTCCTGGGTAAGTTTAGGAGTAGTATGTGAGTGGAAACAGAACCTGCTTTATGGGGCGGGGTTCCAGAAGAAGCCAAGGGCAGCACATGCAGCTGCCTCAACTGTCAAGTCCCTGCACTTCTGTGCTTCTGCACGGGGGTGCAGTTCCTCGGGGACTGCCTACCGCTCTGAAGTATAATAATAAAGTTTCTGGCTCTGATACTCTGCAGAAATCCCAGGGTCTGGTGCCAGACAGCATCAGCAGAAGTGTTGGTCCTTGCAGGCAATCACAGAGTGACCTGGATATGGAAAAACTCTTTTCACATTCAGCTGCACTTTGTACACCCAGGTTGTGTACATCAATGTATCAGTCCAGGACCATAAAAGCAGGGAGCCACCCTCAAAGTGACTGTCATGGAAAGTTCCCAAGCCTGGTGGGTTTGGAATGAAATTCCCTGTTGTTTCAGGAGCAGGTATAGAAGAGGAAAGATGTTTCAAAGCAAGGCCCCTGAAAATACTTATTGAGTGCTTGGTGCTTGGTTCTGTGTAAATTATCCTACAGATAAGGTGACTTAGGGAGGCTAATTAGTAACTAGTTCCCCAAAAAACTTTAAAAAAAAGAGTTAGAATATGCCAAAACTTAATATTGTATTTTAAAACTATTGCTAGTTACAGCTTTATTTTATTGTTGCCTTTATTAACTTATTAAATGCAACTTAAAAACAGTGAAATTTACTTATTTTTTGAGATTCTCACTGTGCAGCCGTGGCTGGCCTGAAACTTGCTGTGTTCACCAGGCTTGCTCCCAACTCACAGAGACCCACCTGCCTTTGGGGTAAAAGGAGGGGGTCACCATGCCTAGAAGATTATACCACTCTTAGATTGTTTTTAATTTATGTGTATGTATGTGAATCAGGGTGAGTTTCTTTATGTGTGCAAGAACCAGTAGAAGCCAGAAGATCTCAAATCTGGAGCAGACAGTTTCGAGCTGAATCAAGATCCTCCACAAGAACAGTAAGGGTTCTTAACTCATAACCCTCCCTCCCCTAAAAAGGACTATTTCAATTGATGATTCAGTACGTTTTTATAAAAAGATAACCACCACAATCAAGATATACACCATTTATACCTCATACCCAATTTTCCCAGTTGCTTTTTTGCAGCCCTTGGCTCCTGTATACCCGGCCTTACGTGATCTCCATGGAGACTGGCTTTCCTCTGCTGTTTTTACAAGAGGGCAAGTTAACAGTAGGCTGTTGTCTGTTCATGGTTCTATCTGTTCATGGTGCTTCTGAGACTTGCATGTGTCAATGCATTATCCATAGTTCTGTGAAGAGCTATAAAGCCTCTGGACCTTACCTTGCTCCCAGGCCAACCACTGAGCTGAAGACACATGAGTGCTCAGGGATGAAGGACTTCATTTGTGTGACATGGAAACTATGGATGCAGCCTATTCTTGAGTTTTCTCTCCAAGTCTCCTGGGGGCCTTGGATGTGACACTGGGTTACATTTTGACCACAGATGAGGAAACAGAACTTAGGATTTAACCATAGTTGCAAGGCATTGCTTGTGTACCAGCTAAACTTTATCTACTGAAGGCCTTGCTTGTCAGGAAAGAAGCAAAAGAAGAGTACACCCAAGTCCACTCCCTTTTCATCATCACCTACCATATTTATGTATTCACTGGGCAGTGGATATTTTGGTTACTCCTGGGTTTAGATTGATACATTTTATTGCATGGTCTGTTAATATTGGCTTTCAATTTCTCAATTGGTCAGGATCTAGAATCACGGAAGAGGCAAGTTTCTGTCTATGTCTGTGAGGGTCTTTCTAGAACGGGTTAATAAAGGAGGGGAAGACCCCCACTAAATATAGTTGGCATTGTGCCATAGCCTGGGTTCATGGGCTGCATGAAATGAAGAAGGCAAGCTGAGTATTGGCATCCATCTCTCTCTGCTTCCCAACAGCAGATGCAATGTGGCCACCTGCTTATACTCCTGCCTCCAAAACTTCTCCACAAGCCGTTGACAAGGGACTTAACTGAATATCTAAAAACGTCAAATAATGTGAAAAGATATTCAGCACCATTTCTTAAGAAAAGGATAATTAAAGCCACTATGAGAAATTACATCCTGTGTTTGGAGTGTTGCCATAGGCCCAGAGCAAACATTTATACTCTGTTGTTCAAAGTACAAATGTCGTCACCCTGCATGTAATATTGTTATTTGGCTTCTTGCTGCACAACTGACTTGTGTGTGTTTATATGTGTGCACATATTTATGTATGTATATACATGGGTGTGTGTATGCATGTAGAGTTCAGAAGTCATTGCGAGGCATCTTACTCAATCTGAGTTCAGATCCCCATAACCCACATAAGATTCAAGCCAGTTTTTCCAGAGCTGGAGAAGCTGAGAGTGGAAGAACCTAATGGTTTGTTGGTCACCCAGTCTGGCCTGATCAGTGAGCTCCAAGGTCAGTGAGATAGTGACTGAGGAGGACTCCAGATGTCAACTTCTGACTTTCAGACTCATGCACTGGGGTTAAATATCCTCACACTTTCACATAGATACATGTGTGTGAACATACACACACAGAGAGAGAATATTTATTCTGGGTACAAGTCCTTTACTCATTAATACAAATATAATCTCTTTTTTCATAGTTTTTGTTTTCTTACCATTGTCTTCTAAAGTGCTAAAGACTTTCAATGTGTTAAAGCTGAATACTTATTTGTAGAGTTGATACACTGTATTATTACATGCCTGAGGATGACTGTAGGAGGAGGCCACTTGTTTGTCCTGACCACCCAGAACCAAAATAACCACACAGAAACTATAGTAATTAAAACACTGCTTGGCCTAGCTCTAGCTTCTTGTTGGCTAACTCTTATATTAATTTAACCCATTTCTATTGATCTGTATAGCACCACATGGCAGAGGCTTACCAGCAAAGAACCGGCATGTCTGACTCTGCCTGTTCCATGGTGACTCTGACTCTCCCTTCTTTCTCCCAGCATTCAGTTCCATCCTCCCTGCCTAGGTAAGTTCTGTCCTATCAACAGGACAAGACAATTTCTTTATTAACTAATGGTAATCACAGCACACAGAGGGGACTCCCACATCCGATGACAATTCCCTTTTTGGAAGTTTTGTAGCTTTAGCTTTTGTTGAGGCTTTATGATTAAATAACAAATATGATCTATTTATTTTTACTTCTGACCTAATTTTTATGTTCATCACAAAGTCACATTTGACTTCTTTCCTTTTCTCTGTTTTCTTTGTTTATGTGTGGATTGCAGTTGTGTCAACAGTGTATATTAAAAGTTTATTCTTTCCCCCTTTCAGTGGTCTAACCTGTGTGGATTAGCAATTACCCATATGAATTGAGTCTGACACTAGACTTTGTGATTTGAGGGCTGTTTCTCACGGAGATCATCATCCCACCGTCTTGATGACTGGCCTGTCCTAGTGAGTCCAGGCAGCAGGCTCTGCTTGGCTATTTCCTAGCACTTTGCTTTTCCTGTGTTTTTTAGCTGCTCCAGGTCCAATCAATCTCCATGAAAATGAAAGCCAGCTTGCATTTCTTCATGATACCATGACAGTGACTGTGTAAAATCTGTAGGTTACTCAACAAGGCTTGGTATCCTGGCAGCATCAGGCCTGCTGTGGCTCTCCTTAGTGAGGCCCAATATCTGGTCAACATTGGACCTGCTGTGAGTCACTTAAAAGGCTCAGTATCCAGACAACATGGAAGCTCTTCTCAGATGACATGCTGCTGTATCACTACTCACTGACAGCCTCCTCAGCTTCTCTCAAGGATGCTTGATGGCCTACCACATGCAATATTATATAAACTGTATTAGGTTTATGCCTAAATATTTTATTTTATATTACTGTAAATAGCATCACTTATTTAATTTCACTTTCCCTCCTAATTTTTGGAAATTATTTTCAACATTTGATGAATTTCAACAATAAGACCTCCTATAAGTCTTTTTTAAAGGCATGGCCTGATGTAACCAAGGCTGACTTGAAATCCATACCCTTCTGTCTTCACTTTCCAAGTGATGGGATTAAATATTAGTGATCAGACCTAGGATTTCAGCTATGCTAGATAAGCTTTCTATCAAATGAGCTACATTCTTAGTTCAGCTCTTTCTTTTTGAGTCAAGGTGTCATTAGCCCAGGCTGGCCTTCAGCTCTCTAGAATGACCTTGTGACACTCTTGAATGCATGCAACGACCAAGTGCTGGGTTACAGGTATGCATCATGCCTCATTTATGAGGTGCTGGGAATTGAACTCAGGGTCTCATTGTGAGAGGCAAGTAATCAATCAACAGAGCTACATGCCTAGCCTGTCCTGTAGTTGCAATAGTTTTGCAAAGTCCTAGTGTTTTTATGGAGATGATCATGTTGTCAGAAGAAAGAAATTTCACTTCCGACTTTTCCCTAGAATGCCATTGACTCTCCTGCCTTGCCTGATTTTCCTGTTGTGAATAGGAAAGATAAAAGCCAACTCCACTGCTTTCTTGGAGTGGGAAGTGGTGAAGGCTGCATTGCCGCATAGTTCCTTTATCTTCTTCTGTGCCTTTCCTTTCATACTTAGCTAAAAAATTTGATCATAAATAGTTGTTTAAATTTTTTCAAACACTTTAGAGTACCAAATGACTCAATTCTATTTTTATCAAAATTGTGAATTTTTAATCTGTTAAATTAACTGTATATTCCCCATACCCATTAATCATATTTTGTTTCTTTTCTATGTTAGTATATTTAATTTTTAATACTTCATAAATATTTTGTGTCTATATTGATAAGAGCTACAGGCTTCTCGCTGTAAAATTTTTCTCAGAAAGATAGCACAGGCCATATTGGACAATCAAGAAAGTGAGTCCCCAGGGCCTGTCATTGGGAACATGCCTGGAGACTAAGTATGTCTTTTTTAAAAAGTAAAAACAAAATACTCTAAAGCTTTATTTGGTTCTTTATTATACTTTCTAATTCTTTCTTCATGTTCACATTTTTTTTCTTTCCGTTCTTGACGGTTTTTATGCAGTTCCTAGCAACTGTATTTGTTTTTTATTCTGTGAGTCCATTCTCTGCCCTTTTTGATGGTTTCTCCTATCTGATTTTTCTCTTAAGAATCTATCTTCTATTTAATGAACTGACCTGCAGAAGTCCTTAAAGAATCACTCTGTTAGGGACTTGTTCCCTTCTCTTGCTAAGCTGGTATGGTATATTTTACACTTCCCTAATAATTTGCATTTCTCATGCAAATGATAGATTTAATTTTCTTTTCAGGCTTTTTATTTCTTTAAATAGAATTCCGAGAATTATATTGTTGTCTGGTGTAGTAACCAGTGAACATCATGCCTTTTGAAACTACAGAATGACTTAAAATAGAAGTATGTGATATTATCATTTGACATTGTTGTTAGTTGGATGTATGTTTTATCATATTTATGTACATTAATTTGAATGACTTAATAGAAAATATATTTTGGAGAAACCTAAATAATATTAGAATTGGTGAAGCGTTTGCTGCAGAAGCAGAAGGACCTGAATTCAGATCTCCAGCACTCACATAAAAAGCGGCACATAATGCGGTACATATCTTTACCCACCAACAAGGGCACCGCAGTTGCTTGCTGGCCAGTCATTCTAGTCAAGTCGGTGAGCTCCACGTTCAGTGAGGCCCTGACTCAAAAAAATGAGGTCAAGAGTGATAAAAGCAGAGACTTCGTCTCGTCTAGACCTCTGGTACACACACATGCACACACACATAGACAGAGAGAGAAACTGTAAGAAGAACCTCTGTCATTATAGCATTCACAGGTTTTTTTTTTATGCCTGAAAGGAAATACATTCGCACAAATTTCTAGAGAATAAATGTGTATAATGTGTATTTAAAATTCTCAGGCACTTCTCTCCACTCCAGCCTCCAACCCCACATGGTTTAACACTAGAAAGTCTGTTTCATATATACAGACCCTGTTTCTTGTTTCCTAATGCACACCAGACACCTTATATTTCTAATTTGTGGCTGTCAGTAATTAAGACCTAGACCAGACACTTCTCATACATTTCATCAAGCACAATGACATGTTCACAGACTCCAGACAAGTTTAAGTGTGCCTGCATTCGCAAACAGATGTTTATCTGCCTTGTCTTCTGGGGAACTGGGTCTGGTCTTTATTAAGCTGTGGTCTTCCCTAGCTTCTGGCCTACTCTTCTGATGCATATCACCTCTGCATCCTAAATACAGCTGTGCACATGCACAGGGAGTACATTCCTATGCCACTCATAAAACTGTCACGTGTCTTGAAATCACAGAGGGCCCCGTTGGAGTAAGGACGGCGCTCAGGGCCTTTGGAAGATCTTCATTTCACACAACCTGATAGCTGAATTTTGTGGAGTTTGTTTGACGAGGTCTTATGTAGTTTAGGCTGACCTTTAACCCTTTGGGATGACTATGAATTTCTGATCTTGCTGCTTCTGCCTTTCAGTTGCTGTGACTGCGGGCAGCACCATCACAGTTTATGAGGAGCTGGGAATTGAATCCAGGGGCTTATGTGTGCTAAGTTAACATTGAGTTATAACTACATCCTAGACCCTTAGTATTTCTTAATTCCTTGAACGAGTAAGTCTGCTATTTGAAGTAAGCATGGGACTGTTTATTGCACCCACATAGCAGTATTCTAGGCACAGTACTGTGGGAATGCCGGAGCTTGTGGCACACCATACCTGTCTGCGCTCTATGTACCACTATACAGCTCATGAACCAGGCAAGGGGCTGGAGACTGAAACACACAAAGACACACAGACAGAGACATGGCTCATCCTTGAAACAGGAATGCCCCAAGAATGCCCCCTGTATTGTGTCCAGGGGCAGCTTATACAGGGATAGCCATGTCCCAACCAAACGCACCAGAAACCATTTCCCTTCCATCAGGAACTCCTGAGGGTCTCGTGCTCAGAGCAGCTGTAGACACTCAGATCAGGGAAAACAAGTTGTTTGCAAGAAATTCAGGATCTGGGGGTTTACAGCTCCCAACAAGAGCTAGTTTTCAAACAGAGCTGAGTGTCCCATCACTGGCTTCCTAGAGTTCTTCATCCAGGTAGCCTGGACTTGACTCAGAAAACAAAGTGAAGCCTTTACCTGGAAAAGACACCCCAAGAGAGACAATATTTTTTTTTCCTTTCTTTGTACAGACTGCTGTTAAATGGGCTAAGGAAGCTAGTTTGAATGCTAGGTCACAAGGAGAATGGTTGTGGGAGAAAGAGTACAAGAGTAAGGACTCAGAAAGATAGCAGGTACAGCCGAAGAGGCAAAGCAAAAGGTAGAATAACAATTCCACACTGCATTGAGAGAAGCCATATTTCCATTTTTACCACAAATCCATTAGGTTTATAATTGTCAAGATTAGTTGGCATGTTTTCGCCTCTTCCCAGTTGGAGAATGGAATGAACTCTGTCATAGCCATGTGCTTCTAATTCTGTGGTCTCCAGCTCCCTGACACTTGCTGTTAGAAATTGGCTCAGTGTGTAGCTGGTCTTGTGCCACACATTGATTAGCTGTGTTGTCAACAAAACTTACACCAGTTTTGCCAGAAGTACACAGAGACTCAGAAAGTCCTCCTGCGATGTCCTGTCTGGCCATAGTTTGAGAGCATGCCATGGAAGAGAGTGAGCACACACACTGCAGTGTGTTTTCCCACACAACAGCCCAGAGATACTGCAATAGTAGCACAGCATGCTTTGAATGTTCTGCAGTTACTCTCAGATTCACAGCACGGCATAGTTCTACTCTGTTTTCAGGGTTCCCAATTCCCTGAGCCATCAGCACCATAACTGGTGGTGGGAAAAACAGCTGTCAGCACAACAGACTCACTCAGTGACTCTCCCAGGGTGGCATGCAAGTAACCTCAGTGTATTCAAAAGACTACCAGATTATAATTTAGGGAGCTAGCATCTGTATTCAATCTTGCCATTGACTTCATTTATGTGTTTAAACGCCGTGATATTTCATTTGTATTTTAATAAATAAATCTTGCCTGAAGATCAGAGAGTAAAGGAGTTACCCTGGTCAGCCTTACAGACCAGGCAGTGGTGACACACACCTTTAATCCCAGTAACCATGCTAGTTTGCCATAGAAACCTGGTAGTGGTGGTGCACGCCTTTAATCCCAGCCCTGGAGAGGAATAGAAAATGGAATAGAATAGCTCTCACTCACAGTCTCATTCTGAGATTCCTAAGGCAGGATCGTCATTTTCGGACTGAGGTAGAGGTAAGAGCCAGTGGCTGGCTGTTTTGCTTTTCTAATCTTCAGGTTGAACCCCAATATCTGTCTCTGGGTTTTTATTAACTATACTACATTTATAGAAGCTAATGGTTGTTGGTTTGTTTCTTGTTTTGTTTTCAGTGTATGTATGTGTGAGGGCTTAGTCTTGTGTCCATCAAATGCAGTGTGTGTGTGTGTGTGTGTCTGTATCTGTGTCTATGTGTGAGGGGGTACAGTAAAGAATGTAGAGTGTTACTTTTCAGGTCCTATCCATTCTCATTTTGAAACAGTGTCTCTCACTGGCCTGCAGGTTAGTAAGTAGGCTACTATTGCTGGCCAGAGAGCCCTGGAATCCATCTGTAGCTGCCTCTCTAGTATTGGGATGTTAGGTGTCTACTGCTGGTGCGTATACATGAGTTGTGGGCATTGTACTCAGGTTCTTGTGTTTGCGTAGCAAGCACTTTACCTTCCAAACCACCTCCCCAGACTTACTTGTGACTGTTCTTTGTCAATCTTAGTCTGCCTTCTGTTGAGAGCCTTGTTCTTAAGGGGTTCCATGACCTGAGAGCCTTGTTCTTAACAGGATCGATGACCTGAGATGGATATATGAAGTCGGCAAAACAAAGAAAAGTCTCACTGTTCTTTAATACAAGTGGCCCTGGTTAGCCTGAGCCGCTTTTATTTATACAGTTTCAATAGTTTGTATGAACAGTTTTACAATCATATTTGTTTCTTTAAGTTTCTAATAATAATTACAATAATTGTTCTTTTATCTCCTTCCCTTTCCGTCCTTCAGCTTCCCCACAGGTAATCATTACCTACTTGATTTGTAGCTTTGATATTAGAAGCATAGATAGTATAGCAAGCAACACAGGAAGTTTTCTGTCTAGGCACTATTGTTCTTTAAAAAACAGGCGGGTGTGTTCCCGGGCAGCTCGCAGAGCAGCCGCTAGTCCAACAAGGATGGCTATGGGTCCCTGCAAGATCTCCAGGGTGGCAGCGCCATGCGGCCGGGGGAGTCAGGCGGGCGGTTACAAGGATAAAAGGCTCACAGGACATAGTATTATTTAAAGAAGAGGGGGACATTTATTGCTTAAAGAAGAGGAAAACAGAGAGACAGCGGAGCTCTCCCGAATCCCGTCCCAGCCTTTATCCAGGTACACCTTCCTCTCTTCCCCTCTCCCCTCTGGGGCCACAAGATCTCCCCAGAGCTGCTCCCTTGCATGCTGGGCCTGGGCTGTGGGCTCAGTCCGGCAGGGACAGTTCCTGTGCTTTGAGAGCCTGCCTGACGACAGGCAAGCCCTGTCTCAGCTCAATCACATTCCTGGCCAGAAAGAGACAGTGAACTTCTAGCAGACATCCATTGGAGGAGGGGTGAGTTTTCTCCTGGCCCAAGGGCTTCGGCTAGGAGGAATTCAGACTTTCCCCACCCCCTTGACTTTCTGGTCACCCAGCAGAGGCGGCTCCTCCCTGCGGAGCTCTCCCGAATCCCGTCCCAGCCTTTATCCAGGTACACCTTCCTCTCTTCCCCCCCTCCCCTCTGGAGCCACAAGGTCTCCCCAGAGCTGCTCCCTTGCATGCTGGGCCTGGGCTGTGGGCTCAGTCCAGCAGGGGCAGTTCCGGTGCTTTGAGAGCCTGCCTGACGACAGCTAACATCAAATTGAATGGAGAGAAACTCAAAGCCTTTCCACTAAAATCAGGAACACGACAAGGCTGTCCACTCTCTCCATACCTCTTCAATATAGTGCTTGAAGTCCTAGCAATAGCAATAAGACAACATAAGGAGATCAAGGGGATTCGAATTGGAAAGGATGAAGTTAAACTTTCGTTATTTGCTGACGATATGATAGTGTACATAAGTGACCCCAAAAACTCTACCAAAGAACTCCTACAGCTGATAAACACCTTTAGTAACGTGGCAGGATACAAGATCAACTCCAAAAAATCAGTGGCCCTCCTATACACGAAGGATAAAGAAGCTGAGAGGGAAATCAGAGAAACATCACCTTTCACGATAGCCACAAATAGCATAAAATATCTTGGGGTTACTCTAACCAAGGAAGTGAAAGACCTATTTGACAAGAACTTGAAGTCTTTGAAGAAAGAAATTGAGGAGGATACCAGAAAATGGAAAGACCTTCCTTGCTCTTGCTCTTGGATTGGGAGAATCAACATAGTAAAAATGGCAATTCTACCAAAAGCAATCTATAGATTCAAGCAATTCCCATCAAAATCCCATCAAACTTCTTCACAGACCTTGAGAGAACAATAATCAAGTTTATATGGAAAACCAAAAAACCCAGGATAGCCAAAACAATCTTATACAATAAAGGAACTTCTGGAGGCATTACCATCCCTGACTTCAAACTCTATTACAGAGCAACAGTATTGAAAACAGCTTGGTATTGGCATAACAACAGAGAAGTCGAACTATGGAATCAAATAGAAGACCCGGGTATTAACCCACAAACATATGAACACCTGATATTTGACAAGGGAGCTAAAGGTATACAATGGAAGAAGGATAGCATCTTTAACAAATGGTGCTGGCATAACTGGATGTCAACCTGTAGAAGAATGAAAATAGATCCATATCTATCACCATGCACAAAACTCAGGTCCAAATGGATTAAAGACATCAACATTAATCCAACCACTTTGAACATGATAGTAGAGAAAGTGGGAAGTAGTCTACAAGATATAGGCACAGGAGACCACTTTCTAAGCAGAACCCCAGGAGCACAGACAATAAGAGAAACAATAAATAAATGGAGCCTACTGAAACTGAGAAGCTTCTGTAAAGCAAAGGACACTGTCAGTAAGACAAAAAGGCTACCTTCTGACTGGGAAAAGATCTTCATAAACCCCTCAACAGACAAAGGTCTGATCTCCAAAATATACAAAGAACTCAAGAAACTAGACACTAAAACTCTAATTAACCCAATTAAAAAATGGGGTACTGAACTGAACAGAGAATTCACAACAGATGAACTTCGAATGGCTAAAAAGCACTTAAGGTCATGCTCAACCTCCTTAGCGATCAGGGAAATGCAAATCAAAACAACTTTGAGATATCATCTTACACCTGTCAGAATAGCCAAACTCAAAAACACCAATGATAGCCTATGCTGGAGAGGGTGTGGAGTGAGGGGAACACTCATCCATTGTTGGTGGGAATGCAAACTTGTGTAGCCACTGTGGAAATCAGTGTGGCGGTTTCTCAGGAAACTGGGAGTCAACCTCCCTCAGGACCCAGCAATTCCACTCTTGGGAATATACCCAAGAGATGCCCTAACATACTACAAAAGCATTTGTTCAACTATGTTCATAGCAGCACTATTTGTAATAGCCAGAACCTGGAAACAACCTAGGTGCCCCTCAATAGAAGAATGGTTTAAAAAGGTGTGGAACATATACACATTAGAGTTTTACTCAGCGGTAAAAAACAATGACATCTTGAATTTTGCATGCAAATGGATGGAAATAGAAAACACTTTACTGAGTGAGGTAAGCCAGACCCAAAAAGAGGAATATGGTATGTATTCACTCATAAGTGGATTCTAACCATAATTAAAGGTCTTTGAGCCTATTATTTGTGATCCTAGAGAAGCTAAATAAGAAGGTGAACCTGATGAAAATCATGTAGCTATCCTCCTGGAGATTGGAAATAGACAAGAGTGCCAGGTAACCTCGTGTGCATGAGGGGGTGGGGGGGGCTGTTGGAAGGGGAGAGGGTTAGAGAGAAGGGAGTAGGGGAGGAATGGGGAAAGATCGGGGGACTGGGATGGGGGGAGGGAGGAAGGATGGATATGGGATCAGGGAAGTATATACCTCAACTAAGGGAGTCATTTTAGGGTTTACAAGAGACTTGATTATAAAGGGGATCCCAGGTCCAAGGAGAGATCCCCAGATTGTTCTCTGGACAGAGGAGAGGGTGCCTGAACCGGCCTTGGCCCACAACCATACTGATGAATATTTTGCATATCACCATAGAACCCTCATCTGTCGATGGATGGAGATGGAGGCGGAGACCCACGTTGGAACACTGGACCTCGCTCCCTAGGTCCAAACGAGAGGCAGAAGGAAAGAGAACGTGAGCAAAGAAGGCAAGAGCAGAGGAAACCTTCATCCGACGATGGATGGCGATACAGACGGAGACCCATATTGGAGCACCGGACTGGGCCCTCCACGGTCCAAATGAGGAGCAGAAGGATGAAGAAAATGAAAAAAGAAATCAGGACTGCGAGTGATGCGAGCACCCACTGATACAAGGGGACGGATATAATGAGAATTCACCAAGGCCAGTTGGACTGGGACTGAACGAGGACGTGATCCAACCAGATTCTCTGAATGTGGCTGGCCCGGAGCCTTTCTGAAAAGCCATTGACAATGACACTGGGACTTGCTTCCTCTGCATATACTGGATTTGGGGGATCCAGTCTGTTTGGATTCTCACCTTCCCTGGACCTCGAGGGAGTGGGGAGGAACTTGAACTTTCCACAGGGCAGGAAACCCTGACTGCTCTTAGGGATGGAGAGGGAGGAGGAAAGGGAGTAGGGGGAGTGGGAGGGTGTTGGGAGGAGGGGCGGAAATGGAAACTTTTATAATTTAATAAAATAAAATAAAAAAAGAAAATGGTTCCTTAAATATTTAAGACTACCTGAAACTTATATTTTTAAACACATGAATCAAAAACAGAAAGTCGTATGACTGATTCACCTATGGAGGTGGTGTTGTTGTTGTTTTACCCAAGAGTCTTCCTATGACCAATGCTACCTAATAAATAACTTGACACTAGAAAAAAAAAAACAGAGAGACATAAAGAAAAACATAGAAAAAAACAAAGACACATGTACACACGACAAGAGACAAACACAAGAGAGGGAAGATGGCTACGAGGGAGGTCAGAAGTGTCTGGGGAGTGGGCGTGGTTAGCTCTTAAAGTGACCAGAGCGTAAGGAAGAACAGGCACAGCCACAGGTGGAGCAGTGTGCCCAATTGACAGCATTTGCGGTTGCAGCATCATGAAAAGTAAAAGGAAGATTTGCCTCTAATGGTTAATATTTACTTCTAATTAAATCTAAACTCTCACAATCAATTCGTCAGCCAAGGCTGAACCTTTGCGTTCTGTATCTTGTACTACTCTACCTCCTAGAGTGGATACACCAGATTGCCTCCTATCATCCTATAGACTACATAACTGAAGAGCTCACCCTAAATAATTGACCTTGCTTATCTTTTGTTCTCATGTCTCCTTCCTTTCAGCGTCCTACAGAATTGGCACAGCTGTAGAGATGAAGGCATTGTGGGCTTCTATGATTCTGCTTCATTCCCTCTTCTTAAACTATTCCCATTAACTCTTGATATCATCTATTCATTTGCCTTACTCTTAGACTCCTGTGGTTAAAATCATTATATGATTTTAATCATATTTACAATTATGCAAATATGTAATATTGTCATGAACTTCTGTGGCTCTTTCGGGCCAGTTACAAGGTGCATTGAAAAGGCAATATGCTGTTCTTGAGAATCCTGAATTCATGGTCACACCTGAAGCATCAAAGATTTTAGGGACTAAATCAGACCCACTGTATATTTTAAACAACATCATCTCTGGTTGAGCCAGAGGAGAAACATCAAGGAACAGCTTTCCTAATGCAATAGCCATTTCATCTACGACTCTATGAAAGTGAAACTAAAAGCAACCATCAATAATTTGTGTAAAGAAAGCAAGGAGAGCAGGCAGCACATATGCTCCTGGGGTCTGCCCACAATTATACAGCAAACTACCCATCAGCCTTGCCAGAAATGGGTTAAATTCTCCCAGGCCTTGCCAAAAGAAGAACTTGTTCACACTATTTTTAGGCCTTGTCCCCAGAAGAAGTCACATGGCTTCTGGCAGCCTTCGGCATCAGTCACCTCTTCATTCTTCATTAGCGATAAAAAATAGTTCTCCTGTATGAACTCACTTAATAGGTGAATGAATAGTGCCAATAGAAAGAGGATTTGAGGGAGTTGGAGAGATGCTTCAGTGGTTAAGAGCTTGCTGCTCTTGCAGAGGACCTACATCTGGTTCCCAGCACACACTTCAGACAGTTCACAGCTACCTATATCTCAATCTCCAGGGGACTCGCATTCTCTTCTGGGCTTTGTGGGCACCTTCATCCACACATGAACAAATCCACACACAGACACACAAATCTATAGATGAGATTAAAAATAAGTCTTTTTAAGTCTTTAAAAATAAGAAAGAGAATGACTTTTGTGGTAAAATACAGTCTTGGCTTACATAACTCAGGACACCTACTGAGATCTAGGAACAAGTATGTAGCCAGTATTTATTACTGGAGTTCTAGGTTTTAGTAAATGAGTTAGAACATGAATTATAATTTCATTTATTATTTTTATTATTTTATATGCATGTATGTGCAGATACACATGTGGGAGAAGGAGCCAATTGTTGTTGGAGTTTCTCTGTCCTGCCTGGTTACTACAGTTAAGTCCCAAAGATATCATACAGAGGTGTACATTAGTTATAAACTGATTGGCCCATTAGCTCAGGCTTCTTATTAACTCTTATAACTTATATTAGCCCATTATTCTTGGCTATGTTAGCCATGTGTCTCGGTACCTTATTTGGCGAGGCAGTCACATCTTGCTTCTTCTGTGGGTCAGTCAGGACTGCCCATCAAGCTTTCCTCTTCCCAGAAGTCTCCTGTTCTTATTGACCACCTCTACTTCCTGTCTGGTTGTCCAGCCTATACTACTATACCAGTAGTCCAGCTACTGGTCAATCAGTGTTTATTTAAAATATAATTGACAGAATACAGATCATTGTTCCACATTTAGTAAATGAGTTAGAACATTAATTATAATTTCATTTATTGATTTTTATTATTTTATATGCATGTATGTGCAGATACATGTGTGGGAGAAGAAGCCAATGGCAGGTTTTCTTCCTTGGTTGCTATGGACTTAATTTTTGGAGATAGGATATCTCGCTAAGCCTAGAGCTCACAAATTATCTTTGCACTGGTTTCCATATTTGTCTGCAATGTTTGGATGCAGAGGCTGCACAACACCTGGGTATGTCCCTCTCAGTACTCTATACTCAGCCTAGGGTTTGTTAAAAGGTTCCATGCACCACAAAGGAAGCATTGTGGAGCACTTACTTTTCCTTCATACAGTTCTATGTTTTTTTAAAATTTAATGTGTTTAATTGTGTGCCTATCTGTCTGTCTGTGCATACATAAATGTGAATGTGCCGTAGCATATGTGTGAAGGTCAGAAGACAACCTATAGGAGTCAGTTCTCTCCTTCCACCTCATGGGTCCAGGAGCTCAAACTCAGGTCCTCGGGTTTGGTGGCAAGAGCCTTTCGCTGCTGAGCCAGATCACTGGCCCAGGAGTCCCTCTTTTGTATGGTACGGACTAGACAAGCCATCTCTGTTCCAACCCAGACTTGTTCTTACCAGAGTTAGCAGTTCAACAATGTTTTGACTGCAGCAAATTAGAACTGTTCTAATCAAGGATTATAAGATTTATCCCGTCTTGGAAATCTTTCCTTTATCTGCATAGTATAAAAGATTTAAGACCCCACAATCAAAACCAGCCAAAATATTAAATCGAAAAACATTGCTGTAAATAAAAACCTACAAAACAAGGAGTCTCCCTACATGGCAATGGTGCTTAAAACCAGAGCCCCACACAGGCTGGGCTGCTGCTGACTGAGTGACAGCTAAAGCACACTTCAGACTCTCTGTTTATTTATGAAGATCTTTGCTTTAGTGGTTGTTATCGCCTTACATAATTTTCTTTTGTAGCCATTTTGTATGTTTTTCCACCTTATAAGATCTTATGAGTACACTGTTTTTCCAAAGCCTTTAAGGCTACTAAAATATAGATTGTATCACTTTAATTAGTGATGTGTTTGCCAAACTCCTACAAGATCATCTCTCCCTTGCCAGCTATTTGTGATGCAAACAAGGTAGAACTGATGGCCCTGCAATGTTGTAATCTGATTCTTTTATCGGAGTGTGAATGGGTTACAGCTTAAGTCAGCACAGTAAAGGGTGAAGCTGGAAATTGAGTGTTACCTGAGAGTGGCAGGGAAGCTAGGTGTGTCTACTTGTGTCCCATGGGCGCATTTACGACTCATAAAGGAGTGAGAATGAAGGGAAGGAAACGTGTTGACAAGTGTTTCTCCTTCTCTGAAATCCCAGTGATGCTCACACTCTTGTCTGAGCAAGCTGCGCATGTGTTAATGACAACTTAAGAAAAGAATAGACCAAATTTGTTTGGCTAAAATAAATTAGCTTAGGGTGGAAGTCTACCAATCTCCTGGAATTGATTCTTCCTTCCTTCACTGCATTTTGATGAAGCTGGCTCCTTGGAATAGATATATAATATTGTTTCAATAGTAAATAATAACTACTAGTGCTTCAAGACCAAGTGCAAAGATGTGCATATGAAGAGTTTTGAATATGAACATGGACTATTGTTTTACAGAAGAAAATTTGTCCAAGAAAAAAAAACATATTCAGGGTTAGAGATATTGTTCAGTAGGTAAAGTGCTTGCCTTTTAAGTATGAGGACCTGAATTCAAGCTCCAGAACTCATAAAAGAGAAAGAAAGAGGGAGAAAATGTGTGTGTGTGTGTGTGTGTGTGTGTGTGTGTGTGTGTGTGTGTGAGAGAGAGAGAGAGAGAGAGAGAGAGAGAGAGAGAACATGCTTTTAATATCAGCACTGTGGAGATTGACAAGAGCTATTCAGGTGCTTATTGGTCTGTCAAGGTTTTTTTGAGGACTTCTAGGCTAGCTATATAGCCTGTCTCACAAAACAAGGTGGAGCTCTGAAGAATGATACTCAGGCTTGTCATAAGTATGTGTTTAAGCATATACAAACTCATGTGTGTACACACACACCAAAATCATATTCAAAATGTTATGACCAACACTTAAAGAGCATAGGTAAAGCACCTTGAGATTTTCTGATAGTAACAGGAGATAAAAGCGGAGACTCATCGATAAAAATATGTATCAATGAATAATCTAGAAGAAGCCATCATTTGAGTTTGGAGAGCAGGTAGTGAAAATGGTGCCATACACAGGAACACTGCCTTCTACTGGTTCACTGCACTGTTCCCTCCCAATGTAGAGACAATCTTGTGCTCCACCATTGCTGGATCCATTCTGAATCTCTGTAGGAAAAGGAACGAGTGGCCGGCTGCGTTTCTACTGCCTGGTTCTGGCTAGCTTACCCCTGAAATAATTACATGGAAACTGTATTCTTTTAAACACTGCCTGGCCCATTATCTGTAGCCTCTTATTGGCTAACTCTCACATCTTGACTCAACCCATTTCTAATAATCTGTATGTCACCACGAGCTCGTGGCTTACTGGGAGGATTCTAACCCACCTCCATCTCGGAGAGGAGAGCCATGGTGTCTGACTCACTGCCTTTTTCCTCCCAGCATTCTGTTCTGTTTACTCTGCCTACCTAATTTTCTGTCCTATCAAAGGGCCAAGGCAGTTTCTTTACTAACCAATGAAAGTAACACATAGATGACACTCCTCCATCAAATCTCCCTTAGTTTGCTGAGTTACACAATTGAAACCTGACATTTACATACTCCAATTCCTAACACACTGTGTTTGCTGAGCTTGGTGGAGACTAGACAGCAGCAGAGGGGTTTCCACAGCCTTTGAAACAATTTTCCCCCCACTTCACTTCTCTTCTCTCTTTTCTCCTCTCTCCCTCCTCTTCTTTCCTTTCTTCTCTTTTTTTCCCTCTCATGAATTTCAAGTTAGCAACTAACTTGATAGGCAGGCAACTCAGGATGACCTTGAACTTCTTGTCCTCCTGGCCTCACCTCTTGAGTGCTGAAGTTACAGACAAGTGCCACCAAGCCTAGTTTATACAGCACTAGGGATGAACCCCAGGACTCTGAACATGTAACACAAACACTCTAGCAATCCAAGTATGTACCCAGCCTTTCCAATTGCATTTTCATTCTGAGAATCTGAAAAAAGAAATTTCTGTGTTCAACATCAACACTTCTCTTAGACATGATGTACAAACAACACTGTGACTAACAAATCACGTAAGAGCAACCCTTTCCTCTTGTTTTCTTTGGTACTGTGAGACTCCCAGCCACATTTGGGGCTACCACAATGCAGGTGGATGAGTCACAACTAGTCCATTCTGATTTATTCTTTCCAGTTTCTGAGAGTGACATATTGCACCACAGCTAAATCACATTTCCACACACAATCGCTAGATGTGAGGTTGGGAGCAAGCATGAGCTTCAGCACCAGCCTATTGACTCACCAGGTCCTTCATTGTGCTGGCATCTTGACTATAGACAGCTCATGCACTTCACTCGCAAACGACCTTAGCTAATGAGTGGAAGCATTCACTTAAAACCTGCGTTCTGGAGCTCTTGTCTCGTGTATGATATTTGTCTTTGGTTTCAGTCACTCAGAGATGTCTGTTCCCCTGGAACAGTCCCTTGGCACTGGCTCAGAGAGCACTTATGTAGTAGTAAGAGCTGTACCTCTCTGCCATTTATAAGATTACCATGTGCGCTCTCTTATTCATTCCCCAGAGTAGGGAAAAATGTCACCATCCCCATTTCTAAGGAAAATGGCCCAAGGACTGAGAACCTAAACTCAAAGAACATACAGGCTGAGACTCCCTCACCCTGACTTGGATACAGCTTAAGCCCCAAAGAACAAACGTCCCTTCCTCCTCCCTTTAGGAGATCAGGCCGTGGCTTGTGCTGTTTGGGGATGTAGTTGTCAAAGTAGGTAAAAGCATTCAATGTTGCTAAATTTTTATAATGATTTATTGTTAATGTGGAGAGCATTGTATGTGGGTATGAGTCTATCTGACGGAGGAAAGCTGGGGATCAGAGGTGAACTCTGCAGTCACCAGGCTTGCACAGCAAGTTCCCTTACCTGCTGAGCCGTTTCACCAGCCCTACTGCTGCAATGCTCTTGAGCTATTGCACCTGAAGCCTCACTTCCAATGTGTGAACGAAGTCAGGAAATAATGGAGTTGGGGTGGTAGGTAGGCCTATTGTTCCTCGGTAGGATGAATTTTCTATGTTTAACTATATAGTTTTAGGTTTCGTTAGGACATTTTCTTCCTTCCTCTTTCCTGCCACTCCTGCCCTTTGGTATCTTTCACTCTCATTGCTTCTTTCTGGCTTTCTTGTCGCATGTGCTCCATTCCTCCAGTTTCCTGAAGGCCTGTTTCCCCTCTCAGGATCTCCTTTCCACTCTCCCAGTCAATACACCCCACTAACATAAACACACATAAACATGAAAAACTAGGACATAATGACTTCTTAAGTGAGTGTCACCATGCTTGGTAATCAAGCAGTGGAAAGGCATCTTGAAGGTTATTTCAGACACTAGAAGTTTCCCGAAGTTTATCTAAGTTGTGAACTACGTGGATGTGAAGTCGAAGATGGCAGGAGAGCAGCCCAGAACAGCAGCCCAGGTTGCTTCCACCTCGGGGACTTTGTGCAGCCCTGGTCATCAGGTGCTCACTGACTTCCAAACCGCAGTGGCCATGTGGTCAGAGACCAGCAGAGCTTCAATAACCAGGGTGATTACAGCTCTAGATCGATCAGGTGCTAGCCAACCACACCTTGCACTAAGCAGCCCTGAGAGCCCCTGCCCTGCTGGGAGAAGTGATGCATTATTTAATAGCAGCTGATCAATAGAAAACAGGTCTCCCCTTTGTTACAGTGCTATTGACGGGCTGCTTCTCCTGTTTAATTTTTTATTATTTTGCATCGATTTATGAAACTCAATTCTGTGTCTTACTTTTCTTCCATCAGTAACTGTGAGTTAAGTTCTACCTGACCAGAAATCTAATACCCTTCATGAATCACAAATTTCTGACTTAATTAAGAAACAATTAGTTGAGAGGTTTTGGTTCTTTCTTTCTTTCACTCTTTCTTTCTTTCTTTCTTTCTTTCTTTCTTTCTTTCTTTCCTTTTTTAATTTGACTCAACTCTAATCAACGAGTGAAATGTGTTAAATACAAGGTTTAGGGGAGCTTGTGTACAGAAAAATCTGAAAAGGGAAAGACACTGCTGCTGAATGTGTTTCTGGGGTAGGTTGCCAAAATGTTCCATTTAGACTGGTAGACATGAGGAATTCGGAACCTCAGCTAGCATTAATAAAGAGTCTGCTCTGTGAGCCAGTCGTATGAAGGGGAAACAGGCTGCTAAGTCTTTTATTGCTTTTCTTCTTCCTTCCATTTTGTTTTTGATTTTTTTTTTTGAAAAAATCCTCACTGTTGCCCAGGCTAAAATATTAATGGCTGCCACACTAGTCACTATTACACTTGAGAGCTAGCTTCTTATTCTGCCAAGGTTGAAATAAATTCTTGTCCTACATGTGCAGTGTGAGGGGAGCCAGTGTGGGCCTGTATCCAGATACATGGCTGTCATGTAACAAGAGCTGGGTGTGGGCCTGAATCCAGGTACAGAGTACGTGTGTACAGTATGATGAGAGCCATGTGTGGGCTGAATGTACTGCTCCTGGGTGTGCAAACAAAGCCAAGGAGAACATAGGTGCTGTTCACCTTGGAGAGACAGTTGGAGTCTACTGCAAAGTAACAACAACAAATGAGATTAGATTTCTAGATAATTCTTAGAAGTTAAGGGTATATGCATCAAGAGCTTTATTTTTGGTTACTTCTGCTCACTTTACTTGCTAAAAATGGATGCAGGCTTATTACAAGATTCCTAAAGTTCACAAATAGAAAGAAAATATGAGTTGTCCCTACTCATACTTGTCAGGTAATAACTGTTCATGTTTTGGTGTGCACAGCCAACAATTCATTCTCGTTTCTCCCCACAGTTAATCAACTCAGACTGCTCGCAGTAAGAATTATACAGACTGTGTCCAACACTGCATCATCCTTCACAGAGTAACAAAGCTAAGTCATAATTTATTTCAGCATCTTTGTTCCTATTACCATCTCTATAACATTTCTTTGACATGGGCTTCCAACAGGAATACCAAATTATCTTTCCTATAAATGTTAAAAGAAAAAAAAAGAGGTTTAGCTCATTTCAAGAGAAACACTGTTGTCGTTACTAATTCATTAGTGAATCTTTACTAGGAACCAAACTTTTAAATACAAATCATTAAAAAAACAACAACAACAACAACCAGAAATAGAAGTATGTGGTATGAGCGAATGGGGAACAAGAAGCTGGGAGGCCTAAAGTGAAAGACTCAAAATCAAATGGTCCCAAGAGAAGAAAGGCAGGATTAAAGGAAGAATTTCCAGCTGAAGGTTTGCAGCTCCATCTGAGAGCTTCTCTTCATTCCTACTCTGCAGTACTCAACATATACAAACCCCAATAATATGTCAGCACCATAGATGGATGCTGTTTTCATGAGGAGCCCTTAAGAGTACTCAGTGATTTAGACTTCAAGTTGATTCCAGCACAAGCAACTAATCCTTGCAATGTCTCTGATTTTGAAAATCAGCAAAGGCCCTTCTTCCTACATTTAAAGGTGTCAGTATAAGCCATGCTAAATTCCATCTGGGGTGACAGTAAGTGACCGGAAGACCAACTAGAAGAAAGACATTGTCTCGGATGTCACATGATATGGTTTCTGTTCTCACAGGATTCCTGTCTTCTGGGATGGAGGCTGTGTAGCCTCACCAAGCATCTGCCTTCCATGCCTAGCTTGATCAGGTAGCCCCAAGGCACCTAGTCATAAGCATTACTAATGAACCATGGATGGAGATAGAATAATTTGATCTGATTTCAGGGATTTCACTTCTGGAAGAGCTTCACTATATACTTAGTCATATATTTAAATAAGTTAGACAAAGTTTCTTCTTTTTAAATCCATGTTATAGTTTTGTCTTTATCAAACATTATGTCATGGAAATCACAATCAATAAGTGGGTGAGCATGTGTGTGTGTGTGTGTGTGGTTATATGTACGTATACATGTGAATGTATAAATCCTAGTGGTCAGTATTGGGTGTCTCCTTCAACTCAGATGCTCTGTATTTTGTTTGAGACAAAATATACCTCTTACTGATTCTGGAGCATGTAAGTTCAGACAAACTGGCTGGCCATCATCTCTAATGATCCTCCTGACTTTGCCTCTCTAGTGTTGGGATTATTGACATGTGCTTGCTTCTGTTCCCAGCTTTTAGAATACATTTTAATTTTATTTTTAGTTATGTGAGGGAGGTGCAAGTAAGTGCAGGTATCTGGGGATTCCAGAAGAGACTGTCCTCTGAAACTGGAGTTATAAACAGTTGTGAGCCACCATCATAGGTGTTGGGAACTGAACCAGGATCCTCTGCAAAAGTAATATGTGCTCTCAACCACTGAGCCATCTCTTTAGCCCCCACTCTCAGATTTATTATACTAGGGTTGGGGCTCTTAATCTCATACTTGTGCAGCAAGAACTTTACAGTCTAAGTTGGTCATCTCTCCAGTCCCAATACGTATTTTTATTTCACCCAATAAAATACCGTGAATTTTGTCGACACTGTGTGTGCCCCTGCTCACCCTTTTGCCATGCACACACAGTATTGGTATGAAAGTACCAGAGATTTATCAAACACTGTGCAAGTGACAAATGATGTGGTCTCCAGTTTTGAGCCATTGTGAAAACTTTGCCATAACATTCTTCAGCTTCATTTTTTTTGACAGATCCACGTGTTTATTTATTTGGGACATTTGCTTTAGAGTGGAATTACAGTGTGGCAGTGCAGACATCAGTTTAGTTTCTGTGCTGTTCTACATGCCCATTGGTCCATGGTGATGAGTTTTGTTTGACTTCATTTTCCTTCTGACTTTGAGTGTACAGTAGTACTTCATTTTGCCTTTGATCCTCATCCTTATCTTTGTCAGCATTTCTGTCTTCCTCGGTGAACTCACCAACCATCATCTACACAGTTAGTTTGGGTTCACTGTGAAGAGTAAGCTGTGTGACTTTCCTGAGATGATGTGACAGATATGTCTCTTCTCACAAGAGACCTTATCATCTAAGAAAGGTTTAGTGATTCAATGAGTTTCTGGGGTCACGTGTATGAACATTACAAGTAAGGGGAGTGCCACGGACCGGCTCAGGGGAGCCACTCAGACCGTGGGGAAAACAGGGCAAAGGACAGGAGTAATCAGGATACGGTGAGGAAATTGACAGACAGACCATTCTCAATGTATTTGAGACATGCTGCTGCAACTTTATTCTTTCAGTGTGAGGCTTTTATATCTTTACAAACAAAGAACTTGGTAAAGGCATACATCATCAGATTATAAAATAGGAAAGATCAGCACAAAACAGTTTTACAAAGAGAATCTTTGAAGATGCTTTGGCATGGGTACAAGGACTTTTGCTCCCTCATATTCTGTTAAGTCAGCCCTTTTTCTTGTTTTTAGAGAGGCCACTGTTCTTAAGTTTGGCCATCTTTATCAGCTCATACCAGGTGGCTGGCCGGGTTTAGCTAAGTGACCTTGTGTGTCTGGGTGAGAAAGCAGAAGGCTACTATCTTCCTGGGAAAGTTTTCTGCTAGGAAATTTTAAAGACATGATCTCAACTCTCCTCCCTTCCTGATGCTCAGGTGTTGTTATCAGTCTAGGTTTTCTGGCCATAAGGAAGGCTGCATAGGCCTCCTCTTGAATTGCATGTAAATGTCTAATACTGTTTTCCTGTAGAAGGTTTCTAAAGTTTTTCCTAGTAAAATTAACTTCTTTTGTTTCACATCATCAAGGAATTGTCCTAATGATGACCCTGCCAATTCCCAGAACTGGCTACTTCTTTTGAGGCTTTAATGAATGATGGAACAGAATTCAAAAATGTCCTCAGCAGTCTTGTTTATATCTGCAACTGCCTGGAATAGTCTGATCTGTTAGCAATATGCAAGGATCACAAAGAACACACAGACAAGGGAAAAGACACACATTATGGCTCCAAGGACAGCGAAGTCGAGTCAGTACAAATGGCGACTCAGATGGCATCACACCACAACTGATGGCCAAGGGATCATCTGGAATACACAGCTCCGAGAAGCACAGATCCCAATCCTCCGGCAACACCTGCCTGCCCAGTAAGCATTTCTGCTACACTGGCGAGACAGCCGTGGATGTAGCAGGGGAGGGGTTGCTTACAAAAGCATAGATGATTCAAAGGCAGCCATATTACTGACAAACCCATCCCAGAATGGGGAATGATTCTTGAAAGCTCCATTCCTGGTGCTCCTTGCACAGCTTCCAGACAGTTCTAACAGTTTCTCCTTTCTTTAGCTTTTCTCACTAATCATATAATCTTAGGGAGTGAGTTGTGAAACTTGTAAGTTTCAGGAATTTCTAGACCTTGTATATTTTGTTTACTTCCCAAGTCTTCAGAGTTTCTTTCCTGCCTCCAGGAAGGAATGTTTTAATGTGTAGAAAATAGATATCCAACAACCTCAATGAGAAAGTTCTGTCCATTTGGCTTTTTTATTCACTGATGCTATTAGTTACATTGCATGAACAAGACCTTGAGTGTTCTCTGTCCTGGAGTAATAGACTCAGATTTTTTCGAAATCCTGGATCTGGATGTTGTGAACCTCTGTACTCTATGGGTAGGATCATTCCTGGCCATGACAAATTGCCCCTCCAAGAATCTAGTGGAAAAAGTAATCACAGAAAGACAGCAGATCTGCCAAGGCTAAATAGGACAGCCTTGTCTCTAAAACCTAAAATCATAAATTAAATACAAACAAAACCAAAAATCAAGACGTCAGTTTTTTTTTCTTTGTGTGTGTGTGTGTGTGTTTGTGTGCATGCGTGTGTGTGTGTGTGTGTGTGTGTGTGGTGTGGTGTGTCTTTTTCTGAGGGCAGTACAACTTGAAGTTCCTTGTAGGACAACAGAAGAGTCAAAGGAAACAATGACAATATTTTTGGCCCTTTTCAGACACATATTTTGCCTGCCTCTGCCCCCCCCCGTTTCATACCAAGACCAAAGAGGTTAATATTCCTCCCACCTTGGCTTAAAGTAAAATGTAAGTAAAAGTCTGTAGCTATTTTATTAGAAAAAAAAAAGCTTCTCTTAGCTAATGGAGGTCAGGTGTCCTAGTAGGAGTATGACTGGAAACTCCATATGCTCAATGTTATTGTTGGCAAGTGTCACTTGTAATTAAGGCAGAAATATTCAAAATGCAGAAAAATACAGAATATGCTATAAGAAGAAAATATTTTTAAATTCTCGGGGCATTTTAATCTAAAGCACACAAATCAATTTTGAACATAATTATTATAGATTATAACATGATTTTATACATTGCAAAGAGCCTTGGAAAGTGGCCTGCTGCAGACCACAGAGTAAATTGAGATTCATACATATGGTTGAGTAGGTGGTAGCCATACAAGGGACTATAGTTGGAAACACCTTAGTAGGAATGGTTCTCTGTGCATAGGACTGAGTACATGTTCCAATTTATTTGCTGGAAACGCATACATTGCACTAGAATTTTGTTTCTTTAATTAATTGATTTTGCACATATATGTGTACATGTGCCATTGTGGGAACACATACATATGTGATTGCTTGTGTACTTTTTAGAACATGCATTTAGAGGACAGAGGCAGCTTCCGGTGTTGTTCCTCAGGTCTGTTCATCTTGTTTCCTCAAGACAGGGTATCTCACCGAACTTGGAGGTAGCTAGGCAAGCTCACCATTGAGCCCCATCTATCCTTCCTTCCATCCATCCACCCATCCATCCATCCTTCCATCCATCCACCCATCCATCCATCCATCCATCCATCCATCCATCCATCCATCCTTCCATCCATCCATCCATCCATCCACCCACCCACCTACCCACCCTTCCATCCATCCATCCATCCATCCATCCATCCATCCATCCATCCATCCATTCATCCTTCCATCCATCCTGTCTGTCTATACATCGTCATCTACCAAGAGCTAGAATTAAATACCCCCATGTTTGTTTGGGGGGCTTTGTGTTGTTATTGTTTGTGTTTGATTGTTTGTATTTATGTTTTAACATGGGTTCTAGGGATCAAATCCAGATTTTCAAGCTTGGGTAGATGGTATTTTATCGGCTAAGCTTGGATTTTAAATTTTCTTCCACAGCTCTGTCATGAAAGCCTTTTTTAAAAATCAGTAGTGGCCAGGTGGTGGTGGCACACGCTTTTAATTCCAGCACTCAAGAGGCAGAGGCAGGCAGATTTCTGTGAGTTTGAGGCCAGGTTGGTCTACTGAGTGAGTTCCAGGACAAAACTCTAAAGCTACAGAGAAACTGTGTCTCAAACAAAGCAAAGCAAAACAAAACAAACAAAAATCAGTAGTTGTTGGAGACTTATTTAGGCAAGCGTGCTGGTGAGATTTTATTGGTGTAGCCTCACTCATATTTCTAGCAGACACAATCTCAAAACAAAATTTCTGTTTATTTATTGTCTTCACTTCCTGTCTTCAGCACTGAGTCTTAGCTCCAGGCATTGTGTTGAAGATGTATTTGATGGGATGGGTGCCATACAATCTTTTCTTCTGCCTTTTTGACCTGTTGTGGTGTCCTTTAATGATCTCTGTTACAATTGTAACAACTGAAGAAAAAGAGGTAACAAATTTGAGAGAGAGCAAGGTGGGGGTGTATGGAAGTTGTGCGGAGGAAAGGGAAAGGGGAAATGATGTGATTATATTATAGTTTCAAAACTATTATTTTTAAAAAAGGTCAGTAGAGCAACTGTTTCCTCCCGCACCAGGGACAGTGAGACCATGACTCCTCACCCAGTGACCCTTCACAGGGAAAGTGAAGCTAGAACTAAACTTTTCAGTGTGGGTGTGAGCCGCTTCTGCTTGTCCCAAAGCAAAGAAAGTCTTTCAACAGGTTTCAGCATAAAACCGGCCCTGAAAGTGTTAGTGATCATCTACAGGCAGGACTGGCCAGCTCAGCAGAAGCTGGCCTGAAACCAGCACTTCAGCTTTCCTTAATGCCTCTTTCTTCGCTTGTCTGGTGACAGTCAACAATGACATCACAGCATAGGGAAGGCGGCCTAGGAATTTCCATGTAAATAGCATCTCCAAGCGATCAGAAGACCACTGTAAGAGGAAGCAGAGGCAGCCTAACTCTCACCGGTAAACCTTTCTTGGACCAGATCTAAACACCCCTTGTGTTTCAAAGCTCTTCCTCACTAGTAGAGGCAGAATTTAAGTGAGTTTGTCTCTCCTTACATACGTCCTTTGAAAATCCAGCTGGTATTCCCTGGCTGCCAGCTCCCAGAAGCCTGGAAACTTGAACAGCAAGGCTCCACAACAGATTCTAGACTAGTGGTTACAAACAAGGTTTCAGTCTCTGCCTTGCTCTGAAAACTTCCTTTTTCTACCAGCAGCACAGGCCTTGCCAAGAGTGACATAACCTTGAAATTATTTGTTACATTTTCCAGTGAACAAACCGGGCTTGTTAAGGAAATGGGCAGCCTGTATCATTAGCAAGGAGGACAATGGGGGACTCAGAACTCAGCCTGGACTGGTGGGCTCAGAACAGGCTTGTCTCTGGGAAATTTCTCCTGTTTTACAAACAAGCTTGCATTTTCCCTGGGCTGCAGGCTGAGCCTACTTCTAGCTGCCCTTAGAACAGTCTGCCACCTTCAGTTCTTACCTGAGTGCTGAAGCCCACTCCAGGCCACATGACATGCGCACATTCACACCAGTTGCTCATCTTTCTTCCGAGTAGGTTGGTCGGCAATTAATTAAAATCATAATAGTAACTGGCACTGATGGTGTGTGTGTGTGTGTGGGTGGGTGGGTGGTTATAAAATAGGCATTTGCTGAACACAATTTTAAAATTCTCTGAAGACTGAAGTATAAAACCATGTCACAGTCTTGCCAACCAAAGGATCACTTGCGGATATGTCCAAATAAAATAAAGCTGTACATGGTGTGGTTCATGACAATAAACAATATGTGTAAAGTAGATAAACACTTGTTGGCCTCATTATGTGCAGACCAGGTGATGATGCCTGGCGGATGAATGCATCCAGAAAACTGTTTGGAGATAGCCTGACACATGCGCAGCAGGCCCTTCTGCCTGACACATGCGCAGCAGGCCCTTTCTGCTCTGCATCTACAGCGCTGTGTCCCGGGTTAATTCTGAATGAGGAACACTCGAGTGCTACACAGGGAAAGTTTGGTGGAAACTGTATTTTGAAAACTCTAGGAGCTGTGGGCTGTGGTTCTGTTGGTGGAATGCTGCATATTACAACACATAGGAGGCCCTGAACGGGACCTGCAGCACCTTGGAAGCTGAACACCTGTAATTCCAGAACTCAGGAGGTGGAGGCAGAAGGATCAGAATTTTAAGGTCATCCTTGATTACATAGTTCCAGACCAGCTTGGGCAACCTAAAAGTTTAAAAAGGAAAAAATAAATAAGGAAGGAAGGAAGCAAGGAAGGAAGGAGAAACTTCTTCCTGTTTCATTCTTACTTCTTCCCTTCTCATTATCTCTCTTGTCCCTACAAGAAACTGAATTTATTTGCTTTGTGTATGGATTTTGTAGTGTAAGTATGAATTTGCACTCTCATTCCTATTTTGCAAAAATAATAGCTTGTTGCGTTAACACAGCACTTTGAGGTTGCAGTAAATCTTTTTGCACAGAGTGCTTCTCTTCTTTCCAGGACTGCATACGTTTCCTGTGTGGAAGGACTCTAGTTTTCAGTCGTCTGAGGCAACCTAAGCAGCACTTTGTGCTGACAAATGGCACCTCCATCGTGCCTGTGTAAATTGTTTTGAGTATTTGAAGCTTTGCTTAGGGAGCAAATCCCCAGGAATGGAATTACTAAGGCAAAGAGTAAATTCATTTGCAATTTTGGAAGATAGTGACTTTGCTGGTCCACTACAAATGACCACAGCTGCTTTTGGTCAGTCACGGTGACAGTGACATTCTGTGCCATCGAGTATTTAAGTCACCAGTGTGCTTAAGTAAGGCATCTCACTGTGGTTTTACTTCATAAAGGATTTCCCTTTATCTTGGTAGCTTAGTTTTATGTTTAATTAAACCAAACTGTATGTATTTTGGATATTTTGTTTCTTTTCTGGGAAGTTATTTATTCTTATTTCTGCTAAATCTTCTACTGGGCTCTTCCTTCTTCAGACTTTTTCCAGTCATCCTTACATAAATTAGTCCTTTTCTATGATGTGAGTGTTGCAGCTTTAAAAATATTTGTGGGTGGGCTGGGGCCGGAAAGACAACTCTGTTAGTAAAGTGTTTGCCACTCACACATGAAGACCTGAGCTTGGATCCCCAGGGCTCCACATAAAAGGCAGGAGCAGTGTGAGTATGTAATCCCTGTGCTGGGGAGGCAGAGACAGGCAGAGGTCATTGGCCAATCAACTTACCTGATTGGTTAGTGAGGGATCCTATGCCACATCATCCTAGTTCAGTAAAAGACCCTACATCAAAAAAATGAGGAGAGCACCTTGAGGCGTATGCTTGATGTAGACCTTTGTCTTCCACATTCATGTATACAAACACATGAACATGGACACATGCTTATACTATACATAAAATATTTTGTTACTGTTTTTTTCATAGATATTTTGTTTTTAATATGCACATGGCAGTTTAGCATATTTACAAGTACACTGTGACATCACCAGTGTATCAGGCGGTGATGATGGGCACATCCTTCAGCTTAGACACTTGTCACACCTGCCATTTCTTGTATGGGGACAATTAAAATCCTCTCTGAGCGAAGCGTGTGATCCCAGTATTTGGAAGCAGAGGCTGGAGCCAAGGGATTGTTGTGAGTTTAAGGTTACCCTGAGCCACACAGTGAATTTTGAATGTGTGGGAGTGTGTGTGTGTGTGTGTGTGTGTGTGTGTGTGTGTGTGAGTGCTGGGTACCTGACTTCCCCTATTTATTTTGAAATACTGAAATGTTCCGTTTTCTGTTGGTCACAGCCCTCTCACTGTGCTACGAACATTAGCAGCTGTCCCTTCCCTCTGCTCCCAGTTTTCTTCTTATTCTTCTTCATTTTGTGTTTTGCATTTTGATTTTCTTATTTTAGTTTGTGTAGGGTGATCAAATATATCACTCTATTCCCTTTGTCCCTGACAAAACTCATTTTTTCCTAACTGAAATTTTGTAAAGAGCTTGAAATACTTTCTCTTCATGAATATCCACTTAGAATGCAGCTCTTTTGATGAGCCATCACACTATCTTGTACTAATAAGAAACTCAACAAACCTCTAACTTACTTAACATTTAATACTTTATTTCCTTTCCAGTGGAAACAGAATGCTTCATGTCCTTAAATTTGACTTTTTGTATGTAACCCCTTTCTACACACATAGGAGATTTTCTTTACCCTGAGTGTTTGGTACATTGACAATCTCTTTGTATTGTGGGTTCACATCCCCAAGTTCCAAATGGTTCTATTAGAAGATTATTAAAATTCAGAGCTTCTTGTACTAAGTTCACAGAGTAAGCTGTCGACAGACATGTGTGGCAGTCTCTGGTGTTTACAGATGCACTACGTAGGTATGCCTTTCACACTGGTTGGGTTAGGCCTTGCATTACTTTGCTTTCGGTACACTATGGTAATAGCTTGAGAACACTAACAATATGGAACACGGCTTTCTATTCTGGGAAACCAATAATAGATTCATCATGCCGATGCTTCCGATAACAGCCCAAAAGTTTGCCTACTGTGCCAGCCTGAGCTGGCCACCAAGTGTGTCTTCAGCTCTGCATGTCAGGAGTGTTTAGAATGCCTCCATTTTTGATTTAGCCTGTACTGATACTGTGCTCAGTTTTTTAATGCAGAGGCAAGCTTCAAGGCTGTGGCTCTAATGGAGGAATCATTGATAAGTTCCCACCACACTCTCTTTGCTTGAAAGCTCTCTGTTGGAAGGTACTAGTGGCTCCTCCACCCGACAGCCAAGGCCCTGCTCCTATTCAAAGCTCTGTCCTTGGAGGACTGCAACTCTGGACAGTATTCTCTGGCTTTGATGGATTTTTTCCAATTTTTCCTTATATATCAGAAGAACTGACTCCCCATTTCAGTGTCCGATTTTATAGGACTAATGGTTCGGAACAGCTGAGTGTTTCAGTTTTTGTTTGTTTGTTTGTTATTGTTGTTGTTGTTGCTTTGTCTTACATGAGAAGAGAATGCTTCGCTGCCATAAAGCACTCCTGTTCTTTATTTAAAGTTGCTCAGAGAAAGTCAACCACCCCAAGAACACAACTCCCTCAAAGCAGCTGACTCACCCTGTGGTCACAGAAAACTCTCATCCTCAACTCCGAGACTTATGTGGAATCCCCAAAACAAAATATTCTGCCATGATTTCTTAGCTAATATATGTCATTTCAACCTGTGCTTATCCTATTGCTCTGATGGCCATAATAAATCTTCCCCTATATGTTTTTATTCAAGTTTACTGATGGTTGTCAGCTGTTCATCCGCACTGGCCAGGTCCCAGTTAGGACTGAGTACTAAGAGCTGTTATTATCCACAGCCCTTTGAAATGCCCACACCCAGTGAGACAAAAGGGCATTAGTGCCGTCATGGTGAAGTTCTCATGGTGGACATTAACTTTGAGAAGTCTTATCCAGTCACTGTCTTCTAGGACATATCCTGGTCCCTGTCACCCTGCGCCTTCTACCTAATATATACACTTGCGCTTACTAGCTAGGCATATCTTTAAAGACACTATCTCACTTTTATGTCTGCTATTGTGTACTTAACATTTCTTTTCCTGGGATGCCCAGGCTGCTTGTTTGTAGTCATGTTTGATAAGTATTTACCAACTAACAATTGCTTGCCTAGTGTACAGAGCTGTAGACCTTACTTGTTCCTTAGGGGAAGGAATGTGGTATACCACTGTAAGTCTGGTTACCTTGGGATAAATGCCTCAAAAAGTTAATCACTTCCTGGATTTAATTCTGTTCCTGTGACTTTGGGTAGCCCATCACTGAGTAATTTCTTCCACTACTGCTGCTTTTTATTTTAAATATAATAATATTAAGTATTGTAGCTTCTTTCCCCACTAATCAAGGCATTGCGATACTGAGACTGGTGCTTTGGGGGTATTCTTCCACACTTGTGATCTCATTGCTGGTGCCAAAACAAATATCAGCTTTACCTAAGACACAGCATCATACTATATGCCCTGTCAAGCAGTCTATGTTAACACTCTATGTTTATTCTTTCCTTAACACATTCACAACAATCCAATGAAATCAGTCTCATGATGAACTTAGTTTAGGATTGCACAATTAGAAGCATGGGTAATATAATATTTCCTGTTAAGTTGCAGCAAGAAATACCAATTTTAACTCAGAAACATGCAATACCAAAGCAAGTTTTTTTCTCTTCTAAGTTGTTTTCTGTCTGGTGTTTTAGTACTGCAACAGAAAAATAATCACTTCATGGAAAACTATGTCTTCTGACTTGCTATTATTAACTCAGCTGAGAGCACAGCTCTGTTAAGACCTTGCCTTTCTCATATCAAGAAGTTCACCTATAAGGCTGTAGGACTCAGGCTGAATAGGTGAGGGAGAATGAGTAGGCATGGGTCTATGACTTAAACCCAGCTCAGGACACACCAAGATCTGTGCTGCAAGGTTGATATGAATCAAGAAGTCATTGTGTGGCCTTCGGGTCCTAGTGTATTACAGTCATGGGTCAAGCCACCTCTGGGCAGGTAGCCTGTGAAGAATACCTGGGGAAGACCCAGAGCCACCAAGGAAGGAAGTCAAATTCAGGTCATCACCTGGTATGTCACTGATGCAAGAGGACCTGTCATCTGTATGTGTATGCTCGCTGACGTTTCAAGAACAAGAAATCAATCATCAGGATTTGCAGTGTCAGAATTAGATGTTTTGCTTGCTTTCCATCAAAGAACTGTATTAGATCTGGGAAGAAATAATTCTAGCTTGATTGAGCTTTCTATCCTCCCTCCAAGCCCAGTTCTATCCTTTTTGTTCATTACGGTTTTAACCAGTAAGATGCTAACTCTATGCTGAGTTAGAACAATAACGTAATAGCCTTCTCATTTTCTTTAAGGTACACTGCTGCACCTTAGGGTTAGGTTAGCACATTAAGTTCTAAGCGTGTACAGGGAAGGTACCACAGCATATTCCTGACAGGAGAAGGAACGCAAAATACTTTAACTTTTGAAAATAAAACACAGATTCAATTGACTATTTAGCTGGAATCCATAAGAAAACAGCATCATTAAGGCTGGTGATGTAATATAGAGTTTAGTTGGCTAGAGTGCTTGCCTAGGAAACCTTGGGTTCCATCTTCAATACTCAGAGAGGCAGTGGTGAAGGAAGAAGGGAGGGAGAAGAGGAGGGAGAAAGATACGGAGTTGTAGAGAAGGCTTAGTGGTTAAAGTACTTGCTATACAAGCTTGAGGACTGGAATTCTGATTCTCAGAACTCACCAAATGCTGAATGAATATGGGAATATGGTAACCTCTTGTCAATGACAGAGACAGAAGGTCCCCACTGCAAAATGGCTAGTGCGCCTAGTCATAGGGTTTGAGTAGGAGACCCTGCCCAATGAAGGTAGACGATCAATGGAAAATGACTCCAACATCACTTGTGGCCTACACACATACATGTATGCATGCATGTGTGCATGCACACACATGTACTGTGAGCAAGAAATCCTGTAAAGAAGTTGTGTCTACAGAGGTTGATTGACCAATTAAAAGTCAACAACTGTGGAGAGTTTGAAATGTGGTAGGACCACAACCTAAATACAATGTATCTTGGGGTATCTTTAGCCCACTAGCCATTCCTTGCCCAATTCTGTGTTAGACTGACAGTCCTGCTACTAGGCATTCAAACTATGCACACCCGAAGGCCAATCTACTAGAGGCAATTCCTCAATTGTTTCCTTCTTCCTGGGAGTTTCCAGTTTGTGTTAAGTTTACAAAACTCAGAAAACTCACCAGTGCACTAAACTCAACTTTATTTATGAATTCTTCCTCTTCTTCTCTTCTCTTCTCTTCTCTTCTCTTCTCTTCTCTTCTCTTCTCTTCTCTTCTCTTCTCTTCTCTTCTCTTCTCTTCCTTCCTTCCTTCCTTTCTTTTTCTTTGTAACTAAGCAACACACAGTTGAGAGGAACCAGGTGGAGAAGCCCCTGTGGTTAGCACTGCCATATCAGCCACCCTGACTGCTCTCTTGGGCAGTTCCTTGAGTCTCTGGGGCGGAACAGAGAGGAGAGGCATCCTGTCTGTTGCCTCTGCTTGCCTTCTGCCTTCACTTTGGAAATGCTAGCCACCACTTTGAAGAAAATAAAAAACAACCAAGCTCTATTATGTATGATATAATGATGTATACATATTTTAAGAAATGAGCGGTTTTATTTTGTTGTTTGTATTGCAGTGGTGAAGATGGAACTCATACCCCATATGTTTAACATGTGCTGTAATCATTCAGTCAGGAATAGACAGTGTAAGGAGACTCTGGGCCTGCCTTCCAGACCACCAGACTTCAGCTGTCAGACTTTTGAAACAGCCAACCTGGATGTTGGAATTTTCCCAGGAGTCTCATGCTGGGAGGAGGAAAAGCTGAAGCCTGGTGCCAGCCAGGAGGGAAGCTGTCTCCCACAAAGAGATTTCACACAGTTCCGACAACTTGTCAGGCCACCTAGCAGGAGAGACAAGAGCTGAGACAGGGATGATTGACAGGCCCACACCTTGCCCAGGACTGCTTAGTGATGCATACCCCTTGTCCTGTATTTAAGCCCTATTCTCCTGTCAGGACCCTGAAGATGGACTTCGGGTAGGGTTACTGGGCCTCTTTATTTGTTCTTCTTTCAAATGGGGCCACATTGAATAAATTTCTTTTCTTTGTTTTTCACTACTGACTCTTTATTTAGCCTTTAGAGGGTGGCCAAGCCCAGGGCCCAGGTCCTGAAAAACCACTCAGGTGACTGTTGTATTCCTGAGCTCTTCCTCAGCACATAGGAAGCAGTTTTAAGTGTGATTTAGGGACATAGTTATAATTTGTTGGAGCCTGCCATTTAGATGGGCACTAGATGGTTTTATACCAGTAGGGTGCTTTATTAGGCATGAAGCCTAGGAAACATTGAATTCTTAACTTCACTTTCTTAGTTTTCCCAAAAACAGAAAAGTACTAAAAGTCAGTTTTGAGGAGTTTGTGGATTGTGCTTTTGTTCTTGTTAAAAGTGTCTTGAAGGCTTGAGAGGTGGCTCATTGGTTAGGAGCCCATACTGCACTTTTGTGGGCCCATATTTTATATAAAATAGTTTACAGGCAGGCTCACTGGCCACTAGGCAGATGCAACCCTGCCACACAAGTAAGACAGTCGTCTGACAAAGGCCAGGATGTACTGCTCCTTTCTCCTTTGTTAAAAATGTAGATCGCCTGGGGAGAGGTGTTTGCCAAAGCTGATGACTAAGTTGCAGGTGTTTCCCTAGCCCCACAAGAATTCACCTTGATTTACCTGGGGGGATAAAAGGTGTTTTATATAATAAACGCGGTAGATCTTCAGAATGAGAGAAGCCTGAGATGCCCTTCCACGATGACTGTGTGAACTGTGTCCGGTTATTTCTCGTGCCTCCGTACCGGTCCAGTTAGGGAAAATAGTTTTTTCTATGTTGGGGCACATGGGCCCTGACACACTTTCAGGAGACTGATATTCTATTCCCAGCTCCCATGGCAGGCAGCTCACAACCATCTACAAGTCCAATCTAGGTGACATTGTCTTCTGTGCCCCCCGCCCCCGCCACGTAGGTTTTGGAAATTGCTCATACATGAGAACACAAACACACTTACTCACACAATAAATGTGTTTTTTTTTAAGTCTCACTAGTTTACTTTCCCCTTATTTTTCTATGCCCTGATGCAATATTTTGTTACCCTTGACAAACCATATTCACCCCCAAAAGGATTAAACCAAAAAACAAAATACAAGAAAAAGGAAAATGAAGAGGAAAGTTAAGGACCATCTTCTCTGCTAAATTGACTCTCTTGACCCACTACATGAATGGGAGTACAGAAAAAAGCCTGCCCAGCACAAATCTAACATCAACAGAGAAGCAACTGTTATGAGAATTTTCCAACCAGTTTCCTGGTCGCCTGCCTTCACGTGCAGTAGTTAGTGCTACAATAAAGAAAGACTGTGGCTAGCAAGCAGAGGGTGTCAAACCAGGTACCTAAAAAAGTTCTCTGGACTCCCATGATTTGTGGCTGAGAACAAAATATTTTTACCCATGTAAAACAAATTAAAAATTGCATTCAGTCCTTGCCTTTATTATTTTAGAGATTTGGCCTTTCAGTTGTTATGTGATCTTTGCACTCATAGTTAGCTGAGTTTAAAATATTTTCTAGAGAAATCTAGTGGCCATTCTGACATTCCTGACAACCGGACACAACAAAAGAAAAGAGAAAATAGTATGTGAGTGCACTTCTATGCTAGTTACTGCTATAAGCAATTAGTTATTTAATTATCATAATTATCATAATTTAATTATCATATATAAAGCCTTTATTAAAAGAAGGACAGAGGGTTAACTTAACTTACCTTGAATAATACTAGTAGCAAGTGATAGAGTCAGGATTAGAACATTATCCAATAGAGACCAGAGGCCCCTTCTGTTGGAGGAGGGTGAGCTGCTTGCTGGTTCCTGGTCACTTAGCCCCAAATAACCACACAGAAACTGTATTAATTAAAACACTGCTTGGCTCATTAACTCTAAATTTTTACTGGCTATCTCTTACATCTTAATTTAACTCATTTCTAGTAATCTGTGCATCACCACAAGGTGGTGGCCTACAAGCAAAGTTTCAGCATGTTTGTCTCCAGTGGCTCCATGGCTTCTCTCTGACTCCACCCTTCTTTCTCCCAGCATTCAGCTAGCCTGCCTACCTACGTTCTGTCTTGCTATAAACCCAAAGCAGTTTCTTTATTCATTAATGGTAATCACAGCACACAGAGGGGACTCCCACATCATCTCCCCTTTTCTGTTTAAATAAAAAAGAAGATTTTAACTTTAACATAGTAAAATTATATCTAACAAAACAGGTATCAAGAATTATAGTTACAATATTTATATCTGTTTTATCTTTCATCATAACTAAGGAAAACTGTAACTATAATTATAAATTCTTCAACTCCGTCAAAGACTCCAGAAGGATATAATATTACCTAAGTAAACAAATGGCCCCAACATGGCAAACTAAAATTCACTTAAAAACCTGAGAGAGCTTAAAAAGTAATTCTAGACACAAAAATACAGAGTTTAGCACAACTTCTTGCTGTTTGCTGGCAGCATGCTCTTGAGAGAGGTTTTCCTGATTCAGCTGTAACAACAACAAAAAATCCACATGGTTTTAAAACACAGCTTCCAGGGCCATGCTGCCATCACAAATTCTGGCTATGGACCATTTTAATGGCATTTATGGGCCCAGGTGTTTGTGTGCCATCTTGTGGTGTTTGTGTAGCTCATTTAAAAATGTAATGTATAATTAAGAAATATAAGTTAATAGATACTCATCTATAATAGTCAAACTTGTAGTCATGTTAGTTAGATTTTCTAGATGTATAGAGCTATATTTCAGTTAGATAGGTATTCTTCAAATCTTTCAGAGACCTTCAGAATATGACATTTAAAATGTTTTAATAACTTAGGACCTTTTATGACAGTGAGACACATCTGCTCCTGGCAGCACAAGCTACTTCAAAAGGAAGATGGGCATCAAAGAGGCTCCTTATGGAGTTTGTTAGCCATTTAGGTAAGAAATTGCTCTTACCTGGACTGCATGACAAACTGGGAAGGCAGGACCCACGAAGAAATGACTGTTAAACTTGCCTTTCAGGTTCCTGCTTCATGAAAGAATCTGCTAAACATTCTACAGGACACAGACAAATGTGACAGACAAACTGCCAGTACAGGCTGAGCTGTCTTTGAAATTTCCTGCTTCGTGGAAAAGTCTGCTGGATACTATGGGCCTTTAGCCCGAAGATGGATGCCTCAATGGTATAGAAGAAGTTTGAGTGGCTGTCCAGGCAGTGAAATGTCTCTGTCAATTTTAGAGTTTTGGAAGTTGCTTACGATGTGCTTCTTGTTTACTTAGGTAATATTATATCCTTCTGGAGTGTTTGATGAAGTTGAAGAAAAGATAGATAGTTATACTTATAGTTTTCCTTAGTTATGATTAAAAGATAAAGTAAATAGAAATATTGTAACTGTAATTCTTGCTTGATAACTGTTTTGTTCTATGTAATTTTACTATGTTAAAGTCTTCCTTTTTGTTTAAACAGAAAAGGGAAAATAGTGTGAGAGGTCCTTCTGTCTGTGTGTTGCTTTTATTGGTTAATGAATAAAGAACTGCTTTGAGCATATGGCAGGAAAGAACAAACTAGGCAGGAAAAGCTAGGCTGTGTGTTGGTAGAAAAAAGGCTGGAGTTAGAGAAGGGATGGAGCCACCAGAGACAGATGCTGGGAACTTTAGCTGGTAAGCCACAGTCACATGGTGATACACAGATTAATAGAAATGGGTTAAATTAATATGTAAGATATTAGCCAATAAGAAGCTCAAGTTAATAGGCCAAGCAGTGATTTAATTAATACAGTGTCTGTGTGGTTATTTTGGTTCTAAGCTAGCCTGGTGACCGGGAACCAACAAATAGCTTTCCTTCTGCAATACCCTTCCCTATGTTCATTTCTCCCAGTACTTGCCCTGCTGATGATGCAGTCAGCTGTATCCTTTCCCTCCACCTTTCTCCCTCCCTCCTATCCCTCATGGGAGGCTAAGTTTGCAACTTTCAGTTTGAGTTCAATTGTGAAAACATTGAAGTTCCTATTTGCATGCAGTTCCCTGTTTCTGATGTAGTGATTAAGTTCCTGCTAGCTCTCCTAGGATAAATGCAAAAACAGATCCTAGAACTAACATAGACCCAGTCTACCAACTTAAGTGACCTCATCCCAGGACAAGCCAAAGACAGAGGTCACCATATAATTAATATACTTTATCCAGTCCATAGTGCTGGGCAATATAGTCTTCAACAGTGCCCTGCTCTAAACATCACAGGTGGAAACAAATGGACCTGGAACATATGAAGAAAGAGATTTAGTTTCTAGAATTTGTTTTGTTCCATTTTTTAAACACAAATGTCAGGTATCCCAAGATGGCCTCAAGATCACTCTGTATCTTTGGATGATCTTGAACTGATCCTATTTTCTTTACTTCCTAAATGCTTAGATTACAGGTGTACACCACTACACCTGGTTTATTCACTGCCAGGAATGGAATTCAGGGCTTCCTGGATACTAGGCAAACATTCCATCAACTAAGCCACATCCCTTGCATACTAAGACATATTGTAGCTCAGAAAATACATAAATCTAATAGAATTTTGCTCAAATTTGTAACCACTCTTAGTAAGTAGCTCTTTCCAGCTTGCATTAGTCAACTCTTCCATTTGTAACCCAGTCCACATCTATACGTGTCTATTACAGCCTTGTCCCATTTCCCTGTACCTCTTGGTAAAATGTGGGGCTGAAACATCATTTCCCCAAATGATTGTGTAAGATGCATTTATCAATCCATCTGGAAAAAATGGATTTATTTGCTATTATGCTCTGGTCTCTAGGGTTGTGTCTGCATTAAGATTCTGACTCTTAATCCCCAACTGAGAACTTTATAAAGATTAAGACTTTGGAAGGAGATGAAGCCATGAAGGCTTCCCTTCATGAATGTGATCAGTGCTCTATGAGAAAGATCTGATAGAGGTTGTTCACCCCTTCCCTCTTTGTGCATAAAGAGAAGGCACTGTCCCTAAAAAAGGGACTCTCCAGACAATCTCCAGCTTCCCAGTGTACAGAACTGTGAGCATTACATTTCTTTTGTTTATAAATTATCCGGCCTAAGGGGTTTGTGATAGCAGTCAGAATGGAGGAAGAGAGAAGTTGCACATGGGAGTGGAACAAGGCTGCAACAGACACATAAGATGCAGACCAGGTTATAAGAGGAGGCTGGAGGAGCTGACAGATGCAAGTTGGAAAGAGCCTGCTTAGACATCATCAGGGCCTCAAGTGTGAGTATGGCAAAAGCTCATATTATAAAAAGAAAGCCAGCAAGAACTCCTCGGCCTAGAGTTTATGGTGACCTGAGGAGGGCCTCTCTAGAATTACAGATGGTTAAACAATTCTGATGAATTTTCTGGAGGGACTGAAAACACATCTTACAAGTTGAGACAGTTGATGCTTGTCACAGAGCTGTTAAGAACTGACTGAACTAAATTTATGACCTGGAGCCTTGTGGGAAGTTGGGCTACTGAACAAAGGAAATGGGTATTTGGGAACAGAAGCAACTAGGTACATTGTTGAAGCTGGAATGCAGCTGCTTCTTGCAAAATCCAAGAATAGAGAAATAATTTAAAGGGAGAATCTAATGTTCAAAGGCAAGGGTGGGTGATATGGCTCTTCAAGTAAGAACACTTGCTGCCAAGCCTGACAACCTGAGTTTGGCCCCAAGCACCTATATGGTAGAAGGAGAGAATTGGTTCCAGCAAATTATCCTCCGACTTCTAAATATCTACTTTGCTGACAGCATTCCTGGGGAGATGTGAATAAATACCTCCTAATCCCAGATAAGAAACTGATGAGATACTGAAATGTGAATAACAACAAAGTCCAAAACTTGGTGGACTGATGAGTTTTTATTGGGGTTACTAGCAGAATTGCAGGTAAGCAGGAATTATTCAAAAATAACCACATCACCAAAAACTGACCCTGGCTTTAGGTGAGGGCTCACAACAACTGGGAATCTGGAGCTCACTGCACAGCTTGCAGGGAATTTTACATGTCGTATTCTCTTCCAGGTAACTTGGTGAGCTCAACAGGTCAGAGTGTCATTACCAAATAACACAGTTGGTGTGTGCATCTTCCAGTCAGTTTGTCTTGTCTGTCTCTTAAAGGTGCCTTGGCTGCTCTCTGGCCAACAGTCCTTACTGCTTATATAACTATGGGACAGGAGGAATCCTGTGCATCAGGTCAGTTACAGGGACTTCCTGAAACTTCTGAGCTATTTATTTTCTGAAATTAATGAGTCTGCTGTTAGGACTTCCTGAATATTACCAAGCATCCCTTAGAAAGTCCTGCCTCTTAAGAAGATGAGAGCTTCAGCTTGGGGCTTTGGAGAAAGTTTTAGAAAACAGAACACACATACACTTGCACATATACTAGTTACTTAAATGTAAAATATCTTTTAAAAGGGAGCAGAACATAAAGATTTAGAATTACCCTGGGATCAGGGTGATTTCAAGATCCACCCAGAAATACAGTGTAGTATACTCCTTAGTCATTGGAGTGATCTGAACAAAAATGGCCCCCATAGGCTGATAGGGAATGGCATGATTGGAGGTGTGACTTTTTAGAAGAAGTGTGTCATTGGGGTGTGGTCTTTGAGATTTCAAAAGCTCAAGCCAGGCCTGATGATTTACTTTCTCTTCTGGCTACCTGTGGAACCAGATTCAGAACTTTCAGCTCTCCAGAACCATATCTGCCTACATGCCACCTTGCCTCCCACAGTGACAATAATGGACTAAACCTCTGAACTATAAGCCAGCCCCAATGAAACGTTTTCCTTTCTGAGAGTTGCCATGGTCATGATGTCTCTTCACAGCAATAGAAATCCTAACAAAGATAGCCAGCCCAGTCATGGTCCAGCATGTCAGGTGTGAGCCTGGCTACTGCACCAGAGGACTCAGGCAGCAAACCTTGGCTGAGTCCTACCACATGGTGCTAACTGGGAAGGTGAATAGCATCAGCAGTGGAAGAAAACCTGCCACAGGGAGGCCCTGGGTCCAGGAAAGAATTACTGTTGCAGAGTGCTACAAGAACAAGGCCTATTTGTTGGTCTCCAGTCAGCCTTACGAAGTCAGCACCCAGAATTGTGGTTATAGGATCATATATATTCATAACCACAGATAGTGGGGCCACAGGCATGCAACGTGAAGAACAGTGGTCAGCAGGCCGAAATCTGTGAAAGTTACCATGCAGGTTTGGCAAACAAAGCCATGGTAATCAAGGCAACCTGAAACTTTAAGAGTGCATCTGCCGCCCCCAGTGTTTCTGCAAAGTGGGACATCATATCAAAGATTTCACGTCGTGAGTTGACTACATAGCTCATTTGGCAGAGCACTTGCCCAGAATACAAAAGTCCTGGGGCTGAGTGTAAGCACTGGATAGACAAGGCGGGAGTATACATGCTCACAATTCCAGCACTAAGAAGTATCAGAAGTTCAAGGTCATCTTTGGCTACATATTACATTAGATGTCTACTTGTACTACAAGAGACTGTCTCAAACACAAACAAATAAACAAAAGATTTATCTATCATTTACCTTGTTGAAGACAAGACTTACTTCAGACCAGTCCCTGCTTCCTTCCTGCTTCCTTTCCAGGTGAGAATATCCACTCCATGCCTTGTCTCATGCAGGTCTAGAGCTGATTATAAAGCCAAGAATGATTTGAATTGTTTCCACCTTTCAGATCACTGGGATTACTGGCATTGCCGGCCTGGTGCATACTAGGCAAGCACTCTACCAACTGAACTATTGGCCCCGGTCCTATTTGAATAAATCTAACTCCTAAGTAAGTGATGCTATCAGCAGGCAGGGCCCTTGGGAAGTGATTAAGTCATAAGGACTAGGTTTGCTGAATAGGATTACCACTGCCATTCTAATAAAGAAAGCCTCACACAGTGCAGCCTTTTGTTCTGAGATTAGAGAGAGAGGTTTTCTTTCAGGAAGTAGACTCTCAGCAGACACTAATCTTGTGGCACCTCGATTTTAGAAAGATTTGACTTCAAACTACAGCACCCTATTCAGGTTTATAAATTATGCAGAGAGAGTTATTTGTTATTGAAGCCAAGGCAAACTCAGATACACTCAGTGTTGCAGAAAACAAGATGTGGGGACCAAATACCCGCAGATAAACAGCCCATAGGTTTGAAAAGTGTAGTGAAAAATCTCAAAGAGATGATGAAAAGTCTGCTTACCTAGATTTAGTAAGTTCTTAACCTTCTTTAAATTTTTAACTTGTATTTTCCTCTTACATTTTAAATATTTAGTTTCATATTTATTTGGCATCCTTATTCTAGTTTCCCAGTCGGCTTTATGTACCAGTGTATTTAATTTGAGGAGATAGGATATAACCTAGGGCCTTGTGCATGCTGAGCAATCTATCTTCACTGGACTAGAGCTTCTCAGTAATTCGGTTTCCATTTCTGCAAATATGTAGTAGCTTCAAGTTGAAATTCTTATGCATAAGTGTACCATAGAAGCATAGAGCAGCAACAAGGTGACTTCTGAATGCATGGGAGGCCGCCAATCCTTTGCAAACACCCAGCATGCTGGAGTTTGGGTCTTGGAATTCTCAGTCTACATATATGTGTGTGTGTGTGTGTATGAACACACACACATATGTTTCTTGTTTCACACACATATATATGTTTCCTGTTTTTTATCAACTACCAGGTTTTAGGTATTTGCTATGGCGTCCAAAGAGTATACAAAGGTGAATTAATATATTCTACCCCCGTCCAGTTTCCTTTAGAGGGTGCCAGGGTAAGCCACAAGCCAGCTTTCACCATCTCTCCTCCTCCTTTCCACTCTTAGCTATGTTTAGTGAGGAATTTTGTCTACTTGCGTATAACTGATCACTCTTACCAACAGACTCTTGGAGTTATTTCCACTGTTCTTTTATGAATACTAATTTTCTTTAGACAATACATTTGAAATCAGGAAAGTATTATCAAATAAAATAAAAAAATAAAAGTTTTAATCTTATATCAACTTCGTGAGAGTAAAAGGAAGCTCCATTTCCCCAAATTCCCAGAGACGGAACCATTGGCTCTCCAAGGTGCCTGTTTCAGCTGTGCTCCTTTGTTCTCTCTCTCTCTCTCTCTCTCTCTCTCTCTCTCTCCCTCCCTCTCTCTCTATCTCTGGCCCTCTCTGTTTTCCTCATTCTACTTTCTCTCCTCTTCACTCTGCCACACTCTCATTCCTCACCTCCGCCCCTAATCTGTTCTGCTCCTGCTTCTCTCCTGCCCTGGTCCAATCTGCTGGCCATGTTCAGTCTACTGCTTTATCTTTCCGTTCTGGACTCTTTTAGATGCTTCTGGCTAGCTCTCATCCATCTCATCTACAACAAAAATCCTACTCTTAACCATACCTAAGAGTGCTCACGTCATCAGTTGATACAAATTTATTATGACAAAAAAATATTTTGGCCTGGTACCTTTGGAAGTTATTAGTAAAGAAAGGCATAGAGAATAGATAGAGTAATAGGTAATTAGATAGATTTATAGATGACAGATGTACAGATGAATAGATAAATAAATGGATGGTTAAATGATACATGGGTAGATATGTGATAGGTAATACATGACAGGATAGATATATGACAGACAGATGGATTAAAAATCGTAGATCAATAGGTGACAGAGGAATAGATGATAGACTGATAGATGATCAATGATATAAGAATAGATATGATACATGAGTGATAGAGAGATTTATAATATAAACAAAGACATCTTACAAAATTATGATCTAATCATATTGCCAATATGCCATCAATACTACATGTCATATAGTGTTCATACACCCCCCCCCACACACACACACACATGCTTAAATATATAACGGATCCCTCCAGCAACAGTCTTGATCATTTCAGCTCAAACTTCAGGCCACTGCCAATCTGGAAGAACATTGAATGGGCAAGTCTGAGCGTACCATCCCTGTTTAGCATCCATCATCCCTGTAGAGGCTGGCACCCTTTGTGGCATTCTCTGGCTGAACATCCTGTAACAAGCATGAGAAGCTGCCAATCTTCACAGAGTGTAACTGTGCTCCATCAGTGCCCAGATGTATTCCACTCAGTCTATACTTTATTAAAAATAACTTTCTGGGAGCTAGAATGCAGCTTACTTGGTAGAATGCTTGCCACATAAACATAAAGCCTTGGGTTCCTATGGTAGTGTATGCTTGCAACGTCAGTACTCAGAAAAGAAAGCAGGAGAATGGTAAATCCAAGGCTGTTTTCCTTGGATATACAATGAGTTAAAAGTCAGCCTGCCATACATGAGACCATGTCTCAAACAAACAAAACAATATTTTTCTTAATTGCTAATATTTACAAATTAGAAGCTTTCACATTAAAATACATAATATTTTATACTCTCTTATATGACTCTATGTGTGTGTATATATATATATACATACATATACACACACATACATATATATAATCACTTTATCTCTTGGTAAAGAAAGAGTTAAAATCAACTATATAAGCCTCTGGGCTTTGTAAATTAAAGCCAATGTTTTCTTTGGCCACATTGTGCTGTATAATTGTGTTTGCCCATAGAGAATTGTATTTTCCTGTTTGCTAATCTTTTCTTGATCATCTTAATCCTCTACCAAACTCAACACTTGTCAGCAGAAGTTGTCTGGATACCTTTATTTAGGAAAGAGTTCAATAAATTCTGGGTGAAGGCAGAAAGCAGAGAGAGAGGTCTAGGTCAGAGATACTCTGGGTATGTGGTATCCTGGGTATGAAGGAAGATAGTTTAGGACAAGTCAGCCAGCCCTACACAGCTACTTGGCAAAGCCATTGTCTAATCCTGCAGAGAAGGGAGCCTAATAAATCCTGAAGTGTGATCAGATCTTGCCTTACTCTGTTCATTTTCAACCCAGTAGCTTCTCAGGATAAAAATAGCAGCAGAGACTCGACTTGTATGGGGAAAAGCCCCAGTAGACTGGCCTGGAAGGCACAAGGCTGCCTCTCTGATGTTGCCGTGATTTGCATGCCAAAGGGAAGCCTGTAGGCAGAGTGGCCCTCTCTGGGGATCTGTGGGGCCCAGCGATGGAGAGTGACAGGCACCGGTCAGGACAGACCAAAGCTGGCCCTGCAAGAACTCCAGGAAGAGGCAGGCTCCCTAGGGCAGACAGAAACTCAAGGTCAGAGAGGTTGTGGTTCACAAAGTCAAAGTAAAGACACCAAGAAGTTTCTGCTTGAGGAAAATTAACCTGTGGGCGTGAGGAGAACCAGAATAATTAAATGTCTCTGCTTTGCACCTTGCTTTCCAGCTGGCAAGGCTATCACAATTTCAGAATCATCTTCTTCTTGCCAATAAGAATACACTTGAGAGCCAAGTGTGACAGCTTTCAAATGGATGTGCTGATTTCCATAGATAACACCAGTGCATTCTTTACAATCGCCATTTGTGCAAAAGATACTTGTCAAAAATTGCTGATACTTAAATTGACTCAAAGGCACCTGACCTCAGAGAGGAATGCAGATGAATTTTCTGTAATTTTTTTTTCTCCCTGGAACGGAGAGATTACCTTACCATTTTGGCTTAAAAGCAGCATCTCATACTGGTTAGAGAGCAAAGTCTTCCAGGAGTTAGAGTAAAGACATGAAAACAATGGCAAGGCTGTAGCTGGGCATGTTAGTAGTCTCTGATACAGGGAGTCAGAGGAAAAATATTATGAGATAAAGAAACATTAATGAAAAAGGCTCCATTCATGTCTGAATACTTGAAATAAACATTACATTGTTAAAAAGAGCGGGGCCCCTTGTTTATCCCTGCTGCCCAGCTATTTTATACCCCAAATAACCACACAGAAACTGTATTCATTAAAACACTGCTTGGCCCATTATCTCTAGCCTCTTATTGGCTAACTCTCACATCTTGATTTAACACATTTCTATTAAACTGTATCACCACATGGCAGTGGCCTACCAGGAAAGAGTCAGCATGTCTGTCTCTGGTGCCTCCATGGTGTCTCTCTCTGCTTCCTTCCTCCCAGAATTCAGTTCTGTCTTCTTCACCTACCTAAGTTCTGTCATATCAGGCCAAGCAGTTTCTTTATTGATTAACCAATGAAAGCAACACATAAACAGAAGGACCTCCTACACCATTACATTTCTTCTTCCAGATACTATCAAACATGAACCTTCACAGAAGGATTGATGATTACACACACATGTGCCCTTTGTTTCCAATGTATTCACACACATACATTCAGGTCCACGTGGTTTGGTTTTAGAAGAGAAACAGATATAGTGACTGTCAGGTGACAGCAAAGAGGGAAGAGGAGCTGGAATTAGGGCTCCTCATCATTGGTAATTGTAACATGAGGGCCGGCTTGTTGGGGTATCTGTTCCCGCCCGGTACCCCACAGCAGGTAAGTCACAAAGAAAATCATTCACAAGATTCCATAAGGTTATAAACTGATTGGCCCTTAGCTCTGGCTACTTATTAGCTCTTATAACATATATTACCCCATTATCCTTATCTATGTTAGCACATGGCTCCGTACCTTTCTCAATGTGACAGCTTACATGTTGCCCCTTCAGTGGTCTGCTCAGGAATGGCTGAGGAACCTCCCTGCTTCCCAGAATTCTCCTGTTCTCATCCCATCACCTCTACTTCCTGTCTGGTTTTCCCGCCTATACTGCCTGGATGGCCAATCAGCGTTTTATTAAAATATGATTGACAGAATACAGACAATTCTTCCGCATCAGGTAATGTTGATATGTCTATTTGGGACCACTTTTGCTGCAGGAGAAGGTCCTGTGTGATTGGGTAGCTACACACTTGACACTGTAGACCTTTCACTTAAGATGACTTTGGCTGATTTTTATGATTCCAGAGAAAAAATCAGGTTCTTTACTATTTCCATAAAAATGTCATTGGGGATCTGATAGGGATTCCATTGACTCTGTGGTTATGCTTTAGGTAGTTTGGACATTTTAACAATATTAGTCCTTCCAAAGATACCCTAATCAATCCATGCATGTTTTCTGCTTCTTTGTGCCTTCTATAATTTCTAACATTGGTATTTGATAATTATAATACTAAGTATTTTTAAGCTGGCTCTGAGTGGGGTTGAGTTTTTAATTTCTTCTTTGAATGAAAGTATTATAATACAGGAATACTAGCTAATTTTGTATGCTGTTTTTTTAATATTTCAACTTTACTGAGTTCGTTTTTTGTTTGTTTGTTTGTTTGTTTGTTTTTTAGTTTTAACACATTGGAGGCTGTGGCCTTTAGGGTTTTCTGTATAGAAGACTACATTATTAGTGAGCAGTCACATGTCACTCCTTCCTCTCCTGTTGGTATGTCCTTTATTTCTTTTCCTTGTCTAATTTCTGCTGTGGGATAATGCTCTTGCACCCTGTAAAGATTTGTCACTTGTATTGGTTTAATAAAATGCTGATTGACCAGTAGCCAGGCAGGAAGTATAGGAGGAGCAACCAGAGTAGAAGAATTCCAGGAAGAGGAAAGACTCAGTCCGCAGTCACCACCCAGACACAGAGGAAGCAAGATAAGAATGCTGCACTGAGAAAAGGTGCCAAGCCACGTGACTAAACATAGACAAGAATTATGGGTTAATTTAAGTTTTAAGAGCTAGTTAATAATAAGCCTGAGCAATAGACCAAACAGTTTATAATTAACATAAACCAATGTGTGTTTATTTGGGACTGAACAGCTGCAGGACCAGGGGGGACAGAAACTTCAGTCCATAAATTTCTTTGACTAGTATTCTGGTCGAAGCTTTTCCCCAGCCCCTGGCATCTATAAACCCCAAAAAATCTGGGATGTTCTGGTGGAAGTTTCACCTCAGCCCCTGGTATCCATATATCCAAAAAGTCCGGAATGTTCTCATGGAAGTTCCACCTCATGATCCCCCCCATCTCTCTCCAAACCCTACCACATTTCAGAAAGCCCATAAAATGATGATCTCTCTCCCAGAGATGCTCAAGACCACTCCCAAAGGGTATTTAAACTACCCCCCTCCTCCTGCTGAAAAAGACTTTGTGGCTTTTCTGTCTCTCTTCCTGTCTCTTCTCTGTGGGGCTGAAAATCACCAGGAACATTTTATCCACTAAGCCTCTAAATCTCTAAATTCAGTTTGATTTGGTCTGATTTGGATTGCTGCCTTGGCCACGAGGCTTATAAGGGTATAGAAACTTTGCAACTGGAATTTGCAATACTCCTTTAGGTAGAAGCTGTGAGAGTGGACATCCTGAGCTAGAGGAAAAGCTTCCAACTTTTCACATTGAGTGTAATGTTAGCTGCAGCATTTTGATATTTACACCTAAATGTGTTGAGGTACATTGCTTTTATGTCTAACTTAGAGAAAACTTTAAAAAGAAAGGATATCTTGTCACATATTGTTCTATATATTGAAATGTATGATTTTCATCCTTCAGTTTGCCTGCCCACATGGTGTGGCACAGGTGTTGATTTGTATATATTCTAAAATCTTCCTTATTATTAAATTCTAATTATATGCCACTATAGGCAGAAATGTTTTCTTTATTGAATTTATCATTTCTTTCATAAACTTACATTGTATTTCCTTTTTGTGCTGAGTTTCTGAGTTTTTAAAAATTGTTTAGAATTCTTTTGCAGGTACGTCATTTATCTTTAATTATTGGCTATATTGGCTTTTTCTTTTTTTCTTTAGTTTTATTTGGTGGTATCACATTTGCCTAACCTGTTACTAGTCCAGTTTTGCATTTAGTGTCTGTCTAGTGTTCACTTGCTCAGCCTCCGGGTTATTGGAATCACAATGGGCTTCAGCTAAATTCAAGGCAGGTAATGGGTGTTGGGTCCACAGTACAGACACAGTTAATGGGCCTAATTCAAGGAATTCTGGTGGAGGTTCTTCTAGTAAGTTTGGGTGAGTCTGGGCTTTCTCTAGAACTTACCTTTAGGGTTAGCCCTGGGATGACGCAGCTTCAGGGCAAACATATAGTGATCCTGTTACCAGATGTGCGTAAGAATGTGGTTCCAAGTCAGACCCTGGTTATATCCTCTAGCCGCTCATACCTCCCAGACCAAGGCTGAGCTAGGCTGGAACTAAGACGAAGGTCATGTCAGGATCCACAGCTGAGACAGAAGTCTGCCTGTCCCAGGAGCGTGGGAAGGCAGTTCTCTGGTAAGGTCCTGTGTGAACAGGTCTCATTTTAGACTGTACTACGGAAAAATTGGAGGTGATTTATCAGCATGTTTCCAAGTCCCTAATGGGACCTTGTTCAACTCATCAGACTGCTGAGGCATTGCAAAATGTGTCTCCCCCAGGGAGGCAGAACTGCTATGTGTTCACAGAAGGAAAGAGGGGGAAAAGTCTGGGACTGCAATCTAAGGCCCTTTGAGAATCCTCTGGAGGACAGAGCTTGGAAAGCCTGTCTTGGAGAGTCAAGTTGACATGTCTTTCAGCAGATCTCATGCTGAATAAAATGACTCCAGACCCTAGCTGTTCACGGTGGAAACTGAGCTGCTGGGCTAATTCCCAAGGCATCGTAGAGCGAGGCTGGCAAGCTGCACTGGCTCCACTGATCAGTCCTTTGCTCAGAAGCTCCCCATGCAGACAGACTTGCTCTGAGACTGCAGCATCAGGGGATGCTACTGAATGCAGGGCATCTTCTAGAATTGTGAAAGGACAGAGAAACAGCCTGACCCCGGGCCGCTCAGACTTTTCTTTCTCAGATGAAGTTATGACAAAGGGGTCAGAGTCAAACTTCAGGGTCCCTTCAGGGTCTGCTATATGAAGGAGGCGGGTGGGATATTATGGTGGCCCAGGTGGATAAGATCACTTCCTGGTTGCTGTGGAGAGGGCCCTTTCTCAGTTGTCTACAGCAGTGAGTATGATAAACGTGCCCTGGTATCTCCAACAGCCTGGCAGCAGTTCTTTCTCCATCCTGAGACACACACAAGGCCCTGTCATGATCTACTGGGTGGCATATCTCTCCCAAGACAGGTCTTCTAGGTTTCATGTGTTTGAAGGAGTAAACTATAAGAATTTAGCTGAGAATATGGGGTTTGTATTCAAGGATACTCTTTGGGGTACAAACGTCAGTGGACCTGTCTGTCTATACCCTACTGCATTCGTGGATAGTCTTGGATTACACTGTGTCTTTAAGAAAAAATCAATTGTGAGGACAAAATGCTCCATTCCTGTCATTTCAGTCCCACAGAGCCACCACGGTCCATGCTGAGGTTAATCTCCACCGACAGTGTCAGCTATCAGCCAGTTCACACTGGCATTCCTCATCCGAGAACAAAGCAAGCTTCTATTTTCCTTTACTAGTATTTCTAACTCACTTCTTTTCTTGAGGCCAGGTCTCAAGAATTCCAGATTTTTCTAGAACTGGTAATGTCGCTAAGAGTAAACTTGAATTCTTGATTCCTCTGCCTCTACCTTTGGAGTTCTGGGATTTCTGTGTAGCCACTGTACTTGATTTGTTTGGTACTGGGGACAGAATCTAGGGTTTCATGCATATTAAACCAGCCCTCTGCTAAGTGAATACAGACTCAGCTGATTCTTCCAGTTTCAATTCTCTACTCCAGGCAGTGTGCTCCATCCCAAATTACTGTCGCAAGTGTCTCGCCAGGTGGCCTTGTCTCCTTGGCAGGTTGAAACTGCACCCATAGCACTACTGTGACTTAGCTGTCTGGTCACCATCCCGTGTTTCCAACGTTAGGGACTGCATCTGGAAGGCAGTCTCGAGCTTGAGGTTGGCAGGTCTACATCTGATGCCATTCTGTATGCTAGTGCGAGGTCTGGTGGATTCTCTGTTCCCTGGAGAAGACTGCAGGCAGCTTTGCCTGCATAAATAGGATAACTGTTCATGTCAAATAAGCTGAAGGCACTTAAGTGTTTGTACTCGTCCTCACACAATATCTAGTCCTCTGGGGTATTGAATCTGGATTTCTCCAGAGTCTAGAAGTGTGAACTAGAATAATTTTCTGTCCTTTGTAAATTATAGATCTTAAGGCCACTTTGTAATAGTCCAAGTAGACTGAGACAAAAACTCGGTACTAATCGTACAGTACGGCTACAGTCGTACCTAAAGGCACAGCACGAGGGGCTGAGAGATGGTTCAGAAAAGTGCCTGCCATGTAAGCATGGGATCTGAGTTCAATTTCCAGAAGCCAGGCAAAATGCTGGGTGTGGTAGTGTGCACTTGAAGTCCCAGTTCTGGGGAGGTGGAAACAGGCAAAATTCCTGTACTCACTGGCCTACCAGAGTAACCTCCTTTGTGAATTCTAGTCCAAGTGAGAGACTGTCTCATAGAAGGACACAGACATGAATGGCACCTGAAAAACAGCATACGAGTTGTCTTCTGGCCTACACCTGTACACACACATACACACACACACACACACACACACACAGAGAGAGAGAGAGAGATAGAGAGATAGAGAGAGAGAGAGAGAGGGAGATGCAGCTTTGAAACTGAGTGATGAGTCAAGGCTGGCAGATTGGCAGGTGCCAACAGCTGAGAGAAAGCCTCAGCCTTCTTAAACATTGCCTGAATAATCCTGATGAGGGTATGTGCAGAACTATGAATGGTGACAGCCTTTCCTGGTAAGGAAAGTGAGACCACAGACAGAAAGAATTCACATTGTAAGCTAGAGGGAAGTTGGTGCTTTGTGCAGAGTGATGAAAAACCTGGCTGAACTGTGTCCATGGCTGGGGTTTATGGATAGCAGCATTATAGAATAAAGTAGGTGTTTGGGTACAGATGGATCTAAGTGAAGTGTTGAGGGTAGGACATGAATTCCACTGTCTGGTCACTGCAAATTGTAATAAAAGAAAAGAGAAAGTTCAAAGGGGAATTTGTGCTCCAAACAGAAGCAGAGTTAGTGTTTGGGTAGATTCTCAGCTGGCTATGCTGTAAAGAATGGAAAAGTGTGTTCTGGAGATAAACTCAAGGTCGAAGCTGTGCATCTGGGCTGAGTGAGATCAATGTGGTGGGCAGAAGTCATGCACTTCCACAAGACCATGGAAGAAGAATGTAGAAGACATAATGGAAATCTCTACATCTGCATTACCTGTTACCAGTCCTTGTCTGGGGGCAAGGTGACCTCAAAGTCCCACTCCAGTATCCCTACACTCCCTGTTGTCACTCAAGTGGAGCCTCTTGTGGAACTCACAGGAAGTACTCAGTGCTGATATCCTATGCCTGGCGTCTCCAACATGGTGCAGTGGACAGAGGATGCTTCCATTTGGAGTTTAAAGGATATTTCCCAGTGCCTCAGGGTCTCAGCCAGGACAAGGCCACCACACAGATCCCTTGCTAGTGCAGTACCCAGGAGTACTTTGAGGACAAAGCTACTGCAGAGAACCTCAGACTAATGCTGAGTACAGCAGTGGTCAAAGTGCCTCTCTATGAACACCAACTTGTGAACATAATCATGCAGGCTATATCAAAAGAAGCTGCAAGGATGATGCTGCCTAGAGCTTGGGGCCTCAACTCTTCCCTAGTGTGTTCTATGGACAGCACATGAAGTCTGATGAAAGTATTTCCAAGACTTAATATTTAATATCATTCACTCATGCCATAGGATTTGTTTATTTATTTGTTGAGACAGAGTCTCCTATAGCCTAGGCTGATCTCAGATGCACTCTGCAGCTGAAGATAACCTTAAACTACTGAACTTCTTGCCTCCACCTCTTTCCCAGTGCTATGCCCAGTTCACAGGGTGCTGGGGTACATTCTAGGCAAACATTTTCCCTATTGAGATCCATCCAGCCTGTCACTGCATTCCAAATGCAAACAGTCACCCCTTCCTTTCTTTCTGCTTCTTGCTTTGGAAAATAACTGTCCTGTGCATGTCCCATGCGGTGTTTAAAAGCAGGCAATTTGTTGGGTTTTGCAAGTATGTGTAGTTGAAGTGAAACTTATCTCTAGACAAGCCAGACCTTGATATTATCTCTATCTGATTTACAGGATATTTAGACAAAAGCTTTGACTTTAGACTTTAGATAGTAAGTAGTTAAGGCAATGGGGTGGATCTATGGTATATGGAGGAAAAGTGTGAATTAGAGAATGGCATAGTAGGATGCTGTATTTTGAGAACTTATAAAATTTATTTGGAGAAATCCTTACCCCTGAAGTTCAGCGTTAGGTGGATAGGTCTGTATTAGTCATTTTTCTTCTTTTTGTGACAAAATGCCAGGCAAAAGTAACTTAAGGAAGGAAGGGCTTGCTACTTTAGCTCCTACTTCACTGGTAGAGTAATGTCCTGGCTAGTTTATGTCAACTTGACACAAATTAGAGTCATCAGTGGGGAAGGAGTCTCAAGTGAGAAAATTCCCTCATAAGATCGGGCTATGGGTAGCCTGTTGTGCACTGATGGTGGAGGGTCTAGCACATTGAAGGTGGGGCACTCCTGGACACAGGCTAAGCAAGCCATGATGAGAAATCCAGTAAGCAGCACTGCTCCACAGCCTCTGCATTGGAGGGACCCTGCCTGTTTCAGTTCCTGTACTGACTTCTGACTTCCATTGATGAAGAACATTGATATGGAAGTATCAGCCAAATAAACCCTTTCCTCACAGGTTGTTTTGATCATCATGTTTTATGAAACACCCAACTAAGACAAGAACCAATGGCGGGCACCACATGGTGATAGCTGTGGTGAGGAGCTGGTCACACTGCATCTGCAGTCGGGAAGAACAGCGAGGTCAGGGCTGTCACACAGCTGGTTTTCTCCTCCTTATTCAGTCTAAGACCCCAGGCCCTAGAATGTTCCTGATCACAGTCAAGATGAGTCTTTCCATCTCATGTAAACACTCTCAAAGACATGACTAGAGGAATGTTCCCATGGAGAGTCTCAGTCTCGTAGGCTGACTGTCAAGATGAGCCTGTGTGTTCATACGGGTGGTTGTTGATGGGATTAACAGTCTTACAGAGTCCTCGAGGAGTACTCTCCCTTCTGCCATGTAGGCTACAGCAGGAAGACAGCCATCCATAAAGACAACCCTTCCTACACCAGATCTGGTGCTGTGACATTGAGTGACATACTTTTCACTTTTATGTCGCTTGTAAATTGCCCACTCTGAGGTATGTTGTCATAGCAGCTCCGAGTGTACTCAGACATCTGTGGATTTACCTGATAAGAAAACAATGGTATGTGAGGAAAAACACTTGAACATAAGTAGAAAGGCAGATGCTTGTGTAATTCCTTCTGATCAGCGTGTTGGGTGAAAGAGATGATTTTCCAGGGACTTGATGTCAGGACAAGTGTCCTTTCCTGGTGTCTTGGAAATGTTCTGTCTAAGGTTTGCAGGTATCGCTGGGAAGATAGCTCAGTGTTTACATTTTGTAGCATATTTTCATTTTAATTACCTTTATTTTTTTCCTTTATAGCTCTTGTTTGAAGAAAATGGTTTTGAAAGGTTATAGAGTACACCCAGGTGAAAAATGACAAGTTTGGAGGTGGAGGTGGATTTCCGCCTGGAGACTGCTTATATATCACAAGTTCCTGTTCTGTCCACAGCCTTAGTGAAGTGTCAAGCAGTTGTTTGCTTTGCAGCCTTGAACACGTTTATGTGTTATTTTATGTGTTACTGGCCTAAGTTTCCAGCTATCATTTGATAGTTGAAAGTGAGTTGCTGCTGCCTTTTATGGAAAGGGTGATGCCTCTGAAGGAAAAAATGCAACGTTTAGCTCTGGGGTCAGATGGGTACTATCTGAGCTGTATATCCCTGCAGGACAAAATGCCACAGCCGAGCAGAGTAACCACCACAACCCAGAGTAACTCCAGACACCTCCAGAAGCAGGCCCAAGAGGAAATGCAGTGAGAGGTGTTTTCCAAGGAGATGTGATTAGGATCAAGATGCCTGTTTGTCAAAGGAGGAAGAGAAATTCTCTCTCTGGGTGTGATGTGTGCTCCAGCTTCACCACTCTGTGTCTTCTGCATAGAAGGTGCTCAGTCAATAATACTTAGGGTTTCCCTGGCTGAACCTGGTTCCCTGTGTTTGAAGATAGCTGCATTAATGTGGTATGCCATCAGTCTATGGGAATCCAGTTACTCAAGTCAAGAACCTTGTCCTCTATTATACAAAAAGCCATTGTTAGACCTGCCCATGAACTTCTGACTTCCACTGCCTTGGTTGTATCCACTAATCCAGAATTGTTTCCTTTCTACTATTTCACGAAAGAATTCTTGTGCAGTAAGTGGCCGACGTGAAGAGCAGCATGAATGAAGCAACACGTCAGCCAGAAGCCTCTCGTGGCGCGCTCTGGAGAACAGAGTCGCAGATGCAGGATCACTCCAGGTCAGCCCGCACTAACACTTGGTCATTCATGCGTGCGTCACTGGTCCCGCAACCTGTACATTTTCATGGCAGCTCTGCAGGCGTCATGAACAGGCTTCTGTTCCACTGGTAAGTTCCCAGGAGAAAACAGAATATTTTTCATAATACAATATTTGTTCCAGTAAATTTTCAGAATCCTTCTCTTTCTCCCACCCTGTAGCTTTCTTGCATGCCAATGACTCACACTAACAATGTCTTATGTATCAGGTCATCCTTTGACTCTTGGAGGAGAACCAAGATTTAAGAGCAATGGAAATAGAATATTTGAGCTCATTTCTGGATTGCTAGGCCTAGTCTTTTGCAGCACAATAAAAAAACAAGGGTGGTAATTTAATGTGTTGTTAGAGAAATGAGAAACATGCTTTAATCAATATTTCTGATTTTGCAAATGTTTTTCAAATCTTATAAATTAATATTGAATAATATACATTGCTTCAGCTTTTTTGATAGATTTGGGATGGAAGGGTTCAAGAAAGACCCTGAGTTGAGATAGATTGTTACAAACATTCATTTTTTTATTGCAAAATTCAAATATTTCACAATATTTAGCACTTCTAGCAACTACAGTCTGTTATGAACCATTGCATTCCCTTATCATATTTAATTATTTCACTTAGAAATTAACTTATTCATGACCCACTATGAGCAAGCCTCCATATCAGGCATCTGAGTCCAATAGCTGTGCTGTTGAACTCAACAAATATATCTGCCATTATTCACTTGGTACTTTTATTTATTATTTAAGAATTAAAAACATGTAGGAAAAATCCCATTTATTCCTGTTCTTTATTCCCAATAGACTTCATGCTGTGTTATATTTTTACCTGTAGTTTTTGAGAACAGTCCTTTTACTTGTTTTGATACATATAAACTTAAAACAACAATAGAAAAACAAGAGGAAAACACTAAAATAAGTTCTTTTTACCTCTTTTTGTAGTTTGTGATGAGAGTTCTAGTTTGTTACTCTGGAATGATTAATGAGATTCATATAGCCACATTTAAAATAAACTGGTTACATGGGCACTAAACCATCCTGTAGGTGTATGGAACTAATCTGAGTTCTCTTTGCAATCCCATGTGCCTCAGACTAAAGCCTGAGGTGTACTCTGAATCATTAAAAACATGTTTCCCTAAGAGGGATGACTTGGGTAGGTATTTAATTTGGAAAAACTTCAGTGGGTGGGGAGATAACTTGGTGGGGTAAAAACTGTGTAAGCATGTGGACTCCAGAAGCCACATAAATCTGGGGGTGGTTGCACATGTCTACAATCCCAATGTTTCTACTATGAGATGACAGTCAGATGCAGCAGAATCCCTAGAAGGTCATGGGCTTATCAGTCTGGCATATGCAACAGTCAATATCCACAGGAAACAACAACAACAACAAGGATTCTGTATCAAACAAGGTGGAAGGTGAATGCCTATACCTCACTTCATCTTCTTACCTACACACATTCCATGGCATCGGTATACCTGCACTCTCACATATACAAGCACACCTATCACACACACACACACACACACAAGAAAAGAAAACTCAAGAGTTTCAAAAACAACAGATTGAACGTGGCCATGGCTGGAAACAAAAGAACAATGAGAAACTTCTAGTGGTGACCTAAGCCCAGTAGTGTCTCTGAACAATGGAAGTGACCATTTGCTTGGGAATTAAGGATAAGGATTTTTTTTAAGTATTTAAAAGCCACAATACATACAAATAACTCAAAATTTATTATAGATATCAAAGTAAGAAGAGCTGAAACAGTGAAGGGTCCAAGATGAGAAGGCACTGTGAATTGAGTTAGTTGCTTAACTCATCTTGAGTTAAGTAAGATCATGGGATACCGAAGCACAGGCAACAAAAAAAAAGAATAGGAAAATCATATATGTATTTTTTAAGTTCATGGTTCACAGGCTACCATGAAACAACTATAAAGAGCCTAGAATGGTGACTGTTCTAATCACTTTTCTTTTGCTGTGACAAAATACGCTGACCAAGAATAATTTAGGGGAGCAAAGGGTGTATTTGTCTTACACTCAATGGTCTGGTCTAGGGCATTCACTTCATGAACTCAAGCAGATGCTTCAGGTAGAAACCATGAAGGAGCGTTGCTCACTGACTCACTCTCTGACTCATTCTTAGCAAGGTTTCTAATACAGTCTAGGATCACCAAACTAGGGCTTGTCTTACTCACACTAGACAGGGCTAGCCTATATCAATTAATCAACAAGATGAATCTCTACCCACAGACATGACTGACCAATCTGACCTATGTACTTGTTCTCAGAGAACTCTAAGTTATGTCAAGTTGACATGGCTAACTAGGATAGTGATCTATGTCTGCAGTTTTAGCATTCAGAGGTCATAGACAGGAAGGATCAGGAGTTTAAGGGTAGCATGAGCTATATAGTAAAACCCTGTCTCACAACAAGCAAACAAAATAAAAGTAAACAAAATAGAAAGTAAAAAGTCACTCCACAGAGTGAGAGACAACCCCAGGAGATGAATAAAAGGAAGGGGGAATGAAGAAAGCTGGTGGACACAGGGAACTCTTGGAGGAAAATGGAGCATGTGTATTGAAGGTCGGAAAATATAAATGCCACTGAAAAGTAGAATGAAGAACTTGCAGAACTGATCATACAAATTCAACTGATCCAACTTGAACGTGGCCAATGGATCTGTGCATACACCTCTTCAGAGAAGATATGGCACGAGCGTGCTGAGATGGCTTATGCCAGTGATCCCAGTATCCAGGAGGCAGAGGCAGGAGGATTGTCCCAAGTCCCAAGCTAACCTGATCTCTATAGTAAGACCCTGTCTTGAATTAATCAAACAAACACATTAAAGCATGTTAGTCATTGTTAGCTAGCAGAGAAATTCACACAAAAGACGCAGTGAGTTGCTGCTACACTTTAGAGAGGCTGGGCTGAAATAACACGGAGAGACAGTCACAGTGCTGGCCAGAACGCAGAGGAACTAGATCTGGTGCCTGCTCTTCCTCAACCTGTAAAATGGTGCTATTGTATGGAAAAAAAACTGTCCAGACATTTCTCACGTGGTTAAAAGTAGAGTTACCATCTGACCCAGGAATTTCTTTCTAGTGGAAAAAGTGTCTCAGCTAAAAGAAGAGAAAATGAAAATATGTCCATATGCAATGCATTATTCTGGTGTTACCATGACATTCTCAGTTACAGCCCCGTGGTAGAAGTGGTCCAGGTTTAACTAGACGATGAGTGGGCACATACTCGTATATTATATTATTCAGAATGAACAATCAATACAGAAGCAGACTGTGAGAGACTTCAGCCTATTATTCCATTTATATGGAATGCTCAGAAGAGAAACTACACTGCTGAGCAGCAAGGCCAGTGCTGAGAGAATGGAAGACAGATAGGGGCTGGGTGGCATCTGTGTGATGTTTCTCTGGAGAGTGATGGAAATGAACTGAAATTGATTATAGTGATGGACACACAGTTCTGTGAATAAACCAAAAACATTGACCAACATACTTTATTTATTTATTTCTATATTTTTTGGAAGCAGGGTCTTGCTCTGGAACCAGGCTGACCTTGAACTTACTATGTATCCCGGAAGAGGTAATCCTCCTGTTTCAACCAACCAAGTCCTGGGGTTACAGTCCCCCCCCCATACTTGGCTATGAATTGGGCACTTTAAATAGGTGAATGAAAATACTCTTCTGTAGGAAAACCAGTTTAAGTGTCAAATTGGTAAGTATTGATGGTTATTTAAATAAGAAGAGAGAGAATATTTAGATCTTTTATTAGTTGGAGTATCTATGGAAGGAATACAGAAGATGACAGGCTTCATCTAAGAGATGGGAAGTTGGAGTAGAGAGGGGAATGCACAGGCCTGGGAGGCATAGAATTGTTAACTAAAGTCACTGAACAGAGGTAGCCCGAGGAGCTCCAGTATTTGGGGAATCAGCAGAGGAAGGAGAATCAGCCTAAGGGCAATGGTTTCTGCAGGCATCACATTGCCTGAGTCAAGGTGACATTTGCCCCAAAATAAAGCATGTATGATGATTAGTTTTAATTGTCAACTGATACAATCTAGAATCATCTGGGAACAGAGTCCTGATGACAGTTATCTAGATGAAGTTGGCTTATGGGTGTGTATGCAGTCCTCTTCATTTTAATTAATGAGAAGATCTGCTCACTGTGGGTGGCATCATTCCCTGGGCAATGGGTCCCGATTGTGTAAGAAAAGTGAGTTGAGCACTAATAATATACTTGCATTAAATCTTTGCAATGTACTGTGACCAACTGCTGCAAATTCCTGCGTCCTTGACTTCCCTGTGAAGATGGACTTGTGAGGAAAAAAAATCTTGTTTGTCCTTAAGCTGCTTTTGCCTGAGATTCATTTTCTGTTGTGTTATTAATACCCTTGAATAACCAAAGGGTTGCAAGTGGATATAGAGACCATCTAGTAGTAAGCAAAACCCTTACTTTTATTTATTCAATAGTAACTGCTGCTTAGAAATGAAAATTTTAACACAGGATTTGGAGAGATGACTGAGAGGCTAAGAGTACCTATTACTCTCTGAGAGGACCTTAGTCTGATTCCCAGGATACATACTGAGCTGTGTCACAATTGCCCACAATTGCACAGTTCCAAGGAATCTGATGCCCTTTTAAAGCTTCAGTGGACACCTGTGCAGACATGGTATGCACACAGAGAAATATGCACATACACATAAACAAAACAAATAGCTGAGCATGGTGGTGCAGCACTCGGATACACAAGCAAACTGATCTCTGTGAGTTCCAGAACATCCTAGATTACATATCGTTACAGTCTAGTCAGAAGTACATAGCAAGAACCTATCTCTAAATAAACAAATACATAAATAACTTAAAAACAAAATTTAACACATAAATGAAGCACGAATAATAAAAACTCAGAGAGAGAAGTTGGGGGTTTGACCTGAAGGTCCTGAAAGCAAAACAGCCAGCCACTGGCTCTTACCACGACCTCAGTTTGAAATGGCGATCCTGCCTCCAGGAATCAGAATAAGACCGTGACTCAGAGCTGTTTCCTCCTGTCTATAATCCTCTCTAGGGCTTGGATTAAAGGCATATACCACTACCGACTTGTTCCTATGGCAAACTAATGTGCCCACTGGGATTAAAGGTGTGTGTTATTGCTATCTAATCTATTAGGCTGGCCAATATGGCTATTTTACTTTTTGATCCTCAGGCAAGTTTTATTTATTAAATAAACAAGCGAAATGCCACTACACATAGGCCACTACAATTTAAAAATATTTTCTTTACATCCCTATAAAACTTGTCATCATATATATATATATATATATATATATATATATGCAACTAAATTACATATTTCATTGCATAGATGTGGGCTCTTTCAATGAAAGATGTTGTCTTAGTATTCTTTACCTTTAAAAAGTAGTTTGCTAGGCCTGATTTTGCCAGTCTGTAAATCCAAGCTGCTCAGGAAATTGAGACAAGGGATTTATAAGATCAAAACCAGTCTGGACTACAGTGTGAGCTCAAGGATATCCTGAGCAACCAAATGAGACTCTGCTTTAAATAAATAAATAATAAATAAATAAACAAACGAAATAAAAATAAAGTAGTATTGAGACAGAACTTGGTAACAACACATTTGCCTACCTCACATGAGGAAGGCTTCAACCATTAGTAAAACGTGAGCAGCCTATTTCTCACAAGCATCAAGGTCCATTATCCCAAGACCCTCCATTCTCGACAATGTGACTCTTTTTATTACTGTAGTTTATTGCTGAAACTGGCTTAGCTGATGTTAATAACTGGCCACTTGGAATGCCCTAGCCTTTACCATGACCTCTGTGGAACTGCTCAATTGGCAGTCCACTGTTTTTACAAAGTAATGTACCAACAAGATAAGAATGATCAATTTAAAGATTTGTTTGAACTCTCTTCAAAATAATTCCTTTTAAGATTCAAACCTAAAAAACACCGTGTACGGGACAAGTGCAGACACACTGCTTTCATGCCAAGTGACCAGAGCAGAGGGCATAGGGCATGGGTCCTGACTGCTGTCCTGGATGTGCCAGAGTGTCTTTGAGGCTTTGATGTGCATATCTGTTTCCAGATGAAAAACCAGGTTTCCATCCCCAGTGCTACAGAAGCTAGGTATGATGGTAGACATTTATAATCCTAACACTCTCTTGAGAGGTGGAGGCAGGAGGATCAGAAATTCAAGGTTATATTTGGCTGTATATTGAGTTAGAGGCCAGTATGGGCAACATGTGACACTGTCTTTTTCATATCCCCAATAATTTATGTTAGAATCTAGAGCTTTTGCATATAGTATATTGTAGGAATTCTTGTTCTGGAAATTAGCTATTGCAATTAAATGACAGATTATACTTTGAAATATTGTGTGGGGAGAAAGTTCAAGAAATAATTATGTAAATTTGTAAATTATATTTAAAATCCCATCATCTTTTTTAGAGCCTGCATCACCACACCCTGCAGCAGAAGCTTGTGTTGGAAATTAAACAGGAAATGGTAGTGCCAGATGCCCTTACAAAGTGTAGCCTATTAAAGACAACCTTAGGTTCCACGTAGGAAGTACCTGCTCTGTCATGCACTCTCTGCTCCTTGCCCTCTCAGAAACCAGCAGTAGCTCTTTAGAAGGCATTGCCCTGCAGCTGCCTAACCTCCTTCGGCGAAGCTATTTCTTCTGCTTCTGTTTTGCTTCATTGTTTGTGCTGGAGGAAGAATATTCTTACTTCTCATATTCTTTCTTTCCTTTTTCTTTACAGACTGAAGTAGAATACACTACTTTTCTCACTGCTTCATGTTTACTGTTTCTCAGTGAAACTGTTGCTTATGACCAACATCAAGAAAATAAGTAGCTAAATGGATTCCAGTCAGATCTAGGGTCTGTGGAAAAGATTCTGTACATGAATAGCCAGGATTTTACAGGATTGTTGCTATTTTGCATTGGGATTTTTTGTCCTTGGCAACAATCTGTAGCCATGTTGTTAACACTGCAAATTCTCCAATGTTTTTGTTGCTAATGGATTGCAAAACTAAGGAAAGTTCTCATGTGAATTTCTATAATATTTACAAAATGAAAGAACTACAGAATTCTAAATGGTACTCCACTTAGAAAAGCTCTGCTGCCTTCACTCTCAGCCTTGTGAGGACCAGTGTGGCTATGCCAAGTTCAAAGAAGCGCAGACCAAGAAAAATAATGGATTGTTGAGGTGTTGTATAATTTCTTCTGAACTGAAACATTCTCTCCTGGGTGCAGAGAAGAGGGAGAAGACTCAGGAAGTTCATGAAACTTACAAGACCTGGAAAGCTAATAAGCTTATAAAGCTTAAAAAGTTTCAAGGTTCACAGTCCACCCACCCCTGAGCTTATGTCGCCAAATAACAGCAGCTTGTAGAGGAGAAGACCAGGAACACGGGGCTTTACACAGCTATTAGATGGATTATGAGGCCATCAACAGCCATGGGGAGAGAACACAGACAGGAGGAACCCCACCATTCTTCAGAAGACAGATGCTTGGCTAACAGTTCCCCAGGTGGCCTCTGAGAGAAACAGATCCTCAGGTTCCTGGAAAAACCCCATCAACCCATCCCATGAAAATGTCCTATCATGGATATTGTGCAAGCCTCCTTGTTGAAGATAATGTATTATGAAAAAAGAAAAAACTTATAAGTACTGAAATCTGAGCAGTGTAGAAAATGTGGACTGCTACATAAATCTTCCTACCATTACTATATGTGAAAACCCATTTACAGTACTTTTTAAACTAGAGAAGCATAACTTTGAATTACAGTCTTAGCCTAAATAATATTTTTTCCTTAAACACAAATTGCTAACTTGCTGTGTATTATTTACCTTAAATCAAATAAAGGACTAAACAAATAAAAGATTTTATAGCCTTTGGTATTTGAGCAAAATAACAAAGATATCATTCCTTTGCAATAGTCTTAATTTTCTTTTATCAGAATTGTTATCTAAAGAATGTTCAACTGTTCTAGTGTCTCTTGGCAATATCCAGTGAGTGTATCAGTTACTGTCCTCATGGTTGTGACAAAATACCTGACAAGGTGCGACTCACTGAAGGAAGGTTTATTTTAGCTTTAACTTCAAGGGTACAGTCCATCATGTTGGGGTAGGGGCATTGCAGCAGGAGGTGGCTGGTACATTGCATCCACAGTCAGGGCGCAGAAAATGATGAGTCCAGGCACTAAGCTCTCCCCCTCTATTTTAGAACACTAAGAAATGGTGCTCCCCACATTCAAGAAGGATCTTCACACCTCAACTAATCAAATGCAGAAAGTCTCTCACAGATGTGCTAGGAATTTGTCTCCTATGCAATTCTAGATCTTGTCAAGATGACAGGTCTGTCCATCACATCCAGTGGTTACTTTCAATGCCAACTAGCCAAGAGACAAAACAAATTATTAATTCCTATCTTAGGGTAATATGGAAAATAGAAGTATACAAAAACTTTAGGATTATCAAATTTAAAATGTTAAATTGTCTTTTTCTTACACTGACCAACTATCTTCCATACTTTTTCATGTGTTACTTAAAAACTGACTCTTAAACAAAACCAAAACAGGAGGTGTAACTCAGTGGCAATAAACTTGCCTAACATTGTACAGTCTCTCCTGTAGGAAAAAAAAATAAATGAAAGGGGGAAGGGAAAGGAACAGAATAGAAAGTGAGGGTGTGAGAGGAGGGGAAGGTGAGAACAAAGAAACTCTCAATTACTGCTACACACTTAGATGTGATCTCGTTATTTAGCAAATGAACACCAATGCATTTTTTTTCTAAATTTCCAAGGATTGCTTGGGCCCTGTAATGGTTAATATTGAATATCATCTTGACAAAATCTAGAGTTACTCATGAGACAAACCTCTAGATACACCTACGGTGATTATCCACACTAGCTTAGACTTGGAGCATACTCTTGGCTATTATCTCGACTAGCTTAGAACTTGGGTACACCAGTGAGGAACTATCTTGGCATACATATGAGGGATTAACTATATTAGATTAGCCTCTGGCATACATGTGAGAGATTAACTATTTTAGATTAACCTCTGGGCGTATGTGTGAGGGATTAACTCTGTTAGATTGGTCTCTGGGCATACACATAGATATTATCAAGATTAAGGTAGTTTCTGTGGTATGTGTATGGGGATTATCTAGATTTCATTAACCTCTGGACATGCTTGTGAGGCATTATCTAGATTAGTTTAGCCTCTAGGCATGTGTGTTGGGATCTAGATTAGATTAATTTCTGAATATACCTGTAGGGATTATTTTGATTCAGTTAACTAAACCAGCAAGATCATTCAAAATGTGGGCAGCACCCTACAATGCAAACCCAGGTACAAGGAGACCTCAGAGTGTACCTTTACTTTTTGCCTACTTGTCTTTACCTCTTGTTGTTGAGTACTGTTGCTGCTCTTGCTGCTGTCATCTCTTTCTGATGGCAGAACCAGCTTCTTCAGGACTCTAACTTTGATTAAAGAACAGTGGCTTCTTGGGAATCTGTCAGGCTTTTAGTAGAAGACTGGCAATGCTGAGGAATCCATCTTCCTTGACTAGGCAGTTACTAGGCTGATTGCCTTGCCATTGCAAGACAGATCGTATTGGACTACCTATACCATATTATGAAGACTGATCTAGTTAATTTTCTTTTTTATTATACATGTTTAGTCTACTAATTCTGTTCCTCTGGAGAATCATAATGCCACTGTAACTTGTGAGCAGTTCATGCTTACTGTAAGTTTTTCTTTTCTTTTTCTTTTTGGTTGTTGTTGTTTTGTTTTGTTTCTGAGACAGGGTTTCTCTTTGTAGCCTGGAACTCACTCTGTGGATCCAGCTGGCCTTTAACTAAGAGGTCCACCTGCTTCTGCCTCCCAAGCGCTGGGATTAAAGGCATGCACCGTCATACATACCTAATTTTATATCATTTTCTAATGGATGATTTTTGTGTAAAAATAATTTTGGGGGCCAGGGAGATGGCTCAGTGAGCAAAGTCCTTACACAAGCATGAGGTCCTGAGTTTTGGCCCCAAGCACCTATAATAGCTTGTGCCCATGAATTGAGCACTGGGGCTGGACAGAAACAGTTGGATCTTGAGTACTCACTAGCTAGCCAGTCTAGTACAAATAGTGAGCTGGAGGCTCAAGAAAGATCCTAGCTCCCAATAAAGTGAAGAGAGATACTTGATATTGACCTCTGGCCTTTATACATACTCACAGACAAGGATGTTCCCACCCTGTTCCTCACATAAAAGTAGACATGGGAACATCAAGAGAAACTCTGGTGAGATATCTGACAGCAGATCCTACCTCCTCGTAGAATCAGCATGTTTCCTCTTGATGCTAAGGGTTGGCTCTTCCAGCTCAGGGTCCTTTTCATTCCTGTTGGACTCTGACATAAGTCAAAAGAAGCCTTCCTCCATCAGATGTCTTCAAGTTCCTCATAACTGCTACTGTGCTCTTCCTAAGGAAGGCCCCTCTCCCCAGAAAAGTGGGCTTCTTACATACACAGAGCCAAGAGTTTGGAAACAGAAAGCATGAATTTTTCTTGCAGGTGCCTGTCAATAATGAGAAAGCAACTTGCGTGTGCACTGCTTGGTTCCTAGACATGTGATTTCTGTCTCCTGCACATACATATACAATACACATTGCATAAGCCATGATGATTTATAATGAACATTATATCTGTAAGACAGTACCCTATTTTTTGGGTTCCCAATAAGATCCCCACTTCTACTTGTAAGTGTCTCCCCAGCAATTCATTCATATCTATGGCTTTTGGATAAGACTGTGCGAAGTAAGACTCATGGAACCCCAAAGACATAACCACACTTGCATTTCTGGTTTAAGGTAGGCCATCTGTCATTAGACCAAGTGTAGTGACCGCCATCTAAGATCTGAGTCAACTCACATCTTGTGAGTAGTAAGGAAGAAAAATCCATGCTTGGAATACATATTGACTCTAACCAAAATTAATCACAATTCCTTCCTGTGTGAAAGAGATACGTATGTAACTGGTCATTCTCAAGTAACAATGCCTTTAGGGGATCATGGCATCCATTACTGTGACTAGAAAGCTGGTTATTGGTCATTCATTGGATCATTTTTGGTGAGTGAGATTTGTGCTACCATCAAGACTATATTCCTGCATCGATGGCACCTCTCTTTATGTGCTAGTTGTATCATACAGAGGTGACTGAAAAGAATTGATGTCTCAGTCTTCAGCCAAGGCAATTCCAGTCTTTCTGCAATCATATCCCATGACCACTGCTTTTTCTAGTCTTCCACAATCATATACTATGCAATTCTAAACCAGTATGTTGGCAATGTCCCCTTGGTTCCTCTCACAGTGATAAAATATCACATCATGGGAACATACTCTATATGTATAAACCCTGACATCTCCTGCTTCATGTTTTTCTATATCTGTAATAAAGCATCTTCAAACACCAAGATAGTGTGGGTAGGAAATCTTGAGGGAGACACATTCATCCAGCAAAGCACCTCATTTGAAGTTTATGTGTGACTTATAAATAAGAGGCGAGGGCTGAGCTTTAGCTACAAGCCAGGCTCGGTTCCTCAGACCCAACAGGCTCATGGGAATGTTGAAGTTTGAGGTTATAAGCTGTATATGTCTGGGTGCTTCAGCCCTAAATCTCAGAGCCTTGCTAATTGCCTTTGGGCACTCACAGCAGCAAATGGCAGCTGACTAGGATGAAGCTTTCTTACTCATTAATTTCAGTCCTCAGCTAGATTTTCTGCTCTGATGCCTTCCAGCTATAGGGAATAACAGCAAGGAAATCCTCTGGCTTTCCCATTTTCCCTGAATTAGTAATTAATAGCTTCACGTCTAACATTCTCTCTTCTAACAAATTATTGGTGCAGAGCAAGAGCTACCAGAACTTCCAAAGTCCTTCTATTTATTATTTCCTTCCCCATGTAAACATTTCAGTGTCAGCACATCTTTCCATTAGCATTCCTTCTCAGTGAAGGTTTACATTACTGCAAGTTGAAAGACATGGCCGCTACTGCACAGCGTCAGTTAGCCATGTGCCATCATCTATCTTGGACAGTACAGTTCTTATTGCCAGGGAGTTGGGCCCCACATGGTCTTTTAGAATATCCTGTCTTCTAGGATCAAGTTTGAAATTGGCAGGCAGAATGGAGAGTTAATTGCTATATAGGTGCTGAAATGTGCTACCTGCTATGGTATGAGGCATATGCTACTCTCTGTACACCATTGTCTGCTGGCATCTCAAGATGGCATGCCTTACCATGTTCAGAAAGAGCCAATTCCCCCAGAGTTGTGGTTTGTTGCTGCATTGAATGATTGGTCCATGCAGAGATGGTAAAGTATTAGCTTAAGACATTTGTGAAGGGTGTTCTGGCTCTGAGTTAGCTACAAGTTTGGACCAAGCTTTGGTTGCAATTATGTACTAGGACAATGTTTTTCCATCAGTTCTCACAAGGTGTTGCTTTAGGAGAACACCATTCCTAAGCCTATGCCCAGAATATTCTCTGCCCCACCACAGACATACTGGCACATTCATGTTTACTGCTACACTATTCATATTAGCCAGGAAATAGAACCATCCTGCATTTCCATCAATGAAGGAATGAATAATCAAAATGCAGTAAATAGATACAGAAGGACTTTATAGAATTATATAGAAATAGCGAATTATAAGAAAAATGAAATCATGACATTTTTAGGAAAATGAATGGAGCTTGAAAGCATCATATTAAGTGAAATAAGCCAGACTCAGAAAGACAGATGGCATGTGCCTTCTTAGTGGAGTCCACATTTTAATTATGTATATGCAGGCATGCATGTGTGTGAGGTATAAACTCACTAGTTTCCATAAAACTAGAAAAGGGACTACTGAAGGGGGAAAGGGAAGTTTAGGCAGATGAGATGAAGGTAGAGAACTAGGGGGGAATAGAATACATGTGACATGAAAGCAGAATGGAGACTGTTGGGGGAGGAGCAGCGCGTGAGGAGGGGAGCAGAGGAGGAGGGGTGGAGGCTCAACAGAAATTCTAAGAAGGAAACCCATTGCTTTGTATGCTAATTTAAAAATAATACAAAATGTTTGTAATCAAGTCTACCTCTTATTACTACTTAACTAAGATACATGCTTTAAACTGAATGGGAAGTTCCCTGGAGAAATGTCCCACAAAGAAGGCAGAACTGAGTTAAGGATGGGTTGACTTTCACTGTGGTTACATGTATTCAGGGACTTTGGAGGTCAGATTTTCCCTCAGCATTTCTTTAAGATACAGTGAGGGGTTGGGTTAGTGATCAGGTGCAGAAAAGGTGCTGAGGTAAACTGCAGTCTATACTGTGGCTGTATGAACAGTTCTTTATTAAAATATTAAAATTAATATAAATCACAGATCATTATAAACACAGCTGGGTATCAAGTTTCTCTGCTGCTCTTGTGAAAAATCTCATTATTTGGCTCTGACTTGATTTGTGAGCCAAGTGTGATGATTACTGTGAGGTAGCAACTTGGCTTGACTGCAATACCAAGATACATGGTCAACCCCAGTCTAGATGGCTTGGCCACATTACCAAGATGTGTGGTCAAACACAAGTCTAGATATGGAACAGAAACTACTTTTAAAATGAGACTTGTGAGATTAAAATATAGCTTGGTTGGTAAAATGTTTGTTTCTTAATCATCAGGACCTGGGTTAGTCCCCAGGTACCACATTTTAAAATAAGCTGAACATAATAGCTCATGTGTAGCCTGGTGGGGGGTAGAGTTGGGGTTGAGGGCAGAAAGAAGGATCCCTATGGCTTCCCAAACAGCCTAACTTGATACTTGATTGATCAAGTCCAGACCTGAGAGAGCTTCTCGAAGCAGAGCAAGACAAATGGCTCCTGAGACTGGTCTACAAACACACACACACACACACACACACACACACACACACACACACACACGAACTTCTGTGCACATGGGTACACACACATATACACACCCACCACACATGACTCAAACTTAAACCACCAGACTTAGGTAAGAATATCTTCCCTATTATGAAGGCCTCCCTCCTATAGTCAGGAGGAAATCTTGAGAGAAAAAGATTGAGCTTCATTAAAGGGGAGACATTGGCTTACAGACCCAACTAGAGATGAATTTGTCCCTTGTCTGATCTTCTTCAGGCTGCTGGGATACCTGCTAAGTTCTAACTTGGCAGTCTTGTACACGGGGCCATAATGCATATATGTGGTGTTCTCTCTCTCTCTCTCTCCCTCCCTCTCTCCCTCTCTCTCTATTCTTTCCTCCCTCCCTTACCCCACATCATTGGTTTGTCTTCTCTGGAAAACAGAAGTAATTGTATTTAATACTACATCAACTGAAATGTGAAACAGAACCACTTTATTTAATATTGATGAGCTCACACACAGATATATTACCATAAGACTAAAACATAAGTAACAAATCTTCCTAAAGACAGGAAAGAGTAGATTTTTTTCCTCAACACATATTTTTAAAGAGAATACTGAATATTTTCAAAAAGACCTCTTATATAATATTCATATTCAATCAGTACCAAACTTGGAATGATCAAGAATTTAAAAACAGAAACATCTAGTGATAATTCAACTTTTAAAAATTATCTGTCACTCATAGGTTAAAAAATTAAATAAGAACAGAATTTTTATCAGTACTGAAAATTGTAGGTTGGATTCAATGAAAAATTTAGAACAGACATAGAACAAATTATACAATGGTTAACTTTAACACTAGACTATGTATGACCAAAATAATTATTTATAAATCAGCATATAAAGTAGAAAAAGTTCTAATCCTTAGCACTATGCAAGAAATGGGTGGGAAATGTAGAAAACAATACAAAGAAAATGTTGAGAGTCTAGAAATTCTAACACACAGTAAATTGAGTAGAAGAGGAGGGGAATGAGATAGGAGGGTTTGTGAGGAGATTTTCTGGCACTGGTGACATGGGACTAACAGGTGCAAATCAAGAGGAACACAAACAATGCATAGCTAGGAAAAGGCTGTAAAGCTGGATAAACAAAGAAAAATGAGCTAGCTAGAAAGAAACAGAGGGCAGGATGCTTTAGCTACAACTGAGCAACTGTCAAGCTAGACCCTGCTTGCTCTTTATCTCTTTTCTTCCCTTTGTTTCCTTTTCTTTCTTCTCCTTTCCTTTCTCCCTTCCTTTCTCCTGTCTTCCCTCCTTCCCTCTCTCTCTTCTTCCCTTCCTCCCTTTCTTCTACCTTTCCTTCCTTTCTCTCTACCTCTTTATTTTTTCCTGCTCTCCTTTCTTTCTATTTTTTTCCCCTGGCAAACAGGATTTCCGACTACATCCAGGGTGGCCTGAAACTCTCTATGTAACCCAGGCTGCCAAGGAATTGACTCAGTCTCTCAAATTCTAGTATTCCAGGCACAAATTACTACATCTGATTGGTAACTGCTTCATATATCTTTTATTTTTATTTATGTGTGCATGGGTAGGGTCTGTGTTCTGGAAAAGTGCACATGAGTAAGGGTGCCCCCCAGAGGCCAGGAAAAGCAGTCTGATTCCTGGAGCTGGAGCTACAGGCAGTTAGGGGCCACCTGAGGTAAGTGCTTAGCATTAAAGGCAGGCCCTCTGAAAGAGTAGCAAGTGCTCTGAAGTGTTGTGCCATCTTTCCACCCTCTTGGAAGCCTAACCTTAACCTGGAAGCTTAAGATTTCTTAGCAGAAACAATGGAAATAATAATAATAATAATAATAATAATAATAATAATAAAAAACATATGTTGTAGAGATATAAGAAAGCATGAGGTACCTTCTTACCAAAACAGAGATAAAATACTAAAAGATGGGTTCAGGAAGGTTTTTAGGTAAAGAGAAAGGACTGCTTTAAGCACAAAGAAATAAGTTAAGGGTGACTGTGCAGGAATATCTAAATGTGTATCATTTTGATAAGAAAATTTTGTCTTACGCTGGGTGGGGTGTAGCTAATGGTGGGGCATGTGCTTAGCTGGCACAAGGGCCTAAATCTGATTCTTGGTTCCACTGAAAAGGAAACAGAGATGGGGGAAGGGAAGAAACAATGGTTTATATTGTTTACAGTGCAGAAAGAATAAAAACATACGATAACAATAGGATGAAATTCCAGAGACAGCGAATATAGCTGAAGTGTTTGAATGCTTTTGACTGCGGGTGAACATTGGTTCACAAGGGCATACTTATGATGTCTGAAGAAGCTCTGAAAGCTAAAGTACTAAAATAGAAGACACTCACATCCAGGGAGCTACTGAGGAAATATTTAGCAGAATTAAAAATCTTGAATCTGAAAGAATGTAATTCAAGAGAGCAAAAGAATTCAGTCATGTTGTTGTTCTGAGAAGAGTTGATTGACATGCAAAGTAGAAATTAGGAATGGCTAGAAAGCTTGTGTCATTCCAATGGCATGGCCTAACATAGATTTTAAATATAAAGTGGGTCTTAAGGAACAAACATTTATGTTGATTTAATAGGGTATTTCTAACAATAAAAAGATCAGCCATAAGATACAGCATTCACATTGATATGCTCTCAATAACATAAATATAGAGCACATAAATCAAACAACTTCAGAAATAAAAATAGGGCAAATCAGCAAAATCAGATCCTTTAATTCACATCTCTTAGGAAATGATAACACAAGTAAACCTGAAATTACACAGAAGATCTGAAAAATTCGACTTACAAAGACCTGAAAGAGGGGCCCAGCTAGAGGCTCAGCAGCTAAAGGTACTTGCCGTCAAGCCTGACAACCTGAGTTCAATTTTTAGAACCCATATGGTGGAAGGAGAGAACCCGGATCACACACCATCTCTTCTCTAAGTGTCTGAAAGCAGTTGCCTGGTGCTCTGCCACTTTGTCTGTAAATCATGACTCCCAGCAGCAGAGGAAGTCTTCTTTCCTGCTTGTGAAGCTAAAGTCCTCCCATTAATCTCCTATGAGTGTCTTGAGCATTATCTCAGTTCCTCTGCCACTTCCTAACAGTGGCCGACAAGTCAGTCTCTGTCTGAACATTTCTTTAAGCTTTCCCACATTATCCTTTCTGGCCCTTGTATTTAAGATGCAAGCTGCCCATGTGCTACAACAGGGTCATGAAACCCTGTGGTCAGGCTGTATCTCAGAGTTCAGAGTAGGATCCTTGAGTACAACCTAGTCTCTAATCAGCATATGACTATCTGTTCAGTGGGTTTCCTGGGGGCAAGGCACCCATGAAAATAGGTTCTCACTTGGCAAGGACTAATTGTCCACAATCAGTGTAGGAATTTGCAGAACTGTGCAACTTGCAAGCTCTTTTCTCTCTCTTTACATTGTTAATTCTTTGGGCAGCTTTTAGTTTTACTTTGTCAGTCACACTTGCAACAGCTGTAATTTACGTGAGAATTCTGCTCTTTTCTCGAATATTTTCCCCTAAGTTTCAGCAAGGGGCTAATGCTTCTCAAATCTCTTATCTGGAATTGCTAACTACAGCTCCTAATCCTGGGAACTTTTCTGACTCAATAGAGACAGTTAGGTAGGTACACGTGAGAAAACAACACTTGGAACATTAGCCGTGTCTCACAGTTCTCTGGAAGGGACGGTAAGGGAAAAAGTCTCAGGAATGCACACAGTGCCAACTGCTGAGAATGAGTTCCCTGGGCACCAAGCATATAGACTCAATGATAGGATCTAGTATGATCCAATGGGGGAAATGCAACGTAAAATACAGGATGAAGAGATCCATCTTTGCTACACACAGGAGTTTATGTTGGTGGAAGAAGTATGGGATAGTGAGATGGGAAAGAGTGCCTTAGCAACGTCTGACTTTTCCAGAGAGGCTGAGACATGGGACCCTCCTGTGAAAAAGGGAACTGTATAAAAGCATATCTTGTAGACATGGAAGAATTGTCTGAGTTTGAACACAGTTGTCCTTAAGGCATGTGTGCCCATGTCTATTACTTTTTAACTTTGTAACCACAGAGCTGCCAGCTGACGCAAGCGATGTGAGAGCGGGATGTGCCTGGCTCAATATTCAGTTAAACCTGCAAAAATGCAGAACTCTATGTCTAGAATAAGGTTATGTAGGGGTGGGAAAGTGTATTTGGGGAAGCATAAATGAAAACAATGGAGGCTTTTATAATGATTATGATGTATTTCTTAAAATACGATATATTTCTTAAAAGTCAAAAGTAGGAGCCAATAATAAAGCTGTTCAAGTAACCTTGGTAAGAAAGCCTCTGTTAAGCATAAATAAAGACCACTTGAGCTATTTGGGGACATTAGAATGTAATCCACCTGGTAGTCAGATTTATTCTTTGTGCTGATGACCATTTTAGGACCTGAACCTGAGCCAAAGTTGGACCCCAGAACTTGAGTTTCTTTCTGACTTATACTTTCCCACAATAACTTATCTTTGTGGATCTATAGGAAGACTCTTTGTCATTTAAAAATACACTTTCTTTGGCTTAGGATATAGTACAGTGTGCAGAGTGCTTGCCTAGTATGCACAAAGGAAGCCCCAGACTGCATCCAAAGAACTGAATAAACCAAGCATAGTGGTTCCTGCTTGAAATCCCAACACTCCAGAGACGAAGACTGGAAAATTAAGAGTCAAAGGTCATCCTTGGATAAATGAAACCCCATCTTAAAAATTAAATAAATGGATGAATAAATAAACAAACAGTTCTCTGTGTTAAGTCTTTGTCTGGTTTATGTTGGACAACATGATTCATAGCCACATCCCATGTGGTATGAGTGTGTGTGTGTGTGTGTGTGTGTGTGTGTGTGTGTGTATGTGTTACTGAGGCACCACTTTGTTCGTTCTCAAAGACAAAGTCTGGTTTTTATTATTCTCTGCAAAATTCTACTTTCAACAAATTGGTGATTCTTTATAGTGCAGAGATAAAGTCCATAAAATTTCTATAAACCTTGGGCGGCTCCTTTCAAAGTACTGCTTGAATTTGGGGTAGATACAAATATGTATTCCAAATAGTTATTTTTAGAGTGAAGGGAAAGGGGAAAGAATGAGAGACTGAAGGGGAAGGAAAGAGAGAGAGAGAGAGGGGGCGGGGGAGAGAGAAAAAAAAAGAGAGAGAGAACACAAGAAGCAATATGCTTTTGCTTCAACTGCCTTCTCAAAAAGGAAAATAGGTTTTAAGAGACACATAAGAAATCATTCCTGTAGCCTACAGCTGTAATTTTGGGGTCTCTTTGCTTTAACATTTCCACTTGAGAAACACAGACTTTAGGTTAAAGAAGACAGGCTCCTATGAGGTCATGCAGAGTGAGATGTTCCTATTTAGAGAGGCAAATCAAACTGGGTTTCACTGGCAGGCATGTTTCCCAGCCATGGAGCCAAGAGAAGAAGTGCAGGCAAGCTGGCTTATTCTCAGAAGAGTTCCCTTTGTCTTGGATTTTGTTTTTCTTACGCCTTAGAAATGTCTCCCTTGGTGATGATGGCTTTTAGTGTAAGTGTACCTCAACACAAAGACTACACGAATCACTTACAAGCAAAAGCTATTGGCACTGGAGAAAAGAGAAAGGTAACAGACTGCTTTTGCCAGCATCTGTTTGCTTTTGTGTCGAAAGAGAGAGCTCAAGAGAGTGTCCACCTCTAATTCTCACATGAAAGCCCTGACCCGTTCCAGGGGACCCATGGCATCTGCCTGCTGGCATCATGCACCAAGTGCACTCTGGTCTTTTCCTGACTCTTTCTTCGTTACTTACTTCTCCCATATTCTCTTTTCCTCCTTGCCCAAGCTGCACGTAGCTCTGCAGAACTGATGCTGTGCTCTTGGCCTCTTTGAGAGTTTTCATGCAAAGCTGACCTGTTCCAGGAGCTTCAGGAGCAGGGTTTAGAATCAGGTCCTTGTTCTTGCTTTTGCTGAAAGTGCAAGGCCAGTCTCCCAGTTGGTTGCCCTTTTTCCAGGCAGAGAGAAGCGTGGGTTGGACACAGAAGCCAGTAGCTGAACACCAGCATGAGTTCAGCAGAACTTTGAGGCAAAGGCCAGCCCTTGGACAAAATAAGAAACTTGTGTTTGCCTCTTCCTGTCCTTTTTGCTCTAAAATTTTTATTCAATGTTGTCATCTACAACACTTGTGAGAACTATGCAGTCATTTCAAAAAATATTCACTCCTGAATAATCTCATCTTTTCAGTTATTTTATATAATACATAATATTTATATTTTTTACATTTATATTATAATTTGTATTAGACCATGTTCATAGCTACCTTGGAAAATGAGTGGTCCCAAGCCACATGTGAGAGGATGTTCTAGCTCTATCCCAGGTGTTCCAGATGTTCTTACTGCTGTGGGTCAGTCAGCCACGCCACTGCTCTGATCTTTGAAGCTGTACCTTAAGATAACAGTGCTGTCAGGCTCCAGAACTTTCTATGTATCCCTTCACCCCTAAACCTTTAGTGCAGTGTGAGCCCTCCCATAATCAGAAGTGTTTCAGAATTCCAGGTCCCACTCTCAGATCTGGCCTTGTTTGCATATACGTAATGAAGTAACTCAGAGAGGCTCCGACATCAAAGCTCATAGCTTAGGTGTATTTCAGGTATACCTTATACAGAGTCTGGGAGGAATTTTATAGGATGTTTGAAAATTCCATGCACAAGGCAAAGTAATCTCCAAGAGAGCCTATTGTTTGCCATCATAATATATAGGCCACTAACAAACAGTTATTTAGTCACAATTACTTCCCAGTAGAGTACTTAACAGTGAAGAACAACATACCCCAACAGTACACTGAGAAAGCATCATGGTCAGTGTATCCAAGCAACCCACCCTATGAGTAAGAACAAACAGCAACAACACAGAAGCCTTCTTCTCTACCTCAGATGCTGGAATTTGATTGACAAGTATTCAATTTACATAGTATTTAATTTAGATTTGTTTGTTTGTTTTGAGAAGAAACATTAGAGAGGTAGTTGAGGGGTCAGGAAGTGATTCCTCCAGGGATGAGGAGCCATTCTGCTGGATGGCTTTTGAAAATATTTCCCCAGAGTTGTTTTTGTCTTAGCATCTTTCTTGAATTCCGTAAACTGACTTGACATCTTAAACAGCCTTAGATGCATGTTTCTCTGGTCTTCACATGTTTTGTACCACATTGTGATTGATATTTTGTTTTCACAGTATTGACAGTGTCATTGTGATGGTCTCTGCTACCATGATTGTCTTTATCCTGAACCATCCCAGTCCACGAAATACACCTGATTTCATTTTTAGAAGTGGTTTCTCCCTTAATAAACTATGTTTCTGCCACTATCACTTGCCTCTGGTTCAATCCCTTATCCTGGGACATAAGGTGGTAAAAATTCAGTGGACGCCCTCTGATCCAGATCCACATCTGTAACAATAGTCTAAACTATTGGGAAAGAGTCCCAACTGGAAAAATAAAGTCTTACAGCCCTCATCCATTCCTGCATCTCTGTGAGTACCAGCTACCACATGAGCAAGAGCTGCTAGGATAGACCTGGGAGCAGGAGCTGCTGGTACAGATGTTTGTAAACCTACTCATAAAGGTATTTTGGGCAGTCCCTGTCTTTTTGTTGGCATAGCACTGAGCTCATAAGAAATTCACTTTTTTGAAATGACTAGAGTACAGCTTTTGTTTATCATAGCAGATTTGCAAAGATGTGTGGTGGTAAAATTAGCACCCCCCCCAGCCCAATCACTTTATTCAAGATCCTTGGTTCCTATAGGTTGTTGGGTTGACTGTAAACAGTGTATTTCAGAGACAAGGACACTGAAACAATGGTTGGCCAGCACTGCAGCCTTGTTCTGGCATGAAGTTTCATCAGCACTGACTGAGATGAGATACTTGCCATGGTTTTTCTTTTCTCTGCTCCTTTATCTGCAGCAAATGCTTTATCTTCAGCTCTTTAACAGTGTAACAAAGACTAGAAAAATGGCCCAGTTGATAAAGTACTTGACATTTAAACATGAGTACCTCGGTTTGGATCCCAGCATCCATATAAAACAGTTGGGCATGACAGTGCCTTCCAGCAATCCTGTACTGAGATGATAGGGACATGAGAGTCCCCCAAAGTTCTCAGTCAGCAAGTCTAGCTGAACTGGTGAGCTTCAGGTTCAGTGAGGGATTCTGTCTCAAAAAAATAAAGCGGAGAGTTATTAAGAAAAATAGCCAAGATTTACTTCTGGCCACATGCACATATACTCCCTCGCACAGGTGCGCAAGTGCGCCCGCGCGCACACACACACACACGCACATATATACATACAAATTTAATGCCCCGAGTTTTAAATTTTTTCTATTATTTTCTGACAGTAGCACATTCATATTTCCCATCAGTTTTTGCTTTTCATATTAGACCTTGTTTTATTTCATGATCCATATGCTGAATTTATTGTCTTCTGACTTCCTTGTTTCATAATACAATCACTTCTGACCTCATTAAGAATTTTTCTGTCATTGTCTTTTTCCCACACTTTTAACACATAATATCTACTACTTATCTTTCCTTTCTTGAGGTCCTACATGGTGATTCAGCACCATAGTATTCTGTAAGATGAATTTCACACACCATTTAAAATATCCTATATTTGTTCTAATGATGTTATTTTCTCCGCATGGACAGATATTTCCTATTCACTGATGTTCCCAGGTTCACCTGAAGCCCCATCCCCCAACTTCTTTTTTAACATGTTCAGTACGTAAGAGAATATGAAAAAAAAAAGAAACAAGAAAGGAAGGAAGAAAGGAAGGAAGGAAGGAAGGAAGGAAGGAAGGAAGGAAGGAAGGAAGGAAGGAAGGAAAGAAAGAAGAGTCAGTAAGCAATGCCCTAGGCATGGTCTATGTGGGTTCTGCTTTGCCCTTGTTGCAAGTCTATTTTATTGCTTTTTCTGGGTGTGATTCTAGGTAGAGGATTCTAGTATTGCACAAGAAGGCATATCACAGCTGCTGGGTATGTCTTGCAATGTCCCTCTTACACTGTAGACACTAACCTGTGACCTATTCCATGAGGTTGAATGTGGAAACTTACACAAATAACAACTCGTTCCTTTGGGGACATTTATGAGGTCCTTTAGGCTTCTGCTGTTGTTTAACCACAAGTCTACTTGAGCAGTGGAAACCTTATGATTTACTACTTAGAAAAAAAAATACAGCTTAGGTTGTGGAGTTTCCATGGTAGTGTGTGTGTGTGTGTGTGTGTGTGTGTGTGTGTGTGTGTGTGTGTGTGTAAATGAACTTAGCTAGTAGGGTCATTTCCCATTACCTATTAAACTGGATGTGAATAAAAGGCTTCCTGGTTTGTGGGAAAGCATCAACAGAACAAAGAATGACTTGTTTTACCTGAATACATTTAAAATGTTGTTAAACACTGAGAGTTTCCCACATTTCCTATCTTGCTTTTAATTTATGTCATTTATCTTCAGTTGCCTAAACTTGGTTTTTGTAGAAGGCATTAGCTGTGGGGAATAGTGATAATTTTTTCTTTTGTCTTTCTTTTGGTTGGGTAGGATCTTATGTATCTCAATCTGGTCTTAGGTTCTGTAGATAGAGTTTCTCTGTGTCTCGGCAATTGTTACCAAATAACCACTCAGGAACTTCTTATTAATATTAACCAGTCAATAGCTCAGGCTTGTTAATAGATAGTCCTTACAATTTAAATCAACCAATTTCTATTAAACTACATCATGCCACATGGTGTTACCTCATTTTCATCTTGCACCTCCTGTTTCTTCTCCATGTCTGACTGGAGACCCCTATCACTCTACCCTTCTTTTTCCCAGTCTCTTTAGTTTGTTTATCCAAACTAACCATATCCTGTCCAGCTATTGGCCAGTCATTTTTCTTTACTAAATCAATCACAGCAATATATATTCACACTGTATAAAGGAATAGTCTGCATTTCCCCCTTTTTGTCTAATTAAAAATGTTGGTTTTAACTTTAGCATAGTAAAATAATTTGCAACAAAACAGTTGTCAGGCAAGAATCACAGTTACAATATCCAGTCCATTTGCATTTGGCAAGTTTAAAGGGAATATTTTATTGTTTGTCTTATCTTTGTGAGTCTAAAGTTTTATGTCTAATTTACCTTTTTATCATAACTAAGGAAAACTTTAAGTCTATTTATTTAATCTTTAACTCCATCAAAGACACTAGGAGAGTGTAATGTGACCGAATGACAGGGATATCTAGCTGCCTGGACAATCACCCAAAGTTCATTAGTAATGTTGGACAGCCATCTTTTGCCTACAGGCCTAATACACATCTGATAGACATTTTTGAAAAATAAGGAATTTTGAAGTACTGTCCTACCTTGTCACTTTTTTTCTTTGCATCTTGTCTGTCCAGTTTGGACAATATACTGTCAAAAATTGAGGCAAAGCAGTTTCTTTGCCCAAATGGCTAGCTTTTGCCATAAAAAAACGAACTCCATATGGAGGCTCTTCGATGCCCATCATCTTCTTTTGAAGTAAATTGATGTCAGGAGCAGATGTGTCTCACTGTCATGAAAAGCCTTAGGTTATTAAATGTATTACATGCCATATTCTATAGGTCTTTGAAGTATTTGAAGACTATCTATATATCTAAATATATCTGTGTATCTGTGTATGACCTTGAAGATGCATTATAGATGAATATTAATCTGTATTTCTTTCTTTCTTCTCTTTCTTTCTTTCTTCCTTTTTTTTTTTGGTTCTTCGAGACAGGGTTTCTCTGTGTAGCTTTGGAGCCTGTCCTGGAACAATTAGGCTGACCTCAAACTCACAGAGATCTGTCTGCCTCTGCCTCCTGAGTGCTAGGATTAAAGGTATAGCCACCATTCCCTGGCTTGGCTGAATTTCTTAATTATATATTACATTTTAAAGAGAGCTACATAAATATAATACCCCAAATGATAGTAGAAACATCCATATAATATACCAAAATTAATTTTAAATTTGTATCAATAAACCAAAATCCATACCAATAAAAAATATTTCAAAATTAATGGTTGTTTTTTGGATTAGAGTAGATTAAATAATGTTGTAAGAGGCCGCTTATTTGTTTCCAGCTGCTCAGTCCCAAAGCAACCACATAAAAACTGTATTAATTAAATCACTGCTTGAACCATTAGCTCTAGCTTCTTATTGGCTAACTCTTATATCTTAATTTAACCAATATCTATTAATTTGTATATTGCCTCATTGCTGTGACTTACTGCAGGGTTCTGGCATGTCTGTTCCTGGCAGCGGTTACATAGTGTCTCTTGACTCTGCCTTCTTTCTTCTAGCATTCAGTATAGTTTTCCCTGCCTAGTTCTACTCTGCCCTATCAACAGGTCAAGGCAGTTTCTTTATTCATTAACCAATAAAAGCAACACATAAACAGAAAGACTTCCTACATCATAATAATCTACCCTTTTATCTCATATTTTCTGTGTCATATCCCCTTTTTTCATTTAGAAAGAGACCTTTGAATTGAATTCCTTTGTTTAGCTTTCTTCCAGACTATGACTAATAACAACTTGTAACTTTCTTAAGTGATTACAAATATTCATTTCACATCTTTAGGAAATGTAATTGCTTTTTTTCTAGATAATTTCTTGTTGTCTGGGGGTACTGGAATCAATAATTGTTAAGCCTTGGCTGAAGTTTTCTGTGAGGCTGGATCATCTCAGTCAATAACGTTGAAGCTGTTCTGGATGGTAGATCACCTGGACTATCCATTTTTATTGGGGTCTGGTCACCCTCCTATGAAAATACATAAACTTTTAAACATAACATACATCTCTGCATTGATACAGATATACACTGTGTATTATACACAAGTTGGCCATAGATGAACTTTTGTCTTATGTTTAAGCAGGTAAAATATACATCACATGTCCTAGGTTTATTTCTTTATGTTTGTAGTCAGGATTTTCAGGGAGTCTTCTCCCATCAAATCTGATCCATATCAATCTGGGAGTAATTCACAACCTCTCATTTCCTATGGAAATAAAAGCAAAACCTCTTCCGAAAAGTAATATATCTTTTGAATTCCATTTTAAGTCAAGATGTCTTTAAATTATGTAGGTTGGTTTAATCCAGCAGTTTTTACAATCCAATGTGTTCTAGCAGGTGTCATTCCTTCATCAGCAATCAGAAAATCTAAAGACAATGAAGTTACATACAAAATTCATACTGTGTATTTCCCATTTTTACACAGCTTATGTATTTTTTTACTCTATTTTTTTTAAAGGACATTATTATTTTAAACTATTTTTAAGTTCATGACTGTCTCTAACCTTCTCTTTTCTCTTCCAAGCCTATGTATATTTTTAAACACACTGTAACCCATTTAGAGGTTTTCTCCATCTGAATCTGTCTTTACTGAGCATCTGTATTGTCTTTATTTCGTGAGACAAATCTTAAATTGCTATGTCATCTTCTGCCTCTGTAGCTTAGTCTAGTGCATGTCTGCAGTGCATGGTGGCTGATGGCTGGCTCTTGTCCAGGCAGCTCTTAGGAGACATGTCTAGGTACTATGGTCAGCATGAGAGACCTGAGACTAGGAAGTCATGCTTGGCTCCATTCTTGTGTGTTTAGGAACTCTTTAAAGCTTTCTCTGATTTTATATGGATGTAGATGCCAGATTTTTGGGAAGCTTATGTAGGTAGAGTTTCTCTGTCTCTCAGTAGCCACTCTCAAGTAACCACACAAAGGCTTAATATTAATTAGAAGTGCTCAGCTGATACTTGTAACTAGTTAACTCTTACATTTTAAATTAACACATATTTCTTATCTACCCTCTGTAACATGGGATTAACTGCTTTCAACGTGGCACATTTATCTTGCTTGTCTCTGCATTTTGTCCATGACTCCTGAGACTTTACCCTTCTTCCTAGCATTCTCTCTGCCTCCAAAACCCTGCCTAACTATCACCTAGTCAGCTTCTAATTAACAATGAGAAAATCACATTTTCACAGTATATAGAAGGATTATTCCACAGGTTCTATGTAGATGAAAATAATTTTGAACTACTAATCCTCTTGTTTTCATATTCTAAGTGCTGGGATTATAGATGTGGACAATGATGGGAATGTTTGTTCAATGCTGGAGATCCAACCCAAGACTCTATTCATGCTAGGAAGCACTCCAAAGGAACCACATCAGTAGCCTTTGGGCAGTGACTCTTAACGAAATATACAGGCAGTTCCTTCTCTTATAATTTCAATTCAAAATAACTTCTTTTTCAGTATCATATTAAGATGGTAGGTGCCCAGGCTCTGTGCTATTATGAAGGCCCAGAACCCTGAGGATGTCGAACCTGACTGATGGAAGGAGATCATTCTTGGGAAGGTCATGAGGCCATACTGGCCCCAGGTATGACCTCTCTGCTTTCTGGACCATGATCTTTGAAAAATAGCTACTGTCTGCTTCTGTTGCCCTTGAGCTGAACCTCTCTAACCCTATCTTCCCTGCCTTGGTAGACTTAGTTCTTTTAACTATGAGCCAGGATTTCCACCCCCTGCCCTTAACTTTCTATACAGTGACAGGTACGTAGCAAACACCTATGCTTAGGTAAGGATACATCCTGTGATCTCACTATCTTTTAGCCTTATTCTCTTAATAGAGGCACCCTAGCTAGGAGAGGTAGTTCATAGATCTTCAGTTATTGACCAAAAAGTATCACTTCTGGTCTTCACCCAGAGTCATTTCCTAGCTCCATGCCTCATTGCATCCATAGAAACAGTTTTTGGATGTTAATAGCATTCAAGGAGCAGTTTCAAGGTTTAATCTGTAAGAAGTTAAATCATTAGCAGTGTGCTGGAAAGTAATTTGAGTCTGAACAGAGAGAAATGATTTAAACCCATCCATCCAACACTTCCCTGAAGGCTGCTCAGCCATAGAAATTTATCCCCTGAATGAATGAATGTGTCCTTCTGTGGTACTCACAGATGTGTGTGTGTGTGTGTGTGTGTGTGTGTGTGTGTGTGTGTGAGAGAGAGAGAGAGAGAGAGAGAGAGAGAGAGAGAGAGAGAGAGTGTAGGAGAGAGAAGATTTCATCATTTCCCAAAAATCACAACATCAATTTACAATTAAATGACAGACAATTTAAGGAAGAATTTTTCAACCAGAATGGCCAATAAGCATTTAAACTGTAAAAATGCTTTACGATAGAGGAAAGGACAATACAACAACAACAAAGGAAAATATCTTCCTTAGTAGTAAAAAAGTAAACAGGACACAAAGAGGAGTAGAGTAGAAGGAAAACCTTCTCTTCTAGAAGCCACCATACTTTTGTTCCAGGAAAGAACAAAGGGACCCAGTCATTTAATTCTTCTGCTTTCTTCTGTAATTAGCAAGACCACAACGAAGGCATGCTCTTGTAGCCACCCTCTGATGGTTGCCTTTGCCACATCACATCCACCAAGTGACTCAAAGCTTGGATTTTATAGTTTAAAGCTGAATTTTATGTATTGGAAAAACAATAAATTATATTTCATAATGGCCCGGGTTCAATCTTATGTAGTTTCTGCAAATCCTTGGTGATTCTAAACCTACTTTCCAGGCTTCAAGCATGCACCTCAGGGGCTTAGAGACTGAGTAGAACAAGTGTTGGCTTTTAAAGGGAACACGTCTCAGTTGCAAGTGAATATAAAGAAAAACTAAAACTTCCAAAAATGTGCTGGAAAATGTCTCTTAAGCAATGTGGTCATTCTTCATGTATCAGCCTCTCTGGGACTGCTTTCATCCAATTCAATAATGATGTAAATTTCAAGTGTTGTTTCTCTACAAATAGTTAGTATGGCTATTATGGTATGAACATGCATGCATGCTAAAAGACTACAGTGGTAAGAGTAGGAGGTTGCCCTTAGTTCTATGCACAGGGAAGACCTTTCTCTCAATCCCCCTGCAGTATTTGTGATTTGAACCTTTGCAACCCTGTTGAAAACCAGCAGGTGTGAGCTGCTAGGCAACTGCCCGTGGCAGCTCCAGGTGGTTCAGGTTTGACTAGGTTGTAAAGAACACAGTGTGCCTATCACAGGAAGCAGAGTAGTTAACGGGAAGTTCGAAATTGGTAAGTCCTTGCTTCCACTCACTTCCCCATTCAGTCTCAACCTACCAAGTGCCTTCAATTTAGTCATATGCTATCAAGTTTTACGAATTTACATGCCATTACTATTAAAAGAAAAAAGAATATAAACAAAGTAGATGTCATATATCTAAGTACTATTTTGTGTTGAAAAGTTAATTCAGTTTTCTGACAGAGAAATTAAAACACTAAACATAAAGACTCAGGAGGCGGCTCTATCAGTAATGTACTTGCTACCTGAAAATGAGGATTTGAATTTGGTTCCTAAGAATTCATAAAAATCTACACATGGTGGTCCATGCCTGTAGTCCACTGCTGAGGAGACAGAGACTGGAGGATCCCTGGATCTTGCTGGCCAGTCAATCTAACTAAATCAGAGGGCACCAGGTTTAATAAGAGTTCCTGTCTCAAAAACTAAGAGAGGTCCAGTGGTATGGCTCAGGTTATAAAGGTACTTGCTCTGCAAGTGGATCTAAGTTAGATGCCAGGAACCCAGGAAACAGTGGAAGGAGACAACCCAGTCCACAAAACTGTCCTCTGGAATCTGTATTCATGCCTTTGCACATGTGCCGACCCACACATATACAATAAGAATAAATAAAAATTTAAAATAAGGTGAGAGTAGAGAATTATTGAGAAAGATACCTAACATGAACCTGGCACACACACACACACACACACACACACACACACATACACACACGGAGAAAGAAAAAGAGAGAGAAACACACAGAGAGAATTTTAGTATACCATTTAAAACAGGAACAGCCACCAAGAGAAGCACTATTAACACATTTGCTTATATTTTAAAGCATATTTATAAATAATTGTGTGTAACAGTGTGATGTGAATCTTCATTGTCAGCTTATCTGGGATTATGCTCAGCTAAGAGAGCGATTGTCTGTGGGGGCATTTCAGAGAGTGTTGACCGAGGTGGGAAGACCAATTCTGAGTTTGGGCAGTACCATCCAATGGGCTCAGGTTCTTTACTGAATAAACAGGACACAGGGAGCTGAATGGTGGCATTTGTTTCTCTTTGCTTCAGAACAACTGATGCATTGTGATCAATTGCCTCACATTCCTGCTGTCACAATGACTCCCCAGCAAAGTGGACTGTGATGCTTTGAACCAAAAGAAATCTTCTCTGAAGATGTTTATTATCAGGTGTTTGGTTATAGTAACAAGATGGGCAACCATAACAAAATGTAGTTGTTGGATTCACACGTTCAGTAAGTGCAGTTCTGAATTCTCGGGAATTTTGATTCCCACACATCCTGAAACAGACGTTTTCTGTAGATACAGAAAACATGTATTACGTGCAATGAGGGAGACATCTTACAAGACTCTGGAGGGATTGTCACGCTGTGCACTGAGACACTTCTCCATCTGTCACTGTCACTCAGTGTCCCAGCCTCTCACAGCTGGCAGAATGTCTGTCCTCTTTGCAGTGATTTGGTCCGATAATATTGCAAAGCAGGTGCTTCTTCACATTCTCACCTCCCTCTGAGTTAATCCCCTCCTCCCCTTCACTGCAGGCTGCTTTGTGCTGCCCCCTGCATTCTCCTGACTCCATGTTGTCCTGGCTTCCCAGACTTCTCTTCAGGGAACCATCAGAAGATTCTTTTCCCTGCTTCTTTGAAGCCTCTCTTGATCTGCTCATTACTCTCTGGCCTTGCAGATAGCCAACAAGTTATTTTTTGATACCTGCTTTCAGACTGAAATAGTGAGAGGGTTTTGTGTGACTCTTTCTAGGGGCATTTTCATTTTTAAAAGAAGTGGAGTGCTAATGAAAAGGAATGGACCATGTCTGGCTGAGGTGAAAAGGGGCTGTGGCAATTAAGAGAATTCTTTTCTTACAGGGAGGCTGTGTGACTCCCACCAAAACAGGAATCTCATCGATGTTTAAGCTCTGGAGACTGTTTTCAGTGTGGCCCAAACTGGACTTTCAATGTATTTTTAAAAATGCCTATTATTAAAACACTATCTGTCAGTGCTATAACTTGAACAAGGTGAGTGTGTTCCCAAAAGATTATGGAAAACTGGACCATAGTGTTGAGAGGTTAGCTGAGGGTGTCCTTAGAAAGACCCATGCCTCTTCAGCTTCCTATTATACTCATGTGACTCTGCCCAAACATCTCCTGCTATGGGAACTATTTGCACTTGTATGCTCTAAAAACTATGAACCCCTCTTCTTCATAAAACAGCCTGTGCCTCTTATTTTGCCACATTAATGGAAAGGGGCCTAATGAGCTACCAAAAGCAAATTTAGAAAAAGACATAAGAATTTTCACTTCTGTTGCCAGCAGCCGTCTAGGCAATTATAACTTGAAAATCTTTGTATCTTTATTTGGCCCCATTATTTTTTTATTTAGGTAAAAAATATGTTTATCTGGCTCATACACAGATTTTCTTGTTACTGTTTGTGGTAGTTTAAATAAAATGGCCCTCATAGGCCATTTATTGACATGCTTAGTGTTGACAGAGGTTTCTGTCCTGTCCGGTCCAACAGCCATTTAGTCCCAAAGAAATACACAGAGGTCTACATTAATTATAAACTGGCTGGCCTATTAGCATAGGCCTTTTTATTAACTAACTCTTACATCTTACAGTAACCCATAATTCTTGTCTGTGTTAGCCATGTGGCTTGGCACCTTTATCAGTGAGGCATTCTCATCTTTGCTTCCTCTGTGTCTGAGTGATGACTGCAAACTGAGCCTTTCCTCTTCCCAGAACTCTCCGTTCTGGTTGCCCCTCCTATACTTCCTGCCTGGCTACTGGCCAAGAAGCAGTTTATTGAACCAGTACACGTGACAAATCTTTACAGAGTTCAAGACCATTGTCCTACAGCAGCTTAGTCCCCAGCTGATGATTTGAGGGAAGGATTAGAAAGTATGTCCTTGTGAGAGGAAGTGTGTTGATAGGTTTAGAGGTTTCAAAAGACCATGCCAGACCCAGTCTCTGTCACTGTCTCTCCTGTTCCCTGGGATCGTTGTATAAAACTCTCAGCCACTGTTTCAGCCTCATGCCTGTCCGCTTCCTGTAATGATGGTCAAGGACTAACTCTTTGAAACTGTGAGCAAGCCCCCAGTTAGATGCTTTCTTTTATAAAAGTTGTCTTGGTCAAGGTGTCTCTTCACTATGAACAGCAATAGAACAGTACATAAGACACCATTCTTGCTTCAGTCCATCTTCTCTGTCCCCTGCTTAATTGCACAGGTGTCACCAGATGGCACAGCTGGTCAGTGTCTTCTGATTCACATTGTCATTGTTGTTATCTTTCTCAACTGCAGTTTGGGGCTTGGGCTGGGGCTTTGTTGGTAGCATACTTGCCCAGCATACAGGAAGTTCTGGGTTCCAAATTTTCATGAACTGGGCATGGAGGTAGAAGCAGAAGGTTTTGAGGGTCAGAGTCATCCTTGGCTGTATAGTGAATGTGAGTTCAGTCTGTGTACATGAAACCTCATCTCACAAAATAAAAAAATTACATTTTAAATATGAAGATGACTGTTGCTCTCTATGGCTTCTTCACCTACTTTTCTTTCCCTTTGAAATCTGAGTACCTTCTGGCTAATTCACCCTCATACTCAGGAGCCTTGGCAGACATTTCTTAAAGATCAGGTCTGTAGTAATGAATTCTTGTAACTTTTGTTTATTTTAAAATGTCTTTATTTCATTTTCATTTTAGAAGAGTTTCCACTGGTTATAGAACTCCAGTTTGAAATGTTGTTTTTCCTTTCAGTATTCCAGTGCATCATTCCAATGTCCTCTGACTTATGTTGTTTCTAATGAGAAATAATTTTTTTTTTACATACTAATGTTTATTTTCACTGCTTTTGTGGGACTTTGTTATTATGGCTTCTCAGCAATCAGACTCTGACAGCTCTATAATTGCATTTATTGTATGTGTGATAAATCAGAATTTATGATATATATGATGATGCTTATTGGTAAATTTTGAAAGTCCAGGGATGTTTTTTCAAGTGTGGTTTCTGGCAGATGCTGGGTTAATGTGGGTGGGAGCACTTCATATGGTCCTGTCAGTAGGGTGAATCCATCACAGTATCTAAAATGATTCCTTTAAGTCCACTTGAATACCATGTCTCCTGATTCTCGCATGTCTAGCTGTCTGCAAACTATACCTACTGATAAGCTGAGTCCAAGTTTTTAAGTTTTAGCTGTTGGAATTCAAACTTAAATACTTGCGTAAATTCCAATTCTCTGTTGATCTTCCTTTTCCCTCCTTTTTTTTAATTCTCAAATCACAGTGTCTCCCAGTCTGTGCTTTGTTTCTTATTTGCATTTCCAACCATTGGAACTAAGATGTTGGTGGATATTGTGAGATGCCAGGCTGGGAAAAGATCAGATTCAGATGGATTTTTCAGGTGGAGGGCAGTGTGGCTATGCAACCCATAATTCTTGGAACGTGTGACTTTCCTTCTTTTTCTTCTCAAGTGCTCCAACAAAGGCCAGTGAGTGGCTGTTGTTTGTACCTAAATAGTCCTGATTTTGTTCTTCTAGGCCATACATCTACTAAGAAACTTGTTTTGAATGTTTTGATGTCTTTTAAAACTTGGAGACAGAGTCTTATGTAGCCCAGGCTTGTCTCAAACTTAGGAAGTAAGAGAGGATGGCCTTGAACTCCTGACCCTCCCTTCTCTAGCTCCCAGTGCTGAGTTTACAGTAGTGCAGCACTACACTTGGCTTGCTGTGAGTAGTTTTTAAAGCTCTTGGATGTGGACGTGACTATACAGCACATTTTGAATGGTTTTGCTTCTAAGCTAATGCTTTGAGATCTCTGTAGAATGCCTCATTTTCTAGGAAGCTCCATGCTAGCTGCTTGCTGTGTGTTTGGAAACTTAAAGGGAACTTTTCATAGATATTATGGATTCTTGACTCTGCCATGCTTTCTTGTGACTCACAGCCTCCCTGATCATCTGAAAGATGCTGATTTCTCTGGCAGCGCCTAGCTATGTCTTTTTTCAGGAAGTCGCCTCAGGATGGGCCTGGACCCACAGCACTTGTGTGATCTCTCATTCTTTCAGAGACCACAGGGGCTCTTGGTCTGAGTTTTCTTCTCAACATTCTTATACCTGTTGCCACCAGAAGCTGAATCTCATAGCAGTTCATCTGCATGACTTAAAATAGGAGATGTTCTGGATAGCGTTTAGGACGTGGCTGACTTTCCAGGGGCCTCCCTGATTTGAGAGACTGGATGCACACTGCAAGGAGGCAGCCAATGAAGTTTTCAGCTACAGTCTTCACCAAGCATTCTGCACAGTTTTACACGCTGTTTGCTCCTTTTAGTCCATTAACTTGATCAAATAGTAAATACAACTCTTCATCGAACAAATGAAATGAACATTAAATGAATTTTATGAATAAATTCAGAAATAAGAAAACTCATTGCCTGCATTAGTTTCAACAGCTCATGTATCTTATGTGATGGTCATGAGAAGGATTGTGGGAACTGAGAACACGCCTTTCTTCGCCTGCTATTTCACAGCTCTCATTGTCCCAGAAAGCTGTGGGAAACTAAGAACCTGGGAAAATCACCCTGGAAACCACATGGGCACAAAAGCTTTTAGTAGGAGTCAATTAAATCATCCTCTCCCTCCCTTCCTTTCTTTTTAAACAGGCTCTTCAGTATCCCAGGCTGCCTTCCAACTTCCTACGTAGCAGAGAATGACCTTGAACTTCTGGTCCTCCTACATCCACCTCTTGAAAGCTGGGATTCCAAGCGTGAACCACCACACTGGGCATATAAGGTGCTGTGATGGAGCCCAGGGCTTTGTGCATACCAGGCAAGAACTCTAGAAGATAAGTCACATCTCAGCATGCCCTCCCCCTCCTGGTTTGACTCGCATTGTAGTTGTTTTTCTCCATAGAGGCTGAAATGAACCTTGGTCTTACAAAGAGATAATGACGAGAGCTCAGTGGTCAAACAATCACTGAAGACGAGAGGTTAGAACTGTGCTCACAGTCAGAGTGCACACATGTGCCAAGAGGGGAATCCCAAATCTTATGCAGTGGAACACAGACACTTACCTTGAGGTAGGAAGAATTCACTCTTCATGGTTCCCTTTAACATCTATATGGTAATCAGTAGACATGAAGCTAGAAGTTGGAAAGCTGGGTAAATAACTCGGTTACAAAGCTGTTTCTCATATATGTAGGGAAACCTGAGATCAATCACCAACATCCACATAAAATACTGGGCATGACGGTATACACCTGTAATCCCAGTGCTGACCAGCCAGTCTAGCATAATGGGCAAACTCCAAGCCAATTAGAGACTCTGTCTCAAAAAGCCAAGGTAGGTGTCTCCTGTGGAATGACACTTGAAACTCATCCTTGGCCTCAACATGAATCATTTACACCCCCCATATACACATGCACATACCCTTGTGACACACAAGAAGAGGTTGAATTCTCACATTATACAGCTTTTCCAACATGTCTGAGCTTAAGGCAGTGGTAGCCCTGGTGATTTTGAGGAGTAGGTTTTCCTTTTTGAATACTATTTCCGGTCCACATGAACAGTGTCCCACATGAAAGGCTCCTAGTGTTTCCTTCACTTTTGAAAATCCATGTCACTTCCCATATCCCTAACTTACTCAGACCCCTTACCTCCCTTCCTTTTCTCTTGAGTGTCCTTAAAAACATGTTCATAAACTGTCTACATTTTCACTCATTCAGACCTCTAGGCTGCCTTTCAGTCAAGACTTGGGACTTTACAAAAGCTTCCCAGGGCAACTGTTTTCTGTGTTTGACTCTCTTCCCGAATTTAATTGTCACAGATTCCACTGCCTGTTTAGTGCTCTCACTGCAGAGCCAAGGAGGAAATTTTCCTGTACACAGATCCCTGTCAATCACACATTAAATGAAAGCTGTTTCTCATTTTCTCTTTTAAACCCATTCCACAAACACCTAGAAAGCATCTTTGCAGAGCAGAAGCTCCCAACAAGCTGTCTGGACCCCTTTTTCTCCTTTCTGCTCTTACACATGCTAGAAACTTCCCAGCTCCTCAACATTATGTGCCAAATGTCCTATACACCCACTCTCTGTGATGCACTTCTAACCTCAGGCTGCAGCATTGATCAAACATGTACCCAATCCCCAATCAGTCTCGACATAGCACTGAGCTCATGCATGGCTTCCATTTCTTCAACTTAGTATTTTCTCACTTGGGTGTGAATGCAATTTCTTCTTGAAAAACTGGAATAAAGCATGGCAGAGGAGGTGAGCACATGACCCTGTTGGTAAAGCATCTGCCATCCAAATGTAAAACACTTACTTTCCAGAACACACATAAAAAGGCCAGACATGATACCTCACAGTTCTGTAATGCTAACACAAGAGAGACTCATTGAACGTCCAGTTGAGGTTAAACAGAAGTTTCAGGACAGTGAGAAACCCTAACTCAGAAAACAAGGTGGACAGCATTTAAGGTTAAGTAGCCCAAGGTTGACTCTAACCTGATCGTGTGTGTGTGTGTGCGCACACACACACATACTCATGCATGTACATACACAAGAACACACACACTGCATACATGTGCACATGCACACATTTTAAAAATTATATTAAAACATCAATCTGTTTTTTCACTAAGTACAAGAATCTGAATTCAGCAGTCAATGTTTTCTAGAATTCTTCTTTTAAAATTGCTCCTATTCCAAAGTTTTATAACCAAAGTGAGCTACAAGTAGTTTTTTTCATTCCAGTCTGACTTCTCTATCCAACAAGGTCTCCCTTTCCTTGTTCCCTGCACACTGACTGCTGAGGTTGTCACCAACCTCCTGTTACTAGAATCCTCAGTATCAAAGTCTACTAGATAGATTTCCACCATTCCTTCACATCTTATCTTCCATTAGTGATGTTTCTACAATGACAGTCATTTGTGCACTGACACATGACAGCAGTTGTGCTTTCGTTATCTTACTTTGTTGAGCTTCCTCAGCTTTGCTGGAGACACCCCTCTCTGAAGGTGTGCACTGGGACTTACCCATCTCATAGTGTCTTGGTTAGACCCTTCATGACAATGGGTGTTGTAGAATTGTCACTGCACATTTTAGCAAGCTGTTTACTCTGGTTACACACAATCATGTGGCCAGTGTGCCTGCCATCATTTCCACAGAGTTCTGTGGAATTGCTTCACTTAACGCTCCGACCTTATCTGTAATCCATGACTCAAGTCCGTCTAGAGTCATACTGCCAACATGCGCTTTCTTGGAGAATCCTTCTGCCTCCTGAGCCACTGAGGTATGCTAACAGGTTAACATGTGACTTTTCTTCAAGTAAAAACCTCATTGTTAGAGAGTAGCTTAGAGTAGCTACAAACTGACTCACTGCTAGAGAATTTCTCACTGAGCAGCATGCTGAGAGGGCTGCTGTCTGGGAGCGGTACAATTCTTAGTATCCTGAGTAGTTGACAAGTTTATCTCTGAGACACAGCATGGGAGGTTCATTTAAGCATGTGCCCATGCTTGTTCCCTGGTATCCATGAACACACACTCATTGGATCCAGGGTTTCCATTCATGGAAAGTTTATACAGGCCCCAACACTGCAAAGTCTGGACCCATGCATCCAAGACTCTTCATCCATTTTTGTCTTGATATGAATGGGAAAATGATGAAAACAAAGATAGGAGTCAAGAATATCTAATAATCAGATGGAATATTAACATCCTAAGATCTGTTTCTGCCTGCAGCTATTACCCATCCCTACATGTCACTGCACTCATAAACATTTGCTTTTTGAGTTGGAGAGAAAATGTTTGTCCCTCAATACTTTGCCATGGAAGACTGAACTCCTTTCTGCTTTAAAATCGAATGGAATTCACCACCTTCAAAAAAAAAAGATACATTCAGATTGTAGTAGAAATATTTCAGTTAGTGCTTTTCTATGGATAGAAAAGGCACTGCACTGGCAGAGCTGGTTCTCAGTCTCCTACAAAGTAAACTTTATAGAAATGCCATGAATAAAAAACAATGTATATTTTTCTTTGTATGCACATACCTACATACCCTTACATGTATACACATACACAAAGACAATACAATATCCAACAAGATAACTCAGGAAATAAAGAAACCTTCCTTTATGCCAGTTAAAGACCACTACATAGCAACAGTCTGGCAGGTTCTATGTGTTTACCTTGCCCACCAACAGCCAAGGTCAAGTCTTCTTTTCGTTTCTTTTTTCCTTCTTCTCCTCCTCGTTCTCCTTCTTCATTTTTAGAACAAGCTTTGGGACATTGTTGAAAGATACTTAATTAAATTAAGACTTAAAGAGGAAAGATTTTTAGCAAAATAGTATTCTGGGAAATAAGTTTGAATTAAAGATGAGTGCTGTACCTTGAGGGAATTGCAGTGAGGACAATAAGGATATCTGGGTCTTTGTCATAACACCTTTAAAATTGCATCATTACAGTTTTAGACACAGTTGACAAGTTTATAAGAGCTGCTAAACATTGCATAGCTCTGATTCTAAGCCAGGTCATCCTCATGAAGGCTGCACTGTCTGAGCAATCACTATTCCCAAACAGGCTGCTACTTATAGTGACAGAAATCTTAACTTGGTGAAGTTGATCTCAGGATACCAATTGGGGCTCTGCAGTTCTTCATAGATTTCATCATTTTATTTTACTTGCCTGTTCTCACAGGGTTTCTAGGTGTGTCAGTCAACTTAGTATACCATCAGTATCACAAAAACATCAGGTAATCAAGAATGAGAAGAAACTCCTTTTCAGGGTTTGAGTCTAGATCTATAGGCCATAATTATTGGTGGAACAGAATGTAGAATTGTGTGCCTCAGCTCATTGCTAAGAAGGACAGAGAGGGAGGAAGACAGATTCATCTCTTATAGCCAGAGTTCACCACCTCCTGCAGCACTCACCTGGGGCATCAGCCTCCCACACTTGGAGACCAGAGACAGAGTGGGAGGGGTTGAGGAAGAGAAAGGCTGATTTTACAGCTGACATAGAGCACTAAAATTCTTAGCCACTCCGTTTAAAGATACACATTTTTAACACATGGAATATAAAAACACCTAATGGAATTAATAAGAGAAAATATATAAGCCACAAAAAACTAACAAAACAACTAGCTTCATAAAATAAGGCATATTTTAAAAGAGTGTGTATTCATTTTAGTCGTGTAAAAATATTCCAAGGACTTACCTTTTGTAAACAATCTGCACAAAGAAACTTACATCTAAGTGTTTGAGATTTTTTTCTTTATTAAAGCAAAAATATTAAACACGAGCAGAGGAGATGGGGGAGGGGGTCTCTCCTCTGCTCATGAAGTTGCAGCATCTTTGGAGAATCTGAGAAAATTGAGATAATGATCAAGTACTGGTGACTTTTGTTGTCTTTGTGCAATGGGAAAGCACAGTGCTTATCTGTAGTCTTGGCTGAAATAGTCTATGAGACTGGACAATCTTAATCTGCAGCCTTCAAGTTGTTCTGGATGCAGAACACAGAGGAACTGCAACAGAGACACTCTGAGAGGCTTGGATCACTTGGACCTTACATTTTCATTGGCCCCTTGCTCTGAAAACATACAAACTTTCAAAGATAATGGACATATCTGCATTAACACAAATATGGACTGGAAGTTATACACAAACCACCAAGGCTTTATTATGTTTTTATATTTTTGTTTTATGTTTTTATATTTTTGTTTTATGTTTGAGCATGTAAAATATATGTCACCTGTCTTGTAGCACTTTTAGGTTTATTTCTTTGTGTCTCTAGCCAGAATTTTTAAGGTGTCTTCCCAAATCAAACCTGATCTCTAGTAACCTTGAAGGAATCCACAACCTTTCAGTTTCCGTGGAAACAAAAGCATAGCCTCTTCCCCAAAGCTGTACATTTTCTGACTTCCACTTTAAAGTTAAGGCATTCTTAAAGTATCTACAATGGTTTAATTCTGTAGTCCCTCTTACAATCCCATCTCTCTCAGCAACTATTGTTCCCCCATCAGCAATCAAAAATTTCAGATTCAGTAAGACACCATATAGGATCTAAACTCTCTGTGCATTTCCCATCTTTATGTGTCTTATTCTTTTTATATTATTTTACAGCCTTTTAAAGATTTTATTTTATTATTTATAAACTACTTTTTTCTGTGACTGTCTATACCATTTTTTAAAGCCTATCCAAATTTTTTTAAACACACTATAATCTGTTTAGAGAATTTATGCATCTTTATCTTTCTTTACTGTGCACCTGCAACATTCTCTGACTGCATAAACTAAATCTTAAACTTAAACCAGGTCAGCTACCACAGGGTTCTCAGCTTAGTACACGGCACGGTGCATGGTGCTGGTGGCTGACTCTAGCCTGCTGGCAGTGGCTGGATGTTGTACCTCTATTTTCCATTCACTGGCCCACCTGCCTGAGAGCCTGCAGGACTAGAAATTCAATCCAACTCCTTGTCCAGAACTCTTCTTAACTTTCTCAGGCCCTGTGTCTGGATATTTCAACCCCTGTGCTGGACACCATATGTAAACAGATTTTTGTTTGGGTTCCCAGGTCACAAAAAATGACACTGAGGCTTCTTATTAATGATGAAACCTCAGTCTTAGTTTAGGCTTCTTTCTAACTAGCTCTTATAACTTAAAACATTTTTATTAATTTATATGTTTCCACATGGCTTGTGTCTTTTGCCACTCCTCCTACATGTCCAGCTGGTGACTCCTCTTTTCTTCTTCCCAGAGCTTTCTCTGTTGAGAAATTCTGCCTATACTCCTTACCTAGCTATAGGCCATTTGACTTTTTATTAAACCAATCACAGTGACAAATCTTTGCACAGTGTAATTAAATATCTCACAAAAGATGGGAGGTCTGGTACTGAGGACCCAGAGCTACTGGATCTCCATAATACAGGGCAACAATGGGATGTACAGGAAGAATCCAGCTAGGGCCCAGTGTTGATAGTGTACTAGACTAGGGGCCTAGAATAAACTCGTGATTCTTTGCAATGAACGCCTGCATGTAAAGATGCATGAGTAAAGGAGTTTACTCTGTGATTCACTGTGTCACACTGCAGCTTCCATATGATATTTTCCCTTTCTTCCTCTTCTTTTTTTCCTTTTTTATCTTAAATTTTATTTTGTTTTATGGGGGAAGGATTGTAGGGGCAGAGAGTGAACACAAGAGGACGGGAGATGGGTGGGATCAGAATGCATGATGTTAAAGACACAAAAACTTTTTAACAAAAAATGCATTACATATTTGTAATGCTTGTTATTTCTACATGCATATGTTTTGCTTTACTGTATTGTAATAATTTCAGTTTTTTTAGGAATTTGACTTTTGTATATTTTTCACCTATTTGTCATTGTGCCATTATTCTATTGACTTTAGTAGATTTCCTGGTAAGGGTTCTTTAGTTGTAGAATCTGTACCTTTGAATTGCTTTTCTTTTCTTATTGTATAGTCTACCATCCTCAGTTGAATTTTGAGTAGGAACTATGATAGAAAGCATTATGATATATCCCTAAGTGATGACAGTGAATGTCTAACAGGTAGACAACTATATTGTCACTGGATTGTCACTCGTGACAAGGTATATCATCAAGGCGTGCCACATAGATTGTTTATTTTTATTAATTACAAGATTAAAATACAGGCTGGGGATATAGCTAATTTAATAGAGTGCTTTCCTAGCTTGCAGGAAAGCCCGAGTGTTTGATCGTCAGCCTCGCATAAACCAGGTGTAGTGATGCACACTGTAATTCCTGCCCTTGGAAGATAGCATGAGGTCCATTCTCTAGTACATGGAGGAGGTAACAGGAAATAGAGAGCTGGAGAGATTGTAAAAAGCTTCCGGAAGATGAGACATCTTTTATTCACTCCAGGAGAAGAGCCAAAAGCACAAGGAGGTGTGTGTGCAGATCACCCCAAAGGCTACCTGCAGGTTGCCATATAGGCCTACAGACAGACACAAATGCACTCTGGAGAAGACAAAGACCTCTGACCTCGAGGCCACATTTACACAGAAACCACACAAAAGTGGCATTCTGCCAAAAATAGTTATATAAAAACAGATTAGATCGTTGTTTTTCTTTCAGGTTCCTCAGACATCGGGTGTCAGTCAGTTTGTGCTGACTTAAGTTCCCACTCCATGCCCAAAGTCAGCCATGTTTTACCTAATTCATACCATAAATTCACATCAGCACCATGTTGCCTAAACATAAGCTAGCCCTTACAGCCTTCTACTCTCAGCAGATAGGTCCAGGAGTATCAGAGTTCAATGGCATTTCAGCTACATCGTGAGTTCAAGCAGAGCCCAGCTTCATGAAATCCTGTCTTAAAAAAGGATGATAAGAAATAAAAGATAGCTTATAGTTGCTTATGTTGAACTATCAACTGAAATATAAGTATGTTAGCAGCAATTATGCTTATACCATTTATGTAATTTGTTACACAGTTTATATGCTGTGTATATAATACATGTTAGTAAAGCATATTTAATAGAAATCATCTAAGATGTTGGCGAACAGAAAGAGATAGATTGACTCTGACAGGGATTTGGAAAATTGGAAAATCTGGAAATCTATGCTATGTGAATGCTTCAAATAGCAGATCAGTCTAGAGGGTGCTGGATCATAGCGTTCAGTCTTTAAAGCCTCCCCAGCAGCGCGGCCCGTGGGAAGCACTGTTGAACAGTGTGAGACTGCTCCAGTTGAAGCTGTGTTTATTTGCTATCAAACACCACTGCTCTTCTGGAAAAAATGGAAACTTTTACAATCAGCATGAAAATAGAAATAGGCCAAATAATTATTGCAGTGGTAGAAATAGTTGGACATGCAATGTTCGATTTGGTATTAAATCAAAGTCAGAGTGCTTTTTGGCCTGATCTGTTAATACTTTCTGTGACCATAAAATCTGGCAACAGCAAGGCAATGCAATACTGGTGAGAAATGTCGGTGTGAGAGGAGGTGTTTAGCAGACATGACCCCCACACACAAAGTGTGGGTACTGGTGCCCTGGCAGCTGAAACCTCTAAGCTATTTTGGGTGAACGCTGCAGCCCACAGAGGAGCCTAGTACTCTTGGGCACTAGAATCCTGCCCTGGCACAAGTCCTACTTGGAGCCAGGCACACTGTGTGGGTTCCTGACTTAGTCTTCTCAGGGTCCAGCTCTGCTCCAAAATGGCTTTGACTAGGAGACAATGCAACCCTCCCCCAAACAAAACAGAACAAGCACCGTGTGTGTGTGTGTGTGTGTGTGTGTGTGTGTGTGTGTGTATTGGTATATAGTTATTGCATCTTTGAACCTGAAAGCTTTAAAACACACAAGTCACAAGAATGGTGAGACAGCTCAGTGGGAGCAGATTCTGATTTGCCAACTCAAGTACCTGACTTAAGATCCCCAGCACCCACCTTAAAAAGCTGGAGCAAGACGGCACAAGCCTGTAAACTCAGGGTCTGAGGGGGAAGGGACAGGAACATCTTTGGGTTGGTGGCCAGACAGCCTAACAGAAAGAGTACCAGGTTCAGTGAGGAAACTGTCTCAGAAAATACGGTTGTTAGTGATAGAGGAAGACACTCATGAGGAAGGTTGAATTCTGGTCTTCATATGCATGTCCACCCACACACATGTCCACATATTAGTATATGCTGCCAATACACATGACTCAAACCCAGTGGCAGTGGAAGGATGAGACAGCACCTTGATGTTTTAAAAATATTTTCTAAGTTAGAAGTGTACTTTCTATACAATTGTATTCATTTTCCTTCAGTCCACCTTCATGGGCTTGTAAGAAACATGAGCCCGAGATCTAGCTGATTGACAGCTTTCTTCATCTGGTCTTCTGAGAGCCTTCTCTTTATATGGACGACAACTCATCAGTATTTGGATTGGATCAAGAATGTGGCAGATCTTGAATTTTGTGTATTTTTCTTTTTTCAAGTTGAAATATCTGGACTTTCCTAGTTTTATTTTCAGAAATAATTTTAAGATTTTTGGTTGCTTGTTTTGTAGAGGATAGTATATTATCCCAAAACAATAAAATAAAATTTTGAAAGCAGGAGTTACTTTCGTTTCCTCAAACTTCTCGGCGGCTCCTGTTTGCTCGTTCTGCAGAGCCCAGTTAGACGCAGTTGCCCCTGGAGCTTCACACCAGTCCCTTGCCTCCTTTTGGTGCACGGTAACTAGACGCGTTCTGATGTCTTTATCCGTGTCTTGAAAATCCACCAGCCCTTAGAGCTGTGGTTTCTGTTTTTGTATAGACATAACAGTGTATGGCTGAATCAGTGGAAAATCTGAGTTTCTATTTCCCCATACACCCACTGTGTGTGCTGGGACATCGAGCAGAAAAACCACTTCAGCAGCATGAAGGACAGAAGTATGTGTGTCTAATGGCATGCATAAGCTTTAGGTGGAGAGAGCAACATCTGGCGTTGTTACGCACTGCACCTTCCCAGCAGGGGACTGGAGACAGAGGTGGTGTCTTTGTTCTCTTCTACCCATGGAACTTGGGAGCATGTTTCATTGGGTCATGTTTGTTTTCCTGCCAATGTTTGCACAATGACTTTTAGGTAGTTTCTCTCTCTCTCTCTCTCTCTCTCTCTCTCTCTCTCTCTTTCTCCTTCACTTTTCTCCCCTCCCTTGTGTGTTTAAGTGTGCATGCGTATGCTCAATGTCTCATGTCTTCCTGTTACTATCCACCTTATTTTTGAGAGTTTTTCACTGAATCTGGAGTTCTTCACTGTGGGAAGAGGTTCTGTGCCGCTACCAGAGTGGTTCATTTCTTCTGTCTTGGTAGTGCTGTCCTTCCTCCCATAACTGCCCTTCTGAAGGCAGGACAAGAATTGGAAGGACAGCTTTAGAACAGAGGACCTGACGTTTGCTATAAATCACATTGAGCCGGCTCTTCCCACCTAACTTAGTAAGTTTTTCACCTGGGGCTAGGAAGAAACTATCACAGTAGAACCATTTTCTACCCAAGAAGAGCAGCCGGTTGGGCTGGGACGACTGATCCAAGTTCCCACTGTCTCTGTTGGTGTTCAGTGGGGCTGCAGAAAGAAAACTCAAGGCTGAAATCACTGTACTAGGAAGAATGCAAACAGCCCGCCCTCTTAGAGAACACGTGTTTTTGTAATTGCAGACACATTTCTTCAGCGACACCATGCCAAATTCTATTTTTACACTCTGCAGACAATTAACAGTTGTTCCCACCGCAAATACACACAGGCAAATGTGCTGAGGATTTGCCTCCTCCGCGCTGTGGGCTCGGGACACTGCTTCAGATATCCTGGTTCCAGCCTCTTTTCTGCTCTCTGGGCAGCATCGCTCTGAGACAGTGTGGGAGGCAACGCACTGCCAGACCGTGTAAAAGCCATTCTAGTCTGGCCTCTGTTTGGTGCACCAGAGGGAACTCTGTGAATCAGTGGGAAGAAGTATTGAATTGCTTGCTAGAAAATATGTCAGGAACTGTTGGCAGAGAGGAGTGGGTGATCAGTGCAGGGTCAGTGGTGTGGTTTGCAAAACAGGCTGTTAGATGCCTGGTGAGGGAGGGGAGAAACCCACTGACTTCTCAAGTTTTACCCTAACTTTTCTGTTTAGTAAACAAAGCCATTGAGTGCAGTAGTGCCTACCTATATGATACCACAGACACAGCCTCTTTTATTTACTAGTAGTCTTTGGAATTAATGAATTCCCTTTTTTTTTGTAGAAACTATAAATATTTGTTTCTTTCTCCTAAGTCGTCCATCATATTTCTGCCTATTATAGATCATTCTAGAAAAGTCCCTACAATGATCGAGGCTGTTTTGATTTCTGTTTCCTTTCTTTCTTTTCCATTTTAGCCCACATAAAATGTTTTCCTCCGTACCTTCATCCTTCTCTTCATTCCCTTCTCTTTTCCCTTTCTTCTTCTTCGTTCTGAAATGGCCTCATAGTCCCAGCTGGTTGTGGACTCATTGCCTAGTCCAAGATGACTTTGAACTCTGTATCTTCCTGCCTCCTCTACAGCTGGGACGGGTGGACACCACCATACCCAGTGGAAGAAACATTTAGGGATAGAGCCTAGCGCATCCCACATGCTAGACAGGCACTCTGCCAGGTGAGCCACACTACCTACAATGTGGTCGCCGCTGTGACACTTCAGATTACAGTGTTTTGGAGGAAGTACCTTCGTCCTGTGTCTGTCCCTTTGAAACCCTTCAGCATCTAATCTTACTCATCTTGATGTGCATTAGCTTTTCCTGCACTTATATTTTCTGGGTTTGTAAGGTGTGTCTTTCCCTGTGACATGCCAGTATATGTGGATATGACAGAGATTGGCATGTTGCCCTCTTGCCTTGAGATGTTTACACTACTATATTAGAACTCAAAACTTGTTTGTGGTTATTTTAGAATGTTCTAAATCCCACATTTTGTATTTTTTTTAGAGAATTTTCTAATCCCACCCTCTTTAATAGTAAGTTCTTAAATTATATCACTTGTCAATGTTTTCCTTCTTCCACGTGTGTTTGTTATTGTTGTCTTTCCTTACAACTCTGACTAGGCCTTCAATGCGGGGTAAATACAGGTGGTAACAACAGACAGTGCTGTCTTTTTCTTAACCTTAGGGGGAGGGAATTCCATCTTTTACTATTAAGGGTGATGAGGACTGTGGTTTTTAAACAACAACAGAAGATATTTTGTAGCTCCATTTCTTTTGTTGATTTTTTTGTGTGTCGCTAATTTGTGGAAAGATTCTTCTTATCATGCACAGATGGTGAAGTATGTCAAACAATGTTATTTAACCTAAGATATGAGAGTGTTACTGCTCTTAATTTTGTTGAAAGGGAAAATTATATGATTTTTCTTATGTTAAATTATTCCCTCCATAGTAAATCCCAACTGAGTAGCGTATGTTTCTGCACTCGATTGAGGAGTATTTTGTGCAAGAGTTTATATGATCCTCTAAATATTTTTTCGTTTTCCTCATAAGACAGAAATCCCTCTTGCCCAGGTTCCTTTGTGATTAAAGCATGTGTCTGGTTCAGGACAGCTGTCCTGAAGTGATGCCTGTGGTTCTTTGGTCAAAGCATGAGTTCCATTTTCCCAGGGGGTCACTGGACTGAGTCTAGAGTGCCTGAAGGTGGGGACAGATTCAGACTTGACTCATTGCTAGAGGAAACTTCATCCAAAGTACATGTGGACAGGGCTACACTCTGTGTGCATAGACAAGAATCACATTAAGCTTCGATGATTCCTTCATTAAGTCTGCATAAATCAGACTACTCTATCAAATGAGTGCATGAGACTATGAGGTGAACTATGGTCAGAATATATCCTCCTAAAACATATATTAGATTCAGTCTTCTTAGAGTGATATCAAGAGGTGAGACATTTAAGAGGTAATTAGTAACTATGCCTGGAGGCTTGGGTCTTCAGTGACAGCTAAGGGGAAGCCAACACAGGAGAATCAAATTTTGAAGGCCTGCTTGGGTTAAAGAGTGAGTTCAAACCAGCCTTAGCTACTTAGTGAGGCCCTGTCTCCAATAAAAAGTGAAAAGAGGGCTGAGGATACAACTTGCCTAGCATGCATAAAGCAGTGAATTCTCAGTCCTGAAAAATACTAGGTGAGTGAGTGAGCAAATAAGTAGCTGATTCAGCCATCTAGGTCTGGCCTCATGAGCTGATTTCCTGTCAGAAGGAAATCCCGGGCACGGGATGAAAGTGTCACACTGCTGTTCTCCACTTATTTGGCTCTTCAGCTTTCCCCATGTGATAATGCAGCAATCATTTGCCAATACTTTGATTTTTAACTTTTCAGGATCCAGGAGTTTGAGCCAATAAATTTCTGTTTATTATAAGTACAGTCAGTGGTCTGTGGTAGAATCGTGGAATAGACAAAATCAAGAGAGAAAATAATAATAATAATAAAAAAAAGGCTTACCAAGGCACCAAGATTTGGCAGTTAATTTGTTAGTATTGTACAGAGTGTCCCATCAAGTAAAGAGAGAGGATTAGAATGGGCCACACAGGAATAAATTAGTTCATAGGTGGTTGCAAGTTAAAATCACTTTTGTCAAGCCTGCACACCAATTAAGTTGAATTCAATTCAGAATTGTAGAAAACTGTAGTTAATGTTAACTGTTTGGACAAAATATCCAGTCTAATAAGTCTTCTAAAACCTAGTCAAGAGTCATAGTGATTATTCACCAGCATTTGAAACTTTTTAAGCTACAATAGCAATCCCCGGAACTGTTGCTTCATTTCCAGGTCACAGGAATATAAAATTAAAATTTCTGATATGACCGTACAATAAAGGGTTTTGGTTAGCTGCCTTTGCTTTTATTGAATCAATCAGAAAGCCCTTGTCATCAGACAAGGCTACAGAAGCAAAGTGAAATGCCCAAAAAAACTGATGTAGGAATCAGTTACTGATCACCTCAACAGCTGGAGGATCTGTGGGCAGCTGTGCTGAAATGCCTTTCTCACCCTTTCCTAAGTGACTTGTTTACTTTAGTTGGTTGTATTTATCCACAAAATGCCTTATAAAAGGAGGAGGTAGGTTAGTAGCTTAATACATTACCAAGTCTCACCTGGTAGCTAATCTTACACACACACACACACACACACACACACACACACACACACCATGCAGGGACTGGGAAGATAGCTTAGAGGGGAAAGTGCTCATTGTGTAAACATGAGGGCTTGTATTTGATCCCCATCAATCACTTAGAAAGGATGGGTTTGGAGTTGAGTGTCTATAATCTTTACTCTGGAGAGGCAGAGACAGGAGGACCCCAGGCTCTCTGGTCAGTCAACCCGGCTAATCAATGAGCACCATGTCTCTCACACACACACACACACACACACACACACGCACGCACACACATGTACACACAAACACACACACTCACACACAGAGTCATACATACACATATACAGTGCACCCATGCACATATACAAGCAAAAAAAAATAGAGAGGGAATGCTTGCATACTTTCATTTAATGTAATTGTTTTTAAGTGACAAGGGAGTAAAATTAGGTGAGAACAGGGTAATCCTAAACCTGGCACTGCCTGTAGTCCCATCCTAGACGTCATATCAAAACTGCCAAAGCCCCTGAGCAGCTGCTATGCTGTTCTGCAGTAAGCTTTCAGTACTAGTCTTGGGGGAGAAAGTTCTAAGCGTAAGAGCCTCTGAGAACCAGTGCCAAAGAACCTGAGCCACCTAACACCCAAACCTGCTATCCTCGTACCTTGTCTGATCCATCAATGGTCAGACTTCTAAGCACCGACTTCATCTCCGGAATGGTCTCCATTCATCTCTTACTCTGAAACAGCTTCTTGCCCTGGTTCTGGACAGCCATCCTGTTAAACAATCTCGTGAATGTGAGGAGGCATTCCGGCTCCCCTCTTCTACCACTGATAATACTGTTCCGGTCACAGCCATCTTCTTTGCTTCCTCTTGCTCCAAAGCTGCCTGTCCGTCCATCTTTTTGTCTCTGTAGATGTCTAGTCCTCCTTAGGAACTCATGTCATGCCTTAATCTCTTCCTTTCATCCTGATGAAAAACAATTTAATCAACATCCTCTTGAGCTTTTATTTAAGATTATCCCCCAGTATTTCCACCTCATATCACAAAATTATCAGTTTACTGAAAAAAAAACCTCACACTTTGTGGGAAATTTTAGAAAAAAAAATTATGATGCTACATGCATCGTGATTTCCAGAACTTTGGTTTTGTTGGTGAGATAAAAACACCTGCCACAAAATGGGTTGAATAAGCCACTCTTTCCTGAAAAACCATGCATAGAAAAATGCTTGCCTGTTCTAACCATGCCTACTAAACTCTCTCCAGAGACCTGACACCTGATTTGTCTTTGGCCCATCAGAAGTAGGCAGAACAGGATGCCCTGCTGACACGTCTTAGGAAGTGTATTCACACTCAGCGCCACACTTGCCTTGGCTTCACGTCCTTTCCCTACACTGAGGTCTTGACCTGGCCTCCTGACTCCATCCCCCAACTTCCTATCAAAACAGCTTACTCACTGGCACCCATAAACACTGGGCATTTTTACTTTGTAAAGTGTTGTATTTTCCTGATTTCTAAAGTTATCTTCTCACATCATGCTTCTTCAAAAATCACATTTTCATTTGTTGTGATTGAAATCATGTATGTTCCAAGAATTGGATCACTGTTTACTGTCTTGGGGAAGCCATAGTGGATAGACTGGAGACCATAGTAGTCTTTTTGTGACTCCTGCTATGTCCAAGTACTACCTATAGCAATTTCACTGTACTCTAGCCTCACCCTGAGTCCCTTAACACCACTGTATGGCTTTTCATTGCAGTAGACAGCTTCATCCATTTCTAGGTCTTCCCTTCTATTCTATTGAGTAGCTTTATGCTTAAAATCTATAATGAGTGTTAAAAAAAACCTTAGTGTTTATGTGATTGGTTTGTTACATTGGTTTATAAATAAATTTTAAGAATAATGACTTTTATAATTTACTTATTATGCATCTTTTTAAATATTTTTGTTTTTTTATTTTGTTTTGCTTTGTTTTGTTTCTGAGACAGGATTGCTCTGTGAGGATTGGCTTTGGCTGAGCTGGAACTCACTCTATAGACCAGGCAAGCCTCAAACTCAGCGATGAATCTACTTCTGCCTCCGAGAGCTAGTATTAAAGGCATGTGCTACCACTGCCCAACCTATAAGCATTCTTATTCAGGTTGGTTAACTCTGACTGTGAATACTGTGGCTATCCTAGCTTTAGTTCATGCAAACAGGAAAGTGTCCTCACCATTAAGGAAACCCTGAACAGACTAAGGATCTGAGTCCTGTCTGATATTATGCACTGTGGTGCTGTGCAGAGAATAAGCTACAGCTGCTGGAAGCCATGCGGGAGACAGGTGCAGACTGAACCTTACCAGTAGGCCACAACCACGTGGCAATACACAGATTAATAGAAATGGGTTAATTTAAAATATAAGAACTAGCTAGCAATATGCTTAAGTGATTGGTCAAGAAGTGATTTAATTAATATAGTTTCTGAGTGATTACTTTGGGTCTGGGCAGCCGGGAAATGAATGAACAGCCTCCATCAACACAGATTAACCTCCGACTTGCTGTATAGTCAGTGCTGATCTTGAGCTCCTGATTTTTCTGCCTCCACATCTCAAGTCCTATAATTTCAGAATATGCTACTCTACCCAGTTTATAAGGTGTTGAGAAATCAAACCCAGGAATTTATACACACTAGGCAACCATTCTACCAAATGATCCAGCGTTCCAGCTTGACGTTTTACAATTGTATTAGAACTATATTCCCATAAGAGTCACATTTGCAAAGGCCTCTGGAAGGACATCCATGCTTGCTTAGTTCTGGGCCCAGGATTTCTGATAAAGTGCTCAGCAGTTCATGTTCTGCTCATGTGGACGTGGACCGTCTTACTTATAAAACAGAGATAACAGTCACATCATTTGCATGGGCTTGTTGTGGGAACTAAATGAGTTCACACCAAATACTTTTAAAAAGTCCCTGAGAACAGTGGACATGAAAGTGTTGGCTGCTAGGAATGTTGCTGGTTGTAAAACACTGAGTAGATGGTTACAGAAATCATGTAGTATGATCGCTCCATGTTGGCTGTAAATCAAAGCAGCACCGAGGGAAGTTTATCAGCAGACTTGGAAACAGAATACACTTATTTCCTCACATTCAAATTCTTTAAATGTTAGCACTGGGCAGAAATAAAATCAAACCAACAGTCAGCCTGGATTAAGAAAATATTTGGTCATGGTGTTCCACACGGCTGTTACTTCTGTTTAACCCATCCAGGGGCTTCACCAAAGCCTAGAACTTTCTTCTTTGCAAAGTCACAAAGGTTTTCAATGATAAAAATCACATCTGTGCTATCAGAGAATGATTTTGGAAGCTGGGATTATTTTTGCCCAAATTTACATGAATATTTTATATATGGTCCAACACCCTTATTAAAATATGATGTATTGATTTTCAGTCAGTTTCATTGAGGCCTTCTTGATGATGGTACTGTGACAGTTTGCATTCAGTCCATATTGGATCTCCCCAGCCAAGCCTTGGTTGCAGGACTGGCTCTTAGAGAAAGGATGTGATGGATGAAGGGACAATATGCATTTTTGTATAGGCAAATGCTTTGTATTTATCAGTAATTACCTACTCAAAACCTTTTATGACTTCATTTTATTTCCATTTAGATAAATGCTTTTAAATATTTCACTAACATGATACTGAACTTGGTAGATGAAGGTTATAACATTCAGTACTTGATACATATACATGAGGATATGAGTTCTGATCCACAACACCTATGTAAAAAGCCAGGCACGGTGATGTGACTATAATCTATGGTCTGAGGCAACAGAGACAAGTCAATCCTTATGGCTGCTGGCAGTCTAACGTCATCAGTGAACTCCAGGTTCAGCTGGAGCAGTGGTTCTCAACCTTCCAAATGTTTTGGCCATTTAATAGAGTTCTTCATATTGTGGTGACCTCCAATCATAAAATCATTTTGTCACTATTTCATAACTGTAATTTTGCTACTGTCAAGAATTGTAATGTAAATATCTGGTCATGACTCACAGGTTGTGAACCGCTGAGTTAGCATCTCTATGTCAAAACAAGAAAGTGGAGAGCAATTTAGGAAGATACCCAATATTGCCTTCTGACTTCTCTATGCATGTGCACTCATGTGGGTGTACATGCACACTTATGTGTATACGTGTATATACACATGATATATATTTCTAGGAACATCAGGTATTTCTTGAAAACTGAGTGCTATAAAACTCACTGTTGACACTACTTTACTACTTGTGATGCCAACTTGGATGTTAGTAGTCAGGTGCTTCACCCTCAAGTCCTAAAACAATCAGAGCCTGAGTTATTAACATGTCTTTGGAAACTTGGAACCCTTAGACTCAGTGTGTACACATATGGCCAGTAGGGAAATGAACATATGAGCTAGAACTACCAGGAGCCATAGATCCAAAAATTGGAAACATTTTCATGTTATGAATAAGCTTTAGACTTTGCTTTGGGGTGGACACAGTAGGATCTGAATTATTCTTGTGCCTCTTCATGAGAGAGTCCTCTTAAATTTGTTGAATTCTCAGTGATTGGGGGTTTAGAAGAATGGATGATCCAAAGAACTCTGCTGAGATTCCTCGAGTAATCCTTTCATTCTCCCTCTTGGTAGAAATCATTGCAAAAGCTGTCTTCATATTTATGTGACATACATCGATGAGAGCAAGCTGGCTTCTTATGATATTTTCTTACTGCCTATGGCACTTGAAGAGGTGTGTGCCAGTTCATGGTGATACAAGGAACTAATCTGAAATGTAAGGCTGATTGGGCAAGAGTTAAATATGGGTGAACTGTGCTGTACAGCCCAGTGAATAAATGAGCAAGGGGTCCTTCTAAAATATACTGGAGCACAAAGACTTTGAGATTAAAACTCAGCAAATTCTGGCTAATGTACAACAGAAAACAAGTAAAGCAAACAACTTACTTTGAAACAATTCCAGATAGTTCCAGTGTAATTTCACTCTATGGAAGGGACAGAACAGTGATTTCCAAGTTCTCTTCAAACTTGTTTTGACCACTGATTACTTCTTCCAAGTCAATAGCATGTGTTGTGAATGTCATTAGCATAGCATGTGTATTCTGTTATGTATTCAACTTTTTCCTTCTCTGGGTGTAGCCGAGTCACCCAGGTGGCAGCAGCCCACTGGTATCAACAAACTCTAGCCTTTCCCCAGAAATCTATAGATAGAAAAGAGGTTTAGGAAAATACTGATTGATGATCCAAGAACAAAGAAAGAGAGGAAAGGACAAATGTATTCAGCTTTTTAACTCTGATCATGTGATGGTTAATATTCATTGATAGCTTGATTGACTTTAGAATCATCATAGTGATTTTATGGCTCAGATAATCTTTATTAATATTTTCTTCTTCCTCATATTTGTGCAAAAACAGATTTCTGAATCATTTGGAGAGCTGCTTAAGCATTGTGATTTAAGTAAACTGGTTGTGGGTGTGGCTCACAAAGACTATCAAACAGTACAGGCTTAAGGTAAATAGTTCATTGGTGGAACACATACCTGGTTTGTGCAAGTCTCTGGATTTAATCCCCGATACCACCAGCAAACAAACAAGCATAAATAGCAACAGCAAAGAGTAAAAGTTTCAGAATTTCCTTGACTGCAAAATTTATCTTGCAAAGTGTATTTACCCAGGAAAGATTTAGGCAAGCAAAAAATAGTCATAGTTCTAAAATGTGCTTTTGACTATCTTACTGGGGAGTCACATAGCTTAACAGATATGATGAGGCAGGGGCTGAAGAGATAGCTCAGTGGTTAAGAACATTTGCTGCCAAGTTCAGTTCCCCACACCGTGTTTAAATGGATCAGATTCTTTCTCTGTATGTCTGTTTCATGAGACTATTTACTTAAAATAATGAATCTTAAACACTACTTAATAATGTTTTTAGACTGTTGAAGTGTCAGAAAACATGCATGCAAAGCTTAAGAAACAAAAAGAAGCAATTACTTCCTTATAAGCTGCATTTCATGAAGATGTAAGTGAAGACAGCGGTTTTGATTGCATGTGGAGTTTTAAGCAGCCTGAAAGGTAATTCTCACCTTTAATGTTTCTACTCCCCATTTTCTTAGGTTAATGGTGTGTGCTTATAGCAATGCTTACAACCATCGTTGGGACAGTGTCAGTGATGGGAACGTGCATAGCCAATTTGTTCCTGAATGTGCCCTTTTAGTGGTGTGGGAAGTTCTTCTGTATATGTGTTGCTTTTTTTGTTTTTGTCTTTTTTTAAATGAATAATGCTGCTTTGGCCTACAGCAGGAAAGAATAGAGTAAGGTAGGAATTCCAAGCAGATAGAGAAGGAAAGAAGGCAGAGTCAGGGAGATGCTATGTAGCCACTGAAGGAGAAAGATGCCCACATGCCAGTACTAGTAAACCACAAGCTTCATGATAAAAATAAAATAATAGAAATGGGTCAATTTAAGATGTAAGATTTAGTTAGAAATTTGTATAAGTTATTGGTAAAGCAGTGTTTTAATTAATACAGTTTCTGTGCCATTATTTTGGGGTTGGGCAACCAGGAAATGAATAAGCAGTGTCTGCCTACAAAATTGGCACCCAATGTGGGGCTCAGTACATACACATAAAACCTGAGAGAACTTGGAAAGAAATTCTAGACAGAAAGAACAGAGTTTAGCGCAGCTTTCTGGTGGTCATATTTTTTTCAGATTTGCTCTGTTTTTAGAAGTAAGCAAAGGCATGATTCTTATAAGAGAAGGCTTCCTGACTCAGTGGTAGTAGCAAAAAAATTGCATGGCTTCTTTAAGAAGGCTTCCTGACAAGAACAATAGAGGCTGGCACTAGTGTTTCAACCTCTGTCTATCACTGGCCCATAGAGAGGAAAAACCACCAACTGGGTGCAGCTATCAGGTATGATGGTAACCAGTGTACCAGCTATACTCACTGCAGGATGAGGCATTTCCCTTTCCTTCAGTGTGGCACCGTTTAGAAGGAGAGATTTCTACAGGAAAAAAAAAAACAAAACAACAGATTCTTTAGTGCATTCTGCTCTCAGCCCAACCCCAACTATAGATTTAAATCAGGTTTTTATGGGAAGCAGCAACTGGTAGATCCCTGATGCTCTCTGGCAAGACAGCAATTTTCAACCCAGTGAGAGACTCTGTCTCAAAAAGTAAAATGGAGAGCACCTAAGGAATGACCTGAGGTTGCCTTCTAGTCTCTACTTGCATGCGCACATGTACACACACGTCAGATATAAACTATCATCCAAACTATATGCTAAGGGCGAAAGAGAACCTCAAATGTTCACCACACAATTGGAAGTCCACAAGTGAAATCTAAAGGACTCTGGGAACTCACGTCCCACCTAGGCCTGAAACGTAGGCTTTATGTGCCACAGCAGTGACTGCGTGCAGAAGAGCAAGTTTAATCTGCTTTTTATCCAGCTTATTTTTAAAAAAATGAAGAATGTAGAATTAATTTCTTTTTCTTTTAAAAATTGCTTTAAACGCATTAGCTGGTAGATTCCCACATCAGTAGATATCCTTTTTAACCACGCCAGCCCTCTCTAGACCTCTCTTAAGTCCTCATTATCTGAGAGTGCTTCTCTCTCCGTCCTTGCCAGCTTTGGGCAAAAGTGGCTAGTGGCTCAGGTGCTCAGGAAGCCTCTCCCTCCATATCTTTTATGCGAACAGTCTGTGTGTCTATAAAATTATTAATTAAACCAGATCTCGGTGGGTGAATTTGGAATTTAATTAGGAGAGTTGACTTTTAAAGTAAATTATTTCTCCAAATTATATATTCCTAATAATATTCATCCCACTGAGCTGTCATTCTAAGAATTTTAATCATAATCTCTTTTTCAAAGTCAGACTCTTTCTCAAGTCTTTTTTATTAAGCCAACTATTTACATGAAGTGCTTGGCAAGCAAGAACAAATCCCAAAGTCTACTTAGCAAATAACAACAGTTAAACCCTCTTGATCCATAGTTAAGGCTTCTCAAGCCTGCTAATCCTATCTAAGTTTACATTTGGGGTGTGTGTCTGTATGTGTGTGTTCATATAAGTGTGTGTCTCCCTGTATGTGAGTGTGTGTACTTCCAAATTCTGAGGCCCAAAGACATGACTGTCTGTCAATTAAATATTGAGTCAGAAAGAGTGTGGACAATGTGGAAGCCATTAGAAAACAGGTGTACATATTTCAACTTTCAATTCTTTTTCTCCACATATTATTAACTACTATGTGATATTTTAAAGTCTTCTAGACATCATGGGATTGCTTGGTAGACAAAATCAGTTGCTTTCAAGCTGGACTGAGTTAAATCCCTGGGACTCACAAGAAAAAGAAAAAGAAAACCACAAGAAGAAGAGAAGAAACTTTTCTCTTTCTTTTATGATACTTAGAAATACATAGTGGCTGAATGTTTGTTTGAATATTAGTTTTCATTTTTAAGAGCTAATAAATTATGATTGTGATGATGATTATGTATTAATGATATCTTTGGCAGCACTAGCCATGCTCCCCATGATATACTCTGACTGTGTATTGCCCCCTAAACAGTATAAGCAGTGACCATCACCTTATTGTGTATCATGAAACTGAGTCTCAGGAATGTAATCAGGTATCTCCAAGGGAATTTTCCATTCCGTGTGGCACCACTTTGGATTCCTTGATAAGAACCAACCAGTGGTTGGACTAATTTTAGTCTGTGTGAAAAATGGTTTTGTGTATGGGCCTAGAGACTTGACAAGAGTACGCAACTGGAAGCCAGAATTTGGTTGGGTCCCTCTTTTGTATTCCTGGAACCTCACACTGGAATGACTCTGGAAGGGTCAAACCATTTAAAAGTTGGATCATAACCAAATGCCAAGGAAGAATTTGCCCGTCCTCTGAGAGTTCAGCTGAGAGGTATCACAGTGGGACTTACATCACATATTGTTGGTCAAAGTGATGACAGGAAGGTTGGGCAGAGGAGTAAAAGGTATTCCAAGACGCAAAAACATTGGAAAATATTTGGCTTCTCTAATTGGCCACAGCCGGAGCAGTAGACCACACGAATCCCTGGAAAAGGCAAAGCTCCAGCCGCAGGAGGAAAGCCTGAGGTCCAGTTTAGTTCTTATACTAATAGATCGCCACTGTAAATTAATCCTGTATGAAAACCAGACTGCAATGGAAAGCCCCTGCATTCCACATAAGCACCTCAACTGTCAGGAATAAACACAACAGGATAAACTAATGCCTTGTTTCAAGAAATAACAAATATATTCTGACTTCTTATCTTCTTGTCCTTTCATATTTACCTTTTTATTCCATTTCACTTTTAGAAATAGTTTACGAGAGTTCTACATGGAACACATATTTCCATAAGAGAAGAAAGTGTCACAGGATGCACCCACTGTCAAGTGGTGATGTCTACTGGGATAAACTCTGATGTCCAAAAATCAGGAGTAAAGTATTAATGTACAAAAATGTCAAGTTGCACCAATGTAAAGAATTAATGGAGAGAATCTAGAAGTAACTGCAATACCAAAGACTCCAGTTAATACATGAATTAGTAAAAAGGAAACTTGTTTTGAACCCTGGTGGCTTTCTGTGATGTGTTCAGCTCAGAGACTCTCATAAGATTCAAAACAGGAGACAGTGAGTGAAGAAACAAAGCACATTCATTCAAAAATATTTACATAACAACAATCTCATATGCTTTACACTCACTCATTCGGCCATTGTGGACATTCTGGGCACTATAAATATTTTTATATTTTTTAGTCAAGGCTAACCTCTCTTTTCTTTTCTGTAATATTTGATTTAAGGAAGGATCATGTATAAAAATTCCATTCTGGTACTGTATAGGGTGATGAGAATTTAATCCAGGACCTCCTACATGCTAGGCAAGTGCTCTAACATTGGGCTACATCTCCATAGGTTATAGAAAAGAGTGAAATTAATTATGAAATAACACATAATGCAATTATATAAACTTTCCCTTTGTTACTTATATAATTGATTTGTAATTTTATACTGTAATTTAATTCATCCTGTTATAACATTCTATGAATTTGTATACATCATATACACAAACACACACACACACATCCATATAGAGGCAGATTTTTCATTGAGATAATCAATGCCCCAATAATGACACAGAGACTTCTTATTAATTATGAATGTTTGGCTCATAGTTTAGGTTTGTTTCTAGTTAACTCCTATAACTTAAATGAACCTATTTGTATTAATCTACTTTCTGCCTTGTGCCTTTATTACCTCGTTTCCATACTGGCCATCTTGTTTGCCCTGTGAATCCTGGAATCTCTGCCTTATTCTTCCCTGCATCCTCTTTGTTCCAAAATCCTGCCTACCTATTGTCTCTTTAGCTTTTTATTAAACAAATCAGAGTGACACATCTTTACAGGGTACAAAAAGATTATTCCACACATTTCCTACTTTTTTCCTAAAATAAAGTAATGGTTTTAACTCTTATATAGTCAAAGTATATTCAATAAGAACAAATGTCAGGTATTATCTAAATAGAAATGAAAGGTATTAAGTTTAACAAATGAAACTATATACAATAAGAACAATTATCAAGTAAGAATTACATTTACAATGTTCAGTCCATTTGTAATTTCATATTCAGAGAAAATATTACCTATCTTATCTTGATGAATTTAAAGTTTTATATCTAAAACAAGTTTTATTATAACTTGTATCTATCCTTTTGGACTTCAAAAACATTTTTTAGATAAACAATTTAAGCTTTTATGTCTCTCAACTTTATAAACTTTACATCTCTTATGCAAGATTTTTTCTGAATTTGGTAACAAGGAAAACTGTGAAACTATAATTATCTAGTCTTCAATCTCCATTTGAGACCCAAAAAGGATGAAATATTGTACTAACATTTAAAATATAATTTAATAAATAAAGACAGATTGAAGATATGAGAGTAAAACAGTCCCACTGGTCAACCTTACAGGCCAGATTATAGTATTACACCCCTTTAATCTCAGTAGCCACCTAGTTGCCATAGAAATCAAGTGGTGCATGCCTTTGATCTAATAGTGCATGCTTTTGATCCCAGCCCTAGAAAGGAATATAAGATGGGACAAGACAACTCTCAGACAGTCTCCTTCTGAGATTCAAGGAAGCAGGATCGCCATTTCAGACTGAGGTCAAGGTAAGAGTCAGTGGCTGGCTGTTTTGCTTTTTAGATCTTCAGGTTGAACCCCAACTTCTGACCCTGAGCTTTTATTAATCACACTTCAAAATATTGCTTGAGTAAACAGGGAGTAGAGAGCAAACAGCTTCCAAAACTATAGAAATGGGAGAAACAGCTGGTTGCCTACACAGACATCCTCAGCTTATAGGCCGACACTCTCTGACAAATTTATCTGCGAGGTAACAAATTTCTGAAGAACTGTCCTACCCAGTCTTGGAAAAGTTCTATTGTCACTTTTTGGTGATCTGTTTGTCTAGTTTGGATACCAGTTGAGGCAATATTAGTTTCTTGCACAAATGGATAGTTTTTTCCACAAAGAAAGTAAGCTATAATTGGAGTCTTTTTGATGCCTATCATCTGTTTTTGAAGTAAATTGGTGCTGCCAGGAGCAGACATATCTCACTGTCATAAAAAGTCTTATGTTATTAAAATATTTAAATGGCAAAGACTGTCACTATTCAAAGTGTTTGAAGATCACCTATTTATCTAAACATATATCTCTATATGATTTTGAAAATGTACCTAACATAACTATAAATTTGATTGTTATAGATAACTATTATCCTTTTTAATACTAAGTAATATTATCCTAAATAAATCTTAAGAATTAAAAGTTTACATTATATTTTTAAATTATCTGTACAGGCACAATAACTTAAGCAAGAATAGAAACATATATACAACATAACAAAAATAATCTTATATCAATATACAAAAATTTGTGTATTGTATCAATTTGTATCAATATACAAAAATCCATAGCAATGTAAAAATTTGAGACAAGCAGTTGTTTAAAAGTAGAATCAACAATCTACCCTTTTTAAATCTATTATTTCTTTATTATGTTCTTCCTTTTCCCTTCAGAAAGAGATCTCTAAAACTAATCTCCTTTATTCAGTTTTTTTTTTCTGACCATGACCAAAAACAGTTTGTAATCAACCCTCCTAAACAATGACAAATATCTATAACTCACCAAATGACTGAAAACCACACATCCCAACTTTTGGAAATATAGGCATAATGTTCTCTAGACTACCTGTTGTCTAGGGGTACTGGCATCTTGAGGGACCCCAAGAAAATTAGGATAATGACCAATTCTTTGTTAGAATAGTCTGCGAGGCTAGACTATCTCATCCAACAGCCTTGAAGCCGTTCTGGATGCAGAAGTCTGAGGAGACTGCACGTGAGAGTCTGGATCACCTGGGACACCCATTTTTATCAGTGTCTGGGCCCCTTGCTCTGATAACACATAACATTTTAAAGGTAACATACATTTCTGCATTAACACAAGTATGGACTGTGTGTTGTATACAAGCCAGACAAAGATGATTTTTTTTTTTTACTTTGTTTGAGTAGGTAAGATATATGTTACCTGCCTTGTAGCTTTTCTAGGTTTATTTCTTGTGTCTGCAGTCATGATTTTCAGGGGTTCTTCCCCAATCAAATCTGATCTCTATTAATCTTGAATGAATCTGCAACCTTTCATTTTATGTGGAAAAAAATGTATAACCTCTTCCCTAATGACTTCAATTTTAAACTTAAGACATTTTTAAAAAATATATGGGTTAGTTTAATTTACAAGTTTTTATAATCCAGTGTCTCTCAGCAGCGATTGTTTGCTCATCAGCAATCAAAAACTTTAAAGTCAATATAACATCATACAGGATGAAGACTCCCTGTGTATTTTCCATCTCTATGTGGATCATTCTTTTTTGTTATTTATTTTTTCTATAACTGTTTATACTCATATCATTTTCTTTCTTAACCCTGTGCATATTTTTAAGCACACTGTAACTTGTTTAGAGGTCTTATCCTTTCGGGATCATCTGGATCTGTCTTTACTTAGCACTTACAGTGCTCTTGGATCACATGAGACAAATTTTAAACTACTATGCCGACCACTGACGAAGCTCACTGACACGTGTGTCAGCAGCCGGCTTCAGACCACAGGTAGTCTCTGTATGCCAAGCCTACTTGAGAGACCTTGGTCAATAAGAATCTGTGTTTGATTCTATATTTTGAACTTTTTCTGTCTTTTTATTTTTTATTGAGATATATCTTTTTCTCTGCTCCCCTCCTTTCCTCTCTCCTCCTGTTCTATCCCTCAGTCATGATTCCCACTCTCCAAATTTACTCAGCAAATGTTGTCTTTTTCTGCTTCCCATGCAGATTAAATCAATGTACACCTCTCTTAGTGTCCTCTTTGTTGATTGTGAACTGGAGACTGTTTCTTTGTTTGTTTGTTTTTGGTTTTGCTTTATGTCTAAAAGTCACTTATGAGTGAGTACATATTATATTTGTCATTCTGGATCTGGGTTACCTCACTCATATGATGTTTTCTAGATCAACCCATTTGCTCACAAATTTTAAGGTGTCAATATTTCTTTTCTGCTGTGTAGTACTCCATTGTGTAAATGTACCATCTTCTTTATCCATTCTTCAGTCAAGGGGCATTTAGGTTATTTACAGTTTCTAGCTATGACAATGCTGCTGTGAACATAGTTGAGCATGTGTCCTTGTGATACAGTTGAGCATCCTTTAGGTATATACCCAAAAGTAGTATTGCTGGGTTTTGAGGTAAATTGTTTCCTAATTTTCTGAGAAATCACCATACTGATTTTCAAAGTGGCTGTACAAATTTGCACTCCCACCAGCAATAGAGGAATGTTCCCTTTACCCCACATCTCCAGCATAAGATATCATCAGTGTTTTTGATCTTGGCCACTTTTACGGGTATAAGACGGAATCTCAGAGTTGTTTTGATTTGCATTTCTCTGATGGCTAAGGATGTTAAGCATTTCCTTAAGTATCTTGCAGCCATTTTAGATTCATCTGTTGTGAATTCTCTGTTTTGATCTGTACCCTCATTTTTATTGGGTTATTTCTTCTTTTGATGACCAATATTTTGATTTCTTTGTCTATTTTAGAGATCAGCCCTCTGTCTGATGTGGGTTTGGTGAAGATCTTTTCCCATTCTGAAGGTCGCAGTTTTGTCTTGTTGACCATGTCCTTTGCTTTACAGACTCTTCTCAGATTCAGGAGGTCCCATTTATTAATTGTTTCTCTCAGTGTCTGTGTTACTAGGGTTATATTTAAGGAAGTAGTTTTCTGTGTCAATGTGTTCAAGTGTACTTCCCCTTTCTTTTCTATGATGTTCAGTGTGGTTGGTTTTATGTTGAGGTCTTTGATCCATTTGGATTTGAGTTTTGTCCATGGCGATAGATATGGATTTATTTTCATTCTTCAACATGCTGATATCCAGTTATGCCAGCACCATTTGACTATGCTTTCTTTTATCCATTTTATATATTTTGCTTCTTTGTCAGAAATCAGGTGTTTGTAAGTGTGTGGATGGATATCCAGGTCTCCTATTCAGTTCCATTGGTCCTCCTGTCTGTTTTTATGCCAATACCAGGCTGTTTTTAGTACTGTAACTTAGTAGTAGAGTTTGAAGTCAGAGATTGTGATGCCTCCAGAAGTTCCTTTATTGTACAGGATTGTTTTGAGTTCCAGGCACACACAGAGTGCAAAAAATACAGGTAGGTAAATACTCATAGCACAAAATGAAAATAAATAAATTATTAAGAAAGCCCAAATCTTAAGTTACATAAATTAAAATTAATATAAATAATAATAGAATAAAAACAAAATAGAAGATGCTATTATAGTTCCATGGTAATTGCGGCAATGAATAAACATGATAAGGAAAAAAAGTGCAATATATTTAGCAAGCATCAATGAAAGGTTATACAGAAAAGATAAAACAAGTTTCTATACTTAAAAATTGTATAATACATGCACTTCTTTAACATATAATGAGAACACATACTAACTGATATCCTGGATCATAAATCATCCCTTAGAAAATTTCAAATTGAAATAATATAGGGTATATTCTAGAAACACACAATTTAATTGAGTTGGAAATGAATTACAAAAAAAGAAATCTGGCAACCTTCCCAAATGAGGAAAGATTAGGAAACATATCAAAGATATGAGATATCAAAGGTACAACAGATATCAATGAGCGAGGAGATGTTTGATTAGTAGGAAATATCAAAGAATTAAAGAGATGTCTCTTCGAAAAGATGAATAAAGCTGAAATACCTTTCAAAATATTGGTGAAAAAAAGAGGTAGAGGCTAATACCCAATACAGAGAAGACCTAACTGAAGGCTGAAGTCATAAAGATGCAGGACAATAATTCATCATGCCAAACACATGGAAATATACCTTGAAAGGCAATGCACAATATAGAAAAACTAATCCAAGAAAAAATAAAAACTCTGCTTAGTCCTAAAACCATTAAAGAAGTTGAGCTCTCTGAAGTGTCTCTCAGAGGGGACACTGGTTCCTCCAGGCCAGCTGATTTCATCAGTGTTTACAAAGAATGTAGGAATAAATCTAGTCTAACATCATAAATTTCTGTGTGCCTCTGTGTATAAGGTACATTTGTGAGTACATGTTTCTCTCTCTCTCTCTCTCTCTCTCTCTCTCTCTCTCTCTGTGTGTGTGTGTGTGTGTGTGTGTGTGTGTGTGCCCGCGTGCGCATGCATGCATGCACAGAGGTTGGCACCAGCTGTCTTTCTCAAACACGCTTCACCATACTTTCTTTTGAGAAAGGATCTCTAAGCCTAGAGCTTGTGTTTTTGGCTAGAATGACGCCTGGTTGATCTAACTTGGGTCCTCATACTAGCCCAGCAAGCACTTAGTGCATTCAGGACATGAGTTAATTCCTCTAGAGCCCAAGTAAAATGCTGGCTGTGGCAGTGTGCACCTGTAATTCTAGCGCTGAAAAGACAGAGCCAGGGGAAATCCCTGGGATTCAACTACAAATTTATGACTTAAAAATATCAACATTGCCAGCTAAAATAGCACACACCTTTAATCTCAGCAAGACAGAGGCAGGCAGATCTCCGAGTTGGAGACCAGCATCCTCTATGTGTTGAAGACTAGCATCATCTACCTAGTGAGTTCCATTCAAGCTAGGAATACATATCTCAACTGATTCCAAAAGGATTCTGACAAAATTAAACTCTCAGTGGTAAAAGTCATCATCTTATTATTATTATTCAGTAAACAAATTTTCTTTTTCCTATAAAACACATTTTAAAAAGCTTGCAGCTGGTATCTCACCTACCTGAAATAAGTGGGTAAAGAAAGCTCTTTTGGTGGGTAGAGTTAATATAAAATGCCTGATACTCACAAGTCTATTAACATTCAGTTACAAATTACACTTGATGCTGTAGCCCACAATAAAATGAAATAACAAGACAAATAAAGAAATGAGTAAGAGACTCTCAGAAACAATTATTAGCAACATTAAGAAATTAGAAAGCCTGACATGGTGGCTCACACCTTTAATCCCCACACTTAGGAAGAAGAGGCAGGTGGATCTCTGTAAATTCAAGGCCTGGTCTTCTTAATGAGTACCAGGACAACCAGAGCTATAAGAGAAACACTATCTCAAATCTCAAAAATCAAAAAATAAAAAGTAGCGTTATAGTTCATTACTAAATTGAAGGACAAATTATTGATTTTAGCAAGATTTCTGGGGGGAAACAAAAGCAAAATTTATCTCTGTTTCTACATATGTGCAGACTCTAAAGCAAGAGAGAGTGTGAAAAGTTTGAAAAAGCAGCCCTATCAAGCCCTCTACTGACTCATTCATGAAGTCCTGACTTCCATCCCCAGATCTGCATAAACCTGCTATGGCGCAGTGCACATCTCTAATCCTAGCACTAAAGAGACAGAGGCAGTGGGACCAAACATTCAAGGTCATCCTCAGCTATATAGAGTTAAGCCAGTCTGGGATACTTTGCACAGAAACCCTGCTCAGTTTCGCAGAAACAAAAACAAACACCAAGTTTTTGTGCATCCCAAAGCTCACAGTGCCCTGGACAGTTCTGAGATCTGACGTCCACATGGTGAAGAGGAACCCTCAGTTAGTTATTCTGCACACTGAGTCAGTAGAAGACCCTGGAAAACCTCCTAACCTTAGCTTAGAATAAGAAGTCAGGAAAGATTTTCATGTTGAGTCAGTGCAAATAACTCTTGGCTGAAAACCCCTCTATTAATTTCAGCAGCACCCAGGAGGCAGACTTTCATCTGAGGTCATGGGGGCGGGGGTGGGGAAAGACCTGTTAGCTGCCTCACACTTACCCAGCTCAAGGAAGGGGCCTGCTCCATCTCTGGGAAAGTTTCTTCTCCAGCAGGGCAGTAGACATTTGGGGGTCAGTTCAGTTCCATACATGACAGACATCAGCAGATTTAAAAAAACTTTTAAGCCCATTGTTTCCTTTGGTGGGGAGTTGGGGTGGGGGTGGGGGACACTGAAGAATTTTAAGCATCTGAAATAACATCCATCCTCAGGCTTGGATTAAATCTGCTTTTCCCTCAAAGTCCCTGAGGTCATCACCGGGCAAAAACAGGCCTCAGAGGGACTCATCCCCCTGGACCTCACTAAAGGAAAAGTTACTCTTTTGAATGAATGAATAAAAACCTTCCTCACGTTTTATTCTAGTTACAGCCCTTTGAGTCTTTCTCCCCATCTCCAGTAAATACTAAGGAATTGCTGCCCCCTGAAGATCATGACCTTTGACACCAGGAAAGTTTGACAACTGCAAACAAAACTGGAGCATTCAGGTGACAGCTTTCCAGAAGTCTGGGAGTGAGAGTGGGTGCTTTTTTGTCATGTGTTTGGAGTCGGTTCCAAAGCCCAGTTCATCCTATTTGGGCTTGATCTGCAGGGACCAGAAGTTGCTAAATGCCTCTTTGGGCTACAGACACCCAGTGGACTGATTGACTTTGTGTGTCAACTTGGCACAAGTCAGAATCATCAGAGAGAAAGGAGCCACAGTTGAGCAAGTGCTTCCATGAGATCCAACAGTAAATGCCTTTTCTCAAATAGTGATCAAGGAAGGAGAGCCCAACTAATTGTGGGTGGTGCCATCCCTGGGCTTCAGGTCCTAGGGTCTATAAGAAAGCAGACTGAGCAAGTCACGTGAAGCAAGTCAGTAAGCAGCATTCCTTCATGGCCTCTGCATCAGTTCCTGCCCCCAAGATCCTGGCCTATTTCAGTTCCTGTACTGACTTGCTTCAGAGTTGAAAAGTACTGTGAAAGAGTTAGCCAAATAAATCCTTTCCTCCCAAACTTGCCTTTTTGGCAAGTGTTTTGATGCAGCAATAGAAACCCTAACTAAGACATCTGGGGTCTGAGTTTATTTCTGAGCCCCAGTTCACCCTGCTGAGTTCCCACTTGAAAGTACCCTCCCTCCCTCACCCCACAGTGAGGCTATGAGCCCTTCCTTTCCTTTTTCCTCCTCATTCTCAGCCTGCTCAAGAGACTCTGCTATCCTGGTCCTGATATAGATCTCTGAAAGGAAGCTCTTGTTTAATTCCTGATTGCCATATTTCACTCCTTGAATGTTCCTCTTCTGAAGGGCAAAGATCAATGTCTGAGACTTTGTTAAGGCAGCATCCGTCTTTGACATATACTTGTTAGGTAAGAAAGCTGGGGCTAGGGTGAGGGAGAGGATGTCAGGGACTAACTGAAAAAGAGGAAAGAGGAAGATTGGGCACTTGCTAGTTTAGGGCACAGCTTGTAAATGACTTCCTCAAGGGTCTCGAAGAGCCCACCAACTTTCTGTCTTGGAGTTGGACCATCATTCAGGTCTGGTGCAATTCTATGTTTGTCTGCCTGTCTCCTTTAGTTATCCACAATTCATTGTCAAGATGCAGAAGAGTCTGGAAGTATCAGTAGGTACCCGAGCTTATAACATTTGGCAGTTGGTAAATCATTAAATAAAGTGCTTATGTAAGAAACAAAATGTTAACCCTGAGTATGTAGCTCAGTGGTAAAGCATTTGTTTAGCATGCACAAGGCCCTGGATTCCATCCCCAGAGCCATCCAAAGGAGGAGGAATAAAGAATGTTCCATTTCGGGGCTGGAGAGATGGCTCAGAGGTTAAGAGCATTGCCTGCTCTTCCAAAGGTCCTGAGTTCAATTCCCAGCAACCACATGGTGGCTCACAGCCATCTGTAATGGGGTCTGGTGCCCTCTTCTGGCCTGTGGGCACACATGCAGATAAAACACTGTATACATAATAAATAAATATTTAAAAAAATAAAAAAATAAGAAAAAAAGAACGTTCAATTTCTTGTGCTCTACTGTATAGACATTTACATCTTCTTACTAAAGTTTCCTGTGACGCAGTTTGTTTTGTTTGTGCAATTGTAAAGGACCATTTATGTTGACTGACAGCCCGTTCCAAGTTCTTTCTCTGTCTCATTTTCGTATTTACTACAAGTTTTCCATAGACAATGCATGTTAGGTCTGTTATTCACTTTGTGAATTTATTTATGTGGGCCATTTGTCTTTTCCAAATGATCAGGCAGAGCAGCTGTAGACCTGCCCCTCTCAAACAAACTTACATATGTACAAAGACACAGAATACATTAAAACTTCTTCCCTGTCCCCCACCCCCACCCCGAGATGCATTGCTCAGGCTGGCTTCAAGCTCACTATGTAGTAAGGATGATCTTAAACTTCTTTTCTCCTACCTCCACTTCCTGAGTTCTGAGAGTATATATCCATTTTATATTATTCTGGGGATGGAACCCAGGGCCTTGTGTGTACTAGACAAGCACTCTGCAACCAAACCACATCCCCAGCCCACAGTAAAACTTCTTTAGCACAGGATCATCTCACAGAGAGAGCCAGCATAAATGTTAATTCTGATACCTCCAAGATGACTTTTGGAAGGCGGGAATGTGAGTCAAAGTATGGTTGGGTAGTTACTTAATAGAAAGATGTCCAAGATGCTTTTCTTTTTAAATTTTATTTTTACTTTATGGGATTGCGTGTTTTGCCTTCATGTGTGTAGGTATGGTACCACATGTGTGCCTGATGCTCATGAAAACAAGAAAAGGCTGTTGCATACCCTGAAACTAACAGCTACAGATTTATGATCTACCATGTGAGTGCTGGGACTACAGTGCTCTTAACTGCTGGGCCATCCCTCCAGCTCCACTTCCTTCTTGGTTTAACTCCTTTTAGTTTTAGATTTTAGCTTTTGACCCAATCCTGTGTAGTAGATACAATAGATCCCAATATTTTTCCTCATAAACAGAGATGTTGAATTTGAAGATATTTGTGACTCCTGCATACTGCACATGTTATAATGCTCTCCACAATATATTTTAATGATTTCTATTTCCCCTTTGGTGTTCTTTCTTTGCTTGTTTGCTTGGGTTTTTTGTTTTGTTTTGTTTTGTTTTTGATTTTTGTTTTGTTTTGTTTTGTTTTGAGACAGGAAAGAGTTTCAAAAGCTTTGTATCTCAGGCTGTTCTCAAACTGTGGTCTCAGCCTCCAGAGTGTTAAGACAACGGCAGGTGTGTGCCATCATGCCCTGTTAATATTTACAAGTCTCTAAAGACTTCTTCATTCATCAAGTAAACATTCATTTCACTTCTATTGTCATGCCAGGTACATTCATTAGTTTAGGGAATTAATGAAATATCTTACAAAAGTCACCAGCTCAGGCCTGGGGATTTAGTTTATTTTGTAGAGTGCTTAGCTCGTGTGGACTAGGCTCCAAGTCACATCCCCAGTGCCATACAAAATAGGCTTGATGATGCATGTTTGTAATCCCAGCACTGAGGAAGTACAGGCAGGAGAATCAGATAACCAAGGTCTTCCTGAGCTACATAAAGAATTCAAGACTAGTTTGTGATATGTGAATATCTGTCTCAAATTTGTAAAACTCTGTTTTTTTTTAAAAAAAGCAAATATTAGGGGCATAGATATAGATTCTAGAGGGGTTCCCAGGTCCAAGGAGAGGTCCCCAGATTGTTCCCTGGGCAGCAGAGGAGAGGGTGCCTGAACTGGCCTTGTCCCATAGCCATACTGATGAATATTTTCCATATCACCATAGAACCTTCATCTGGCCATGGATGGAGATAGAGACAGAGACCCATATTGGAGCACTGAACTTAGCTCCCTAGGTCCAAATGAGGAGCAGAAGGAGGGAGAATGTGAGCAAGGAAGTCAGGACCACGAGAGGTGTGTCTACCCACTGAGACGGTGGGACTGACTTAATGGGAGCTCACCAAGGCCAGCTGGACTGGAAGTGAAGGAGCATGTGATCAAAATGGACACTCTGAACGTGACTGGCAATGAAGGCTGACTGAGGAGCCAAGGAAAAAGGCAATGGGTTTTTATTCTACTGCATGGACTGACTTTGTGGGAGCTTGGTTTGTTTGGATGCTCACCTTTATAGACCTGTATGGAGGGAGGAGGACCTTGGACTTCCCACAGGGCAGAGAACCCTGACTGCTCTTAAGCCTAGAGAGGGAGGGGGAGGTGGGGAGGGGGAGGGAAAAGGGAGGAGGGGAAGAGGTGAAAACTTTTAATAAATAAATAAATTAATTAAAAAATATAAAATAAATAAGCAAATACAAACATGACCAACTCTACAGTGATTTCACCGTAACTGGGGAATTCATATCAGCACTGATAGCAAAGGAACAAATTTCAAACCATTATCATTAATTAAGCTCATTGTAGAATAAAATGTCTGTTTAGGAAATTGTGAAGATCATATGGCTAGGAGAGAGCTCATGGGAAAACCACAAGTATGCAGCAGAGAGAACAGTGAAAAGACTCACCCTGCTCTGGATGGCTTTCTAAGACATTGAAACTGGCACTTAAATATGTTGGAATTGGCTTGGTCTGAGAGCCTGCAATACTTCTTAGAACAAATCAAGCAGTTTTCTTGGAGTGGACAAAAGAAGTTCTTAAGAGAGGGTGCCAATGCCCATCTGCGCCATGTTTTCTCAGGTCCCTGGTCACCCCTGCTACTCAAAGGATTTCATCAAACATTAAAGATTCACCCACTGGACAGATCAAGCTCACACTAATGCAGTCTGAGCTCTCTAAAGTAGTGCACACATTTGTGAATCATCTCTTTCTTTTCCAATAGTGTGCTTCTAAAGGGGAGTGGGGTCCCTGGAGAAGTTCACCCCATCAACCTGGGAAGCAGAGGCTCTGGTGATCTCATAACTGTAGCTCTGGCTCTCTTGTCCACTGTTTCCTGCTTATCTCTTGCCAGGAATTCAGCTTGCTACCTCCCTTAGTGGGTACATGGCTTGCCATTTAAAACATACCTTTCAATAGAGTCCTGCTATGGTCCCCTGGGTGCCTATGAAAATGACTAAAACCTATAGCAGATTCTTCTTCTTCTTCTTCTTCTTCTTCTTCTTCTTCTTCTTCTTCTTCTTCTTCTTCTTCTTCTTCTTCTTCTTCTTAGTAGTAGTAGTAGTAGTAGTAGTAGTAGTAGTAGTAGTAGAAGTAGTAGTAGTAGTATTTTAAATTTTGGACTGGGGTCTGTGGAGATACTTAGTTGCCATAGTACTTGAGTGCAATCTCTAGAACCCATGTTTAGAAAGAAAAGAAAGAAGAAAGGAAGGAAGAAAAAAGAAAGAAAGGAAGAAAGGAAGAAAGAAAAGAAGGAAGGAAGGAAGAAAGAAAGAAAGAAAGAAAGAAAGAAAGAAAGAGAGAAAGAAAGAAAGAAAGAAAGAAAGAAAACAAGCCCAATGTAGTGGCAAGCTTATGTCCTGGGGTGCCAGAGACAGGTAGATCCATGAGGCTCAATAGCCAGCCTGCCTAGCCAACTCAGTGGGTTCTAGGCCAGTGAAGAGACCTAATCTCACATAGAAAAAGTAGACAATGCTTGAGGAACAACCCCCAAGGTGACCTGTGGTCCCCACATATGTCTATACATACATGTTCCTACACACACACACACACACACACACACACACACAAACCATGCTGACATTTAGGAGAGGCCAAGTTTCTTCTGTGGAAAACTGTTAACACCCACATTCGTGTCTCACTTCACCTAGAGTCAGGCGTCTCCCCATAAAAACCCAGACAGAAGAGGATCCAAGGGAAAATGGCCCAGAACCAGGAAAACGTTCCCAAGCTGCCAGCGAAGCCACTGTGAGCTGGATTCATGTGAATCACTGTGCCAAAGCTAAGACTGAGTGTTTCTACACAATGCTGTGTTTCTCAGTTCACCTTTGAGCACATTTCTGACCGTTCCTGCCGTCCCTTATTTGAAAGAGATAGAGCAGACCTGGTGTGGGAACAGCAAATGCTCCAGGAAAACATAGAGCTGCTTGCAGAGAGTTTGACACTAGACGAAGAGCAGTTTTCTTCCTAGCAGTATTTGGGTTTTTAAATTTTTCTTCTCCACTTAGACCTCTTGGAGCCAGGAAACTGACACCTTATACCAAATGGCTATGTCTTTTGGTAACTAGACCAAGTGGTTTTAGCTTTTTGTTCCAAAATATTTAGTAAACGTCTCTGTCCTTTATTCAAAGCAATATTTTTGCTTATAAATAATCTGTCATGAAATTCTCACCTACAGATAGCACATTGATCTTTAGGCATTTAGTGGTACACGCTAATACACGCTAATTATTTTACATTGGTAGGAAGGTGAGAGGTCTGCGTTCCAACAGTCATGTGATCTACTCAGACAAGACCGTGACCTTGTGCCGCTGGAATCTGTGAGTAGTCCGTAAAGTTAAAGACTCCACCACAGGAAAATCCGTTGCTATGCGAAGACATATACCTACTGTGGAAATACATAAAATAGCCCTTCTGCCGTTGAGACTGGCATCTGACTTCCAAGTTTATTTTTTCATTGTGAGACTAATAATCCCAGGGTATTATTCCTTTGATTGCAGAGGATGCAGACAAGATGGCCAAACTCAGCTGAAGAAAATCAATTATGTATCAAAATGAGGAATATTCTTTTTTTTTTTTTTTTTTTTTTTTTTTTTTTTTTTTAGTAAATTTTATTAAATTATAAAAGTTTCCATTTCCACCCCCCCTCCCAACACCCTCCCACTCCCCCTACTCCCCCTCCTCCTCCCTCTTCGTCCCCCAGGGCAGTCAGGGTTTCCTGCCCTGTGGGAAGTTCCAGTTCCTTCCCCCTCCCTCCAGGTCCAGGAAGGTGAGTGTCCAAACAGACTGGATCCCCAAAATCCATTATATGTAGAGGAAACAGGTCCCAGTGTCATAGTCAATGGCTTTTCAGAAAGACTTCGGGTCAGTCACAGTCAGAGAATCCGGCCAAATTCGGAGAGTCTGGTTAGATCACGTCCTCTTTCAGTCCCAGTCCAACTGGCCTTGGTAAACTCTCATCAGATCCGTTCCCTTGTATCAGTGGGTGATAGCATCCCTCGCAGTACTGATTTCGTTTTTCATGTTCTTCCTCCTTCTGCTCCTCATTTGGACCTCGGGGGGGCTCAGTCCGGTGCTGCAATATGGGTCACCGACTGTATCGCCGTCCTTCGTCAGATGCAGGATCTCCTGGTGGATAGCTAAATAATCTTCATCAGGTTCATCTTCTTATTTAGCTTCTCTAGGATCACGAATAATAGGCTCAAAGACCTTTAATTATGGTTAGAATCCACTTATGAGTGAATACATACCGTGTTCCTCTTTTTGGGTCTGGCTTACCTCACTCAGTAAAGCGTTTTCTATTTCCATCCATTTGCATGCAAAATTCAAGATGTCATTGTTTTTTACCGCTGAGTAAAACTCTAATGTGTATATGTTCCACACCTTTTTTAACCATTCTTCTATTGAGGGGCACCTAGGCTGTTTCCAGGTTCTGGCTTAACAGAGAATTCACAACAGATGAACTTCGAATGGCCAGAAGACACTTAAGGTCATGCTCAACCTCCTTAGCGATCAGGGAAATGCAAATCAAAACCACTTTGAGATACCATCTTACACCTGTCAGAATAGCTAAAGTCAAAAACACCAATGATATCCTATGCTGGAGAGGATGTGGGGTGAGGGGAACACTCATCCATTGTTGGTGGGAATGCAAACTCGTGCAGCCACTGTGGAAATCAGTGTGGCGGTTTCTCAGGAAACTGGGAGTCAACCTCCCTCAGGACCCAGCAATTCCACTCTTGGGAATATACCCTAAAGATTCCCGATCATACTACAAAAGCATTTGTTCTACTATGTTCATAGCAGCACTATTTGTAATAGCCAAAATGAGGAATATTCTTTATCAAACATCTCTCTCTTTGGTAGCTGTGATCTTCATCTCTAATTGTGCCTATCTAGCCTCTTTTCCTTGGTCCCATATTTGCGGACAATAAGGCATTTTACTTACTTAATATTTGGAGGTGGGGATCTTTTGGGAGCTTTCACACTTTAGCTCAGGTTAGTCTGAGACTCACTATGAAGCCCAGGTTAGCAATCTTCCTGTCTTGGCTTTTGAGTGCTGGGTTTAGAGGTGTGAGATACCATGCCTAGCTCCTAAAGGACATTCTAAAACATATAGTTGGCAGTAGAGCTATGTTCTTTGGTGACCTTGAGGTTCTCCAATGATGAGAAAATCGTCCCTTCTGTCCAGTGTAGCCTTGAAAAAACTACACTGGGCTGCTATATCTGACACTGCTCTATGTCTACTGGCAATGCTGCTGTTGCTGACACTCTTGCCTGAAATAGAAACTCTTATTGACTTTGAGATTTCTTCCTCTTTTACCCCCTCAAGAACATTGCTTACCATGCATGCACTGTTGGAAGAAATACTCAAAATGAGGTGTGTGTGTGTGTGTGTGTGTGTGTGTGTGTGTGTGTGTGTTGTCTATTTGTAATGTCATGGGTGGAAAGAAAAAGAATTGCAGTGTACTAACCATGTCAGTGTTCAGAAATTTGCTCTCTCTCTTTCTGTGTCTGTCTGTCTGTCAGTCTGTCTGTCTGTCTGTCTGTCTCTCTCTCTATATATATATATGTGTGTGTGTGTGTGTATGTATGTAGATATATAGATAGAAATAGATAGAGATATAGATAAAAAGACATAGCTGAAAATCTAGAGAAAATGTTCATTCCAGTATCATGTCCACAATACCAGCCTCATCCTTGAGAAGTTTCCTGCAGTCACCCTGCTAATGAGAATCCAAGGAAGATAGTGGGTGAACAGAGGGCTGGGGATGTCTTCAACAAGTGCAAACAAATTGCACTACACCACAATATCCATTACCATCCATTTGTCTTTCCTGAGTTCCTGTTGGTCCCTGCTTCTGGAAGACTGCCTCCAGGCCATCCTATGACCACACAGTTCCTCTTCCCAGTTTGTGATCTCTGCTAGCATCCTTTCTTCATGCTCTCCTTGAGGAATGCTCTTTTCTGTTGCTTCCCAAGATAATTTCCTACTGTCTTTGTTTCTTCCTTGTCTTCCTCTATGTCAGGCCCTCCTGTAGTAGAAAATCAGTTCACGCTGTCATCTCTCCACACACACTGTTTCCTAGGGTGACTGTCTCGGTGCCTAAACAGACAGGATCTATTTTGACGTTCAGGGTTCACATTTGTCTATCTCTAACTCATTTGAGATTAAAAGATTTAAAGTGATACCAAAATGCTCTGCTTAGAACAGAGGACAAATAGTGTCCTCTTTTTAAAGACTTGAAGACTTCAGACTTTAGAGAATCCATGAATTTTAGATGTCAAGCACTATACGCAGCTGTTTTCCACAGACACATGATTTTATTAAATATTTGGGTAAGTTCTGCTAGTGGTTAATCTGCTTTTTCCCCCAAAGTAAGTGACAGGTGACAGTAGGACTGGGCTTAGAGAACATGAAACCGAGGCATGTGCACTCTAGGATCCTTTGGCTGCTGTCAAAGGGACAATAAAATTACAAAGAGCTCTTATCTTTTGAGAAAAAGAACACCAAGAATGATTTATAACTATACCCCTCCTTTGCAGACCAGGGCATAAGTACAATTAGTATTTATTGAGGTTCTGCTCACTGTCACATTAAAACATTTTGCATAATTTTATTTACTTCTTGCTGTAACTTTCTGAGATGATTGTTTGCTCTGCTCTGTTTGCCTCTTAGAGGTACTGTTGTTTTGGGTCTGAGTATCAAACTCAGGGCCTTGTGCATGCTAGGCAAGCACTGAGTCAAGCACCCCACTGTGTTCTGTGGATCCATATGAGATGCTTTAAGGTTTTAAGCAGCCTGCCTACGGCTAACCACACTAATAGTAACACACGAATAGTAAATGCCAGACCTTGGGTTTGAACTCAAATCTTTTGACTCACGGGGAAGCAGAGGAGAGTCCTAGCCATAAATAGTTGACGATAGGAGTACAACATGATAGAAAAACAAACAAATGACAACCAAACCAACATAATAGAAAGGTCTTCTGCCCAGTTACAGTACACCAGCAGCCTGTTGCCATGTTCTTCTTAGGACTTTACATTACCTATTGTCACTGCCTTTTTCACATGCCAAGACGGGAAAGCAGGGCTATCAAGGTTTTGCTGACTTAAGTGGATATGTTCTACTTCCTTACAGCTTGAGACTGCTTTACAGTGTCTCATATGCCTCTCATGATTTGACCACGAAAAAATAATACAGCCATATTGTTCATCCTCTGCATTTTCTGTAATTCTTTGTGTATTGTATACCAGTGTGTGAGGATATGGGTCACATAATGTGCTGGGGCACACACCCATACATTGCGTGCGTGTGTGTGTGTTTGTGTGCAGGTGCACAAGTGTGAGTGGTGCATGGAAGCCAGAGGTCAACCTTGATTGTTGCTCCTCAAGTCGTAGCCACCTTGTTCTTTCAAATGAGCTCTCATTGGCCTCCAAGTCACCAAATAGGCCAAATTGGATGGCCAAAGGGCCCCAAGAATCTATCTGTCTCCAATCCCCAGCTCTGGGATCTCCATCATGCCTGGCTTTTGGGGTGTATTCTAGAGAATGAGTCAGGTCTTCATGCTTGTGTAGCGAGTACTTTACTGTCACACCCATCTCCCCAGTCCTTCCTTTTCTCTGTTTTTTTTTTCTACTGAGGTTCTTGGTTGCTTTTATCCTATGCTGGGAAGGCAGATGAGGTGGAGATACCCAGACTTTCACGGTGCACTGGAAGCAGCGGAGTTCAGGAACCTCTGCAGCATCAACATGAGGTTAGAGAAGAAAGTAAGTGTCTGAATAACATGAACTAGAAATTGAGGAAAGACTAGATGTACAAAAAATGACTTGGCACATGTTGGCTGACCTAAACATAGAGGACCCAGGAGATCTTAGTGTCCATAATTTCCCTGGAGCTGATAGTGAGTTCATTACATTATCTAGTGGGAGCAAGAAAATCTCCACACTTCACTGAAATCCTTTTTAAGGAATGTTGTTACAACAGCTTTGGGGACTGAAATATTTTCCAACAATTTCTTCTGTGAAATTTCAATAGCTTCTCACATAAATCATGAGTTCTGTACCCACCCAGAAATAATAACCAAAAAAAATGAACCAAAAAGTTCATATTACTGAGTGAAAAAGAAATGGAATCTCACTTTCCATGAAAAACTTCTGGCCAATTTATGTCTCTGTGGAAAACATTTATCTGCAGTAAACAATCTCTAATATTTCCTTAAGCACATTTTATAATCTCCACAATAAGATAAATATTTTGAGTCTTGAAAGTACCTATGAGTAATTGATTATCTGAATATTTAGTATATATAGGTTGCTCACAAAATTATTCTACTAATTTGGAAATCTCCACAGTAATCCACTATACACCTTTGAGCAACTGCCTAGGACTGTGGTGTGGAGTCCACAGTAGGCACCAGTCCTTCATGGGCAGACAAGCTTTGGGGTAGTACAGGCCCTGATGTCAATCCAGACCTCCAAAAGTGTATGTTGGAGGTGCCAGGCTAAGGTTGATTTTCTCGTTATTGGAGACAGTGTATTCTAAAGTGTTATATATACGTAAGATAAAAAACCTCCAGGATGCTTCAAATATGTAGATATGAAAATTAACAAATGATATTTATTGCTCATTATCATTGTGCCATATATCACACAAAATATTTCATCCAATTACTTCTGAATTTTATGCTCTAAATTTCTCGCCTAACAATGGTGGTAGTCTAAAAAATATAAAAGGATGTTATCAATTGAAAACTAAATCCTTTTTCATGCAAACTATTTTTATTTTTACCCCTTGTCATATTGGCCTTTTGTATGTTTTATTTCTGTTTTACAAGGTTTTTTTTTTTTAAAGTAAAGAATAAATAGTTGTGTGGGCAGGGAGATGGAGAGGATCTAGGAAGAATTTGGGGAGGAGAAAACATGAAGAAAATTATGAAACAAAATTAATCAAATAAAAAAAGAAGATGCCTCACTCGTATGTGTAGCGAATCCTCCCATATTCCCATGAGCCAGAGACCACATCACTCTTCTAGACTTAAGAGGAAGCTAAGTCATGAGTTTCAGGCAGTCACCTCAGTATAAAGGAGAACTGGGATTCGAATTGATGCGTTCTTCCATTTCAATATTTCTTTAGAAGAATTACACTGCAGGTACAAAATGGAGTCTGGGCATTGACAGTACAGAATGACAAGCAGCCCGTCATTGTGATTCCCAGCTGCACAAAATCCCTCAGTATGAGGTTCAGAGCCACACACACACACACACACACACACACACACACACACACGACACACACACACACATACGACACACACACACACACACGACACAGAGAGGAATTTTGAATGCTGGTAAACTCTGTGGAAAGTGTTCTTCCAGATGTAAGAAAGAGAGTTGGGAGAGCAAAGAGGAAGAAAACTTCTGTAGAAAGTCTCCTGTGTGGGTTCCTGCTTCAGACAAGTGGCGTGGAAAAGGGGGGCTTGCAAGACTCAAAGAACAGTTGTTTCTTCTGTTGTGACCATGGGCCTGAGTTTAGGGCACACCTGCTGAGATGCCCAGGTTCTGATGTCTTGAAACAAAGGTTTAAATAAAACCAAAGCAACAGTAACAGAAAATGACGTAGTTTCTAAAGGGAAAGGCATCCTTCCAGGACTGGGTATAGGCCAGAACTGAAGAGAGGTCAAGGCTCCAAGCTGGGAGGAGGTTACCTTTCTGTGACTCATTTACATATCAGGCACTTCACTTGCTCTGTTTTGTTGCTTGTAGCCAATAACCAGAGAAGGGAGTTTTAGTCTTCTTTTGCCATTGGTTTCTCTGGATGCTCCCCGGAATTTCTCCTCTGCCTTGCTCTTAAGGCAGCCAAAATAGTGGGGTATATTTACACTTTAGGTCCTAAATCTCACTGATAAGATTGCTCCTTGGAAGCTTGACTCCTATGTTCTGTTCTCTGTGCAGAGCCAATGAACCTGAGGCAGAGAACTACAGCACATTGCACAGAAAGTACTGAGGGAGAACATGCTGAGAGGATAAGTAGTCAATGACAGTGTCCACTGTAGAAAGTTCCCTTGAATTATTATATAATTTTCTAAGCATTATAGAGAAAAAGCAACAATTTTAAACAGAAAACCCATAGACTTTTGAACACTGTCTTCTCATTGTTTTTGCTAGGTGCTATAACACTCTAGACATCTTCAAAATGTGGCTACTATTGATGCTTGAAAAGCATCTGTTAATTTTAGTTAAATTTATCTAACAGATATTGTAAAAAAAAACACCAAATACATAATATAGTAGGTATTGTTAAATATCTCCTCCTTTTTCCTATTCATACACATCACACACACACACACACACACACACACACACACACACACGACACACTATAAAAGGGTAAGGAACATGTGTACGGACTAAAGTATGACTACTATTTGTCGATGTAAGTTGTTTAAAACAAAATAAGTCTGCTTTCTTTCAAAAGCATAGAGAGAACGATGTTGGAAAAGATGTCATGGAGGAAATGCACTTCCTGGGAAGGAAGTTCTGGCGAACTCCTGTTTTTATGTTAGCTATAAGAGCTGGAGCTACAGTCCTGGTATTCATAAATTTTTTCTAGACTTCACAGAAACAGTTTAAGCTGTGGTTGTTCCTATTCAGATCAAATAGAATAGCTACTGAAGAACAACTTATATGTATAAATATATAGTGATGTATAAAATCAGTATTTTAAAGAAGATAATATTAAAGGTCAGTTAAGGAAATGAAATCCCAGCTTGAGAATGCTTGTAAGTGGGTATGCTACTTGAGACAATGGGTAGACAGGAAGAACTAAATACTGACATCTGCGCTCTTGGTATACAGTGTGGAAAGTGCTCATCTCTGCTATGAAATGGTGCTAGCTCGCAGAGGCATATTGAGTTTCCGGCAATGAGCTGGTTCGTAAGTGACTACAGGAAGGATGTGGACACCTGTTGAATAGATTTACAGGCATGCCCAATAGATGAGGAAGAACTGAGAAGCTAGAAAATTCAGGAAAGCTTCTCTTTGAGGTTCTGTAAAGAGGAAAAAACTTAGAAAAGAACTAGGGTTTGGATGTTAGAAACTCTGTAAATTGAACAACTGGTAAAATTCAAGAAAAGAGAAAAAAAATGGTCAGACAAGAGAACCTGGACTCTCTGATACTCCAGTCACCAGTGCACCTAGCTTTGGGAAACTTGGGCCAGAGTTAGGTAGTCAGTCTGACAAAATGCTTTTACTTACTGTGATTTGGAGCCATTAATACAAGACCTTAAATTTAAACAGGAATATTTCTAAATGTGACCAAACTGTATATTGAACTCAACAGTTTATGATTTAGCTACATATTTCCATCCACTCAGTGTGCTTATACCCAATGAACTTACCAGTAACATCTAGTCCTATCTTTCCTGGGTCAGGATATGTGAAGACTTTTTGAACAGAGCCTCCATTTGAATCCACATCATCCAGGTCCTCCTGGAGTTCCTCCTGCACTCTGGGAGCCAATGGGAATCTCCTCACAAAGAGACTCCCTTTCCGTACATCCTGAGGAGTGACGGTAGAATGTCTCTTTCAGAACATCATAAGCAGTTGTCCTTAGCAGTGAGGATGTTGTTGATTAAGATATTTTTGTATATTAAAATATTATTTTGCAATATTATTTTAAAATAATCCAATGAGGACCTTCCACACTCACAACTGAAGAAACGGTGTTATTCAGAATGTTTTACAATGGGGAAAAATTTAAATTGTATATATTTATCAGTGTGTTGTTTGTTGAGTTTGAAATAATTTCTACTTGTTCTTGTATCCATTTGTCATTCAGAATAAAAGGAAAATAACAGAATAAGAAAGACATTTTCTCAAAAACATGGTAGAGATTTGAAGGTAGGAAACAGTATCTTCAGTTCCCTTTTCATTGTACAACTAGTTTATTAGAAAACTTGAAGAATCTTTTCTGTTTGAAGGACATTATAATTTGAAATCAAGCAATGGCTAAAGAGCTTCCTGGCTATAAAAGACAAGTGGAGAAGACAGGGCTGGATAATTGAAAAGCAAAGAATAAAAATAGTAAAATCACAGTGGTTGCAGCAGTGGGACATCTCGACTCAGAGCTGCCCTGTATCATCTCTCCCTGGGTGCTCACTTACAGATCTTTTTTTTATTTGTTTGTTTGTTTGCTTGCTTTGGCTTTGCTTTGTTGTTTGTTTGGGTTTTTGTTTGTTTTATTTTATTTTTGAGACCTGATTTCTCTTTGTAACTCTGGCTATCCTGGAGCTTGCTTTGTAGACCAGGCTGCTCTTGAGCTCACAGAAATCTACCTGCTTCTGTCTCCTGAGTAAGTGCTGGATTAAAGACTTATGCCACCTCTGCCTTGCTATCACTTCGAAATCTTTTAGGCAAGCAGCTGTCCCTCCCCTTTTCATAGAGACAGGCTCTTCACGTCACAGTTGATTGTCTCTGTTGGGATTTCTCTTGCTGTGCTAAGACACCACACCCAAAAAGCAACCTGGGGAGGAAAGAGTTGATTTTCCTCACACTTCCATATAACAGTTCATCATCTAAAGCAATCAAGGAAGGAGCCAGGAAGCAGGAGCTGTTGCAGACATCATGGAACAGTGCTGTTTGCTAGCTTACTCCTTAGGACTTTCTTGGCTTTCTTTTTTATAGCACCCAGTACCACTAGCCCAGGGGTGACACTGCTCACCGTGGGATGGGTCCTTCCATATCTATTTTCAATCAAAAAGGTGTTCCAAAGATTTGTTTACAGGCCAGTCTAGTGGGGGCATTTTCTCAACTGAGATTCCATTTTCTAAAGTAACTCTAGCTTATGTCAAGTTGACATAAAATTGGCTAGCACAGTCATAAACAGAGGTCTACTCTACTAAAAAGGCCATTGTTTCTCTAGAGGTCGCTTAACCAGAAATATTCTTGGGACATTTCAATACCTGCTTCAGCAGAGGTACAAGAAAACATAATGTCTGCAAGGCTGTTAGCTGCTGTCAGCAACCTTAAGCCCATTTCCTCCTGGCAGAGCAGCTCCACCACTCCCTGCTCGCTCACAATGGAACTTGAAAGAACAGGCTCTGTACTCCCTGAGCTGTGCTCTCCCTGGGTTGGCTGAAGTTCTCCTTCAGACTCCCCTGGTGCAGCCTATTGACATAATAGAGCCTGCAACTCTCTCTGGCTCTCTAATAAACTCTGTCTGAAGGACTATCCATCTCCATTTCTCTCTTGAACCCCACTCCTCCTTGGGCTCACACTAACTTTCAGTCTTGTTTGTTGCCCTCATCCTTTCACATATAGCTCAGCCTCCTCTGGACACCTCAGACCCTCCCCCTTTCAACCTAGACTTGTCCCTCTGTTTAGTTGACCATTGCAGAATATTCCTCTATACTGTGTAATGATGTGTCACTGTGGTTGGTTTGACAAACAGCTGAATGATCAATAGCTAGGTAGAAAGAAGTTAGGTGGGACTTCTGGAGACAGAGAGGTCTTTGGGAAGAAAAAGGAGGGGTTGACAGGTGCAAAAGAAGCAGGATGGACAGTACAGAGTAAAGGTAACTGAGCTTGTAAAAGAATGCAGATTAAAAGATATAGACCAATTTAAGTTATAAGAACTAGTTAGAAATAAGTCTAAGCTAAGGCCAAGCATTCATAGTTAATAAGATATCTCTGTGTGGTTATTTGGGAGTTAGCAGATGGGACAAGAAAAGACTGGTTACAAACGACATCCAATGTAGGGACATGTGTGTATATATATATATTCCTGTTAGGATTTACCACCTGACTTTATTCTGTCATGCCATAGACCAAAGCAAGTTCTTTATTAACAAATGGTAATAAAATATTCAGAGCATGCAGAAGAAAATACCACGTCATCTCCCCTTTTTTGTCTAAATAAAAAGGAAGTTTTTAGCTTTAACATAGTAACATTACATATAACAAAACAATTATCAAGAAAGAATAGTTAATATATTTAGCCTATTTGTATTAGGCCAATTAAAGAAAATATTTTATCATCTATCTTTGTGAGTTTAAAGTTTAAATGAATCTAATTTATCTTTTAATATAATTAATGAAAACGATATCTGTCTTCAACTCCATCAAAGATCCCAGAAAAAGATAATATTATCTAAGTAAAGAGAAAGTACATTATAAGCAACTTTCAAAACTCTAGAATTGACAGAGACATCTTGCTGCCTGGACAGTCACCCCATGTTCTTCTGTAATGTTAGAATATCTGTTTTTAACTTGCAGGCCCATACTATGAACTTTTTCATGAAGCAGGAAATTTGAAATACTGTTTGCTTATATTGGCAGTTTGTCAGTCACTTTCTTCTGTGTTCTACAGAGTGACTAGCAGACCCTCTCATGAATCAGTACTCCTGAAGGACTGTCTCACCCTCTTTAGGCAATTTCGACAGTCATTTTTTTTTGTGAGTCCTGCATGTCCAGTTTATATCAAGCAGTTCAGACAAGGTTATCTACTTGACCAAATGGCTAGACTTGTCACATTGAACGCAAATTCCATAATGAGCTTCTTCAATGCCCATCAACCTCTCTGAAGTAATTAGTTCTCCCAGAAACCGACATGTCTAACTCTTGAGAAAAGTCTAAGTTCCTAAAACATTTTAAATGCCATATTCTGTAGGTCTTTGAAGTGTTGGAGATTATTCAAAATATCTCTGTATATCTAGAAAGTTTAACTAAAATAATTAAAAGTTTGATTATTATAGATGAGTACTTATTAATCTCTGTTTCTTAACTATACCTTACAATTTTAAATGAGCTATATAAACATAATATGTTAAATAAAAGTATTAATATACATATAACAAAACTGACCTTAAATTTGTATCAACAAACCAAAGTTCATACCAATGTAAAGTATGACATTTTTATATCATATCTTCCCCACCTCTTTTTAAAAAAAGGGATTGACTGTGATCATCAGTCACTTACAATAACCTCCTTCAAATGAAAATGAACATCTATAAACACTCATTTTGGAAATTTGGGCATTGTTTCTCTAAACTGCTTCCTGCTGTTTGTTAGGCAAAGTAGTTTTAGGGATCATGGTGACTTTTCAGGGGGCCTTGCTCTATCAAACCATGTTAGCCTGGAGAGAATCCACATATTCCCATCTATGAAAACAAAAGCAAAATTTCTTTTCCAAAGTAACATATCCTTAGACTTGAATTTTGAATTTTGAAGTCAAGATACCTTTAAAATATATATTTTGGTTAAGCTTAGTAGCCTCCATTATCTAATGTCTCTTTGCAGTTAGTTCATTAACAGTCAAAAACCATAAAGAAAACACAGTAGTATACGTAATCCAGACTCTCTGTGTATTTTCTATCTTTATATGGTTTATTTTTCTTAACTTCTTTAATCTATGACTCCCTGTACTCTTTTATATTACTTTTATTTTACTGTCTCTTTAAAGACTTTGTTTTATTTTAAAAAACTATTTACTTTTTTTCTTCTCTCTCCCAAGCCTATGTATATTTTTAAACACATTGTGTCTCCTTTAAAGCTCTTTTATGTCTGAATCTGTCCTGTTGTGTATCTGAAATTCTTTACTGACAAAAAGCATTTTAAAATGGTAAGCGGTTTGGTTGCTGTGGTCCTAGATGCTGTCTCTGCCTCTCTCTACATTTCAATATGGTAGAGGTACCTTTACTGCCAGCTCTGGGACCACTGGGTGGGAGCTGTGATTATCACCTCAATTCTGGGAAGCAGCATGCAGAACATAAAACTTTTTCTTTCATCTGAATAAAAGCTAAATCTGGTATGCAGCATGCTGTACAGCCTGGAAATGTCTCTGGGTATGACAGTAGGAATCCTCCTTGCTCTTTTGTCTGTGCACACCTAATAGATCTGATCTGGCCACTTACCTAGGCAAAGAGTGCTGAGCCACACAGACATGCTTTCAGCTAGTACCTCCTGACCCTGATCGGTCATACAAGCACCTGGACTGAAGTGGGTGGCAGGTCATGGAGATTAGCCCCAAACATTTGGGTGTCATTTTGTAAGCGGATACTGTGCCTTCATTTCCTGGCTTCCCAGACCTGAATAATCTACAGAAACTATATTAATTATTGGCCAACACTGCTTGGCCAATGGTTTAGGCATATTCCTAGCTAGCTCTTATATCTTAATTTGACCCATTTCTATTAATCTGTGTATTGCCCCAAGGCTGTGGCTTACTGGGCAAGGTTCTGACATCTTTCTCCTTTAGCAGATACATAGCATTTCATTAACTCTGCCTATTTTCTCTATATATCTCTGTTCAGATTTCCTGCCTGACTTTATTCTGCCCTACCATAGACCAAAGCAGTTTCTTTATTAACCAATGGTAATAAAAGACTCACAGCATACAGAGACGAATCCCACATCAACTAATAGCACCAATTTACTTCAGAGAAGATGATGGGTATCAAATCACCTCCATTTGGAGTCTGCATTCTTTGTGGCAAAAGCTAGTCATTTGGGCAAAAAGATTGCCCTTGTCTTGACTGCTGATAGCACGCTCTCCAATTTGGACAAGCAGGGCACAGAAGAAGACAACTGCCAAACTTTACCAAGACAAGATTTGACAGTCCATCAAAATTCCTGCTTCACAGAAAAGTCTATCAGATATTCTAGTCCTCTAGGCTGAAGATGGATGCCCCAAACTTACAGAAGAACCTTGGATGACTGTCATTGGGTGATTCTTTCTGTCATTTCCCATAATTTTTAAAGTTGCTTGCTCTCTACTTCCTATTTACTCAGATAATATTATATCCTTCTGGGGTCTTTGATGAGGTTTCAGATTAGATCGCTATAGTTACAATTTTCCTTAGTCATGATGGAAAATAAACTAGGTATAAAACTTTGTCCTCATTAAGAGAGAATAGATAATGGCGTATTTTCTCTAAATTTGCTAAATATAAATTGTGAATGTAATTCTTACCTGATAATTGTTCCTATTCTTTATAGTTTTATTATATGAGAATTAAAACTTTCCTTTTTATTTAGACAAAAAGGGGAAAATGTTATGGAATATTTCTTTATACTGTGTAATGATGATGTGCCACTGTGATTGGTTTAATAAAGAGCTTAATGGCCAATAGTTAGGCAGGAAGATGTTAAGTGGGACTTCTGAGGACAGAGAAGAGAAAGGCAGTGTGAGCTCAGGGAGGAGAGGAGTGCTATGGAAAACTAAGGGACAGAGGCCAGCAGAGAGAGGAAATGGGAAATTCCCAGAGGGCCAACAGCCAACAGCTTCTTCGGGGAAGAAGAAAGGGAGAATCGCCAGCTAGATATAGAGGAAACAGGACATGTAGGAGGAGATATGAAATCCATGAGACATGTGGCAGCACACAGATAAATGAAAATTGGTAAAGTTGTAAGCACTAGTTAAAAACAAGCCTAAGCTAAGGTCACGCTTTCACAATTAATAAGGAGTTTCTTATTTGGAGCTATATGACAGGACATAAAAAGACTTTTCACAGTTGACGTCTTACTTGTGCTGCTAGACATGCCTTGTGGAGCCCCATATGAGTATATGCTGACAAACAATGTGCGTTTGTAGACAGTGAGACCCAAGAAAGCTCTCAAGTGATGGAACTTGATTTTTTCCTAGTGAAATATGCTCATAGTAAGACAGGTTAGTCTACCACCTGACTTGCCCAGCATATGCTTTGCAGGCCTGAGTTTTAAACTCGGTTCAGAAGATCCCTCTTGCTGGACATCTTGGGCCCCTTGAGAAACCAAGTGATGGTCTTCTGTGCTCTTTGTTGACATCAGTTCCACCATGACGGTGCCACCAAGTGCACTTTTGCTCCGAGGAAAGAAGCAGGTACTGTTTGTATCTCTCCTTTCAGTGTGCATTGGTTTTAAAATCCATTACGTCCTCTGTGCATTTTCATGCAAGGGAATTAAAACAACACCTCCGTTATCTTCCTCTCCTCAGTCAGCATGATATACTATGAGTGTCAAGTCCTTTTTCCAGAGAGTTCTAGGACTGTGTGCTTCAGCTAGTTCCTCCACACAGACCCTGAATAATGCATTCAGCTGTTGGCCCTCTGTGAATTTCTCACTTACTTTCTCTGCTGGCCTCTGTCCCTCAGCTTTCCACAGCACTCCTCCCTTCCCAGAGCTCAGGCAGCCTTTCTCCTATTCTGCTTAAAAGGTATCACACCTGAAGAGATCAGCTTCTTACAGAGTCCCAGGCCATTCTTCCTTCTTCCTCCATGACTCCAGGGACCCTTAAATTCAATGATTAGACAGAAACTTGTGCATGACGAGAGCCCCATTCTATACTCTCTGTGTTTTTACTAGACATTCATCCTCATGAAAGTAGATAGAGTGAGGGCGTGCAGGCTTGCCAACTGGAAAGCAAGTGAGTCTGAGCCTCGGGGATTTCAACATCTGCTTTTCATTGGCTTGGTTCACATTCTTGGAGGGCAAGCCTCCATGAGAAATGGGGATAAAACCTGACACCTGGATCTTATCCTTGGGAGACTTACCCTCTAATTGGGGAAAGCCTGACATCTAAATAACAATAGCAAACTAGGTTGCCTCTGACAAAGTGCTCAACTTGCAGAGTGTAAGCTTAGGTGTATATACAGTGATCAGGGACATTCTGCCACTTTCGTCTTTTGAAATTCGATTAGCATGTAAAGTTTCACTAAGACTGAGTTTCACTGAGACATTTTCATACATATCATATTGTTTTCTTATTCCTACCCTTTGTCCTCCCCTATACATACTCATCCCCTCTCACAGGTCCCATCCTTCTCCCAGACAACACTCTCTTTCATTGTTTCATGACATATATACCTCGTTACCAATCTTGTCTCCCCTCTGCCTCTTCTTAGACCTTTTCTCTCCTCATGATTCCCTTTCTATCTTCATGCCTTTCTATATGTCATGTATATAAAGTTACATCTAGATTTTGCACATGAGAGAAAGCATTCAGTTTTTCTCTTTTCTGAGTCTGGTGTATTTAACTTGGCCTAATAATCTCCATTTCTATCTACTTCTCTGTAAATATCATCAGTTCATTCTTTACAGCAGAATAAAAGTCGTTTGTAAAGCCTATGTAAAACATTGGATTTTTTGTTGCTTGTTTTTGAGACAAATCTTTCTATGTTGCTCAGAATGTGTGCACACTGTATTTCAGGTGGGCTTGGTATTTGCAGTTCTTCTGCCTCAGCCTTCCAAGTGTGGGATTATAGGCAGCTTTAGCCAGGACTGGCACTTTTCTCTTCTAGTGCCTTTAAGAATTGTTTATATTTCTTCAACTATTTATTCAGAGCCCCTCCCAGAGCAGGAAAATATGCAGGATTTGAAGGTTAATGTTTTACTCTTTCAGAAAGGATTTTGAATAATTATTACTATAAATTCAACAACATACCATCGTTTATAGAACAAATCTTATTTTTCTGCAAATAAGTAGAAATAAATACACTAGAGGCATTTTTATATTTTACTCAGTTTGGGCCATTTGGTTTTGTCTATACAGAAAGATGAAAGACTACAGCTGACTGCCACAGCTCAGGGGAGCAGTCTGTTAAAGGATCAGTATTGTTGCCATCTGTTTGGTGGAAAGTCTCTAGCCTAAATTGGCCACAATGGGGAAGTTCACACAATGGAAATTGTCAGATGCTGTACATGAAGACTTCATGCCCACCCCCCAGCCAGTCACCAGAACATTATTGGATGTAAATGTCTTGCAGGAGAAGCCAAATGTGCCCTTGGCAAGACACTTAGTTAAGCTGCAGCAGGAGATTGGATGGATGATGAAACAGCCATAAGACCAAATAACTGGCCCACCTGTGATGACTTAAAATCAGCAGGAGAAATACTGTTTGCTCCTTCACTTGGCTGGCATTGTGTCTTTACTGTAAAGCACATTTTATGTTTACATGTTCTTTTCCTGCATCCCACCATCGACAGAAACACAGACACAAATATACTGCTCACAGCCACACCCTGAGGTTTCATTCTGTCTTTCAACACTGTTTCCAGATTCAGGACATATGAGGAAGTACTGGCCTTCACTGGCAGCCAGTCTTGTCCCAGTCTATGTTTAAACTGGGGTTTGTTGGACTAGGGACTATATCCTCCTTCCTCGGTATTCCCTCTCATCTTTCAACCTTAGAAAGAGTTGGATGGGGAGGTGGAGTTGAGAAAATCACCAGACAGATTAATAAAGAAAAACCATTTCATTCTCTCACCTATGGAAATATGCAGGCCACTAGCAGCAAGCTCATGCTTAGGGCTCAGATAAGCAGGTCCTCTGAGACCAAGCTCCTTCACAGCAGGACTGCTCCTTCACAGCAGGACTGTTAATTGGCAGAGTTCTTCTCCACTTTCAGTAAAGGTACAGAGGTGGAGTCTTATGATAGTACATTTGGAATAGAATCAAGCTCCAGAAGGTATGGGATTGTTATGCTTCTCTAAAACCCCTCCAGACAGAACTTTGAGTCTAGCATCTGCAGACCTAGTTGAGAATCTGTACGAACTCGGCAGAGAAATTGTGATCGTTAATGGAATCTAGGGTCACCTAGGAAACAGAGCTCTGGGCATGATGTGAAGGAGTTTCCAGATTGGGCAGCATTCCACGGGCTGAGGCTGATATGTGGCATTCATCATAATCTAGATGCAATGCGACCAACTGCCTCAGGCTCCTACTGATATGCCTTCCCTGTCATAATTGATTGCACCCTTGAACTATGATTCAAAATAAATCTTGCTCTCATTAAGTTTCCTGTATTCAGTGTTTTGCCATAACCTTGAGAATAGTGACAAACACAGAGTCCTTTCTGCAACCTGCTACACAGCAGTCACTACTATGGTCCTTGTGTGCTGCCTCCAAGATCCTGCCCTCACTGCGATCAGAATAATTGAATGCCACATAAGCTGTTTTCAAGTTATGCTGGCAGCAATGTACTCAGAGTGGGATATCTACAATGACAGGGCTCCAGGCATTGCTGGGAACTGAAGAAAAAACATTTATTGACTTTAGGAATTTTCTGCTACTGGAAAACTGCATGATGGATAGATGATTATGTAATCTCTCCTTATCCCTCTGTGTATGTAAAAGTAAATGACTCTACAGAGAAAAGTCTCAAAATCACCAATAAATTAAAAAAACTCAAAATATAAACCAGAGATGGACACTTGATATTGAAATCTGAGTTCCACATGCATGTACACAATGTACAGGTGAACCCACACATAAGTTCACACATGCACACCACACATATACAACAAATAAGAGGCTATTTAAAGCACACTAAGACCTAACAAGCTTAGAGGGCACTGTCCATCTACCTCAGGCAATCATACAAACACCTCATGAAGAACTATTATTAACTGCTTAACATCTTGTTTTAAGGTATTCAAACATTACTCAAGAAAAGATAATTCATTGGAATTGTTTTTACTTCAAAGAAGTATGTACATGATCCATTGATTAATACTTAGCCATACATGTTAACAAGTGGGGAGTTCTGTTGTTGGTTGATTGGCTTTTTTTTTTTTTGCCATTATAACAAATTTGGGCGCTACAATGTACCCAACTTATAGGTGAGCTTGTTTCTGAAAGTCCATTATGAAACCAGCAGTTTGAACTTTTAATCAATTTCCCAGTAGAAACAGAGTACATAGAGTCCTCAGATTGCCTCATTACAAGATAGCTCCAGACTGGTGAGATAGTGTGATGAGTTAAGGCATTGTCACCAAGCCTGACCACTTGGATTTGATCCCAGGGACCCACTTGGTGAAAAGAGAGAACTGACTCACACAAATTACCCCTTAGCCTCCACATTCACCATACACCCACCCACCCCACCCCCACACAAATAAATAAATAAATAAAATGTGATTTAAAATAATTCATGAAACACTGAGGGATGGGAGGGACTAAGAAATTAATAGCTCTTCCAGAACACTGCCTGAGCCGAATGTTTCTGTGCACATCTGTGCTTCCACGAGGTTCTGTTGTTTCTAGAAGTTTCATTTTTGACTTAGGAGTGAACAAGGCTATGGCTTACTGAGAAAGATAAAGTCTTCACTGTCCCAAAAATGGATTAGCAGACACCACACAGAAACTCTGTGTTGAAGGGCACAGATGTGCTTTCTGTCATACCTGTGTGCTAGGGTCCTGGAGCCAAATACTTCACTTTGTCCTCAATCCTTGACTACCAATAAACATTTTAAACCTGTCTTTGTTCCTGCTCCAAGTCTGTGTTACATTCTCCTGCTAGTCCCCAGAGCAAACTGTTCTACTTTCATTTCTGTGAGTGTGATGAAATACCCAAGCTGAAAACACCTTGGAGAGTGGGGTTCATTTTGGCTCAGAGCTCTAGGTTAGTCTGTGCTAATAGGAAATCAGGGTGGTAGGACTTCAAATAGCTGGTCACATCCCATCCACAATCAAGAGTAGAGAGAAATGAATGTGTATCCCCACTTGCTCGATTGTGCTCAAATTTCTTCACTGTGCACAGTTCAGGGCCCAGTCCATGAAAAGATGCCACACACACATAGATAGGTCTTTCCATCTCAGTTAAGGTAATTTCCTCACAGACAAGCCCATAGTCCAACCTGATATAGAAAATCCCTCACTGAAACCCTTACGTGGGAAAGTCTAGGTGGTGTCAGCAGTAAAAGCTAACCATCATGGTAATGGTCTGTGCTGTCCCTTTAAGAAACAAACCCCACCCACTCCGCTTTCCCTTCTGCCAAGGCAAGGGGATCTTCCTTCTGCTTCTAGCCTGAGAGCTTTCTCTCTTTCTATCTCTCTTCCAAAGAGGTAGCTTCTCCTCTCTTCTCCCCACCTCCTCTCTCCCTCTCTCTCCCTGTTTCTCTCTTTCTCTCTGCCTCCCCCTCTCTGCTCTTCCCCCTTCTCCCCTTTCTTCTTTCCCTTTCCTTCCATAACCCAGTAAATAAATACCCACTTTCTCTGCATGGCCTGCCTATCCATCTCTGTCTTTCACCTGCCATGGCTCCTCGTGGGACCTGGCTGCCCTGCCAGGTCTCTTACCTGCCACACAGCTCCCTGCCTGGGACCCACTGACTTTCGTGGCCGCTATCCACTGCCACCCCTCAGGGAACAGCGCCATTTTATTTTCACCATTCCCATCACAGTGCTATACCTCCACCTTGGAGACAAATCTTTCTCTTTATCACTGTTTACCTGATCTTACCTCTCTATCCTGTACGGAAGCATGTTTCTTCCTCATGTACGTATTTCTTCCTATAGCCCTGTCCCTCAAGTGTGTTATTTATTGCCTTACTTTCCTAAGAATTAAAGATCTAGAAAGATGGAGTGATACTGTTTTTCTTATGCTTGCTTCTACTCAATTATTTTATTTCCCTGAAACATTGAATAAGAAACTCATAGTGAGTAGGGAAGAGAAAGAAAGAAGGAAGGAAAGAAAGGCAGTGAGGTGTGGAGTCCCAAAAAGACCAAAGATTAGAGAGCTGGGACTATTTCTAGTTCCTTCGAGGTTACTGTGCTTCTACCTCAGGTGCTGGTCCCACTAAGTTGTCTCTGTTCTCTCAAGGTTAGTGTCAACAGGTGTGGTTAATTGTCAGACCTTGGAAAAGGGGAGTAGTTTGTTCCCACCTCAAACAAAAGTCTAAGGAACCAACTAAGTTTCAGTTCCCTTTATGGAAATAACTTGGGATTCCACCCAAGGAATCCTTTGCCTATACGTTTTGGTCTAGAGTAAATATGTGTGTATGTATTTGTGAATGACAATTCCATTTTAGCAATCCATCTCCTGGACTTTATTACAGCCTGGAATTTCTATACTGTTGGTAACATTAATCCCAAAAATTGCTAGAGGAAAAACAAATCAATTACACAATTTTTGATTCAATTTGAAGCAAGTTTTAATTAAATATTGGCCAGAATGATGGATTCTAGAGAAATCTATCTCTGGATTTCCAGAAAACGGCCACGAGTCACATTTTGCAGAGGCTTAAAAAGACAAAACCACAAGGCTACGCTATTTCCCATTAAGTCCAATCAGGGGCAACCATATATCCTGAATATAGTTCCTGCCCATGTACTGCTAGTTCACATCCAATCAAACACTTCTAGTGAAAATAAACTTGAAAATAAACACGCGACTTGTTAAGTCCTGAGAACCACAGCTGCCAGCATTCCAGGAAGACATCTGTCCTTGGGCAACTGGGGCTTAAAAGTTACAATTAACTTTTAATTGTAATTAAGCCTCTACTTAATTCTCACCGTGGCTACATTGCTTGTTACCTATCCATGTTACTGAAATACATTATTCAAGTTCCCTGCAAAACACAAAGCAGAGAAATCAAACACAACTTCCAGAAAACTACTTTAATGCAGACTGAAGGGTGCATCTGTCTTTGCTTTGATATTTCTGTCCTAACACCCAGACTGCATGATGGACCCACTCTCTCCTCACTGATTTGTCATACTGGATTCTCTCTAAATCTCTCATAAAACCTAGCCCAGTATCCATGAAACCTTCTTCTTTCTGCTCTTCCACCATCTCTCCTGGCTCAGCTTTTTCATCAGTCTCAGATGATGCCAATGTTTTGGGAAATTATAGAACTTCTGGGTGCTAGGCCTCACTGGAAGAATTATACCTCTGGGAAAATGGGCCTTGAGGTTCTACTTTCTGTCCCTCTCTGCTCCTGATCCACCTAAATGTTGTTGAGTGACATCAAGCTCCTGCTTCCAAACCAGGAACTTCTGTTGATGCCCTGCCTTCCTTACTACAATGGACTGTACCCTCAAACTACAAAGTACCATGAATCCCGTCTTCTCTTAATTAGCTTCCTGTCAGTTATTTGGTCACCACAACAAGAAAGTTACTGATAAGATCACAGAGATCAAAGAATCTAAATATGGTACTCTCGTATAAATTGGAACAAAGTTCTTGTATTTCTACTTTTCAACTCAAATGAACTGTTGTTTTCACCCATAGTCCATTTCATTGGTTGCCAAAGACTTTGTCTCCTCCTTCACAGAGACCAATGAATAGCAATGTTCTCAGTTAACTTGCTTGTTATCTACAAATATGGTTGTATATTCATGAGTTAGAATGCCCTGGCAGATCCTGCAAGACTTTTGAGATATTATGTATTTTTAAACAAAAGAGGGAGAGAAACATTTATAAATTCGCAGGTTTTAATAAGTAAGGAATTACATATTCAATTTATACCAAATATAAATTTCATATCTTTTTAAGGAGCTCACAAGGGTAAACTTTTCAAGGTCCAGGAAAGCCAACACCGAGGCCTTCTGCACGTGCACTCACGTCACAATGATAGCATCCCCCTGTCTCCATGGTCCTGGTGATCTGCTTCTCATCCATTCTGTGATAGCCACAATGCTCTAGGATCTTTTCTGTTGGCCCTCTGAGCATATTGTTCTATCAGCATTCCATCCAGAGTGCTGGGACCCAGCATTACTAAGGCATTAGAATCCATCCTTCAGCAAATGTATGTAGTTCTCATAGTAGCTGTGTTTCAACTTTCTGCAAATGCTGAGTAAGTGACATAGAAGCATGACTCAGAAAATAGAAGGTCAGTTTCCTGGAAGAGTCTGGTCACATTAACATGACATGAGACGTGGTGTTCCTTTGTTATGTCTGGAATCACAACCAGCAGCACCATGAGGGTTACTTGACCAAAGTTTATCTAACATTTATCTCTTCAGGCACATCCTGGTTCTCTTGTACTTAGACTGTAGTCATCCCTTAGCACTTCCAAAATGGGACCAAGACAGGTCAGCATCAGGAAGGCTGGTTGTTTATAGTTTATAGCATATATGCTATGTGAACCCTTTTTTCCCCTGACCTAGACTGGGAACAGGATGAGTGGGTGATGGGTGTAACTTTACACTGCACAGTTTTATGAACTGTCCATTTAGGGCTGTGAATAAGGTTTTTCAGAGTCTGTGACTACTGTGAGTAGTTTTTACAAACTGGTCGTATCCCTCTGAAATCCTATGTTGATGTTATAAACTCCAAGATAATCACTGTGGAGATGGGGAGTAAAATTAAAATGAGACTACAAGAATTCCCCTAATCCTGTTTCACTGGTGTCCTTATATGAAAGAAGGTAAGTGTAATAATTTCAGCCACATAAGGCTGGTACTTCCCGGTTCTAGGGATTATGCAGGTGCAGACAAGCCTTCAGGCAGAAGTGCAAAATGGCCCCCAGGGATGTTAAAGCCCCCCCCATGACCCACATGAGGCGTGGATTACATCATCCATGTATGACTCAGCTAAGCCCTTGTGTGCATGTGTGAGTCCTGTCATCTGCATATGATGTAGCAACATCAACCCCCTGTGCGTATGTGCTAGGCAGCTTTTAAAAGCTGGACATGCCATCTTCTTCTCTCTCTGCACACTGACTTCCCAGGCCTGTGCACACCACCTCTAATAAACTCCTAAGTAGGTTTATTGCATGTTCCGTGTTTCCTTCTCACTCGCGCCAGGTAATTTCAATAAGGATACAAACACAAGAAATACTGTCTTAAGAAGCCACAGTAGCCAGCAGAAAGGTGCTGTCTGCCAGTCCATGAGAACTTCAGGAGAAAATCCCTCCTGTTGTACCTCCATCTCTGCCTTCTAGCATCCAGGGCTGTGAAAATCCACACGTGCTGTAAGGTACTCATTCATGACTAATTCTTGGGACAGACCTAGCAAAATAATGCTACAGATGCAAGCTACTTGTTCTTCTTCTTTTTTTTTTTTCTTCTTTAGAATGTTGATGGCTTTTAAAATGAACCCATCAATTCACTTTTCTGGAGTTTACCTGTCCTCTTCCTCCAGAATGTTAGGGGCATAAAAGAGAGGAAATGTCTAAAAAAGTGGGATCACAAATTGTTTGATATGTTTTTCATATTTCAATTTTTATGTGTATTAGTGGTATTATTTTTTTATTATTTTTTTAAAATCACTACATGTGATTTTAAGTGTACAATCTGTATTCAGTGCTCAAGGCCAGAAGAGAGCATCAGAATCCTTGAGACTGAAATTATGGCCCTTGTGAGATGCCATGTGAGTGCTGAGAATTGAACTCTGGTCTTTTGGAAGATTAGCCTGTACGCTTTCTTAACAGCTGAGCTATCTCTCCAGCCCAGGCACTACAACTTTGGCAATGATAAGTTTCATCTTACCTGTCTTCTCCTCTGCATTGCTAAATACTAGAGAAAGACACTTCTGCATCTCATTGCATTGCCCTTGCTGTGCATGTGGTAAAGCAGGTTATCTCCCAAGATCATCATGGTGGTAGATTTCTGCATCCTAGCTACTCAGGAGACTAAGGCAAGGGGATCTTTGAGCCTAGAAGGTGAGGTCAACCTTGGTAACATAGTGAAAACTCATCTCTAAATAATATTCATAACAGAAAATCCATTTTGCAGTTGATAAATGTAAGTGAAGTACACTGACCACTTCTTGGTGTCTTATATATGAATTTACTCATCAATAAAATACTGATGAATATATTTTACATTCTAGAGTATAGGATACAGGGCATCACTTTCTTTTTATTTTTTTCTATGAAATTAAAAACCACATCCTTCAATATTCAGACCTATAGCAGTTGTTACTGTAGCAAATCGATAGCATCTATCTGGTCATTTACACGCATGGGTTCTAGAGAATCAAAAAGCCTTCCAGATACCTTGATTAATAGTGTACTATTCTTTTTATTTCTTTAGTCATCAAATCTATCCAGACATAATCACTCAGTGCTTTAAACTGTTATATAGTACCCTCTGTTATTGACTGAACCAAAAAACAAAGTATGTGGGAAGGAATGGGAGGAAAGAAGGGAGGGGAAACTGTGGTTGGGATGTAAAATAAATAATAATAGTAACAATGACAACAACAATAATAAACCAAGATGCAAGTTGTAGGTCCTGCTGTTTTCACACCCAGAGAACTGTTTTGTTTTTTCATAATCAGATATCTACATGTTGAGTGATTTGAACTCATTGGAAAAGAACTGGTGGTTTCTTTCCCTATCTTTCTGCTGCTTTGTCTGTGGTCGTAGCATTTCCAGAATGTATACTCTGGAGCCACTTGTAGGATGCTCAAAACTCCATGTGCATCTATCAGTTGCATGACCATTTGTACAATAATTTTTTTCTTAATAAAATAGTTGCGCATTCATCTTAAAACTACTGAAATGATAACTTCCTGCTTTAAAATATGGGGTGAGCCCCCCACCCCACTATGTGGGTCAGAAAGTAATCATTATGAAGTGTGCTAGACCCTCTAAGTCAGAGCACGTGCTGCCTCTCCCCAGAGCTCCCACATATATCCATAATAAATATGTGGTCAGGAAACAGCACTTCTCCTGAGGCAAATCATCATGTCTTCAAACTCCAAAGAGAGAATGGAAAGTTCAGAGCAGTGTAAAACTAGTCACTCGGTGCCTATGAATAGCAGGCACCCACAATCATGAGCTTAGCCTAAATAGTGACATTGTGACAGTGACAAGGACATTTCAATACATAAACTGGTATTTCCCCACAGGCATCTCCAAAACTGCATTATTGTAGCTCTCCTTCATGCAAGCAGGTTGTGTGAAAGTTTGCATATACCAATTGAAAGGAGATACTGAAACAATGTCTTTATGTCAAATTTGTGATAGATTAATTTGGGGATTTTCCTTAAAGAGTATTTCTCTACAGATTTTTTCAAAGACTAAAAAGAGATTTAAGAAAATGACAGACACACCACAGGAGAAGCTTACAAAAAAATCCAATCAGAAAACAAATGAATGAATGACTTAATGGATAGTATTTATTTCCAAAATATAAGAGCTCTCAACTCAGGAAACATAGAACTCTCTTTCTCTTGCTTAAGGGAATACTCAGGAGGCCAGAGCTGTGTTTTTCTTCCCTTGACCTTGTGTTTCTGCTTTTTATCCTGTGTGAGAAGTTGTGGGGGAATTCTACTTTCCATCATTTCATGAGAATTCTCTCTTGTGTTCGGATTTCTTTTTTAATGTTTGTGATTTTTTTTGTTTGTCATTTATTTTAATTCCTATTTATGCCGCAGAAAAGCCTTGGAGAAAACGTCAACTCTCCTGCAAATCCTAGAACTTGAGAAACTTTGTTAACTATGTGTGTCAAGAACTAGCTTGAAGGCCACAGAGGTGACGTACAGAATTTGCAATGCTTTGGGTTTAATTAAGTGACAGAATAAATTGACCACAGCCATGAGGAAATGTTTTGATCCAGACTATTGGAGTGGAAATCTTACTTTGCTTTCTCAGAAAGTTAGAAGCCGGAATCTTTCACCATTAGATCTGACAAGAGAAATTTACTCTGTATCCCCTGATAGAGCTTGTAGGGAGCCACAGGGCAGGGTGGATATGACCAGAGGTTAGAACGCTCTGATTCATTATGCTCTAGCCATGAATCCACCCCATTAGAGACCAGCTCCATCCATCCATGTGGCTGTCATTCTGACCATGAGTGTAATGCTATTACACCAAGGCCAAGCCTATTGCTCATGCCAGATGTTGTTAGGAACTCAATCCATCCTACGCTAAACACTGGTTCCTTCAAACAACAAGACGTTGAGTGAATTACATATTGAGTGGTGAGTTTTCTTGGCATTTAATTATCCGGCTCAAAGACACATACTTCCCTAATTGTTTCTGAGGTTACAGCCTAGTGTGTAAGTGAGCAGAATTTGTGAGGAACTATACAGCACCGGCAGCTGTAAAAACATGGCACTCCAATGAAATACCACCTTTTGCAAAGTTTTTCTATGTCAGTAAAAGTTTATCACTGTTAGATAAAATTTTAGGGGAAAAAATCAGCCATAATATAAGACCTGTTTTCACTTTTGCACACTATGTTTGACCCCTGTCCATATAGTACTTATGCATTAAAATATGGTTGCAAAGTAGGAAAATGCTACTATCACCCCGACTTGATTATTACACTTGCACACATGAATCCATTTACCCCATTTGTTCTCTAGAAACATGTCCTCCAGAAATAAGTCTTAGTGAAAGCATAAAAGAGAATCTGTAGTTTTGGAAGGACAGATAACTCAATTATATTGAGATAATTAAGTTAAGATTTATGCAATAATGAAAACCCTAACTCACCTACTAAAATGACACTACTATTTAATTGTCAGGGACCGGCCTCAACAAAAACACCTCTTACCTGAGTAGTGTATGGAGATTTAGAAATACTAGTAAAGAATACGAAGATGCATGTGAAAATAACAAAACAGAAGCCATGAACAGTACCGGGAGGTCATTCTAGTGAATACTGAAATTGCCCACACTTATTCTTCCATATGCTTTTATACCAAATTCAAAATGAAGAAGAAGGTAACAAAAGACTTTATTATTATAATACAAAGGATAATTCAAACAGTTAATTACTTTGAGATATTAAATCATTGGCATTCGGTTGTTTAGGCATTGAAGCTACCATAGACCAGGTATCCTGAAGAGAGCCACTCCCCAGGTGACCTCATAATTACAAAAGAAAGAACAGAAGTACGTTTGCATATCCTGACCATCTGTCAGGATGGAATGCATTTACTTGTATGAACTATCTTAATGTCAAAAGAACCAAGTAATCATATCCTGAGTTGGGATGTATAGCTAGCTATGCTTGTCAACCATTTTGAGCAACCTCCAAGTTCTCTGATGGTCAGACAAGGTGGAAATAGGCTCACATTTTTGTGCCTCCACTTTTAATATGACAAAATTTCATGTAATTCAGTTTAAAAGAACTGGCAAAACCATATTCTAACAAACTGCCCAGTCTTTCCAAATTTTATTTTTGTGAAAAGCGCAAAATTTCTATTTTTAAATATTTTTAAATTTAAAAATTTTTTTTAAATTTTCTATTTTTTAAAACAATTGTCTATTGTGTGTGTGTGTGTGTGTGTGTATAAACATGTCTGTAGGTAGGTGTGAGTTCCTATGTGATTTTGGAGTCTGGAAGAAGGTATGGGATCACATAGAACTGAAGTCACAATGGTCTGCACAATGCCAGGTTTGCTATGCTTATTCTGGGAACCAAACCCTGCACTGCACAAAAAAATGCTCAAAAGCACAAAGCCATCTCTCCAGCCCCATAATTGTAATTTGAATACAGTCCTTTTCCCCCTTTGCATTTTAATTTTTAATAACTGAAAAGTTTTATTATTTTTGAGGTCTTTTGGATAAAACTCCAATTTGACTTTGAAAAATTGTATAGATCCTTAGCTCAATATAGACACATGAAAGAATGAGTGTGTCCTATTTAAAAATACCATGTTCTATTCAGAGACTATAGACAATATGGTCAAATGAGTCTGTAGTAGATAACAACTGTGTATGCTTAGATAATCTTATTAATTAGATGACTTGATAAGATGTTTTCTGGCACAATTCAGATTAAAGTATTCGTGAATTCTTCTTGAATCCAGTCTGTCTTGGGAGTATCCAGGTTACTTCTCACTGACTGATCATTAGGACTCTACAGTTTATGTAATCATGGGGAAACACAGTATAACTATTTTTTTAAAAAATCAAATCAAACTAAAACACAAAGAACCTGAAAGAAAGAAACATGAAGACACCAATGTCAAGCTGGCATGTTGAGCATCATTGCTGGTGGGCATGGAGAATGATAATGTTGCTTTGGAAGGGAGATAGGCAGTTTTTGCCAATGTATAAAAGTTTCCCACAGTCCTAGGTATGGTGGTTTTAATGAAATGTCTCTCAATAGTCACAGGTGTTTAAATACTTGGTCCACAGTTGGTGGTTCCTTTTGGGGAGGCTTAGAAGGTATGGCCTTGCTGGAGGAAAGAAGTCATTGGAGTTAGTCTTTTTAGGGTCTTCAAAGTGCTATCCCCATTTCATTCTCTGCTTTCTGTAGTACAAGATGTGAGTTCTCAGCTTGTTGTCCCTGGTACTGTTCAGCCTGCTGTCACGATTCTCCATGAAAGACTCTTGTCCTTCATGAACTAAAAACCCATGTCTTTCCTCTTGTGAGTTGCCTTGATCATGGTTTTGACTAGAACAAAGATAACATAACTAAAATGCTAAATATTATATCCTTTTGATAGCTTGAACTCAAATATTCATGATAACTTGACTTGTAATCTCCTCAAACAGAAAGTAACTAAGAGATCTTTCAATATGGGACAGACCAATGAACTGTATTCTTCATGAAGTAAATGGACATAGGACTGGTAAAACAATGTACATGTGACACAGTAGGAACCTGCCTCCCAAAGCTGTAGGGTAATATTGTAATACTAAGGACAAGAACAATTCTTTCAAAGCATTTTAGTCTAGTTGGTAATAGTACTCATAGAATTGTGGGTTATTAATGACAAGAATTATGCTGGCTGATAATCATAAGTCTAGATTGTGATAAGGGATTCCTAAACTGCAGATAAACATCACTTCTAAGTATATCTGTGAAAACATTTTGCAAGAACTTCACGGTGAATTAAGGGGACCAAACAATGAAGATTTATCTAGCATGGAGTAGGCAGGCTCTGTCTCACCTGTGAGGATTCAGGCAATCCTGAGATGCACTGAAAGGGTGAATTTGCTCTCTCATCTGAACACCAGTGCTCTACCCATCTGGGCTTTTGGATTCTAGAACAGACCCAAGCTGTAGTGTTTAGGCACAAAGTCTTGTGCAGGAATGACACCAGTCATTCCCCCAGTGCGCAGACCTCTAAACTCAGACCAAGTCAATACTTCTAGATCTTCAGGCCCTTAGATTTACGGTAACAGGCCACCCCTCTATTCATGGTATGAAGAGATTCTCATAACAAACTCTTCTCATGTGTCTATCTAGAAGCCATTGATCCTGTTCCCTGGAGAATCAGGACTAATGCACCTGGGTACTAGAATGTCACATGGGAAGAAATGCATGGTGGAGGTGAGGATCGGGTGTCTTGGTGCTGCTGTTTGAGATGCCAGCAGGGAAGGGGAGGAAGCCAAAAAGAGTTGTGGATGGTGAATAGGGATAAGGATATCAAGATGGCCTTATTGGCTTAATGCAGGCACTGGGATGGAGCATACTTAAGTGTGGGTAGCAGGCTCAGTTATCTTCCATGGAGTATAGAGGATTGAAATTATCTCCAATTACCCACATTGATATGGTGGCCTGGGAATGACCTTTTCTCTCTGGTCTTCTTTTCCCAAGCCTATAACTCAGTCTAATCAGGAAAACAGCACCATAAAAATGCCCATTGAGAGAGAGTCTACCAAATACTTAGTTAGCAATCCTCAATATGCAAAAGTCATTCCAAACAAGAGAAGCTTGAGGAATTATCACCACCGAAAAGAAGCTAAGGAGATGTGACAAATGACATGTTATTTTGCATGGGGGTCTGATATCAGGGAATAATTACACAATTCTGAATCAAGTATAGACTTTTGTTACATAAGAACATGTCAGTGTAATTTATTATTTATGACAAGTGTCCCATCCCCAGGCAAATTGTGGACAGTCAATTGTAGAAGTTGAATATGGGGTATGTGGGGAACCTCTTTGGTAACTCTATGTATGATTTTAAACTTCTACAAATAAAGCTGCTCTGAAATGAAAACTTTACTAAAACATTAATCCAGGTGCACTTGCTTAAGGTAACAACTCATTCAACCTCGCTATGTAACCGTGCAATAAGGAACATTTTAAATAGTACATGTATTTTAAACTATTGAGCCACAATAAAACGGTTGACATAAAGTGCCATTAAATCATTAGAGGTATCCCACAGCGAAAGAGTGTTGGAACCTAAAACACATTCCAAATTTATTAAAGACTATGAAAATGATATTCCCATTCTAGAAGACAAGTCAAGTCCAATCAGTCCTAACAGATGCCTTCGATGAAATAACAGGTGTCGGCATCAACACAGTGGCTGAGCACTTTGATCAGAATTAATAGCACTTTCTGTAAAATAACATCGATATTTACTCATTAATCAGGATTTATGAATGCTGTTTGCACTAACAGAGTTAATTCAAGTTAGCAGAACTGACCTGAGTTGAACATAAACTCCAGGGTACACAGTCCTTCTGATAATTTCCCTATGCAGAGGAATTCTGCTGGGATTATTTTAACCCTTTTGAAAGCCAGTTGCAAGGGAACAATCTAAAGCAACTAAAGATTAAGCAATTTCTTCTGCTATTAGAATAAACATCCAAATTGACATTAACAGGGAAATGTGTATTTTCTATTTGACATTTGGGTTTTTTTTCTCAATTTTCTTTTGTTTATTTTTAGTGTGCACACGTGGATACCACAATTCAGATGTGAAGGTCAGAGAAATACTTTCAGGAGTGAATTCATACCTCCCACCTTGTGGATCTGGGGTTTCTTTTGCTTTTGCCGCAGTGCTGGGTATTCCAACTTCGCTGGCTGGCAAACTTGTGGTCCATCATCTTATCTCTACCTCAAGAGTCATAGGAGGATTTCAGAGCTGGCTTTTTACCTGGGATCTGGAGATGGCATGTAGGCCATCAGGTTTGTGGATAGGCACCTTTATCCACTGAGACATCTTACTGGCCTGAATCATTGATTTGATTACATATCAGAATATGATCCCAGTGTTGCACTTGGAAGACAGGCTATCCTGACTTTGGGGCACATGTGCACCTCTGTTGTTCTATCATTCTTTTATTACTTTCAGGACACTATCTACCAATATCTCTATTCTAAATGGGTGCTGACCAAGGTTTGGAGTCCCATGTTAGAAGAAGGCAGTCACTATTCTGTCAATCTCGGTGGTGATCTCTTTAGGCTACAGGACTGTGAGGCTGTTCTGAATCTCCGATCTGATCTGGAGTATGGAGTGAGTCCCCACTTTATGTCTCAGATTCAATCATTTCACTCAAGTAACAGAACTCCAGACAGAATGCTACAAGAAGGGACACGGGAGATGGTTTTAGTTGATGAAGGACTTGCTGTTCATATAAGAGGACCTGGGTTCAGATGCCAGCACCCACACAAAATCCATGTGAGATGGCACATGTCTGTCACCCCAGTCCTAGAGATAGACAGATATTTGAGTTATTGTTGATGCCTCAGGTTCCGTGAAAAACTTCATTTCAAAAAATAAGTTGGAGAGAGATAGACCAAGAAACACCAGACTTTGAGACCCTAGGTTCTTTATGAGCACAAATGAATGTATGCACATAATTGTACACATACACACATAGCATTACAAGGAAAAGCCAGAGTATGGAAAAACCCACACCTCGTTTCTATCTTAGACACTTTTAAAAGAGTAATAATGGTTTGTTGGGTAGAACCATTCTGGGGAGATTTCCAGAATGATTGTGAATAGGGTCCTATTGCCCAAATCCATATATCTGGGATCCCATCAATCACTCCCTGATCCTATTTCAGACTTGACTGATGCCCAGGTAGTGCCATGGGGCTATTGCTTTCTCTGTTTGTGCTGACATTTCAGTTTTTCTTCCAAATAGAGCATTTGCAGGACAAGAGAAGAGAGATAGCAGATGTGAACAGCAAATCTTAGTAAACAAGTAACTCCCGGAAGGTGGCAGACTTCAGTGTGGTTTCTTCTAGTGATGGTGGGGGGCTGCTGCCATGCGTGTGTTGCTCTTCTTCAGAGATGTCACTGATGTGATCTGTATACTCTATAAAGACAATGAAGTAGGATGTGGTTCAGGTAGGAAAGTAGTTGCCTTGCAAGTTCTTGGAACTGAGTTTAACCAACAGAACCCCCCTTCCACATACACACACACACACACACACACACACACACACACACACACACACCACACAAACTGCATATAGTGAGTCCAGCACTGGGGAGGTGGAGACAGGCAGCTCTCTGGAGCTCATCAGCCAGTCACTGTAGCCTCTTTGTCAGGTTCCAGGGCAATGAGAATTCCTGTCACAAGAAACATGGTAGATGGCCCTGGAGGAGCCAACCCACAGTGCAAGTGATAGAGAAATTGGATGAGAAAGTGTCTTGAGTTCTCATTGTACGTGTTCTATAGAGGAAAGCAATGTTCATCCCTGTCATCACTATTGTGGTGCTGCTGCAGAAGCCCAGGGGCTCCTGCATGCTCTACCACTGAGCTACAACCCCAGATATAAGGAGAGTTTTTCTAGGAGAGGAGCCAAGATAAGTTTTTTTTTTTCTTTTTGGCCTGAGCAGCTAGGTAAACAGCGGTAATACACTCTAAAGGGAAGCAGAAGACTCTTTTCCTTCTAGGCTCCTGATTCGACTCAACTCAGTATGACCATGCTTTATGAGATTAGGTTAAATGTTCCTTTCTGTTTCATCACTTGGCCCTTCACTGAGACAAATCAGATTAACACACAAACCGGACATTTTTCATCAAGTCTTGCTTATTTTTATAGAAGATCTCAGTTTGCTTCATTTAAAAGCTGAGTTTTCAAAAATGCTATTATTTCTTATGATGGTTCTATTCTGTAGTTGAAAAAAATACAAACAAAATGATTTCCCACTCCCATCTCCTAAATTCTGTGCACAGTTGATCTTGTTCTGACCCTGAGCTGGTGTTTGCAGCTGTGTCTCCAAACTAACATTATTCCTAGAGTTATAGGCTGGGTAACTTGCCAGAAAGAAAAAAAGAAAGAGAAGTTGAGCGGAGAAAACCAGCCCTGTAAGATTATCGATTCCAGATGGTCTTGGTACCATTTGGGGACTTTATTGACTTAAGTCACACAAATCCTCCTCTGTAAACTGTCCTGAGTCAGGCTTGGCAAAGATTGCATTTTGTCTGTCCCCAAACACCTTTATAAACCCTGACTGGAGTTCACACCTAATAGCAGAGGAAGCAGAAATGTCATGGTGACATTAAATCTTACAGCATTTTAAATAGACACAGTTAACTGATTTAATCCTTGCCCACCGAGAGTTGAAGTATGTCTACATAACCAGCATTCTGTGTTTTAATTTTTCATAAATCAGTAAACGAGTCTGCAAATCAACTTGTACTGAAATCATAACTTGTAGTGTGTCTTCCTTCATACTTATTTTTTTCTTCTTTTCTCAAGAAATGGAAGCAGTTAACCAAAGTTTAGGAGAGACTTCAACTAAATGCAACTGCACATCTTAAGCAACTGAGCACATATATTTTGTTTAAATCAAATAGATCGGTTGCAACAAACCCACAGAACTCACTGAGCTTAAGTAGGAGCAATCATGTCCAATTATGAAATAGAACTTATTTTCAAACCTTTCTATAAAATAACGTCATTATTATAAGTCAGTGAGACAATGAATTTATTACTTGTTTGAATAATTAATGCAGAAATATAGTATGATTAATTGGATCATCACTGCCCAGGAGTGAACTCATGGGAAGACACCTAAGGCATTCATTATGGTGAGGCAGGAGAGAGACTAAGACTGTATCTTTAAATTGTTTGCAGTTAGGTAAAGTCATTGTGGCTTTCTGATACCTGTACACCACTAACTTTGTTTCAGTGTATGTCCAACCCCTGCCACCTCCCTTCCCTGTCCTCTCTGTTTGTCCCTTTCTTCCCCAAGTTTATCCTTCTGTTTTCATATCACATGAATTCCATTACCTTCTTCCCCTTCTCCAAATTCCCTTAGGATTACTTCCTTCTCTCTCACAGTTCCCTTCCTACATTACTATCTTACTTTTGGGGTGTGTGTGGATGTGTTTGTGGTGTATGTATGCTCACATGTGTGTGAGTGCTCATGTGTGCATGTACATGTGGAAGCCTAATGTGTATGCTGACATTAATATCATCATTGACACTTTCCACTTAATTATTGAAGCATGACCTCTTGCCTGGCACAGAGATGGATAGTCAGTTTATCTCAGAGATTCCCTTGTCTTTGCTTCCCAAATGCTGGTATTACAGATAGTCACCACTCTTTCCTGACTTCTACAAAGGAGGCAGGGATACAAACTTTGGACCTCACACTTACAGAGTATGCCCTTTATCCACTGAGCCATCTAACTGGATATGCCTTCATAACACACATACACATGTGTGCGCACGAGAGAGAGACAGAAAGAGAATGTGAGAAGAAGAGGGAGAGGGAAAGAGAGAGAGAAAGAGTGAGAGAGGGAGAGGGAGAGACCTACACAAAGACTGACCAACAGGCACGCAGGTATGCACACACACACACACACACACACACAAACACACACACACACGAACACACACACATGTGCACATTTAAATTCAGATTCTTCATAGGAGAGAGAAATAGGTTTTGAAAAAGTCATAAAATGAATGAGTTTCAGATTCAGCTCTGACACAGTAGTGTGACATTTGCCTAGCTAGCACCTGCAAATACAAACGCAAATCTGTAGGTCTAAGTGAAAAGATCATACAGAGCAGTTAGAAGACAACATGAGCCAAAACATGTGCTAGGGGAAAATGTTCTTCTGCTGTTGAATGCAGATATAGTGACTTCTCAAGTAAACATACTAGCACAGTGGTAAAAAAATATAGATACTGAAGAGGTTTTATAAGTTATGCTTAAACAGACTAGTGTCTACCTTCTTCCCATTTGATCTTTCTGTCTTCAGCTTTCTTTCCTGACATGTACTTTATATACAACTAGAAATAAAAATAGAAAATGTCATTGCTATGAGAATATTTTCAACATTCTTTAATTTTCAAAACAATTAACTGACAATAAAATTACAGCCATACTTTTAGTTTTAAATACTATCTTTAAATTAGTTTATATATTTGAATTGCACATTTAAGTCCAAACACTTAGTTTACATGTTTAAAACCTACTTACAGAAACTATTCATAACTAAACAGGACCAGCAAGATTTAGGAATCTGAAAAATTTTACAAATATGTAATGTAAATACATTAACCCTGCAATGACTTCAGATGGCCTCAAGGGCACAAGTGTATTGAGATGTCATGTCTGATCTGTAAGAGCCCCAGTTCTCCATACAATCAGCTGTAAGTGCAATTTTCTGTAGTCAGAAGCAACACTGATCTAGCCTTCCAACCCAATTATTCTCTAAAGACGTCATCTTTCCAAGTTAGTCTGTGAAATGAGCGACAGTGATCTCTGCTTCCACCTTATATTCAGCACCTGGGAAAGCCTGGGCCTTCTACCTGGCAGCCAGGGGAGGGGTGCAGTCCGAACTCCCTCCCTAACCCCTATTTCTTCACCCTTTCTTTTTCCTTTGTTTTTCTTCATTTCCTTCTTTCCTTTATTTCTCCTAAGCAATATTCAGTCTTTCTGTTTATTTTTATGATCTCAGGATATTTAGATGCATTTTTTTAGTCCTCACACTCCTTTACACAATGGTTATCTTCTGTCTAGATATTAATATACGTGTTTTTAAAAGCATGGATTTCTTTAAAAGCCCAGGTTCAGCAGCAACAGTTCATATGCACGGATCTTTGTTAATAAAACATATCAGTCCTCATTTATAAATCCTTCATTCAGGGATTATATTGAATTTTGGAGGAATCTACAGCATTTACTAATATCCACAAAGGACGCCAGTTTGTTCTAAAACTATCTATAGAAGATTTACATTATCGTCTTAACGTGTCAGTGACTCTCAGTGTTTTTATAAGGTATGCTCTACACATCTTATTGTCAAGAAACTGTCCAAAATTCTATAAACAAATCATATTTTACAAACTAAAATTATGTTATTTTACAGCAAATTTGAATTCAAGAATGAAGTTTTAGGAAGAATTATATGATTTAACTCAAAGTACCAAATACAAATATCATGCTGAAAACAGTTAATGTCGTAGAAGATCTCTCATTTTATTTTTCATTGAAAATGAAGTCCTTCACCCAGGTCCCCATCAGCATGTATGGTCCATTTACTCAGTCATGTTTCTTTTTTACATTTTGAGAAAAGCAAAACCAAATGCATGGTAATTTTAAGGTCAGTGAAATAGTAACATAAATTAACTGTGATAGACAATTTAATTTTTATCTGAACAAAATGTTCTCTCTTTTTGATTAAATGTCACAATATACTTGTGTAGGGTTCACATCAAAAACAATAAATTATTTCTCTTGTTAAAATATTTGGCTAGAGTTTCTGGGTTGAAGTTTTTAAAATGTTTTTTATAAAACATCATAGAAAAGTCATACACACTCCTTTAGTCATTTATCTCAAATATTTAATTTTGATGAGCTTTAAGGAGGGCAATCCAATCTATTTGATTTATTTTCCAATGACTTTAGTCTATTTCCAGAATGGTTAGGTCACCTTCTCAAGCCCTCATCACTCAGAGTTAATGGGAAGAAGCCTCCTCAGATGGCGAATTGGCCAGCTTCACAGGGTCTGGTGCAGGCCTTTGAAGGTGCCTAGAGCCAGCATCACTGTCCCTGCTGCCTGCTGCTCCCAAGCGTCTTTCTGGGAAGCAGCAATCAGAAAGAGCTGTGATGCTGATTCTGATACTGAGCCGTTCAAAAGAACGTGGTTGTGTGTCTGCTCAGAGTCCGGGCTCTACGCAGCAGGGGAGTCAGCAGTGAGCCTCAAGGAGGAATCTGCAGTGCTTTGCAATAAGGGATGTAATTGTTAAATGGGCAATGAGAACACAAATTCCAGAATTTCTTGAGAGTAATCAAATGGAAATTTCATAGTGACAAATTCAATCTCCTTAGTGTGGCGCGGTTCTCATGACCTTCCCTGCGATTCCTCCCCTTGCTCCATCTCACTGCAGCTTCCACTCAACTCCACTTTCCTGGGGACATGCCTGCTCTCCCTCACTCCAGGCCTCTGTCATACTTTCCTTCTTCATAATCCTTCCTATCTGGCTCCAGGAACGTCCTGAGTTGGGGGTCCAGGCCTCTGCGGTGTGTTCTGAATGTCCTGTGGTCCTTTCTCAGCATGTTAGGATAGCTGTGCTTAAGTGCATACTAGGAGCTTAGAAACCTTATTGCTGCATCATGAACATGATAGAAACCAAGACATCAAACAGATGCTTGGAAATCATGAGTTAACTTGTGGTGTTGACAGACACTTGCAATGAATAGACACGAATATATGCAGTGTGATCAGGGACCAGGTGTCTGATATTTTAATAATCCTACTAAATAAATTCTATGTCAAAAGATACTCATTAACAAAGTAAAATGTGTTTTATATTTTGGCATTGTTCTTCATAAAAATCAAACATTCAATATCAATGCCAGGCTAACAGATTCTTAATACTTATGTATTGAGACACTTCACTCATGAGATTACCATGGTCACCATACGGCATGGTGCTTAAGAGCTCAGTGCGGAGGATTTCAGGTAAGGTAATGAATTGGAGGCTGCCACTATGTGAACCAGTTATGCAGAGGGTCAATATAATTAAAAATAGACTTTATCTCAGACGAAGAAAAAGGAAAAGCTTCAGAAATCCACATGTTGCAGAATATCATAAAAGAACAGGAAGACAGTTATCATCTTAAGAAGCTGAACACATCCTTAGATGGGCACAAGGGAAGCCTCCTAGAAGTAAGTCAGGCAGAGACAGTCCCCAGAGCCTCAAACCCACTTGCAGGTTTTGGTTAGACAGCTATTCCTCCAATTGGTGGGTCAGTCATGCATGGAAATACCATGTTGCCACATTGAAAGAAAGGACAGAGGTTGGACATTATAGATTGAAGGATGTAGGTGGCAGGAGGCTGGCTCAGGCTGGAACATGTTTAAGGAGAGCTGGCCCTACCTGTGGACCTGGGAGTAGACCTTATCAACTGAGAATTGCTGTTGGAGTCTGACAGATTTGTAGCTAACATATGTATTGAATTTTGTAGTCGTCTGTTTGTCATAGGCTGTAGGCCCTGAAAACTCAGCTGTTTAGGAGCGCATATACTAACCACAGCAGAATCTCTCCAGCAAAGTGATTAATCCTCAGGTGACCTGGAGAGAATAAATTCAGGTCCTCCACCCATATTTATTTGTCTTAGTGCTAAGGTTGCTCCCTACTCTCCCAACACATCTGGGAGACACAGCTTGGGTAAAAGAGGCATCACAGGAAAGAAACAGAACAGGCCCACAGCAGAGTGCACAGTTTTATGATGCTGGCAGAGTCCTCTGACGTGTGAAGAAGGAAAACCGCACCCCTGCCCCAAGGTTATATAAGCAACAGGCCTGCAGAGAGAGGACTTCCCACTTGCAGGGTTGTCTGAAAGTTAGCTCCAGAGCTGCAGCAGTCTTGAGTTGTTACTTCTATTGTTGTATGGTTGCCTTTGGGTCATCTTATCCTTGAAGTAAGTGTGTAACATGAGGGGGCCTGCTTGTTGGGGGTTTTCTGTCCCGTCCGACCCCCCAGCTATTTAGTCTCAGAGAAAAATCACACTGAAATCTCTCTAAGTTATAAAGCTGATTGGCCCATTAGGTCAGGCTACTTATTAGCTCTTGTAGCTTATATTAACCCATTTTTTCTGATCTATGTTAGCCATGTGGTTCAGAACCTTTTTCAGTGGGGCAGCTTACATCCTGCTGCTTCGGTGATCTGGGCAGGAGTGGGAGGAATCAGCTTCCTCCTCCCCAGAATTCTCCTGCTCTCCTTGCATCATTTTCACTTCCTGTCTGGTTTTCCCGCCTACACCTCCTGCCTGGCCAATCAGCGTTTATTTAAAACATGATTGACAGAATACAGACAATTCTCGCATACCATAAGTGCATTGCACTCAATGATTTACTAGGCTGGACTTGGGTAGAACTTTTTCTCTGGCCTACTATTGGAGCCTGTCAGGGGTGAAGAGATGTCTGTTTGTATCTTCCCAGTCAAGCACCTAGATGTTCCTAAAGTCCACGATAGTTGACTATGCACTGTAGTCACGCACTAAAGTCCATGATCGCTTGTAATCACTCGCTGTTCCAAGAACACTAGAACTTGTTACTCCAGCCATCTTCAGTGTGGCACTTCCACCCCAACCTCTACCCTTGTTCTTCCTCTACTTTTATTCATATTCCTTTGAAACGCTTCCCCCCTCCCATAGGCTCCATCAACATCACAACAGCTGTTTGGCGCTCTCATTTTAACCCTTCAAATGTCTCAGTTGGAGACTGGCCTCTCAGGTTTGTGTCCTTGGCAAGCTCACAGAAGATGTTCTCACTGAATCTGAAAAGCTGAGAAGCCTATGTGGGGTGTTAAGGGCTGTCTCAGAAGTTTTGTATATTAATGGTCAAGACAGACTCTCACAAATATTCTAATTTCTAAAAGGAGTAAGTGATTGATCTAGGGATGTCAGCTAAATCAAATTAACATATATCAGGCTGGAGAGATGGATCAGTTGAAGAAATGCTGGCTGCACAGGCATGACGTTCTGAGCTTGGTGCCCAGAACCCACGTATCACTGGGCATGGTGGCCTGTGCTTGTAATCTCAACACTAGAGGAATGGGCAGAGGTAGATGAATCCCTGACTAGCCTAATCGGCAACTCTCGGGCCAATGAGAAAAACTTCCACCAAAGCAAAAGTGGATAACACCTGAAGAATAATACTCGAGGTTGATCTTTGGTTTTCACATACATGTGCACACACAAACACATCCCACAAACCCACACACATGAATACATTTATGCAAATGTTTTGGGGGAGCCAAGAGATTCTAAAATATAGGGGACTGTTTAGACCATGAGCATGGGAAAATGTTCCAAATCTTATTCTTATGTACTTGCTACTAAACCAAAGTTTCATGAGCAACAGGAGACTAAAAGAACTTAAATGGGTTAAGTGGTTATTTACAATAATGTAACATAATTAACAATTGTTATCTAGTAACTGCAGATACAATGAATTAATTAATGCAAAGAAACAGTCATTAGGGTCAGGAAGCCACAGTGATGTCTGGTGCTGAATTGCTTCAGTGTGGCTCCTAGGCTTCAAGTCTCTTATGTTTGGGCATTTAGAATAAATATGAAATGTATTGTGGGAATATCCTGACTTTCCAGAAATCAAAATGGGAATGTATGAATTGTCAAGAAATGTCATGTAGAATGTGTGTTCCGCTTGTTAAGACATTATCTGAATCACTTAGGATAACTGGTACAATTTGAGGTGTTATACAAAGATCAGGGTGCTGCAGACTTGAAGTAGTTGGAGCCGACAACATGAATGACCATTCTGTTATTGTGAAAGAGATGGGGAAGCCTTTCCACACAAATAATAGAATGCTAGAAAGAAAACACTTTGGGAATTTTGTGCAAAATTTCAGAGTTGTCCCCAACAGAAGTTCCTTTGTGTCCACTACTTTCGAACTCTATTGCCTCAGCTCCTTGGAGCAAAGCTTTCTCTTATTTACACAATGGCCTGTCATTCTGCAGAGGTCCTTTGTACTCATTCTGGGGTCTTCTCAGTCAAGGATTACACAACCAGCTGCATGCAAAATGAGAATTGCCAGTGTTAGGAGTTTAGGGTTAGGAATACATATTGGGAATCCCCCTCATGCTAGAATCTAGAAGCCATTCTGATAGTAACACACAAGCCAGGCATTTCCTTTCCAGCCTGCTTCTCCTTGGAGGGTGACTTGAGGAAGAGAGGCACCTCGACCTTTCAGTTTGAATTTGGATTTCAGTTTTTTTTTTAAGTATGTTTTTCCATTTTCTTTCATCTTCTAGATAGTAAAAAGCTGACTCTTCTTAGAGATGTGAGGTGTTTGTGAGTCATGCTGAGTTCATAGCATTTACAAATTCCAGAATTGGAAAGCATTTCTCTACTGGTTTTCTGAGTCCTTCCCTGTGTGAGAGTCTGTGGAATGAAAGGACAGGCAGTGAGCATTCTTGTTTCTGTTGAACTTTCTCTCTGCAAAGATAGAAGTTATGTAATAGTTTCAGCCAAGAGCGTGAGGGCCTGGGACAGGGAAGCAGGGTGGTGATGTGAGGATGCACAGCACAGTGCCTCCAACTGGGAAGGTGAGTGCAGCAGGGACGGACACTCGGTCAAAGATAACAAGGAAGCGTTTTGTGAATTTTAAAGAAATTCACCAAACAGGACCTGGAGAAAAGGAAAAGGGCAAATGTGTTACAAGTACAAAGATTTTTATTAAATTAAAATTAGTACCTTCAAAAAAGAAAAGTGCTATACATTACCACACTGACCTAACACCCATTTGCTGAAACTGGGTAGTTTGAACAGAGAAAAGGGTTGTAGAAACATATGAAATGTCATAATTTGAGTGTGCGCAGGGAGGAGGGATATGCACATGTGTGCGTGTCTGGGAATGTACACATACACACTTGTGCTCAGGTCATGGGATAATCTTGGCTAATGTTCTTCAGGTGTTGCTCACCCTGTCTTTGAGAAAGGCTCTCTGACTTCTCTGAAGCTCACCCCTTAGGCTAGCTTTACTAGATGCAAGACTTCCCTGTCTCTGCCACCCCAGCATTAGATAATATATGTGCATCACCCTGTCCCTTTCCTGTTGTCATTGTTTGTTTGTTTGTACTTGGGTTCTGGGAATCAAACTCAGATCCTCACACTTGCAAAATACGCATGTTACAGACAAAGTCATTACCTAAATCCCCACCTTCCCAATTTTAAACATGCTTTATACTCTAGAACTTATTTTGACTGCTGGACCTTGATTATATTGCTGTTGCTAAGCCATCTTAAATTTCTAATACTAGTTTGCTGGACTGTCATCTATGTAGGAAAAATTCAGAAATACTGTTGGTCAAAATGATGTGTTTTAGAAGAGGTTTTCTTGTCTTTGTGTACATGTTGCTTGCCACAGGCAGGATGAATGAAGAAATGAGTGAATGAGTGAGTGAATGAATGAGTGAACCAAAGCCTGTGCAGGTGTTTGAGAATACGTCATTAAGACTGAATGTATATATTGCCACTGGGCTTTTTCTTTGTTTAATGTTTTAATTCCCCTTTTCTCCCACCAAACCCTCTCATATATACTTCCCGGAACTTGTTATAAAATTCAAGACTTCTTTTTCCATTAATTGCTGTCACACATACACACACACACACACACACACACACACACACACACACCTAAACATGTAAGTACAACTTGCTCAATCTGTATAATGTCACATATATTTATGTTTTCATAGCTGGCCATTTGGTATCAGATAGACAGTTGATGTGCTCTTCCATGAAAAAAATTATTTCTTCTTCTCTCAGCATTCCTTAGTTTCCTATAGTTCTTTGTATAGGATTGGAGTCTCATGAGCTTTCCCACTTCCATGTTAGTGTGTCCATTGCTGTTGTCCTTGTTCAACTCATGCTTAGGAAGTTATGTTAGCTTACCCAAGGAGGACACTCTACTTTCCAGATTACTTTTTTTTTTTTGTAATTTTATTAAATTATAAAAAGTTTCCATTTACGCCCCTCCTCCCAACGCCCTCCCACTCCCCCCCTCCCTCTCCTCCTCCCTCTTTGTCCCCTAGGGAAGTCAGGGTCTCCTGCCCTGTGGGAAGTCCAAGTTCCTCCCCCCTCACTCCAGGTCCAGGAAGGTGAGCATCCAAACAGACTGGATCCCAAAAATCCAGTATATGCAGAGGAAACCAGTCCCAGTGTCATTGTCAATGGCTTCTCAGAAAGACTGCAGGCCAGCCACATTCAGAAAATCCGGCCACATTCAGAGAATCTGGTTGGATCACATGCTCGTTCAGTCACGGTCCATCTGGCCTTGGTAAACTCTCATTAGATCCGACCCCTTGTATCAGTGGGTGATAGTATCCCTCGCAGTCCTTCGTCATTTTCTTCCTCCTTTTGCTCCTCGTTTGGATCTTGGGGGGCTCAGTTCGGTGCTCCAACGCGGGCCTCCATCTGTATCGTCATCCAACGCCAGATGAGGGATCTATGGTGATAAGCAAAATATTCATCAGTATGGTCACGGGCCAAGGCCGGTTCAGGCACCCCCTCCTCTGTCCAGAGAACAATCTGGGGATCTCTCCTTGGACCTGGGATCCCATATATAATCAAGTTTCCTGTAAACTCTAATATGACTCCCTTAGTTGAAATATATTCTTCCCTGATCCCACATTCATCCTTCCTCCCTTCCCCCCATCCCGGTCAACGGAGCTTTCTCCATTCCTCCCCTACTCCCTTCTCTCTAACCCTCTCCCCTTCCATCAACCCTCCCACCACCCCCCCCATGCACCCAAGGTTACCTGGGACTCTTGACTATTTCCTACCTCCTGGCGGATAGGTAAATAATCTTCATCAGGTTCATCTTCTTATTTAGCTTCTCTAGGATCACGAATAATAGGCTCAAAGACCTTTAATTATGGTTAGAATCCACTTATGAGTGAATACATACCGTGTTCCTCTTTTTGGCTCTGGCTTACCTCACTCAGTAAAGCGTTTTCTATGTCCATCCATTTGCATGCAAAATTCAAGATGTCATTATTTTTTACCGCTGAGTAAAACTCTAATGTGTATATGTCCCACACCTTTTTTAACCATTCTTCTATTGAGGGGCACCTAGGCTGTTTCCAGGTTCTGGCTATTACAAATAGTGCTGCTATGAACATAGTTGAACAAACGCTTTTGTAGTATGTTTGGGCATCTCTAGGGTATATTCCCAAGAGAGGAATTGCTGGGTCCTGAGGGAGGTTGACTCCCAGTTTCCTGAGAAACCTCCACACTGATTTCCAAAGTAGCTGCACAAGTTTGCATTCCCACCAACAATGGATGAGTGTTCCCCTCATTCCACATCCCCTCCAGCATAGGTTATCATTGGTGTTTTTAACTTTAGCTATTCTGACATGTGTAAGATGGTATCTCAAAGTGGTTTTGATTTGCATTTCCCTGATCGCTAAGGAGGTTGAGCATGACCTTAAGTGTCTTCTGGCCATTCGAAGTTCATCTGTTGTGAATTCTCTGTTCAGATCAGTACCCCATTTTTTAATTGGGTTAATTAGAGTTTTAGTGTCTAGTTTCTTGAGTTCTTTGTATATTCTGGAGATCTGACCTTTGTCTGATGAGGGGTTGGTGAAGATCTTCTCCCAGTCAGAAGGCAGCCTTTTTGTCTTACTGACAGTGTCCTTTGCTTTACAGAAGCTTCTCAGTTTCAGCAGGTCCCATTTATTCATTGTTTCTCTTATTGTCTGTGCTGCTGGGGTCCTACTTAGGAAGTGGCCTCCTGTGCCTATATCTTGTAGACTACTTCCCACTTTCTCTTCTATCAGGTTCAAAGTGGACAGATTGATGTTGATGTCTTTAATCCATTTGGACTTGAGTTTTGTGCAAGGGGATAGATATGGATCTATTTTCATTCTTCTACAGGTTGACATCCAGTTATGCCAGCACCATTTGTTAAAGACGCTTTCCTTCTTCCATTGTATACCTTTAGCTCCCTTGTCAAAAATTAGGTGTTCGTAGGTTTGAGGGTTAGTATCTGGGTCTTCTATTCGATTCCATAGGTCGACTTCTCTGTTCTTATGCCAATACCAAGCTGTTTTCAATACTGTAGCTCTGTAATAGAGTTTGAAGTCAGGGATAGTAATGCCTCCAGAAGTTCCTTTATTGTATAAGATTGTTTTGGCTATCCTGGGTTTTTTGTTTTTCCATATAAACTTAATTATTGTTCTCTCAAGGTCTGTGAAGAAGTTTGATGGGATTTTGATGGGGATTGCATTGAATCTGTAGATTGCTTTTGGTAGAATTGCCATTTTTACTATGTTGATTCTCCCAATCCAAGAGCAGGGGAGGTCTTTCCATTTTCTGGTATCCTCCTCAATTTCTCTTTCCAAAGGCTTAAAGTTCTTGTCAAATAGGTCTTTCACATCCTTGGTTAGAGTAACCCCAAGATATTTTATGGTGTTTGTGGCTATCGTGAAAGGTGATGTTTCTCTGATTTCCCTCTCCATTTCTTTATCCTTTGTGTATAGGAGTGCCACTGATTTTTTGGAGTTGATCTTGTATCCTGCCACGTTACTAAAGGTGTTTATCAGCTGTAGGAGTTCTTTGGTAGAGTTTTTGGGGTCGCTTATGTACACTATCATATCGTCTGCAAATAACGAAAGTTTCACTTCATCCTTTCCAATTCGAATCCCCTTGATCCCCTTATGTTGTCTTATTGCTATTGCTAGAACTTCAAGCACTATATTGAAGAGGTATGGAGAGAGTGGACAGCCTTGTCGTGTTCCTGATTTTAGTGGAAAGGCTTTGAGTTTCTCTCCATTCAATTTGATGTTAGCTGTCGGCTTGCTGTATATTGCTTTTATTATATTTAGGTATGATCCTTGTATCCCCAGTCTCTCCAACACCTTTATCATAAAAGGGTGTTGAATTTTGTCAAACGCTTTTTCAGCATCCAATGAAATGATCATATGATTTTTTTCTTTCCGTTTATTTATATGATGGATTACATTGATAGATTTGCGTATGTTGAACCATCCCTGCATCTCTGGGATGAAGCCTACTTGATCATAATGGATGATTTTTCTAATGTGTTCTTGGATTCGGTTTGCCAGTATTTTATTGAGAATTTTCGCATCGATGTTCATGAGTGAGATTGGCCTGTAATTCTCTTTCTTGGTTGTGTCTTTGTGTGGTTTTGGTATTAGGGTGACTGTAGCTTCATAAAAGGAGTTTGGCAGTGACTTTTCTTTTTCTATATTGTGGAATACATTAAGGAGTATAGGTATTAGCTCTTCCTGGAAGTTCTGGTAGAATTCTGCATTGAAACCATCTGGTCCTGGGCTTTTTTTGGTAGGGAGATTTTTGATAACAGCTTCTAGTTCTTCACGACTAACAGGTCTATTTAGATTGTTCACCTGGTCTTGGTTCAACTTTGGTATATGGTACTTATCTAAAAAAATGTCCATTTCTTTTACATTTTCCAACTTTGTGGCATATAAAAATATGGAACGCTTCACGAATTTGCGTGTCATCCTTGCGCAGGGGCCATGCTAATCTTCTCTGTATCGTTCCAATTTTAGTATATGTGCTGCCGAAGCGAGCACTCCAGATTACTTTTTCAGCTCCATTCATTGCTGCTTTATTCACAATAGCTAGAAAATGGAAACAACCTAAATGTTCTTCAACTGATGAATGGGTAGTAAAAACGTGGCACATGCACACTATGGAATTCTATTCAATTGTAAAGAAAAATGAAACTTCACAGATAAATGGAAGGAACAAAGATCATATTGAGCGAGATAACTCAGATCCAGAAAGACAAACGTCATGTCACATGCTATCTCTCACCTGAAGCTCCTACCTCTAGAGTAAAGGCAGAAACCAGAAAAGTAAACAGGGACCATTGCTGGGGGAATAGAACAATAGAAAGGAGAATAGCAAAAGGAAAAATATGGGAGGGAGCAACAAGGAAGGCTCTAATTAGGGAGAGGGAGAGAGATAGATATAGAAGACTGGAAGAGGGTAAAATAAGAGTAAAGATATCAGAAAAAGTCATAAGGAATCATACTATTAACTATCTACCTAAAACATCCTTTATATATGTTAAGTTGGTATATAAATATACATATGTAGTTTAAATAAAAATTTCTCATCTGGGCTACAATGTTCTCTCTAGGAGTCAAAGATTGTCTAGCAAAACCCCTAACATCAGGCATGAGAATTCTGCTTTTGAGACGTCCGGGGTTATCCAAGAGACTCTGAAAACATTACAGGCTATTGGTACTGCCCTTGATTGCCCCTGCTCACCCCAAGGTGGAAGGAAAGTTCTTATTTCTGAAAACACCACGCACTTCAAACACAGAATCTGAGAACCTGAGCTAAAACTGACCTGAAAACCTCTTCCCTAGCTTTCATGCTACCAAAGGTGCCACTGGAGTTCTTATATAGCAGCTAATCGGGAATTTAAAAGCATCACCACGTACTCAGCACTAGCACTATTAAGAACTCAGAGTGTTCTCCAACACAGTCACTAGAAACCACTGTAAGGATGTGGGAAACGCTGAGACGTATGAGACTACCACCCTCTGCTGTCTGAGTCCCACTTGCTACTTTTTAATTTAAGAAGGAACAGAAAGCAGACCTACTTGGCACCTCTGTATTCTAAGAGGCCACCTATGAGACCAGCATGGATAAACTATATTTTTCTTGATTTCTCAATGAACAGAATTTGAATTAACAACAACGATGATGTCTGAGGCAGAAAACTCTCTCTGTCCTCTTCTGTTCCGCTCGTTTTCATTTACATTTCTTTTCAGTCCACACGTCTTTGGATGGTTTTTTCAGAAGAAGTATTCCTCAGGTTACAGGAAATTAAACATATATATACAAGATCATAAAAATCACATTTAAAGGAAAGGGCATCTCTTGTGGATAGCACTTGAGGAATGACATCTGAAGTTGACCTCTGCTCTCACTACATGAGCACACATATGTGCACATGCAAATCTAACAATGTATGCACACATACACGAAAGAAAAGTAAAAAATGTCTCTTTCACAGGCAAAAGGGGATCCAAAAGGAGTCACTAATGGCCTTTCTTTTCATTCTGACACTACCAGGGAAAAGCAAGATAGAAACGAGAAATCAGGAAAAACAAAGAGGATGTGAAGAATGAAATTATAAAACAGGAGCTATGGGAAGATGCTTTCAGTTTTTTCTGTAAAATAAAGCACTTGTCGACTACACTGCAAGCAGGATAGGTCATGGAACTTACTTTGACTGCGTGCCAGCTAGATGTATAGCTAGCTACATGGATGATCATCTCTTGTTATGCTTAAGAGACTGGCTTAATCTGTCATTACCATGCTCAGCGTAAGAATGTCTGATACACACTGCTCGTGATTGCTGCCTCCCCTGGCTACAAGCAGTTGTGTTTGCAGAAGAAGAAAGCTACCTCTCTTCTCTGAGCCCTGGAAAGGAGATGGACCTCAGGAGGTCCAGAGTGTGTGCCCTACCTTTTCTTCTTTCCCTTGAAAAAAACTGAAAATCAGAAACATACACACACACACACACACGCCCCCCACATGCCAATGCATACAAGCGTGCCCACACTCACACATGCCCTCTCACACATGCTGACACACACACGCCCACACTCACATATGCCCACATTCATACATGCTCTCTCTCTCTCTCTCTCTCTCTCTCTCTCTCACACACACACACACACACACACACATGCCCCACTTATACACTGACACACAAACGTTCCCCCACATGACCACTCACACACGCATATACTCACACACACATACACACACACACATTCACTCACTCACACACACAGAGTAGGGAAGGTATTCAAGGAATCTGTCCTGAAGAACCACAGATTCTGTCAACATTTTCTGTTATCTTTACTGTAGCAATGACTTACTAAAGGTAAAATATAACATTCTGAAGAAGTGGCCAAGTGCTAAGACAATATAAACCTTTCTGGGTTTGTGTACTTTTCCATTTAAGAACTATGAATACACTATGAAAGACAATGAATTCTAGTTTTCTTACTGGAATTACAAATTACCATGGTATATTTTAAATTTCATTTTATTATCTATTATTTTGTTATAGAACAACAAATTTACATGTGTATATGTTCATATTTGGAAATATTACAGTTACTTGGCAATTTGAATATAAACTAGACAAAAAGAATGTCCATATTACTGTTTGAAGCTTCACATACATACACATGTTTACTCTTTTGAGAAAGGGTCTCACTCTACAGCCATGGAGCTGCTCTTATGGCCCAGTTGGCCTCAAAACTGAAGCAGAAATTCACCTGCCTCAGCTTCTCTAGTGTTGTAATCACAGACATGAGTCACCTTAATCAGCACGTCCAACAGTTAAGAGTCATTCATCAGAAGAGTCAAGACAGGAACGCCTTACAGTGTGGGTTGTATTCTAAACAGAACTTTTCACAATCCAAGCAGCCAGACAGGGTTGCCAACCTGGGCTCGGGGCCTGGGAGGGCCTAGAATCAGTGTTGTGAGACTAAAAGTAGCGTCTGTTGTAGTGAGGAGCTGTGGGCAGGCCTGCTTTTCGCCTCACCCGGCTCCCGCATGGCTAGCTTAGTCCCAGAAATAATAACACACAAATTTTATTCATTTAAGCACTGCCTGGCCCATTATCTCTAGAGAGTTAGTTATTGACTAACTCTCATATCTTGATATTAACCCATTTCTAATAATCTGTGTAGCACCACGAGGTATGGCTTACCGGGAAAGATTCAGCATGTCTGACCTGGTGGCTGGCTCCATGGCGTCTGCCCCATTGCCCTCTTCCCAGCATTCTGTTCTGTTTTCTCCGCCTACCTAATTTTCTGTCCTATCAAAGGACCAAGGCAGTTTCTTTATTAACCAATGAAAGTAACACATAAACCCTCCTCCATCAGTCTGTTACAGAGTTAATGCCTGTCTGCTGTCTGCTGTAGCTATGTGCAATTGATAAATGGACAAAGGGTGCATATGTGACGGCTTCAGCCTATTTTAATATCTCTTGTCACTTAAGATAATGTAGTCAAAGCAGTGGCTGCTAAATTCTTTTATTTGGCACTTAATTAATTATATATATTTTCTACCCAGGATGAGTCGCATTGTAACAAACTTGGGTACTGTGCAATTTATGTATTTTATGACTGCCTCTTACACAAAATTTCAAGGCTCTCTGTGTCCCTGGAGACTCCCCATTTTAGCATGCTCCATCCTCTGTGTATCTGAAAGGGTGCCTGCTAGTTGCCAGTTCTCAGAATCTTCTGTCAATTTAGCTAGAAGCCATGTGGCTTTAGGAGTGGAAACACATTTCCAGAAGATGGATATCCAGTCGTTACAGAAAGATTTGTTATATCACCCCTTCCCAGGTGGGGATTCTATGTTTTATACATTCCCTCACATGGAGAAAAGTCGTTGCTATTGAGAAATGGCTAAGCTGAGATGGTGATCACTCTTTGAATTACCAGAAAGTTAAACTTCTTGGACCTCAACACTGCTACTTGCATCCCTGTTTTAGGAATGAGTGCTGCTTCTTTAACATGCCCAAACAGTGCAGTGATCTGGAAAGATGCCCTTTAGTTACACCTTTAACAGCACTCCCTGACCTGCAGTGAGCCAACATAGTCAAAGAAATTCTAATCTCTACCAAATGCAACCATTATGACCTAGAGAAGAGAACAATTCTTAAACTTGGCATCACCTAGCTGGCATCCCAGATATAACAAAATGTGGCATGGGAGAAGCCAAAGCCTTCTTCGTAGAACCAGCAATCTTCTAGTATAGTCTCAGTTGTGTGAAGCAGACTGGAGTTAACCACAGAAGCCGGAACGAAGAGTACTAATTACATCCCAAGTTCTAATTCAACAAAGAACAGGACAGCATAAGTTATTCATCCCAGATCCAGGATCAACCACAGCACGATCTGAGCTCACTGGAGATGTGTCAAGTGAGGAACTCTGCTCCAAATCACAGCCTCGCTTGAAGAAGTGTAAAACAAACCAGAAGGAGTTGCTGTGTTTACGACTCCAGCACATAGGTCAGAGGAGGAATTCTGGGAGCTGCTGAAAACTGACTTCACAACATTGCTGGGAATGGATCTCCAGGGGAAGACGAGATGGAAAGTAGCTGTAATTTCATCTTGCTTGTTTGAAATTATGGGGTGATATTTGCAGTTCCACCCGAGTCAGCTGAAAGCAATGCTCTCCCTGGGCTTGCCCGATGTTTTTTCCTCCAAGAGAAGACAATGTTCAAGAAACACATGGCTTGCCTGTGGGTAAAGAGAGGGTGGACCCTTGAGGAAGATGCCTACATTGTTAGAAACTCATGGTGAGTCTTGATGCTGAGCAGGAGTCTTGTACCCTGGAGCCTCTGAGCCCCAAGACAGTAAAAAGTTTCTGTACCCCTAGAATTGTCTCCACTGATGCAGCAATTCAAATCAGACCAAATCAAACCAAATTAAAAAAAAAAAAGATTTGTTGGGTAAAATGCTCCCAGGTGATTTATTTTCCAGTCCAGTCCCACAGAGAGAAGACAGAAAAGAGAGACTGAGAAACCCCATGATTGTTTCCTAGTGGGAATGGTTGAGCATCTCTGGGGGAGGCGTCATCATTTGGTGGCCTTTCTGAGATGTGGCAGGTTTTGGAGAGAGATGGAGAAGGACTTGGGGTAGAACTTCCACCAGAACATTCCAAACTCCTTGGGTAGATGGATGCCAGGGGCTGGGGGGAAGCTTCCACCAGAACATTCCAAACTCCTTGGGTAGACGGATGCCAGGGACTGGGGGGAAGCTTCCACCAGAACACACAGGACTCACCAAGTGTTAGACTCCAGGATCTGGTGACAAACACTGTCATCAGAAATGTCTACATTTACGGAAATCTGTCCAAATGGTTGCAAAGTAAGGGTGTACAAAATATATGCAGTCTGGACACAGCTAACCACACAAACAATTGTGCTGAGACTTGGAGAGATGTACTCCCAGTGACTCCTTTCTTTACTTTTGAGTGACTGTCAATCAATAATCATCTACAGTAATGACTTAATCCAAGATTTTTGACTGTTTGGCTTTTTTTTCTGACTGGTCATGTGCTCATTAAGTAAAAATTAAATTGATGTGCACTTTTACAGGCTGTGATATGGTTATAGAAAATACATTGAATTAAGAAACATAATAAATTAGATTATGATGGGGAACTGGAGGAAAAAACAAATTGTAAAAGAAGAAAAGTAATTATGTAGAATTTCTTGCTTTTGAAAATCAGATCCTGAATATACATTACATAAAAAGACTAACCAGGTTACATATTATATATTGTAATATATACATAAGTGAACATTATTTAACACTGGGTTCCCAGGCTCTGTATGAAATTCCAAAGTCCTGAAAAGAATAAAACAAGTCACCCATGAAAACATAGTGTTGTATTTTTGTAATGTAAATCTTCTCTCTCAGAACAGCATTCAGTGATTGTCAAACTCTGTGTAGTGGACCACCTGCGTGTGCTTTGCCGAAGATGTCGCAGTGTGTTGGAATTATAACGAGAGCTCATTTACACAGCACACTGCAACTGTCCCCATGCTGATTGTGTGCAAGGACTTATTTGTCTACAGATGTTTCCAGATGTGTCCCAGGTGTTTTAAATAGAAAAATTTGTACTTTCTTTTTCTTTTTAATGGAACCTGGGCCATGTACACACCAGCACTTGCTTTACCACTGAGCTTTATCCCTGGCCCGTTTCTTTATTCTTGCTTTGCTTTCTCTTCGCTTCCTTCTTTTCTCTTCTCTTTTTCCTTTCTTTTCTTTTTTTAAAATTGTTTTCATTGAACTATAATTTTTTTCTTTGCTTCCTTCCCTTCCTCCCTTCTCCCTTTCTACCCTTTCCTGTGACCCCCACACTTTTAGTTTACACAGGGGATTTTGTCTTTTTCCTATGTAATTTTCTTTTGTCTCCTTCTTATATAAATCCATGCATGTCTTTCTTAGGGTCCTCTTTGTTGGCTAGGTTCTCTGAGGTTGTGGACAGTATGCTGGTTTTATTTGCTTTATGTCTAAAAGTCACTTATGAATGAGTACATGTTATATTTGTCTTTTTGGATCTGGGTTACCTCACTCAATTTATTTTTTTCTAGATTTGTCCATTTGCCTGAAAATTTCAAGATATCATTACTTTTTTCCCACGGTGTAATACTCCATTGTGTAAATGTACCACATTTTCTTTATCCATTCTTCAGTTGGGGCGCATCTAGGTTGGTTCCATGTTCTGGCTATTACAAATAATGCTGCTATGAACATAGTTGAGCACATGTCTTTGTGGTATGGTTGAGCATCTTTTGGGTATGTACCCAAAAGTGGTATTGTTGGGTCTTGAAGTAAATTGTTCCCTAATCTTCTGAGAAATTGTCATACTGATTTCCAATGCGACTGTATGAGTCCCAGCAACAATGGAGGAGTGTTCCATTTACCCCATATCCTCTCCAACATTAAACAATCATCAGTGTTTTTGATCTTGGCCATTCTGTTCTGACAGGTGTAAGACGGAATCTCAGAGTTGTTTTGATCTGCATTCATCTAAGGATGTTGTTTCCTTAAGTGTCTTTCGGCCATTTGAGATTTGTCAATCTTATTTAATTTGCATAAGTTTCTTTGCTACAATGTTTGCATGAGCCCATGCCAGGAGGTTCTTTAATCTGTTTTGGGCAGAAATAAGCTATGATGAAGCACCACCATTTGTTTCTCACCAGACTCTAATTTCATGAACTTTTGTGAACATTTAAAGTTAGGCCTGATAACAACTACTTAGAAAACTGAGGCAGGAGAATCACAAATTCTAGAACTTCCCTGCCTGGATTACAGAGTAAGCTCAATGCCAGCTTTCTTGAAATCCCATCTGAAAACAGTAATTTTGAAAAGATAAAAAAGGAAGAAAACACATTTGTGAAAATTGTGTTGTCATCACTTATCACTTCTAAAGAATTCTATGTGAAGACAGCAGAATTGGAGAAAATCTTGACAGACACATTCAACAGCATGGACAGTCATGCACACGGGATTAGAGAGAGAAGAAGTGAAGACTCGCCCTCATTTCCTTTTTCTATCTAGAGTAAAGAATTTGTGTATATTCTGCTTCCACACAAAGTTGTTTTCAAAATATTCGAATACTGTAGATGAAATGAAATGTGCATAGGTCATCACAGCAAGGAATATCTTGGTCATGAAGCCCAATGAATGTATGCATACGGGGATGAATTTGAACAGACTATGAAACTCTCCTGACTTGTGCCCTGTGAACTCATTTCCTATTGCACAGTGTATGTGCTACGACATGGTATTGTTTTATTCTCATTCCTATATTTTTTTAAAGCACCAAATTTATAATGACCTGAATCCACGAGACCCATAGAATACATAGTAGGTTTCAATGCACTAGTTCTCAGGGGTAATGCTGACCGTTAAGAAATATTTGGCAATGACTGCAGACATACTTGGCAGTTGTAGTGGGAGAATACTGTTATTTAGTGAGTGCAGACTGGTCACCTTTAGAGCTTAACACAGCTCTTCACAAATCTGTGACATAATTTATTTATACATACATGTAAGCATATATGTCTGTAGTAGAAAATGATGAACAAAATAATGTGACAAGAGAGGTGCCATCAAACTAGCCTTCAAGGACAGTAAAGCCAAAAGTTAAACTGGAATATTAACAAGACTGTTGGACATATGGTCTAAGGAACTTCAGCACTGAAAAATATCACTGAAAAGCAGTAAAGACTTCTCTGAAAAGGTGCACCACGGTGGTTTTTCTCCTCCCATGCTCAGTCTAACATCCACGTAGGAAAGAATTGAGTATTTTTCATGGGTCTAAGCCTGCTGGGAAGGCAGTAACAAAAGCAGTCTTTGTTCTCCAGAGTCTAATTTCCTTCTATTCTTAAACGTTTTCAGATTTCACAAATATAAAAATGCTATAATTTGTATTTGAGGTAACCTCTCTTTGGGGGGCTTAACTGTATTCCAGTACCACATGAGATGCTTTCATACTGAACAGAAGACAATTGTTCCTGGCTGACTGGAATTTGGATTCATGTTTAGCAGGGCATTCTGTATTTGGCTCTAGTGCCCCTGTGGAAGGTGCTGCCTGTATAATCCCAGCATCATAGTCACAGGGTGTTGGTAAGAACCTTCCTGTTGGGTGACTTTCTGCTCAGGAGGGTGAACAAAGACCCTTCCTCCCTGTAGCTCCACGTTCGATGCATGGCTTGCAGATCCTCAGTTCATTGGTTGGTTCTCTTCTTTACACCTAAAAAGGCAGTCTGACAATGTCAGGAGAAGGACAAGCTTAGACTTGGCGTGACATTCACATGGATCACACTTCACAACTAGATTCAGACTCATGACCTCATTTACCTGGTCCAGGAGGTACAGTTCCTGTGGTATGGTCACAGGAAGTGAATGAGATCTCTGTCCTTTCTACAACCATGTGGGAAATAGCCCAGCAATACAAGAACAGCATCAGTGAAAGGACATTTTTAAAGGACACGAGGAAGGAAATTCCTATTTAAAGTAGACCAAAAAAGGTACAGCTATGTGACCTCTGTACAGTAGAGTCATTCTTCACAGAAATATAAACAAGCACATGATCTGTTTCTGTTCATTAACCCAGCCTCAAACACCCTTAGCAGATGACGCTCCCTCTCCCCTGAAAACTTCATTCTAGTTATAGCTCCAGCAGACCTGTACATCTTCAATTGAAAAAAAAAAACAGCACAATATTTTGGTGTTTGCTGTGCAAGCAAGATGACCTGAGTTCAATCATCAGAACCCACATTAAGAACATAAAGGAGCAGGGTGCTGCACATTTATGAAGACAAGTGGTCCTTGTTGCCTGACCAAATCATTGAGCTCTAGGGCAGTGAAAGATCTTATTTCAAAAACCAAGATGTACAACAGTCTTCAGAAATAGCACCCTAGAGTTGACTTCTGGCTTCCATGTACATGTGCATGCATGCACACATGTAAATCTGTACACACATGAGCATATGACATATGACATATGCATATACATACATATACATATGGAATTACATATCTTCGGTTGTGCAAATCATAAGGGAAAATTCCAGGTGGTTGTAATTTTAATATAAAATTACCAGCTGTAGTGAGAAGTTGAGGGCAGGCCTACTTTTCGCCTCACCCGGCTCCCGCACGGCTAGCTTAGCCCCAGAAATAATAACACACAAATTGTATTCATTTAAGCACTGCCTGGCCCATTATCTCTAGAGAGTTAGTTACTGACTAACTCTCATATCTTGATATTAACCCATTTCTAATAATCTGTATAGCACCACGAGCTGGTGGCTTACCGGAAAAGATTCAGCATGTCTGACCTGGTGGCTGGCTCCATGGCATCTGCCTCATTGCCCTCTTCCCAGCATTCTGTTCTGTTTTCTCCGCCTACCTAACTTTCTGTCCTATCAAGGGGCCAAGGCAGTCTTTTTATTGACCAATGAAAATAACACAATAGACAGATAACCCTCCTCCATCATTTCCCCTTTTTCTGTTTAAACAAAAAAGAAAGGCTTTCATTTTAACATAGTAAAATTACATATAACAAAACAGTTATCAAGCAAGAATTACAGTCACAATATTTATAACTATATCTTTATCATAATAATGGAAAACTATAACTATGACTATCCATTCTTCAACTCCATCAAAGACTCCTGAAGGATATAATATTACCTAAGTAAACAAGAAGTAAGCAATTTCCAAAACTCTAGAAATGACAGAGACATCTAGCTGCCTGGACAGTCACCCAAATTTCCTCTGTATCGTTGGGGCACCCATCTTCGGCCTTCAGGCCCATAATATCCAGAGACATTTCCATGAAGCAGGAAATTTCAAAGGCAGTACAGTCACTATCTGCTATGTCCTGCAGAATGTCTCGCAGACTCTTTCATGAATCAAGAACCTCGAAAGATCATCTCACCTTTAGGCAAGTTCAGCAGTCCTCTCTCTGCGGGATCTCTGTGTCCAGTTTATACAACAGTCCAGGCAAGAGCAGTTTCTTGCCCAAATGGCTAACCAACTCCATAAGGAGCCTCTTTGATGCCCATCTTCCTCTTGAAGTAGATTGGTGCTGCCAGGAGCAGACGTGTCTCATTGTCATGAAAAGTCCTAAGTTATTAAAACATTAAATGCCATGTTTTGTAGTCTTTGAAAGATATGAAGAATGCATATCTGAAATATATCTATGGACATCTAGAAAATCAAACTAACATTACTACAAGCTTGACTATTATCAATGATTATCCATTAACAACCTATATTTTTAATTATACATTACATTTTTAAATGAACTACACAATCACAATACCTCAATCAAGATCAGAAATATATATACATATAACAAAATTGACCTTAAAATCCATACCAATGAAATTATTTATATCTATATCATATCCCCCTTTTAATGTAAAAGAACATTTATAAACAATATTTGGGAATATGAGCGTAGTTATTTCTCTCCAAACTTCTTTCTGCTGTATCGGGGTGCTGTTAATCAGGTCTTTCATGGTAAAACCTGTCTGCCAGGTTCATCTCAGTTGGCAGTTGAGTGAAGTAATTTCTTGAGGGTGTTCACAGCAACCTTTCAGGAGGACGTGGTCTATCATACCATATTGGGATAGAAGCAATCCACAGGGTCTCATCCTCTGTGAAAACAAAAGAAGGACCTCCTTTCCAAAGCATCATATTCTTAGACCCAAATTCTGAAGTCAAGGTATTTTCAAAATATCTGTCTTGGATTAGTTCAGCAGCATTTATAAACAAAAGTCTTTTATCAGCTGTTGCTCCTTCCTCAGCATTCAAACAATTCAAAGAGAGCATAATAACACATAGTATCAAGATTCTCTGTGTATTTTTCATCTTTATGCGGCTTTATTTCAACCTCTATTTCTATTAATTTTACTTTTAACTTTTGGCTTTTTGAGACAGGTTCTCTGTATATATCTTTGTCCTGGAATAACTCTGTAGACCAGGCTGTCCTTGAATTCAGAGATCCCACTGTCTCAGCCTCCCCAGCATTGGGATTAAAGGTGTGTGCTATCACACCTTGAATTCACAGAGATCTGTCTCTGCCTCCCAGGCATTGGGATTAAAGGCATGTACTATCACACCTTGAGGTCACAGAGGTCAATCTACCTCTGCCCCTTGAAGTCACAGAGGTCAATATGCCTCTGCCTCCCAGGCATTGGGATTAAAGGTGTGTACCACCACACCCTATTTCTTCCTTTATTTCTTTTTTATTTGTAATGACTTTAACCTTCAGCCTGCATATATTTTTTAACACATAGTAAACCATTTAGAGGTTTTCTGCATTTTTGAACCTCCCTTTACTGTATCTCTCTCTCTTTTTCTGACCACATGAGTCTAAAACCGTGGCTTTGACGGCTGAATCTAGGCCATTCCTCAGCTTTCCAGCCTCATGGCAGAGGTACTGCTAAAGCCATTTTTATTGCCACAACTCTGTGGCGTTTCAAGGTCCCTGCTAGCAAGCAAGCTGCAGCATTCTGCTCACAGACCACACTCAGTTGGACTGCCTGCCTGAAAGAGTCAGAGTTTGCCCTGGCAGGACAGCCCAGAAAGCCGGCATTTTAAAGCAGCGCAGCTTTTTTCCTGCTACAACTGAAAACCGAAAAACATGCGCTCAGCTTTTCATCAACACTATTTAAGTGTTTCGTGGCAGGATCTCTTAAAAGAGTTGCAAGGTTTCGCAACTAAAGCTGAATCAGAAAGCCTCTCTTAGATGAGAGCCTTGCTTGCCTCTAGCAAGCAAAGTAGACCCAAGAAATTGCTGCTACCAAGAAAACATGCTTTACTCTATTCTTTTCCAAGCTTTCTCAAACTTTCTGTGGATTCAATTATCCACGTGGGCGCCATATGTAGTGAGGGGCTGCGGGCAGGCCTGCTTTTTGCCTCACCCGGCTCCCGCATGGCTAGCTTAGTCCCAGAAATAATAACACACAAATTGTATTCATTTAAGCACTGCCTGGCCCATTATCTCTAGAGAGTTAGTTACTGACTAACTCTCATATCTTGATATTAACCCATTTCTAATAATCTGTATAGCACCACGAGCTGGTGGCTTACCGGAAAAGATTCAGCATGTCTGACCTGGTGGCTGGCTCCATGGCATCTGCCTCATTGCCCTCTTCCCAGCATTCTGTTCTGTTTTCTCCGCCTACCTAACTTTCTGTCCTATCAAAGGGCCAAGGCAGTCTCTTTATTGACCAATGAAAATAACACAATAGACAGATAACCCTCCTCCATCAACCAGCAAATTCATGCAAATGTAATTATAAGAAACTAAATGAAATGTTGGCTAAAATAAATGACCTAAGAAAAGGCAATTAGAAAAACAGAAATAACATATGAGAGTCAATCTAAGGTTGGAAATAATTAAAGAAGAAATTTAAACTTAAAGCAAGTTAAGTAACAATGTAACAATTTGCTAGTGACATTTAAAAAAAATACCTTTTAAAAGACCAGAAGGTAAGAATGAAAGCCAGTAGAAAATTCAGAAGTAACTTCAAATCTTCAAAGGAAGGTCAGGAGAGAGAGGGGATAGGCACATGCAGGACACACCTACCTGCGGGGCTCCTCAGACATGGGAGAATAAGAGAAATGCGATTTTAAGAAATTTATAATACTAAGCTGTACTTTATTCCTTGACTTTCAAAATTACCTTGATTTTATTTCTGTGTTTCTTTGAGCATATTGCACCTGTACGCACATGTGGAGGGCAAAGGCTAGTCTTGGGTGTCTCCTATTGTTCTTCTCTTCATTTTCTAAGACAGGGTCTCTCCCTGAACCCATAATTCAGCAGCTGGGGGAAATGGTTAACTATTAAGCTTGGCAAATCTGCCTACCTCATCCTACTATCTGCTAGCGTGACAGATGTGTACCACCAAGCCTGACTCTTTACACTTGTGTTGGAAATCAAACTCAAGACTGATGCTTGGGCAACACATCCTTCACCAACGGAGCTATCCCTCTAGTACCTCCTTGATTTTTTAAAAAAAAGATTTAATATTTATGTGTGAGTGTACATGTGTATACACAGATGTGTGGGTGGCCAAGAAGGTCAGAAGAAGTTACAGGTGGTTGTAAACCATTCATTGGGGGGCTGGTAACTGAACTCCAGTCCTCTGCATGAGTAGCAAGTGCTCTTTACTGAAGGCTCATCTCTCAATTCCCAAGTCCCACCTCTTAATTATTTTTAAAAATTAATATGAAATCTAATTTTTATTCCAAAGGGTTGCTGCTACACAGCACTAGCTGAAAAGGTGTTCCTAAGGATAGCAGTAATTGGCTTCATGTAGCCCACTTGATGCAGCTTGAACCTGAACAAGGGCTCTTGCATTCCCTGCCATTATCTAAGAACCCACTGGCATTGATTTTCAGAGAAAACACATTATCTGTAGGAAAACTTTCTGAAAGTCACAAACAAGCATGAAGAGCCCAGAGGCAGAAAAATTGTCGAATCTTTAAAAGATAGCTAGAGGCAAGAGTCTGAGCAGTGGGAACAGATCACCACAAAACTCAGGTCTGGCTGAGAAATGTTCCACAGAACAAAATCTATTCAAAGCACAACCAGAAAATAGCATCAGGACCATGTGGCTCTGCCTGCACCATGACCTTGCTAGAAAAGAGCCATGGTCTGCCACCTACACAGTTATTCACGAACAGCCTGCCTGCCTGCCAGAGGAGCAAAAGACACTTTCATAAGCAAACAGTGACAGCATAAATATTTCACCATGCCACTCACAGGGTGCAAGCAGGCTTACCTTCTCGAATCATTCCAGGGAACAAAACATGACTCTATAGTGGAGAATGCATAGGCCCAATGGTATATTTCAAAAAATAAAAAATAAAAAATGAGAACTTTGCTTCACTGGGAGATACAGCTTACTCAAGTTCTTTGAGTAAGAAAGTCTTTATTTGAACCTTAAAATGACCCCACCATATAATGACACTACAACCAGCATCAACCTTAGTTTTAACAGTGTAAAGTCACCCCAGTTATGTGGATCCACATCTGGATCCCTTCCAGATAATATTTGCTCTCCTAATGACTCATATTAACACTCTGGAAGAGACAAAGCAAGTGTCAAAAAATTAAGAACAATTTTTCATAGCCTATTATCTTTGTCTAACTTACCATTTCTAGTATGTCCTAGGACCTGGGAGTAAAGTGTTTAGAGTAATATATTCTCTAATTCTCTCTCTCTCTCTCTCTCTCTCTCTCTCTCTCTCTCTCTCTCTCTCTCTCTCTCTCTCTCTCCTTTCCCAAATAGAGAGCTAGAGAAATAGAGAGGCTCCTTTTGCCTTCCTAGCTTCTGTTCATCAGAGCACAGGGAGATAAAGTACCACCAGGAGACAGCTGGTTCTCACTGCCACATGCTGAAACATTCATCTCAGGTGCCTCAGCCTCTAGCACTGAGAGAAAATTAATGTAGATTCTTTACAAATTATCCTGTTCACCGTGTTCTGTTACAATGGGACAAGTGAACTGATCGTGACATCCTAATTTTGCAGCCAGTATGAATAAAGACATTTTAAGCCAAATGTCAGACATTATTTTACAAAACCTTATCCATTACCTCATTTAACGTTCATTACAACTCTAGATACATACTTTTGCCTTCATTTTGCAAGTAAGAAAAACAATGCTTCCTTGAAGAGGCTAATTAAGTTGTCTCAGATTACACAGCTCAAATACAGACCTAAGGTCACCTGCTTGCAAGCCAGGTTCTTCCTCCTGGCCTATGGTTCCCAACCAAAAATGACACTTAGACACAGGAAGCTGTGGTGGCCTCTCTGGTTACAGTTGGACACCCTTGGCTATAAACAGAACTCTTTTGTAGCTGTGTCCAGCTCTGCTCATATTACAGAGGCCACTACGTCTCCGTCTCAAGGAAGGCTCACATCAAACATGTGAAGGTCGAGTTGATTCTGAAAAGAAAGGTAGTGAGAAATATTTCTAGATCCCACTTAAAGATGAGTGTGAGAATATCCCATGCTCCCATGCTGTCTCCTTAGTTCATGCTTGAGGGGTTGAATGAAGATAACAGAAAGAGATTAATTAAATAGTATTTGGGAATAAGCAAAGGATTTAGGATTAGGTAAATTTTAAATTTGAATTAATCCAGTCTTCTGGCCACAATACTACCCCGAGTGACTGAAATTTGTTTTAATCATCTACTGCCCAAAGCTTCCCTTGCTTGGGTGATAGAGTTTTATATTGAAAACTTCACCAATACTTAAATCCTATTTTGTGTGATCATATTTTATTAAACTCTGGGCTCCACAACTAGGGCTCAAAATTTTTACTTTCTTTTCAAATGAAATTTTTCTCTCTTATGTTAATTTCCAAGAACAAAAACTAACTACAACAAAGTTAGCACATTTTCAGAGACAGATGTTTTACAAACCATATTCAATTTCACTGTGTTTATCGCTGTTTTTAGAAACATGATGTGATGTGACCAGTCTTCAACGCCAGCATTATGTCAACAGTGGCTCTTCTGCAAGTGTGAATCTACTCTGCTCCTTACTGCTGAGCCTTGCTCAAGACACCTTGGAAACAAAAACAACCCATTTCCTGCAATCCTTCCTGCCCAGTAACTACTTCTTGTGTTTATCTGGCTTCTGTTTCCTGTGGCATATTTCTATACATTTTTCTCCAATAAACGGCTGATGGAAATAGGAAGGACTGGGAAAAGATTTACACTATTACAAAATTCTTTAGGCTGCTTCAGTTAAAATGGAATTAAAATTATGATGACACTATTTCCGTGTACCTTGGTTTATGTTGAGTCACCTGCTTTCAGGATAAATCTGTTTAAACATTTAACTCACTCATTTTGTTCTCCAACTTTCCAGAGTCAGGGCTCTTGTGTGTCTCTGCCCGTTTTCTCTTCGAGTGTTTGTATATTGTCAGATCCGTATCCACTCATGTGGTCAAGCTTTGTTTTCCTTCCTTTTCTTGAATGATCTGACGATATACAATTAACAATGTCTTTTGGTGTTATGAAGAGTTTTTAAAAAACACACTGGGACATTGATACTTTTAGTTCATTAAGAAACTAAAGTATGTCCATGCCCTGCTTGACATATGTCCATTTTCCAGGAAGGAACTCTGCTGACCCTTGCCTTGAATTCCTATTCTTTAGTACAGACCTTTCTGCATTTAAATCACATCTTCTTTCAGTCAGAATAGTTGACCCAAAGTATAGACTTTCATAGATTCCCTACATTCCAGAATGCAAGAATGAGAGAGATGCTACCAAGATTACTGATTAAAAAAACACTTAAAACTGTCTCTCTTTACTTTAACTTGTCTTGATCAGTAATAGCCAAAACATGCAAATTTCCACACACCACACACGTATAGATGGGAAATAACTTGAGACAGTTTTCCCTACATGATTTCACCCATAAACTACTCCTTTGTACTCATAGCTAGACTGTTGTTCTGCTTAAACTAAATTGGGAAATGTTTCGCAAAATAATAGCTTTTCAGGGGCAAAATGGGACATTTTGCAAAACCTCAGGAATCTCAGGCCTCCATGGTTGGTTGACCAGGCAGGAAAGGAAGCCACTGGTTCTTCCCTCTAGGCTTTTTGGGGGAATTAGTGGTTCATTGGCAACGAAGACTCATTTCTATACGTGTACAAGAGAAAATGCAGCCTAAGAAACTGCACCACAAAAAAAAATTTATTTGAAAGAAGAAACTCCTGGGTGGAACTATCACATACACAATGTAAGAGGCAAGGTTGCTGGTTATTTAAGTCTGTATGCTTACCAACAGCAACAAAACTTTCTTGACAGTTGTGCAATGAATTATACTGTAGGTCAAAATCAGTAAGCTGATTTGTGGTCATTAAAATTGATGTTATCTTGGCAAAACTGTTGCTTTAGCATTTATGCTGAGGAAGAAGTAAATGGTGGGTGGCATCTTACAACAGTGCGATCAATAGTACTCAGGATTACTGAGAGCACATACTTCTGCTGCCAACATTTAATCACTTTAAAAAGGTCCCTGTTTGGAGAGGTGGTTCTGTGGGTAAAAAGCAAGCCAGGAACAGGAGGGCAGTCTTCTAACCCTGGAGCTGGGAGGTGGAGACTGGTACATCCCTGGGGCTGGCTGGTAAGCTCAGTGAGAGAACCAAAAAAATAAAAATAAAAAATAAAGTGATTGAGGAAGAAGACAAAAGCTAACACCTGGACTCTACAAGTGAATACCTACACGCACATGTGAACACACACACACACACACACACACACACACACACACACACGTCTACTCTAGTATATACCCAGGAATAGCATAATATAATAATCAGCAGGAAGAAGTTCTAGAAACTATGGTGATTTAGACAAAGAAGCTTATACCTTCTGTTGTGACTTGAATGAGAATGCTCCCCATAGCCTCAGGGATTGGAGCATGTGGTCCCCAGGAGGTGATGCTCTTTGGGAAGGTTGTGGAAGCTTTGGGAGGTGGTGCTTACTACAGAAAGTACATCTCTGGAGGTGGACTTTGAGTACTTGTAATCTCACTTCATTTCCATTTCCTTCCCTCTGCTTCCTGCTTGTGTTTGAAGATATGACCTCTCACCTTCCTGCTCCTCCCACCTTGTGTGTGCTGCCGTACTTCTCTGACATTCATACCCCTTTGGAAATTTAAGCCCAAATTAACCCTTTCTTCTGTAAGTTGCCTTGGTTGTGGTGTCTTGTCACTCCAACAGAGAAGTAACTAGTACACATTGTGACCGAGGCTTTGTCTCCCAAAGTTCATGCCACATACAGAAACTTTCTTTTCTACTCAAGAATTGGGAATTATCTAGTTTAAAGCTCAGTTTTATTGGTACATCTACAGCATTTCTCCCAGGGAAGCATTCTTTGTTGGATAATAAATTTCTTTGTGGATACAGAATTAATTTAAACTTAATTAAAACATTTTTACCATAATCACATTCACAAAATATCTGTGCTTCAAAGTATGTTTTTAACATAAACTTAAAATTACATTTAAACAATAAAGCATTTCACAGCATCTTTAGGCAGAAGTAAAAACAGATTTTAAGTTTTTACTAGGTTGATTTTAACAGCTTAACAAAAAATAGATTTCAGTTTTGCTTAACACTCTCAACTTTCTGTCCTGCTGTTTTTCTTTTTTAAGTACACCAAGACCAATTTGTGCTGCGTTATACTCACTAGTGTGGAACCATTGGTTGGCACACAGTCTACCTAGCATAGGACCCATATCCTTAACAGGGGACACACCCGAAATGATAACTGACTCTCCATCTGTTCCTAGCTCCTCAGTAGGAACTGGGGAGTCTTCCCCTTCCATGTAGTTACATCCACCTGGCTGGATCCTGTACAGGGCTTGTACAGGGAACTAAAGTGGCTGTTCAGTCATAATTGTAGGGGTCCTGCCATGTCCAGAAGACTCTGGTTTTCTCTGGTCTTTCCTAGTTTTAAAAATCTTTCTGTTTCCTCTCCTTCACTGGTTCCTGAGCCTTGCATGTGTATGTTGGGTGAGAACAGAGGTATAGATGTCCCATTTGGGGCTGAGCACTCCACAGATACTTGTCCTCTGCACTTTGACTGTGAGAGGCAGAAAAGTCCTTGTGCTCTCAGATAAGCACTGGGAGAAGCAAGAATGATAAGAATACACAGTTGTCCCTTCAAAGAAGGATTAATAACTATTACCTGCCCAGAAAGAAGGGAACAAATGTCTTAAAAGTCTGGTTATCTTTGCACTAACTTTGTGACTGAAACTACACAGGATCCTTCCCTAGACCATAATCATGAGTTTGACAATTTATAGAACCTACCTCACCAGCAGCAGCTACTGAGCTGTTTTGAACCACACTACCTTCTTGTTTTCCACTGATTGTTCCTCTGCTGGCCCTGGTGATTGCAAAGACATTTGACCACCATCCACTGCACATAGACTTCTCTGGTGAGATCTGAGAACTGCATGAATCTATAGACACGAAGATGAAAATTTAAAGGACAGTGTGATACTATGTCAATTTAGCAAGTAATAATAATAATATGCTCACCCCTGCGGTCTATGAGTTTCCCACACATGGATCTTAGTTGGATTTATAGTACCAAACATGTGACACTTGTGGAACAGGCCTTAAACACAACCAGAAATTCACTCATTGCTATAACATCATTACCACTGTTGCACCCATGCAGATGTCTTAGGTTAAAGTTACTTATTGCAATTTACAGGGTTCACAGCTGGGGGAGACTGCTGGTGGCTCTTCTTCCAGACACCTGCATAGCACCTTCTGATACTATGAGAGATGGCAGAAAGGAGGACGCTTTCTAGTTAGTACCAACTTGAGTTTCCAAGACACCCCTGACCAACAACTTTAGGGACAGAATCCCACACCTGGCACTGGACTGTTTATTGTATAGTCTATGGCTTCTTAGGATGAGCATTATGCCTTGTGTAGGGAAACTTCAATTAAATTGTTTTGTATGAATATAAACATATATGTGTGTGTATATGAATATATATAAATATATAATATGAAACATAAAATAGTATGTCTCTACATACTTTTTAAAAGCATCATTAGTGTTAGTTTAGCTCTGTGAGCTGTATTCCAAAGGAACTGATGCATTGTGATGGTCTTAGTAAAGCATTGTGGTAGTCTGAGTAAGAGAAATAGCCCCATAGACTGATTTGAATGCTTACTTACCAGGGAGTTGTTATTGGTTGTCTTTTGCTCTTTTGAGGGGCCCACTACCCAGCTCCCAAATAAATCACACAGAGGCTTATTCTTACTTAGAGTCACCCAGCCTTAGACTGGTTTGTTTCTTGTCAGTTTTTCTTAAATTATCCCAACTACTTTTAGCCTATGGGCTTTTTTTTTTCTGTTTTTTCAGAACTGGATTTCTTTGTGTAGCTTTGGAGTCTGTGCTGAAACTCACTCTGTAGACCAAGCTGGCTTCAAACTCACAGAGATCCACCAACCTCTGCCTCTCGAGTTCTGGGATTAAAGGTGTGTGACACCATTACCTGGCTTACTTTCACTCTTAGTCCATGGCTGGCTGGTTGACTGGGTGACTGGCCCCTAGCATTCTCTTCTCTTTCTTCTTTTGCTCCTTCCTTCTTCCCAGATTTCTCCTACTATTTATACTCTCTGCCTGCAAGCCCTACCTATCTTTGCTCCTGCCTTGCTATTGGCTGTTTACCTCTTTATTAGACCATCAGATATTTTAGACAGGCAAAGAATCAAAGCTTCACAGCATTAAACAAATGCAGTATAAACAAAAGCAACACATCTTTATACTATTAAACAAATGTTCCAAAAACCAAAAGTAAAACACCTGAAAACAATATTTCCCAACAGGGAGTGGCACTATTAGGAGGTGTGGTCTTATTGGAGGAAGTGTGGCACTATTAGGAGGTGTGGTCTTATTGGAGGAAGTGTGGCACTATTAGGAGGTGTGGTCTTATTGGAGGAAGTGTGGAACTATTAGGAGGTGTGGTCTTATTGGAGGAAGTGTGGCACTATTAGGAGGCGTGGTCTTATTGGAGGAAGTGTGGCACTTGGAGTTGGCTTCAGGGTTTCAAATACTTAAGCCAGTCCCAGTCTCTCTTTCTCTGCCTGCTACCTGCCAATCTGGATATAAAACTCTCACCTATTTCTCTATTACCATGTCTGCCTGCATTCTACCATGCTTCCCGCCATGATGATAATGAGCTAAATAAATCTCTGAAACTATAAGTCATCCCCAATTAAATGTTTTCTTTTATAAGAGTTGCCATGGTCATTAGTGTCTCTTCATAGTAATAGTACACTGGTTAAGACATACATCTTTGATTTTCAGTTGAAAGCTCAGTCTTTAGTCCCAAGTGAGAAAGAGGTATAAGGAGAGCAAAAGGTCTCCAGAATCCCATGAAGTCATGCTAGACAAGGGGACCTATCAGGAAGCTACAGCCCAGGAGAAGAGCATTACTAAATGTGAGAGGCTATCTCATGGGACCAGAGTCTACATGGACAAAGGATCTAGAACTTGACCTGTTTGGGAAGGAAATTTGGCCATAGTAGGGTAACAGGGCCAAGAATGAACTGGTGGACACTGGGAACCTTTTGAGCACTACAGAAAAGAGAACCACAAGCACATATGAAGTAAAAACTATAGCAAAACTTATAGTTTTGAACTAGAACTGCGTGTCAGTGTGAACTCAGGGTTTACAATATATAACTGAAAACCAGTAAAAAGGCTGAGGATGGCTCAGTGGTGGAGTATTTGAATAGCAAATAGGAAGCCTTTTCAACACCAGTATTCATACACACACCTACACAGTAAACAAACAAATTAGAGCCAATAAAATTATAAATGCCAATGGCATTTAGGTATGGCATGTAATCATAGCATGTATGAGTATTTGCACATGTAGGGAGATGATTAATGATAGATGGATAGATAGATAGATAGATAGATAGATAGATAGATAGATAGATTTCCAGCTCTTAAATTTTCTTCTCAAATATTCTCCACTGAAAGAAACCAGGGATTCTCAGAGAAATATATAACCATAGAGCAGAGGAAAACATCCCCAAATTACCATGAAATATCATATTCCTCTTGAAAATAAACAACTGCTCAAAATTTTGGAAATAATGTCAAATGAATATAAGAACTAATTTGAAGAGGCTTTTATTTCAAAGTCTGGGACAACTTTAACATCACATCAGAATAATGTAGCAAAAGAGTTCAACTGAGTGAATAAAATAATATTCATTGAGTTCACAATGATAGAAAATGATGAATAAGAAGTGGAGAAAAGAGGAAATTCTTTCTTAGAGAATAAAGGCAAAGCAAGTAAGGAGATTGGAAGGTCACCATTCAACAGACATGGCATCAGTAATTGGTTCTAGGGAGATGTTCCTGTGCTCTTAAAGCACACATTCACAAACTGCTTTCTGAAAGAAGAAAATGTCAGAGTTAACATCCCAATAATGGAACAAAGCTACTGTGTCAGTATGTGTGAGGAGAAAAACATCTATTTAATTCTGTGATAACCCTGCCCAAACAGAAGGGTGGCATCATTTGAAAATAGTAAGGAAAAATAGAGCCCCATTCATGTGTGTATGTGTACAGCTTGAATATAAAAGAGTGATCAAGGATAGAATGAAGCCAATATGAAGACAAGATAGTCGTAATAATAGGTACAGAAGTTGAGTGGATTCACTACAGCACTCTTCCAATTTTTGTATATATTTATTGTAACAATGGGAGACTTGATATTTGTGAACCACTGTGTGATGGGACCAATGTTAAAGGGACATATTCAAAGAGATCGATGTGTTGAGGTTTGTGGTTCACATAATTTATTTAGGTTAATGGTTTACTGTATCTCGTAACTTGGTGGCTTATTACTATAGCAGACAAGCTGATCAGACCCAGGTGACTGGCTAGAATATAGGAAAGCTTTGCAGTGACAAGACAGGGCATGCATTCCCTGAGCCTGAGCTGGAGCACTAGGAACTGATCCCTTCTCTGGTCACTTGATCACCTCTGACACATTCTAAAATTCCTTCTGTGACTTTCAGTGACTCACTCCCATCCCCCAATTTTCCATTCTCCAAGCACTGTCACCAATACAGCAGGCAGTGGGATTTACTGTAAACAAAACGGAGATGAAGTGTGCTTTCAAAACAACCTGACTGCTCACCAAACAACCTAGAGTTGAAATGGGCTTCTCAGTGGCCTCCAAGCCACCAATTGTGGGAATTCACCTCATGTTTCTATTCTCATTCTCCTTTGTTCCAGGCACCTGACTTTCCTGCTGCTCAAAACTCAGGCAAGGTTTATTCCTCAGTATGTCTGCCTTTGCCATTCTTTCTGCCTAGTACGTTTTCCTATCTCTGACCCTTACTGCCCATTTCTGTAGGTCATACTTTAAATATTCAATTTCCAGACTATCCTATTCGACACTGTACCACGTAGCCTTTATCTGTCCTCATTTCATTGGTCTGTCCACTTATTTCCAGTGTTAACATTGTTTTTAGACACTACTAGCCATATTACAGATAAAGTGTTATTTATATTGTGCACACTGTGGAGTAACCACAAAACAAAGCAGTGGTGATACATTCCCATGTGCAGGAATTGCACTGCTATCTCTCATGTCCCTACCTTACCTGGCCAGTGGGAGCTCACCTCTACCCTTAGCCTCCCTAGGCTTACATGGTCATTGCTCTCTTTGTTGTCATTACAATCTCATTGATAAGTATATCTGCTTGTCAAACCTCTCTGCCAGCTAGAACATGGTCATCAAAACTTTGGAACCCTTCTTTGTGTACTTTTTCCCAGAAACTAATCAGTTAGCTAGCATATGACAGGTGTTGTAGTCTCCCATTGTCCCTGTGGAGCTCTCACTGGGTACAAGGGACAGAACAAAGTGATGGGACTTGGGACTTATAGCACTGCCTCACCTTATGAGCAGCATTAATAATACAGAAAAGAATACTGACAAAGCCAAGGTTAGGCAAGTTAGGTCTTCTGACCAACAGAGACATTGATCAGAAGCTGTTCTCAGTGGCCCTTAACAGAACAGGGTAAAGTAATTCATCTGTTTAGAGCACTTTTGTAGGAGCAGCAGGGTCAGTGATACGACTGATGCATTCGGAACCTTTAGCATTTCATAAACTGAGTTTTATTCTGGACTCTAGTCTGTTCACTTCTCACAAAGTTGTATCACAGCAAATTATGTGTGTGGATGTACTTTTTAATGATTTAAAGCAGTATACATATAACTGAAGATGATCATCATGTCTTGACTACTCTCAGAATACTTGCTGTACAGAATATCGTAAAGGTTAATTGAGTGACCACTCTAATCTAGTCTTATACAATAATCTGAAGAATATCAGATGAAAAAGGGCTGAAATTGCTTTCTATGACTTTTATCTAAGGGCTGGAGAGATGGCTCAACTTGACAGGTACAAAAACCTGTGTTGGATATCCAAACCTCACTTTAAAAAACAAAAATCTGGGCATGGTGGCACCCCCATGTAGATTCAGCTCTCAAAAGGTACAGACAGGCAGATCTCTGGGGGAACACAAAACAACCAGAGTAGCACATTTGACAAGTGCCAGGCACATGAGACTGTCTCAAAAACAAGGTGGGTGACAAATAAGAAACAACAACCTAAATTGTCCTCTGGTCACCCAGGTATGTATATACACATTCAAGCGTACCTGCACACACACACACACACACACACACACACACACTCACCACATTTCCCATAAAGAAAGAATGTCACAGTGCATTTATATCACATTTAACCTTTCTCAAATAAATAAAACAACCCATATTTCACATCCTTGAATACAATAACTTCAATAATGAATTAGCTTATTTATGAAGCAGTTTCTTTTAAAGTCATGTGCTATTTTCATGATTTATTGTTCTTTCTTAATTTGAAAAAGAAAAAAAGCAAACATGATTTCAAATATTGAGACATGTAAATACTCCACTCACTCTCTCCCCTTTAACACAATTGGCCACAGAACCTTGCTGTCTGCATCAGGCACAGTCATGGTCCCCTCCTGCAGAGTTATTGTGGACCTTCTATCAAGGCAGCCTTCTCCATGTGAAAGCTACATTCTCTGTAGTCACTGATCTGAGTATGGTTCCAAGAATAATAGAAGACCAAGAACTGAATCTGACTTTTAAAACATTTTATTGTGATCATCAGAAATTTCTAGACTTCAATTCACCCTGTTGGGAATTTATGGTCCATAATAGCTGCTTCAAGTAAGTATGTTTAAAACTCATTCAATTTTTCCTCAAATACACATAACAAAAGTTATGATACATAAACATTTATTTCATTTAGAGACTCTATTCTCAAGGTTATGATGTCAACAAGTCAGTGTTTCTCTAGTCACATATTTTCAAAAACATTGTCTGTGCGGCCTGTCATGCTACAACTTTCACCCACTTTGGGAAGTTCTATGTCAGTGATTTATAAGATGTGAACATTTGTTCAAATTAAAATTGTTGGTCCTGATAACGCTGTCTCCAAGGGAAGACCCCCAGTAGTCTGGACTCATGAGACAACTAAGGACCCAGGAGCACTGAAGTCAAGAACATATATACACCTCTGTGGGGAGAACAAATGCCAATTGGACAAGGACAGACTTATACTGGTAGCAAGTGACAGAAAACCAAGAACCTCAAACACAGAATTGAAATCAGTTAGCAACAGATTCCATAGCAATCGTTTAGGCTCCCATAAACTTTAACCCACACAATACATGGTTGCAGAATTAACGTAATTCTGCCTGCCCCATCACTTTGCTTTGCTAAGAAGGCTGAGTCTGTCCATAGATAGACCTAGACTCTGTTGGCCAGCAAGCTTCACCACAGAAGTTTCAAATTTGGTGGAAAAGTGAGGCTGGAAGCATCTTCTGATGACTCTCCCCCAGTCTTTAGAAGGGTGGAAAGTTTGAGGACCAAAAGGCATGTTGTTGTTTCACATAGGAAGAAAGATCTTCATGGGTTTTCCCATATGGCTAATTTGACCATTACCTCCTTAATCCATCAGTGGCAGGCTGTTATAATCCTTGCTGGTTTCATCTATTTGTCTTTGGTCTTACATTCAGATTGTCAATGGAAACACTGTGTTCACCATTACAGACACTTCACAAAGAGTCTCACAATAGAATGTGTTCTCTCAGTACTTCATTAACCGCCTACATTAATATCACTTAAACTGTAGAAGATACTCATTTAACAAGTCCTTTTATTATGAAATTCTGTTGATTTTGTTTCTCTCTTTCACTTTCTCTCTCTCTCTCTCTGGAATCTACATTAACTTAAACTGTTTATAAGTCACAGTTCCACTGCATTCTAAGAAGATACCATTAATTCAGTTAATGAACTAATGACTGAGAAGTGTCTAAGACAACCTTTGTGATAATTAGAATTCTTTGACTGTAACAGATACCTAAGACAATCACCTATAAAGAGGAAAGGTTTCTGTGGTTCACTGACCACTATGAAGTTTTGTTGTAGGACTGCTGGCTGTGCTGCTTTTGGCCTCTGGTAAAGCAGATAATCATGGTCAAGATTTGAAAGTACACTTATGTCCAATTATGAAAGTATACACATGCCTAGATATGGAAGTACACTTATGTCCAATTATGAAAGTACACATATGCCTAGATATGGAAGTACACATATACCCAGATATGAAAGTACACATATGCCCAGTATATATATGCCCAGATGTGGACGTACACATATGCCAAGATGTGGAAGTATATATATGGCCCAGATGTGGAAGTATACATGTGGACCAGATGTGGAAGAATACTTATGCACAGATGTGGAAGATTAAGGTGTTAAAATCCCACTGTCCCATTTAAGGTCATACTTACAATGGCAAAAAGCCTTCAATAGCCTGCATGCTTCAGAATGTTTACCACCTTCCCACAGTGCATATACTAAAGCTAAACCTGGACCTGTTGAGGGCATTTCACACCCAAGCATTCATAAGTAATCTTGACTGATCTCCAAGGATCCAGGGCTAGAGAGATTTCTCGGTAGATAAAGGGCTTACTTGCAAGCCTGAGAAGTTGAGTTCAGCTTCTGAGCACTCACGTAAAATGCTGGGCATGGCAGCAGGTTTCTGTAATTCAAGCTCAAGGGAGATTGAAAGGTACCAGAAGCTTACTGGACAGCCAGCCTAGCAGGGTTGATGAGCTCCAGGTTCAGTGAGAGACACTGTCACAAAAAGGGACGGGGGATATTGAGGAAGACACAAAGAAACATGATATGAGGCTCTTATGTCCACAAGGACCCCCCCCACATACATGTGCATCCACATTCACACATGTGTATACACACACACACACACACACACAGAGAGAGAGAGAGAGAGAGAGAGAGAGAGAGAGAGAGAGAGAGAGAGAGAAGAGAGAGAGAGAGAGAGAAAGAGAGAATGCTTCCTAAAGGAATACAATTTCTAAGACATCTTATCTCTGAAGTAGTCATGACAAGAGTGCATCTTCCAGTTACTTACACAATTCCAGCATGTTTGTGAGATGCAGCTCACAAGCAAGAGCTGTGGCATTGTAGATGGATGCTCCACCTGTCCCTGCTTCACATTCAGCCCCAAACTGGGTTACCATGAAATCATGTCAGGACCAGAAGATATGCATTTCAGTTATTAAGCAGAACTTCATTAATGCAAAGGATAAAACTTGAGATAAGTCCTATATCCACTGGTGTCATCAAAAAAATTGTCAAAACTACACCTAATCAATTTTAAATCAGATTGTGAAAAATCTGCTAATAGAAATTTATCAACCAATATATAAGATAAAGATCAAATAGATTAGCCAATATATAAGATAGAGTCAAAGACCGATTCTGTCATGTATTTTATCAGCCAGATACCTTAGTATATCAAATGACATTTCAACCACATTTTTCATGTTTTTCAACATCACAGGGAAACATTATGCTTCAGTTAATAAGCTTGTTCAGTTAGAACATTTCAGAAGAGGACAAACTGCAAAATAACATGGAAAGTCAGTCAGACTGTTTCATGGAAATACTGGAAAATGAGTCCAGAGGACAGCTGTGAATTGTGCATGCATGTGTGCCTGTGTGCGTGCATGTGTGCATATGTGCGTGCATGGGGGAGTTGAAATTGTTGTTATGAGACTGGAGGCCTCTGGAGCACCACCAGTCTTTTACTGTCTCCCATGTTGACCAGAAGTGAAAGGAAAGTGGCTATATCGTGCCTACAGGCATTCAGTTGGCCACAGTGTGGCTACTGCCAAAGCACTAGGGAGGCCATTCGCTCATTAACAAACTTCTGCTTCAAGCACAGTGACAGACAGAAGAGGTAAACTGAGCATCTCAGGAAATAATCTGCTGAGATCGTTTTGTCCTGCTGACTACTATCTTCCCTTACTTTAATGTTTACAGGCTCCAAATGACATAGGCAGCTTCTTGGGAATTTCATTTCATGCTAAGCACAATATAGAATATGTTATCATAACTCAAATAGTATGGTTTTGTAGACAAGAAAAATGAGGCATTTTAATGACAAGGATGACAATAAGCTTTAGAGTTTATGTTTTAAAACCTCAAGTTTGAAAAATTCTTTAATAACATGTGAAGGCAGGAATAAAACATACTTGCACTAACAAAATGGTTCATGACATCATCACCCTCAATAAATTTACAAAATTCAGGCTTTGGAAAGCTTTGTGTCCCATAGTGTAGTTTTCAGAGTTCTGACACAGCAATGCAGAGTATTTCTATGCATATGACGTCTATTCCAGGAGCATCCCTTCGCAGAGCTGCAAGGGACTCCCAAATTTCTACTGGGCAGCATTAGAAAACATTGATGGGCTTCTACTATCATTATGTCTCAAAGGACTGTGTTGCTTTTAGCAAAATCCAACACACACTTTGGCCAGTTGTGCATTTTTTCCAGTGTAAAGACTGACAAGCTTGATCACCTAGTTTTAAAAAGTTGCTACACTGAAGTGACTTTTTAAAAGGTTTTAACTCAAAAGTAACAAAATCAAGATCAAATTGCTCATACTCCACTAACTCCATAGTTCCCCTTTGATATTTTGGTGTAGAAGTAGAATGCTAAGCATGGAGGTTTATGCTATGACTATCTTTCAGAAGTTTCAGCAAAGGGAAGGATTCGGTTTCCTTCTGAGACCATTCCACTCCATGGGATTGATGTTCAACCCCTTCTCCTGATATGGAGAACTGTCCCTGACTTGAAAATTCTAATTATTGTTTTGTCTTTTAAATTTTTTAATTAAAAATTTTTCATACAATACATTCTGATCACACTCTTCCCCTCCCACAACTCCTCCAAGGTCCTCCCCACCTCCAAATCAGCCCAACACCATGTCCTTTGTTTCTTTAAAAACAAACGACAAAAAGAAACAAACACACACACACACAAACAAACACACACAAAAGCATATAAATGGAAATAAAAATATATAAACAAAAGACCAATCATAAAAACAATGCCTAAACAAGGCAAAACAAACCCAAAACCTATAAAAGTATCATTTGAGTTCATTTTGTGTTGGCACCTACTCCTAGACATGGGGCCTACCCTGAAATAGGGTTAGTATATCCAATAAAACTCCACTGGAGAAGACAGTGGTTATCAATTACAGACAGCATCTTGGTTAGGGATGGGAGCCCGTGTCCACTTCCACTTCTCAGTGCTGGGACCCCATTGGCTTAGACTGTGCAGGCCCTGTGCATACTGTCTTGTACATATTCACAGTCTCTGTGAGTGCCTATATGCTTAAGTTCACTTGTGCCTGGAAGACACTGTTTTCTACCACCTTTGGTTCTTACAGTCTTTCTGCCTCCTCTTCTGCATATGTCCCTGAGTCCTGAGTGGAGGGGTTTGACAAAGACATCCCATTTAGGACTGAATATGAAAATCCTAATTTTGAACCATATGTGTTGTTTCATTTGGGAGAAGGAATGATATTGTTTGACATATGAAACTTTGACATTTTATGAACTCTAGAACTGGCTTTTACAGACCAGTGATATAAGTGACTGAAAACATATGTCTTCTTCCTGGATTCAGAAGTTAATTATATTTTATTTATCTTTTTTTACCAAACATCAGAAATAGCATAATAATATAATTCATTAACCAGTTATATTAATATCCTCTAAACATTTATCTTAGCACTTGAGAAAAGTAGTATAATGTTAGCAAAGTATTTTGATGTTAAAAATTAAGGAAAATATATTATAAATACAACTTGATTCAGACATTTGAATGTATAAAACTTAGATGTAAATGGCTTTAATCATTACAGTAACAGTACAAGTTTTTTAATTGGTGGACATGTTAAAATTTTTTTGTTATTCTACCAGCATTATCATTTACAGTCATTGAAAAGATATTGTCACACATTTCTAATACTAGTTATTATTATTTAAGGATTTTATTCTGTGGCAGGATGTTAGTCTAGATGAACTCAAATCTGTGACCTACCTGCTTTAGTCTATCAAGTACTTGGCTCACAGGTATCTACTGCCACCCATGGCTTGTCTCTATCACTCTCTCTGCCTTTCCCTGTCTCCTCCCCTTCTCTCTGCTCTCTGCTCCCTGCGTGTGTGTTGTACATGTGTGAATAGGAAAGTTAGAAATGTTATTCTTTGAACACTGTCCACTTTATTTGTCAAAACAGGGTCTCTCATTGGTCTGGAGCTCACTCAAGCAGCCCAAGCAAGTAGACTAGTGAGTCCCAGCAATTATCTGCCTGCACCTCCCTGGTTCTGTCATTAAGCATGAACCACCACACTTGGCATATTTTATGCCAGTGATGGGAATTGTATTCAGATTCCCAGACATGTGTAGCCAGTACTTTATAGACCCAGGTATCTTCCCAACTCCCGTTTCTATTACTTTCATTAGACCCTTTGCTGGTGTCTATTAATTCTTCCACCACAGAGGGAAAGTGTGGATTCCTTTTCAATATTCACCCTAATTCCAAAGTCTGTTTCCAATTCTGTGAGTGGTGTAACACTTTTTACAACTGACAGATTAGCTTTGCAGTTAGTTCATCTCTCATTTTTCTCATTTCCTCATCATGGAAATGACAGTTTAGGATATGGATGAGTCCCTGGTGGAAAAACCGTCTGATTTAAGGTAGGAAAAGAGAACTCACAAAGTTCCATAGCTCAGGAAACAAGAGAAAACAAGCAGCAAACCCAATCAGCAATCCAGTGTTGCATCCTTTAGAGACCATTGTCTCCTCAGACTTTAAACAGTGTTGATGGTCTCTGCAGAACCAGCTCCTTTCTTTTCCTGGGAGGTGGTAATTCTCAAACCTCTGGGAAACAATGGGAGTGGTGTAGGAGTTCCTTCTGTCTGTGTGTTGCTTTCACTGGCTAATGAATAAAGAAACTGCCTTGGCCTAGTTGGCAGGGCAGAACTTAGGTAGGCAGAGAAGACAGAACTGAATGCTGGCAGGAAGAAAGGCAGAGAAAGAGGAACACCATGGAACCATCAGAGACAGACATGCTGAATCTTTCCCAGTAAGCCACTGCCATGTGGCGATACACAGATTAATAAAAATGGGTTAAATCAAGATGTGAGAGTTAGGCAATAAGAGGCTAGAACTAATGGGCCAAGCAGTGATTTAATTAACACAGTTTCTGTGTGGTTATTTCAGGGCTAAGCTAGCTGGGCAACTGGGACAAAAAAGCAGCCTCCCCTTGCAACATGGGAGCAGTGACTTCTCTCCCCCACTAAGATAGACTTTCCCGAGGAGGGGAAACACTACTATACGGAAAGTGGCTTACCACTAAGCTCATAGGAGAGTATTTCATTGTGCTCCTTGGACACTAGAGTAGTGGTTCTCAACTCCCCCAAAGCTGCCGTCCTTTAATACAGTCCCTTATATTGCGGTGACCCCCAAGGATAAAATTGTTTTTGTTGCTAACTATTGCTTATAGCTGTACTTTTGCTATAGATATCGATAATAAAGTAAATATCTGTGTTTCTAATGAGTTTAGGCAATCCCTGTGAAAGGGTCGGAGTCACGACCCACAGGTTGAGAACCACTGCCCTGGAAGAAACCAGAGTAATCTCCAGCTCTGATGCCCCAGATGACATGCTCTGCATACCTGTCCCAGAGGGGCATGTGCTGCAGTGTTGCATGTTTTGCACTACTGCTACAGTGCAATTGGCAAAGCAATGTTTTTCATCAGAAAGTGCCCTGCTCTCTCTCCGGGTCCCAAGATACAGTGCTGATTTTAATAAGGAAATCTGAACATTCTCATTCATCAAAAATCTCGTTTATCTTCCACTGTCCCTCTTCCTGTGATTCAATCCAGTCCACCCCTACCTATGCTCATAGCCCCACTGTCCACCCACTCCTTGGCTGACAGTAGACCAGTTCTGACTGAGTCTACCCTCAGCCTGAGCCTGCCCTGTGACTGGGCCCTGAGGAAAAACAGAACTTCACGGAGATTTCAAGGTGACTCTGACTTCACGTGGTGATCATTTTGGTTACCCAGCCAGCTCATCTGTTCTAAGACCCCATGAAAGAAAGAGAACTAACTCAGAGAAACAGAAGAATGATATAAACAGAAACCAGATGCTCCAACCGAGAGCTCACTTACCTCCTCTTTCCCCTAAGGATGCATTTTGTGAATGTAATGTTTGATATAAAAATAAAGCAATATGTTCTAGTAGCTAATTGTATTCGTGCTTTCTTATCTTCTTTTTTGTTCTTAAGAAACAAATGGGTTTGACAGTATGCTGAAATCTCCCGTATTGTGTGCCTGGAAAGCTGAAAGGGGCTCTGTGTTCCATTAGCCTCTGAGAACAGGGATGCCTGCTGCTTGTGTCCACATCTGAAACCTTTAGAAGGGAAACATGTCAGCTTTGACCTAACATCTGTCTAACGCATTAGCTACTTTATAAATTATGTGTGATTCAAAAGAGCAGATTGAATTATGTAGCTTGAGAAAAGACACAGCCCTGGTATTGAAAATGAATGCATGGTACTCATATTAAATGACCAAGTTGCATATCACAGACTCTCCCCCCAGTGATCAGAGATAGGTGAAGCCATAGCAGGCTCCCAGGAGCCTTCAGGAGTGAAATCTTATCCATGAATTATCATCTGACCATCATAGTTCTGTCTATCTTCATCTTCTGTCTCATGCACAATAGACAGAGTTGGGCACTGAGCAGAAAATAAGAGATCTTAACTCATCTTCGCATTGTGTTATGTTTTTCTAAATTATTACCAGAGTAGCAATTGCTCTGCAGTGGCACCCAAGGGGCTCTGGTAAGTGGTAAGGAACAGCCTCCTCACTAGGCAAATCCAGCCATAGCTGGCCCAGCTGAGGTGGTAGGGAGGTGGGAAGAAAAGGCATTGTGCTGAGGTGCCTGAGTTCCCAGATTTTGCTATGGAGAATAACGGATGAAATCTGTGTATTTATACGAAGTGCACTATGAGATGGCATGGCAGCTATGGTTTTACAAGACAGTGTAGTTTTGCCCTAAACATCAGAAAATATGAACCGAGAAGCACATTTACTAACAGTATAAACATAATAAGAGAAAATTACAAAGACTTTGCAACCTATGGCCTAGACTTAGCCAGTCAGGACATTAAACAAAGGGTATGAGACAAGCACTCAAACTTTCCCTTTTGCATTCAGTCCCTGGGACCTTGGCCAGGCCAGGGTCACACCTCTGCCAGCCACATCTACTTCAGCTGTGATGTGGTGGGCATTGTGGGATGCACAGACCACGTCACAGATCAAATGAGGGGAAGCACCCAGTAAATTCCTAGTCAGGGCATATAACTCTCAACGCAGGTCAATTTTATAGCTTAGAGAATGTATAAACTAAGAAAAATAAAGCAAAATAAAATAAGAATGGTGGCTCATAAATCCCACTTTCCAAGGGCAGAGTGGATGCCCAGAATTGCTTTCTGCCCTTGGGTCTGAGCCTTGTATATCCCCTTGAAGTCAGTGCAGCTCAGAATAACTCAAAACTGACTAAGCAACTCTGGCCTTTATTCAAAAAGGCTAATGTTTCACTCATTGCCATTAGAGGGGTTTGCAAGACCATTATAGTGTTTCTGAAAAGCTGGGCTCCCGTTCAGCCGATGTATTGGCAGCATGATGTAGTCAGTGGTTTTCCATTTATTTTCTACTCACGGAATCTCTTTTCCTTGGTCTGAGTTTGGTTTCTGTTTACCTTTTGGTATTTTTTCCATGAAAAATGATCAATTTGCTTTATAAAAAGAACATTTGTGAACTACAATAGTGTCACATAGAAATCGCAAAATCTTACTTCTTTTCTCTTTCATTTAAAATGACCCCTCTTTCTGTGGGAAGAATAGAGGATAAAGGCAAGTAAGGGTGTTTGAAAAAGCCTCTCTCTACTTCTTCAGTATTTCATTAAATCCTATTCTGAAAGACTTACAGCAAAGATCCTACTATAGGGGGCTGGAGAGATGGCTCAGTGGTTAAGAGCATTGCCTGCTCTTCCAAAGGTCCTGAGTTCAAATCCCAGCAACCACATGGTGGCTCACAACCATCTGTAATGGTTGCAGGCGTACACACACACAGAATATTGTATACATAATAAATAAATAAATGTTTTTTTTAAAAAAAAAAGATCCTACTATATATTATATATTAATACTATATATTAGAGGAGTTTATTTACTATCCCTTCTCTAAAACCTGATTTGAATTTTCTGCACACATACATTTTCTTGCTAGTTTGTGACTCAGTTATGCAAATATATATATGTGTGTGTGTGTGTGTGTATCACACTATAAATATTATTATAGAGATATGACTTGAAAGAGCTGTATTTTAAAACATAGGCATAACATAACTCATTTCTTACTTTATTCTGAATAAAAACACACAATAGTTTGAGCCACATCTTAAAATGGCTGTGCTGATTCTCTCCAAAAAACGATTACTCCTTTCCCCTGAATACCTCATAAGTCATAGAGGTGTGCACAGTCCAAATGAACGTCAATTCACTTCACAATAACAATCACAGAAAACACAATCCATTCATCTTAAACTGAAATTTAGACTTTGGTACAATGATGTTCCTGTTGGTAGTGCTATACCCATTTTAACTTATAATGTTTCATTAAAGGAGTGGGGCATTGTTCAATGTTATTTTTAAATCTTAAAATTATGTCAGCTAGGAAAACAAAAGTGTGTGCCATGTAGCCAGTGGTACACTAGCCCTTCTGTGAGCCTTGCAGTCAGCCGTGTACTAACCCCATTGTCTACTTGGCATCAGCTCTGCTTGACTCGCCATGGGCACAAGTACTATAGACATTGAACTCCCACCCTGAACCAGGCATATTGAAACCTTGACCCCAGGAGTACTTGTCACTCATGCCTGTCTGCACTCCACACTCGGACCCCATACTCGCTCTAAAAGCTCTGGGCATCAAACACATGTACTGTACCCCACAATCAACACACAAACACATTAGGTGCATCTAGAAATATAAGTAACTCCTAGTGCTCCAAGCCTCTGTGGTGACAATCTTAAAGAAATAATTGAGAAGGCATTCCTCACCGGTAAGAGGATCTCGTTTAGATGAGAAGCAGGCTTCCATGGAGAAACTGCAAGCTAGGAGAAAGTGTAATGTTATTTCCTAAGTTCTGCAAGACCAAAACTGTCAATCAAGAATACTGGACCTGGAAAATACATGAAAAAAATGCTTTCAATATAGACTTTCCTAGACTGTTTTAAAACTTATTAGTTCTAGATTTGCCTTGAAATAAAGAGTTAAAGAAATTTTTCAGGCTGATATGAGATGACACAAATTAGAAATGTCAAAATATCCCAAAATTCAAAGGAAAAAGTAGGTACAGGGTGAAATTCAGAACATTTATACTGCATCGGTGACTATAAATTCCTCATATTTTTAGTATATAAGATAAAAGACAACTCTTGTTAATAGCAATGGTAGTTTTTTAAGAAATAATAATATAAGATTTAATTTTGACTTTAAAAGCAAAAATAGGGAAAGTATAGGGTGAAAATATATAAAGAGTTGTTATCAATCAACAGTTAATGTATGTAACTGTTGACTATATGCAAACTCACAGTAATCACAAAGTAAATCATAATTGGTATGCAAATGGGAAAAGAAAGCAAAAAATGTAGCATGGGTAATTAAAACCCAAAGACATATGTCTTTTAATAATTAGTGCTACAAAACCACATCTGACCCAAGGACTTGCAAAATAGGTAGAAGGCAACTAATCAAATGTAAACAAGACTTTTTCTATAATTAATCATTTTCAATATAAACATCAATTCCTGTTATTTTTGGTGGTAGTGTTTGTGTGTTTCCCTTCTTTGGGGTTTGCTGGTGTGAGGTGATCTGTTGTCTCTGTTTTTTTGAGTGCAAGTAGTTTCCTTGGGTTAGAGTTTTCCTTCTAGTACTTTCTGTATGGCTGGGTTTGTGAATAAGTATTGTTTAAATTTGGTTTTTGTTGCAAGGAGCTGCTTGTTTGTCCCAGGCACCTGGTCAGCTTAGTCCCAAAATAACCACTCAGAAACTGTATTAATTAAATCACTGCTTGGCCCATTAGCTCTAGTTTCATATTGGCTAATTCTTACATTGTAATTTAACCCATTTCTACTAATCTATATGTCATCACGAGGTGGTGGCCTACTAGCAAAGTTTCAGCATGTCTATCTCTGAGGGTGATGGCTCCATGGTGTCTCCCTCTGTCTCTTCTTCCCAGCATTTCATTTAGTTTTCAGTGCCTAGCTCTGTTCCATTATAGCTCTGCCATAGGCCCAAAGCAGTTCCTTTATTAACCAATGAAAGCAGCACATAGACAGAAGTACCTCCTACACCAGGTTTTGTCATGGAATATCTTATTTTCTCCATCTATGGTGATTGAAAGCTTTGTTTGGGTATAGTAGTCTGGACTTGCATCTGTGGTCTCTTAGTGTCTGCAGCACATCTGTCCAGGACCTTTTGGCTTTTATGGTTTCCATTAAGAATTTGAGTATAATTCTGATATGTTTACCTTTATATGTTCCTTGACCTTTTTCCTTTGCAGTTCTTAATATTCTTTCTCTTTTTTTCTGTATGTTTTGTGTTTTGATTATTATATGGCAAGGGGACTTTTTTTTTTAATCCAATCTATTTGGTATTCTGTAAGCTTCTTGTACCTTCATAGGCATATCCTTCTTTAGGTTGGGTAAGTTTTCTTCTATGATTTTGTTAAATATATTTTTTGTACCTTTGAGATGAAGTTCTTCTTCTATCTCTATTATTCTGAGGTTTAGTTTTTTTCATGGTGTCCCAGATTTCCTGTAATATTTTGTGTTAAGAATTTGTTGGATTTAACAATTTCTTCGACCGATGAATCTATTTTCTCTGCAGTATCTTCAATATTCGAGATTCTCTCTTCCATCACTTGTATTATGTTGGTTATGCTTGCATCAGTAGCTCCTGTTTGTTTACCTAGATTTTCCATTTCCGGAATTCCCTCGGACTGTGTTTTCTTTTTTGCCTCTATTTTAGTTTTCAAGTCTTGAACCATTTGTACTGTTTGTTTCATCTGTTTTGTTGTTTTTTTCTTGGTTTTCTTGAGTTTCTTTAAGAGATTTATTGATTTCTTCCCATTTTTGTATGTCTTTTCCTCCATTTCTTTAAGAGAATTTTTCATTTCCTCTTTAAGGATCTCTATCATTTTCATAAAGTTATTATATTTAAGATTGCTTTCTGCTGCTTATTCTGAGTTAGGATGATCCTGCTGTATGGCTACTGGGTTCTGGTATTACCATGATGTTTTTTAGGTTGTTGAATGAATTATTGCACTGGTGCCTCCCCATCTCTTCTTCTAATTGTTGTTGTCATTGTGTTTGCCTCAGTCCAGTCACTGCAGACATTGTGTCTTAGAGAGTTGCTCTTAGTCTGCTCTGTGCAGTCACTGTCTGTGTCTTGGGGGGTTGCTGAGGTCTCTTGACCCATTCTCTTGGTTTGCACTGTGCAGTTGCAACCCGTGCTTCAGAGTTCCTCTGAGATCATGGGGGACCTAATATAAATGTCAATGAACTAAACTATACAATGAAAAGATAGTAGCTTGATTAATCAACTATATACTACTTCTAAAAACTTTACTTTAACATAAGTAAGTAACATTTGAGAAAAGTGCCCATATACACAAGAAAAAGATGTTTCTTTAATAAGAGAACTTGGAAAACTTGAATAGCTAGTCAAAAAAAGAAAGGCTGGAATCTTATATTGAAAGTCAGCTCTAAATTGGCTATAGATTTCATTGGAAATCCTGAAATCCTAAACCCTTGCTTAAAAATCATGACTAAAGTCCTCTGACATTGATTTTTCAAATGATTACATTGATATGACACCAAAGGCACAAGTAAAACTTTAAAACCAGAAACAAAGAAATGTAAAAGCAACTAACTAAAAACTGTCTGAACAACACAGGAAAGTGACTGAAAGGAATTATCCAAAGGTAAGCGGTAGATATCTAAGGTGTATAAGGAACTTAGGTAACACAACAGCAAGAAGAAACGATGAAACAAAACAAACTGATCCAAAAGTAAGTAAAGGGGAATACTTTTCCAAGAAAGATACACTGATGCTTGTTCTAGATTGCTTTCTGCTGTGATAAAACATTGACCAAAATTTCAAGTTGGAGAGAAAGCTGAACCTTTCTTCTTACACTTCCATGTCAAACTCTGTCACTGAAAGAAGTCAGGACATGAATTCAAGCAGGAACTAGATGGCAGGAATTGAGGCAGAGACCAAAGAGGAATGCTGCTTACTGACTTGCTTTCTCTGACTTGACCAACTACTTTTCTAACAAAACCCCAGGTTTATACAGGGATGGGATCACTCAAAGTGGGCTGGGCCCTCCTTAATCAATTAACAATGAAGAAAATGCCACCAAAGACATGGCCACTTCTTATAACAGGACTGACCCTAACATGACCAATTGCTTTCTCATTGTTATTTTCTAGGGGCAAATTTGCTTAAGACCTCTGACTCATATTACCCCACCATTCTGTGTAAACTCATGTTTGGCTTCAATAAGACCTTCAGGAATTACGTCCAGTCTGGTAGTCAATCAGGGTCCTAATCCACAACAAACAGGAACTGTTCTTTTTATTTTCAGTCAAACAAACCCCTGACACAGCAAACAGATCCCTGATACTTCAACTACAGTTTCTGACCAGTCAATCCTAAAATAATTTCTGTACCAGGAAGGGTTTATACCCAATCACTTCAAAGTACACTTAATCACAGCTGGAATTCCGCTAGTCCTACTTAAAAGGAGCCTATAAGCTTCTCTCAGGGTCACCATTTTGCCACTGTCAGATAGTTTGACTCCTGCTTGCTGAAATTTTTGCTCTCGAGAATTAAAAGCTCTTGTTGATTGCATGTGTGTCTAGCGATCTTTTATGGGACTGCTCGTGGACCCTAACAGCCCTCAGGTCAGTCTAATTGAGGCAATTTCTCAATTGAGTTTTCACTCTTTAAGCACACAGATAGTATGTAATGACATCACTATTGTTAGGAATATTTCTTAATATTTGCTCCCTACCAATGCAAGAATTCCCAATTAAGTCAAATCAAAACAAGCCAAATTTAAAAATATCCAGGTTTAATGGGAGATCTGCACTCTCAGGTGGCCCAAGGGGAAACCTGGAAGCCACAGAAATGCAACCCCAGGGAGGAAGAAAGGGAGACCACTTGTTACTCTTTTGGGAGATCACTTAAGTACCCTGGGGAGTGTCAGGGAAGGGTCAGGACCTGGCCTGCTGGGATTTGGAGTCCAGACCAGGCCTGGGGCTGGGATAGATATGAGGGACTGGGGCTTATGCTCCCAACTTGACAACTATCTTTATGGGTAGTGAAGTGTGTATTTGTATATTTGTGTTTTGTAAATGTCTTCACTTTAATTTTTAATTTAGTAAGAGGAGAAAAAATTTCATTAACAAATATTCCTTAAAGTCTTCAACAATTCCCAAAATATTAATGTTTTTTAGCTCGAAATGTTTCAATATAGTTTAGAGATCTTGATCAGATTCATTTTTTTCCTGCCAAATGAAGAATCAAATGGGCAGGAAACATCTTCAGTACAACGGAGAAATCTAAAACAACAGACACTGAAGACGCCAGTCGATAAAAGCATCAGTTGAAGAAAAGTGTTTATGGGGTGATGAGGAAATACACCATGCAACAAATTTACAGAGAAAAGGATCCTCTGCAAAGCAGAGGGGAAGCTAAGAATTCAAAAATCCAGTTTCTTCTCCAAAGTGGGAGGTTTTTAGTTCCTCTGACCTGTCTTTTTCCTCTAACTTAGGGTTGGTCAGTTTGAAGAAAGGCAGGTTGCTGATTGGCCCACAGTTGTTATGTAAACATGTCTCTACTTATTGAGCCAGTCTATCATCAGGGGGCTTATTGATGGGAGACAAAAGCCTATAAACCCTTTGTTTTAAGCTCCCAGGCATTTTTTTTTTCCCAGGGTGAGGAAGAAAGTAAACCCTTTTAGACATTCCTTTGTTATGCAGCCATGATCCCTCTCCCTGTCTGTCAACTGGAAGTTTGTCTAATTCCTAGACTCACAGTTGGAGAACTCTTGTTCTTGATAGGATGTTGACTTTTAAATGAAATAATGATACAGTTCTACCACTGATAGTCTGCTATGGTTCTTAACCACTGAAAAACAATACCACCTGAGAGTCTAAACACTCTGTGACTTAGGTATTCACATGTCTTTTTGATATTGCTACATGTTGCTTCTTTTTAATAAGAATTCCATATGAGCATCTTAGATATAGTCTCAAACTTCATGCAAACCCAAGTCAAGTGATTGCTTAGCTATAATGTTTGTTCTATTCTGTCCTCAAAATTACCTGTGTTCTATGCGTAAAACTTGAAGCCTACAATATGACCCTTTCAGGTCTTACCATCTGGGCTGAATGAATTTAAAATACATTTTATCAGTTCAGTTATTCCAAAGTGCTTTATGCCCTCTGGTGCTCATTTGAAACTTAGCTATTTCTTTTCACAGATTTCTTACTAAAAAAAAAACTTTGTATTCCACTTACTTTGAGCAGATTCTAATTTTGAATGCTAAGATATTTTGGCTGGAGACTGGGAACTTCTTAACCTGATAGCAATGGGGTGCTTGCATATGCAATATTCATTCCCTAAACTCATTTTCACCTCACTTGGATACTTTTAATTTTCCATTTCCCTTAATATATAAGTCAAAGACTCCATCCCCATCTGTATCAGGCAGAGGACACAACAGACACAACAGACACCCCGCTGTGCACACTTTCAGATGGGTACAGAGTTATTACTGGATTTCTACTGTCATTTAGAGTATTTCTAAAAATAAAGGTTAATAAACATAATCTCTATTCTGCCACGATCACTTAGTGCTTATTGAGACACTAATTCAAGTCTGTGTTCTCTTTCCTTCCCAGGCTCAGTAGAAACAGCCCGACTTGCTTAACAAACACTTAAACTAGCCTCTGTTGAACTTTGTTTTTTAACTATGAAACCTTCCAATGGATTTACTAACTTTAGCCAATTATTTAAAACAATTTACCTAAAACTATACTCTCTAAAATTTTGGAAAATGAAATCAAATGAAATAGCAGCCTTCATCAGTTGATGTTGTTGTTCACCTGCAGATCAGCTTACCAGCACTGAAAGCAGGTTCAAGATCCCACCCTCTGGCCAGAGATTAAATTCCTACTCACAAATCAGAGAACCACAAAAGTTCTTAGTACAATCAACTTCTAATCAATCTAGTGTTTGCTATGCATTTTGAATTTGGCAAGGATTTCTTGTAGTTTTCTATCTTACAGGTTGATTAAAATCTAAGTCACGACTTTAAACAGAGCGCTCTCTTGTTCTCTTTCATTATCTATATTACTAATAAGATAACTGCTACCCATGCCCTTCAAAAAACAAGGCACCAAGTTAAAACTGAGACAGCCTGGCCTCTTACATCTGAAAATGTACATAAGCATTCTATATTAAGTGTGTCTAGCTTGGAGCCCTTTGATCACCAGGAGAGTTATGAAAGTGCCCCAATACATTTGTTAATAACAACACTGTGTCACAATCCCAAAAGTTTGGACACTGCTGCCAAGCCTCAGTTTGAATAACATCATTCGTGTATGGTCACCAAAAGCTATGAGAAGACCGTGATAAATTTAGTGAAGTAAAAACAAAGGTCCAGACTCTCCCTGAGAATTCTTCTCTGAATGGGGGCTGCCTTATTTTTATTTTTACTTATAAATTGGTTTGGGAGAAAAATCATGCAGTCCAGTTCTGATCAAGACAAAATAATGTATCATCACAGACCCCCAAGTCAGAATACTTTCCCCATCATTTGTGAGGCATCACTGGTATCTTTTAGGGAAGTCTGTCACATGCTTCCTACATCGGCCTGTGGTGAAGGTGGAGAAGCAGCAGCAAATAGCATTGCTTCAGCACCAAGCTGATTGCCCTATTGAAGTGTTTGCTTTGCTTCCTATAATCAATAGAGGTTATTGGTCAAGATTGGTTCCCTGTTTCTGAGTCAGCTCCCTATTAATACGAGTACAGAAGGCTTCATGACTCTGTGCCCAGTGGTAAAGACAACAGTGATGACTTCAGCATGGCACAGGCACAGAGATATGCAGGATATCACTAGTGGAGACTTCTCAGCAAATGCCTCTGAGACAAGGTTGGGACAATCCTGTATTTAACACCTTAGAACATTTTGTAAAACTGATAAGTGTAAGATTGGTGAGTTTTTCCTGGCAGTGTTGGACAAAGTTGGAAGAGAATGTACTCGAGGCTATGAACCCCTGGTTTCAACATTATGCAAATAATGTGGAAACTTATATAAGTCTTGAAAGAAATGTTCATATCTATGGCTATAGGAATGAGAATGATGAAAATCACACAAAATTATACAAGTAACTGAACTATCACAGACTGAATAAACAGTCTTTCAAGTCTTGGGCTATAGAATGAAGACATAAGTTCAAAACTTATGAGAGTCTGGAACTGGAGTAGGTCACAAGTGAAGAGCCCAATGAAGCTTCTGCCTGTGAATGTGTCCTTGCGTTACAAGCATGTAGTCCATCCCCATCTGGGAAAGCAACAACGCTTTGCTGGAGAAAAGAGTCAAGCCTGGCTGGGGAGATAGTTCAGTCAGTCAATGGAGTTCTTGTCACAAAAGCTTGAATAACTGAGTTTTACACCTCCATAAAGAGCCAGGTGTGGCAATATGTACCTGTAATCCCAAAGCTGGAGAATTAGAGACAGGCAGATTCCAGTAGTGCTCTGGCCACCTAGTTTAGCTAAACTGTTGAGCTTTATTTTCACTGAGAGTCATTGTCTCAAAGACACCAGGAATGGACTTCTGGTCCCTGTGTGTAGTGTACATATGCATATATATACATGCACCCATATGCACATGCGTAGATACAGGTAATGTGGAAAAAAAAAACTTGAAGTAACTACCTTGCAAGCCCCACTGATTCTTCCTTGAGACTATCTAGGCCTCTTTTCTTCTAGACCTACAATTGTAGTGAAATACTAGCAACACCTCAAAACCAAGATGCTTATCTTGACTCTGGAGAGCAGGAAAGCATGCTATAGGAGACACATGACTATAATATAGTTGACACCCCAGAATTGTTTCTGCACAAAGAATTCTTAGGGATGCTGTGAAGTTGGTGTAGGTTTGTCTTTTGAGGTCCAGTTACCCAGTCCACAATGAAACAGAAGACATTTTTTTACCACTCCTGGAGAAATCGATTCATGGTGGGAGATCTGACACCATAATTCCACTTCTCTTAGAGCGCTATGACAGACCTTACAATGGAGAGTTTAGGACTGAACTGGGATACATAATTTAAAAAAATAATTGGATTGCAATATGCTAGGAATTAAGCATTGGCACATTATAGGCAAAGTGAATATGATCCCTACGGTGGGCCAAACTGTCAAAGCAACAATCAGAATAAACTGAATTGCTCAGAACTGTGTTATTGGCTAGTTTATGGACATATATATTGACTGATTCATAGGCTGGCATATAGGTATATAACTCTGTGCTGATTCATAGGCTGGCATATAGATATATACCTCTGTGCTGATTCATAGGCTACAGCTAGTAATTCTTCTCCTTCTTCTACCCCTATTATTCTTATATTTGGTTTTTTTATTATGTCCCAGATTTCCTGAATGTTTTGTGATGAGAATTTGTTGGATTTGCTGTTTTCTTTGGTCAGAGTGTTTATTTTCTCTATGGTGTCTTCATAATCGGAGATTCGTTCTTCTATCTCTTGTATTCTATTGGTTATGTTTGTTCCTGAAGTATCTGTTTGTTTACCTAGATTTTTCATATCCAGTCGGCCCTTGGTTTGTGTTTTCTTCATTGCCTCCATTTCAGTTTTCAATTCTTGAACTGATTCTGTTACCTGTTTGATTGTTTTTTCTTGGTTTCCCAGGGTATCATTTACGAATTTACTCATTTCTTTAAACTTTTTGGTATATTTCTCTTCCATTTCTTTAGTCATTTCTTCAATCTTTTTGTTATATTTCTCTTGTATTTCTTTGAGTTATTCATACCCTGTTTAAGGGACTCTATTGCTTTCATAATGACACTGTTTTCCACTTCTTCCAGAATAGGGTGTTCAAGTCCTTCTGTCATAAGATCGCTGGGATCTGGTGTTTTCATGTTGTTTTTCAGATTGTTGGAGGAATTCTTGCCTTGGCACCTGCCCATCTCTTCCTTCAGATGCTCTTCAATGGCTCTTCCCTCTGCTGGGTCTTCTGCTACAGGATTAGTGCCCCTTGCTGGCCAAAAATCACTTTGCCTGCAGTCCTACCTTGCTACAGGCAGGCTATTAAAACACAGGAACTCCCTCCCATTTGCACTCACTGCCCCGTTCTGGCGGCGCCCACACAGGCTGAGTTGGAGGATTTTATGCCCCAAAAAAAAGGGAGAGAGGAAGGGAAGGGGTTCCTGGCTGAAAGTGGGGATGAGGTAGGAGGAGAGAGGGTTTTGCTGGGGGAATCCGCCCCTTCGAAATACCCAGGGAGATAAGGATGGCAGGAAATTTGTGTGTTCCCTTACCGGGCTTGTGTGGTGGGTCAGGAACACACTTACCCCTCCATTGTATCTTCTGCTACAGGATCAGTGCCACTTGCTGCAATGTATTATTTTTAAATAAATTTTAATTTCATTCTTTTATTTGCTTAAATATGTCATTTTTCTAATTATCTAAGTTGTAAATCTAACGGCCAAATTCTCTTCCTTGAAAAATAAAATTCATGCTACAAATTTCCAGGTATTCTTTTCTCTACATCCACAAATTCTAATATACAATGGTTATATCCTGTTTTAAATTCTTTATTGCATTTATTTAATGGTGGCGGTGATGGTGGTGGTGGTGGTAATGTGTGTGTGTGTGTGTGTGTATCAAAAGACAGTTTATAGAAGTTGGTTCTCTCATTTCCAGAGATCGAACTCAAACCATCAGCCATGGAAGCAGTGTCCTTCCACCTGGTGAACCATCTTGCTGGTCCCTAGTGTTAGGATTATTAGAAATATTTTTAAACTTCTCTTGAGACTCCTTTGAGCCTTGTGTTCTTATGTGTGTTTAATCCCCATGTCTCTGGGATTTTTCAGCAGCCTTCTTCTTGTTGGATTCCACTGTGATCACTGAGAACAAATGCTATAATTTGTATTCTTTCAAATTTGTTGTGGTGTGTTTTGTGACTCATGGTGTGCATTTCTTATGAAATACTTCGTGTGACCTTTGTGAGAAGGTGTTTTCTAGTATTTGGGGTGATGTGTAATTAGACTCAATTGATTCCTGATGCTTCCAAGATCAATTATGCCCTTAGTGTCTCTGCGTCTGTCTGTTTCCCATAGGTAGGTACTGGGGTATACTTACCTATGTGTTCTTGCTGTCCTGCTGTCCTGTACATTTTTCTCCATGTTCTTCAATTTTCTTAGATTTATAGATATTTGGGATTTTTATAACTTCTTGAAGTAATGAATCCTTTGTCAATATGAAATGAACTTATGTACTTATTTATTAATTTTCTTGTTTTGAAATTTATACTCTTCAACATTAGCACGGTTAATACATCTCTCTTTTGGTTACCATCAGCACACACTTTTTTCTCATTGTTTTAATTTCAAGATGTGTGAGCCTTCATATTTAAGTTGATTTTAGACTACATATGATTGGGTCTGACTTCTGTTCACACTGTCAATAGTTACCTTTTATTTCTTTTTAATGCGTGTGTATGTCAGAGAGGGGGGGTGTATGTTGAAGCACGATTAATATAAACTCAGGGTCAGAAATCTGAAAAGCAAAACAGCCAGCCACTGGCACTACTGGGATTAAAGGCATGCACCACCCGATTTCTATGGCTACTAGGGTGGCTACTGGGATTAAGGTCCGTGTCATTGTGGCTACTGGAATTAAAGGTGTGTGTTACCACAATCTGGTCTATTAGGCTGACCAGTAGAACTGTTTTACTCTCAGATCTTCAGGCAGTCTTTATTTATTAAAATACATTTGAAATGCCACTACAGTATGTGATGTGTGGGTGAGTGGGGTTGTGATGTGTGTGTGTGGCCACAAGGTCAAAGGACAACTTTGTGAAGTAAGTTCTCTGCTCACACACTTATGTGGGCTCTGAGGATTCTCAGGCATTAATCAACAGGGGTAAGAGTCTTTGCCTCCTGTAGTAGGAGGAGAAAGGGCCTGCCTTTTGTCCTGGCCACTTGGCTAGCTTATACCCAAAATAACCACACGGAAACTGTATTAATTTAATTACTGCCAGGCCCATTATCTCTAGCCTCTTATTGGCTAACTCTCACATCTTGATTTAACCCATTTTTAATAATCTGTATATTACCACGAGGTATTGGCTTACCGGGAAAGATTCAGCATATCTGACTCTGGTAGCTCATGGCGGTTCTCTAGCAGCTCTCTGCCCCTGCTTAGAACAGAGCATAACTAAGGTGACCACAAGAATACATGTAGAAGTGGTTACCAAGATGACGAGTTTTATTCATTTCTTTGTGTTTTCCAGGCCCAGAACAAAAGCACTGTTTCTTTTATTTATTTGATGGAAAGTCTGAGCCAAAAACTGTTACATGTGGTCAAATAATTCATATCTTAACCTAGAAAAATTAGCTGTATGAGACACTTGCCCTCCAATGTTATAATTTAAAGGAATACACCCCATTCAATTTGTTGTTTCGTAAGATGAATTTAGCTGTGAGAGAAAAAGAAAACACATATTAGGAGGGCGTGCGCCAAAGTATCATAGAAAGGAAGGCATTCACAGATGCATTGGTGATGAAGAGGAGAGGAAAGGAGATAACAAAACCTGGAAAATTCTTTCTACTGACTAAATGATTTGTAAGTAAAAAAAAAAAAAAAAAGCTGAAGAAGCCAAAAGTTGAAGTTCAACCTATGAATACATGTTGTAGACAAAATGTAAAATCTGAGAGTTTAAGAGTTTAAATTGTGTTTATGAGAAATATAATTCCATTAGATGTCTCTCAGGGTGATACAAATATGGAAAATTAACTTGAACCTCTTAAGTTACTAAATTAAATTAAATTTTTAAAAGTGTGTGTGTGTATGTATGTGTATGTGAGTAGTTGGAGGCATGTGGTTATGCATGTATGGTATGTGTGGAAACCAGAAGTTGATGTTAGATGTCAAACTCCAGCCTAGAATTTGAGACGGGGGGCCAGAGGCTGGGGAGGTGTGTACAAAAAGATGTCTTTTGGACATTACTAAACTCACAGAATACTGGGCACATCAACATTCATCATGGAGAGGGGAGGCCCAATGAGACCCTACTTATCCTTGAGGGACTATTGACAGTTAATAGAAGCTGGGAGAAGCAATGCCACTTTCTTCAGAGGTGTAGCCACTGACTGGTTGTTCACACCCTCAGAAAATAACCTCCTACCCATACTCAGGCAAAAAAAAAACCACTAATTAAACTCAGTGTGTCAGGCACAGACACAGAAAATACATGAGTGTGGGGAATTATTGGGAAGAAGAAAGGTTTAGTTGGAAAGAGGGGTAGGGCAACAAAGATAATAGAGAGTGAAATGACAAAAATCTGTATGCCGTGAATACCACTGGTTAATAAAGCACTGTCTGGGGCCTGTGCAAGGGAGACTAGAGGTAGGCAGGAAAAACTAATCTGAATGCTGAGAGAAAGAAGGTGGAGTCATGAGATGCCATGGAGAAACCAGAGGGGAAAGACACAAGCTGCCAGATAGAACCTTTCTGGAAGGTCACGAATCTTGTGGTAAAATATAAAATAGTGGAAATGGGTTAAATTAAGATGTAAGAGCTAGCCAATAAGAAGTTAGAGCTAAATGGGCCAAGCAGTGATTTAATTAATACAGTTTCTGTGTGGTTTTTTTGGGTCTAAGTGTCTGGGAACAAACAAGCAGCCTCTTGCAATAATTTATGTTTATGAAACTGTCAAAGACTAATGTCTGTGTGTGTGTGTGTGTGTGTGTGTGTGTGTGTGTGTGTGCAATGATTTCCTAAGGATATGTGTGCCTACCGTGACCCAGAAGTCATTCTGAACACAAAGGCTTCACTTCATCTACCTATGTAACTGACTTTCATGTCATTTCCTACATAAAGAAGTGATTCCAAAGGATTTATGTGCTTATACTTTATAGGTTATACCAATATTATGGTAGTTTAAACTTTTCATCTTTGTTTTATGTGAATGTAGCAACAGATATATGTCTTCACATAGGGTGTGTGTGTGTGTGTGTGTGTGTGTGTGTGTGTAAGCTAGAGATGAGCCTCAGATATCTTGCTCTATTTTTCTCCATCTTATTTTCTGAGGCAGAGTTCTAACTAGCTAATGAGCTGCAGGAGGTCAGCCTGTCTCCACCTACTCAGTGCTGGACTTACAGACATGAATCGTGTGTCTTTGTGCGCTAATTCTCCCAGAGATGCTGAAGGGTCCAAATTCAAGTCTTCATGCTTGTGCAAACATATCCCTAGTTCTTCATGTCTTTTTTTTTTCAAATGATTACTGCTAGTATTTTTTAGAAAAAAATACTGTGGTTTCTGCTATAATCTGTCTCTGTATAGTTTTTCAGAGTCTTCATTGTTCTATATTTAAAATGTTTTGGTATAGAATTTAGAACAAAAGAGGGCATCATTTTATTATAACCATATAACCTAGGTTTATTATTAATGTGGAAACTAAAGTATATGGAGATTAACTATAACATTAACCTTCACATTCTAAGAAGAGTGAGGTTTTCATAGACTTTTCCTCGTTCTCACTTCCACATAAAGAAAAATGGCAATAACTTTCCCTCTCTCCACATAGGTAAACCTTTTCCTGAACTATCTATTTGACGTTTCCCTTGTTTCTTGGTAATTTATCTCATCCATGACACAAGATGATTTTCCATTATAAATTTGATAGAGACTAAAATACAGACAGTTGAGTGAATTCTGTACCCTGATATCCTCAAATGTATCCTGCTATCAAGGGTGAATCATACTACTTCATTGTAGTGGAAAACATGGCAGCTATTATAATCTTACCTAAAATGCTGACATTTAGCTTTGTCCATTTCATCATTTGTTCAGTGTAATTGGAAAAGAGAGGCCAAGCTATGCCCCATGGAACTGAGTCTCCGGATATATCAATGGGTCATTGTAGCATGCTCAATAAACAGTGTACAGTTTCTTCATTTGTATCTCATTTGTCTATATTTTGACTAGCTAAATGTTTTCAAGAAGTAAACCTTTTATCTATTATTCTGCTACAATTATCTATCAGCTGATGTCAATTTATTCCTTAACATATGCATCATATTATTTTAAACTCCATGACCACTACGCCAATAGCTGAGCAATCTATGGTCTGCTTCTATTAAATGTATGCCATCTTGAATGTAAGCTTTATTTGTTTCCATTGTGAATGACTTGTTTTGTTCTCTTTCCTAATATGGGTTTACCTCCTCCTCCTGCCCCCAGGTTTCTGTGTAGATCTCATTCCTGCCTGCTATCTTGATTTCAGACTCATAGTGCTACCATGAGCATTTGTCAAGATCCAGAGTGACTGGAAGGATGTCTTTTTTCTCTGCTCCCAACTCTCTGTGGGCCTCTACCTAATGACTGAGAAAGGCTTGTGTGTCTCAGAGAATAACTCTCGATTGTAGCAGCAGGCCACCTGTTCGTCCCTGCCACCCAGAACCAAAATAACCACACAGAAAACTGTATTAATTAAATCACTGCTTGGCCTATTAGCTCTTGCTTCTTATTTGCTAATCCTTATATTAATTTAAGCCATTTTTATTAATCTGTCTATCACCACGTGGCTGTAGCTCACTGGGTAGAGTTCCCAGCATCTATCTCCAGTGACTCCATGGCTTCTCTCTGACTCTGCCCTCTTTATCCCACATTCAGCCTAGCTTTCCCCACCTAGTTATATTTTGCCCTGCCATAGGCTCAAAGCAATTCTTTATTAATCAGTGGTAATCATAGCATACAGAGGGAAATTCCACATCACTTGATATCCTGCCTTACCCATGCACATGCCATATAACATTGAACTGGTAAAGGCTGGGAAGGACAATTTTCTGGTGAGTGTTAACATGCAGCTTGAGGTTGTCCAGGTGTCAATAATCTGTACAAGCCGACATGCAGTTAATAAGCCTTGAAAAGCTGTGCTCATTTCTGTGTTTGATTTGCTTTTGTTTTGTTTTCAAGACGGGGTTTCTATACATAATAATTCTAGCTGTCCCGGAACTGGCTCTTGTAGACCAAGCTGGCCTCAAAATCACAGAGATTCACCTGCCTCTGCCTCCCAGGCGCTGAGATTAGAGGCATGCGCCACCACTGCCCAGCTTCATTTCTGTATGTGAAGGGTGATGGTGGATTCATCCTCTGTCAGTACTGAAACAAGAGCATCCCTGTGCCTCTTCCTTCCCTGCTAGTATCTGTAATGTATTTATAACTGTGTGCACATTTAGCTCTCCTACATGGAAAGACATACTTTCAATGTTTACATTGCTAGATTATTAATGCTGGATTGGAATGGACAGTCAACTTTATACAATCTAACAAACAGATAAAGTTGAGCATATGTTGTCAATCATGTTTTGAGACTAAAATTACTCAGTATATCTCTATTCCTCCATATTAATAGTAAAATGTTAAAACTAATGACTTGAAGTAGTTTAATTTATTGATTTTTTTTTCATGATTTCAAACCCACTATATTTTACTTAAAGCCTAGACTGCTGGATTACCATGATTGTGACATGATTCATTAGAGCTGCCCAAATGGTCCGTCTTTAAATCTTAGCCCTCTCTACTTGGATTTTATAATTTCTTTACTCCAAATATATATACATATATATGCATATCATATATTTTTGTATAGTTAATTTTATATATAATTAATATGTATATATATATATATATATATAGTTCATTTAATGCACTGCTTAGTTTTTCTCAACTTGATGCAAATTAGAGTCACCTGGCAAGAGGTAACCACACTGAGTAATTGCCTCCATCAGATTAGCCAACATGGTATTTTCATGATTAATGATTGATGGAGAAAGGCCTAGCACACTGTGGGTAGTGCCACTCCTGGAATGGTGTGTAACATGAGGGCCGGCTTGTTGGGGTATCTGTTCCGCCCAGTACCCCACAGCTGGGAAGCCCCAAAGAAAATCACACGGAATCTACATTAGGTTATAAACTGATTGGCCCATTAGCTCAGTCTTCTTATTAACTAATTCTTACATCTTACAGTAACCCATAATTCTTGTACATATGGCTTGGTACCTTTTTCAGCTGTCAGCTCACATGTTGCCTCTTCAGTTGTCTGGGCAGGAATGGTGGAGGGAGCTTCCTGCTTCCCATAATTCTCCTGTTCTCATTGCATCACCTCTACTTCCTGTCTGGTTTTCCCGCCTATGCTTCCTGCCTGGCCAATCAGTGTTTTATTAAAATACATGATTGACAGAATACAGATAATTCTCCTGTACCATTTCCCTCTCTTTTTTTTTTAAACAAAGGAAAATACCCATAGTCCATTTGTTGGGAATGTGGGAGTAGTATTTCAGGCTACTTCCTGCTGGTTGGGGGCACTGATAATCTTATGGGGACCTAAAGAAAATTTAGAGTTATAATCATGTCCTGACTGGAGTATCCTGTGAGTCTTGATCATCTCAAGCAGCAGTCTTGAATCTGTTCTGGATGTAGAACTCTGTCATCTGGGCCATCTGTTCCTATCGGAGATTTCTCAGGTGGTCTTCCTTTATCGAACCTGATTTTTCTTAACTCAGAATGAATCCACAGCCTCTCATTTTCTGTGGAAACAAAAGTAAAATCTCTTCTCCAAAGTAACATACCTTTTGACTTCAATTTTGAAGCCAAGGTATTTTCAAAATACCTATCTTGGATTAATTCTGCAGCATTTATAAGCACGTGTCTTTTGGCGACTGTTGCTCCTTCCTCAGCATTTAAACAATTAAAAGAGAGCATAATAGAATACAGTATCAAGATTCTCTGTGTATTTTCCATCTTTATGCGGCTTTATTTCAACCTCTATTTCTTTTATTTTTACTTTTAACTTTTGGCTTTTTGAGACAGGTTCTCTGTATATATCTTTGTCCTGGAATAACTCTGTAGACCAGGCTGTCCTTGAACTCACAGAGATCCCTCTGTCTCTGCCTCCCCAGTTCTGGGCTCAAAGGTGTATGCTACCACACCTTGAACTCAGAGATCTGTCTGTCTCTGTCTCCTAGGCATTGGGATTAAAGGCAAGTGCTACCACACCTTGAAGACACAGAGGTCAATCTACCTCTGCCTCCCAGGCATTGGGATTAAAGGTGTGTATCACCACACCCTACTTCTCTCTTTCTTTTTTATTTTTAATGACTTTAACCTTTAGCCTGCATATATTTTTAACACACTGTAAACCATTCAGAGGTTTTCTTCAGCTTTGAATCTTTCTTTTACTGTATATCTCTCTTTTTCTGACTACAGGAGTCTTTAAGGAGAGGATGAAAGCCGTGGCTTTGACAGCTGAATCCAGCCCATTCCTTAGCTTTCCAGCCTCATGGCAGAGGTACCGCCAGAGCCATTTTTATTGCCACAAGTCTATGGCGTTTCAAGGTCCTTACCAGCAAGCAAGCTTCATCATTCTGCTCACAGATCACACTCAGTTGGACTGCCTGACTGAAAAAGTCAGAGTTTGCCCTGGCAGGACGGCCCAGAAAGCTGGCATTTTAAAATAGCACAGCTTTTTTCCTGCTACGGCTGAAAACCGAAAAGCATGCATTCAGCTGTTCATCAACACAGTTTAAGTGTTTTGTGGCAGGACCTTTTAATGAGCTGCAGGGTTTTGCAGCTAAAGTTGAGTCAGGAAGCCTCTCTTAGATGAGAGTGCTTGCTTGCCTCTAGCAAGCAGAGCAGACCCAAGAAATTGCTGCCACCAAAAAATCATGCTTTACTCTATTCTTTCCCAAGCTTTCTGTGGATTCAGTTATCCACATGGGCGCCATATGTAACATGAGGGGCCGACTTGTTGGAGTTTCTGTCCCGCCCGGTACCCCACAGCCGGCAAGTCCCAAAGAAAATTACAGAGTCTACATTAGGTTATAAACTGATTGGCCCTTAGCTCTGGCTACTTATTAGCTCTTATAACACATGTTACCCCATTATCCTTATCTATGTTAGCCATATGGCTTGGTACCTTTTTCAGCTGTCAGCTCACATGTTGCTTCTCTGTGGTCTGGGCAGGAATGGCGGAGGGAGCTTCCTCCTCCCTAGCCTTCTCCTATTCTCATTACCCCACCTCTACTTCCTTTCTGGTTGACCCGCCTATACTTCCTGCCTGGCCAATCAGCATTTTATTAAAATACATGATTGACAGAATACAGACAATTCTCCCACACCAGTCCTGGGTTGTATAAGAAAGAAGGATGAGAAAGCCAATAGGAGCAAGCCAGTAAACAGGACTCCTTTGTAACCTCTGTACCATCTCTTGCCTCCAGGTTCCACCTGCCTTTGCTTGTTTCAATGAACTGCAATGGGAAAGTGTAAGTCAAGTAAATCTTCCCCTCCCCATTTTGCTTTAGGCCATGGTGTTATCACAACGATACAAAGCAAACTGAATATTGAACGAGGAACTTGAGTAAAGTATCCAACAACTCTTTGGGTTTGAAAATGTTGAAAATGTCTTTATTTTGTCTTATCATTTAATAATCTTCATTGGTCTTTAAAATTCAAGATTTGCAGTTTTGTGTGAAATATACTGCATGTAATTTTTAAGTTTTTTTTTTTAAAACTTCGAGGAAAGCTAAACTATTCTAAGTTATACATTGTTTCACATACTTGAAAGAAAGGGTAGGTTCATATGAATTGCATTTGACAGTCATTTAAATTATGTGTAACAGAAGTGCAGGAAGGTATCTAGGGGAATGCTAAGTTTAGTCCCTGGCATGAACAAAGGATTGAAAATCCTGGAAAGACAGAAGGCCACGTTGTAAAGAAAGGAAAAGTAACAGCTTTACTAAGGCTGGGAGTTCTTAGACAGATGTGTGGGTGTTTTATCAGTCCATGATTTCTCCTCTCCACCCTACTGGTCTTGTCTAGATACCTGTACTTGCATCTTTCCCTTTCTTCTCACAGAGTCTTATGGGAACAAGAAGCAGACATCATGGGGAGGACACAGCCTACTATGGACATAACCATTCCCTTGGCAGACAGTGTTGGTCTGTTTAACAAAACTAGCTAAGCATGGAGCTGGGAGCAAGGCAGCAAACAGCATTTCTCCAGTTTCTGCTTCTAGTTCCTGAGTAGGTTTCTGACTTGACTTCCCTTCATGATGAACTATGACCCAGATATGCACATTAAATAAATCTTTTCCTTGTCTTCTCATTCTGTGTCTACACATGTACCTTTAACTCCCCATTTAGCACTAATTTGGATTCATGACAACAGCATGTATGGATCCTTTTCTCTGTCCTTGCTGGCATGGCATTTGTTGCATTTTGGTTTTTGTTAACTGCTGTTCAGACAGGGTTGAGACAATTTTGATTTACATTTCCCTAATGGTTAGCATTTTTGTTGTTGTTGTTGTTTCATAGACTTGCTGTTTGTGTGGCTGCATTTAAGAAGTGTCTTTTCTGGTCACTTGCCTGTTTCTAATTGTTATTTTGTATTTTTGAGTTCTTTACATAGTCTGCATGAGAATCTTGCTGAGTGAGTACTCTCAAAAACATTTTGTCCATTTCTGAAGATTGCTTCTTCACTCTGCTATTTCCTTTGCAGTGCAGTTTGGTGCGATCCTACGTATCAAGGCTTATTCAACACGCAAACACACACACACACACACACACACACACACACACACACACACGCACACGCACACATACACACAGAGGGAGAGAGAGAAGCCAGTTGTGATGGAGTACATTCCTACACTCCCTTTAATCTCAGCAATCAGAAGGTAGAGTCAATAAAACCAGAAATTCAGTGTCATTCTCAGCTGTTTAGCACATTCAAGGCCAGTGTTCTAGTTTCTCTGTCTCTGTGACAAATGCCATAACCACAGCATCTTCTATTACAGTCTACCACCTAAGGGATGTCAAGACAGGAGTGCAACCAGGGACTTAAGGCAGAAACCAGAAGTTTGTTCCCCGCCTCATAACTTTCTTATACAGCCCAGAACCATCTGCCAAGAAATGGTGCGTTTCACAGTAGGTTGGGCCCTGCTACATCAATTAATCATCAAGACACTCTTCCACAGATGTGTGCACAGGCCAATGTGATCTGGGCAATGCTCCAGTCGAGTCTCCCTTCCAAGTGCCTTCAGGATGATTCCAGTTGACTGCTGGACCAAAATAGGACAAGAGCCTGTGTTCAAAAAGCAAAGGAGGGATGGGAGAAAAAAATAAACAAAGGAAAGAAAGAAAGAAGGAAAAATATATAATCAGGTTTTAAAATTTACTCATTTTGGAGAATGATTTTTAAGACATTTTCTTCGAAAGCCACTGTTAACACTGCAACAGATTTGGTGTAATCATTTGCCTCTAGAGACACAAGTTAAAAAAAGTACACAGTGCTGAGTTCTAGGGGGAAGGGATAGGTGTGCAGTCAGTTGCTTCACTTTTTTTAACTTCTATTTCAACTCCAGTGGAGCCTGAATTATCCTAAAAGGCTGTTATTCCCATATTTCCAGAACTTTCACATGTTCTTGAACCTAAAATTAACAACTGCTCAGCCGATATGAACAAATGTGGGCTAGCTGGGATGAATCCATCTTCCTGTAAGGTCTACCAAGAGTCTCTGTTTCCCAATGCTCAGTCCTCTGGAATGACAGCTGTTTTCATTCTGGCCAAAAATGCTTTAAATTGATGTTTCAGATCCATTTCCTCTGAGCTTTTGATCATTTTTATACAATTTTTTAAATATATGTCTCACAGCTACAAATCTAGTTTCAACTCTTACTTAAATCTTCTCTACCCACATAAATTGTCTTAAAAAATCACACTTGGAATATCAAAAACTAACTGTGTTTTGTAAATTTTAATGGAAAAAATGAGTTAAGAATGAAGTGGGCCCAATTTCAACACTGAAATGTGGTATTTGTAGCTTGACATTGTCAAACAATTTTTTCATTATATTAATTGAAATGACCTCAAATAAATAGAGCCAATGACTCTTTAGTTATGGACAGGATAAATCTTTTAATTTGAATAAATATTAAGTTAACTCCAGTAAATTGAGTTTATGCTCATAATGAACTAATAAAACCCACCACCAAATTACCTTAGAACAACCTTTATTTCAGTGTAATAGCAAACAATTCAAATTAGAATTTTACAATGAGGTCTCTTTCTGAATGCGTGTATATTTTAGAAGAATTAAAATAATTTGCATTTAATAAAACAATTAGATGCAGCTTCCATCTCATTATAATGGAAACATGTTCAAACAGACAGATAAGTCCTAGACATCTGTATTCCAGGAAAGTGGTACTGGCTGATCTTTAGCACTGCAAAGCACTGGACGCTCTTGGGTCACTGTGGTGGCTGGAACAGAGAGGAGACTCAGAGATGATGTCCCTGAAGGTCTCATTAGGTTTCCTATGCTGGGAGATAAAACTCGATGCACGTAATTATCCATTGTGTAGAAGTCTTCTGATTTGAATATTGATTTTATTGGATTTAATTATGCCCAGGAAATGAGAAGTCTCATTTTATTTTTTTGATCTCATCAAATGGTTACCAGTCAAGAACTACCAGTGGTTTAGAGGAATTGAAAAGCTAGGTATCAAATTGGATCTGGGAAGAAAGTCTGATCTTTTGATTTCAGTGTTTCCCGATCTTTCCAGCCTCTCTCCATCAACACCCTTATGTGGGTGGTTCGTGTGTTTGATCATTTGTTGAGAGTTGGAAACAGTAGTTTCCAGTAGTTCTGTGACCGTATATTAGTGAACAGAGATGGGAAAAGTCTCTGAATGTTTTATAAGTCAATGAAACTCTCCGTGTTATTAACCTCTTACTGAACCATCTTAAACTGAAAACCAACCAAACAACAACTAACCTCATCTCCCTGAAAAAGTGAACATAAATACAAGAAACAATGATGCCTCTAGATTCTTGATGATGACTCTGTAGATGATTGTCAAAAGAGCAACTAGATTCTTAGACTAATATCTCCATCAAGGAGGATGCTTTCTGCCCAGGGTGTTCCAGCACACCCTCTAGTGTCACCTTTTCTAATAAGATAGGCTAAGAAAACTATAAGAACAAACTTTATAGTAGTTTTCATGACAAGTCACAAAAATTATTCTTTAGGCAATACACAAAACAGTTGTTTAAAATTTGTCCTATTTTCCAGGCAGTGTTTCATATTCTCCATTTAAAATATTCCTCTTCAGACATTCAACAAAAATTGAAACTTTTCTAACCTGAATTCCCCTACAGAAAACCTGATGGGAATGCCAAAGGATCCCAACATGATACACAAAATATGCAATCTAATGATCAACTACCAAAGTAAGATAAGATGTCTTCAAACCCTACATCTTCCTTGAACAACTGCCCATAGCCTGGAAGATTCATTCACAGCTATGCTAATGCAGAATTCAAGGTATTGACAGGCAGGCCTGAGCTGGCTCCCATTCACTCCTTTGTTCTTATCTCACGAACCTGTTTAGGTCATACATGAAACATTTTGTTATTTATTATTTAGCTATGTATCTACCCATTTGCCTATGTTTCCTATTTCCTTTTAAAATTAAACTGCATTGAGATTCCATCAAGCAAAGTCATCTGTGCATTGGGTAAGTGCACAGAGTGAGTGAGGTATTTTCAGCAGAGTGAAGAATAAAGACCAGAGACCACAGATTCTGGAAGAAGACATAACTCAAATGGTAGTCTAGCATGCATGAGGCCCTGGATTTCATCCCCAACATCATGTTGGCTTGGAGTGGTGGTACACCCCTATCATTTCATCACTTGGAGTAGATTTTAGAGTATTAGAAGTTTAAGGTAATCATTCGCTACATACTGTGTTTCAGATCAACCCGGGATACATGAAATCCTGTCTTAAAACAGCAGCAATAATAACAGCAATGATAATGTTCGACATCTTTGTGGTCCAGTTCTGACAGGAAAACTGAAGACTAGAATGAGACGTGCCCAGCTAATAGTTAACAGTTTTCCCCACTACAGTACAGACAGTCGAAAGCACTATTCAATTCAAATTGTCATGCACAGATGTCTATTCTCTTCGGTTCTTCGTCTGGTAGATGTCAACTGAGTGTCTTTGAACAGAAACAAGAAGTTTTATCTTTAAGTGAAAATTATACTCAATCTTCATCATATTCTTCTACCTGGGTGATATCTTTTCTATCAGCTCTGGGGCTTCAGCCTGTAGAACTGTGAAAGGGATGGCTAGATGCTGGAGGTGCTCAGGGAAGGCATCCAAGTGTCACAGACGAAAAGGTTGAACACCTAAGAACACATATATGAATGGCCTGAGCAAACTTTTGTATCTTAAATTATGCCATCAACTCTTCCTTACCTTCCCCTTTCCTTCATTAGGCTCCTCTCCTTATCTCTTGTATCATTTTCTCCTAATTTTTCTTTCCTTTCCACCCTTAAATTCTCCCTTCCTTTCTCTCTTTCTTCCTTTCTTCCTTTCCTGTACTAACTTCTCATTTGAGTATGTTACAAGGACATAAAAGAAAGGCACATTTTAATATTTTAGTTGTCCAGGGAATATAGGAATTAGCAATTTCAGATGAAAAGTGAAAAGTTAGATTGGTCTAGTTCCCACGTGGACTGATTTTCCCAAAGACCCAGTCCCCAGAGCTTAGACCCACAGCAACACTAACCACACACCCAACACAAACTTGCCTCTCATTGGAAATCAAAAAGTGGGAAGACTTGTGTTTTCGTTGGGCAGAAATCAAACTGTGAGGTGATGGATTTGTGTTGGAGCAAATTGATGAAAATAGCCAATGTGCTTCAGTATGTCACTGAAAACTTTGTCACTGTCACCAATAATTAATGAAAATAACACTGGAGGTTTTGGTGCATCCCTGTAAACCTAGTACTTGGGAGACTGAGGTAGATAGGTGACAAGTTTAAAGCTAGTCTTTAACTTAAGTCATCAAGTTCCAGGTTTATACTGTCTTAAAAAATGTTTTAATTAAAAAAGAAAAATGAATGCAAATTTACATAGAGTATGCAGTTACATGTCCAAAGAATATTTTCCTATGTCAATGACAAACTTTCATTCTTTCCACCTACTTGCAGCTTTGTGAAGATTAAAACCCTGGGTCTGATAAAGTCTGATTAAGAAAGCACATTTAATAAGACAAGCAAGGGTGTTCCTACTATATCCTGTTGCACGTTCTTCATTTGTACATCCTCCTCCAAAGAAAACCACAATTTTTTATCTTTGCAAATCTTATTCAAAATATTTAAGAAGTTTGTTTTTAAAAGTCATGTTCTGAAACTGTGTTTGTATGAAATCACAGGAGAAAATGCTTCAAGCAAAATTATTTCATGTTAGCTATTCAACAGTTTTCACTTCTGCATGTCTCTTAGGTGTTGTGACTGCTGAGGTTCATTCATGGTCATTCTGAACATATCTCTCACAGATGTCTTGGGAAGTAGGAACCAGAGCCAGGCACAACAGTGAAAAACAGCATCAGAAAATGTTTGCCTGGGATTCTCAGGTCTCCAAACTCCAAACATATAGACTGAGTTTTGAAAGGCAGACAGCAAGGCAGGTGCTGTTACACTGACTATCATAGCAGAATGCAGGTATTGTCCTGGTTATGAAGAGACATGGAGGATACCATGGAGCACTGACCTGGGGAAGCTAAGTGCACCTGTGCAGGGGTCTGTCTCTATCAGCTTTATTTTCTTGGCTCCATCACTTTCATTTGGTTTCCTTGGCAACCAAAGCACAGTTCCCTCTTTTGAAAGGCATTTTTTTTCTGATGTTGTATAGGGAGAATTGGAGGTTATATGTAAATTCCTTCTAATATTCTACTAATTGGGATGATGCCTACATAGCTTCAGGAGCCATGATTATTCCTTTGGGGTGAAGAATAAGAAATTGATATTAAAAAAGCAATGCATTACACTGAAGAGGAACCAGGAATGAAAATATATAAAATTCTTGTTATATCCAAGTCAAATGGCAGTGCTCCTAAGAAAATGTACTTTACTTACCTACTTGCTCACGTTTAAATGTCTGTGTTCCAAGAGTGCCTAAGTCAACAGTCTATCACAAGTATGAAAGTGATGTGATGGGGAGTCAGGCGTTTGGATTCTACCATCATTGGGGAAGCACGCTGAGTCAAGGAGCTATCAGGGAACTTATTCACCTCTGCCCCTGAACTCCCAAGCTTCAGGACAGAAGGCAGCAAATCTTTGTTGCTAATATATCCCTTGGTCTCTGTCACAGAAGCCCATGAGATTAAGACACCAAAAAGTGGGCACAGATGGCCCCACTTCTTTTTGAAGGTGAGGGAAAGCACTGGCTCTTTTCACACATATGCTTTTGAAAATTTCTCCTGCTTTTCCTTGACATTTATTTTTATTTTGTTGGTATTGTGTTACTTCTTTTAAAACATCTAAAGAAACTCTACAAAGATGGCATATTTTTCAAAACTATTTTAGGTTACCTAGAAGAAAATACTCTGTTTGATTTGAACTTGCCATACTAAAAGTATGTTTAGGGATCTGGAGAGATGTCTCAGGTTCCATATTGCTCTTGAAGAAGACCCAGGTTCAATTTCAAGCAATCATAGTAGCTCACAGCTGTCTTACACTCCAGTTCCAGGGTATCTGACACACTCTTCCAGCACACTTGAGCACCAAGCTTATACATACACAGACATGCATACAAGCAAAACATATATATATATATATATATATATATATAAAACAAGATTTTTAAAATTACATATCTGTTTCTTATTCACTTTTATTAACTCCTTGTAGTTGGTTTTGGGTTGTAGAAATAGTGCTTTTCATATTATTTTTCAGTATGATTGGACAAAAGATATATTTTTTTATTCTCTAAAGAAATAAAGCAGAAACACTGCATGAGTATATAACTTTCTGTAAAGAGAACATTTTGAATATGATGTAAGGTCTACAAAACCAATGTGGGCTTTAAAAAAAATCAGCATAATCCTATTCTTGTTGCTGAGGAGATGGCTCAGTGGTTAATTTGTTTGGAGTTGGCGTAGTGGGTAAAGCACAGAGGAGGTGGATTAGTGGTAAAATGATTGCTGGGCAAGTATGAAGACCCTAGTTGGATCCTCAGAACCCATACATAACAACTCAAGTGGAATGGTGTGCATGGCTAATCCCAGTGTTGGGAAGATGGAGACTGATGGATCTCCGCTGCTCCCCTTCCAGCACACCTACCAAAACTGTGAGGTCCTGTCTCACAAAGGGACGTAGGGTTGTTCATAAGGAAGGACATCAATGATTAACTCTTGACCTCAACACACACAAATGTACACAACTATAGATGTCCATATCCATGCATATTCACACTCATAAATCATTGCAACTTCATAAAACTCTCAGTGTAAGGATGTCATGCGTGCTGGAAAAGCAGATAAAGTCTTGCTGGAGATGGTTTCACTCCTTAAAATCCAGAGTCTGGTGAGGTGTAACAGAGCTGGACTGGGGGTGGAGGGGTAAAGTGAGATGAGGACAGTTGTTATGCAGAGCTGAGAGCTATACAGGATGAGAACCTGGGAGAGACAGGCTGCTTTTCAGAAAGTACAGCTCTCCTGACCTGAGAATGCTGTTGTACCCATTCTAATTCCTCTGTCTTTGAAAGTTGACCCTGGGGTATCTAGCTACTCGGCTTTCTCCTTCCAGAGATCCTGTCACAGGGATCATGGAGTCATGTAACTTTTTACTTTGGTAACTTGAATCCTGTTACCACATTGCTTCATCTCACACGCAGGTGGCCAATGCTTCACATACTTTTACCCTTTTGTGCCCTCTTTTGTTTGGTGGCCTGTGTTCCTTCACATTGTTGAACAGAAAGAGTAGAATGGTATCGGTACTGCCTTTGTATGAACTGCAGTGTCTTCCCCAGTACCCAGGGACCAACATCCTCTACCAACATTCTTGTTGATTTTACTGCTTCCTTAGCTCTCAGAACAGGCTTCCTGTAGCTGTGTGGAGGAAAAAAATAATTACAGAGCTGCTAGTCAATCCAAGGGACAGCAGTAAATATCTTCTCCAGCCCTGGGATCCTGCCATTCCTCACCTGGGTGTAGGAAGTGAGAGAAGCCCTGATGTTGTCCCAGCTTCCTCCAGTGTCTTTCTACAGGAACTCTTCCATTACACTTGAGTAGTTTTGACTGATGACATGAATGTCTTGGGCATCTCCAGAAAGTTAATCTAACGGTGTGGGCAGATTCAGCTAATGCAGCCAAAAACAACAGTGGGTTTCAGACAGAAAGCATTCTTTTTGCAAGGTACTTAGATTGTAAATGCCATCAACCTGGTGGCTCCTCATTCATTCTGATGAGACGGTATATGCACTAACTGGAATGCTGAAACAGAACTTCAAGACAGCAGTCATCTTTTAAAATATTCAAAGAAAGCTAGCTGTCAGGTTAAGCAGGAAAGATGGATGGAAATTTACAGCAACAAATTAGATATTATCTCCCTCTTATGTCTACTTCTGGTAGCCACAGCCAAGGCTGATGGCCTGGGGTTAGCTGGAATAAACTCTAATTCTACTCACTCCACAAGCTTGGACTGTCTGCACATATGGCATGAAGAAATTGTATGTACTACATAAGGAGAGGATACATGTACAACACAATATAAAAACATGAAGTACAGATGATGCTCACATTTGCATCTTAAGCATCTATGGCAAATTGTGGCACAACACTGAGTCGTATGTCAAGCAAGGGAATTCACTAAGTAATTTATAGCACTGTTAAGAGAGAAATCATTGCTCTCTCTCCATTCATTTCCCACTCACTCCACATTTCATTGGAACTTGCAAAACTAAAGAGTTTTGAAATGTAATAAAAAAAGAATGTGTTTTTCTTTATCATTTAAAGTTGTCATTAAAGGTTAGTGTGGTTTGGTATGGTCTATAAGATGGATGGGCCTAGAATAGAAATGAAATTTATATTTTTTGTGTAATAAAGGCCAGCCAAACTGGAAGAGAGAAAGAGATGGTGATGGGCACAGAGAAAGGTGGTGAAAAGGAGAGGAAGGGAGGGAGGGAGAGAGGGAGGGACAGAGGGAGGGACGGAGGGAGGGAGGGAGGAATAAAGGAAGGGAGGGAAGTAACAGGGAAAGGATAGAGTAGGGAGAAGGGAGGACAGAGGGAGATTAAGGGGAAGACTTGTAAAAGAAGAAAAAGGGAGGAAGAGAAGAAGAGGAGAGAGGAAAGGAGGGGAGGTGAAGGAAGGGGAGGAGAGGAATGATCCTAGAGGAATCAGAGGCCTTGATAGATTTAAGGAAGCACTTTTTGATAGAACTATCAAGGCATGTTCACCTATTTTTCTTTGTTCTAGCCACATAGCGGGCAGGACTACAAACTGTTTATTTAAGAGTATGGATTTCTAATTTTTCAAAAGGAGTTTACTAAATTTTAAAAAGTTCGTGTGTGTGTGTGTGAGAGAGAGAGAGAGAGAGAGAGAGAGAGAGAGACAGACAGACAGACAGACAGACAGACAGAGACAGAGAGAGAAACAGAGACAAAGACAGAGACAGAGAGAGACATTAAGCATGGTGGGAAGCTATTACACTCTATTAGTGGAATCATCGACAAAGTATATTCATCCATTCCTCTAAGCCTGCAAATGTAGCAGCAGATGCCTGTTGCTGATTTTCTAAGCTAGAAGTTGCCACTCTTCAATTTATGATGCTAAAATATAGAAGCACCTCCTATACATTGGCTAGGTTTGGGATTATTTGGAGTGGGTGCATAACTTTGTAACTCCTTCTCTCCTCCTACTTCCTTCTTGAAACTCACTCACTCTGTGGCATTCAGTTAAATAAGCTCAGATCAAATCAAAATGATTTAAATATCACAAAGAAGCCAGTGTGGGGACTTGAGTTTGAGGTTTTCTGGCTTTCTTACTCTCTAGCATTGTCTCTTTTCCCAAGAGAAGACTTTTCTCCACTGAGCATGCTCCAATCCATCAAATTTGCCTAGCTAGGTAGGTGTCTTTAACAATCTGTTTAAGAACTGTCGCAGGAAGAGAACATTGCACTTCCTTACTTCAGTATTAATTATCTGCTCCAACCTGTGAATGAGGATGTTTACTAATTAGTCTCTGTGGTAATGTGTGCTTTGTCCTAACCACCTTATGAATAACAGTGATTGGGACCATGGGCTTTGGGGAAAAGGCATATTTCTACAAAGCTCTAAATTAAACTGAATTTTCTCCAGGTTATAATCTAACCCAGGATGCTATTAGATTCAGTCACAATCATTTATTTTCTCTTCTCGTCTCTTGTCTGAAATCTGATTTTTAGCTTATTTTAATGTATGTGTGTGTGTGTGTGTGTGTACACCTCTGGTATCTTTCTTTAAGAATCCTGAGCTCACGAAGTTGCACAGGCTGACTGACACCTGAGCCCTAGGGATCCACAATCTGTCTCCCCAATTCTAGGATTACAAGTGAGTGTCGCCATGTTCCGATTTTTACGTGAATTCTCAGACCTGAACCCCTGTCCACATGCTTATGGGTCAAGCATTTTATAAGTTGAGTCATCTCCCCACCCCATCCTGTATGGAATCTCACTTGAACTTTTCATTTGAATGGGACCTTGGAAATAAAGAGTGTTTACTGCCCTTTGCCCTTAGCAGGGAACTTGTTTTTGAGTCTCTGGTGGCATTCCAGGCTTTGCCATCTGTCCTCAGCACTGTGGCACAAAGACCCTGAGTTCCTCCCTTCAAGGGCTTTCAGCCCTTCTTCCCTCTTGTGGAGCCTTTTCCTCACATCCAGAGAATGCTAACATTGTGGACTGTTGAGCTGGCTTTCACCCCAGTAGTCAATAATAGCTAAAGGATCCCCAGTCTGTTAGTAGGCATCGACAAGACGAGAGGGCTATGACTTTTTGGTCAGGGTGTGGCTGGGTGTGAAGACTGGATCACAGTAGAATATTGTTTAACATGTGTGTCATTATCAAAGCAAACTTACTGATGAAAACCTTCTGAAATTGCATTTAGGAATAAAATGGACTCTATGTATATGTTCACAAATAAGTATTTAGAATGTAAAGTTTCTTGGTTGATCTTTTCAGAAGTAACCCTAACAAGATAGTAAAGTTACTTGGTGAGTAAAGTGTGTTTAAAGCATGGAATATGAAGTAAAGTCAGATTCTTGGGGCTTGAGAGATGATGAAGTGATTAATAGCATTGAACTCTACTGTTCTTGCTGGAGACCTGAGTCTGGTTCTCAGCATGTATATAAGGTAGCTCACAGCTACCTGTAATTAAGCTTCAGGGGATCTAACCATGTCTTCTGGCTTCCATGTGCACATACCCACCAGACACATAGTGGTAATTCAAATAAAATACCATCTCTTTTAAAATTATTTTTAAAAATCCAGGTTTTTAGTTCTACCAACATGTACTACCTTGGGAATAGACTGAACAAAGCAAAGTAAATTTGCTAGTTAAGAAAAAACAAAATGACTGAAGAGGTGGCTGGAGCCATGACTCTGTGGTTAAGGAAGCTACTGCTCTTACATTTAATTACCAACACCCCACTCACAACTATCTGAAGTTAGTCTAGTTCTGGAGGATTCAATGCCCTCTTATGATACCCTTGGCCACATTGTGTGCATGTATAAACTTAAGAACACACACACATAAAAAATGAAATAAATTTTATAAAATAAAATTAAATGGGGGTTGGACAGATGGGACAGTGGTTAAGAGTCCATAGTGATCTTTCAAAGAACTCGGCTCAGTTCCTAGCACCCATGGGTGCTTGTAACTCCAGGTTTGGGAAGCTTGATGCCTCAGGACTCCAAAGACACCTGCAATTACCTGCACATAGACACATACATGCACAGAATAAGAAACAAAGCAGATATCACACAAGCAATGGCAAAACTCTTCTCAGGTTAAATCTTTACACGCTCTGAAAAGTTGTCAGGGAGATATTGAAAAACAGAATGGTGTTTTGAGTTTTTAACACTCAACTCTTTTAAGTGAGTGTTAAGTTCCAAGAAGCCTACAGTGCACAACATTCCAGGATGGAGATATGAACCTGATGCCTTGACTTTTCTCCCAGGAGATGACTGTGCTCCTGCAGGGGTCCAGTGAGGGATGCAAATTGCCAGGACTTCTGCTCTTTGCCCTGGCAGCCTCCCAGGGCTCCTGACTCATTCTTTTAGACTCCTTATATTCTGAAATGATTTGGCTTTCCAGACCATCTACCAATGACTCTTCACTTTCCTTCCCCACCCTGGCACCTTCTAACATGATTAATTTTAGAGAGCTTTGCTAGCTTATTTCAGACAAAATGCTACTTTCCAGAAGATCTTGAACTTCTTTTAACTCAACTTGGTGGAGAAAATAAGCTTAATGTGATAGGACGTATAAGGAAAACATTTAATAGGACAGGTATGAGAAATTTCAAAAAATATGCGAAAGGAGGGGATTCAGTTTGAAGATCAGTTTCGGGTAAGAAGGGTAAAGTTATGGAGACTTTTGACATTTGACTTGTCCCTTAACCCTTAACTCCTTTGTTAATTATCAACACATAGTGACTCCCCTGGCCCCCAGCTGCAGTTAACATTCTGTTTATCACCAAGGACTCTAAATAAATAAATTACATGCTTTGGATGTTTCCTAAGCAACCACTGGCTTGCAGCTAGCACACGACACCATCTATCTTGGTAATTAGTTTGTGTTTGATCAGTCATTTTTCTTCTTTCCTGCAGTTCCCAAGCTCATGACCTCTCTTTCTTCTCATTCTATTCACTCATCCTGACAGCCAGAGCAAAAGGGACCAGTGCCGAACACAGAAGGGACAGGAGCTGTTCTTAAAGGTTATCACTGCCTCCCTCAGTGTTTTAAACAGCTCAATATTAAGTAATGAATTAACTATACACATGCTCAAAGGCACACCAGAGCTCTACTAACCCAGAAAATGTGCTGTTGATTGTGATTGCTTTCCATTGCTGCTATCACAAGCATAGCAATATCTCAGTACACTCTTCTTTCCTATGCACCTCAACCAAAGCACTATAACATAAAGTGTTAGAAGAATCCACACAATGTGTGTGTGTGTGTGTGTGTGTGTGTGTGTGTGTGTGTGTGTGGAGAAAGAGAGGGAGAGAGAGAGAGAGAGAAAGAGAAAAAGAGGAAGATATACATGTATGTATAATAAACTATAATTACTAAAATGAAATAAATTATATTTTTTTTCAAACTTTGAAAGCAGCAAAAAAAAGTGAAAATATAAAAGCAAAATAAAACTAACTGGGTATGGTGACACACACCTTTAATCCTAGCACTTGGGAGGCAAAAGCAGGTGAATCTCTGTCTGTTCAAGGCTAACCTGATCTACAGAATGAGTTCCAGAACAGTTAAATCTACATAGTGAGACCTTGTCTTTAAAAAAAGTAAAATAAAATCTAGATTATCCTTTAATACTTATTTATTATTAACTGATAAATTAATCAGATAGATTAGATAAAAGAATCACATTTAAAAATCATATTTCCCTCTTTACAAAATTTATAGTTCGTCTTTACCATCTCAAATAAAATACCATTATACACAGTTATATAAACAGTAGCAGTGGACAGTAAACCTTAGGCTAAGTCATTGAGGCAGTAAGCAAACTTTCTTCTCAATAACTATAACAAAACACTTTCTTTAAACTACCTTTAATGCTCAGTATCCAGGAGGAAGCAAGATAAATAACAAGCCCATTAAATCCCATGGCTAAGGAGAAGGACTAACCTGCCACCTGTGCTTGCTTCACTTTTCCTTCACTGGTTGTAGGTGAAGGACATGAGGTCATTCCTCTAGCCTCTTGTCTTTGCTTGGAGACTTACTCTTCTTTGCATATGAAGGCTGTTCCTCCAGGAACCACAAGCTTCCTTTTGTTTGCCAGGCATAAATAAATGTGTGGCATTTTTTTCTGAGCATCATAGAAAGAAAAGAGTCAGTACAATTTTGGCAGTTTGAGTGGTATGGCCTCTGGAAGATGTAGAATTTCTCAGCAACATCTCCATGTGGCTATTCGGATTCCACCTTGGACTATTGTGACATCTCAACAAACTCTATGACAGATCCAAGGAAGGTCATTTGCTGAGATGCAATATCCTGCAGGTTGTGGGAGTCAAGCTCTTCCCCATCGTGGTGGTGTGGTGTGGGATGCTTGGTGCTAAACCAATCAATCATCTGTCCAAGTAACTTTCTATTTCAGTTATAAAAAACTCTTGACTAAGACCCTCTGCAGCTCACTTAAACTTCAAAGGGAACCCCTTATACTCCATAAACCATCCTGATTCTTCAGTGAATCCCAACTCAAAGGTAATCTACCTTTTCCACCACGTTTGTTTGGGTCTTCTTAGATAGCGGGATCCTTAGATCTGGACAGGTGGTTCTTCATTCATGGACTCAGCCCATTGGTGGTTAGTGCTGAGTGTCAACCCAACAGGATCAAGAATCTCATAGGATGCAAGGCTCTGAGCAGATCTGTGAGGGATTCTGGTTTAAGGTGGCATCTGGACTTTCCTAGAGGAATTGTCCCATTAGGTCACATAAGGCAGAAACACCTGTCCTAAATGCGCCCATCTCTATTCCTGTAGCTGGAGTTCTGGACTGAACACCAGCATTCATCTCTCTCTGCCTCCTGACCAGGTGACAAGTGACCAGCTGCCTCAACTCCTGCTGTCATGACTTCCCTATTATTATGTACTTATCCTTAAACTGTGAGCCAAAGTTAATCCTTTCTCCCCTAACTTGCTTTTCTCAGGACATTTTTATTACAGCAACAAGAAAATTAACTAATCCCTCCCCCCACATACAAAAGACCCCAGCGAGTGAGTGACCTTGGGTCCTTTTGTCATACAAGGATGTGGCAGGGGGTAGCTCTTGGAGGAGAGCCCTGCCTGACCCTGTGTGTGTCCGCCTGTCCTGTACTTGTGGCTTTCAGAGAATAGAAACAGATATGTGTTTGGAAGTGGCCAACTTACACTATTTTTGCTACAGCAGCCACACATACTAGCACAGACAGCAACAGTGTCTATACTTAGTTTACAAACTTATTTTTAACTTATTTGTTTTCCTAAAGTGTTTGTGTGTGTGTGTGTGCATTTGAGTGTCTGTGCCTGTGTGCCTCTGTGTATGTGTGCATCTGTTTCTGTCTTTCTTTCTCTGCCTCTGTCTCTCTTTTCTCTGTGTCTGTCACTCTAACTCTCTGTCTGTCTGTCTCTCTTTCTCTCTGCCTCAGTGTGTGTGTGTTTAGGGATATGGTACTGTGCATATGACTGTACTGGTTCCTGCAAGCACATGTCAGGAAACACTGGTTATCCTCCTCAACCACTGTTTGCCTTATTCCCTCAATACAGGATTTCTCACTGAACCTAGAATTATACATGGGACCATCAGGACCAGTTATCCTTTTGTCTCACATTCCCACAGCACTGTGATTATAGGTGCAGTCAGCCATGCTCAGCTTTTGTACTGTGGGTGCTGCGATCTGAACTCACATCTCACTTGTGTTCCAGGCTCTCCTTGAGTCTTCTCATCAGCCCCTTTTCTGAGACAATGTTACTTTGCAGAATCTCCAACTGTTTTATTTTCTTCAGTGGAACCATGGTTGCTGAATCCTAACTGGGTCTTCTCAGCAATTATTTCGTTAAATAGAATCATATCAGTAAAAGGAAATAGAAGACAGGAGGGGGAAAGAGTGAAAAGGGAAGAGGGGAGTGGAGAGAAGGCAGGAGAGGTTGAGGCATTTGAGCATTTTGATTTTCTAGCTACAGAGATTACATTTTCACAGGCGCCTCTTTATATTTTCCACAGAAGTAAGGAAGAAAATCATTTTTGGTCCTATATTCTTACATTTGCACATACCCCAAGACTCCCACCTTTCAGTTCTGGTACAAAACAATTTTTAAAAATGCAGTCATGAGTAAAACATTTACTAATCACGTATAATATAGTAACAAAACAGTGTTCCCAAGGGCTTATGAAAAGTATTTATCATGAAAATCATCTGTAAAATATTAAAGGTAAAAATGCAAGGGGAAAGTGGAACAAGAGATTGGGCAGCCAACAGGAGCAACGATAACAAGATTTAACTTCAATCTGTACCTTTCAGGATTTTAAAGTGCAAACTGAGCTTCGGGGGCAAGAGAATTAGAAAAACAATAAAGTTTCATATTAAGGTTTAAAAATAGGAATAAACCGTGAACTTGCAAATTACTACCTTACAAATCAGACATTAGTACTTTTTGAAATTAAAGAACACATTCACAAGATATTTGTGAACATCTTGAGGTGGGTGATTAAAAAGAAAAGAAAGAAATGCTTGAGTTAGAAAAATAAATCCTGGGCTGGAGAGATGACTCAGCGGTTAAGAACATAGCCTGCTTTTCCAAAGGTCCTGAGTTCAATTCCCAGCAACCACATGGTGGCTCACAACCATCTGTAATGAGGTCTGGTGCCCTCTTCTGGCCTGCAGGCATACATGCAGACAGAATGTTGTGTACATAATAAATAAATAAATAAATATTAAAAAAAAGAAGTTGCTTTAAAAAAAAAGAAAAATAAATCCTAGCCTCTCATACAAAGAAAAAAGTTTAAACATAAAGAAATATGCTAGGTATTTACAAAACAGACTTTCTCCAGAAACTCAAAAAGAGTTCTTCCACAGCATGTTCTGTGTTTTGGCATCAGTCAGAGCAGCTTTTGTGGGGTGTGTGTGTGTGTGTGTGTGTGTGTGTGTGTATTCATTTATTTATTTCTGTTTGTTACAGGGTGTTTCAAGTTTGCCACCATCTCACCTCTACATTGTGTCTGAAGTCATAGAAGGTTATCATCATTTTTTGATTAAGTGTTCCTGAGGCATGTTTAAAGTGGAGTCATATAAAAATATAATACACATACAGAAAATCACACAAATCACAAACATATAGTTAGTTGGACTTTTGGAGTGAAACTTTATTTTCCTTCCTTTTTTTTTCTTTATTTCTCCCTCATTTCTAGCCACCCCTTCTCCAGTGCTGAGGAGCAAACCCACGGCCTCCCAGATACTAACAGAATGTGCTGCATGCCAGCCCTTCCTTCCAGTTCCTGTTTAATCATCTCCCCATGGGCTCCCTTCTCAGAGACTATCACTGGCATCTACTTTCCGTTTCTGCTTCTCTAGTAGGTAGGTGTCCACCTCCACAGAGCTGAACTTTCCTTTCGTGCCTTCAGCATCCCTTCAGCAAGCTTTTGCTCACCTTCATCTCCCCCTTGATGACATCCTGATCCTTTCCAGTGTTCTCCAAATCCACGGGTCATATGATGACTATCCTCTAACTTGATGCTTGCTACAAGCAGGGCTGCAGAGGCAATGTAGCACCATGAGTTTGGAGAAGCTTTCCTCTTGCCAATGACTAAACGCATGATTATGGGCAGGACATTCACTATCAATGTTCTTTTATGATAAGGACGGAATGTGTATTGTTGCTGGCTGATGGAACTAATTACTGTAATATGATTGTAGCAAATAATGAAACTGTTGCTTATACAGATCTGGAGTTAAGAGTGTATGATCTGAGTCACTAGGCTAAAATCAGGGTGCACTCTCCCAGAGGCTATGGGGGTGGGGAATATCCAGCTTCCTTAAGCTGCTGGGGGCTGCTGGCATTCCTTAGCCTGCAGCCTCAACCTTCCAGTATATACTTCAGGGACCCAATGACCTCTTCCTCCTCCTTTTGTACCCAGTATCCTGAACCTCTCATAAAGAAACAAGGGCAACAGTTGGGCTCAGTGAAATGATCCAAGAAAAAATAATCTCCGTTTTTAGATCCTTTGTTTAATGACAACTGCAAAGACTCTTTTTCCTACATTAGCTAAAGTTAATGGACAAAGGTTAAGACACGAAACTTCTGCACAAACCCTTACTAGACTTCCAGTGGACACTTGACCTTTGTTCTTTTCTCAGATGGTCATCTGACCTAGTGTACTTTTGGCAGTGACAATACAGACGGAATGAATGAGATTCAGCCTGAGAAGAGACAGGGTGACCACAGCTATGGGAGGTGGAGAAGTAGTCTCCTCCTTTTTATTTGCTTCCTAATCCCCAAAACCTGTGACCATTGTATTATGTGTCTAAACTATGTGATTAAGACAAGATTCTTGGGAGCCAAAGCTCTTTTGGATTATTTCAGTAAGCTGTAAAGGCCTAGGAGTGCTGGGGAGGAGGTAACTGCTCACACAGTCCCCAAATTGGCATGAGGTGCCACATGGCACTGGGGAGAATGAGATGGCAGAGGTGTGACAGAGCTTCTCCTAAGCTGGAGACTGGGTTTGGTTGTTTCTAGCTAAGTGGGAGCTCTACTACTGAGCAACACCTCCATTTCTGTTTCCTTTTGAATGGTACAAATTTGTTTAATTAAAATGTGTACCAGCAAGAGATAGAATAAAAATGTAGAGTTGGTTGTACTCCTCCTTGGCTTCTGTGGTTCCAAGTTTTCCTTCCTTCCTTTCCCCCTTTTATATAAACACAATACCAGACAAAAGCAGCCATTGTTGGAGTGTTAGTGGGAGGTTTTTATTTTCCCCATCCCATGTAACAAATGAGGTGAGAAAGAGACATGTAGGTACATATCTAGGGTTCCCGAGAGGCAGGAAATGCTTTCAATTTGGATGCCTCCAGCTACCTAAAGAGCCATGTGCAGCTGCTCTTCCTGATGTGAGGGCCAGGCACACTGACTCCACCTGGATGGAGGAACATATGTGGCAACTCATCCTGGAACTGAGTCTGCCTCCATTAATGTCCTTATTGTGAAAGCCAGATCTGACACATATAATGTGGGCAACGGGATATTTGTCAAACAGTAAACATATCAGCTGTTATTGTATGAAACTGCCTTAGCAATCACTCTGAGAAGAAAAAAATCCCCACAGAAACGGAATCAGGGGCAGTACTTTGAAATACTATAAAGACCATGACATAAGAGGTGTTGCAGTAAAGGCAGGCAGCTGAAGCGTGGCTCTACACGTAGATGAAAATGAACTGACTTGTAAGTAAAAGGCTCATAGCAGAGACTGAGCACACAACATTTATTCAAAGTTGATCTTCTCCCTATCAACAATAATGGACAACTCAATACCTAGCAATAAAACTAGTAGTTAAATAAGTGATGTGCAGGTATCAGGAAACCAAATATACAAATCCCAACTAAGAGAGGTTGGCACTTAGCTCTGTTAGAGCACATGCCTACCACGCACAGGCCTGAGGCTCTGAACACCATGAGAAATAGCAAATAAAAAACAAACAAGAAAATGCAAAAACAAGCTCCACTGTGGAATGTTTTACAGAATATTTCTCCAGCACTTTGTAAAGCTTATGCTAGAAAAACAAAAACAAAAACAAAAACAAAAACCAGAGCCTTAAGGAATGTCTCAGAAGACATGCTGACTACACAGTATGTGGGCCCTTCAGAAAGACTGCTAGGCATATGTAAGGAGGTGCAAGTGATGTGTCCTCCAGCCTAGTAATTGAGTTGGCACTGGTCAGTTACTTGTAATAAATGAACACGGTCACTTACTTTGTATTATGGTAATGATGAGAGAAGTGGGGTGGGGCACATGGAAATCCTCTGGAATGATGCCAACATCTCTCTCTCTCTCTCTCTCTCTCTCTCTGCAGGATCTCTCTACATAGTCATGGGTGTCCTGGAAGTCACTGTGCAAATGAGTCTGGCCTCCAACTCATCAAGAGATCCACTTGCCTTTGTTTTCCAAGTGCTGGATTAAAGATGTGCACTATCACAAACAGACTCACTTTTTAAAAAATATGTGTAAAACTTTCATAAAAATTATTTCCCTCATTTCCAAATAAAAGAAAGAATATTGGAAAACCCAACAATTTGAGTATCAGTTCTTTCCACAACTTCGTCTAGTCAAAAGCATCACAGTGCTTTTGTGTTGGGGACTGGCAGTACTGGGTAGGGGACTCTGCTTCTCTGGGTTTAGCAATTCTTCTAATTGTTTCCCAAAATTGCTACCTCAATGATAAGTCTAGATATTTTCTGTAGTCCTTTAAATAGTCAAAAGATCAATTCCAGATTTTTTTTCCCATCGTAGGTTCATATTTTTAAAATCCCAAACATTTACTTTATATTTCAGTGTGTTTTCATTATGCAAACCCTTAGTCTTCATCCTGAGCACAAAGGCTGCATATGATAATTCAAAGGTGTGTGTGTGTGTGTGTGTGTGTGTGTGTGTGTAATTTGTGTGATTTTAAGATAGTTTTCTACAAGCTTTAAAACAGGTTTTCTTAATATAACAAAAAGGCAGAAGTCATCTGGTACAGTTTTAAAGGCATGGATAATGTCCTCTAAATGACAGATGGCAATAATGACAATATGCCTAACACAGAAGCTTTTATAACTGAAAAGGAATCTGGTGAGAGTAGGCATGAGGGAAAGTGAGCATTAGTAAAAACTGAAGTGCTTACACATCCATGTGATGGTGTGGCATGATAGAGTGAAGGGGAGACAGAGACAGAGAGAAGAGAGAAAATGCTGTCTTCTCTTCACTCTACTGACTTGCCAATTCAAAGGGATATTTCACTTAGAGAAACAAGTTTATAATTATGCAATTTATAAATGTAAATGATAATTATAAAGTATATCAATACGACATACATGTATATAAGAATTCTTAATAGTATCAAATAGAACTCTAAAACAAGAAAAAAATAGGCCATCAAAAATCAATTATTGGGCCTCTGAACATAGCTCAGCTGGTGGAGTGCTTGCCTAACATGCAGAAACCCTGGTCTTAACCCTTCAGATCCACATAAAGGATGCATGATGATGCACACCTGTGATTGTAGCACTTGGAAGGTAAGGGCAGAGGGATCAGAAGTTCAAGGTCATCATCAGCTACAAATGAGCTTCATTCCAGCCTGTGCTACAAGACACCCTGTCTCAAAAGCAAAACAAAACAAAACAAAACAAAAAACAGCGATAGACAGAGCCAACTAAAATGCCATCCAAAACATCTCTTGAGAACTATGTTGTTATTGTAACGACTATGGAACTGAAAAATCATTGTGAGAATTTATGGAGAGTGGGAAGTTAAATCTAGATCATATTCTGTATCAAAATATGTTGTTTCCAATTTGGTTCCTTTTAGTTATTAGTCAGCTCTAAATGGTTTCATGCTCCTCTGAGTCCACAATCCACCTCCAAGGTGAGCAGAAATGTTATAATAAAGTAGTTTGATAGTTTCTTCTTAAGGGTGTGTGTGTGTGTGTGTCTGCATTTTGGGGTCTCATTCTTGTTCATGAATGTAGGACACAATGTGGAGGTCAGAGAAAAACCTCAAATATAGATCTCCAGTTACTACTTTGTTTGAGTCAGGGCTTCTTCTGTTTTCTCACTCTTACATGCACTAGACTAGCTGGACTGTTCACCTCTGAGAACTCTGTTGTCTCCTCTTGTCTTTATGTGTTAAGGAATGCTGGAATTCCAGATGCTTGAACGGTACACCCAACTTACACACAGAGTCTAAGAGTCTTCATTTTGTGTAGCAAGTGTTTTTATCCACTGAACCTCCTCCTTAAACCTCAAATAATTTTTACATGAGTTTTGAAACTATTTGCAAAGAAGTATTTTGATAGAAATTTATGCTAAAGCAAAATAACTTTGAATAAAATAAGAGTCCTCTCAAGGTAACACCACTGAGAAGCAGAACATTTGTTCATCTCTGTCTACCCTTTGATGCCGACTTTCTTGAAAGTTGCTAAAAGTGACTCTTTGTGCATGAACTTGGATTATAAATAGTAATGAACAATGAATTAGAAATAGTACTTTTCACTATTTAACATCAGATGATTCAATAATTTGTATTGTCTGTTGTGGAATATTATTTCAACTATGTAAAGATGTATTACATTTCTTTGTGCTATGGACTATTACTTTATATTACTTAAATGGTGTAAAGGTGTTGGATTTGTTTAACAATGCAAGGGTATGTTACATTTCTTTATGCTGCATTTTTTAGGAATTAGGAAAAGATTTGTTGCTGTTTCATCTTGCCTGCCTACAACACCTGATTGGTCTAATAAAAAGCTGAATGGCCTATAACTAGGCAGCAAAAGGATAGGTGGGGCTGGCAAGTAGAAGGAATAAATAGGATGTAGAATCTATGCTCCAAAAGGAATAAGAGAAGAAGGAGAAAGAAAAAGAGATGCCTGGTACAAGAGGCCTGACAGCCAACAGCCAGACAGGAGAAGTAGTGAAAGTAAGATATACAGAAGGAAAGAAAGGTAAAAAGCCCTGAGGCAAAAGATGGATAAAGAGAAACATGTTAAAATAAGTTAAAAGAGCTACCCAGAAATGAGGTTAAGCTAGGCTGAGCATTCATAACTAATAAGAAATCTCCGTGTCATGATTTGGGAGCTGGTTGGTGTCCAAAAAAACATTGCTTAAAATTTGCTATCTCATCTCTTAAGGGTACAGTTCCTTTCAGCTGACATAGTTGATGTCATACAATCACATGCCATAAACCAACTCAGAAGTTTTTTCATCTCACAGAACTAAATTCCACAGCCAAAGCCATGAGTCCTTGACTCATCTTCTCCCCAGCTCCTGGAGATCATTCTTCCAACGTCCATCTCTGCCTCCATGATTTAGACAATTCTGAGTACTTCATTTGAGCAAAACCACTCAATGATTATTGTTAAGTAACTAGCATTTTAAACTTATGTCCTCAAGTATCACAAATGCTACAGCATTAATTACATGGAATGACACTCTGTTGCACACGTCTGCCACATTTCCTTTATTGATAGAGGAGAGGGCTGCCTCCACATTGTAGGTACTCTGAATAGTACTGTTATAAATTCAGGAATAAAAATGTCATTTTGAGTCCTTGTTTCTAATTCCCCTTCCAATATTCCCAGAAGGTAGTCACATGACAATGGTGTGGATGATATCTCATTGTAACTGAAAGTAATCGCAGGGCAATGGTATGAAGTAGTATCTTGCTGTAGTACTTATCAATATTTCTACAATAATTAGTGGAGTGAAGAATATTTTAATATACTTACTGCTCATTTATATATCTACTCAAATTTCTTTCTGTGTTGGAATTATGCTCCTTGTCTTATTGGTGTTTGGTGGATAGTTTTTATGCCAGATTGACACATTCTACAGTCATCTGAGAGGAGCTAACCTCAATTAAGAAACTGCCTCAATAAGATGATGTTGAAGGCAAGTCTGGCTGGCATTTTCTTAATTAGTAATTGATGTAGAAAGGTTCATTCTTGTGGGTGGTGCCATTCTTGGGCCAGTGGTCCTGGTTCTGTAAGAAAACAGGCTGAACAAGGCATGTGGAGCAAAGGAACAAGCAACACCCACTCCATAGCCTCTGCATGAGCTCCTGCCTCTAGGTTCTTGCCTGGTTTGAGTTTCTATCATGACTTCCTTCAATGATAGATTGTGAAGTGTAAGACAAATAAGCAATTTCCTTCCTGATTTTCTTTTGGTCATTGTGTTGCTTCATCATGGTAATAGCAACCCTAAGTAAGACAGTGTTGAGTAATAAAAGTCTCCCTAGAATTGAATATCAATATAGATTAGGTATAAGACTTATAAAGATTTCTTTCATTTGTGGGATTGGATTGCATTTTTATCTTATTAATAGTGTCTTGTGGTGATAGTAGGGGAGCAATGGATGTGAAGGTGTGTATGTGTATGCAGTGACATATGTGTGGAGGCCAAAGGAAAATCTCAAATTTTGCACCCCAGTAGCCATCCAGATTTGGGAGATGGGGTCTCTCATTGGCTTGGGACTCACTGGTTTAGCTTGGCTGACTGGCCAATGAACTCGAGAGGTCTGCCTGCCTTTGCCTCTCCAGAGCTGGGATTATAAACATACACCACCATGCCTAACCAGCATTTTACATGAGCTCTAGAGACTTAACTCTGGTCTTCTTGCATGCCTCTCTGGGCTATCTCCTCAGCCCTGATACTACCTCTTGATGAACAAATATTTTACAATCATATGATGTCCAGCTTGCCTTTCTTTTGTTGACTATATTTCTGATGTCACTGAGATATGACTGCAAAATTCAATATCATAAAGCTTACTTTTGTGTACTCTTGAATTTTTGGAAATCATCAGTGTGATATTATAGGTATTGTCCAGAATGGCTCCAGTGGAATATTAGAAAGTATGACCTTATGGAAGGTCATTAGGCTATTGGGAATATTCATCACAAGACAATGGTGAAGCCAGACCAGCCCTCTCTTCCTGTTCAGCTCTCATGGTGTCTCCCATGTAAACCATGGAGAGGAGTGGGTAAGACAGGTTTTCTATTTGTAACAGTCTTGACTGTTCTGGAACTAGCTTTGTACACTTGACTGGCCTTGAACTCACAGAGATCCACCTGCCTCTGCCTCCCAAGTGCTGGAATTAAAGGCATGTGCCACTGCCGCCCGGCCTGTGTCTCTTTCCTGCAAAAACCTAAACAATTGACTGTTCAGTCATGGCTTGAAACCTCCAGAACAGTGAAGTAAAATAAGTCTTCTTACATTCATAACTTAATTGCTTCAGGTATTTACTTATAGTAACAGAAAGTCAAATAATATAATCAGTTAACTCTCTTGTCTCTAAATATTCAAAATTGTGTTAATGTAATTCATTTAAAACCTAGATGCATTCAGTCTTGTTGACTTTCTTTATGTGTCTCAAGTTGAAAATACACCAACCCATTTATAAAGAAAGTGGCATTGCTTCTAAGGAGAGGGCAATCATAAAATATATGCTATGGATATTGGAAGGAGACCTTGGGTATAGTACAGGCTTTCTTCTCAAGTCCAAGTACATGTCCTGGCTAGCCATTTCAGAGCAGGGCTCGGCTTTCTGACTGACTCCAGTAACTTTCCAGCTTAAGGAAGAACAAATGCAGAAGTATAGTCAGAAAAGCCAGAAAGAAAACTGGAGCCCAGAACACTTTTTCCATTTTAGAAGAAACCAAATGTTCTACCACATTCTGGCTGCTGCACCAGGACTTGCCAAGGCCATGGATGTGGTCAGCTTTTTATAGTGTCTTAGTGTAAGGGAGCATGTCAGCCTACATGATGGAGCTTTGTAATGATGCCGGTCTCCATGGGAATTCAACTGAAGTAACAACAGACCGAGTGGTGAGCTTCACTCCTTTACTTGTTCCACATTCATGAAAGACTAAACTTCAACTACATGTGGTTAAAAGTAAATCTCAAGTCAGTTTTATTGGCATCTATGTACAAATTTTAGAAAAACAGGATGAGTCTTAGCCACTCTTTTTTTTCTTTTTCTCTTTTCTTTCTTTCTTTCTTTCTTTCTTCCTTTCCTTCTTTCTTTTCTTTTTCTTTCCTTCTTTCTCTCTTTCCTTCTTTCTCTCTTTCTTTTTTTTTATACTAAATTTAGCTGGAATTATCTGTCTGGTTTAAAAGTTCATCTTTAAGCTATGTAGTGCAGAAAAGCTTGTGAAACAAGTTGGGAAAAATACCAGCCAATGTCCATTTCCTCTCATTTCTCATGTGCTTCCTTTAGTTAAGTAAATACTCTAAAAATATCAAACACACCAAATTAAAAAGACAGTCTGAAACATGTACTTATTTGTGTTGTTACTTCACTAAGATTTATACCACGGTCTTTTAGGTTAGAAATGATCGATCAATCTATTGACTGATTGATTGATTTTACAATGAAGCACAAAATTGATTTGATAAGAAATGACTTGTATCGGTCAACCTTGGTCTCAGCCTAGTTATCAGGAGCAGCTCGTGGTACTTTCTGATCTCTGAATGTTTCCACAGGAGGTGACAGCAGTGTGTATGGCCATTTCACACAGAAAGATTATCTGAAGCACTGTGTTTTACCCTAGGGATGTGGACATGACAACTGTTACAGTTACTGAACACAAACAGGAAAACATGCATCAACCTGTCAAACAATTTTCCATCTTATGTCTCAGTATGGAGTATTTACTAGTTCTTTGTTTTTGTTTTTATTTTTTTCTTGACAGAGTCTTACTATGTCACTCTGACTGTCCTAGAACTCACTATATAGACCAGACTGACCTCAAACTCACAGAAATCTGCTACCTCTGCTTCCTGGGTGGTGGGATTAAAGGTATGTGTCACTATACTTAACTACATTTACTAGTCCTAATCAATCAATCAATTTGCATATCATATCAAGAGTGACTATGACTATTGCATTTGTTTTGTAGTCATGGAAGGACCAACAGGTCCTCAGAACACCCAAGAGGATGCCACTGTTGTGTTCTCAGGTTTAGTAAACATAGGTTTGACCTTTGGCAATACAAATACTTCCTGAATATATCCATAGATATATCATATATAGCATCTTTTAGAAGCAAAACTGTTTGACAAGTAGCTTTGGGTGCCCTGCTGAACTAAAGGTTTAGGAATATTAGAGGAGATGCTTGTTTGGGTCTGTGGTTTTGAACACTTAGAACTATCAGAAGTCATTAAATCACTCATTGGTTTCAGCAAAAGTATCTTCTGGTCCATTGGATTTGAGTTTATATCATCTATAAAACTAACCCAGAGAAATGAAAATAGTCTTTTTTCCAAGAAGAGCAACAGAGAGGCCTCTATTCTGACTCATGTGCACTGGATTCTTTTTTCAGAATCTTTTATGAGAACATTCAAAGAGCCAAAGCACTGACCAGTCTGGCAATGAGAACACACGTACCTCACATAAATTGCCGTCAGATTAAGTAGGAGAGGGAAGAAGGGCCTATAGGGGAACCAGAACTTGAAAGGAAGCCCCCACACTTTGACATGACTGCATAATAACAAAGGTGGGGAAGAGATGAAGTAAAAAGCTAAGCCCATGAAGTAAAGCTTGGAGATCAGAGGTCCATATGGGCTTGCTGCCCCCTAAAGATGTGTATCTGAAATAAAAGATAATATTATGATGGAGGAACATCATCTGTCTATGTGTTACTTTCATTGGTTAATAAAGAGACTTCCTTGGCCTTTGATAGGATAGAAAATTAGGTAGGCAGAGTAAACAAAACAAAATGCTGGGAGGAAGAAGGCAATGAGGCAGTCGCCATAATTCTCCTCTCCGAGACAGACACAGGTTAGGATCTTTCCTGGTAAGCCACCGCCTCATGATGCTATACAGATTATTAGGAATGGGTTAGATAAATATGTAAGAGTTAGCCAATAAGAGGCTACAGATAATGGGCCATACAGTGTTCAAAAGAATACAGTTTCCATTTAATTATTTTGGGTAAAGCTAGCCGCGAGCCGGATGGCGGAAAGCAGCCCGCTGCTCTTTCTACAATATTGTGAAGGGAAGAATTGATATTTTGAATAAAATAATTGATATTTTGAATAATTTGAATAAAATAATTAAACTTAGTCCCCTGATTCAAATGTTTCTGGTGGGATTTTGTATTTGCCGTGTCTCATGCAAGCTTGTTCTTAGTCAATGACCACGAACCCAGAGAAGCAAAGCCCTCCACTATCCACCCACCCACCTATACACCAGGTAACTGTAAATACGTGTTTAAAAGTCATTTAATGCAATGTTGGAAGTTATGGCCTGTGGATGAGAAAAGGGGGTTCCAGGGCAGCCAAACTGATGTCTGAAGTCCTCACAGCTTAGAAGCTTCTAAATGACAGGGTGGTCGGCTCCTAGATCCCACTTTGAGTAGCAGGCCAGAGTCAGAGGAGGAGTAGGAGGGCAGTTCAGATGGAAATCACTAAGGGGCGGGGCTACGCGGACAAAGAGCACAAGAGTGAGGGTTCAGACTGAGGTCCACTCAGCAGGTTCAGGGGAGTGGCAGACAGAAGCCAGAGGGAGCACAAGACCACGCACGTAGTTACTGGAATGGGTCAAGTGAGATGACTCTGCAGTCCATGCTGGCTCTAGATTTCTAGGCCACCATGAGACTTAAGTACTTTCTGTGATTCAGTCTTTCCCAGATCCAGTGTTAGGCCACCCTGGGAAAGAACTGTCGGACAGTGATTTCTAGCTTGGCTTTGGAATTGGACTTTCTTGATTTTTAGGGTCGAGTGCTAGCCAAGTCAAAACCACCCTCATCCTATTTTCCCTGTCTGTGTGATTTAACTAACTTGATCCCTGCGAGCAGGATAACTATGAGACAAGACAGGGCATGAGGAAAGGCACTGAACCCACAGACTAGCACCCTGTCTGTCGAACATTTTTACTCAATTAGCCTAATTATCTTTCTCTAAGATCATAAAATTTTAGTATATAATTCTTTCTTTTGAGAAAAAGTTGAATTAAAACATACAAATCAGAAAAGAAATAGGTATACAATATTTTTGTGAAAACGTTTCTCCTGGTTCCTTTTTTCCCCAAAATATCTTCTTGTCTCCATTAAAGCTATGAGTTGAACTTACACATCTTTGTCCCTAGTAGTTCATTACCACTTGCTAAGAGAGAATCTGAGTGACAGTGCAGGTTCAAGGAAATTTCTTCCCTGGGTGCCAGGAGAGATAAGACAGACTTCTACCGCCTGAGTCTCAGAGCAGCCATACCTGTGTGGCCTTTATCCAAACTCTTTTTCCATCCCCATAGACAAGCACCCACAGGATCCAGTGTGCTCGACTTTGTGTTACATCTTTGCTACATAGAAAGACATTGTAATTTAAGTTTTCCTTGCTCATAGAGGATGACTCTGTAGTCATAAACCTGGAACATCGACTTGAAACCCTGATATGAAGTATCTGTATCTGTGATGACAGACACAGAATTCCACTGCAGTGGAAGTCAGTAAGCAGGGTTGACTGGTTCTCTTTAATAGGTAGTGAGTCTTCCACAAATAAAGAAGGAGCCCAGGGGCTGACTCATGACCTGCCCCAACAGTGGTTGGAAAGGAGCAGAGTTGGGTGTACCAGAGTTTGACTTACAGCCACCAACTTCAGTCCCTGTGAGGCCTCTACCAAATCCTGCTTGCTCAATAAGCCAGAGATCTTGTGTCACAAGTCAGCCTACACTGTAAGTAAGGATGCAGTATGGCATACTGTCGACTTACACTGGCCTTCTGGGGTGATAGGCATGGATGTTCCTTGTCTTCCTGCCAAAAGAAACATCATCTCCTAAGGAAGGAAAGAGAAATGGCTATGAGATACCAAGCTGTGGATACACTCACTTAAGTGATCGGATTCCAGATCATTATGTCCTAATCTATTAGTGAAACAAGTCATTTTAAAATAAGCAAAAAGAACAAACAATCAAATGGAATAAAAGACACACCAAGTACTTATAATGCCAACACCAAATGTACTCTACAGAACAAATAGGATATTCCCCCATGGAAATACTCAAGTATGCTTGTGGGAACCAAGACAGGGCAAGACTGTAGAATCTGAAAGGGGTGAAGGTTGTATAAAACCAGATACTTTGTCACTTAACTAACCCAGAACATTCTGTGTTCTTCATACCCCTCCATCCTCATTTGAGAGTGGAAGCCTGATTTGGTATTCCATAAATAGGATGCTTAAGCAGTTTTAAAATGAAAGTGGGGAACATGCAGTAGTGAGAAGCCCAGTTCAACATTATATCCATCACAGGATTCATGGTTGTTCATCAGCTGGTTTGAAGACACTGCTCAGTTGAGCAAAACAAATGGCCTTTCTCCCAACCAAAGGTGTGGATGATTGTCAACATCCCCTTAAGCCTCTGTAGTGTGTGCTTGAGTAATGGGATTAACCATCAACAATCAAAGTGTGTGTGGGGGGGGGTGTGCTTGTGATGAGCAGGACATCTGGTGAGGGTTAATTGTGGGGTTAACAGAATGATAAACTTTGCTATCCTCTGCCTCTGGGGGCAACAACAGGCATAGCAAAGTCATTCACACCTGCAACTGATTTAGGTCCTGCCTTCACCTGGATGACCTCAGAGTTAGCAATAGAGCATACAAATGCTTGTGGGGAATGAATCGCCTTTTAATTACAGCTCACAGAAGCCTCCTTCCTACTCCGTGCTGCAGAACATCTGTGATTGCCCAATATGTGGTTTCTGAGGAATTAAAACCAGATTAGAGAGGCTGACTGTAGCCAAGCCTGCTCTGTTTCTAATGAGGTCTAATGAGGGCTAATTTGATCTTCCTGTTCACCAGCGCTACTGGGGCTGAACGCTCAGTGCAGTCTACATGGTTGCTTGTGAGTGTATCCCCTTGAGGGTTTAGGACAGCTTTTCATGGTCCTGGCTAGAACATACATAGCTCTGTTTTAGTCTGAAAGATTATGGCACTGTAGATATCAGTCAATTAGCATCTGTGCTGACCTGGGAGACAGTTTTTTTCTACAGCGTATACAGGTGTCTTAGCTTTGTATCGCTGTGGTAAGCACTAGGACCAAAAGCAATTTAGGAGAAAAGGGTTTAGTTCAGCTTACAATTTTAGTTCATCACAAAGGGAAGTCAGGGCAGGAACTCAAGGCAAGAACTAAAACAGAGCAGGAATCTGGAGGCAGAAACTGAAGCAAAGAGCATGGAGGAAGATTGCCTACGAACTTGCTTTCTGTGACGTGCTCAGTTTGCTTTCTTATGCCATCCAGGACTATTAGGGACCAGCAATAACAAAAATCCTTTCTCGTACCAGAGTGCAGGTGTGAGAATAAATGAAGCACTGTTCACATGACAGCATCTGGAGGGAGTTTTCAGTGATCCTTCATAAAGTCCTGAACTCACATTCTGAAAACCACCCGCATTTATTTTCCAAACAACTTTTATGTCAAAACATAAACTGAGGGGGAAATTCATTAGTACTCTCTTTCCTAGGTAGCAGGGGAATGACTTAGGCCACATCTATACCTATGCCTGTTTTGTCATGTCTATGGTCTATGATCGTGCCCATTTTGCCACATAGACTGAGAAACCCCTCTTCCCCAGGGGACCTCCTAGTTTATAACAGAAGGAGCAGAATGACATTAGCATATCCTGACCACTTGTTTAGGATGGTGTCAGGTTGTTTTACTATTAAAAGCCAGGCAACCACTATCTGTGTGGAAGGTGCAAATTGCACCTTGTAGGTCACTCAGAATTCTTTGACCACCAGGCAATGTAGGAATATGGGCCTGTATAATTCAGTCCCTACACAGGACTGCCTTCTCAGGAGTAGCACTACCCACAGTGGAATGGACCCTTGCATATCAGACATAACAAGAAACTGCCCCACAGACTTTCCTACAGGACAATTTTATGGAAGCATTTTCTTAATTGAGGTTCCTTTTTTTTTTTCAAGATAATCCTAGCTGTGACAACCTAACCAAAAAAAAAAAAAAAAGACAAAAAATTAACAGAAACACAAAGGGCAATAAAGGCTTGTTTCTACAACTGTGGGATGTGTGTGTATTAGTGTGTGTTGGTGTTATATATTTGTATTCATGGTCATGGAAGGATATTGTGTAGGCACTGAGCAGAGCACAACCTTTCAGGAGACTTTTTCTTTTTGTTTGTGGCAGGGTATCTCATTGGCCTAGAACTTGACCAAATTTTGCAGGTTCGCTGGCTGACCTAAACCCCAGGGATCCACCCATCTCCACTTCCAGGGATTATAGGTACCAACCACCTCATGTGACCTTTTAATGTGGGTTCTGGGCTTGCGAAGCTATCACTTTACTGATTGAGTCATTTCTACAACTTTTGAGTTAGCCTTTCAAATGTATATTTTGGAGATCAGACCTCTGTCTGATGTGGAGTTGGTGAAGATCTTTTCCCATTCGGTAGGCCACTGTTTTGTCTTGCTGACTGTGTCCTTTGCTTTACGGAAACTTCTTAGTTTCAGGAGGTCCCATTGATTAATTGTTTCTCTTAGTGTCTATGTTAATGGGGTGATATTTGGGAAGTGGTCTCCTGTGCCAATGCATTCAAGTGTACTTCCCACTTTCTCTTCTATGAGGTTCAGTGTGGTTGTTTTTATGTTGAGGTCTTTGAATCCATTTAGATGGAATTTTGTGCATGGCAATAGATATGGGTCTGTTTTCATTCTTCTACATGTTGATATCCAGTTATGCCAGCACTATTTGTTATGCTTTCTTTTTTTCATTTTATATTTTTGCTTTTTTGTCAAAAATCAGGTGTTCATAGGTATGTGAACTGATATCTGGGTCTTCGATTTGGTTCCATTGGCCCTCCTGTCTGTTTTTATTCCAATACCAGGGTGTTTATGATTAAAGTTAAGAAATGCATCACATAGAGGAAACAGCCTCCTTTAACACTTCCCTGACTCCTAGCTCCAGGCATGTGAAGAGGTGGGAAGGAAAGGGAACCAGGTGGATATGACTCTGGAGACTATATTAGCTCGTGTCTATTTATGTTCCCAGAGACACAAGTTACAGGGACAGGAAGCCAGCCTTCAGCCTCCAGAGCAGTTGGTGAGTGTTTTATACAAAAGAAGTGAAAATGGAAGTTACATAATAATCCCACACTAGCTCAGAATTGCATATAATAAAGGGTTATTTATTTAGGGGTAGACTCACAGATCACAGTCCTCTGCACAAACAGGAACCAGGAACTGAATCCAGAAACTGGGAGGAAGAAGGAGAGCAAGAGAGAGAGGGAGAGAGAGAGAGAGAGAGAGAGAGAGAGAGAGAGAGAAAGAGAGAAAGAAAGAGAGGGAGAGGGAGGGAGGGAGAGAGAGAGAGAGAGAGAGAGAGAGAGAGAGAGAGAGAGAGAGAGAGAATGTGCTTTGGGTATGTTGGTATTTATAGTATAACAGGCCATGCTCACGTGGGCTGCTATCTTAAAGGCTATTGGCTGAAGAAATTCCTACAGCAAAAAAAGGGTTGACAACATTTGTCTCCTAAGAATGTAAAAATGAGTGCTGTGCTGTGGTCCACAGAGCATGGACTCAGTCTACTCCAGATCCACCTAACTCCTCATTCCCTATGAAAGTTCCAAAAATTACTTGAGATCTTTGCATTTTGGTTTAATGACCTAGCTATAAAATTTATATTTCATCAGTTATTTGATTCAAGGGCTGTATCATACTTTCAACTAGACGATTAGAGATGGTTTTGTTTGTTTTTTTCCTTGGGGTCTTTGGATTACAAAGACCTGCCTTTAATCTTGTGTGTAACTGAGAATAACCTTGAACTTCTGACTCTCCTGCATCCACCTCCTGAGTGTTGGATTACAAATTCACTGTTATGCCTCATTTATAGGATAGTCTCTTCCTTGTGGTAGGTTTTAAACACTGGAATAAAAACCTCCACCACACAAGAAACATCCCGTCCAGTATGATTGTTTGGTTAAATGTGTTTAACACAAATCAGTCATTTTATAATATGCCTGATTGGAACAAACATTAAAGCAAGTACCCTGGATTAACATATGTAGGATTTGCCACAGCTAAGGCCTGCATATTCTTCAACCAGATTTAGATACATCTAGCGTGTATTTTAACTAACAACCTATTATTTTTAATGTTGCTTTCATTGAGGGTTTTAGGTTTATTTCTTATCTCACAAACCTGGATATCTTAAATAATTTTTTGAACTTCTATGCTAAAACCTTTTACAACATTCTTTCCTATGCACCTATATATTAATAATCTTATTGTCTTATTCAGCAGATACCTACATTTTGCTTACAAGGTGATAGTTGCCTGACCCAGAGTACACTAAAGTCTCAGGTGCTGGAGAGCCACTGCTCATGCCTCAATCTCCGCACACATGAAGACCTGAGTTCTATTCCTCAAATCTACATTTAAAAAAGTGTTTGTAATCTTTGCATCCTTGTAATCCCAGTGCTGGGAAGTGGAGACAGGCAGCTCCCTGTGGCAGGTTTGCTGACCAGCTGGTTATCAAATTGGAGAACTACAAGTTCAGTGAAAACAAGTGCCTTTAAAAAACTTGACAGAAAGCCAGCAAGAAGGATTCCTGTTACATAGGAAAAAGAAAAATGCAAAATCTCCTGAGTAAACTGGGAGCATGGGAGTCACAGGAGAGAGTAGAAGGAGAGAAAGGAGGAAGAGAAGGGAGTGTAGGAAATGTATAGTGCAATGAAATCAAAATATAATAATTAAAGAATATGAATACTAAAAAAAAAGGATTCCTGACAGTGACCTCTGGTCTCCTCACACATGGGCACATATATGAACATGCACTGACACATATAAATGAGGAAATGTGCAGACACACAAAATTAAAATAAAAGTTAAATTTAAAAACTAAATAAAGTTTCTATGTTATTAAGCTTCCATACTGGTGAAGGCTAGGTTATACATGCAGCTGACTATGCACATACACACACAGGCACACGTGTGTGCATGTGTGCAAGGAGTATATGAAGTCTCCATGAAATGACCAGTCTTGTTGACTACCAAGATTTGAATATATTTTCTGGTCCTTTGATCTGCAGTTCTTCTCCTTCTTCAATCCCTATTATTCTTAGATTTGGTTTTTTTATTGTGTCCCAGATTTCTTGAATGTTTTGTGATGAGAATTTGTTGGATTTGCTGTTTTCTTTGATCAGAGCATTTATTTTCTCTATGGTATCTTCAGACTCTGAGATTCGTTCTTCCATCTCTTGTATCCTGTTGGTTATGCTTGATTCTGTAGTCTCTGTTCGTTTACCTAGATTTTCCATATCCAGCCGGCCCTCGTTTTGTGTTTTCTTCATTGCCTCCATTTCAGTTTTCAATTCTTGAACTGTTTCCATTACCTGTTTGATTGTTTTTTCTTGGTTTCCCAGTATATCATTCATGGATTTACTCATTTCTTCGATGTTTTTTTTATATTTTTCATCCATTTCTTTACTCATTTCTTCAATCTTTTTGTTATACTTCTCATCCAGTTCTTTAAGGGAGTTATTCATATCCTGTTTAAGGGACTCTATTGCTTTCATAAGGGCATTTTTTTCCCGCTTCTTCTGAATTAAGAGGTTCAAGTCCTTCTATTGTAGGGTCATTGGGTTCTGGTGTTTTCATGTTGCTTTTTAGATTATTGGAGGAGTTCTTGCCTTGGCGTCTGCCCATCTCTTCCTTCAAATGCTCTCTACTGGATCTTCTAGTACCAGGTCAGGTTCCCTTGTTGGGCAGGGAATTCACTGACAGAAGGCCTACATTTCCTCAGGCAGTCTATTGAAACACAGGCACTCCCTACTACTGGGTTGCACTCACAACCCAGGCCCAGCGAGCAAGGGAGTTGCTCTGGGGAGATCTTGTGGCCCCAGAGGGAAGGGGGGAAGAGAGGAAGGTGTACCTGGATAAAGGCTGGGACGGGATTCAGGAGAGCTCCGCAGGGAGGAGTCGCCTCTGCCTGGTGACCAGATTGTCGAGGGGGGCGGGGAAAGGCTGAATTCCTCCTAGCAGAAGCCCTCTGGCCAGGAGAAAACTCACCCCTCCTCCAATGGAAGTCTGCTAGAAGTTCACTCTCTCTTGCTGGCCAGGAATGTGATTGAGCTGGATAAAGGCTGGGACCGACAACCAAGATTTGAGAAAGTGTTCTTCCTCTGGATTGAGTTGATTGAAAGTGAGGGCAAGGACTTTCAATTGTGCTTGGCCAACAGCACAATCCTTTCTCCTGACATGCCCACAGATGCTGGTGTATTGGGCACAAGGGTAGTCCTACATGACTATCCTACTGAGAAAACAGGATGCTTACTTGGGAATTCTTTGACAAGATGATTTTTAAGTAGGATGAAATGTAAATGCTTACTTGTTTTAGGAAAAGGAAGGGGTTGAGAACATGGTCTATCTGAATAAATGAGGACAGGTGACTTAAGTCTCAAGGACACTCTGTAAACTCTTTAGATCTAATTTTACATAATTACATAAGTGGCTGAGACAGGTTCAGAATGGAGGATTTTCAGTTTCTCTCATTTGGTCTGCGTATTTCTGAGCTGCTGTCAAGGCAGCAGGTGGAGGACAGGTCTGTGAAGGAGTTATTGCAACAGTCCACACACAGTACGATGGTTTGGATAAAGATAACACAGAGGAGAGCTAGTGTGCTCTGGGTCTGTTCCTAGCAATGCATAAACCAGATGTGGTGCATATACATGTATTTCCAGCAGTTGGGAGGTATAAATGGGAAGATCAAAAGTTCAAGATTATTATTTATATAGGGAGTTTGAGGCCAGCCTAGCAGGAGATCCTGACTCAAAAATAAAACAGAACAAAAATGAGAAACAGGAGAAATAGGAAGAGAAGGAGGAGAAGAGGAAAAAAGAAAAAGAAAAAACATGCTGTAGGAGGTCCTTCTGTCTTTGTGTTTCTTTCATTGGTTAATAAAGAAACTGCTTTGGGTCTGTTGATAGGGCAGAATTTAGGTAGGTGGGGAAGACAGAACTGAATGCTGAGAGAAGGAAAGAGTCAGAGGTACGCCATAGAGCCACCAGAGATAAACCCTGGGAATTTTACCCGGTAAGTCACTGCCACATGGCGATACACAGATTAATAGAAATGGGTTAAATTAAGATGTAAGGATCAATCAATAAAACTAGAGCTAATGAGTCAAGCAGTGATTTAATTAACACAGTTTCTGTGTGGTTATTTCGGGGCTAAGCTAGTCAGGCAGCCAGGACGAATAAGCAGCCCCTCTTTGCAACAAGAAGAAGAAGAAGAAGAAGAAGAAGAAGAAGAAGAAGAAGAAGAAGAAGAAGAAGAGGAGGAGGAGGAGGAGGAGGAGGAGGAGGAGGAGGAGGAGGAGGAGGAAGAGGAGGAGGAGGAGGAGGAGGAGGAAGAGGAGGAGGAGGAGGAGGAGAAGGAGAAGGAGAAGGAGAAGAAGAAGAAGAAGAAGAAGAAGAAGAAGAAGAAGAAGAAGAAGAAGAGGAGGAGGAGGAGGAGGAGGAAAACAACAGTGGTATTTTTGTCACTGCCACTAAGTACTCAGAGCCTTCCCACTGGTTCTGTGTGACTCTATTCTGGAAAAGTTTAGTTATCTGAGTTTATTCACATTTAATTAGTTGATTAAGAAAATCGCTAAAGTTAAAGACTTACTACACAATGTGATAACTACAAGTAATAATGGACTCCTTTTTATTAAACATTGTTAAAAGAGATACGTGTTGTTCTTGTGTTGCTGCTGTGGATCCAACCCCAGGACCTTGTGAGCACTCTAAAGCCCATGTGCCCAACCAGTGGAGGCCTGCAGCCCTTATGCTTCCCAGAATAACCACCAATGCCACTGTCATATTTATGTCTGATGTCATGCAATGGTGTCAGAGGTTGGACAGATGTATTCTGTAGGAGATATTTGAAGCAGTCTCACTACAAAAGAACAGGGTTGCATGTGATCACAGCCTGGACTTCGCTCTTTCATATATATACAAACCAAAATACCATGCTTTAACATAAAATATAGAATTTTGTAATTTAAAAACAGCATAAATAAACACTATAGAGGAAGCTTAAAATGACTGCCTACTCCTTGTAGGGGACTTAGATTCTAGAGAGTGACTGTCTCTCAGCACTAATGTCAAAGTGACTTTTGGTGTAGGAGTTCCTTCTGTTTGTGTGTTGCTTTCATTGGGTAATGAATAAAGAAAACACCTTGGCCTAGTTGATAGGACAGAACTTAGATAGGAGGAGTAAACAAAACTGAATGCTGGGAAGAAGGGCAGAGTGGCAGACGCCATGGATCTCCTGCCTGGGATGGACACTGGTTAGAAACTTGCCGGTAAGCCATAGTCATGTGGCAATACACAGATTAATAAAAATGGGTGAAATTAAGATGTAAGATTTAGCCGATAAGAAGTTAGAGCTAATGAGCAAGGCAGTGTTTAAATGAATACAGTTTCTGTGTGATTATTTCGGGTGTAAGATAGCCGGGCAGTCGAGAGGGAACAAAGGGCCACCCTCCTCGTGCAACAGACTGTATCTCAGCACTAATGTCTGTCAGAGAATGACTATGACTCAGTGATAATGCTAGAGAGTGACTCTGTCTTAGAACTAAGGAGCTACTCTGACAAAGGAAACCAAGATGTAAGCTGGGAAGATTCAGCAGCTCCTCCAGGTCCTCCTGGAAGCACCCACACTAACCTCTCAAAGGATATGCATAGTGGCCTCCAGATCCCTTCCCTTCTATTGACTTTCAAGGCACAAGTTATCTTCTGTGAGGTCTAAATCCTGCCCTTCTCACTAAGTGTTTGTCACTCTGACCACAGTGTCTCCTTTGACTGATCTCCATCATATAGCCTGCAAATGTTTCTTTATTCATGCATGATTTTCCTGGGAATGTGCTTGAAATCACGATGAGTTGCTATCCTCTTTCTGTGGCTGTAATGAAATTCCCAAGACTAGGTATTTATAAACATAAGAAATTGGTTTAATCTACACAGTGGAGAGCCCAGAAAGGGGAAGCATGGGTTTAGCTTTCTTCATGATATCATGAAGGTAGAGCCAACATGAAACAAGAAGTCAGCTGAGCTTGTTCCTAAGGCCAATAACAATGGCTTCTCAGAGCCACACTCCAAACACCCTTATTAGGCTCCCCCTCTTAAGGTCTCCCCACCACTCATGCCAAGCTTCTAATATGTGAACCTTTGGGATATAAATCATGTCTAAACCATAGCACACCCTCACATTTCTGGCCTGCTAAGCCTCAGAACCTTCATCTAGGATGAATCAGAGGACCTAATATGAGCCAATAACACTCAGCCCTACAGAGATTGTCCAAGTAAAAATCTACTTAATGCCAGCTACTCAATCAATGGTAGTCACAGTTTTATGAATATTTGTATATTTTTGTGTATTTTGAATTTTATGAATCTTGTCTCATTTCCCCATTTTTCTATAACCTATGTCATAATGTGTGGACATAAACTTAAATATTTGTCGGATTGATTAAAATGAATGTGAAAAAGATATTATTTCAAGATAAAAATGTGTTCTTTTGAAATTATAACTTATTTAGAAAATTTTGGAAGAGTTAGCTAAATTGGAAACACTATGTGATGACTCGAACAAAAGGAGACAACAAGAATTAAAAGAATTCTAAGAATGTAATCTCTTCAGACCTTTTGAAAGCATAGTAGCTAAACTTGGGTTTAAAAATCAATTAGTTGTAATAAGTAACAGTAAAATTTAGTTATACGTAGTTAAAATCTGTCATCTTGTTAAATTGAAAAGAATATCAAATCTCAAAGAAGCTAAACAATATTTTCATTGAACGACTTGAAAAATCATAGAGCTAAAATGAAGTTTCATTCCTAAGGTGAAAAAACAAGGGAATGACGGAGGTTTGCTCTGTGGCTTATCAGGGCATCCCACGTAGCTTCGGAGAATGAAGACTTAAATAAGCACCTTCACTGTGTGACTCTGCCGCTGTGCCCGCCATCTATCATCCAAGTCAAACAGTTTAGAGAGAGGGAACATAAATTCTAACCTGAAGCCAGGAATGCCATCAGTGGGCTTAGAGGTTTACGTTCTACTGGGAGGTCACAGTTTGCAGTCATATTGATGAATGACCCAGCCCCCATCCTTAAGCCTCAGCTATCTTAATGGGGTTAAACAAGTTTCCCAGTTTTAGCAAGTTTTCTTGCAGATTTCAGAAAATGGTTTTCTACTGAAATTCACCAAGTCACAGTTGGGTGATTACAAAGAGTAAACAATTTTTAAATAAACAGTAGTAATCTAAACTTCCTGCCAGGTGACTGGTGTTTTAGACAAGACAATTGGAGAACAGAGGAGAATGGCTTTTAGTGGCCATCTCTGTATTACCTATTTTAACTTTCTGGACAGTGGTGGTATTCCTCTGACCTCTTTTCTGCTGACTGGGAAGGTATTCTTCCCTTCCTATATGAATAGAAGCAAAACTGAAAATACTTCACGGGAGTTTTGCCAAAGATTGGGAGAGTGGTAGGCCTTCCCCAGCCCCAGAGGTTCTGTCATTTTAATGCACTTGCCTCTCATCTATTCAGTACCTTTCCAGAGTTTCAGGGACAAGTACTTGCCTGGAAGATCTGCAGTTGGGACAATGGCACAAGTGCCTTTTTTTTTTTTTTTGTATGCAAGGTAGGGGCTCCTGATTACTCTGCCTGCACACAGTGATGTTGCTGGCAGTATTTCTTGGGTGGTAAAGTTTTGAGTCGCCACAGTATTTTCAAAATGTATTCAGTAAATAAAATGACATTTTTACATTGAAGAACACATTTATACAGCATGTAAATACTTCAGCCTAAGATATTAATAGAGGTTATTGGGACAGTAAGACACAGTGATGTAAATAAAAAAATCCAAATGTTTATTAGAAATCACCCTCCCAGGTTGAGAATGTAGCTCAGTAGATGGAGTTCTTGTCTCAACATGCATGAAGTCCTGGATTCCACCCCTGGCACCAAACACATGAAATATGTACAGCAGCACACATCAGCAACCCTGGACTTGAAAACTGGACGAAAAAGGTCAGAAGCTCAAGTCCAAGCTGCTGAGATGGCTCAGTGTGTCAAGATGGCTGAGATGAGTTCAATCTCCTGAACCCACATGGTGAAGGAAAGAACTGACTCCTGCAAATTGTTCTCTTGTCTGTACACACACACACACACACACACACACACACACTCAATTTTTTTTTTAAAAAAATTCAGGTTTGTCCTTGACTATATGCCTAGTTCCAGGACAGTCTGAATTAAAGATTCTGTTTTTAAACTAAAATAACAAAATGTAAAATATAAAAAGAAATCAATCTTTCTTTAAACACATTTACATATTTCTCATACTGATTAGATTTCCCTTTATGTTACTAATTGTAAGCATAGACATCTTCGTGGAAATTTCTAGAAGACAGTGATACATAAAAATTATAGCCATATATGATGCTGTGGATTTACAGACTATTGATTTGTATGGTTTAACAGGATATCTTTCATTTAAAGGGAAACACAGTTCTCTCTATTTGGTCAAAAAATGGCTTTTGCTGTCAAATAGGCATCACTAGTTTTAAAATGACATTATAGTAGAGAACTATGAATGAAACTGGATGATTTGACAACTGCCTACATACTGAGTCTCAATATAACTTCAGATTCCACGAGGATGGCTGGTTGAAGATGCTGTAGGCATGGAGAAGCCACAGTGCATCCACAGGGATAGGAGTTGGAATCACACATGCCTTCTGGCCATGGAACTTCACATACCAAAGGACCAGTCAATGACAGGCACCTCAGTTTCCGTATTTTCATTGTGTGGAGTTTTGAATGCTTTTTCTATGCTCTTTTTTAGTCTTAGACACAGAAAAAAATGAAAATGCTGAGTTCAGAAACAGTGGCTTTTATGGTATTAGCTTTTAAATTTGATTATTAGCAAAGAGGATTGCAAAAATAAGAATAAAAATAGCTTCCCCATTATTCACAATCCCCAGAACTCTTAAGAAAAAAACATAGACGAACCATGTTTCCATTAAATTACCATCCTCAAGTGACAAGGTTGAGCTTAAGTATATATATTCAAGTACATGCTGTGCCTCTACAAATTTACCTCCTGATGCTACTGGCAAATTTCTATGCTGTAACCCAGCTAAATAATAAAAGTAATTCTTTTATTGTCATTTTATATGCTGTGAAATCATTGTATAAGTATTCAAAATAGAAAAAAATTAAAATGCTTAAAAATATTCATAAGGACTCACAGGCCCATCCCATACCACATTCAACCTCTGCACCCAGCCAGGCCCTGCATGTGCTTCTCCAGGGTATAACTAGGTGGAGTCTACCTGGCCCTCCCCTTCATGTGCCCTCCCCAACCTATAGAACCACTCCCATACTCTGGGTTTGGACTGAGATGTACATCCTGTACATCAGCCCAGTCCTCTTTATACATCTGACTTCATTCTACCATTTCCAAGTTCTAACCCAACATGGTCCACACATTCTTTGCACCAAATCGCTCTATTCATATCAGACACAAAACTAATAAAAGAAGTTCACATGCTCAGATACCACCCCAAAACACAACAGTATTAAAGATCAAGACAGTAACCCTCCACTCCAATCTACCAATCCAATTTGTCAAGGAGAGTTACATAGATGAACTCCTGGATACATAATTTAAAACTGCAGTCATAACCTTTGCCAAAATATTCAAGGAGCTTAAATAAACAAGATACAAGGAAGCATCTCCATGAAATTAAAAGTAATTTTATCATAATAAATTCCTGAGTGATGCCCAGAAAAGCATACCAATAAGGCTGATGGGTGTGGCAAAAACAATCCAGGATTTGAAAAAGAAACTCAATAGAAAGATATACAAATTAAAGGGGACTCAAGCTAAATTGAAGATAGAGTTGAAAACCCATTAAACCAACTAGAAAACCTAGGAAAGTCTGACAAGTAGAATGAATCATGCAAAATATGAATATCAGGACTTGAAGATAAAGTAGAAGAACTACATATAATAGCCATGGAGTATGTAATTCTTTTTAAACATAGGAAAGAAAAATACAGGAAATGTGGGACAATATAAGAAGACCAAACCTTCAAATTATAGGCATAGATGAAGGAGAAGAATTTCAACTCAATGGCTTAGATCAGATCTTCAACAAAATCACTGAAGAAAACTTTTCCAAACTAAAGAAAAGTATACCCATACAGACACAAAAAAGCACAGAGAACACTAAATAGACAAGACCAAAAAAGAAACTGGGCATATCATAGTTCAAACAGTATACAGAATGAAAAATGTGTGTTGAAAGCTGAGAGAGAAAAAATACAAGTCACATTAAAAGGAAACATAATACAGATGATTTCTCAGTGGAAACTATGAAAGCAGAAGAACCCAGAGCAAAGTGTTCCAAGTCCTAAAATATTATGGCAGCCAACCTAGACTAATAAACTCAGCAAAACTATCAGCCATAATTGCAGGAGAAAAAATCTTTCTACAATATAAACAATATAAATACACACATACATATGTACACACACACACACACACACACACACACACATATATTAAATCAAACCTAAAGAAGATATGAAAGGTAATATTCTAGGCTGAAAAGAGGAATGAGCACGGCCAAGAGACTGTGGAAATAAATATAAAGCCATAATTGCTGAAACAAAGTACCACTGGGAACACAACACCACCCAAAGTCAACAATACAATGACCCAAATTAATTCACAGATTTCAATAATAATTTTAAACATTCATGGTTCACTGATCTGTTGAAAAGTGAGAGAGCTCATGTCTCTTATGTGGATATAGAAAGTGTCCAGTGGGAACTGGACAAGCCCCTAGAAAACAGAAAGCAGTAAGGGAGATGCACATCACAAGGACAATCCAGACTCCATTCCCTTGGACACGGCAAGCTTTCTCTTGTGTCTCCCTTTAGTCTGGGACGAGTCATCTGTTCTTTCTTCTTCAGTGTACCAAATATTTCTAAATTATCTGTCCTTTAATCAGCTGAGAACAGACCCTTCTCAGAGCCCCACATTCCAAAAGTCAGGGCCCAATTGGACTTCTTGGTACATGCGTGGCGGTAGTGTGCTTTGGAGAAAGGTGTTTGGCAAGGGATGATTTCCATATTACTTGCTAGGTAAGAAAGACCACAACAAGATGCACAGAGCCTCATTTTCCTACTATCAGTGCCATTACTAAATGATTGTTCATAATGGGACACAGAAATAGAAAGGCATGTCCTCCCAACTTCTGAATACCTGTAACTGTTCCATAGTGCATGGTCACTATTCATTTATGTACTTGTTTATCACAGCTCAAAGCAGATCAATGTGTTATTATCAGAGTGACTTTCTCTTCCCAAAATAAATAAATAAAACAAGGGAGTTTATCCAAATAATCAGTTTTAATCCTTAATACACCATGATTTTAAATGTATAAAAGAAGATTTTTTTCCCCTAACCACCCTCAGCTCCCACCCCATAAATTGGTTATGAAAACAAGAAGACAGAGGGTAAGGACCTCGTTCTAATTCCACTTTTAAGCCATACTTTAATTCTTTGATTAAAAGCATAAAATTTTCAAATCATTAAAAAAAGTCCAGAGATAGTTTTGAGCTTTATCTTTTCATCACAGTAAACATTCATTTTTTTTTAAAAAAAAAAAACAGATTTACTTGTGACTATTTTTTTTTAATGAAAAACATGTGAATGAGTGTTTAGCCTGCATATGTGTCTGTACACTTGTGGAGGTCAGAAAAGGTCCTTGGATCCAGTGGGACTGGATTCACAGCCAGTTGTGAACCACCATGTGGGTGCTGGGGATCAAACCTTAGTCCTCTGGAAAAAGGAAGAGCAGCTAGTGCTCTTAACCATTAAGTCATCTCTCCAGCCCATGAAAATTTATTTTTTAAGAACAAAGATACCTTTGGATAACTCATAGTTTCAAAATACAAAACTTGTAGCCAGGTGTTGGTGGCTTATGCCTTTGATCCCAACACTTGGATCTTGGTGAGTCTCGGGCCAGCCTGTTCTACAAAGCAAATTCCAGGGCAGCCAGGACTATTACACAGAGAAATCTTGCCTCAAAATAAACCATAAGTAAATAAATAGATTAGGTAGGTAGATAGATAGATAGATAGATAGATAGATAGATAGATAGATAGATAGATAAATTTTGGAAGTTTTGATTCCTTTACTATTACAAGTACTTTAAATATTCAATATTAATGCAGCAAAGCCCTTTGATTAGTGGAATGTGGAAAATATTTTAGTGTTTTCTAATTACTAACATTTTGATATCTTAGTATAGGTTTGTCCTTTAAAATGTTTATATCTGCTTTAAGTGTTATTCTTTACAATATCTCTTACTTTCAGGATCACATGTAGCAAAGAACCAGAGGAATAAGAGCAGGATGAAAGAGAAGAAAAGAAAAGATGAAAACCTGAAAAATATGTTGCGGGGCAAGAAGAGACTTCTTAGATACAGTAATAACCATTTGCCTGTGGATGAATAACTGACCTTGAATTCTGTATTTCTCCAGGGAAAGCAAGTGTGAGGATCTTTCAGATTTTATTTTCGTACATATCATATGCACTTTGTAATTAACATAATAGCTGTTATCAGAATCCAGACATGTTAGAATCAGCATTACCAGGTGTCAGGATCAAAGTTCATTAAAAAGCATACTGATCACAGCATCCGATTAAAACACTTAGGGGAAGGGTCAAGCCATGCATTCTGAGAATTCACAGAATATCAAAGCTGCATAGAACCTCGAGGGCTTGTATAGAGGGTTCTTGATAGTTGATGAAAAGTCCAGGTGCGTGTCTTAATCTCAGCCATACACTTCAGTATATTAATTAAGTATTCCACAGATGGTCTGCAGTATCTTGGGACTGGTGATTCATAGCAGAACAATGAAAAATTGCAACACATCTCTTTAAATTCATACACATAAAATGAAAAATTACAACCGAGAGCAAACATACTGACAAAGAGGAGGCTCTGGCCAACACCGTGAATACGGTTACTACTGGCTAGCTGGAAACAAGAGTTCAGGTGACATTTGAAAACAGGGAATGACCACAGCAATCAACCCTCTACAGTGCTCAAAAGGGAACTATGTTGTAGACGGGTAAGAAACTCCTGGGGAAACAAACAAATGGAAACAAACTGTTACCAAAATGGATGTCCTGCATAAACAGGCAGATTCATAGGGAAGGAGATTCAAAATACATAGAAAAAAATTGCATGTTACCTCTATAGTAATGAGTATGCAAATGAAGAACGGGAACCTCCATAACATTTCTGGCAGATGAGGACCCAGAAGGGATATCTGATATCTCTGTCACCAGGAAGAGAGGGAGGAATAGAAATTTTAACAAAAGGCTTTTGGGGGAAGGGAAGTCTTCATCTTCTGCCTCAGGCAAGAGAGAAACAAAAGCAGTCAAAGCTCAGGACTTCACTTCTGCAAAGTGAAGGCACGATTTCCGGTTCCTCCTCCTACGCCCGGACACTGTAGCTGAAGCTGTCAAACTCGATGTCATCAGAAAGCATCTTCTTTTTCCATGTTTTTATCAAAGTTTCTATATACATTGTACTTTGATCATGTTTCCCTCCTTCCCCAACTGCATCAGTATTAGCCCCATCTCCCTATTCATCCATCATATTCTTTCTCTCTATCTCTTTCTCAAATTCTCTTAAGAATAATGATATTGTAATACAAATACATATGCAGCAGCAGATTATACACTAGTGAAGGTAAAGTAGGCTTGATTTAAAAGGACATGAGAAAGAGAAAGAGAGAGACAGAGAGAGGAGAGAGACAGACAGAGAGAGAGAGAGAGAGAGAGAGAGAGAGAGAGAGAAGACAAAGGCAGTTTGATTGACTGTGGGGATGTGGGGATGCAGAGACTGGAGTGACATCTACCCATTGGTGGAAATATAAAGTTCCTTGTGGAATTGAGGCAGTCTTAAGGAATGCTAAAGAAAAGCTTTGTTCTACAATCTGTGCAAGCCCAAGAGGCTGAAGAATGAGAAGGGATTTCTAGTGAAAGTGCTGAAAAAAGTAGTTATATTGGCAGTAAGACTTGAGCTTTTACCCGTCGTTGTTCCCTGGTTTCAGTTTTTCATCTTGACATGAGCAACTTCTACAAAACAAACACAAAGTGACCATGAGAGGTAGGAGAAAAGGATGAATCTACCAAGGGACCTGGAAAACAAAGAACCACTTGGTGGTGAGTTCTTGGGCTGAGTTTCTACTTTCTCTAATCCAGATGTGGGGCAGAACTGAGTAATGTGGAAATGCAAACAGGAAATAATGAGAAAAGCCCTGAAGTCACTCTCCAACAGACAGGACCAGAAAAGGGGCAGGGCAGTTTTGACAGTCCCAGAATGTCTAATAGGCAGTCAAGTCTTCCTTCTTCAGTGGGCCACCATGAAGATTCCATGGTCCCACCAGGTAGTGTCTAACACGACCATATCGCAGCTTGGTACGTTTTCTTCACCTGCTAGGAACAAGGCCTCCCATGCTCTGGTGTTGGTGAGCACTGTGTGGAGAGAGACCTTGGGTCTTTACGTCACCCATAGCAGCAGAACAATCCTCAACTTTGGAGGCATTAAGGACAAAGGAGGCCTGTAGATCTAGCATGTCCTTTCCTTCTGCTTGGATGCCATGTGGTGGAATGCAAATTCACTCTTAGCTTGCCCACACCTGGTAAGGTGTGGGGCAATGAAGCAATGCCCCTCCCTCCTCTCACAGACTGAGATCAGAAAAGACCAGTTAAAGAAGATTTAAACAGGATATTGCACCTCTGAGCATATGGCATTATATCTAAGCTTTAGTACTATTTTGCTCAGCATATCCATATAGCAGGAAGCAAATCTAGATGAGAAAAGACAGTGAGCAACCATGCCTACATCAAGACTGTAGATGTGGGAAGACTTCCTGCCAAAGACAAGAAGCAGTCCTAGGAAAACTTAAGAGGGCAGACTTGCCCTGCTCTGGGTTAGCCTGGTGTGACTTATTTGTGTTGTTTCATCATTAGGAGAGATTTTAGACTTCTAATGGCCAACAGCTAGCTCTTCTTCACCCTCCACTCTCTGTTACCAGGCCTGCTGTCTATAACAGAGTGATGTTGGATGAGTCTGGTGGTGCCCTGGGGTTTTATCTATTTTACTTCACAACTATTTTTGAAATCTAGGCATCCTCTCCCTCCAGGTTACACTGGTGCTGCCACTTTTGTTTACCTCCATTTTTCTTTGTTGTCTACGTTTTTGGTAGAAGTGTTGGGAGACAGGTATGAATCTGATGTTGGCACTGTAAGGTGGAGAAGAGAGGCATCCTTGTGGAGTTGGGCTGAAGAAGCAACAGGAGACTTCTAGAGATCCTACAAGACAAGAGATCCCAAAAGTCTGAGAGCATACTCTCTTGCCCATATTCCCCAAGAAATACTCACTGAAAGCCAGACATGCCTGGTGTCACAGAGAGAAAGGAATTCTTTTGCACTAGGAATTGGAAATACACCAAGACCATAATAAACCAAGAATCTTAGAATTAAATAGGTTGTTCCAAACATTAGAAAAATAAAAAAGTAGAAAACTTCATTAAAGATATAAAACAATAAAGATACAAACAGAAACCCTAGAACTAAGACACATGATTAACTTAAGAGCTTGGTGGACAGACACAGGAGGACATCAGTCAGTAGACAAATAGAGGGGTGAACTGCAAGAGACACAGAAGAAAGGGTTTTAAAAGATATCTAACTTGAAAACAAAAATCGGGTAGAATTTTTTTAAGTGAATAAAGGCATAACCCAGGCTACAGAAACTCTCCACAGGTCAAAGCGCAGAGAGCAAGTGTCTGTGGGGTTCTCAGCCCAGATAGTACATCCATATCAGTTCTTCTCACCACAAGGCTTAGGAACTATCGTAAAAGGAGCTGCGGGCCACTACCTGCCGCCCAGCTCCCGGCCACCTGGCTAGCTTATACCCTGAAATAAGGACACACAAATTGAATTCATTTAAACACTGCCTGGCATTTATAAGTAAGAAAAGCTTCAGTGTCTGATTTATTTGGGAACTGGGTGGTGGGCCACCCCAAAACTAAGAGCAAAGAGTAAAAACAACCAACTATATTTTGGCTACCAATGTGGGCCTGTATTTCCATGTAGGACTTGAGAAAACTGGGGTGGGGGGAAAGAAGAAAAGAAAAAGGGTGTGACTCCTTTAAGGGGCTCTGCTGTTCAGCCAACAGGGCAGTGCTAAATAGAAAGATGAAGCTAAGTAAAAACACTTGTAGCAACCCAGGTACCAGTTTTCATGGCTAGAAAGGTTTAATGCAGTGCTTGGTCATGAATCTTCTAGAGCTGTGAGCTTTAGGCTTGACTTTCCCTACCTTTAGCTTAGCCAACCAACAAAGTAGAGTGGAGGTTCTAGCCTCACTGCTTAGCAGGTTTTGCTCATGGAAGAGTCCGTCAGACATTCTGCAGGATGCAGAGGGAAGTGACTGATGAACTTTGACAATACAAGGCAGGATAGTCCTTTAATTTCCTGCTTCACTGAAAAGTCTGCTAGACACTTTAGGCCTGTAGAATGACAATAAATGCCTCAGCATTGCAGAGGAACTTTGGATGACTGTACAGGCAGCAGGATGTCTGTTGTTAGGTAATAGTGCATCGTTCTGGGTCTTTGAGGGAGTCAAAGACTAAATAATTAGAGTTATAATTTTATTTATTATGATGGAAAGTAAGTTAGATATAAAACTTTGGACTCACTAAGATAAGACATAATGTAGTATTTTCTCTGAATTTGGTAAATACATGTGGATGGAATATTTTAAATAATTCTTACTTAATAACTTTTTTACTGTATGGCTTTATTATATTAAAGTTAAAACTTTTTAATTTTATTTAGACAAAATGGAGAAATGATGTAGAATATTATTTTAAGATCTGTTACAACAGAATAATGTTGAGAACATTGAAAGCTGGGAAAAGAGAAGGCAAGCAAGGGGGTTAGAGAAGGTTTAATGGCTAAACTGTAGAAGAAATCTTGAGACGGGGGCAAATAGAAACCATAGGACTTCTATAATTGTGAGATTGTTATAATCAGTTTATGACAGAAGTATTTACTTGTTCCCTTTATAGGCTCCAGTTTAACCACAGTGAACTATGGCTAAAAGAACAGTAAAGTCAGAGTCTCTGTGAGAAATGGTGTTTGGGATAGACCAAGATGAAGAAGAAAGACAAAAGAAAAACAAAAATAAAGACACATGAAGAATTGGAATCTTCTGGTACCTATATCACCAGACTGGGCATTCATAAGACCAAGGTAAAATACCTTTTGGGCTATATTAGAAAAGTTATATATTAACAGATTAGCAATAAAAACAGAGAGCTGGGGATTCTAAGTAATAACAAAACATTACAATAAAGCATAAAATGATTTTTAAAATGCCTTTGATATAGACTCATCCAGCAACCACACAGAAAAGAAAATGATCATTCTTCAATTTCAGTATAAAAGTCACTAACTTTAAATCCACAGAGAAAAAAAAAGGGGACTAACAGAGTGAAATATTAGACACTATAGAGGTTTTCTGAAGGCTTTTTATATTGTAATAATGGCAGAAAGAAATCAAAGAGAGAATGATAAGTAAATATTTGAAGTATTAATGCCTGAGAAGTTTCTAAAATCAATGATAAATATCAGTGCATAGACCTATCAGCCCATAGAACACCACTAACAGGAACTATGTCCTCTCTTCACTATGTCTCTCCTTTCTCTAACCAACTGAATTTAATCAATAATCACAAACAACTGCGGAAAAACAAATGTAGAAAAAAGGCTACACCAAAGACAAATTTAGGCACCTGCCCTACCCAGGAAAACAGATGATCACATCAGTAGTCTTTGCACCAGAAGCTGGATTTAAAAAAAGAAAAGAAAAGAAAAGAAAAGAAAGGGAAAAAAAAGGTGAAGTGAGGCTATCAACATTTTGAAAGGAAAAAAAAATGCCAGTCTAGAATTTTATATTCAGAGAAATTGTTCTTAAGATAAAAACAAGAAATAAAGATAAAACTAAGTCTGAGGAAATCCATAGGCAGCAGAAGCACTGTATAGAAGTTAGAATGAGTTCTTCAGGAAGAATAAGCATGGGAAGTCAGAAATCCAAATAACAAAAGGAAAGGAAAACCACTGAATAAGTAATAAATAAAAGTAAGGCCAAATAATTAATGTAATTTTTGTTTGTTTCTTAGAACTGTAACACTCACAGTTTGCCAAGTGAAGTGAGATGCCTGATAGTTGTCTGTCTGTGTCTGGGTTACCTCACTCAAAATTATGTTTTCTAGCTCCATCCATTTTCCTACAAAATTCAAGATGTCATTTTCTTTCTGCTGTGTATTTTCTGCTGTATTGTGTAAATGTACCACAATTTCCTTATCCACCATTCAGCCGAGGGGCATTTAGGTTGTTTTCAGCTTCTAGCTATGACAAACAATGCTACTATGAACATAGTTGAACACTTGTCCTTGTGGCATGATTGCGCATCCTTTGGATATATACCTAAAAGTGGTATTACTGGGTCTTGAGGAAGGTTGTTTCCCAATTTTCTGAGAAATTGCCACAGTGACATGCAAAGGGGTTGTAACAGCTTGATTTCCAACAGCTTAATGCAGAAGTGTTCCCTTTATCCCACAACCTCTCCAGCATAAGTTGTCATCAATGTTTTTGACTTGGCCATTTTTTACAGTTATAAGGTGGAATCTCAGAGTTGTTTTTATTTGCATTTCTCTGATGACTGAGGATGTTGAGCATTTCCTTAAGTGTCTTTCAGCTATATTAGATTCCTCTGTTGAGAGTTCTCTGTTTAGGTCTGTATTCCATTTTTATTGGATTATTTGTTCTTTTAATGACCAATTTCTTGAGTTGTTTGTATATTTTGGAGATCAGACCTCTACCTAATGTGGAGTTAGTGAAGATTTTTCCCCATTCTTTAGGCTGTCATTTTGTCTTGTTGACCATGTCATTTGCTTTACAGAAGCTTTTCAGTGTGGCTTTATGTTGAGATCTTTGATCCATTTGGACTTGAGTTTTGTGCATGGTGGTAGACATGGTTCTATTTTCATTCTTCAACATATTGATATCTAGTTACGCCAGCACCATTTGTTAAACATGCTTTCTGTTTTCCATTTGATATTTTTTGATTCTTTATCAAAGATCAGATGCTCAAAGACGTGTGGATTGACATCTGGGTCTTCTATTAATTGTCATTGAATTTTAGGAAGTCTTTAATTTCTCCCTTTATTTCTTTCTTGACCCATTGATGATTCAGGTGAGCATTTTTTAATTTCCATGCATTTGTAGGCTTTCTGGAATTAGTCTTGCTGATCAGTTCTAGTTTTAAACCATAGTGATCTGATAAGGTACATTGGGTTATTCCCAATTTTTTTTTTGTATCTGTTGAGATTTGTTTTGTTACCAAGTATGTGATCAATTTTGGGGAAGGTTCTATGTGGTGCTGAGAAAAGGGTATATTCTTTTCTGTTTGGATGGAATATTTTATAGATGTCTGTTAAGTCCATTTGAGTTATAACATTTGTTAGTTCCCTTATTTCTCTGTTCATTTTTTGTCTCACTGACCTTTCCAGTGGTGAGAGGAAAGGGTTGAAGTCTCCCACTATTAGTGTGTGGTGTTTAATGTATGATTTAAGCTTTAGAAGTGTTTCTTTTACATATGAGGGTGTCCTTGTATTTGGGGCATAGATGTTCAATATTGAGATTTCCTCTTGATGGACTTTTTTGTGAGTAATATGAAATTTCCTTCTTTGTCTCTTTTGATTGATTTTAGTTTGAAGTCTATTTTGTTAGCTATTATGATAGCTACACATGCTTGTTTCTTAGGTCAATTATATGGGAATATTTTTTCCCAACCCTTTACTCAGAAACAATATCCATCTTTGAGGTTGAGACATGTTTCTTGTATGCAGAAGAAGGATGGATTTCGTTTCCAATCTGTTTGCCTGTGCCTTATTATAGGTGAGTTGTGCCCATTTATTTTAAGAGATATTAATGACCAGTGATTGCTACCTTCTGTTACTTTAGTTTTCATGGCTGGTGATGTTAACTTCTGTGTTTTTCCCTTCTTTGAGATTTTCTGCTATGAGACCATCAATTGTCTGTGTTTTTGTTGGTGTAGCCAACTTCCTTGGGTTGGAGTTTTCCTTCTAGTATTTTGTGTAAGGCTGGGTTTGTGGTCAGGTATTAGTTAAATCTGGTTTTGTCATGGAATATCTTGTTTATCCTTCTATGGTGATTGAATGTTTTGCTGGGTATAGTAGTCTGGGCTGGCATTCATGGTCCCTTAATGTCTGCATAATGCTTTACCACGACCTTCTGACTTTTATTGTCTCCAATGAGAAGTCAGGTGTAATTCGGATAGGTCTGCCTTTATGTGTTACTTGGCCCTTTTCCTTTGTAGCTATTAATATTCTTTCTTTACTCTGTATTTTTAGTATTTTGATTATTATGTTGTGAGAGGATTTTTTTAATCCAGTCTATTTGGTGTTATGTAATCTTCTTGTATCTTCATAGGCATATCGTTCTTTAGGTTGAGAAAGCTTTTTCTTCTATGATTTTGTTAAATATATTTTCTATACTTTTGAGTTGAGCTTCTTCTTCTACACCTATTATTCTTAGATTTGGCCTTTTCATGGTGTCCCATATTTTCTGGACATTTTGGTTTAAGCTTTTGTTAGGTTTAATGTTTTATTTGACTGATGAGTCTATTTCCTCTAATATATTTTCAGCACTTGAGATTCTCTCTTCCATCTCTTGTATTCTGATGTTCATGCTTGTGTTTGTGGTTCCTGATTGTTTTCTCATGATTTCAGTTTCTACATTTCCTTCGGTTTGTGTTTTCTTTACTGTCTCTATTTTAATTTTTAAGTCTTGAATAGTTTCTTTCATATGTTTCATTGCTTTTTCTTAGTTTTCTTTAAGGGATTTGCTGATGTTTTACAATTTTTAGTTTATCTTTTCCTCCGTTTCTTTGAGAGAATTTCTCATTTCCTCTTTAAGAGTTTCAAACATTCTCCTGAAGTTATTTTTTTTAGGTCATTTTCTTCTGCTTCATCTATATTTGGTTGTTCAAGTCTTGCTGATGTAGGGTCTTTAGGTTTTACTGGTGCTGTGTTGCTCTTGTGGTGTTATGTGTGTTCTTGCCTTTTCTACTCATCTTTTTCTCTAATAGGTGTGGTTGCGGCTGTCTGTGATTCTATTGATTAATCTTCTAAGTGCTAGCGAATCTAAGGCTCAGATGGTTGTTCCTCATGGCACAGTCAGTGTCATGGTTCTAGTTACTCCCTTGGTCACTCTGTGTTCCTGGAGATTGCTCAGCACTCCCAGGCTTTGCTCTGTTCCCTTGGACTTTGCTGTCTCAGGACTGCTCTAGCCTAGGTTGTCAGGTCTAGCCTAGACCTGTTTCTGTAAATGTTCCTGGTCTGGATTCATTCCTGCAAAGGCCCCTGGTTTGGAGTTGGTCTTGCAAAGGTCTCTGGCTCCAGTCTATTCCCTCGGAGTTCACAGGCTCAGGTGCGCCCGGCCCCGCAGAGGATGTGGCTCGGGCATACTCCTCCTTCAGAGCTCACAGACTTACACTCAGACCTGCAGAAGTTTCTGGTTCCTGCCTATTCCCTTTGATGTCCCAGACCAGCACCTGGATCCACAGTGGTCCTGGCTCAGGCCTACTCCCTCTGAGGTCCCAGACTCATGCCTGGACCAGCAGAGGTCTCTGGTTCCTGCCTACATTCCTGGAGGTCCCAGATTCATGCTCAGACTGGCAAAGGTCCTGGATCAGTCCTCAAAATGAAACTCTTATAGCTCAATAGCTCTTTCTGAAGTGATATTCCTTTAGTAACTTTCTAATCAGTAAGACATCATCTTGACATGCGTCAAGATGGAACATCCTTAACTTCTTTCATTGGTACCCCCATTTGAACCCTATCCCACAAAAGCTGATTCAAAGTTCTATACCACTTTCAGCCAAAGTTTTCAGGAGGCTGATAGGATAGTTTCCTGTGAGGTTTTTTTTTCCTGGTATGATAAAGATAAAGTGAGATCAGATCCATGATATGAATAACCAAGTTCTACAGTTAGGAAATGTTTAACAGGCAAGTTCTTGCAATGAATCAGTAGAAATTGTGATAGTGAGCTCTGTTACTGAGAAAAGAAAGAAGTAATGAAGACATTGGTAATGGTATATCTGCAGACCTCTGATTGGAGATGCAGATGAATAAAACATGAATGTACCTTGACTAGTTAGAGCTGAGAGAATTCCCACAGTCTTAGGTGTCAACCTACAACTAAGGCATGACAGAAGGATAAGACTATTAGAGGAATGAAATCAACCCAGAAGAAGCACAGGAGAGAGCATGGTATATGTAGAACCAATGAAATGATGAGAGCTAGTAGGACGAATGGAGGAACTGCTGACTATAAACTCAAAAGTTTGAGAATGTAGGCTTCCCTGTTAAGATATTCTAGTTGCTAGTGTCACCAATATAGTTCTTAGGCCCTTATGAGTAATTTACTCGATAACTTTCAAGGATTGCTTCTATGAGAAGCCCTGCATATGTGGGCTTTTGGTAAAAATAAACTTGTCTCTCTCAGAATTTAATCTATCATAACCTTTATAACATAAAAAAAGATCTTTGTCAAAGGTAAGGCAAATGCTATTGAGAAATTAATGATATTAATTTTGTTTTTAAAACTACAGAAAATATTTTTTATTCCAACACGTGCATGTGGAGACATTGAGCATGCTGCTCTAATGTAGGCAGAGGCTGCTTGTTTGTTTCCTGGCCACCCAGACCCAAAATAATCACACATACACTAAATTAATTAAAGCACTTCTTGGCCTATTAGCTCAGGCTTTTTGCTAACTAACTATTACATCTTAATTTAACCCATGCCTATTATTTTGTATTTACCACAAGGTTTGTGATTTACCAGTCGTTTCTGGGATATGTCTCATTCGGTAGCTACATGGTATCTCCCTGACTCCACCTTCTTTTCTCTTCTCTGCTTCGAATTTCTGCCTTGCTCTATTCTTCACTGCCATAGGCCCAAAGCAGATTCTTTATTAATCAATGGTAATAAAGCATATTCACAGCATACAAGAGGAGAATCCCACATCACCCTATTGTCCTCTACCTAATTCCCTTGAGACAGGATCTCTCATTGATTTTGGAACCAGGTAGTCTGACAGTCAGCAAGCCACAATAATACCTCTGAAGTAGGTGCACAAGCCCATGCTCTGATTGTTATTGGAGATTTGAATTTTCTTCATCATTCTTGTGCACCAAATACTCTTACCTGTGAGTCATCTCCCTGGCACCAGTTTTTCTGTTTTGTTTTTTAAAGATAATTTACTACATTTACTTCCACTTAGATTTTACATCCATTTGCTAGAAAGATGCTCAGTCTGTAATATACCTACTATGCAAGCATGAGGACCAGAGTTCTGGTTCCTAGATTCACATGTCATAGTTAATTTTACTGGTCAACTTGATACAGCCAAGAGTCATCTGAAAAGAAATCCTTGATTGAGATATTGATCTGTAGCCATGTCTGTGGGAACTGTCTTGATTGTTAATTGATCTTGATTGTTAATGGGCAACTAGCTCATTATGGTGGTACCATGTCCAAACAGATGCCCTGGGATACATAAGATAGCAAAGTATGGCCCAGAGAGAAATCCAGCAAGCAGCATTCCTTGTGGTTTCTGCTTCAAGTCCCTGCACTTTACTTCATTAAGGATGGACTGTGACCTGTAAGTGTAAGCCAAATAAGCCAATTAACCCTCTTCTCCTCTAAACTGTTTATAGTCAAAGTGTTTTATCACAGTAACCTAAAGGACACAAGAACAGCATAAACATTTGGTCATGACAGCATGGATCTGTTCTTGCAGAATATTTGTGTACACTGTAAAGATGTGTTTCTGCCTAAGATGCCTTCTGATTGGTTTAATAACGAGCTGAATGACCAGGGGCTAGGCAGGAGTGGACAGGCAGTGTTTCCAGACAGAGAGCGAACTCTGGGAAGAAGAAAGGAGTTGCCAGGCAAACACAGAGGAAACAGGATGGACAGTACAGAGATGAGGTAATGAGCCTCATGGAAAAATGTAGATTTGAAAATATGGGTTAATTTAAGTTATAAGAATTAGTTAGGAACAAGCCTAAGCTAAGGCTGAACTTTCATAACTAACAGTAAGTCTCCATGTCATTATTTGTGGACTGGCGGTCCCAATGTCGAAGTGGTACCATACCTGCAGGTGGAGAGCAACAGCGAAAGATACCTGCTGCCTGGCTATAACCTCCGTGTTCAGACACACACGTGCGCACACACACACACACACACACACACACACACACACACACACACAGAGAGAGAGAGAGAGAGAGAGAAAGATACACATGGAAAGAAAAAACTTTAAAAAATTTAGATGCATGTGAACTTTAGGTGTCTCTTTCCATGCTACTCATTGTTAAGCAAAAGTGAATGGCTGATTGGTTGGACATGAACTTTTTATTGCTTCATTTCTGCTCTCTATTCACCATTCTTGCATTTATCAGTCTCTGTCACTTGTTAATTTGGGTTTTAATGGCCCTAAGTTCTCATTACCAAAAATTCCTAAACCCAAACCCACAAAAAACAAAAGCAAAAACAAACAAACAAACAAACAAACAAAAAACCTCGATGCACCTTGTCATCAGACCCGGCTGTTACCAGGCTTTCTGTCCCTAGACAGACCATTTTCATGTTTGCTTCCTACGAATTTGCTGAATCTGAACCCCATGTAATATCTCTCTCAAATTTGAGAACAGAATAGAAAGTTAGTCTTATGGATAACAATCCCACATTTAGGATACTATATATATAATACTATATATATATATATATATATATTCATTTATATATATATAAAGAGAGAGAGAGAGAGAACATGAGATAAAGAAGCCATATTCCCATCTAGGTTATAATACACAATCTGGAGCCATCTGGTACCGCATATTCAGAGGTACTGAATGAATAATATTATCTGTTGAGCATCTTCATGTAACTAACTTCCTGAACAAAAAACAATAGAGTGGTTTTACTTCTCTTTCAGGAAATGACATGATGGGAATCAGGGGCTTCCAGGCACGTAAAAAAATAACATCAGATCCCCCTCAAAAAGAATTGAAACACTGTATTTACTTCATCTACCAAGCACTTGAAATCAAAGATGGGTAAGAAAGATGGTATTCAAAAGCAAATAGCAGTCACACCATTGTTAACTATTGATAAACCATAACTCAACTATTTTACAAGAAAAAAAAATCCCTGAAAAAAAAGAGTCCTCTTGTTTTCTAGAGCAAAATATGTAAGACACGTTTTAATTTTAACTTCCCCTCAGTGGCAATGACCCCTCCTGACCTCTCTGTTTTATAAATTATTGACAAAGCATCAGGAAGACTCAATTGCACAGCAGCTAATTGGGCCCTCTGGTCATTTCTCAACAGCCTAAGAAACAGGATGGTTTTAGATAAAGCCTCTGCTGAGATGCAGGCCCCACACTCTGAGAGTTTGAATAAATTTGTCTGTTCTATTTGTTTTTAAGTGCAAATGTTCTAAGACTGGGACTTGGCAAAGAATGACAAGGTTGAAGTATTTGCTGTCTAAGTAAAAACTGAGACTCAGAGTTGGCATTTCATATGGAATTCCATTGGAAATGTATATATTGGAGCAAATGTAGACATTAGTCAGTTTTTAGATGAGAGGAAAATGAAAGGTATATATACAAAATTAAGCTATTATGAGGAAACCTTTAAAACTGGGAATATTGAACTAAAATATCACCATTATCAGACAGTATCATGTTATATATGTTGCAGCTTTAAACTGGCATCAGATGTTGGACATTTGAGAAACCTTCCTTCTGTCTGTGCAGTGAAAAAAAAAATGCCCAACTGTTTGCTCTAAACTGATCAACTATAGAATGACAAGACTGTGGCTTGTTTTTGATCGACTAATGGAACACTTGGCAGTCCCTTTTGGAGTTCTGTATTGGCTGAGAAGTGTGATGTCAGAAGTCATTTTATAGACTCGCTTCTGTCTGTATAGTGCACTGTGATTCCCCCAAGAGGCATTTGTCACACAGGATTGCTTGATACTGAAACACTACTTCTTCTCAAGCAATGAAGGCAAATCCAAGCAGGTGGACACTGTACACCACACACTTGAATCAATCTGATAACCACAAAGGAATTCTTGAAGTATACACAGACATTTTTCTATTCGAGTTGATAAGTACACAATTAGATAAAACAGGAATTCCATTACTTTCCACGCTCCAATTTCCAAGTTTCTTTCCATTTGTGGTGCACTTGGTGAAATATGGCTTTAGACATGTGTGTGGGTGTGTGTTTGTGTGTTTATGTGTGTGTATACCTGCACACATACATGTGTGAAAGAATATAGATGTAAGCATTTTTTTCCTGTTACCGCTACAAATTTTCCTTTTAACAATATCATTGGGGGCTGGAGAGATGACTGAAGAGATAAGAGAATTCGCTGAACAAGCATGAGAATCTGATTCCCTGCATCAACATAAATAAGTAGGCATGGCACATGTGTCTGTGAGGCCAGCATTGGATATCGGGGAATGAAGAGAATCATCCGAGTTCATGGCCTGTTATATTGCATGAAAACCTGCAAGCCGCAAGGTCAGTGAGAGACCCTGTCTCAAGAGAATAATGTGGGGCACTGTGGAGGGAAACATCAGATGACCTCTATCCCTGTACCTTTCTCTCTTTGTCTCTCTCTGTCTCTGTCTCTCTCTCTGTCTCTCTCTCTCTCTCTCTCTCTCTCTCTCTCTCTCTCACACACACACACACACACACACACACACACACACACACATCAATCAGTAACTTCTTTTTTTAGGATAAAAGATGATGGTAGTGGTGGATTCCAGATGGTCAGCCTAAGATCCCAAAAATGAATGTAAGGAACAATGATGACAGTGGTCCACAGAAAGTAGCTCTACTTAAATAACTTTATGAAATCTTCCCCAGGGAAACATGTACAGAATTTTGTTGCCTTTACTCCAATAACTCTCCCAACTTTAGGGTTTCTTAACCATTCTTACATCTTACCCATCTAATTAGGCTGAATTCTCTGTAAAATGGGCTCCTAAGAAAAGCATCCCTCCTTCCACGAAGTGTCCACTCTGAGGCAGGGAACAGGGAAGGAACAAGAGGAGAAAGATAAACCCATGCCTGCCTGAGTCCAGACCACTGCTGCTGTACTCTGATCCTTGTCTAGAGTGTGTTCTTAGGCTGGAGAGATGGTTCAATACCCAACAATCGAGGGCATGTAGCAACTACCTATAACTCAGTTCTAAGGCATCCAACTCTTCTGGGTTCCTTAGGATTCAGGCATGCACATGGTGCATATACAAACTTGCAGGCAAAACACCCATACACATAAAATAGAGTAAATCTTTTTATTGAAAGAGTGCTTCTTGCTACCTTGCTTGCTCTCATTAAATTCTGATTGACTAACTCACCGTGGTTCCATCCTTCTCTTTAGAGAACACAGGATGAAGACTGCTACAGACATGGAGAACAGAGGCCACTTGAGCTCTCCATGGGCCTTTACCAAGTGCTTCATAGTGCCGCACGTGTCAGTAACTTCCTGCTTGTTAGGGAAAGGTGTGCTTTAGACTATTATGTCTTTTTCTGTTTTAGCTTCTTTAAACATCCTTTAGAGCTTTATTTTATTTTGGTCAGCAACTAAGGGGCTCTTAAGTAAGTGATAAGTAGGAAAAGCGGGGTGGACATAACAAGAAATGAAAAATTAAAGGGGGAAATACAAAGGATAAAGTTATTTGGGAAATTGGATGCAGTTATATTTCCATATAAGACCGCTGACTTTTTTTAATGCCCAGTTCTTAAATGTCCAGTGTGTCTCAACAGAAGAAGTCAATAGATTTTCCAATACTGTTCAAGGAAGAAGGGAATTAGAGTACATTTAAAATCATGCAAACCTTCATTCAAATATATACTGATTTCATCTGACTGCTTAAATGAAAATACAAATTCGCCTAAAATTTTTCCAAGGTATTTACCAAGGCTTACCACATCAAGAGCCTCTCTCTACCCATGGCTTAATGAAACATTAGAACTAGATGCCACTTGCAAAGTAAAGTCTAGATTTCCAAGGATCATCTCAATTTGAGAAAGGACACAGCTTCTCTCACTATAGTAGCGTCTCACACCCCATATTCTCATTGTTATTCATTTCCTTCTGTATCTGTGTTGATGCAACCAGGACATGTGAAGATCACTATTCACCCTCATTGAGTTGTGGGACTGTAACTACTGAAAACAATCATTTATCTCATCATCGTAAAACTCTAAAACTGGGATGAAGAAATACTTTCATATTCCCATGTTTTCCATAAAGATTAACTCTTCAGCACTATCTTTGTCACTAGATAATAAAGTGTGTTTTGCAGTTTGTCTGGCTACATTGCTATAGATTACTCCAACACTTGAATTTTCCTCACTCTTACTGTAAGGCAGTTATCAGACATCTGCTTACTCTTTGTGGTAGTTTGAATGTAATTGACCCCCATAAGCCTACAGGAAGAGACATTTTTAGGAGGTACAGCTTGTTGGAGTAGGTATATCTTGTTGGAGGAAGTATGTCACTGTGGAGGCAGGGCTTGGTGTCTCATATACGTTCATGCCACACCCAGTGTCTTATACCACTTTCTATTGCATGTCAATCAAGATGTAGGACTCTAAGTTCCAGCACCACATCTGCCTGCATGCTGCCATGTTTCCCACCATAATGATAATGAACTAAACCTCTGAACTGTAAGCAAGTTACCCCAATTAAATGTTTTTCTTTATAAGAGTTGCCATGGTCATGGTGTCTCTTCACCACAATAGAAACTCTAAGACACTGTTCCATGGCCAGTGGTCACTAACAGTGATTGTCCATGTTCCTCTGAAGTTGTGTGGTTAGAAAGGAAGGGGATCCACAATAGATACCGAGGTAGAACTCTGTACTGCCCATACACATTGGGACAAAAATGTAAATTATTTTAGTTATGGTAGTACATCAGGTTAATATAATTGATACAGGGGAAATTTGGGTCCCCTTTGTTGTTTTAATCCCATTATTAAAAAATTTAAGAATTGACCTGAGTGGAAACACAAGCATAAGTTTATTAGAAGTAAAAAGAAAAATCCCAGGGCAGGCAAACTATAAACCTCAGCAGCTGCCCCGGGGAGGTGAATGGAGGAGAGAAGGGAAGAGGTCATGCCATTTTAACTGGGGGTCAGACACATGGTGAACAGGACACATGGCCTGGAGGGAGGTTTGAGAGAAAGAGTAAGGAAGTCCAAAATGCTGGCAAGAAAGCACAAATTGTTGGAGAACATTCTTAGAAAAGAGATAGAAATGAGAAAAAAAGACAGGCTATGCTGTCCTGAATAATTCAGAAAAGCCACATGGCTGTGGCCTAGAAACTCCATTACTGGAGTGTGGTGCTCTGGGGAGAAGCACAGTATCTCATTAAAGGACTAATTATTCCAAATATCTCTTTAGCATGGCTGAAGGGAAACCCACTAACCAATTAACCCAGCCAAACTGCAATGGGGTGGTTTACTTACAGTTTCAGAGGGTCAGTCTGTTATCATCATGGTGGGAAACATGGCAGTGTGCAGGCAGATATGGTGCTGGCTACGTCTTGATCAGAAGGCAACAGGAAGAGCAGTCAGATTTTATTCTCTTGACAGGAGGGGTTTTTTTTGTTGTTTTTTTTTTTGTTTTTTTTGTTTTTCCTGCTCTAACCTAATCACAAGAAATGGTCTCTAAGTTTTCTATGTGACTCCAACTAGAGTGGGGTTGACCATGGCAATCAACCATTGCAGCAACAAGCATTTAGGGACTTTGGTGCGTGAGGGAGGCTGTCTTGTACATTTCTGTTACAATGCACACACACACACACACACACACACACACACACACACACACACACAGGAGACTCCTGAGCTGATGAGGGCTAAGGCCTCTCTACTAGCTGTTCATTTATTTTAGACAGACTCACTTTGTAACCCCAGCTGGCCTGGAACTCACTGTATAGACAAGATAAGCCTGGTCTATATAGGCTTCCTCTGCCTATCAAGGTTTGAGATTAAAGGCATATGCTACCATACCTAGCAGCCTATTCTTAATTTTAGAAGCACATAGCATTTTTGTTATAGTGTTTTCTTCAGTGCCAACTGCTTCTGAAAATGGGTCCTGAAGACCCTTCCTGGGAAGCTACAGTCCCAAGTTTATAAAACACTGAAAAAAAAACAAACCCTCTAATGGGGAACATAAGTGTTCCATTAATATTTGTCAAATACATGAAGCATTTAAAAGAATTATGTGAAACACCATGCTGTGTGCCACTTAGCACATTCTATTATTTCACAGATTAGCACAATTTAGTGCTTGAGAAGTGAAAATCTCCATCAGAATCGCTAACAGCATGGGGTGTGAAGGCTGAAGTCAGTAGCCCACAAGCTACAGACAAGTGTAGCCAGAAGTTAGAAAATGACTGAGCAAATCAAGTTTAGAAAAGCACAATTAGATGAGATGTGACGTCCCTGTGTTCCTGTTGACTGAGGCACAAAAGTACCTGTATTTTCACCTGGCTTCACAGATGCATGTTTTAGTTTCGTGAAGATTTTACTCCTGTTCGGCAGGAAGAATATTACTTTCAGCATTTCCTGAATCCATATGTAAAGGTGAATGTCTCACATATGGTTCTAAACAGATTTTAGTAACTTAGCAGACATAGTAGAAAATATACTATCAAGAACATGACTGTAGATGTCAGTGTGATCATCAAGTATGTTGAGTCTACTGACTTCACCACTCACACTGAGTTTCCTTACTTAACAGTGGGAGGATACAAGAATTCACCGTGCTTAGGCCTCACACATACAGTTAAGCAGAGAGCCAGGAACTGCAGTAAGCACTCAATAGTATCCCATTCACCTTTACCTACTTAAACACCTCCAGTCTCCCTGCGATTCTTCTCTACCATATGACATAGGAAAGTGATGTTCATGAATAAAGGCTTAAACAAAGGGTTTGTAGCAGTGTCCTGTGGTGACTGTTGATTTTAAAGTCAGTCCATGTGAAGAAATGAGCCCTTCCTTGTGTATAACCTAGACTCCATCCCACAGCATCACCTGAAAGATATCTTCCAGAAATATCACCAACCTTTATGACTGTGTGCAGGGCTTATTCATACTTAGTTATTAGTAAAAATAAGATGAACTCTCCACTGACAATTCAGAGCTGGGAGGCATCGTGGCACTGAATAGTTAGGAAATGGTGGACAGTCTGTTCTTGGTCACTACTCACAAGACTATCCTCTCTTAGAGAGGAGCCTATAAAAATCTGTCCCAACACTCTGAAATATTGTACTTATTTAGATCATAAAACCATCACATCCTAAAAAAACAAATGACAAGCTTATAGAAAAGTTTGAAGTATACACAAGTCCAGAAATAAATAAGCAAATAAACAAAACTCATAGCTGGAATAAACAGGAAGCTTTCTTAATGTGTGGGAAGTGGTGGATTAACCATGGAAAGCAGATTTCAGAACACAGGATGCTGGTGAAGAAGCTGTCATCCATCACCTGATAGATAAGCTATCTGCTGCACAAAGAACACCAATAGCAGACAGTTCTCAGTGAGAACTATTAAATCAGAGGTAGGCAGAGGAAGTTAAGGAAAGCTTGCCCCATGTGGATAAAGACCAAGTATATCAAAATGATGCAGGTTAGAATTAGAAAAATGAAATTTACAGCCAGACATTAAAACAATCACTAATATAACTAGTGTAGGATGTAGACCCTAAAGATATCTGGAGGATATAAAACTCAGAAAGATATGTGCTACTATTACAAGACACTTAAAAAGAAACTTGAGGTTAAGATCAATGCAAAACTAATCTGATGAGTTATGACATAAATAAATGCACATATATTTATGTTAGCAATAAAAAGAAAAGGCTATCAAACAGGCTTTAGAAATCATGTCTTCCATAAATGAAAGACAAAACTCAAATGACAGGAAAATTGTTGACAACGACAGAAGAGATAAAGCATTTTAAAACAGTATCGAAATGGCAAAATGTATGATGAACCAAATAAAATTAAAGATAAAAATGAGTTGAATGCTTAATTTTATAAGGGCAATAGGAAAATACAAACATAATTCACAAATCTGAGTATGCTTAGATCACAGCACCCCAACACTGGCCAGAAGATATTTCCAAATGAGAAGTAACAGAATCTCTGTTGCAACTGCAAGACAATCATCACTTTCCAAGTCAACCTAAAATAAGACTCAAAAATCTTACCGCAAATTACTTGGGGTAAAAAAAGCAATGAGAAAAAAATAGCTGTTTAAAGAACCTGAGACATGGTTCAGTGAGCTTGGTGCTTGACACCAAATGATGACCTACATCTATCTGAGGACTTGCATGGTAGAAAGACAGAGCCAATTTTTTAAAGCTATCATCTGAAGTCTGCGCATATGTTATACCACATATATGCCCTCCCACAAAATAAATGTAATCAAAACTTTAAAATAAATATTCTTTTCAGAAACTTTGAGGAAAGTAATTTAAAAATAACAACTTTTAGATTAATAACACCACTATGCAATTGTTTATTAAAATAATAAGTAAACCTTGAAAATTACAAAAAACAAGGTGATAATACACATATTTTATGTTATTTATAATAACATAAAAACAAACTATTATATTGCTTTAATAAAGACACCAGAGTATACCTACTTAAGGAAGTGTTTTCATATACCAGCCTCTCTGACACTGAGGTAGTTGTTTTAGTTGCCTCTAGACAGAAACTTTTGCAGTGCTTCAAAGTTGGATTTGAAATTATCTGTTAGCCCTCACTGTGGACGTTCCAAAGTCTAGGAGAATTCCCCAAAAAACAGATGAAGTAATACATAAAATTGAGCCATGCTTGCCTGGGGATACCTTTCAACCTGGGGCCCCTTGTGTGGGCTAATAATGCCACCCCCTCTGAACAGCACACTTGGCAGCCTAGAACCCTTACCTCCATGTACTATATACTCACAACCCTTTCTGGACAATGCACCTAGCAACTCTTTAGCAACCTGGGATGCCAACCTGAACTGAGCTGCAAGCACTCTCAACCCTGACAGTGTAATGTCTTTCTTTCCCTAAAACTCATCAAACTTAGATGGTTTCTATTTACACATTCACAATACATTCAACCTAAATTGACCAGGGTGCATATGCAATAATGTAGCTGGTGTCATCAAAGTGAACTGTTAATAAGAATTCCTGATTTGCCTAGTTGGACATGCATAATTAAAATCAGAGTCTTTGTGGGAAAGAATACACACAGTAGAAAAATAATGATATACTACCTGTCAATAAAAAAAGAGTCCTACCAAAACTATGCCCCTAGTAATCTCAGAACTCTTCATTCTCTTGACCATAAAAAAAAAAAAAACCAAAAAAACCCTGTGATGGTTTGAATAGGAATTGTCCCCCAAAACTCATGTGTTTAAATACTGGGAGTAGCAGTGTTAGCAGGTGTGACCTTGCTGAAGTAGTTGTGACTTTGTTGGAGGAAATGTGTCACTGTGGAGGCATGCAGGCTCATTCCACACACCCTTGGAAAAAAAAAAGCATAGACAGAAAGCCATCAAAGAGTACTCTTAAAAATTGTAATAAGGACGCTGAAATGTAGCTCTTTACAACTGATGGCTTCTGGCAGGGATGCTGGTGCTGGTGGGAAAGGAAATGGCCATTGTGGGTTTGACCGTGCTTCACTGAGTACTAACTAGGACAACACAAATTAGACTTTTTTTATTGTTTGCTTGCTTGTTTTGTTTCTTACTTTCTTATTTGTTGGAGGGGGTTGCAAGAGTCAGGGGCATACTTGAGAGGACTGGAAAATAAGTGTGATCAGGGTACAGAATGTACAATTCCCAAATAATCAATAAAAATACTATATTGGGTGTTGGTACCCAGGTTTTTTCCCCTTTGCTCTAGGTGCTTTGTGGGGCCATTTTTCCTCTGACTTCCTGGTTTCTCTGCTTGCTGCAGCAGCCTGAGGGTTTAGCTTAGAGAGAACTCGCCCTCTTTTGTTATGGTAATTCCACCTGCAAGCAAGGTTCCCTGATCAGCTGCTCTCCGACCTTGGACACAGCCGCCTGACTTCTTCTTCCCCTGTTCCGGATGGGAGGGGGCTGTTGTCCTTCTGCCCCATAGTATATATGCCCAACTTGTGCTTAATAAAGTTGCCATCTACTCCTTTGGTGAATGAGCCTGGTCTCTCTGTGTGTCTGTTCAACCCTTAGGATATTTATCCATTCTCGTGGACTTGATTCGGGAGGCACGCGCCTGAATCGGGTGTGGGAATTCACAGAAAAGTGCAGGCAACAATTGGGGAAAAAGGGAGAAACCTAAACTGTAATTTGGGCTCTTGAGGATCTTCTTTTACATGGCTTATATCTCTCTTTTACAGTATTTTCCGACCTATCCTATCACTTTACTTTGATAAAAGTTCTTTGCTACTTTGTAAGATGTGAGGACTTTTATTTTGATCATTTGAATAAGATTTAAAAATTGAAAAACACTTGACCTTGACCCCTAACCACCAGTAACAGAAATGTTTACAAAACCTATCATTAAATACATAACAGTAAAATAAGGGGCGAGGGGATGAGAAAGTGTCCAGGAATGATGTTAAGACCTGATATCTTCAGAAGGTTTTGCAGTTCATGGCAGCATGCCGAATACCCTTACTCAGACCATACAAATGAGAAGCAATAAAAAAGATGAAAGTCCTAAAAAATGAATACAATTATGGGGAGAGAAGAGTTTCCAAACTCTGGATGAAAGATATAAAGCAGACGAAGAGGAAAATAGAAAACAAAATAAGACAAACAAACAAAAACCCCAAAACAAAACAAAAGCAAACAAACAAGCAAAAAAAAAAAAACCAAATAAGCAGGGCCAAGAGGCCACCAGGTGCAAAGGCAACTTATAGTCAGGCAGACACTAAGAACAGTTGAGAGATACTTTCAGACAAGTCCAGGTACATAGACTAATCTAGCTGTCTAAAAGAGACTTAGGACAACTGAACTGCCTGAAAGAGACACTCTCCAGCCTGTTGAGCTCCCTATGGTTGTGCAGTGCATGGTCAGGATCTCCAGTTCATTGAGCCGCTATCACTGTGCAGTGCATGTCAGGTTCTTCAGCCTATTGAGTACCTATGGTTGCTCATTACATATCAGGTTTCCGGCCTGCTTAGCCCCTATGGTTGTTCAGTGCACATCAGGTTTCCAACCTTCCTGAACTAGGTTGGATCTGGATGATGCAGCTTTTTTGGAGTCATTTCTCCTCCTGTTAGTAACCCCTCACCCACACTCTCATGAGAAACCCCTATAAAACTCATTGGTTCACCAAGTTGGACATTCGTGGCATCCTTACTTTGATTCGCCATGGATTCCTTATGTAGAATCTGTGATAAGTAGACTTTTGTTCATGTCTTCCAACAAATAGTGTCATACAACTGAGAGGTCCAAAGAAAGGGTGATGTGACTGCTCCAGACCAACCCTTGAGTAATCTCAGATTTTTTGTTTATCTCAGATAAGCAGTGCATCCCAGAGTCTCTTGGTAACAGTGCTCAAGCATGGAAGAGCCCCTCTGTGCATGCAGGAATCGCCAGAGGATTGAGACTGCTTCAGTCTCTCATGTCAAAGGGAAACAGTTACCAGAGGTCACAGGAAGCTGAGGCTGGAGGATCTCTCTGAGCTCTTGGCTAGCCTTGCAAGAATCACAAACAATAAAAAAAAAAGAAAACAGTGTCCATCACAAAAAAAGGAAGAAGGAGGAAATAAAAAAGAAAAGATGAAAATAAATAGCAGCTAACTAAACAATATAATTCAGGGAGCTAAGATAGATAAATAGTTGTATCATAGACAGACAGTAGTTTTACCATTTGTCATCTATCTATGTATCATCTATCTATCCATCTAGCAATCTGAGACATTTGAGAAAATCTTTTGTCCATAAAATAAAAGGTCAGGACATTTAGGACATTTTAATATTACAGTTACAATAAATGGACCCATCTGTAGACGGCTTCTCAGACCCAAATAATAACACAAAACTCTAACAGTTTCAGCACTGTTTGACCAATAGCTTAGACATATTTTTAGCTAACTCTTACTTCTTAAATTAACCCATAATTCTTGTCTGTGTTAGCCATGTGGCTTGGTAACTTTTATCAGTGAGGCATTTTTATCTTGCTTCCCCTGTATCTGGGTGATGAATGCAGATTGAGCCTTTCCTCTTTCCAGAATTCTCCTATTCTGGTCACCCTGTCTGTACTTTCTGCCTGACTACTGGCCAATCAGTATTTTGTTAAACCAATACAAGTGACAAATATTTACAGAATACAAGACTATTGTCCCACAGTACCCATCAAATGACTAGAGGATCAATTTAGTAACATCCTTCATTGAAACAAACAAAAAACAAAGAAAAAAACCAATAAAACCTTCCTGGATATGATGACCCAAGCCTGAGACTCTATCACTCAAGAGATGACACCCAGCTAGAAACTTCACTCCAACTGACTCGCATTCATAATGCCAGAAAGTACTCTACACACTACAGAGAGAATAGATACAGGAGTGTAAGGAGATGAAAAAGAATATGATCAAAATATATTACATGGAAAAACACAAATAAAATAAAAGAACCATAGTAGGCCAGACTTAGAATATTAGCACTTTTAGAGTTATGACAGAAGGATAGCAGCGACCTCAAGAGTAGTCTGGCAAGAGTCTCAAAAGCAAACAATAAAACAACAATAACCCACACTTAAGGGCTATGTTGTACCTCAGTGGTAGAGCTCTTGCCTACCATGTGTGGTCCCATAGGTTTCATCTCCAGAACTTCAGAATAAGGTGTGTCTAACGTACAGATAAAGAGAGGGTGTTTCTTAGTAATTTAAAACATAAGGTATTCCATTGAAAACACTTAACAGTATTCACTAGTGCTAACCAATGTGGGTTTCTGAGAGATCTTTGTAAATGTGTAAAAGAAACTCACTGATTGACATCAGGAAACTGAACATGAAATGTAGGAGGCATAGCAATGCTTCTCAGTGTGGGTGCAACAATTTGTGTCTATTGAACAATCTACACCTGATCACTCAAAACAGGTTCACCAATGAGGAGAACAGGGTAAGTTTGGGGTGTTCTCTTATGGGATGATCCACTGATAAAAAGGAATAAGCAAAATTGTGAAACCCATGATCAGCTTGACAGTATGGGATGGAGAGATGGAAGTAACCATTTGCAGATACCAATGTTCATATATTGGGGACTGGGCTGTTGGTGCAGCAGGAGATAAAGGTTTTAAAAATGAAATATAGTACTCAGCACCAATGCAAACATACTGTAGATTTCTTTACAATTAGTAACTCCTCCCCCTTCATACAGCTCTGGTCAGAGCCACACTTCATATCAAGACACTGAGTCATCTCATTGGTCCCTGAGCACTGACCTATCTGCATTCTCCCTTGGAGAAATGGGTGCCCTGGACACCCGTGAAACTTAGTTGCCCTTGCATTTCTGTCCAGAAGTTACATCTGCCCTGCTTCTGCAGTTCCACAGCTAATTCACATAGAGGTAAATTTGAAAGCTCCTCTTCCAATTACTTTGTTTCTGCCCCACTCCTTGAGCTATAAACGCTGTTAGATCACAACTCTCCACACCTCCTTTGGGTAGAATCCATCTTCAAATAACTCTTTTGTTACAAATGTCAGTATAACCTGCTCATTGCCATTTCAACTTCATGATATAAATAAATACATTCCTGGAATTTAGGCAAGAGGGAAGGGAAGGCAAGTCCAGCCAACCCTGTCAGCTCTAGGGAATTAGCAGGTCTGGCCTGCAGAGCCTGGGGACTGCCTCTAGTGACACCTGTGGGACAAAGCCCAGGGCTGCAACTGCCTGGGTCAGCGCAGTCAGCAGCCTACAAATGCTTACACAGCTCCTCCTCAAAAAAGTCTCCTTCCCTGGGCCCACAGCTTCCCAGTCACTTATTCTTCCTCAGGAATGACATGCTATTATGAGAGAAGAAACTTCACAAAAACTTATTTTTAACATGGATCCTGGACCAAGACTCAGCCTGCCCAAGGCAGATAGGTGGAGGAAGGGGTTCTTCCGGGAAGCATGACAGTATGGGCTCAATGGATGCTCAACTATGACTGTCCAACATCTTCTTTCTTGCTCAAAGAGAAGACCAATTACAGTCTAAATTGGTCATTTCTATTCTCTGATTCTTCATGTTTGATCACTGAGAAAATTCTAGGCAGTCAGGCCATGCTTCATCTTAGCAAACAATTGCATCATAAAACATATAGCTAAAAAATGTGTAGTCTCCTTTTAAATTAACGCAACATTAAGAAAACAAAAGGCCTTTTCCTCCTTTGAGATAAAAATTCATGATTCCTGCTTCTTTATCTCATGGTATTTGTATTTCAATATTGATAAGCTTGATACTTGTTTTGCAGTGAGTTAAATTCCTCTCAATTCTATTGAAAACTTAGTTAATCACAAACTGGTTTGAAGGTCACAGCACCTGAGTTGGGAAGCTCTTCACAGCTCCATTTACTCATCTATCTTGTTGCTGTTATCTTTTTAATTTTTTTACTGATAAAAAAAGGAGGAGGAGGAAGAGCAGGAGGAGCAGGAGGAAGAGGAGGAGGAGGAGGAGGAGGAGGAGGAGGAAAAGAAGAAGAAGAAGAAGAAGAAGAAGAAGAAGAAGAAGAAGAAGAAGAAGAAGAAGAAGAAGAAGAAGAAGAAGAAGAAGAAGAAGAGCACAAACTGACTGCCCACTCAGGCCCCTTTTGCCACTTCTTCCTTCCAATTTCTACATTTCCTTGATATTTTAGGACATTAATTTCATTATAAAAGTTCTTACCAGAGTACCAAGCAGATACCAGAAGAAATAAAAGGGCATTGTTGGACATTCTTTGTAAGTCCAGATTCCTAACCTAAATCAGTATGGGAAAGATTTGGGCAAATTACTATTCAAAATTTATGTGGGCTTAGTGTGGCTGGATTTCTGTGCTATATTCTTTACTGGTAAATTATTTTCCTGTGTCATTAGTTTTCTAAGCAGAATGTACGAATTATACTCAATCTTACATAGTCACTATGGTTGATCAGTTACCCTGGCAGGCATTCATATTATTTCTAATTATGTACCATTCTAATAGGTATTCACTGTTCTAATACAGTTAGTAGCCTGTTATTATAGTAATAGTACTGCTAGATTTATAGCTACCTTTTAGGATAATACCTAGTACTCACTTGGTCTGTACTTGGTCCTGACTCAAGCCCTCATTCTGTTTGGGAAGTGCCTGTTGATGAGACAGGAAACACAGAAAACATTGCTTTCATATCTAGTGTTTTATAATATTAAAATTAAGATGTTGTTGGAGTTGGAGAGATGTCACAGTTGGTAAAATGTTTGTCATGCAAGCATGAGGAATTGAGTTCAGATTTCCCAAAATTCTCATACATACATTGTGGCTCTGTTCCAGTAGTCACTGTGCTAGAGAGACAGAAACAGGAAAACTTCGCACTCTTCCAGTTGAATTAGTGAGCTCCAGGTTCATTCTCCCTCAAAAAAAAAATACTAAAGTTTCTTGACCTTTTGGCTAAAATCAGTTGGAGAGACACTGAACATCAATCTCTGGTTTCCATGAGTGCAAACGCATGTATGCAACACACCCCACTGATGGTAACAGCAAGATGATGTGGATGAAAAATAAAAGACATCTGAAACCATTCGTTTACAGATAGACAAGCTGTCCTCAAAACTCTCTGAAATCTCTTTCGTGTGTGTGTGTGTGTGTGTGTGTGTGTGTGTGCGTGTATTGGGAGTGGAGATAGGTGAATTAATTACTTTTCTGTTGCTATGGTAACACACTATGACCAGAAGCAGAAGAGTTTATGTGTGCTTTTGTTTCCAGCATAAAGTCTGTCATGACAAGGAAGCACAAGGGCAGTCAGGCATGGTGGCAGGAGCAAGAAGCTGAGAGATCAAATCCTCAAAAACAGACACTAAAACAGAAGGAGCAAACTGCAAGTATAGTTAGGTTATTCACTCTCAGAGCCCACCCACAATAACATGCTTTTTCCACTAAGACATCATCTCCCAAAGTTCCCAAAACAGTATCACTAACTGGGGACCAAGTATTCAAATGCCTGCACCTTTTGGGGATATTTCTATACCACTCCATGCTTTTTTGTATATAATTTTATTTCTCAGATTTAAAAGATTATAATTTGTTTAGAGACAGGCTGACCTGAAACTCAGCATGCATCCTAAGCTTGCCTTTCATTCTAAGCAATCCTCCTGCCTCAAACTATTGAGTGCTGGGACTACAGACATTAGCCATGATGGTCTAAATGCTTCGTATATTCTCTTTGTCTCACTCTTGTACCTTTTGCCCACATTGTTCTGATGGACTTGATGCTCTTCAAAGTTCCCTCTGGGCAGTCCAAACACATGGACCTGGTAGCCACATTTAGAGTGGTGGAACAGTTTTATCTTTTCTTTTAGGACTTCATGGTTATCTCTGGTTTGTTTCTTGTGTGACAATTTTCACCGTCACTGATTTCCCAGGTTTGTTCTTTAAAACTGTTTTATGTTCACCCTGGATGGGAAAGCCTCTGACACATCTTGTTCATAATATATTTAAGTATAATTCATTAATTTCCCCCACTTTCTTCCTTTCACTCTTATACATATGCAGCTTCTCATGGATTTTATTCATGAGAATTCTAAACATTTGCCAGGCAGAGTGAGTCATTGACCCACCTCCCCATCTGCTGCATTTCCTTTCAATATATTCTCCAGTGTTACTGAGTTTTTAAATTTTCTTCACTTTTATTCTTTTTATTTTATTTTGATTGATCTTTCATAGATGACCTCAAATTTCAGTTTACACTAGCTGTAAATAGCCCTCAAATTACTCTTTTTATTTCCCCAATTTTATTTCATAAAGTAAAAGTCAATTATATGCATTTTATAAAATTAGCAGAGACAAAATGTGGTGACAGGACTTGATGTAATATACAGTTTTTGTCTCCAGTGTGGTTTCTATTTGAATTCGCTAGTTGGACTTGATAGAGTATTAAAAAAACAAAAAATGGGGTAGGAGGAGAAAGAGAAAGAAGAAGAGGAGAAGGAGGAGACATAAAACTGAAAGGGGTAGGGAGATAGGACAAAAATTAAAGGAAAGAGTAAAATGTTGTAAAGAGGTTGCTTGTTCGTTTCCTGGCTGTCCATACTCCTGAAATAACCACACAGAAAATGTAATCACTGCTTAAATGATTACTTCAGCATATTGTTAACTAGCTCTTACATCTGGAATTAACCCATCTTCATTAGTTTATATTTTACCACGAAGCTTGTGGCCTACTGGTAAGGTTTCAGCCTATCTGTCTCTGGTGCTACTATATGGCTTCTCCCTGACCTCACCTTCTTCCTCCCAGCATTCAGTTTAGTTTTCCCTTCCTAGATCTGTTCTACCCTATCAGGTCAAGCCAGTTTCTTTATTAACCAGTGGTATTCACAGCATCCAGAGGGAAATCCCATATCAGTGAGGGTTGAAAATAATCAATATGTACTTTATAAAATTCTCATAGAATCAATAAAAATATTACATTAAAAACAATTTTCTCTCCTCCATCCAGAGGTGTCCAGTCACATACAACAAATGACAATTTTAGATCGTTGTCACCTTATCAGATGAGTTGACCCACATTAAAGTTATTGTTGGGTAAGGGAGTAGAAGGTAAGGAATCTTTGGATCACAATGCATAGTTTATACCCTTCAAAGAAAGGAAAGACTGGGAAGAAAGGAAGGAGAGAGGGAGGAAAGTCTGAGCATAGAGTTCTCACTGGGGAGGACTGATCACTGCACAAAAGTTGTGACAGTCCCAAAGAGGGAAAAGCAAGAGTGAGGCCTCCTTATGTACAGCAGCAGGGTCACTGAGAGGCACATTGGCCTAACCACAATGATCCAGTTGCTCCCTACCTCCAGCACTGCAGGTATTTTCTTCAGAGACATTTTCCAGTAATTCCATCATTTCCTTGGGGGAATCTCACAAAATGGAGGTTAACAAAGCTACCTTCTGTTCTACAGGAGCATCTTTCCTAAATGCCTAAGGATTTTCCTTCACTGTGTACAGAAGATTGTGCACATGTACTTGTCTATCGTGTGTGCTGGGGCTGTGCATACGTGTGCTTGTGTATGTTAGTGTATTCTTCTGTGCCTATGTGCTAATGCATGTGTGGTATGTACGTACATGTACGTAAGGGTGGTATATAATCTGTGTGTCTTCATAGGTTTCTTTTGTAACATCAAGCACTTTACCTCCTCCTGCTGACACCACCCACCATTCCTCAATGCTCAATGAGGCTGTTTTATCTTACCTTTTGGAAAGGACACAAATTGAAGCTTGCTGACTGAGAACTGAACACATTGCATAGCCTGGGGCCACAGGAAAAAAGTCCAGGGCCCTTGAGAGCACCTTGGAATGATGCTGCATCCTCCTGCTCTCTCCATACACCTTTGTGTTCTCCCTTCTGAACCAGTGCAGCCTTCCAGGGTGGACTGTGGAGGGCATCCTACCACATATAATCTAGAACATCTCCTGTGGGGACACACTGAAGCTCCACCTCAAGAATGTGCTCCCAGGGCTGGGTACGCCACTCAAGGTACAATATGTGCTAAGTACATTTAAACCCCTGGATTTTGACCATGGTAATCCCTCCCCCCAAAAATGAAATAAGGCATTGCTGGTATTAGAAATTGAGGAAATTAGTACAAATACTCTAAACTAAAACATCTGATTTCATGATTTTACTCTTTATGAAGATGCAGTATTAGAAATTTCAAGATAATTTTGCACATTTTTTATTTTCTCCCAGTGGGCCTTATAAAAACCTTGACAGATAGATATAGGTGGCATCACTAATCTGTAGTTTATAACTAAGTAGAGATCAACACTCGTTAAAGCTTTGAGCTGGAATTTGGTCCAATACTTTGCCACAAACCTTTGGTTTTTCTGGCCTCTTTTCTCGCTGATTTAGAAAAGTGCTGTCTAAAGGCTATAAGATAAAATAATTTTCCTTTTTCTTGGAAAAGAGAAATAACTGAAATATAAAATAGCCACAATTTATTTTGACTGGAAAATTGTATGTCACTAAAATTATAAAATGTACCAATAACTCCAGTTACTTTAGCAAATGTGTTTCCCTTCATATGATTACAAAATGCAGAAAAGATGACTTTAAATCTCTGTGAAAAGAGAAATGGAAGGCTCAGCATTTCCTGGTAGGCAATTATAACATTCAGACGACAAATCCCAGTGTAACTGTGGCGTACAGCATATGTGTACAAGAACCTTCTAAAGACACCGTAAACTCACTGGGACCTTGGATATCACCATGTGTGTGTGCACTCAGACAGGGTGGCAAGAAAAAAAAGTGATGATTATTTTTTAAAATCACCATGCTGTTGGCAGTTAATAAAGATGCTGTAATTTCTTTTCATATTTTATTCATTCAGACTGACTTTGGGGAAATCTTTTTGTCATGAGCCCAGCAATACTTTATCAGCTATAATGTACAATGCTCTATCCCCAAATTAAAGAATCAATGAAGTAGGTTCTGGTACTTGAAAGACTAGGAGCCAAATGACAATTATCTGAAGAAAGGAATATTACCAAATACAGCCTTAAGGATTTGGTTTCTCTTACCTACACTACTGAGCATGTCTACATTTTCTAACCCTAGTCTGACTCTTTTTAATTAAGGTGATAAGATTTCACCTTCCGGCATCACTGCCTTCGCTTGGCACCAGATGCTTTGTTCTGTTCTCTGTCACCTGCCACTGTTTGCATTGTAAGGATGGCTGCAAAGTCCCACGCAGTAACTCAAGACTACAGAAGCTTCTCCCGTTGCTATAAATCAAGTCGGTTAACCAGAGCTCTATCTCCCCCCCCCCCCCGCCTGTGACCCTGTTCTTGCTCTAAATTGCTAGGTTGCTTTTTTTTGTTTTGTTTTCAAACCCTTAAACCCCTAGGCACTACTACTTAGGCAACCACAACTTTCTCAGATATAACTGGGCCAGGTGTGTCCAAAAGGCATGGCCTCTGCTTTATGTATGACATCCTTTCATCAGTGGCCCTTGTCCTTCTCGTTGGTGGGTATTGGGTTTCCTTACAGTCCACCATCACTGACCAGTAGGTGTTGGTCTGAATTTCTCCAAGTCCAGAGTATTTTATTATTATTCATACTATTTGGTAATCAAATTCAATGGAGAATGAAAAGAAAGCCCCACTTGCCACAATCCAAAGTATCCTATTATTTTGAAATATCACAGTCATTTGCTTTAGGTGTTCATTGAACCAAGTCTGAGTCTGGTTAATTTTTCCCCATAGTATACTTACAGTGCAAAATATAAAACCAGCTGCCAGTGTGCACAGATTGGGACTGAGTGTCCATTCTTAAGTGTAAATGAGGCATCTAGAAAGTACTTGACATACCAGTTACAAAAGAGAAGTGCACAACTCCAAGGATAAAACAGTAATATCGGTTTAAACTTCCCTTCTGTTTGTTTGTTTGTTTGTTTCAAGACAGGGTCTTTCAGCGTAGCCCTGACTGTCTTGGACTATTTCTGTAGATCATCCTGGCCTTAAACTCACAAACACAAAGATCTGCCTGCTTCTGCCTCCTGAGAGCTTGAATTAAAGGCATGCACTGCCTTTCCACAGTTTTTCTTTTGTTTTAAACTGGTTAACAGAAATTGGCTTTCCTTGCTTTACTCCTGGAATCATCAGAGGCCAGTGTCTTCAAGAACTATGCTTAACAAGCTGAGACACACGATTAAGACATTCCTCGCTTTCTCTCTTTGAAATTAATCTCCAATGTCTGAGTTTACTCTGGTAACCAGAAATTCAGAAAGTCCTCACTCACACTATCTTTAGGCACAGGAGGCATTCAAGACAGGAAACAGGGTTATCATTAGCAGTGATGATAAAGATAAGAAAAATGATGCTAAGTAAAAAACTGAAATCCAAGAAGCAACAGTCCTATATCTCGTGGAAACTGTCAACACTTTTCAGGTATGTGATGTGTTTTATAAAAAGGAATTTATGGGTCCAGAGACATTTTAATTTGGTGAGCTTTGGCAAAACAATTAGTGACTCAGACAAGTATTGTAACCAGGTTTCATCAATATCTCATTAAAAAAAATTAACCACAGCTCCTCAAACCATGCATAAGAATAGTGCTTGGGCTGTGCAGTGGGGGCACAAGCCCTTAATCCCAGCACTTGGGAGACAGAGAGAGGCAGATCTATGTGAGTTCGAGTTGTACAGGGCAAGTTCCAGCACAGTCTCCAAAGCCACAGAGAAACCTTGTCTAGAAAGAAGAAGAAGACGAAGGAGAAGGAGAAGAAGAAGCAGAACTGCACTTAGAAGACTGAAGCTAACAGAGACCCACAACTGGACGGTGGTCAGAGAGTGAGAGAACTTAGAGCACTCAATCTTACATGGGAGGTTTTCATTAAACTTCCCCCCAAGACTCAGGAATCTGTGCAGGAGACAAAATTGTAAGAGCCAGAGGAAGTAGGCAACTTTATGGTAATGGTGTCTTCCAGGCACAACAGGACTGATAAACACATGAACTCAGAGACGGTGGCAACATACACAAAACTTGTACAGATTTAAACCAGACTGGGATCCAGTACTGAAGGGAGGAGGTGGACACAGGCTCCCATCCCTAACCAAAAGCTATTTGCAATTGATACTCACTGGCAAAGGAAAAATCAGTTTTTTTTTCCAATTGAGTGTCCCTGAGTATACTAAGCATAAGGTCTTGTGTTCAAGAGTAGTTTGCCAAAGGTTTTTCTTTTATTTTGTTTTCTTTGTCTTACTGTTTTTCAACTTGTTAATTTTGACTTTTGGCCTTGTGGGTCTTTTTTATTTTGTTTTTGTTTGTTGTTTGTTTTTAAGTGAAAAAAGAACATCAAATTCAACACACAGGAAAGTAGGGAGGATCTGAGAGGAGTTGCATGAAGAGAAGCATGTTCAAAATACATTGCATAAAAATGTCTTTAATTAAAAAAAGAACTGTAGTTTGTTTTGACTGGCATGGTTATGACACATGGATGCACAAAGATACATTTTGAGTTCATACGTAGAATTAAATGAGTGACCTTTATCCTGGAGACAAAGATAAAAAGAGCAGTGTGTGTGCGTGCGTGCGTGCGTGCGTGCGTGTGTGTGTGTGATGCTTTTTTTAAGGTAAGGTCTCACTGTATAGCCCTGTCTAATCTGGAACTCACTATGTAGTTCCAGGCTAACTTTGACTCACAGAAATCCACCTGCTTCTGCCTTCCCAGTGCTGAGATTAAAGGTGTGGGGCACTATTCCTGGCTTGGTAATATTTTTCTAAATTCTTAAAATCGAGTTTCATTATGTGGCACACACAATTCCTCTGACTAAATGAATGGTATTGGAGCTGAAATTTTACAATTGAGTGCAGTCAAACAAGAAGAGATAGAACAATCTGATCATCATTAGAGATGAGCAAATAGGTACCTGTCAAAGCTGGCTGGCCTCCCTTCTCCTAAGATGAGTGTCTGAATTCCATTAGCTTTATGAACCCTAACAACATGACATAAAAACAAACCATGCACTCCAGAAAAATCCACTTTGGCCATTTTAATCCCCTACTACTTAAATAATTTTTCCACTAACCGTTACTTATTGTATTTTAAATTTTACTTTATTTTTGAGATGGAAAATTTTCAAATCAAAAGACAATTTTCAAAACTTTTTTTTTTGCTTTTGTATTTTCCAAGAGAAGCACTTATTGTGTAGCCTAGGCTAGCCTCACACTCTCTATGTAGCAAAAGGTGGGCTAGAGTCTGCAGTCTGCCTATCTCACTCTCCTGAATGCCAGGCTTCAAGTATACACCACCATGTTTGATTATTTTTGTCGTCTCAAAGGATATTCTAGTTTTGTTCTATCCTGTGTTTATGTGTGTGTTCTCTATGAAAAATAGTGTGTACATATGTACATATACCTATGTGTTTAAATATTTGTATGAGTCAAGTGAAATGTTATATGTAAAACAAAATGGGCCTGGGCTTCTCTTGCTTGTGTTCTGGACATTACTAGCTCTGGCCTGGACAGAGCTAGTACTGAGGTCTCATGACCACTCACCCCCAAAACCTCTCATCACTGTTCCAGAATGAAAACGTAAAATAAAGTCCTGTTTTAATGAGCATCACTTCACTGACGTGTTTCTCTCCATTATAATGACTCTGAACACATTAGTGGTGTTTTTTATATACCTGAAAGGCTTTCTTCTAATGTATGGAAACACTGCCTTTGTCATCAATGATTCCAGTTAGGAAAATTGGACAGGAATGGAAACAAGACACAAAAACCTTGAACACCTCAGGATATAAGGGTACCAGGTTAGTTGTGTCTCCTGGGGTTGCTTTTTCCTATTTGAGTGTAAGACTTGCTGAATGATGGATGGGTGGAGCTAGAGAAGCAGAGTCAAGCCCAGTTTTGTTCTGTGTTATTCACTGACTGGTTGTCTTCAGCAGGCAGGAAGACCATATGACCTTAGGCTGTGAGGAAGGTGGAGAAACATTTGCTGTATCTATGGTAAATTTACCAGGCTAGAGCAACCTTAAGCTTCCCCAGATGAGTCAACTGTGCCAATCTATCCATGGGGCAGTTATCTTACAGTCATCTCTGCATCAGGATCTCACCACCTTTCCATCCCCTTTTCAGTTTTAGGAGGAGAGGACAGGATCCAGATGCTCCATTTCGGGCTGAGATTGTTCAGTCTCTTACTCTGTGTAGCTTGACCAGTTGTGGGTCTCTGAGTTAACCACCATCTGCCTCAAACAGAAGTTTCTCCGATGAGGCTTGAAGACACATTGACCTGTGGGTATAATGATAAGAAGTCATTAACGGTTGGTTTAATACTATGTTCATTTAGTTGAATAATAGTCATAGATTCTTCCCTACAGACTATGACATGTTCAGCCACAGGCTCTTGATTTTAATTATTTTAAGCATGTTTAGTCTTATAATTGTATATGTTCATTAGCATTTAGCCATAGTTTCAGCTTCCATTTACAAACAGGCTTTTTTCTCAAGGTCTCTGATTGCTCATCTCAGAGCCTGGCTACCTTTTTCTCAATCTTGGCTACTTATTGGCCAGGTGGGATACTACACACAAACTTGGTTTTCTTGATAACTGCATTATAAACTCAGCCTTGCTGAAATTTGACTGAAACATCACACTGTCCGATAATCTCCAAGAGACATAAGGATGCATAGATTTTAACCTTCTGTATATTTTTGTAAAAAGAGCCATTGATCTTTTACATTCACAAAGTACATATTTGTAAATGAACATTTATTTTCTTTAGAGGTATTCTTAGATGTGATCTCAAGGAGTAGTTTGTTAGCAGTATTTGAGAATGTTAAAATGAAAGAATTTTTTTAACTATAGTTTGTAGTGTGTGTGTGTGTGTGTGTGTGTGTGTGTGTGTGGTTGCATATGCCTATGTGTGAGTATGCGCATGTAGGTATAAATGTACATGTGATTACATGTCTAATCATGCAGCTTGTATGTATCTATGTGTGCATGTGTGTAAATGAGCATGTATGTCTGTATATAATATGTGCAAATCAGGGTGTGATTACATGAATATGTGTATGAATGTATGAGTTTGTTTGTGTGACTGCATGTGATGGCACATGTCTGTGTGAGTGCAGTTGTACACACCTGTATGTATGTGTGCTCTTGCCTTTTGGGGAGTGTAGTTGTTGCTTGTGTCCATGTACGTGTTTATGTGGTTTTTGTCTATTAAATGCATGTGGTTGCCTCTGTATGTGCCTGTATGTTTGCCTCCAGAGGTGAACATTAATAAGAAATATACTATTTTTCCTTTCTCACCTTCTATTCTCAATAAAATTTCTCAAAATGTTATATTAACTATACACCCTTGGATATTATGTTGATTTATTTTATTTTAATCATAAAAATCATAGCCTCTATTTATTCAATTGTGACATAATTATTCTGATGACTGACAGTATTTTGAACACCCCAACTATATCTCCAAACCCAAGATTTTTCTTGAAGTTGCCTTGTATCCCAGCAGCAACTCTAGCAGTGATATTTTATCTAAGCTCAATGTGATTGGGACTATTTGGGAACAAAATGAACAATTTATACACAGTACTGACAGCTTCCACATATTGTTACATTGTTTCAGTGATAAAAAGGAGAATAAAGTGGCAGACTAAAATAGCAGGGAATTTTGAACACATTTGAAGAGCTTTGAAAATTAACAAACCTTAAGGAAATACACCGGAGGCTGAAGCAGGCCTTTCTGTGCACCAAATCTTAAGTACGTGGATAAAAAGAGCCCTTTTATTTGGGGGTGGAGTGTTTTTGTTTTAGAAACATTGCTCATATCCTTGGTGTTTGGAAGTCCCCATAAGCAGAGTCAGTCTTCTCTACACACCCATTCCTTCCCTCCAACTATGAAACTTCCAGTAAAGAAAAGGCATTATTATCTAAGGCAGTTACTTACAGCAATATCTTCACCGATTCATAGCATTTAGAAATAAAAGACATGGCAATGCTCTTGAAAACGATAGAAGAATATTGTGGTGGCTTAAGTCAGACATGTTCCTCCAGAGTCTCAAGCGTTTGACTCGCCTGTCTCCAGCTAGTGGTCCTGTTTGGAGATGTGGCCTTCCTGGAGGTAATATGTGACAGGGCCTTGCTCTACCTCCAGTTCACAATCTCTGCTTCATGCCTGTAGTTCAAGATGTGAGCGTTCATCTTCATGGTCTTGCCCCCATGCCTACACCATGCTGCTATTTGCTGCCAGGCTTTTCTGCCATGAATTACTCATATCCCTTTGTAAGCTATAAGTTCCCTTGATCATGGTGTGTTTCTCGTCAATAGAAGAGCATGTACAAACATATTCTTAATATTTTCACGTTATCCATGAGCCTGTAAATTTCTCATAAAAGAGTTTCTAGTAAATTAACAAATTCATCACATAATCTAAAAACCAGCTAGCAAAATACTATAAACATTTAAAATGCCATTAGAAGAGATGAAATATAATAGTAAGCATTTTACTTATCTAAAAGAGAAAAAACATGAAGACAGAACAGATGGAATAAAAAATAATATTATGACAAATTCAATTCTAGACAGATCAGCAACTATATTAAATGTATTTAAAAAACTTTTTATTGTAATAATGATTACCAGATTATATCCCAAAGAAAAGAATATAAATTTATGTTCTCTATGTTATACTCTATACTACACCTATTTAAAGACATAGTCTGCAACTAGGCATGGTGGTGCACACCTATAATGCTGGCACTTGGGAGGCACATTCAGGAGGATCATGAGTTTGAGATCAGCATAGGTTATAGAATGTGTCCAGGGTACCTTGAGACACAAAGAGACCCTACAAAAACAGGTCAATTGAAAGTTAAATGATAAAAATTACCCATGAGCAAATCTGTATGTTAAAGAGAAATACAAGTAAAACCATGACTGAGACATGAATACCTTCCTCTCAGAATGACCTGTTAGAAAATAGTATTTTAAGCTGTGTTGCTTTTATCTATGCTGCATTTGTTGAACTCTGTGAAGATGTGATTCTGTGCCTGTCTAAAACACCTGATGGTCTAATAAAGAACTGAATATCCAATAGCAAGAGAGGAGCAAGGGCTGGCAGGCAGAGAGGATAAACAGAAGGAGAAATGAGGAAGGAGAGGAGCAAGAGAACAGGGAGAGGAGGATGTCAGGGAGCAGCCACCCAATTACACAGCAAGCCATGGAGAAAGAAGTAAAGAAAAGCATACAGAAATAAAGAAAGAAAAAGGCCCAGAGGAAAAAAGCAGTCAGGATAATTTAAGAAAAGCTGACAAGAAGAAAGCTGAACTAAGGCCGGCCATTCATAACTAAAAACAAGACTCTGTGACATTTATTTGAGAGATAGGTGGTGGGTCCCCACAAAGGCGTTAAAACAGCCACCACAGTGACTAAAACGCAGAGAATGGATAGACTCACTCTACATCAATAATGTGAGCAAGCAGACATCTCCTATGCTCCTTCTAAGAAAATATGGTAGTTACACAGAATAAATACTGGGGAAATGTCTCCACCACCAAAAGCAATGTGTAGATCAATGCAGCCCCCATCCAAATCCAATGACAATAGAAAATAGCAATCTTAAAATTCAAATGGATTCAGAAAACCTTTAGATACTAAAGAAATCTTGGGCATAAAGAGCAACATTGTAGGTGTCACAATACTTGACTACAAATTACATTGCAGAGATAGTACCACAAACATCACTGTACAGGAAATGTAAAGACAGAGGATCCAGAAATAAAACCATGTAGCTACAGCTACCTGGTTTTGACAAAGATGTCAAAAAACACACATTGGAGAAAAGACAATTTCTTTGGCAAAATGGTGCTCAGAAAAATTGGATATTCACTTACAGAAAAATGAAATTAAACCTATCTAAATCTGTATAAAACTCAACTCAAAATGAATTGAATGCCTGAGGTCAGACCTAAAGCTCTGAAACTGCTCACGGAAAACACCAGATAACAGCTCAAGATAGAAAAATCAGCAAGGGTGTTCTAGAAAGAATTGTAGTGAAAAGCGTGAAATCAAAAATCTGCACAGCAAAGGAAACAGTGGCAGAGAAAGAAGACAGCCTACAGGAGCAGGGGAAACTGTGCCGACTACATATTGGGCAGCAGGCTAATAGCAAGAATTCATTAATAACTCAAAGATTTCACAACAACCAAAAAGCTCAAATGACAAATGAAAATGGAATAAAAATTTTTATTGAGGTTCACTATCAATCAGAACGGTTTTCAGCATGAAAACAACAGATTCTGGTGGGGGGCAAGTGGAATGAAGGTAGGGGAAAGGGCCCCTCCACTGCTGGTGGGACTGCAAACTGAGACAACTAAAAATAGAACCATGATATAATCCAACTACCCCACTCAGGGTATAACCCCAAAGCAATATACATCAACCTACTACAGAAACCTGCTCATCCCTGTTGACTGCAGCACATCCACTACAACAAATATTCACACACACAAAACAAAAACAGCCGGGAAGCCTAGCAGTGGGTACATGGGAAAAGAAAATGCCACATGCTCATGCACACGTGTGTGCACACACAGTCAGTCACACACATACACACATACTCACATAGTCATATATTCACAACCACTCACATCTGGACACACATGCTCACTCTTTCACAAGTACAGTGTCTGCAAAGAAGAATGAAATGGTATCACTTGCAGGAAAATGGATGGAACTGCAGGCCATCATGTTAAAGAAAGTAAGCCAGACATAGACAAATACTTTGTGTTTTCTCTCAGGTGAAGACCTTAAAATTAAACTAGAATGCATATACAGTAGCAAAGTGTCTAACAACAAGGAAAAAGGGCAATGAGGGGAAAGAAATGCACAATACACTATATGTGTGTGTGTGTGTGTGTGTGTGTGTGTGTATTACACAATAGAGTATATATACTATTTAGTAGTATAGTCTGGATTTTCTATGATTTTACTCCCTACTCTTTCAGAGAGAACCTTGTATGTGTCATTTATTAAATTAATTTTGAACTGAATTACGTTTACTGGTGAATCCACCTTTAGTTGATCACTGACCCTTTAGAGTATTTTCTTTTAGAAACACCCTTGGCTTGATGGTCCCTGACTTCTAAAGGAAAGTATGTGCATGCTTAAGAGTCACATTTTTCAGAAAAACAAAAGGGGGGGGGAACTGCCTGATTCTGTTTCTTCTGGGGCTTGTCCTTGCTAGCCCTCTCAAACATACATAAATTACACAGAAGAACAGCTCTGAAGAAAGTTGCAAGGTTGTGGTGGGGGTGGGGTGGGGTAGGGGGTGGAGTGGGGGTAGGAAGAAGGACTCCAGAGCGCCCAGATTGCGTATGACTCAGAGCAGGGGGGAAATGATCACAATGCATAATGTTAATCACAAGGTTGGAAGGATTTCTTGGTTTGGGATACCATGATCCCATTTGTAAACTATTACTTTAGTCTCTCCTCATGTTGAACATTACATAGGTGGAAGTCCAGATTGGTGCAGTCATGCGCAGTTAAAAAATTAGAAAAGCCATAATTTTTAAGTCCAACATTTTCATGAAATAAATGTGAATCACAAGGAATTTTTAAAAAACGCAACTATTTGTAATCAATAAAAAAGACCTGAATGTGGCTGAAAATATGTGTCAGTGGGTAAGAGGTCTTGCAGCCCAAGCAAGAGGAGCAGTGTTCAGGTTCCCAAGCTCACCAAGGATCAGATCTATAACGCCAGCACTATGGGGGTACAGGGGCTGGGGCTTGTTGGGGTTTTCTGGTCACCAACCTAGCTCTAGTTCACTAACCCTGCCTCAAAGACATGGGTAAAGAAAGACAAAACAGAACTTTTGACTCTTGCCTCTAGCCTCCACACGTACACAGAGATGTGTATACATGCATGCATGTGTTCATGCACCACATACACAGACTCATAAAAAGATTCCAAATATACCGATGTTCTCTTCAGTTCTGACAAAGACTGCTCCCATCACAGTGGACCCCAAAGCATCTGCAGTACCAAGTCCTGATCAAGTTTCAGCATGAACTGTTAAGCTCTGCTTTCCCTTGGTAAATCTTTGACTTTTCCTTTTTCTTCTTTTTATTTATTTTCTCTTTCTTTCTTCCTTTTTTCCTCCCTTCCTTCCTTTCTTTCTTTTTTTGTTTGTTTTTTGAGACATGGTTTCTCTGTGTAACATGGCTGCCCTGGAAATCACTTTGTAGGCCAGGCTGGCTTCAAACTCACAGAGATCCACCTGCCTCTACTTCCAAAAGCTGGGATTAAAGATGTGTCCCACCACCACCTGGTAAATCTTTGATTTTTAAAAAATGATAGGTACAGCTGGCTAAGAAAATAGCTGGAAAAGTCAAGAATACATGGAAAAGAAATTGCTAACCACTATTGATGCTGTTACAAAATAGGTTTAAGTTCAGGGTTCTGGAAAATAAGTGAAGAAAACAAAAAGTTAATTTTTATTTAGATAGGCATTTAATTTTCCTTAAAAATTTCAGGCCCTTACTAGGCAAACAGTGCTCCTTTAGTTTGGACTTCTGTGTGAGAGCTGTGTGGAACCTCTGGAAAAGGGGAAGCATGATTTAGACAGTAGATGGCCTGCAGTTTGGGTAAAGGCTTGATATCCTGTTCTAAACAAGTGGGGTGTTAGCAGAATAATTAACAGCTAAAGAATCCTATTTTCACTTAGTTTCTTCCATATCCCATTTACATTTGGCACTAAAGTTTGAAGGAAAGGAGAGAAAAATCAATTCACAATCTTGTTTTTTTTCCTTTTCTGAGAATAATAATATTTGCTCATGTGAATGGACTTTAATTTTCATTAAAAAACCCAAATAGCATGCAAGAGGATTAATAATCTTTATATGAACAAATGTCAAATAATATTTTAAATATTTTAATAGCATTATGCCATATTCAAAATTATTGATGATAAGGACTGAGGGATGGCTCGGTGGATATGAGCCTTTGGTGTGCACTTGTAAGGATGTCACTGTCAACCACAAGCACCAAGTAAAGATACAGGAATGATTACATCTACCTGCTGTCCTAACATTCAGATGTGAAGACAGAGCCAGGGTGCTCACTGGTCAGCCATCCAAGCCAAAACAGCAGATTTACAGTTCATGGAGAGACTGCCTAAAGGCAATAATGTGGAGAGTGATGGAAGACAGAGTCTAACACATCCCTCTGGCCTTTCCATGTATGTACGTAGGCACTCACACATCTGTGTGCATAGGTACATGTGCCACACACACATTATTGATAGTAGTATATTATCAATTTATTTTCCCCAAATATTTGGTCACTAGTTTTCCTTTTATTGTCCTTTGTGTTTAGTTTGTCATAAGCCTCATTTAGTGTGTCTAATCTTGGCATGTCTTTCTTTCTCTGAATATGTGCTCTTTGCTAAATGAGGAAGATATTCCTTTTTATTTTTTCTCTCATACTTTCTTTTTCTTTCATATATTACATCCCAACCACAATTTCTCCTCCTTCCTCTCCTCCCATTCTCTCCCCTATATTTCCTCTCCCCCAGATCTAATCTTCCTCCTTTTTTACTCAGAGAAGGGCAGTCCTCCCAGGGATATTACCCAAACATGGTGTACCAAGGCACATACCTGTATATTAAGGGCATTATATTATTATATTATATTAAGGACAAGGCACATTTTCTTCATCCATTTATCCATTGAAGAACATCTAGGTTGTTTTCAGTTTCTGGCTATTATGAAGAAAACTGCTATGAAGATAGTTGAGTAAATATTCTTGCGGTAAGATGGAGTGTCATTCGGGTATATGCCTAGGGGTGGTATACCTGTGTCTGAAGGTAGATCAAGTGCTAGTTTTCTAAAACCTTCCATATTGATTTCTGAAATGACTGTACAAGTCTGCAGCTCATATCCTTGTCAGCATGAGCTGTTGCTTGTAGGGGAAGATATTCCTTTTTTATTCTTTGGTATGAGTTCAATTTTTAACTTTCTTCTTGGTTATTCTTTTTGTCTTTCACATCATGCATCTCAATTCCATTTATTTCCCCATCCCTGCATATCTTCCTCTGCAGCCTCCTCCCCAAATTAAAAAAAATAAAATTTAAGGGAAAGAAATAAATAAAAACAAACTCTTCATGGGAGCTATAGTGTGACATAGTGAGTAATACAGAAAATCCCTTTATCCATATGTCTTTATATGCAAGTGTTAATAGCAAAGAGTCATTGGTCTGGTTCAAGACCTCTGGCTTCTGCTACACTATCAATGCTGGGTCCTCAGTAGGACTTCTCAGGGATATCCTGTTGTCGCCCTGTGCCATTGAGATCACTGGTTCTAGGCCTGGGTAGTTGCAGAGTTTGTCAGCCCACCAGCTTTCATCTGTGTTCACCACCAAGATGAACTCTCCAGCATTGCCCTGGCTGGTTCACTCCTTCCAGCAGTGAACAAGGGGCAGGGCCAGATCTCCTGCTTTCACATCCTCAGAAGTGGCTCTACCACACTTACACCTTCAGGGCTAGTTCCATTTATTGTGTTGCCACGTAAGGCATAGGAGCCACTCTCCCACCTGCTACAGGCAGTGAGGGATGTAAGGGGAGGGCATGTCTTCCCTGCATGCATCTGGCAGATGAGGGGCAGGCCTGGAACTCCCATGCTCACATTCTCAGGGTGGTTCTCCCACACCCCCATCAATAGGGTCAGCTCTACTGTGCTACCCAGGTGAGGTACAGCGTCCACTTTCCCTTGTGCTGCAGCTGTAAAATGGGTGGGTCAGCTCCTTCACCAACCACAGGTGGCAGGGGCAAGGAGGGAGGGCATCTTTAACTGTCCTTCACCGCCACATGGCAAATGAGAGATGTGTGCCCAAGTATCCCACTCTTACACCCTCAAGGCCAGTTCACCTGCAGCTCTGCCATTAAGGTCAACTCTACTGTGCTGCCCAGGCAAGAAGCAGGGCCTGCTTTCCTGAGTGCTGCAGCTGGTAAGGGGGAGGATCAAATCCCTGTCATAGGTGGTGAAGAGCAAGGGGTAGGGGGTGGGGCATCTCTGCCCCACCCACACCGCATCTCTCCCCTGCATTACAGATGAGTAGTGAGGACTGCTCTCCCATACCCACAGCATTGCGGCTGACTCAGCCACACCTCAGCCAACAGGGTTGACTCTATGATGTTGCCCAGGCGAAGAACAGGGCCTTCTCTCCAGAGTGCTGCAGCTGATAGGGAGCAGGAGCAGTTCTCCCACTGCCTCAGGCATTGAGGAGAGTTGGGAAGGCATCTCCCCACACCCATGCTGCCATGTGAAAGATGAGTTAGGGCTCTATCCACTCACAGTTTTGGGGCCAGCTCACCTGTTCCCCCATTAATAGGGTTAGCCCTGTTGTGACACCTGGATGAGGTGCGGGATCTGCTTTCCTGAGTGTTGCGGTTGCTAAAGGGAAGAGTCAGATCCCTCACCAGCTAGAGGTGGTAGGAGCAAGAGGGGAGGGCATCTTTCTTTTATCACCACACCACAGACAAGGGAGGCAGTAGCAGCTATGCCCCTCTCACACCCTTTAAAAAGAAATTGACTTGAGGTTAGACTTTGTTTAATTAGTATTATTTGTTTTGTGTTTACATTTGTGATTTATCCTAAAGAATTAATATCATTGACTTAGTTTAGCTAATGATTTTAGGGTTGTGCCTTTCCTGTTGTTTCCACTAGAGCAGAAATAACCTTCCAGTTTCCTTGATGACCTAGATATCTTAGAAACCAACACCACATATCAACATCACTCAGCTGCTATTGTGCTGTTCCTGGGGGCTTCCAATGCAAAAGTTAAAACTCTCATGAAAGTGACCCCGCTAATGCCAGTCTAGGATATAGAAGCCTGAGTGGGCTCTTCACATTGCACAGAACAGTTTGAATAGATTTTGAATAGTTAAAATGATTTTGAATAGTTAAAATGATAAATTTACTATATATGTTTTACCATTTAAAAAGTGTAAAAGAAGGAAAATATCTTCCTCATAGCATCTGTTTGTTGTAGTAATAAGGAACCGGGCTGCTTTCCCACCACCCGGATCCCAGCTAGCTTACACCCGAAATAATTACATGGAAACTGTATTCATTTAAACACTGCCTGGCCCATTATCTATAGCATCTTATTGGCTAACTCTCACATCTTGATTAATCCATTTCTAATAATCTGTGTAGCACCATGAGGTGGTGGCTTACCGGGAGGATTCTAACCTGCAGCTGTCTGGGAGAGGAGAGTCATGGCGACTGCCTCATTGCCTTTTTCCCAGCATTCTGTTCTGTCTACTCCACCTATCTAAGCTGCTGTCCTATCAAAAGCCAAGGCAGTTTCTTTATTAACCAATGAAAGCAACACATAGACAGTTAGCCCTCCTCCATCAGTTTGTGATTGTTGAATAAAAGCTATTAAAAGCATTAGAAAAACTGAAATTGTAAAGTTGATATCATATCTTCTCACAATAGTGCATACATGTACTCAAGGATACCTTCTCTGACTCTCAGTATGTTTTTATTAGTTAATTGTCAACTTACAACCCCTAGAACAATAGAACTACAACTTAATATAGTTCTTTTTAAGTCTTTTCCTACTATTGAGAAAGCCATGGATTAAATAACATTATGTAGTTTTTGATTGAACCAAGCAGTATACAGTAAAGTTAAGCGAACTAAGTAACTTTGGGTGGCTTGATAGTTAATACCTCCTAAAAGTATCATCTTGTCCCCATTTTTTTTCTTAGCATTCATTCTCCTTTCACAAAACCTATTGGTTAACCCATACCAGCCAAGGTTCTTTCCATTCCAGTTGCTTTCTTCAACCTTACTTGACTTCTTGGGTAAGTCTTGGAGTATTCTGCATACATTTCTAGTGTTTGTATCTTAATTGTCTCTGCAGAAGTCAGGTTCATGATGCTTCCCACATAGGAACTCTTTAAAGCTTCAATCCTGCATGCTTTTTTAAAAATTTTATTTATTTATCATGTCTACAGGGCTCATGCCTGCCTGCCAGAAGAAGGCACCAGATCTCATTGTAGATGGTTATGAGTCACCATGTGGTTGCTGGGAATTGAACTCAGGGCCTCTGGAAGAGCAGCCAATATTTTTAACCTCTGAGCCATCTCTCCAGCCCATCTTTAAAACTTCTTTTAGGAAGGAATCTAGCAAGTCCATGTATCCGGTGTTTCCCACTGTCCTCCCCTGAAATTCAGACTGGTAGAACTCTCACAGCCAGGCTGTGTGGGGGCCTGATCATGGCAGAGGCAAACAGAAAGACAGTGGGTCTGTAGAGTCTTAGCATATCTCTTCATGATGGGGAATGAGATGCCACTCTACGAATGCCTGGAGCAAGACAAAGATATTCCCCTCATTGACTGCATAATGTTCCCATTCTTGACACTTTGGAAGATGAAGTGACAGGTCTTCACAAAGTTAGTTTTCCCATCTTATTTGAAAAAGTGCGCCTATATCAGAGCCTGGACATAAGTGTATACAATAGCTTTCTTCTAAGATTTTCTAACATAGATACATGTATTTAAAAATCCTGTGGTTCCTCCACATAACAAAATATTGTTTAACTGTGAAAGTAAATGATCTGTCAAGGGGTTCTGTGAGGGGGCCTACCAGGTGGAGTGAGTACAACATTTGGGTTACTGAAAATATTCTGAATACTTTAATTGTAGAAGTCATATATTCTTCACAAATCAAGCAATTTGACAGCACAGAAACTCAATCTTAATATATGAAAAATGTAAAAATAATCACAAAATATATTTAAGTGGTCTGGTGATCTTGAGTAGATTGCAGAATGAGAATCTAACTGTCCAAATGCACGCAAAATCTACATTGAATAAGGTAGGGGTGAGAGGCATTGCATACATATGTTCTATATACAGTTCAGCATACGCATATATCTATTTCCATGGTCTGTAAACTAACACCAATAACACCTAGTTAAATATGAGAATATGCAACCACAATCCTAGATTATTTTTAACATATATTTGTTTATTTATTTATTCATTTTTATTTATTTACTTTGGTTTTTCTGAGACAGGGTTATGCTGTGTAACATTTTTTTAATAAAGATTTTAATTTGAGTTACAGAGGGTAGTATAGTTTATGGTCATGATGGCAGGAAACATGGCAGCACTAAGGCCATGGCACCAGAACAGTATTTGAGCGGGTTTTTTTTTATTGATTTTTATTGAGCTCTACATTTTGTTTTGCTCCCCTCCTTGCCTCTCTACTCCCCTCTCCCAAGGTCCCCATGCTCCCAATTTACTCAGGAGATCTTGTCTTTTTCTACTTTCTACTTCCCATGTAGATTAGATCTGTGTAAGTCTCTCTTAGTGTCCTCAATATTGTCTAAGTTCTCTGGGATTGTGGTTTGTAGGCTGGCTTTCTTTGCTTTATGTTTAACAACCACCTATGAGTGATTACATGTGATATTTGTCTTTCTGTGTCTGAGTTACCTCACTCAAAATAATGTTTTCTAGCTCCATCCATTTTCCTGCAAAATTCAAGATGACATTTTTTTTCTGCTGTGTAGTATTTCATTGTGTAAATGTACCACATTTTTCTTATCCATTCTTTGGTCAAGGGGCATTTAGGTTGTTTCCAGGTTCTGGCTATGACAAACAAACTTGCTTCGAACATAGCTGAGCACATGTCCTTGTGGTACTATTGAGCATCCTTTGTGTATATACCCTACAACATCATTGTCTGTTATAAAGCTATGGTATGGTCTATGAAGGAAGCCCATCTCTGAAATCTTAGTGGAATTAGACCCTGAAATGTTAAAACAAAAGACAAGGATATTTGAATAAGAGTATTAAATTGAAGGATCAAAGAAAAATAAATTAACTAGTTTGGAAAACTGCAATTATTTTAATAATACAAATCCAGCAGTTAATAGTGATGGCTTGCATAGCACGGACTGGAAAGTCTGAAGAAAATGGAAGGGGAAGCATGGATGTTGTGTTGAATGGTTGTCATTGAGCTCTTTTATATCTAAATCATCGTGGCAGGAATAATGCACATGGCATGGGAGCTGAACAGGATAATGGTAACTGGTGTGCTATTTCAGCTTAGACCGACATAGTTCTCTGAGCTTTCAGAAAAAGGAAATCTTTGTTTTAAATCAAGTACATGAAAAGAATATTTTTCAACAACCAGCTATAAACATGCTGAAAATAATCACCTAATTTTAAGGTATGGGAGAAGATCTTTTCAGGGAACATGTGGTATGGAATAGGTCTCAGCATGACAATAGTTGTTTCGGCCATCCTATCCTTTCTAAAGCTCAAAGTACTCTGAAGAGCAGTATTTCTAAAACATGATCAGTGTTTTCAATAAAAAAATGACATGATCATCAGCATCCACTTTTTAAGGCAATATGTAAGTATGCAGGTAATGATGTGTGCATTTAAGATCTTTCTTTCCGTGTTTCTTCCTCCCTTCCTCCTCCTCTACCTCCACCAACCCCTGTCTTTTTTTTTTTTTTTTTGGACAGGCTTCTCCTGTAACCAAGTTTGGCCTGGAACTCTCTGTGTAGACCAGGCTGAAATCGAACTCACAGAGATTCCTTGGGCTCTGCTTTCCAAGTGCTGAGATTAAAGCCAACATTTCATTCTGAAAGAAACTTGAAAATTTGCAAAGACAGTGCACAATGAATCAAGCTGGACTCAGAGCAGTTTGCAAAGTTGGGGATGAGAACATTTCTAAAGAGAGCATGTGAGAAAACTTATACATCACTCCCAAGTTCATCGTTGGTGGTTGGGGGAGCTTTACTTCGATGGAATATTTAACACTCTGGTCAATTGTCCCCCTCTCATATTTTGCCTTCATTATAACAAACTGTGAAATCATTTCCTTAACTTAGAGTCTTTTAAAGGAAATCAAAGTCTGACAAGGCTTGGATTGAGCTGCATTCTGACACCATCAAATGATCGTTTATGGTGCTCTTGTTAAGCCCAAACCACAGGCTCTGCCCACAGCAGTCATTCATGACCAGCTTTTCCTCATGTTTCAACTCAGACTAAAGCTGAGAAATCTACAGTGAACCCCTTTTTTCATTTAAGTCTTGGGTCCACATTGTGTTTCTGTCATGGGAGTGATGACGGGACAGAGTAATTAAAAACCCAATGAATGTGCCAGGGTTAAAATCACAAGCTGTCCTCATTAACATTAGTTTACCTAAGGATACTGCCAAAGAATTCTTCCAGAGTCTGAAGGGAACAAAAACTGGTGGAAGGGGATTAATAATTTGAGGGAACCATTTATAAATATTTTATATTACAAGTATTATTTCATTTTAATTCACTGATGCTGCCCATACGAGAATTCGACTTAGCGAGCAGAAGTTCAAATATTGGTTTTTTTTTTCCAGTGTGCCTGTGAGTATGTGCCAGTGTGTGTTTTAAAAGGGGGTGTCCTCCCTAAATCAGGGGTAGAAAAAGAAATAGGAAGAAAAAAAAAATCAGAGCCATTTTGCTAATTGTCTTTTTCCTGCTGTTTCCATGGTAACACTGTCTGCCAGACTTCTCTGCCGAGTGACAGTCCAACAATTCACACACTACACCCTTTCAAGTGCAGTGAATGGCCGTGAAAGAGGCCGGACGGCACCATTCAGGAAACATGCGACATCCACTCAATGCTGCACCTTTCATCCGCAGCTTCCAAATTGCAGTTAATTTAATTCTAAACAAATGGCTAAGGGGTACAAATGAGGATTAGAAGGAAAAGGACATCTTGAGCTGTAATGGGGATGGTTTATGTGCAGAACAATACAACACTTTCTTCCGCTGCCAAGAAGGCTGGGTGCAATGATGGCCTTTCCCTCCACTCCAGGGCCTTCAGCCTCAGCTTCCAGAGTGAAGCCACAGCAGAATGCGTCTTGGCAGAGAGGTTTTGTAGGTGCCTTCTCATGTTGAACTGTAGCTCACAGAGTATTAATTTACCGGTGAGCTATGGGGTGATCTCTTCACTGATACATGGATTTTTGTGAAGTTCTGTTTTCTTCATTTTTTCACAAACTTCAAAATCTAGGCTAAGAAAAGCAGAAAAAGTTTCCTGTAGCGGCGTACTTGACATTATCTCCAGGCATCCAAAATAGCACTACGTTTTCTGGGTTTGAATGTCAGCAAAACAGGCCACAGTCATTTGAAACACAAAAGTAATGAAGAAAGAGAAAATGAACCTTTACAAACCAGGCCACAAAAGTTGGTTGGCATGATTATGACAATCATCTGGCATGTTTGTGTAATCCCTTAAATGTCTCCAAAAACTCAGGAAAAGTCATTTTTAAATTGGTATTTCTATGCTTTTTAAATTGAGAAATTGTATTTTCATCTATTAACTGCCTTTACTTATAACAATATTAAGAAAAAAAAGTCTGAAGATACAATAGTCATATAACCTTACAATTCAGCATTCCATGTCACAAATTTGCCTTTAAGTCTGTCTGTGTTTCCTCAGTTAGATTTAACTTCATGAGAGAAAATTCTTATTTGTGTTTATTGATCCTTGAAAACTAACCCAAATCAATTTGGTTATTAGCATGTCCTCACTGCAGGTGGACTCTGACATGTAGATGGATTCATAACTTATCGTCAGTGATTTCATTCTGATGTGTATGTGATGTGCTTTTAATCTCAGCGAGTTATCTGAAACCACTTCCTTGTGCAGTGAGTTCCGGTGTCTTTCTGCTCTGTAATACTTACAGAAGGGACACTTCTCCTTGGCTCTGGTTTACCAATTATCAAATTATCTCTGCAAAAATAAGGCTCATAATGACTTTGACTTCTAAGTGATCAGGCTTTGGGTTTAGGGACAAATTGCCTCCTGTCCTTTCAGAAACTTGAAGGATTTAAGACACACAAAAACCAGTATTTTATGTGTCTGACAAAGGCCTTCAAATTCTTTCTCCTACTTCATTTCCTAACGTGTAGGGTCCCTGGCGTGTACAACCTATAGCTGCTGACCAGGGTAAAGTCAGATTTTCTCATGGGGAGGAACTGGTATTAGACATGTCCTTGTGAAAGATGATACTGGTTTTTCTGAAAGTTTTCATATACTCCTTGAAATCTTGTGAAAGGGGTAGAAACAGGTGCTTCCTGGGAATTTCCAGGAGCCTTATGCTATCCCACCAAGGCTAAGACTCTGAAACATCTAGCCATGGGCAGAGGCAAAGATCTTGCTGTTGCCTGGGTGCCACACAAGGGCCACACAATGCAGTCATTGTAAAAGTTGTATCATCATGGAATTAAGGCAGTGCAGGGAGATTTCAACTGGTAAATAAAAAAGGCTGCAGTCAGTCCCATTGAAGGCCACCTCTGTGTGTTAATTGGCCTCCTTGGGGAAAGAAAATTTAGCAGGAGCCACACTGTTAACATTCCTTAAAAATCTGTGGAATGAAGCCAATATTCTAAACAGGGGACAAAAAAGATCAACATTAAAGGACTTGAAGTCTTTGCTGAGGAAGCATCATGGGTAAAAGACATGATTAAAAGAAGGTACTGAGGAAAACTCACAATCAGTGAGCTGAGAGGATGACAAGAGAACCAATAGGCTACATCTACTTATTTGCTTCTCTACAGTATCTCAGAGACCTTTATCTTTAGGAGAAGAAGAAGATATTTTGGAACAAATTTCAAGTTTAAAAAATAGATATCACTTTGATGGTTTTCTCATTTGTGTGTGGAAGGCCATATGCATACCTTCATGTTGGTGTGTGTGTGTGTGTGTGTGTGTGTGTGTGTGTGTGTGTGCACGTCTGTGTGTACACATTCGTGTGCTTGCACACCGGAAGTTTACATCTGGAGTCTCTTTCAGTCATTCTTCACCTTATGTTTTGGGACAAGGTCCCTCACTAACTCACAAATGGGTTAGACTAGTTGACCAACAAGCCACAGGGATCCTCCCTTCTCCACCTACACAGTGCTGGCACACAGGTATGTGCCACTGTGCCCAACGTTTCACTTGGATGATTTAGATTCACACACAGCTGTACAGCAAGTACTTCACCAGTTGAGCTGATTCACCAATGCCCAATAACATTGTTTTGAACATAACAATGTGAAGGGGTACTGGAAAAACGTCATGACACATTGTTAGTCTCTGCGTGTGGCATTTGTAGACAATGGGTATTCTAGTTGCTTTCTGGGACTGTGCTAAATGTTCTGATCAGAAACTTGGGACAGAATGAATTACTTGGTTTACACTACTTCTTTACTTACTTGTCTCTACATAGGATGAGTCCACTTCCTAAAGCTTTATCTCAAATGCCTGTATGTGACTAGTCCTTGGTTACTTGGACTTTTTTTTTATGCTGTTCTTTTAAACTAACATACTTTTAACATACTCTGCCATTTTTGAAAGAAACATGGAGAAGAAAAAGTTGTGGTAAGTGGGGAGTTCATGACACATTCACTGTAGTGATGACTCCTACTTTTTTTCTTTTTTGCCTACTACTCTATGCGGATCTACGGTGGATGGTGGAGGCTTGTGGGTCATTCTGCAGGCTGGTGGGGGGCGCTGAAGTACTTGCGCTGGACGGGGAATCGAACTTGGGTCCTTGGGCGGAATGGTCGGGCACTCTACCCCCTGAGTCGTCTCTCCGGCTGGGACTCCTACATTTTAAAGGTATAAATGAAACTCTTTTCTAAACAGAGTTTGTATGAGTAATTCAGTCTCACAATAGCCACTTGAGGATGGTTGCTATATCAACTCTCATGTGGCCTTAACTAACTTAATCAAAATCACAAAACTCAAGATTTCAAACTGGATACCATGGTTTAAAAACACAGAATCTTTAAGGTAACAGTCTTATGACCTATCTAACCCTGTTTTTGTTGTTGGTGCTGTTTTTCTGTGTTAAAATTTACTTCTCAGTGAACTGAGATTTTTCTTAATATTGTTTGTATTGGAGGTCACTGACAGGAGTGGGAGAGAAAGAAAACAGGATGGGTCCAGAGTAATCAGAATGCAGTCAGTCAAAGAACAAATCTGATTTTAAAAGTTAGAAAAACACAGGGGTTGGAGCATTGGCTCAGCTTCTAATACTGATTATTTTTGTTCTTGCAAAAGACTTGAGTTCAGTTCTCAGTACCTATGTTAGTGGTTCACAACCACTCATAACTCTAGCTCCTAAGGATCTTACACCTTTTGGGGGGGCATCCAGGAGCAGTGTAAGGTATGTATGTGCATGCATTTGCACATGCACACACACACACACACACACACACACACACACACACACACACACAAATACAATAAAATAGATCTCTTAAAAAGTTAGAAGCACAGATTACCTTAATAACAGTAATAGGTGCAAGAACCTAATAAGTTGAATAAATAACATAGAAATAAATATGAAAGCCCTTATAGTTGGATGTGAGTTGAAAGACTTTGTGATTAACATTGATTTGGGTATGTATGCATACTTGGCTGCCCTCTGCTGTGTTTATCTCACAACTCAGACTTCTGAGTTATTTTACTTCTGAGTTATTTTACTTCTGAAACTCAGGTTTCAGAAATTCTGTCAATGTTGGTCTGTTAATGGGAAGCACTCTCAATCTGTGGCTCCTAAGCTGGTTTTCTGGTTTTCTTGTCAAGAGAGATGACATCACCTGATTGTTCCTCTGTAAAGTGTTTTCTTTTCCCTACAGATTCTGATGATATTTTTTTCCTGTTTGAGATTCTTCTTAAACATGTTCTTTTTGACCATTTTGTCATCACCACTCTATTCTGGAAAGGATGCACCTGTAGCTACCTCATCCTGTCCTCTGTATCTTCCCTCTTTCTGGCATCCTTGTTCACAATAGATTGGGCTCTGGGGATCATTTGTAGACACACCCTTGGTGCAGTGCCCATTTACCCAGGACTTATCTGTGGTGCATCCAGGCATCTGGTCATCAATTTCAATTACTTAGTTACAAATTTTATCTCATTTTTTCTCGTATCTAATTTTTTATAGTTATACTGCCTTCTCACTTATTAAAAACAGATTAAAATATTTCTACACAGAAATGTATATACCCCTTTCTTTATTTTTTTCCAAAATGCATATTTAGTAATATAAATCTTTTATTTTCTTTGTGATTTTTTTTTGTTCATAGGGGTTATATTCAAGCCTGTGAGAAGGGATCCTTGCCTGTGAATCCATGCTTAGCTAATTCTAATATAGGCAGATTAGCAGACCAACGAGAAACACTTTCTACAGACAGTGTTTGTTTTTGAGCACTGCTGGCATGGGGCCATTTTAGTCTCCTAAACATTGTATGAATTCTCTGGATTGAAGAATTAGCAGAGGAGGCTGGCTAGACAGAAAGACAGGCTTTTTTGTTTACTCAGTCTTTCCTGCTGACTGATTTCAGCACAATGTATGTTTTGAAGAACAAATCAATATGTTCACCTATTTTGGTATCATTTTTTTAGAGATCTTCTTGTTTACTTATGTGTTTTTGAGACAGTGTCTCTTACCTTGTGTAGCACTGGGTGGCCTGGAACTAGCTATGCAGATCATACAGATCTCGAACTCACGGAGCTCCACCTGAATGCTGGTATTATGTGTGCACCATCACATCTGGCCTTTATTTAATTTTTAGTGTAGATAAAATTGCCTTCTCATTTCTATGTTCTATGACATAGGAATTTTTGACTTGGGGCTGTATTTTCTAATCCATATAATGAAAAATAACCTTTTTCTATTCAGAATAATCTTAAATAACTTATTTAAAAAGCTTTAAGCACACATATACAATACATATCACTATATTCTTATACAGCCTTGAAACAGGAATTGGAGTTCAGAGTTCATGAAAGAGAAGAGGTCAACATTTCGAATTTCAGCAGAGCCCTCAAAGGACCATCTGCAGACAGTTGGAATGAACTGAAAACAGAGGAGCTGTGGGTCAATCCTGATGTGCACCAAGCTGGTCTGCCTAGCCTTAGCTCTCGAGCAGATGTAACATTAAGTTCTCTAAGGAAGACTGAGTTACTGAAATTTATACATTGCAGTTTCTTCATGCACAATGTCCAGAACTCACTGGCCTTTCTTCCTTCTTTCTTTCCTTCCTTCCTTCCCTTTTTCTCCCTTCTCCCCCTCTTTCTTTCTATTTCATTCTGAGACAATGTTTCTCCATGTAACCCTGGGTGTCCTAGTACTCATTCTATAAACCAGACTAATCTCGAACTCAGAGATTTACCTACCTCTGCCTTCAGAGTACTGGGATTAAAGGTGTGCACCACTGCCTGGCTTCAGTAACATTTCTAATTGTATCAGGATGTGATTTCACACAACTGAGAACCAAAAGAAGAAATAAATAATAAGAATATCTGTAAAAGAAATGTATAGGAAATCCATGTTAAAATTTATTATACAGACTTTGGAATAGCTATAATTAATATGTGGACAAAATTGGGTACAAGGATGTGAAATACAGGAAAGAGTGCCAAAGAGTAGAGAAATTCAATATTCAGAACCTTAACATGCAGTATTGGCAAGACAAGGATCAAATCCTTAGCATATGCTTCTGTGAATTCAGAAAAGTGGCTTTAAAAGGCAATGATTAACAGTTTAACCATCAACCAGCTCAAAAAGATATCACAATACAAGCAGAATGGCCATTTCAGCAGTGACTATATTAGTTAATTAATTTTAAGAACAACCTTAGATGAATACCCACATAAAAATTCTGATCATTATTGTTATTAATATGAATTTCTTTATCAGAATGTTCTTCTTAGAGAATTTAGTTGAAAAATTTGGTGAATTAATTTAGAAAAAAGTATGTAATAGTATACTTCCTGAGATTGATTAAATATTATCCTCTTATGATTATACATTGTTACATATTGCTGAAGTCTGAAATTATTACAAATCGTTGAGCACATCTAATGGATGTGGCATCATCTATCCCATTCTCCTTCAAGATCCTGAGTGACCTGCTCACTTTTCCAATTTCTCCCAATTTTCTGAAAGTCCAACCGCTTCCATCCTATTGTCCCCAAATCAGGTATTATTGCTTCCAGTGCAGAGGTACATCAACCTCCTCCAGAGGTCTCCATTATAGCTCTGCCAGTCTGTCATTTATTCTCCAAGAACAACTGACTCAAATTTCTAAAGGTAGAACACTGAGGACCTGTCTACATGCCCAAAACTTTTAGAGAGTCAGGGAATCTCACAGATACGCTTTCCTCGCGACCTGGATGCATCTCAGGGTAGTGCAATCTCATTAACCCCTCCTTTTAATTATTATTGTCAATTTTCACATGCTGTGTTCCCTCTTTAGCTCTGGCATGTCTGTATCTATTTCAGGTTTGTCTTGGGTAACTCTCTGGTGTGGGATTCCCCTCTGTGTGCTATGATTACCATTGATTAATAAAGAAACAGCTTTGGGTCTATAGCAGGGAAGAACAGAGGCAGGTGGGGAAAACTAAACTGAATGCCGGGAGAAAGAAGGCTGATTCAGGAGATGCCATGTAGCCACCACTGGAAACAGATGGGCCAGAGTCTTGCTGGTAAGTCACAACTACGTAGCAATATACCGAGTACTAAAAATGGGTTAAATTAAGATGTAAGAGCTAGCCAATAAGAATCCATAAGTAATTGCCAAGCAGTGATTTAATTGATACAGTTTCTGCATAGTTATTTTTGGTCTGAGCAGCCGGGAACAAACAAGCGGCCTCCCACAACAAATTTGACCTCCAATGTGGTTGACTATATCCACATAAAATCTGAGGAAGCTTGAAAAGGAATCTAACACACACACACACACACACACACAGAGTTCAACACAGCTCCTTGCTCTGTTTGCTAGAAGCAAGCAGAGGCATGGTTCCTTTCAAAGAGGTCTTCCTGATTCAGTGGTAGTAGCAATAGAAAAAGACATGCAGTTTTGAAATAGTAGCTTCCTGGTTTATGCTGCCAGCACGAACTCTGGCTCTTTCAGGGGGGTGAGCACTTGAATAGGGTCTGTGAGTAGCATATTACAATCTACTTAATGGCACTACATAGACCTGTTGTATGCCCGGAACTGGGGTAGTGTGTAAGACTCGCAGAGGTGGTGAACAGACCTCTGCCATGTGGACTAGGCAGAGTCAAATGGCAGAGCAGTCGTAATTCTAGTAACACTACAGAAAAGTACTACTGGACAGAAAAGGATTTCAGATACACAATAGGACAGATTCAGACATAAAAGACCTCTAAATAAGACACAGTGTGTTTAAAAAATGTACATAGGCTTGGGAGAGAGAAGAAAAAGAGTATATAGAGTTATAAAAAAGATGTAAATGGTTTATAAAAATAAAACAAAGTTTTAATACAGCAAAGTCTTTAAAGAGACAGAGTACAGACAGTCATAGATTGCAAGGAGTAAAGAAAAAAGTCACATAAAGATGGGATATACACAGAGAGTCTAGATTATTGTGTTCTCTTTGAATTTTTTGACTGTTATGGAGCTAAGTACAGAGAGACATTTCATTGTATGGTCTGCTAAGCTAAACCAACACATCTGTTTCAGAAGTATTTTGATTTCAAATTTAGTTCTACGGATTTGTTGCTTTGGAAAAGAGGTTCTTCTTTTGTTGTCACAGAGGATGAGAATCTGTAGAATCCTTCCAGATTAATGTGGTTTGATGGACCAAGATCCTCAAAAAGGTCACTCTGAACACCTCCCAAAATACTTCACCCAACAAAAAGCAGGAAGTAATTTGGAGAGAACTATGCCCAAATTCCCAAATATTGTTTATAAATGTTTGTTTACATTTAAAGGGGATATGCTATAGAGATTTGCATTAGTGTGGATCTTGATTTATTGATACAAATATAAAGTCAATTTTGTTATATGTGTATTTCTGCTCTTTATTAAGATATTGTGTTTGTACAGCTCATTTAAAAATGTAATGTATAATTAAGAAATATAGGTTAATAGATAGTCATCATTAATAGTCAAACTTCTAGTCATGTTACTTAGATTTTCTAGATATATAGAGCTATATTTCACTTAGATAGGTATTCTGCAAATCTTTCAGAGACCATCAGAATATGGTATTTAAAATCTTTTAATAACTTAGGATAACTTCAAGAGGAAGATAGGCACCAAAGAGGCTCTTTATAAAGTTTGCTAGCCATTTGGGCAAGAAACTGCTCTTGCCTAGACTATTTGATGTTATGCTGTATGAACTGAATATACAAGACCCACAGAAAAATGACTGCTTAATTTGCCTAAAGCTAAAATCATCCGTTGGGGTTCCTGCTTCATCAAAGAGTCTGCCAGACATTCTGTAGGACCCAGAAGAAAGTGACTGACAAACTGCCAGTATAGATAGAACTGTCTTTGAAATTTCCTGCTTCATGAAAAGTCTGCCAGATACTATGGGCTTGTAGACTGAAGATGGATGCCCCAATATTACAGAAGAACTTGAAGTTACTGTCCAGGCAATGAGATGTCTTTGCCAATTCTAGAGTTTTGCAAGTTGCTTACAATGCACATTTTGTTTATTTAGGTAATATATCCCTCTGGAGTCTTTGATTGAGATGAAAAATAGATAGTTACAGTTTTCCTTAGTTATGATAAAAGATAAACTAGATAAAAATATTGTAACTATAATTCTTGCTTCATACCTATTTTGTTATATGTAATTTTACTATGTTAAAATTAAAACCTTCCTTTTCTTTTAGACAGAAAAGGGGAGGTGATGTGGGATACACTCTATAAGCTGTGATTACCATTACTTAATAAAGAAACTCCTTTGGGCCTATAGCAGGGCAGAACAGAGATAGGCAGGGAAAACTAAACTGAATGCTGGGAGAAAGAAGGCTGAATCAGGAGATGTCATGTAGCCACCACCAGGAACAGATGAACTGGAACCTTGCCAGTATGCCACAGCCACATGGCAATACACAGATAAATAGAAATGGGTTAAATTAAGTTGTAAGGGCTAGCCAATAAGAAGCTAGAGGTAATAGGCCAAGAAGTGATTTAATTAATCCAGTTTTTGTGTGGTTATTTTAGGGATGAGTAGCCAGGAACAAACAAGTGGCCTCCTACAACAACCCAACAACCCTCTCCATTTCAAATGCCAGCATCATCATGACATCCTCCTTGTTCAAAAGAAAAAGTCAGGATTTACTGGTCCTTCTGCATGCTGCCTGCAGCTCTACAAGCCTTGTCATTTGCTCAGGGGCAAGTTCTCCTAGTATCCCTATTCACTCTGCTGCCATCATTATTTATTATTGTACCTCATAATTAGCAGGGGGACCTCATGAAAAGAATACTTCATAAGTGCCTAAATAAACAAATAGTAAGAGGCAAGCTGCATCAAGATACCCATGAAGACACCTATAGTATGGCCTAATTTACACTCAAGGAAAAGTCAAGTTAAACATACACACACACACACACACACACACACACACACACACACAAAAGTCTTAGAAAGATGATGTAGTGCATTCTCTATCACAATTATAGTAAAAGTATATCACTTGATCATTCAATCAAATGAGCTTACGGGCTGGATTAAAGTTCCTGCTCCTGTCTGATACACCTGCACAGAACTTTAGAGCACCTGGAGCTTCAGAAACTCTTGCAGATCACTTCCTGGAAGGGCAGTGTGTCCTAGGTGTAATCTGTTTGACTTCATAAGTGACATTTCATTCCTCACTGCTCTTAGAACATGGTGAGATGCAGAGTTAGAAAGAGAAAATTTTATGGCCATGTGTGAATCAATTGCAAACTTTCAGAGGTGTAAATAGTAACATATAGACAATATTTAGTTTTTTCCCACCAGATAATTAAGAATTACATACATTTTTGATAAAATATTCAGAAATTAGAATATATATTTTAATTCTACTTCTTTATCATCTAAGTATCTATCATCTATCTTGTCATCTATCTGTCTCTCTATATGTATCAATCATCTTTCTATCTATTTATCTGTCTCTGCTTATCTATTGTTTTGGGGAACAAGTTTTTACTATACTCTTCTTAAACTTCCATTCGCCCTGCCTCAGTATTGCCAGCAATGGGTTTATATTTTTATTCTGAAGCAAATGATTCTACATTTGAAGGCTGAATGACCATCAAGATTACTTGGCTATTTTGTGTAAACATCTTCAACTTCCTTACCAAATGACCCTATTTTCTGGACATGACACTTTCAGTCATCCCATCTCAGAATTTCTTAAGAGTCCCTCTTGAAGTTCCTATCACAGCAACAACAGCAAGTCCAAGCTTTCTCCCTAAGGGCCAGTGAATGTCTAAAAATAAGTTCTTTTGTTACCTCAAAATCTGCCTTTTTCACCACGTAAAAATCTTTAATCTAGATAAAATTGGACAAAATGGGACTTTCTTTTTTGGAACCATATGCAAATGTACTCATTTTCACAATTCAGTTTTTCTTCATAAGCATTTGCCTGTTCTCACTAATCAAAAGCTGTCTACTGAGCTCTTATCATATGATACAATCACAATACATATGAAGACTTATAGTGAATCAGTGGCAGAGACGTGGCAGAAGCATTACTTTTTTACTCTGTCACTTTGGTGATAACACAAGTGTTGTCATTTCTGCTAGTGTGCTATTGCTTGTTGTTTTGTTTTGATTGTTCTAAGCCTGAAAAGAAATGAGAGGCGTGATGCTGAGAGTGAAGCTAGTTTTGTTTCACCTCATTTAATCAAGTTAGTTCTTTGACACTATTTGAACCAACATATGGCGTATTCTGGTCACCCTCTTTGTCATTCTCTCTGTTTTCTACTTACCCTTATCAACCCCTCCCTTCTCCTCTCTGTACGTCCCTGCCCCAGATCCCTGACGTTTGGTTCTGTTTTGTGACTTACTTAGTTTAACTAGGGCCATTGTATGAACTGGAATTTTCCACTGGAGCCTGGTAGGGTAACCAGTGCATACATAACTGAAAGCAATAAGTATTCCCCTCTTTGTGACTCAAGATAAATATGCTTCCTGGTCAGAAAGCAATTAGAAACTTTGAAGAAAATAAACTGTGGATGATGGCAGTGTCTTTGATAGGGACAGAGTGACACCATGTGGAATAAAAGAGAATAGAGTCTCTAGACAGGCGCAGCCTTGATCAGGAAGAGAGTGGCTTTAGAATTCAACACTGAAAATACAAGTTAAAAGCAGGAAGGGACAACTACAGGATCCATGGCAGTGTGGGTGGACTGTCCATACCTTGTGGACATGGTGTGCCTCAGTTAAACAGAGAACAAGGCTCCTAGTCACTGGCCATCTGTCTAACCCGTAGATGAGGCTTAACACTCAAAGGTGCTTAACAAATGTTCATAATGGCCTGATCTTCATTTGTTCCTTGTATTTTATCTTTGCCAAAGGAGAGACTTCAGTATTTGCCCCTTTCTATTTTTCTTTTTTCCCTTTTTGCTTTCTCATTTATTCCTGTTTTTTTCCCTCTTTTTCCCATTCTTGCTTGCCTCTCTTCCTTTTTTCTTCTTTCCACCTTCCTTTGGTCCCTTTCCTCCAATCCTTCCTTCCTTCTTCCCTCCCTCCCTCCCTTCCTCCCTCCCTCCCTCCCTCCCTCCCTCCTTCTCTCTATTCCTTCTTCCTCCTCCCCTATTTTTCTCTTTCTCCTTCCTTCTCTCTCTCTGTCTGTCTTTTTTCCTCAAATATAAGAATGTTTGTTCTGAACTCTAAATGGAGGATTACAAGTAGATAGCAATTCAAACCTTAATTTTAACTCAACACTTCACGACATTGTGTAAAAGTCATATTTTTTAAAAATATTTTAAAACTATTTTTAGTGAGATAAAGGGATGGTTCAGTGGGTGAAGGTACTTGTCACCAAGTCTGACAGCCTGATTTCAATCAGCAGCACCCACAACTGGCTTCTACCGGTGTGACACATACACTCTCTCTCATACACACAAATAAAAATAAATGTTGAAAATTAAGAATTTATTGAGGAAAGAAAGTGCATTGCCACACTGAAGTATCAGAGTCTGTTTTATCCCAGACTGCAGCAGAACATCTTGGGGAGGTGAGCTCTGGAGACCCATGTTGAGGCCATATCTGCTTTCATACAGCTCAGGAGTGATGACCAAGGCACTCAAGGTACTGAGGATAGATTAAGAGTGAGTATCACACAGGTGGAACCGGGGTAGAAACTAGATGAAGTCATAGGGTTGGCACTGGGGACTACAAGGGAGGCCCTATTACAAGACTCTCCATGATTTTCCTATACTTTCTGCTTCTATTTTTATATAATTGTAAAAGTTTCTTATTGTAGCACAGTAGGCAGAAATGGAGAATATTTTAAAGAACAACAATATAGTAAGTCAGACATTTTAAATCCATGAGACTTAATTCCATTTTGTAAGAAAATTTAAAGAACACTTGCTGGTTCTTTCCATTTTTCATAATAGAAACGTTCATGTGAAAAAAATAAAAACTACCATAAAAATGTTAGCTTGACTGAAGTGATGTTATTTTTTTTTTACTAAAGTATTAGTAACAATTATTTAACTGACTAAGTGCCATGAAGAAGGCTACTTAGCATCACACACAGACTGTACTTACAGAACTGTATGTTCAAGGCTTATCAAGTCTTTCTGGGCTAGATGACAAACTAGGACAGTGAAGCTCAGTGGAATAGACTAGCTGCCATGTTTGTGTGATTATTAAATGACATCCTGGAATTCTGTTTGTCTGTAAAACACAAGTGGCCATTGACCTGTACTGTGCACAGGGCATGTTGTTCAGTAGCAGGGTTCAGTACAAAATAAAACCTTATTTAACCTCTACACTGAGTCTTAGAGAGAGACTCTGTCATCATTTCTGATTCCTTTCTTCTAGCCACATAGTTGTGTTCCAAAGATCTTCTGCTGGAGTATTAAATTTATTAAGAGGAAGTAATTAATATGTAATGGATATGAACATTTAAGATGACAATTGATTGACAAGTAAAACTTTGCCATATGCTTTCTCTGTTGAAAAGACAACTTTTTTTTTTCTAACTCTGTGACTTTCAGGGCAAAAATGGGGTATAAAACTGTAAGTATGTGGCCTCATCAGCACACAGTGAGAAGTGATAGGGTTCCCCTTGATCTAGAAGAATGGAATTGTGGATACCATTCATTTTGGGGAGTGGACAGAGGCAAACATTGCTGATAGTTACTGTTATTTCTCTCTGTTTCAGATGGAAATGTCTTTCTGCTTTTGTTTTTGTTTTGTTGAGACATGGTCTCATTGTGCTCCAGTTGGTCTCAAACATGCTGTACAGCTAAGAATGAATGTGAACTCCTGATCTTCCCACCACCACCTCCCAAGTGTGATTAGCAGTGTGAACCACCACATTCAGCTTCTGGAAACAGCATCTCACTCTACAGTCCAGCTTTGTCTCCAAAGGCTCAATTTCCACACACACCCCCACTCTGCTGGTCAGGTAAACAGTAGACCCAGTTCATGCTTCTTCCTGCTTGCATTTTTTCAGTCCCCATCTCTAGAACACTAAACAGATGAATGTTTAGCTTCCTGCTCTTCTATTACAGATGTGAGCAGCTCCCCATGGTACCTGATATAAGATAAATAGGGTATTATTAATTTTCTTTAATGGGTCTTGAAGATCTTTCTCAGATATTCTGTTCATGATAAAGATAAAAAGTTACTAAAGGGGCATAAAATATGCTATGCTTGAGACAGCCAATGGATGATCTACAAAGCTGTGCATATTTCTGCTTAGAATAGTATTAGGTCTACAGGGTTAAGTAGCTGCAGAAAGAGTATGTATCCCTCCAAATTCCGAGTTGCTTTGAATGGAACCTCTCATCTTCCAGTCTTACTCCTAGAAGTGGGAAAACAAATATGGATGATGCATTGTTCTGAATATTCCCTTAATATCTATGATGAATTACTCTGACATTGACTTTGGTAGCAATTATACATTACATGTCAGAGCAAACTTAGCAGAAAGGATTTTGTTGTTGTTTTGTTTTTAATTTCAGTAGGTATAATGTGTCTTCTTGGTTACCATCTTGACAATATCTAGTATTAAGTAAAATCCAGAGATGGAGGATACACCTGTGAGGGATTTTTGCTTAATCGGAAGTACGAAGATCTACTTCTAGCTCAGTTCTTTGAGGTAAAAAGATAGGCCTTTGATCCTGATCTTTTGAGTTGGTAAAAGACACATCTTTAATCAGGATCTTAAAGGGTGAGACATACCTTAATCTTGGCCTGTGAATTGATTTCCAGATTTGAGCCATTTTGCAGACCCAGAACACCATGAATGAAGGTTCCCCTGCGACAAGACCTTGATAAAACATATATCTTAGTTAGGGTTTTTTCATTGTTGTTGTTTTTTTTTTTCGCTGTGAGGAGACACCATGGCCATGGCAACTCTTATAATAAAAATATTTAATTGGAGATTGTCTATGGGTTCAGATGTTCAGTCCATTATCATCATGGCAGGAAACATAGTATCATACAGGAAGATATGGTACTGGAGAAGGAGCTGAGAGTTCTACAACAGAATTGAAAGACAGCAAAAAGAGTGAGACACTGGATCTGGCTTGAGCATTTGGAACCTCAAATCCCACTCCCAGTGACACACTTTCTCCAACAAGGCCATATTTCATTATAGTGTCATTCCCTAGTGAACAAGCATTTAAACACTTGAGTCTAGGTTGGGGGCATTCCTATCTAAACCACTACAACACCTGAAAATTTTGCTGCTTGGATTTCTCTAGTTCTTCTGCAGAAAGACTTACAGATTTTCATACAGGTAACTGTACAGTGGGGAAAAGGAAACAATCAGACTTCCGAGGTCTATTGGATACTGATTCTGAATTGAGGATGAATCCAGGAGCTTCCAAAAAATGTTGTGGCCTTCCAGTTAAAATAGGGGCTTATGGTTAGATAATTAATGACATTTTGGCTGATGTCTGACTCACAGTACATCCAGTTAGTCCCCAAACTGATCGTGTGGTTATTTCTCCAGTCACAGAATATTTAACTAGGATAGGAATACTTGGCAGTTAGCAGAACTCTCACATTGGTTTCCTGACCTGGAGAATGAGGGCTTTTATGGTTGGAAAAGCTAAATGGAAGCCTTCATAGTTGTCTCTGCCAATGAAAATAGTGAATCAAGAACAATTTTTGCACCCCTAGAGGAACTGCAGAAATTAGTGCTACCCTCAAGGACTTGAAAGATGCAGGAGTGTTGGTTCCCATCACATCTCCCTTTGACTCTCTTGTCTGGCCAGTACAGAAGACAGATGGATCCTGGATAATGACAGTTAACTATCAAAAACTCAATGAGGTAGTGATTTTGATTGCAGCTGCTGTAACAGATGTGGAGTCCTTACTTGAGCAATCCAATAAGTAGTACCCCTCCATGGCCTCTACAACAGCTCCTGCCTCCTGGTTCCTGCCTTGTTTGACATGACCTGGCTTCCTTCAATGATGGACTACAATATAGATGTGTAAGTCAAATAAACCCTTTCCTTCCCAAGTCACTTTTGTCATGATATTTCATCACAGCAGTACACTTTGTACACCCTCAATTTCCCATCTCCCACAAAAAGTTATTTCTTTATATGTTTTTCTGAGTCTGATTTTTATAAACTATAGGAGTTATGATGGAGGAAGAAAAATTATCTTGAGTTAAAATTAAAAATAACCCCACTTTTCTATTTTCCCCTTAATAAGTGTTTCCCCCCTACCTCTCCTCCCCTACCTCCCCTTCCCTGTCTTCCTTTCCCTTTTTCCCTTTCTTTTTTCCATGTGTCCCAGACTCATCTCCAACCCCACTAGGTAGACCAAGCTTATTTCAAACTCTTGACCTTCTTTAATCCACCTGCTAAATATTAATATCAGGCATTCATTATATTCATCATATCAAACTGAAATACTTTTCTGAACCAGGAAAAAATTTAAAAATAATACAGTGAGAAAAGATATTAATAAAAGATCTGATTTGGAGAAATTATAGAAAAAGTAATGTCAAGTTAGGCCTAGAATGGAGAAACTATAAACATTGTTTCATAGTTGATATTATTTCTGAATCACTAGTCCCAAGTCTTCTGGTAGCAAAGAATGAAATAATTGTTTTGCTGTTTTTGGCTACGAAGGCAACTTTTAGACTGTAATTGTTTTAGTGTAAAGAACTAGAAGACTTTGTTTAGAACATGAAAAATGCTGACAGGTTACTCGGTTTTTCCTCCTTAACCAAGTTACTGCAGTTTTATTTCCTTTTCACTCACATGTGGACTGTGCAAGCATTAAAACTGCTCTAAGATAAATGCTGCTCAGGTTTGCACAATAGCGTACCTCTTTTCCTTGAAGTAAGCAAAGCCTTGAGTCCAGGAACCATTCCCTGCTGTGCTCTGCTCTTACGGTTTCATTTGTTCCAGGTTGACTGCCAGGGTGAACTCTATGCAGACTACACTGCCAAGCTCCAAAGCACAGTAGACCTTCTGTAAGATTCTTGGAAACCGAAGACACCACAAGCTCAGTGTGTCCAACATTTGTACATTGTAACCAGACCCTGCAATTCTCCTCTCCCCAGAAAAGGCTAAGTAACCACTAGCTGAACAAGCTATTTTAAGCCAACAATGAAACTTCACTGAGTTCTATCAAGATACAGTGGGAGTCTCTGGGGTGGGCATGGAGTCAGAAGACCCAGGTAGAGGTCATGAATATTTTGAGAATCACATAGCCTGAATCAAGAAACCACAAACTGGAGTTTCAGTTAAAAAAAATAAAATAAAAATACTCTCGAGGGGTTTCAAAGACAGTTCAGACAGCAAGATCCTTGCCACATGAGAACCTGAGTCTGATCACTAGTCTAAAGAAACAAAAGTATCACAAAAACAAAACAATAAACTTGTCATGTAATCACATACTTGTCATCCCAGAGCTTGGAAAGTGGAGACTAGAATATACCCGGAGCTCATATAGCAGAATCAGCAAGCCTCAGACCAATGAGAGACCCTACATTAAAAAAAATGAAGGAGAGTATCTCTAGAAGATTGGCACCTGAGATTAGAAGAATACACAACTGCACACATACAAATACACATGCCGCATGAAAGCACAATGTGCACATGTGCATACACATGTACAAAAAACAAACAAAATTCAACTTAAGGCACTCATTTATGTGAGAAAATTCTTTCACGGTCAAGTGAACACTCTTGTGTACATTCCATCATTATTAAAAACCCTTGATATTTTTGATAATGCCTTTTTGCTTGACTGAAGGCAATGAAAGAACATTAAAGTGTTCACTTTTGTTATCAGAAGACACACCCAGCATCCCTCCTATGCTTTCTTACTATATTCTATATTTATACACAGTGACTGTTAATTCTACACTGGTCGTTGGAATTCAGGTTCTGAACTCAGATGAGATTCACAAAATCCAACCCAGTGAATTTGGAGCCTTCTTAATGCAAGAGGATAATGGTGCTTGTGTTGAGGTCAAAGTTGAAGCTAGCAGTATCAATGGCTGAGCTGTCCTGGGGACCTCCAAGTCAGTCTGGCTTTCTTCCTGCCATTGCTAAACCAGTAGTTAATAAGACACAAGTCAAGTTCTGCTTTGGAATAATCCTTCTGCATACTGTGACGTTGTATTGTTCTCATTGTTAGCAAAGAGCTGACTGGCCGATAGCTAAACAGGAAGAGGTAAGGCAGGAGATCCAAATTGAGAGGACAGTGGGAAGAAGAAGGAGGTCAGGGTCATGAGAAGATGCCTGAAGGCACAGAGGAAGCAGAAGATGAACATGCCAAGCTGAAAAAAGGTACTGTCCCATGGTAGAGCACATATAAGAAATGTGGTTTAATTTAAGATGTAAGAGCTAATTATTAATAAGCCTAAGCTATCAGCCAAGCATTTATAATTAATAATAAGCCTCAGTGTGGAGAGCTGACAATCCTAAAAAAAAAACCTCTACCTACAAAGTGCATATTTTTCTGGAGAAGCAGCAGTACGAACACATTGAATCGTAGACAGCATAAGATCTGAGAAGATACCAAATATCAAAATATTATTTACCAAATGCTTAGAGAATATTACACTGACTACAGAAGGTAGGAATACATGGACATTTTATTCTAATACGGGAAACTTAAGTTGTGTAGTATTGTTCCAAATAATATATGTATACTTTTCACAGTTGAATGAGTCCCCATGTACCTCAGTTTCCTGCTCTCAGATGATAAAGGCCTGGCCTACCATGAAGGAAGCCCTGGGTTTGATTCCCCAGCACCTCATAAAGCTGGGTGTGTTAGCACATGACTCTAATCCAAACACTTAAGGAGGTAGAGGCATGAGAATTCTCTGCTAAATATTGGCTTTGAGGCCAACCTTGCACTACACAGGACCCTGAATTTAAAAACAAACAAACAAACAAAAAACACATATCCTTGATTTTTTCCAAGAATAACCTCCTTTTCAAGACACCTGAACTTTTATTTCCTTCTGTGAGATGGTTCTTGAAGGCTGGCCAGCATGCTGCTCTGCCAGCACCTAATATTCTAATTTCTCCCTTGCACCTCCTATATCCAAATGTCCATGAAAGGCTATTTAAGAAAATTCCTGCACACAAAATGGAGTTGTCAGGGCTTCTGGAAGGTGCAGCTTTTCAGGATCCCCCTGCCCTTTCTCTCCCCTTTCCTTCCCTTCTCAACATGGCTTGGATGCTGCAACTTGAGACTCATAGTTTCTCTTGTCTGCTCTCTGCATGAGGTGAGGTGAAGAGGGAAGCAGAGACTGCCAGGCACTGGATTGATGGTGTGTGAAAACCCAGAGCCAGAGTTGTTGGCAGTCCTGAGTTTCCCCAAGGGAATCCCACATAATACACTTTCCAGTTTTCTGGGCCTCTGTCCAGCCACACATGTCTGGGTATTCAGCTCTCCCTTCATGAGAAAGACGCTAAGGGGAGAGGAGAAAGTGAGTGTCTATGTGTGTGCTCACTTGTTCATTTTCTACCTTAATGAATGTGTAAACATATGTGACTTTAAGGAGGAGCCAGGCAAAGGAAGACAGTTTGATGAACTCCTTCCACCAAGACTCCATTGTCCCCTTCCAGATGTTTCATTAAAGTGGACAAGGGCAAGACTAAAAGTTGTCAAGGTGACAGCTGTGAGGAGGGTTACTTGAGTGCTGAAAAAATACCACTGAAGGTGTCTATTCCAGTGTCAAGCTCCCTGAAATGAACAACAACTCTTTTGGGTCTTGAACATTGCCTCTATCTAGAAACCCATCTCTCTTGCTCATGCTTCCTTTCAGAGTTCCAGAAGGCCTTGCTGCTGGAGGAAACTCTTCAAGTTACAGTAGTACACTATGTTCTCAGGATCTGATCTTTTCTAACACTTCCTCTTGGGGGAATTCCTTTGTTTTCTCCTAAATTCTGTAAGTAAAAACTCCAGTGGACCTGGAGAGATGGCTCAGTCAGTAAGGCATTTACCACACCTGTGTGAAGACATGAGATCAGATTCCTAACACTCAAGGAAAGTGAGTTATGAGGACATGCATCCATGACCAGTGCGGGGAGGTATGAAAACATGACACAAACAGATGTATCCCTGGAGTGGTCTACCAATCTAGACAAACCAATGGTCATCGGGTTCAGTGAGAAAACCCATCTCCACAAAATAAGGAGAAAAGAGATTAAGGAAGACATACAACATTGACCTCTAGCCTCCAAACATACACTCATATATGGAAGAATGTTTTTGCACGTTTATGTACATATAACATATATATACACATACCACAAAAAGCTAATAGATTTTTTTTAAAAAAAGCGAGAAAAATTGAATGTATGGGAAGAACTCATTCTATTTGCTCTCAAAACTCATTAGAAGAAACCTGTTTAAACAGAAATACAGGACAATACAAGATTAAACCCATGTGTAAATATACAAATATCTAAACAAGTTCTCCCAAAAAAACATGGTTTTCTACCTCAAATAGTTTGACTTAGCACATGCTTCACCCCCCCCCCAATCACTTCTGGGTGCTGTTAAAGTGACAACAAATGAATTACAAGCGATGAACCTGTGATGACAAAGGTGACAAGAGAGAAGAGTTCTGTTGAAAGATGGAAAGCAGGTGAGAACATAGAGCTGCTCCACACAGACCTAAGACACTGAAGTGGCACCAAGAGAGATAGAGACTGATCTCAGTCTTTTGCCCAACAGGACTCAGAGGGGACAATGGGGAAGGGATGAACACTACAAAATATTAAAGGTTCATCCTAAAGCCTTGATGAGGCCAGGAGTTCATAGCCAGATGGCACGAGGATGATTCTTCCCAAAGTCAAATAGTCTGTATACTTCTCTCCACACATGAATTTGGGAAAAGTTGGCATGTTGGATAGTTTGACTTCCTATGGAAAACATTCATGGATTGGAGGTCTTGAGCACCTCAGGTACAAAGGTTAATTTTTTGCTCACTCATCACTAGCCTGTCTCCATTCTTAGCCAATCTTATTCTATCAATGTAAACCATAGAGTAACAACCAAAACTCACCACTCTGAAGAAAGCCTCAAGTACACATGATGAGACCCAAGAAGAGGCAGATCATCATGGACCTTAAAGGACTTTGAAAAATAGCACCTCTTGTTAGTTTCAATAAGTACAAATAGTTAAAACAAATCCACTGGTAAAAATCAAACATGGAAACTCTGATTGGAAAAAAGCATAGAATCAGAAACTGTTATGATTGACTAAACAAAAAATTATATCATGAGGGGGAATATCCACCATTATCTCTAAGAACTTATAATCAAACTATCGATTCAAGGAACTCAATATCTAACTAGCTAATTTTGAAGAAAAGAAGAAAGGAATTATGGAAAATGCATGAAATTAGAAGGAAGCAGATTTGAGGGGGTAAAAAAAAGTTGGAGGGGATGAAATTGAGAGTAGATGTGTTTTATATTTCATTGTATATGTGTATGAAATTCTCAAAAACACAGCAATAATAATAATAATAATAGTAATAGCGAGGTTTTGAAGAAATAATGGGAAAATAGATCTCATCTGAAAAAGAATAGGCTTTCTTATTTAAAAGGCATATTAACAATGATGTAGAAAAAGTTTTTTAAAAAGCAGAAAATATGAATTATTAAAGTATTGAACATATCAAAATGAGACTCTAAATGATTTATGGAGGAAAACAAAACCACTATAAAATTAAAAGTCAGTATGGCATTTAAAAAAAAAGTTCTAGAAGAAAGAAAGTAGATTTAGGACACCAAAATCAAATTTGTTTATGAACTAAACATTTGTTATATAAGATGTTTATACATTTCATCAAAGATTCACATATTTTATAGCCCTAATATCCTTCATGGGGAAGGCTGTATTGGCATTCAATAGGGAAGAGGGGGGATGAAAGAAAAGGGACTTTGGATGCAGCAAGAGATGGTTGGGACTGCCTGTAATCAGTCTAAATTTCTTAGTTTTTCAGGAGGATTGCAAGTTAGCCTTTTTAAATTTGAACTAGAAGCACTTAAAGAAGGATAGATTTCAACATCAGAAAATAGTGGAGTAAAAAGGAAAGGTTATACTTTGTAAAAACATGCATGATATTAGCAATATGTACGGTACCATTTCATCTTCCTAAAGGAGAACTCTGAAGCATTCCCAAATTCCAGTGAAAACAAAGTATATCCAAGAAACATAGAATCTAAATGAGAACGAAGTGAACAATTGCAGACAATAAAGATGAGGAAACACTATTTTTTTTAAGATTAAAAAAAAAACAGGCTTTGCCACAAAGCATTAATGTCAAAATACCAGAATTTAAGGGTAGTAAAGATATTAATAGCATACCACTTGACCTGTTGGTGAAAAACAGCCTCTAGTACCAAATGTAAGGCTGATGTAAACAGCCTTAGCTGTGGGATTTTGAAATTAAAAACAAAGAACTTAGTTTTAGTTATAAAACAGAAATGGAAGGTGACAGAATTTTGGAGGTAGAATTTGAATAGAGTCCCAGAGAACACTCAGGAAGCCAATCTTATTTTAAAAAGCCACAAGTTAAAAGACACCCTGGAATGCTGATGCATTAAACTTTCAAGGTACAGTTGGTAGTTACCCTGGTGTCTCTGTAAAGAACTGAAATCAGTTACATAACAGACCAAACGTAAGAAATGAGGGAGAATGGGAGGTTGAGTAAGCAGAGTTCTTGATTATTAGAAATTATAAGTGCTGCTAATAAAAATATTTAAAGCATACCTATATCTAAGAATTTCTTTTTGTGTGTGTGGGAGGGATGATCCTGTGATATGCATTGCATGCTCCCTTGATGGATGTATGTGCAGGGGCAGAAGCTGACACGTGGAGCCCATCTGATCCCTCTCCACATTACTTCAAGGCAGGATCTCTTAGTGAACCTAGAAATCACTGACTGATCAGCAAGTCCCAGGGATCCTTGGTATGCATTCACAGAGCTGGGATTACAGGCACATGCCAACGTATCTGGCTTCTTATGGGGATCCAAACACAGAAGCTCATGCTGTCACAGCAGGGACTTTACCAACTGAGCCACCTACCCATCCCCAGCCTCTGCTCTTTACAGAAGGCAAGTGGAAGAGACTTGCTTGCACAGCCCTTTTTCTAATTTTCATTTTTTATATCTCACATTGTAGTGTCTTTTGTAAATATAAACATAAACAAAGCAGCAGTGTTTCTGTATGTTTAAAATTGAACTTTCAGCATGACCCATCCACTGACTTATTTCCAATCTCCCATCCATTTCAGATACACACCAGCACACACACACCAGGACCTTTAAGCAAGCAAATACAGATATGGAAGAGCCATGTGAAATTGGCCACAGGACATTTTCTCAGATATTTCATTTTATTTTTGCTCTTGTCAGCTTTACAGCTGTCAACTGCCAGTAGCAGAATTCCAAATATTTCAGTATTTTTCTCATGATGGATTTCTTTCCATTTTAATGACTCCCAAGAGAAACAGTGGGCTTTCTGATAAAAATTCATTTCAATATTTTAATCATTCTATCAAGTAGACAGACAAAAATCACAAAATATATTTTCTTTCAGTCACATTTCCTCTTTTCTTTTAAACCTTTTGTGTTCTGAATATAGCCACATTTAGTTTTTCATTTACCTTCCTAAGAGGTGTTAGTAAAACTCTAATCTCACTGCTGAAAAGAAAAGAGCTCTTATGAGTCTGTCCAAAAGTCAGGATTACATGCAATTTTCATGATACTCAGGGATTTTAAATAACCACTCGACATAGTTACTGATTCACAATGTGTAGAAAGAGTTGTTTTGCCTATTGAAACCATTAAACTTATACCAAATGACCTATATTATAATATTTTATCATTTATTATTATATAATTTGCTTCATTACTTTCTTATTTACTCATTATATTCATTATTTATTATAAGATACAATCAGAAATAGGCATCATCCCATATCCACAACACATTTTATTGTATTTTAAAATTATGTGAGCAACAGGGAAAAGGAAAGAAGGGGAGAAAAGAGAACAAGAGGATGCCAGAACCCACAGAAGATTAATTATATTAGACTTCGAGGTATAGTTCAGAGGTAGGTGTGCTGTGAAAGCTCCCATATACTTCTACTGAGTAAACAGCCAAGACTGAGTCCAACTGCAACAGTAACTATAAAATGACTAATAATTTTTAAAAGGATACATTACTTTGTCTTCTACTGGAATTCTATAAAATACAGGAAAATACTAAAAATAACTTTATATAGTCTTCTTACTTCATAAATGAGCATCTCCCACCCAACCACAATTAAATAATAAATTATTAGTGCTAGAATGTCTGGGTCTTCTGTTACACCTAATCATATTCAATTACAAAATCTGGACCTGGTGGTATAGCTCATGTCTATAATTTCAGCACTAAGGGAGGTGAAGGCAGCCTATTATCAGCTTTATGCATAACTGCTAAAACATGTAAGTAATGCCAAGAGTGAACTTACCACAAAGTACAGACTGAGTGGTGCTCCTTTATAAAAATATATAAGCTCATAAACCATACCAAATGAATCCCTTTGGTACCAGTGTGCACCTGTGAGTAAGAGATATGACAGCTCTGTATCTTCTCTTAATTTGGTTCAATGTAAATGAAGACTGCACTTTAGTTTCCCAGCTGCTCAGACCCAAATAATCACACAAAACTACATTAATTACAACGCTGCTTTATTAATCAATAGTAATAAAACATATTCTCAGCATACAGAGAGAAATCCCACATCGTTCACTCTAAATGGTATTTTAGACAAGGGTCTCAGTGCCAGATTTGGTGGTAGATGACTTTAATCCCAGCACTCAGGAGACAAATGTAGGTAGATTCTGTAAGTAAGCCTAGTCTGCTCAGAGAATTCTAGGCTCAGAGTTTTGTTTCTAATAATTCTCTATTTTAAAGGAACTTTTCCAAAGTAGATGTCTTACTGTGTTCTTAAGTCCTAGATATAAGCAACACCCTTGCCTCCCAGCAAGAAGGTTGGCATGGGTACACACACCTGTCACTCCAGTTACTCATGAGGTCATTATACACCTCTGCTTTGTGACGTCTCTAGAAATAAATTAACATTTCCTTTTCTACAATGGTTTCTCCAACCTATCTTAGACAGCGCTCAGTCTTTGATATTCTACATGTTAGAAGGCTACTAGGGACCACTCACCTGCCTGAGATAGAGAAAAAAGCTGGAATACTGTCCGGCTTCAAGAAGGTATGAGAGAAACACTGTGATGCAGATGAGTAAGACTGTAGAACAGTTTCCAACTTTCTTTAAGGACTGGGAATAAGTAGAAAGCAAAACCACAAATGTCAGTGTTCTTGTGACACTGGCTTCAGTATTTTCATATATCTCCATCGAGATATCTTGAACAACCTATAAACAGGCACTGAAAAAAAATGTTTCTACCAAACTTTCTTAAGAAAAATCAATTATCTCTCTGGATTTGTAAAGTAACTTGTTTTATATGATTTTAATTACAAGGTTTTCTTTCTTTTCCTGACACAAAGTCTCATATAGCCAAACAAACATATACATGGGCTCAAACATGTATGCAGCTGAGGACAAACTTGGTATTCTGATCTTCCTTTCACCTCTTCCATAGTTTTCACTATACATAAATTCACTCTATTCTTTAAGTTATCGATAATCAAGTTGCCTGAAACCAGAAAGACAATTGGTAAATCCTAAAACTTTCACTTGAACAGGACTGACAAATGTCACACAACTTTTATGTCACCATCTATAAACTTTATATAATCAATACCAACACAACTAATGTCCACTAAAACCTTGCTACACAAGGCATTAGACTAATTAACTTACACATGTTAATTGGAGTCCTTATAGCTGCCCTGAAAAATAAGCCAAAATAGTTCTGTTTTACAGAGAAGTTTCTACATGTAACTTGATCACTATAAGGGATAAATACATACATACATAGTTACATACATATATAGATAAGTAGCTTGCAGGCTCTCTAGCCTATTTCTGTTTCCTTCCCCAAACTCCTTTCTCATCGTCTGACAATATAACTAACACATAAGAGGAACAGGCAAGATCTCCAGGAGTACTCTGAGTGATTATTTTAGAAAATAATTTCAAGGAACTGGTGAGATGACTCAGTTGGTAAAGTGCCTGCTGTACAAGCATGAAGAGTCAAGTTTGATTTGCAACACATAAAAAAGCAAGGCACTTTGGTGCATGCCTATAATCCTAGCACTGGGGAGGCAGAGACAGGAAGATCCTTGGAACTTTCTGGTCAGGTAGTCTTATGAGATTGATGAGTTCCAGGTTCAGGAGAAACAGTGACTCAAAAAATAAAGACAACTGTGATAAGAGGATGACACCAGACATCCACCCCTGGCCTATACAAGCTCACACAATGTGGTTTACAACTATTCTATAAAAGTAGGTATGAGAGGGAGAGAGAGAGAGAGAGAGGTACAAAAAATTCCTAGCACTATTTCTTGTTAGTGTGATATACTCCCTACTAACTCCCTCTCCTATTATCTTCATTCATTTTATTAAGTGATTAAAAACAACCATGTCTTTTAGGGCAATATTTTGTCTCTGATGATTTATACAACTTAATTCTGTATTTCTCAGTCTCTCAGCCCTTTTCTTGTAAGTAAAGTTTTTTTTCTATTTTTACTGTAAAAGAAATGAATCAACAACTCTTGGTATATATACTTGAGGCTATATATATAACCTTATTTTCTCAGCAAAAAAGAAATATATAGGAAGTAAATATTTTCATGTCTTATTTACCGCAAAAGGGTCTGCTTGCTTCCAAGAAATCTGAGCTCCCCAGGAATCAGGTCTAATTTTCTCCGGTAGAGATGCTGGAACTACTACCAAAATGAAACAGATGTCTAGGAGAGCCACCACTGTGGCTACCAGCAAAACAAAGCTGTCTCTATAATTTGCAGAGAGGTATGTTCCAATAGTTGGGCTGCTAACCAGACTAACTGCAAAGGTATCTGAGATCTATGGGGAAAAAATACAGTCATTTAGGATCCTAAATATAAATATCAGTGGAGAGAGCATGCTCTCTCCCAGAGTCCCACCTACAGTAGGTATATAGCTGAAACATGAGAAGGCTGGGCCTGTTTGTTGGGGGTCTTTTTTGTCCTGCCAGTTTCCCAGCTGTTTAGTCCCAGAGAAAAATCACACACAGGACTCTGTAAGTTATAATGATGATTGGCCCGTTAGGTCAGGCTTCTTACTGGCTAACTCTCACATCTTGATTAACCCATTTTTCTAATCTATGTTAGCCATGTGGCTCAGTACCTTTTTCAGTGGGGCAGCTCACATCCTGCTGCTTCGGTAATCTGGGCAGGAGTGGGAGGAATCAACTTCCTCCTCCCCAGAATTCTCCTGCTCTCCTTGCATCATTTCCACTTCCTGTCTGGTTTTCCCGCCTACACCTTCTGCCTGGCCAATCAGTGTTTATTTGAAACATGATTGACAGAATACAGACAATTCTCCCACACCATATAGCTACAGATATTCCCCCTTTCTCTCTATTTTTAAAGATTTCTAAGTATTTTGCTTGAGTGATTGCCTGGTACCCACAGGGGTCAGAACAGGAACTGGAGAAATGGATAGTTATGAGCAGTCCTCTACAAGAACAACTACTCTTAACTGCCAAGCCATCTCTGAAAACCCCTCTCCTGGATTCAGCAAGACAAATGTGTTGCATACAAATTTTAAGAGTAAAAGATAAGGAAAACAGTTTTGCTTAAAAATGTATTCACCCACTCAATGAAGACATTAACTAAGTTAATACTGGGGAACTATAATTAAAATACAATATAAATGAACAATGTAGGAGTTTTCCTCATAAAACACTAACATGTTTTGCCTGTTTAATTGGAAAACAGAGATGTACAAAGAAGAGTTTTAAAACAATTCCTTCAGAGCTGGGGTTATATTTCAGTGGCCTGGCATCTGCTTAGCATGAGGCATGGTAGTTCATGGCTGTTATCACAGTACTTAGGTTGGTACAGGACTGCTGAGTTCAAGGCCAGTTCTAGGCTACATAATAAAACTGTCTTGTAGTAATAAGAGCAGGGGCCCTTTTGCTCCATCCTGCCCGGCTAGCTTATACTCTGAAATAACAACACAAAAACTGTATTTATTTAGGATAACTCTTACATATCCGTTTAACCCATCTCCATTAATGTGTATCGCCACTTGACTGTGGCTTACCAGCATGAGTCTAAACAGTGTCCATCTTGAGCAGGAGAAGGATGGCATCTGCAACACTGCCTTCTTCCCAGCATTCTGTTCTGTCTACTCCACCCTCCTAAGGGCTGCTCTATCCAAAGGACAAGACAATCTCTTTATTTAACCAATGAAAGTAATACATAGACAGAAGACCCTCCTACACCATTTCCCCTTTTTCTGTTTAAGCAAAAAAGAAAGGCTTTAACTTTAACATAGTAAAATTACATATAGCAAAACAGTTATAAAGCAAGAATTACAGTTACAATGTTTATATCTACTTTGTCTTTTATCATAACAAAGAAAACTATAACTATAACTAACCATTCTTCAACTCCATCAAAGACTCCAGAAGGATATAATATTACCTAAGTAAATGAGAAGTAAGCAACTTCCAAAACTCTAGAAATGACAGAGATATCTTGCTGCCTGGGCAGTCACCCAAAGTTATTTTGTACCGTTGGGGCATCCATCTTCAGCCTTCAGGCCCATAGTTTCCAGCAGACATTTCCATGATGCAGGAAATTTCAAAGACAGTGCAGTCACATTTTTCTGTGTCCTGCAGAATGTCTCGCAGACTCTTTCATGAATCAGGAACCCCGAAAGACCATCTCACCTTTAGGCAAGTTCAGCAGTCCTCTCTCTGTGAGTTCTTTATGTCCAGTTTATACAACAGTTCAGGCAAGAGCAGTTTCTTGCCCAAATGTCTAACTCCATGAGGAGCCTCTTTGATGCCCATCTTCCTCTTGAAGTAGATTGGTGCTGCTAGGAGCAAACATGTCTCAATGTCATGAAAAGCCCTAAGTTATTAAAACATTAAATGCCATATTCTGTAGTCTTTGAAAGATATGAAGAATGCCTATCTAACTGAAATATATCTCTATATATCTAGAAAATCAAACTAACATGACTAGAAGCTTGACTATTATAAATGATTATCCATTAACAACCTATATTTCCTAATTATACATTACATTTTTAAATGAACTACACAATCACAATACCTTGATCAAGATCAGAAATACATATACATATAACAAAATTGACCTTAAATTTATATGAACAAAGCAAAATTTATATCAATATAAATTATTCATATATATATATATATCATTTCCCCCTTTAAATGTAAAAGAACATTTATAAACAATGTTTGGGAATATGGATGCAGTTATTTCTCTCCAAACTTCTTCCTGCTGTATGGGGGCGCTGTTAATTAGGTCTTTTATGGTATAACCTGTGTGCTAGGTTCATCTCAGTCAGCAGTTGAGTGAAGTAATTTTCTGAAGGTGGTTATGACAACCTTTCAAGAAGGCATGGTCCTACACCACTGTCTCAAAAAAAAAAAAAAAACAAAACAAAAACAACCTAAATCTCTAAAGAACTGATGATGAAATCTATAAATTTCTCAGGTACTGTATCTGATTCATCCAAAACTGTAGCGGGCGTGGTCGATCGATAGAATAAACAGACCAATACTATATTAAAGATTTAGCTTTTAATTAAAAAAAAAAGGAAAACTTACGCCAGAGTCCCAATGGTCCATCCAGAACACAGGAGCCAAGAAAGAGAGCGGGGAAGTGCACCCACCAGGTTTATAGGTAAATTTTTGCCTTAGGGCAGCACACCCCACAGACAGAATGTGATAGGCTGAACTCCCCTATCACAAAACCAGTATATTTCCCCACATACCCATTTATCTCTTTATAACAATTTCATTAACACAGTGGGGGTGAAAGGTAGCTGGTTTTAAGAGATAAAGCTATAACCAAAATAACTACATTAATAAAAATGAAAGAATGAAGACTGGGGATATATAGCTAAGTGGTAGACTGTTTAGATAGCATACTCAGGACACTGAGTGTGATCATTAGTACCACTCATACCAACACCCACACAAAAGAAAATTAAAGATTTGTGGAGAGGTTGAAGCTTTCTGGTTAGGGCAGTAGCTAGTAAGCCTTATTACACTGCAGCCCTATGTTCTACATTTACAAATATAATGTAAATATTCATTCTCTAAATTATAGAAGATTAGAGTACCAAAAACCTACTGATAAGTTATGAAACCTAGAAGATGCAGTTAGAAACAAAAGAAATCACATAAGGTGTTAGTGACTTAAGAAAAAAAAAAACAGTATAAAGAGTAAAATGAAATCAGAAGATACATGGGGGTCCTAGGGGTGTGTGAGATGGATATGATCAAGATATATTATACACATGTACGAAATTTTAAAAGATTAAGTAAAAATGATATTTAAAAAGAAACACTAGAAATCGCTATATCTGATTATGATTCCTGGTAAGCAATGACATTTTTGTTTCACGTATTAGCCCACAACTGAATATAAAAACATAATACATATAAAACTAATGCCACATTAACAAGCTTTCAAAGCTAAAACTGATAGGAAAAAAGTCTTTTGCAGTGGGGAATAAAGATGTGGAGAATTTTAGTTTGGGAAACAAAAATCCTGAAACTCAGTTATTTAGTAAGTATGTGAAAATGACAGAGATCTTACCATTTTATTTGAAAAAGTCCAGGCAGCCACACAACTGCCACAAATTGCAAAACCATGCAAACAGCTATGGGAACTGTGCTGTACTCTCTTCAGTTGTTTCTTGAGCACTAGGGTACCCTCCTCAAGTGTTATGGACACAATGTTAAGTTTTTGTGCAGTCACATCTCATAGCACCTGAGCATACTTCCAAGTAGGCTACTTTATGTCTTAAGAAGGACAATACTTTTGAAGATTTTGTTTAAAATTCTCTAAACCCACAACAACATTAAGACTCTGTTGTCATGAAGTTATCTTATAGATTCATTTACCAGATGCAGTGAGGAGGAACTTACCAGTAGTATTATTGATTGCTATGACCCTTAAAGAGCCTCTTTCTTGGTTTCCTGAAGGAGTTCCAGGAAGGAAAGCACATTTTAATCTAAACTGGATATTTAAGTGCCTTTTAGAATTTAATTAAAACATCCTGGAAATAATTGGCAGAAAATTCTCTGCAAGCTAGATAGGCTGTAAGGGAATTACTGACAAAGGCCTATGCCTGAGACAAACCCAGTAGCCTACTGCTGAGCTGCAGCAGCTGATGGGATTGTACTTCAGAATGACACTGTATGAGCTAGGATGTTCACTCACTGGCTTCTTGCCAAGATTCATGAGTAGGCACTAATCCTAACTGTCATCTACATTGAGAAACTGAGCTAGAGATTAAGTAATGAAGGGACAGTCACTACTAGTGATTATCAAAACCCTTTCTGTAACTAGCACAGAAGCACTATGAATTATGTTTCCACTGAAAGCAAAAAATAAACAGCTTTGAAAATTCCACCATAAGGAAAAAAATAAATGGGGCTGACAACATGACTCAGCATGCCTGATGCACAGGCCTGGTAACCAGAGTTTGATTCCCAGAACATGATAGAAGAAGAGTAGCATGTTATGGTAGTTGTTCACACACACACACACACACACACACACACACACACACACACACACACACACACACACACACAGTAAATAAAAGCCAGAAAAAGAAAAATGTTTAACCTGAAGAAAAAAAAATGTCTAACCAGTCAGACATTATATGATGTGTTTACATAAAAACTTTACTATTTTCCACTAATATGTACAAGTTTTATGTTTCCATGTATCCATTCAAATTTGTGAGGAAATTAATATGTCCATATTCCCATGATAAGACAAGGTGGAGAAGAAAGCCGCCCTTCTATGAGGTATAGGATTTTGGTGCTCTTCATGACACGTACAGCCCACTTTGAATGTTTCCTTCTTCGAAGTCCTCCTATTCACTTAGAGGAAAAAGTGAATAGAACAGTATTGTACAAGTGCCTTCAATTTAGGGTGACACATGCATAATGTTCACAGGAGGTGGGAAGGGAAAGAGTGAGCAGATAGCAGTCATACGGGAAAGAGACACTAACTGTGGGTGTCTGAAGTCACCAGAATAAAGTGTTTTGTGGAAAGGAAGTATCTCACCTGTATGTTGGAAACTGATCCGCGAATGTATTCATTTCATCAGTTAACAGGAATGAGCACTTTGTTTTAAAGAAAAGGGTACAAGAAAGAAAGAGCTTCTGGCTCTTACCCTCCTTTAGCCTTCTACTCTCCAAGGTCTTATCCTCCTTTAGCCTTCTACTCTCCAAGGTCTTACCCTCCTTTAGCCTTCTACTCTCCAAGGTCTTACCCTCCTTTAGCCTTCTACTCTCCAAGGTCTTATCCTCCTTTAGCCTTCTACTCTCCAAGGTCTAGCCAGATCACTTTTCTGTTTACAACATACACACACATCCCAGATACTGAACAAGTGTTTATAACTGCTCATCAATATGAGTATGTGCTATCTTATTTTTAAACCGTCTGAAAGTACTTTGTAGAAGGGGAATCTCTGAGTTAGAGTCCAGCCTGGCCAGTCAAGGCTACATGGCAAAATCCTCTCTCAAACCCTGTCTTTTTTTAAGGAGGGGTTAACTTGCAAAGATGTGATATTCTGCCCTTCTGTCCCAAAATGCTTCTGCTGTCATCTTTTAATACTTCTTTCTTCTCCTTCGTAACTATAATATCATTATCATGACTGAGAAAATGTGACTGTCTGATGTCAACATATCAAAACAATAAATTCCTCATAACGTTTGACATTTATTCAACACCATCTGCCAAATAAATAGCCTTTTGTTTTCTATAAGTTTTGTCTCAAATGAGTACCTGAGACACATTATTGAGATTCTCACATTTCTAAAATCTATTTCTGATGTTATTTCAAACATCAATTTCTTGTCAATTTTTAACAGAATGCTATTAACTACTCTAGTTTCTAAGTCTACAAGCTGGACATAATGGTGTATGCCTGTAATCCTAGCACTGTGGAAATGAAGGGAGGAGGAATGAAGTTCAAGGTGATCCTAAGATACTCAGTGAGTTTGAGTCTAGTCTGCCCTAAGACCTCAAAATAACAAAAAATTCTAAGACAGGTAAATTGCTACACAATATAATAAATATCTAGCCAATATAAAAATATAACCCTAGCCCTCAAAAGATTATGAAAGGAAAATTCCAAGTTTGAAGTAAACTTGGCCTACTTACGTTTTTGTTTCAAAACAAATAATCAAACAAAAAGTTCACCATCTTACCCATCCATAAGCAGTACTTCTTTCGTGCTCTTGAGTGAAGTCAGCTACATAGGCAAATATTACAGAGAATGTAACTGAGAAGACTCCACATACAAAAATCATGCCAAAATACCACCTTTAAAAAAAAATTGTTTTAAAAAGAATATGATTAAGAACATCATCTTCTGTTAGCTGAAAGATTATTTTAATTACTCAAGTTTTATAATCAAAGTCAAAGATATCATGTGACTATTATAAACTAATGAAAATAAACTCCCTTATCTGCATATATGTTTAAAGATAAATATAAAATTAACTGGAGTTTTGTCAATATTATGAGGAGTACATGTTGACCTAGAAATGGCAGGAGAGAAAGAAAAATTACAGACTAAATGAAAGCTATAGTTTTAGGTATAGCTGTACTTTTAAAGGTACTTTTATATGGGGCTGGAGAGATAGCTCAGCAGTTAAGAGCAGTGGCTGGTCTTTCAGATGACCCAGGTAAAATTCCCAGTACCCACACGGCAGCTCTCAACTGTAACTCCAGTTGTAAGGAATACAACCCCTCACATAGCTATATGCAAAAAAACTATACAAAAACAGTATAACAAAAAATGTTAATATTATTCAGACCAAAAATTTCTACAATATGCATAAATACACTGAAAAGACAGTTAAAATAGCAAAAGCCAGAATATTACATAATACAAAGTAGAGTTTATTTTATAACATAAAAATATTTTAATATTTAAAAAGTTACTAATTAAAGTCAGAAACATAATTAATCTATGAATAGTTCTTTAAATTGTTCAAATTTTGTTATTACTGTTATTGTAGCTCTCTATATACATGATGCATGAGAGAGCCATGCGTGTGGCATCATGTCCTGGGCAGGTCAGACAAAAGTTGGTTCTCTCCTTCCACTATGAATTCCAGGGACTGAACACAGGTCCTCATGCTTACATATCAAGTACTTTTACTCACTGAGCCATTTTATGGGCATCATAACAGTTTTTAAGGAGACAAAACAAAAGCAGGAAAAAAATCCTCCCTCCATTTATGCTAAAAGCCATCTAATAACATCTCATATCTAAGTCTTGATATGAATCAATTCTGAATCTAATCAATAAGTCTTTATTTTAAAAGTGAAAATCCTTGAATAAAATAGAAACAAAATGCTAAAGACATAGCTCAATGGTTAAGAGTACTGGCTGCTTTTCCAGGACCCAGGCTCAATTCCCAATACGCATATGGCTGCTCATAATTGTCTGTAACTCCAAATCCAGTGAATCCAACACCCTCTTCCGACTCTTTAGGCACCACGTACATACATGGTGCATAGACATACATAAAGGTAAAATATTCATACACATTAGATTTAAAAAACAAAAGGAAAAAAGAAAAGGCTAATGAAGAAAAATTATAACAGTCTTTACAAAATAGAAGAAAACACTACAATCATAACTTTAATTAAATATTATTCATTAGCTATTAAGGTTTCAAAGGGCAGTAAATAGCATAAAGCTAGAAGGAATGAGGTAAAATTATTTACAGATGACATTAATATACTTAGAAAATCAAGCAATTAGGATAAAAGTCTATTTTGTATTGCAACAAGCGAATAGGATATATAAGAGTAGAACCATAAAATGTTAAGGATTTAAATAAATATCATGCTAGCAAAGATGATTTTAAAAAAAGAAAGGCATGGTGCATTAGTATTCTACAAAAAATGATTACTTGGTAGAAGGTAAAATTATTATGGTATCCAAAAAATTTACTTAACAAGAATTCCTGATAGTCAAATAAAAATATTTTCACACAGCAAGAGCATCTCAGCACCAAAAATACTGGCTAAGGTACTATCCCAAGGTCTAGAACTAAAAAAATTAAAATTAAAAAAGGAAAAAAAAACAAAAACAACAACAGCAAAAAAAAAAAAAAGCTTGAGAAAATCCTAACACTTCTATGGTAATTAAATTACCTGGAGTCATCATACTGAAGAGGAAAAATTAATTCAAATTCATATCATGATTTAGAATAAGCTAAGGGTCTTTATGGAGTATACAAGATGTAAATCCTGTCTATTCTTATATACACAATTCTCATTCAGTGCCACGGTGCAATGAAATGACAAAAATAATTCATTGACACAGTGCTGAGGACAGGAACTGTAAGGGCACTTTCAGCACTGACTTCCTATGACTGACATCATAGCATCAATAGCTTCTCTTAAAGACACCTTGAATTTCTTCAACTAAGTAGAGTTTACTATTGCCATGATGAGATACTATGTTCAAAGCAGTTCAAAAATGTTTATTGAGACTCCCTATTCTAGGGGATGAGAACCCATGATCATCATGGCAGGGAGCACAGCAGAAGGCAGGTAGACATGGCACTAGTGCAGTACCTGAGAGCTTACATCTTATCTTCAGGCACATGGCAGAAAATGGGATGTAATTAGGAATTACTTGGGCTTTTAAAACCTCAAAACCCATCCCAGTGCCACAGCTCCTCCAACAACAACACATCTTCTAGTACTTCCCAAACAGTTCTACCAATTAGATACCAAGCATTCAGATGTATGAACCTGTGGAGGCCATTCTCATTCCACCCCCTACAACACGTGACTGTCAGAAGGGAGAGACCATTCTGCATGGAATCAGGGCAGAGTGGCCAGTGGTAAGTGAGGTTTCAGGAACACGGGGCTATCCTCCCACTGAGAGATGATGGTGATGATGGACTCCTTTACCTTTTAGCAAATCCCAGGCCCCAGGGGACTATCAGGTTCTGTTGGGGAATACTCAGCCATACCAGAAAACACAGCACACTCAGAAGATGTCTGTGAATCGTATCATCAAACTCCCAGACTTTGAGAAGTTTTATTCCTTTAGGAGTGACATTGCAATGCTGCAGCTGCGTCTGACAGTGAACTTCACATTCTATGTTGTGCCTGCCTGCCTCCCACCTAAAGATGCACAGCTCCACAACCACACATCCTGTTGGATAACTGGATGTGGAATGCTTTCTGCAGACAGTAAGGGAACGGGAAGTTGGAGAGGGAGTGAGGGCAGGGAGAGGATGATGACAAGAGGTGCACAGGGAGGAAGGAAATGTTCTCAGCTGGCAAGAGGCCCAGGCTGGTACCTCACTTCCATAGCCTATGACATGAGAAGGCCATTATAGAGTCTTATAACCCTGAAAGTGTGAAGAGTCCATAGCCACAAACTTCCCTGCAGTCCAGGTTCTGAAGGTGGGGAACTGTTGTCATTTGCCATTTAGAATCTAGGCTCTTTGAATATTAATTGTTTTTTATACTAAGATTTCAATCAATCACGGATCTGAGGTGATTTGATTAAACTCAAAGGTCATGTATAGAGACTAGCCCATTCCATGTTAATCAAATTTCCAGCACTGTAACAAAATACCTTATGTAATCAGTCTTAAAAGGTAAGGTTGATTTTAGCTCACAGATTTAGCTCAGAGCTTCCAGACCATGATATTTGGCCCCTTTGTTTTGGGCTTGTGGTGAAGCAGCACATTGTGTGAGGAAATGTGTGGTGGAATAATGATGCATACCTTATGGTGGTCAAAAGCAAATAAAGAGGAAGATCAGAGGCCAGTGTACTAGTATCTTCTTAACAGACACACATGTCCAATGACCAAACTTCCTACCACTAGGCTCTACCCCTTCCTAATAGGATATTCAGTTACCAATAGTGTCACAGGCTGAGGACAAGGCCTCAAAGACACTGACCTGAATACTTAATATCCAAGTATAATACATGTAATTACCAGATATCTTGGGAGTGCTTGAGTAAAGTGGAAAGTCACATGTGGCTTGAGACCATTGAGAATGTATGGTTAAATGAGAACTATTGCAGCTCCAAAGTGTTTAGTCTCACTTAATCTCAACTGGCTTTATCCTGTTTTTACAGTCTTGACAGATGAATTATATAATGGAGAAATTGTTTTGGTTTTATTTTGTTTGTTTGTTTGTTTCTGGTGTTGAGAATTGGTCCCAGTGCCTTGCACATACTTGGAAAAGGCTCTACCAAGATCCCCTAGCTTTCATTACTTTAGATTGAAAGTAGAGAAATGTATGTAGAGTCATACCCAGAAGTATTTATTAAGGGATTATGATTTAGAAATATGGAATAATGCAAATAAAAAAAGAATGTAGATTTTTACTTGTTTGTAAGATCATAATTTCACACATTTCTTCTCAAAAAATGTATTTTAGGTGTTTTGGGAAGAACATGTCTTCCCGAGGAGGTTTGCTCCCCCAACCCATGCATACATTCTTGAAAGCAGGGTCCACATTTTGTTTTACAATACCAGTCTAATACCTGATGGATACTGCACAGTGCTGCTGTTACATAGCCTGGCATAATTAACTCCCATTTCTTAAGTGTAGTTTCTAAAATGGTCCTCTACTTTTATTCTTATTGCTTCTACATGAGTCTATGTGGCCGTCAGCATTGCTTTATAACATAGCCATTTCATTTTTCTTTTCAGAACCCTCCACTACCTTCTCACTTGTGCTTTCAATCAAAATTTAAAAAAAAAATCCCTGTCAAGGTCTTACATGATGATAGCACCCTGATCCATTTCTGCTTCACCACCTACTTCTTCCCTCATTTACCGAACCCCAGCTTTCTTAATTCTCCTTGAATATTTTTAGGTCATTTCCACCCCAGGACCTCTTTTTTCTCTGCAATTTTCTCTCCCCTTCAGTCTTGGTATGATTGGTTTAGATTTATTTTTAAAGTCTCCCATCTGCATTTTCCTTAATTATGTGTACTAAAGTAGACAATTTGTACTGTCACCTCTCCCTGTGTTATTTCTTTGACACAAATGAGTAAATCAACTTAGTTTTTCTGGTTTTCCCAACGAAAAATGTTCTTTGTATCACTTTAACTAGGCTATTGGTGACATAGTCAGTGGATAGGTGAGTGAGGTGGAGTCAAGTGAGTAAGGGAGAAGAAGGAAGGAAGGAAGGAAGGAAGGAAGGAAGGAAGGAAGGAAGGAAGGAAGGAAGGAAGATGGGTGCAAAGGTGTTGTGGATAGAAATGTTAGCAGGTATGAGTCAGCAGGCTAGATGGAGACACTAATGAAATAATGGATGGATGGAAGGTAATAAATAATGAGTGGGTGTGTGGGTGAGCGGGTGGATAAAGACATGGGATAAAGGTTAGTGATAAAGGTTGCTTAACAATATTGAACACATAAGATTATAAACTGATTGGCCCATTAGCTCAGGCTACTTATTAGCTCTTACAACTTATGTTAGCCCATTATTTTTATCTATGTTAGCCACACAGGTCAGTAGCTTTCTCAGGGTGGCAGCTCACATGTTGCTTCTTCAGAGTCTGGGCAGGAGTGGGAGGAATGGGCTTCCTTCTTCCTAGCCTTCTCCTGTTCTCATCGCCCTGCCTCTACTTCCTGTCTGGTTGACCCACCTATACTTCCTGCCTGGCCAATCAGCGTTTTATTAAAATACATGACTGACAGAATACAGATAATTCTCCCACACCAATGCAGTAACTTTTAGAAGTGTTCTGAAGACTCCTTTGCCCAGTGATATGAGCTGTCTTTACCTAGCCAAGGGATGGGCATATTTTTTCAAGAGTTCCAGTTCACTCTTGAAATAAGTTGAGCAAATAGACCTAACCAAGGTTACCAAAGGCAGAGGAGTTGACTGAATATATTGCATCAGCTCAAGGTTTATAGAGCCAGGGCCTACACATAGGTTAGCAGAACTAGCTTTCTTACAAGTCCCTAAATTTTCTCTTCTAGACATGAGGCATGGCAAGCAAAAAGAAAAATCCATATGTTTTCAGCTTGTCCTCATCTGTCTGGGCTCTGTAGGATTCTAACATGCAGTTGGTATTTGTGACCCTAAACAAATCAAACACTAACTTCTCTCTCTCTCTCTCTCTCTCTCTCTCTCTCTCTCTCTCTCTGTCTCCTTGGGGTGATTCTGGGGGTCCATTAATCTGCTACCAAACCAGTTCATTGGTCCTGGTAGGACTGGCTAGTTAAGGTCTGGACTGCTGGCATCCCATTTACCCCAGCGTCTTTACCAGGGTCACCTACTTCACCGACTGGATCAACCAAGTCAAGGGACTTACTCCACTTACAGAATCTGAATCTGTGTCTCCTCACACATAACTAAAACCTAGGCTTCTGAGAACTGCTGTCTTCCCACAAACCTGCAGCATCTTCATAGTTGCACAAATCTGGTTCCTATTGGTATTTATCCCTGAGGCTCAAGACCAGGCCCCAGGGTGAGCACCAGGCCTTTGGACATTCTTTGCTCAGGCTTCCCTAAGCTATAGCCTCCACTCTTTAGTTTACCATCTGAATCTTTTCCTCAGCATATCTGCCCATTCACTGCCACTACTAAAACAAGTGAAGAAAAGCCAAGCAATAAAGCCTCATCCTCACTCAACTCTGATTGCATACCTTTGTAGGGTTCCCATATCTCTTGGTGGCCAGACTTACCCTGGAGTTAGCCATCAGACCTTGAAAGGGAGGAGATGGAACATCACAAGGAAATTCTCCTTTAGGAAAAGGCAAGGAAATGGGGATTACCTAATTGGGTAGGAAAATGGGGGCATGCCCACTACAGGGATACTGAGGAATAAGGATGCATCCCCAAAAGAGAGTGACATTGCTATGGCCTTGTCCCTGCTGTGAGGAATGCCACATCCTTCAGGGAAGTAGAATTTTACACCTGGCCTTCAAGTACAAGGGAATAAGGGCCTTTTTCTGGAGGTGGGGTGGCAGCACTCCTGGAATTTCAAGGAGAAAGAATAGATGCACAGAGAACCTGAAAGACTGAAGTGATTTTGTGGGTTTGGGGTGCTAGGATCAGGTCAAAGGAATAGAAACATGACTTGTGGCTAGAAGTCTCAATGGATGTGGGGGACTAGAACATTAGTTGAAAGCAGATAAAAACTGTTGTAGTAGCTGGATGAAAACCAAACATGAAGTCAACCATGCTCAAGTTTCTACTCTAGGTTAATACTGAGCATCATCGTCACCTACATCCAGGGGCCCCATTCTTCCTATGAACCTGGTCCCTAATGTTTGAAGCCCAGACCACACCTGCCTCTGTCCACACTTGATATAACCTTGTCAATTTGGTTGACCCAGGACTTAGTAATCAAGGAAAAATTAAAACAACAGAAATGGTCTTCTGGGCCCATTCTTTAGGCAATTGTACCAGGCACAGAATACTTATATGGCCAGTAGGAGTTAAGAGGCCTCACAATGCTACTCACCCCAGTCTTTAGAATACTCAGTAAAGAGGAGAGCTTCTGCTTACCCCAGATCCATAAGAACCAGACAGCACTTATGAGGTTCATAACAAATGCTTTCTAATCATGGTGTTGTCTGATGGATTTGTGTTCACTAGCAGCAGTGTCCTTGTTTCGAATTTTTTGCTGCCTGTGCAATAGGGCTTCCATCACAAAAGGATCTTGTGGAAACTCAAAAAAGTATGCTACATACAGTCTCAGTCACAGGAGATGGTCTATAGAGTACTTGTCTATCACAAAAAGCCCAAGTTTGATCCCTAGTGCTGCATAAACAAGGTATGATGACAAACACCTGTTATCCCAGGAGTTAAGAGGTAGAATCAGGAGGATCAGATGTTTAAGACCATTCTCAGTTGTATAATAAGTTCCAAATGGGCCTGAGATACATAAAAGCATACCTTAACACCTCCCCCAACACATATATGAGAGTATCTTCTTAATTCATTCTTTCTGGAGAGTTTTTTTTTTGGAAGATCCTGCATCTGACCACAGCTCCACTTCTGAGGTACTGCTACAACTGGTTGTACATCTATATTCATATTAGACTTTGATGATTCAAGGTCTATGGAATTAAGAACGCAAACACTTCACTTAATAACAAGTTTGGTTATGGGATCTTGCAGCAAAGGTCGTTAGGACTCTGAGATGCCAGTTAACAAGTCCTCCTTTTCATTGAAGACTCTAAAGTCTGGGGAAGAGTTAGCCTGACAGTGGTTGGTAAGGGAAGCTCAGGTGACTCAGTGTGGATTATAAGTTTCTTCACTGTACAGTTACCATGATGCTCCCAGACTTGCTGGACTCTAGATACCTGGGTGTCATTGGGTCTGGCATGGGCTTTTAAAACCTCAAAAACAAACCCCAATGACACAATATTTTCAACAAAGCTGCATGTCTTAATCATTCTAATCCTTTCAGAGTTTCCACTTCCTGGTGTCTAAGCATTCTAAAATATGAGCCTATGGGAGCCATTCTTATTCAAACCACCACAATGTTCTTACAGTCTAAACCACTGATCTCAACTTATAAGTATCCCACTGAAGAATAAAATCAAAACTCAGCTCTAGCTCAGCCTAATTTATCTGTTACTTAATGCCATCTGAAGTACTCACTCACTATTCATATCCTTGTGAGTAACTACACAGGGAAGGGTATCAGTAGTAAGTAGTGGAACAGGAATCAAATCACAGAGACTTCTTGAGAGGGCTTGAACACATGTAGGCTTGTCATAGACTGTACCTATATGACTGCTGCTTAAGCCTCAGACTTCTAGTAAAGCCTTAGTCTGACCTATACTAAGAATGAGCATCAGACATCCACTTAGGGAGATATATGGTATAAGATCAGGAAGCCTGAGGTTGGGCTTGCCAGACAAGGGTTTCACCAGATGGAAAGACCAGAAAGATCTATGATTTTCCCTGAGCTCCAGGATGATGCTATAGTTACTGTTCATACTACCAAAGAAAAGCTTGGTCTTGCTTTGGAGTAAAAAGAAATGAACTGACTTCAGTAAGAGGCTTTGCATTCCAATCTGGAACAGATGGTGCTGGGAATGTAACCAAATGCTACTGAGTTTCCAACTTGGTAAAGGCAAAGTCAAATTAGGCACAACTATGATATCAGAGTAGAACAAAATTATCTGCAGCAAGGGTGTACAGCATAAACATAATTTCCAAAATAATGTTTTCCACTAAACAAAGGAAGCATGGGAATATTTTATTTTTATTTTTATTTTATTTTATGGAGAGACAGGGTTTCTCCATAGCTTTGGAGCCTGTCCTAGAACTAACTCTTGTAGACCAGTTTGGCCTCAGACTCACAGAGCAGGAGCCTCTGCCTCCTGCATGCTGGGAATAAAGGCGTGCATCACCACTGCCTGGTAAGCATGGGATTTTATTGTGGGGGCTATATGTACATGTGGATAGGCCAGTTCTAAAGCATGATGAGCTTCGTGTGTGTGTGTGTGTGTGTGTGTGTGTAGACACATTTTGGGGACCATATTTAGCTCAAAATCTCAGAACAAATTCATGATCAAAGTGGTAAACAGAAGTTCCCCTGGGTATGTTCAGTCTGTACCATAACATTTAAGCCAAAATAAGATATTTTGAAGCTACATTAATATGAGTTTACTCCCAATAATACCTACCTGGCTTAGTCACTTACAAATTCATCCCTGAGACTTTTCAATGACTTTATGGGATCAGGATAAAGGACATATATTTCCAGAAGGACTGGAGTACTTTACCTTTCTAGTTAGGGATTGAAACTCTTGAATTTAAGGGCAAGATAGGTCCTAGGATCATGTGGGGGCAGTCTAACACTGTAACTTGAGGCGATATATACATAGGTAATTGTATCATGAATAAAATAAGTAAAGTTGATATTTGCACTTTATGTAGCCTAAAAGATGGATAATGTTCCTTTGAACCACAGTCAAAACAATTAAACAAATAGACCAGCTAGAAAAATAAGGAAAAGATAGACACTCTTTGTGATATTTTATACAATTTTATGAAATGTGATTTTCAGCTTTTGTTTATAACGAAAGAACTTTCAAAATAAGATTTTAGCTATATAAAAGAGCTAAGTATGGCAGTGAGGTAAAAGGATTCATTACTGTTTCAGCTTTCCTATTGGACTTTTTTTTTTGGCTCGTACGACAGGTGTTTTAAAAGCTATTAGATAAGCGGCCTGCCCCTTTAAGATGCTAATAGAAAACTCTTTCTTTAAACTTTTGCTATTGGTGTGGTGTTTTTATGAAATTCTGAGGCCTGCAACACACTTCCAGTCAGTAATTGATGAATTTCTGCATTACCTTGTTCTAGAAGACCTGGCAGACCCGTAAGGGATTGGATGTGTGTTATGTATATAGGACAAAGCCTATTCCTGATTATATCTTGTACTTGGATAAACAATGAAGTCAATTCTGTATCATCTGTTATAAATTCAGTAGTTTCAATATGAAAGATAACTCTTTCTGCATATTATAAATCAGTAATTGTATTAAGAGGTTTTTTAAAATCCTTTAGCACCATAAGAATGGCATATAATTCTGTCTTCTGGACAGAATTATAAGGGCTTTGTTCCACTTTACTCAATTCTTCTAATTTGTAACATGCCTTTCCTGATTTATTTGCATCAGTATAAAATGTATGGGTGCCAGTTATTGGAGCATCACATACAATTTGAGGAAGAATCCAAGAAGTTCTCTTTATAAAGTTAAGTCTATCGCTTTGGGGATAGTTGCTATGAATTTCTCCCAAAGAATTAGCACAAGCTCTTTGCCATGGTTCATTGTCTTCCCATAGCTTTTTTATTTTATCAGTCGTAAAAGGCATTATAATTTCTGCTGAGTCTATACCTGCTAGTTGACAAAGTCTCAGTTTACCTTTTATAATTAATTCAGACATTTTTTTCCTCATAAGTTTTTAATTTTTACTGGATTTATGTGGTATAAAGATTCATTCTAAGATAATATCTTCCCTCTGCATTAAAATTCCCAAAGGAGAAATTCTGGAAGGCAATATGAGTAGGATAAAACTAAGATTTGGATTCACCCTATCCACATGTGCCTCTTGTAATTTTTCCTCAACCATCATCAATTCCTTTTCTGCTTCAAATGTTAATTCTCTGGAACTATTCAAATCTTTACCACCATCTAAGGTTTTGTTTCAATGAAATATTAGATCAGGTGTTATCCCAACCGCCGGTCATAGACTGGAAATGTCTCCTAACAATCTATGAAAGCCATTAAGAGTCTGTAATCAGTCTCTCCTAATTTGTGCTTTTTGTGTTCTAATTTTCTGTAAACCTGTTCTGTAACCTAGGTAATTAACAGAATCTTCTCTTTGAATCTTTTCAGGAACAATTTGCAGTCCCCATTTAGGCAAAACTTTCTTTACTTCTTCAAACATTTTTCCTAAAGTATCTGCTTTTGAATCAGAAAACAAAATGTCATCCATGTAATGACTATAGATTATAGACTTAGGAAATTTCTTATGTATTATTTCCAATGTCTGACTGACAAAGTATTGGTACAGGGTGCAGCTATTGAGCATTCCCTGTGGGAGGATGGTCCATTGGTATCTCCTAGTAGGCTGAGAACTATTTTAAGTAGGCACTCTGAAGGCAAATTTTTCTCTATCCTTTTCTTGAAAAGGTACACTGAAGAAACAATGCTTTAAATCAATAACCATGAGAGCCATCCTTTTGGTAACATAGACCGCAGAGGAATTCCAGATTGTATGGGGCCCATAGGTCCAATAACCTTGTTGATAGCTCTAAGGTCTGTCACCATTTTCTGTTTTCCAGGTTTCATTTTCCACAACAAATACTGGAGAATTCCAAAGGCTCGTAGATTGTTCCACATGGTGAGCATCTAGTTGCTCTTGTACCAGTTGTTTTTAAGCCTGCAGATTTTTTTTTCTGTTAAAGGCCATTGTTTAACACATATTGCTTTCTCAGTTAACCATTTTAAAGGCAGGGCTGTTAGTACCTCTGAAGGTTTGTCAAATTGCTTTGTGCTCCTATACAGCTTGAATGGCTGGTGACCTTTTCTATAACATCTTCTAATATCTTCCCCAGAAATATAAATTTTGGGGGGATTATAGGAATATTAATCTGGATATTCCATTGCTGCAATAGGTCATGACCCCACAAATTCACTGCAATATTAGCTATATATGACCTCAGCCTTCCTCTCTGTTTTTCTGGCCCTATGCTTTTATCCCATTTTGTGTTTTGTTTCATTTGAGATAGGGTTCCAATTTCTAGGAACTGAATATCTGCATTTGAAGAGGCTGGTTCTGATGCCAAGATTCTGGAGTAATGATACTTACATCCACACACCATGTCTATCCAAACCTTCAATAACAATGCCATTTATACACACGCTTAGCTTTGGTCTTTGATCATTTATAGAAGCCTGCCAGTATATATGTTTTCTATTTCCTATTGGAGTTTTTGATTCATCTTCCACATCTATTCCATTATCCAGACCAGTATGATTTTTTTACAGTAGGCACTGCATTTTTTTAATTTTCCTGGTGAGACATGTTCTCCACAGTAACTGGGAATGATTGGACCTTTGTCATGGCAGCCTGCAAGGGCCCCCCCAAGGAGTTTCTCAATGCTATCAGGTTGCCTTGTCTGTCTTTTGCTGATCTACATTCATTGATCCAGTGTTGTGGGGTATCAAATGATCCTTTGATAGGGGTTGCCCAAGACCATTGAAAAACAAAGATATTTGTATTATGTTCATAACAGTAGCAAAATTACAGTCATAAAATAACAACAAAAATAATTTTATGGTTAGGGATCACCACAAAATGAAAAACTGTATTAAAAGACCTTAGCACTAGGAAGGTTGAGAACCATTGCTCTAGGCTGTGTCAAGTTAAAAGTTAGTTAATTAGGACAATATATTTTATTTTTGTTAATTCAGAGCTTAAGCATTTAAAGAAAAAAATCTTTACTTGTATTAATATAATTTCTGATAAGATTATTGTGATTGTTAATATCTGAACTGAAGGAAGTATACATTTAATTAGATTTATATAATAGCAATTAATACAATGTCTGACTTATCTGGCCATCACTTTCTAAAGGACACACTTTGGTATGACTTTATGTTTCTCACATGAATGAACTATTATCCTTGCCTTGATAAATTCTCTTTTAATGACAGCTGTTAAGTATTTGTCACTAGATGATCCACCAAGACCACACCATCATGGTACTTTCTTCAAGAGTTACAAAGTTGATGTGAAGAAATTTTTAATTAGTTTTGATTTAAAAAATTCATTTTTTATTGTGTGTGTGTGTGTGTGTGTGTGTAGTTGTGTGTTACATGCATGTGAGTATATCTCACACAACAAGCATGACACCAAACTGAAGATCATGGGGTGTTTTCCTATGTCACTTTCTACACTATTGCCTTGAGACACGGTCTTTCACCGAATCAGAAGGTCACCATGTTGGGTAGGCTGGTTGTTCAGCAAGCTCTTGGAATCTGCCCTACAATGCTGGGGTTATAGGCATTCACAGCTATGTTTGACCTTTTTTTATGTACTAGGCACTCTCCCTAGCTCTCTATAGTTTAAAATTAAATTATTTTTCTATGTTATTTCCTTGTGAAGCCATTGAAACATAGATGACAGAGTATCAGCATGGTTGCCCTCTAGCCATAATCAGATTATATACATGTTTCAACAGTGAAAACTATGAAACTAAGCATAGTGATCAGAACCAAATTAAATCAGTTAAGTGAAAATTATAAGAAAACTTTCCTACAGGACAATAATTTCTATCAAGTTTAAATGATTGATACTATGTTGAATTAAAGTTGTTGTATGAGGAGAGGGCCTGCTTTTGGTCCTGGCAGCCCAGCTCCCGGCTGCCTGGCTAGCTTAACCCCCAAAATAACCACACAGAAATTGTATTTATTAAATTACTGTTTGGCCAATAAGCTTTAGCCTCTTATTGGCTAACTCTCACATCTTGATTCAACCCATTTCTAAAAATCTACATGTCACCACAAGGTTGTGGCTTACCGGGAAAGATTCAGCATGTCTGACCTGTCAGGTTCATGATGACTATCTCCACCTCCTTCTTCCCAGCATTCACTTCTGTCTACTTTACCTACCCAAGTCTGCCCTATCAAAAGGCCAAGGCAGTTTCTTTATAGAACCAATGAAATCAACAACAGACAGAAGAACCTCCTACAGCATAAAGGTGCTCAGGGAAGCTAGAAGTCTGGAAACAGGCATAATTTCCTTAATAAATATGTTATTAAAACACATTGAATGTGTTTTTCCTCATTAAAAATTAATTGCTTAATAATCTATACAAAATTGCAGTGAGAATATACATTCAAGCAACACTTCTTGTTCTGTCCCACCCAGCTAGATTACACCTGAAATAACAACACAAAAATTGTATTCATTTAAACACTGCCTGGCCCATTAGCTCTAGCCTCTTATTGGCTATTTCTCACATCTGGATTCAACCATTTCTAATAATCTGTATGTTACCACAAGACCGTGGCTTACCAGGAAAGATTCAACATGTCTGACCTGGCAGCTTCATGGCGGGCGGCTTTCTGACCATGCCTTCTTCCCAGCACCCCGTTCTGTCTACTCCACCCACCTAATTTTCTGCCCTATCAAAAGGCCAAGGCAGTCTCTTTATTTAACCAATGAAAGTAACATATAGACAGAGACCCTCCTACACCAGTTGTCAAGCCTAGTCCACTCATTCTTTCTGGGAAGCCCTGTTTCTTCTCAGCTCCAACACAAGGTTGTTGCCTCCAGCATTTACCCATCTGCCCACCTCATTCCTTCCTGCATTCCAGGAAAAAGTGCTACCCCATACCAGGGTTCTGGAGGGACTGTGTATAACAGTCTGACCTTGCTACATAAGGGACCAGCCTGTATATGGGGAGGCACTTTAGCATGTCATCTGTAAAGCAGATAGGACCACCTGTGGGATTGGAAGGTGTTTTGTGGGAACATCTCACTGTCTCCAAGAAAGACTATCATTTCTATGGAATCTAACTGCAGGATTTCATCCCAAAGAACACCACAGTACACCATTGCAACAAATTTCAGAACTCAAACATGTAGAAAAAACACTAGTTTGTTCTCCCTTCTCTGAGAGTTGTGGAATAAGCCCAAGTTCCATCAAGGTATTAAGGAGACAGAGCCATTTATTCCTTTAATTGACTGGCTTTCTCCTGGTAGGTCTAATGATCCAAGAATGTCCAGCCATGTCAGTTTTCTCAATAAAATGGCATAATTATCCATTGTTAGACCCTTATTTCTGGCTTCCCTATCTGAAAATGACAGTTTGAATATGAAGCATTCCTGTAAAAAGACTTGTCTACCAAAAACTTAGTTTGCGGTTAGAAGGACTATGAAGAAGTGACTGGATCCTGAGAGCACTACTCTCACTACTCACAGCTGGTAGGATCTGATAACTGGAGGAGTAGATGTGCCTTTTAGGGCTATTCCTTGTCCTTCCCACTACTCCACCCACAGTTCAACTGTTGTGAGATAACCAACTCTTTTCCACCATATGCTCCCTACTATGATGTTCTGCCTCATTACAGCCTGAAAGTAATGGAATTAGCCAAGCATGAAATAAAACTTCTAAAACTCCCTAAGTTGTTTATCTTAGGGACAAATACACAAAGAAGTATTCTTCAATTAGGTCTGAAGGCATACCATCATTCTCCCTCATACTATCCCTTCATGCATTATTTTAAAAAGGGATAAAGGTAGGAAATAAAAATATGAAAAGGGAATAGGAACCTGAAACACTTTTATCAGTCAATTTATTTATTGTCCTTGCTCTAAATCCCAGATTAAACTTTAAGAAAGCAACACAGTATGTGCAGGATTAAGAGATATTTTATGTTAGATATTTAAAACTAATTTCATGTTGTTATCCATGTTGAACAAACTTTTGGGCTGAAATGATAACAGATTAACAAAATGTGCTCCTGGCCAAGACTACACTGCAACATATTTTTTTCCTAAATGTGAGTGCTTGCCTTTAAAAAGGTGAATAAGTACTTTTCATGCCCGTTTCAAAACATGCTATAGAAAGACAACATATAGAAACTTAAAGAATATTGGAGGAGGCTGCTTGTTGGCTCCCAGCTGTCCAGACTCCCAAAATAATCATACAAAAACTGTATTAATTAAACCACTGCTTGGCCCATTAGCTTTATCATCTTCTTGACTAACCCTTACATATTAATTTAACCCATTTATATTAATCTGTGCATCATCATGAGGTCTTGGCCTACCATCAAAGTTTCAGCATGTGTGTCTCTGGCAGTGGCTCCAAGGCTTCTCCCTGACTCTGCCTCCTTTCTTCCAGCATTTAGTTTTCCACACCTACTTAAATTCTACCCTATCACAGGCTTAAGACAGTTTATTTATTAACCAATGATGTTCACACCATACAGAGGGGAATCCCTTATCACCAGAATGTAGCAAAAGCAGCTCTAAGGGGAAAGTGTACAAAGATAAAATGTCTGTGAGAAAAAACCCCAAGAATCCCAAAATTCCTTATATCTCAAAAAAATAGAACAATGTGAATTAAACCCCAAATAACCCAAATATAGTAAGTGGACTATATTCTTCTCTGAGACCAAGTGCTTTTATTTGCTAAACCCTTTCTTTATCATTTTACCAAACATTTAAAGGAGACTTGAAATATTTCACAAATGTTGGATAGACCTCTATCTGCCTTTCCTCTCTCTCAAAACTTGACCTAACCTTGGTCTCTCAGCCTGGTTGCCTCTGTCCTTCAAAAGAGTTGATAAAACGTACTGCAACTTCACAGATTTTAAAGAATTCAGCTATCTCCCTCCCACTTGCAACTGTGAGCAAGTCCTGCCTCCTGATAATCCTAGACCAAGGATGATTCTGAATTACAACTTTGTGGGTTTTTTTTCTGCTTTCCTGATTTCTTAGGATTCCTGGCACACAGACTGGGCAGGTACTGGTAGGTCATATAGTATAAATTTGCCTACCTCCTTGAAAATCTATAGTAATCAAAGACTTCCCTGTTCTTCAGATTTGAAAGGAAGTTTCTTTCTCCCCGTAAGGCTGAAAAATGGCTGTACATGGCCATGATGCCTTGTATATCCTGATAGTACAGCAATAAACTATCTGTCTTTTTTCCTTAGGGTCAAGCAATACATGATAGCTATCCTTCCTAATGGTTTCCAACTTCAAAGCCCCATCACAGTTTCACATCTTGTGAGATTCTCTCCCTACTCCCCTCCTCTCTCTTATTAATGTTCACTAGAGGGTAATTTTTGTGAGCTTCTTTCTAGGAACAGACTTCCTTTTGTAATTTTGAACAAATGTTTCTAAAATTTGAAGACAAAAGAACACTTTCAAACTTCTCTAATGGAGATTATCATTATCCTGATAAGAAACCCAAATAAGGGTGCTACAAAAATAAAAGATTTTATTAACATGTGTTAGTTATACATATTAATTTAACTCAGTGTTATATTTCAATACACACTTGTAGCAGACACAATCAAAAGCAGCCTCCTTTTCACCACTCTGCTCAATTCTTTCTCAGCCTCTAATAATCATTATTTTACACTCCAACAAGTGCTCTTCTCTGTCTACTCCCCTTTGAGCTGGGATTATAAGAAGTAACAGAGAGGCCTAGCTTGTTATGTAGCTACTAGTACCTGAACTCAAATCTTCATGATTGAACAAGCGCTCTTAGCCTTGAGCTATCTCTCCATCCTCCCCAATCTAAGATACTTTAAGGATGACAATACTGATATTAAGTGTGGTAGTGGTGGTGCATGCCTTTAATTTCAGCACTAGGGAGGCTGAGGCAGGCCAATTCTTGTGCGTTCAAGGCTATCCTGTTCTACATAGTTAATTTAAGGACAGCCAAGGAAGTTATATTGTATAATCCTGTCTTGAAAAAGAAAAAAGTAAAATAAAAAAGTAAAATAAAATACAAACAAAAACCTTGACTTTAAAAAACCTCAAATTAAGATCTGCAAATGAGAAAAGGAACTAGGTAATATATGAATTCCTTGGATGAGGGAGCTGTTGATAGTACATTAAAGAAATAGAGTAGGTGGAATTGAAAGGAAGTACCCAAAAGAATGAGGGAGAATTCATCTGTCTACATTGCCCCTCCCCCAGTCTCAAAAGCCCTTTGTGATGTGGAGACCTAGCTTTGTGATGTGGAGTCCCAAGTTCTGTGAGGAAGTGGGCATGGGTTATCCTTCACTCCTCAGAGAGAGCCCAATCAGTTCGGATGGAGAATCTTCCCTCTCTTCTGGAAAGCATATACGCTGCATGGCTGAGCCTCAGCTCCACAATGGACACAATGGGCATAATATTTGCCATTGTATGTGGACTGGGGCTCTACCTTCTGTTACTCCCCTTCATTGATAGTCATCTCTCTTTATCACTACCCAATATAAAGTTCACCAGGAAGGTAAGAAACTCTCAATCTAACAAGTACTCTCTCTCTCTCTCTCTCTCTCCCTCCCTCCCTCCCTCCCTTCGTGTCTCCCTCTCTCTCCCTCTTTCTCTTCCTTCCCCCACTCCATCCTTCCCTTCTCTGTGTCTTTCTTGATTTTTAAATTAGCATACAAATTATTGGGTTTAATGATGGGCTCTTCAAACATTTTTGTTGATTGCTGTCTTCCATTCCCCTCTCCGCCCTCATCTCCCTCCCGACCTTGTGTTTCTTTACTACCCACAAGCCACTTTTTGGCTTTCATGTGACATGGGTCCTTTTGCCAGTCTCTCCTGCCTCAACCCCACATTTTACTACAAATTTCCACTTTTCCAAATCAAGTAGAGAAATGGCTGGGAAAGGAACAGAAATCTATCATCCTGGGAACTGGTGAAGCAGAGTTGAGAGTAGTCACCAGGGCATCTATCTGGAGCTTACAGTATAGTATGTCTGTGAGGTATGCTGGTGTGCCAGGGTGAACTTGAATGCCATGGTTTCACAGATATGATCTGCATTCTTCATATAAATCGAGGGCTTTTATATCAAGGATAATACAAGCTTTAAGTACTGGTTCATATGTTCTCTTCTCCTGTACAATCCTTTCCTCTGTGATGGTGTGCTGTGCTGAGTCTCAAAAGGTATTAGACCAGAGGCCTGAGTGACTTTTGGCTTCAAACAGTGGAATTCAACCTGTCAACTATGAAGCAGCTACAGAGATTTGACTCTTGAGCAGAAGAACAGTTACTGTAGAAATCTAAGGTTGGTCTCACAGTGCATAGGCCTGTGCATCTATCAGGAGACCAGGGAAGAATGTAAGATGTTCTCCTCTATAACCCTCTCCTTAGTTTTGTTACACAGAGAGCTTGAAAGCCATTTCTATGGAAGGCAGTGACAGGAAAGGGTGCCTGGAATTTGGTGTCTTCTAGCCAAGCTCCAAGTTCAGCTCCTCAACTATGTCTGCCTCCCATAACACTAGGGTTACAAGCACATGTGCAACTATGTGGCTTTTTACATGAGTGATGGGGACATGAACCTAGGTTCTCACACAGCAATGTTCTTACCCACTAGGCCATCTCCACATCTCCCTTATTATATTTCTTAAAGAAAACTGGTTGACAAAAGTGCTCAGTAGGTAAGTGCTTGTTTTGCAAGCATGAAGACCTGGGTTTATATACTCGGCACTCAATTAGAAGAAAGTTGGGCATAGTGACGTGTGCCTATAGTCTTAGTGCTAAGGAAACAAAGACAGAAGAATCCATGAAGTTTCCTGGACAACCAGTCTAATTGCATCAGTAAGTTCCAGGTTTAGTAAGAGATTCTGTCATTAAAAATTAAAGTGACAGGAAGAATACTGACACATATCTCTGGTCTCCCATATTCACACACACTTGAATACATATGAGAGAGAGGAGAGAGATAGAGATAGATAGATAGAGAGAGAACAAATGTTTGCACTTTTTCACTCACTTTAAAAATGTGAAGTTAAATCAACAAAAACAGAACAGAACCACCAACCAAGTTTGGTGGCTGTGAGCCCATATTTCTATATGATGGCTGCCAGGCACTGAAGCCATAGAGGCCCACCCGAGGTCAAGTAGCTTGGCAGACAAGTTGTCTCTGCCTAACAAAAGTCAAGAAGTTTGTTGCTCCTTTCTTTGTAATTTGGAGGATACCTTATAGAGATACTAATTCAAGCCTACATGACAGCTAGCACACTCAGCAGACAGGTAGTTGTAGACTTGACAAAAGGCCAATCGCCTGGTTACTTAGGAGACAGAATGCTGATGTATTTTCCCACCTAGTTTATGTATTGGTATAAAAGATGTTTGGAGAAGAAACATGGGGAGATCTTCAGGAGAGATCTTCAGGAGGAAGAAGCCTGAGATGCCCTCTTCCTTAATAATGGTGTAAGCTGTGTCTTTGGCCTGGAAAGATATCTTAGCATTTAAGAACACTTGCTGTTCTTCCAGAGGAAACAAGTTCGCTTCCCAGAATGCATAGCTCACAACCACCTATACTCTAGTCCCAGAAGATCCAATACACTAAAACACTATTCTGGTCTATGCTAGTGGCTAGACACACAACACAAACACACACCCCACACATTCCACACAACCAAACACACATATACCACAAGACAACCACACACACAACACCAAACAACCACACACACAACACCAAACAACCACACACACAATACAACACAACCACACACACAACACCAAACAACCACACACACAATACAACACAACCACACACACCACACCAACAACCACACACACACACACACATCACAACACAACCGCACACACACATATAGAAAATAACATTAATCCTGTATCAAATTTAAAAATTCTTGAATATCTGCAGCTTCTCTAGAGGATAATGAGAACATCTATCTATCTATCTATCTATCTATTCTATCTATCTATCTATCTATCTGTCTGTCTGTCTGTCTGTCTGTCTATCTATCTATCTATCTATCTATCTATCTATCTATCTATCTATCTATCTATCATCTCTTTCTCTCTCAGCCTCAAATGCAGATGACCTGGCAGAGTCAGTACAGGAAAAAGTTTGGGACTCATTCTAGGAAAGATCCCAAAGGTAAGTCAGTTTCTGCCATTAACTTGCCTGTGAGAAGCTAGTACTATGTTTCTAAGGTGAGTTGCAGAGGCCTAAGAGGGAGGTTCCTGGGAAGGAAATAAGAATACGCTACTCAGGCTCTTGTGTTAGAAGAAAGCTGTGATGAGCCAGCTAACAGGTGTTCCTAACAGGGAGGTCACTGGACTATTAAGAGCAACATTACCAGGATTTGGAGACAGGACCTTGAGTAAAACTGATTATTTTCTGAGGTGACCCCATCCTTTCTCCCAGAGGTCAGTCAGAGGATCACGGGGAGGGTGACAACTATGGGACCTGCTTATGAATGATTAAGTGTTGTCCATCCATCTACCTTGAGAATGATATTGATCATGGATTACATGACCTTGGATGTTAATGAGCAGGCTCTAGAGTCTAATCTCAAAATCTTTTCTAATATGACACACACAAATTTAGCTTACAATAAAAACCTCATGCCTTACCTTACACCACCATAACCCAGTCTCCTAATTTCCTGCTTAGAGAGAAAGCCTTAAAAAGCTGAAAGGAAACTTTGAAACTAGTGTGTTCTTCCCAGGATGAAAAAATAGTGCCAACAGTTTCAAGTTGCCTTCTCTGCTGTCCTAGGCACTGTGGTGTTCAGAGAAGTATCTGTAGCCAACTAGAAAATTTCTGTCTAGTTTTTACTAGTAGGAAAGCATAATTGAGAGAACAAAGAAAACTTATTCCATGTAAAGAATTAGGGACCTATTCTTGGAAAGATCTCCAAAGATCAAAACAGTTCCCTGGAAAAAGCTCAGATAAAGTTACAAGGGGCAAATCTTTTGAAGTCAGAAAGGAATCCAGTGAAGAGCTTGAAGAAAGGCCCCAGAATTGACTCCACAAAACACATAAACAATAAGCTAGAAGGCACCCTGAAAGCTCATGTGGGCTCAAAGTCAGAGCAAATCAAAAAATGTCTGATCCCTCTGAGTGTGCATCAATCCTGCTTTTATATGAATGGTGGATTTTTCATGTCTGGCATTCAAATGGAAACTAAAGATTCAGCATCCTCTATGAGATCAGACAACTCTATCAGCTCTTCACAGAAGCTTGCCTTTCTTGATCCAGCACTCACCAGGCCCTGGAGGAATGCATTGTATAGTTTCAGGTGAAGCACAGGTGGGGTGAACCCCTCAAGATGCTCAAGCCCCCAAAACAATCTCCTTAAGATGAAAAAAGGTGAGTCCTTGCCCATTGACTCTGTGACTTGCTGCCCTCAACCACCTCTGTATCTGGGAGCAGTTCAGCCATTGAGGGAGTCAGGTTACTAAGAAAACCATGCCAGACATGTTTGAGAGAGGTGGTAATTTAGGATTCTTCTCCATCACTAGGGAGTCTTCTCCTTGTGTCTTCTCTTTCTGTAAGGATATCGAGAGAGCCCTGAGAACATTGCCATCTGGTGCTGACCATGAGCCTTCACAAACCCTGCCAACCCAATCAGAGATGAAGCCTTCTTCTGAAACTCTCCAATGGAAATTCACAAACACACCATCTCTGAGTGGGACTGTCTTAGAGCAAGAGAGAGAGACCCAAGAAGTCCTTTTACTGACCAGGAGGACCAGTGTCCAAAACCCAGGGGCACACAGTCACCAGGCAAAAACTGTTAGTGAGTTTCCACAAAGTGTGGAGAAAGAATCAGCCAGCCAGCCACAAGGCTATACCACTGCTGTGCTCCTTCCAGAGCATCCCAGGAGCACACTGCTTCCTGCAGACACTTGACTTCCCAGGAGTTAAGAGACATTGTGATGGCAGGAGGGGACAAGAGCCTGGTTCAGTGCAGCAGAAGCCCAGTACTCCAAAGCATCAAGTCTCACCAAAGAGCCAAATCCAAGTGTTGGCACCTGTCCCGCGCTTCCTCTCGCCTGCAAGAACCACGCGGGACACAGGATCCTTCTGCAGAAAAGCTTTATGTCTCTTGGGAGCTAGAGCATAAGCCACATGGCGGAGACCCAGATAAGATGGAACCCATCCCTTATATAGGAAACAGACCCTGCTTTGGACGTGTCACTCTTGGATTGGTCAATTGTCCATAATCCCAGGTGAATGCCTCGGGAGTAGGCGGGGACAGTAGTGGAAAAATACCAACATGTGTGAGCTTTCTAGCTCACCTGGCGGTGCAGCACCATCTAAGGTGGAGAGTGTGGTTGCGGCCTTCTACATCTCCCCCTAATTTTACTTCTTTGCAGAAAGGCAACTCCCTAGGAAGGTAAAGATAGAGGTCGCACTTCCCAAAATGAAAACATTAAAATGGGCTTACACGGAATCTGTCCCTAGGCTCATGACACCTGGAACCTATCCGGCCTGCCCTCTGCCAATTTTCTGGGAAAGGGAACATACGGCAGGAAACCCTTATGCAGAGCGACTTATCTCTCAGAGAGGGCCATTCTCTGTGCGATGCTTTTCAGCTCCACAACCTTCAGGGCTAGCTAAGCCAAGCACTCCACCCTGTGCAATGGACCACAGTCCTAGGGGTGCAGGAGCTGGTTGGCTTAAACCTTACTGCTTTAACATAGATAACCACATATCAGAAGAGGCTCCCTGTTCCAGGGCAGCCAGCGCTGTGCAAAAACCACTTTGTCCCTATGGCTTTGGGATTTGAGTCAGCAGACCATCCAGAGGAGAAACACTATTCCATAGCGTAGGACCGTTCCAAAACATTCCAACCCCACCCATTCTTTGAAGTAGGGGATGAAGGACACAATCCAGGACTGGAATCCTTTGGCCAGGCTTATGTCCACTCGCATGGAGTTGATTGTCACGATGGACCATCTCAAGGAGGACAGCAAATCATCAAAATTCTCCTGCAAGATACAAAGACAATTCTCGGAACAAGTTAGCCACTTTTATAAAGTTCTCATATGGTACACTGGTCACACATAAGGCTGGAGTTTTCCATTCACAGCCCAATTGGGCAAGCTGCCATAAGCTATCCACCTGTTCTTTATTCTATCTCTAATAGATGTATCTATGGTAGCCTGTTGATCCAGGGCTGTAGCCACTGTGGTAGATAACTGATTGAGGGTCTCTGTTTTTCATGGTATAGGCCGTGCTGTCCCAGTGGCGCCTAAGAAAAACCCAGGCCCTGTTTGTTGATATTAGATTTAAGATTTATTGGCTCCCGTATTTCTTGCTGGTACAGTGGCCTCGGGCTCCAGAGCCCGCCCGCCATCCAAGGGCTGTGCGCGGCCCTGGGCCTGTTTGCTGTGAGGCTCCGCCTGTCCCGGGCCAGGAAGTGGTGGCTCCACCCCCAGGCGCCCCTGCCTTTCCCGCGGGGCTAGCCTAGTTCTCTGAGGCTGTGTTGGTGGCGGAGTGTGGCGGGAGCCGACACCCAGACTGAGGCGGCACAGGCAGCAACATCTCAAGGTCCGCGCCAGAGCCTGCGGCTCAAGGGGCCGATGGAAGAGGCGGCGAACAGGGCCGCTTTCCTACTAGCCAACTCTCAACACCTGTGCCACAGCAAAAGCGGCTGTAAACTCTCACAGATCCAGCCAACTACCCAATCACCCCAAAATTCAAGGGCCCTTCGCATCCATCTCCCTGCGGAACCTGAAACACCAGACAAGCCAAGCGTATACACAGCAATCTTTCAGGAGGACTTGAGTTCTTAAAATGTTAAGCTGTTCTTAAAAACTTAAGTCGCACTATGTAGATGTAATACGGTACTGCCTGTTTACTGCGTCTAAACCTTAATTGCGCTTTTATTATGATAAATACGACCAGCCCTGTCTGAAGTCAGCATAGTTTAGCGTAGCCAAATGGAACCAAGCCATTTTAGCCTCAGAGACCCTCACAGTTTTAGGTACATTGCAAGGTACAATTAGGTACAATTCTGGCCTGGCAGCTTGTGGCACCGCTCTCATTCTCGGTACGTGACACCCCTCCAGGCCAGGTACCAACTGAACCGCACCAATTGAGCCGGTGCAATGTGCTCCCCACCATAGCCACAGAGCAAAGCTCCGTTCCAGCCGCCCTCCAGCCCCAGCTGCACCCACTCCGCGCCCAAACCGGTGCATGGAGCAAAGCTGAACTCAGAGAAGCAGGCTTGAAGGGACCTCATTTAATCTTTTAGGGAATTTGGGCGTCGTTTAGTCTCTTTGGATGCTTCCTGCTGTTATTGGGCCGCTGCATTTTAGGGGTATACACTACAACATTTCAGGAGGTCTCGGTGATTCAAACCACATAAATCCCAAGTACACCCTTAGGCTCTCCTTTTCTGTGGAGACGAAAACAGAACCTCTTTCCCAAAACATCATATCCTTAGCAGTTTCTAAGTTTAAATATCTTTCTCCTATCCAGTACACAACAGACAACACATATAACATAACATAAAGCTTTTGACCTTGTAAATCAGCCTTCTCCCCCATTTTTACTTTTTTAAAATCACTGGGGGGTCCTTTTTAACTTATCTGAGTGCGCGCGCACAACCTCCCACTGCTGCTCAGTTTCTGATATGCTCTCTGGACTTTAGAGCGTACCTCTCTAAGCACGCATGCCTGCAGTTCTGAATCCTCCTTGTGTCCAAGGGGTCTCCGGTGGTGCAAAGTTCTTCTTTTTCTTCCCGGGTATGGCACCAGATGTCCCGCGCTTCCTCTCGCCTGCAAGAACCACGCGGGACACAGGATCCTTCTGCAGAAAAGCTTTATGTCTCTTGGGAGCTAGAGCATAAGCCACATGGCGGAGACCCAGATAAGATGGAACTCATCCCTTATATAGGAAACAGACCCTGCTTTGGACGTGTCACTCTTGGATTGGTCAATTGTCCATAATCCCAGGTGAATGCCTCGGGAGTAGGCGGGGACAGTAGTGGAAAAATACCAACACGTGTGAGCTTTCTAGCTCACCTGGCGGTGCAGCACCATCTAAGGTGGAGAGTGTGGTTGCGGCCTTCTACAGGCACCTACTTACCAAGGTGAGGAAACTAAGAGAAAGAGTAAAGAAAAGCATGAAAAAGGGTCCATGCACAACAGTCTCAAGAAGAATACAAATTTAGAAGAAAACACTACCACACCCTTACAAAAGCCACACAGCTTCCTCCAGAAAGCTCCTTCCAACAACCTGTTAGCTGCTTTCTTCAATGGATTCACCCTACACAAGCAATCAAAGGATAGGAATCTCCTCTTAAGATAAGTAAGCCGACAACAGCTATTGCCCAGAGTCAATGAAAGCCAGTGAAAATGAAACCTCCTATGGACAGCAACGTTGCTGAAGCCCTGGAATTTATGACAGCCGTTGAACAGCTGTGAGAAAAGAACATGATGCAGCAATGTAAATTCTGTGCTTCTAAACTCAAACAGCACAGGGATCTCCTCTACCCCCTACCCTTCAGTCTTCCTATTGTCATAGGCCAGTCTTTTACTCAGAGAAAAGTGTAGCACGCAGCCACCCACCCAATTTCTACTGCAAAGGTTTTCTACAAAGGAGAGGTACATCCAAGACCAACAATCTCAGAAAAATGTACAATTTAATAAGGAAGCACAGACCCCTCATCATCCCAGCCTCTTGCCCCTGAACACAACTTTGAATCTAGTACATTTCTCCCAGCATGGAGCAATAGTGCCAATGGTTTCAAGTTGCCATCTCTGCTGTTCTAGGCACTGTTAGGAGATGTATCTGTAGTCAACTAGAAAATTCCTCTCTAGTTTTTACTAGTAGGAAAGCATAATCGAGAGAACAGAAAACTTATTCCATGTAAAGAATTTGGGACCTATTCTAGGAAAGATCTCCAAAGATTCAAACAGGTACTTGGAAAAAATCTCCAGTAAAGTTACAAGGGACAAATCTTTTGGAGTCAGAAAGTAATTCAGTGTGAGCTTGAAGAGAGGCTCCAGAACTGACTCCACAAAACACAAAAACAAAAATCTAGGAGGCACCCTGAAAGCTCATGTGGGCTCAAAGTCAGAGCAAATCAATTGACATCTGATCTCTCTGAGTGTGCGATGATCCTGGACTGTTATAAGCGATGGTCTTTCCATGTCTGCCATCCAAGTGGAAACTAAAGATTTAGCATCCTCTAAGAGATCACAAAACTCCATCAGCTCATCACAGAAGCTTGCCTTTCTTGATCCAGCACTCACCAGGCCCTGGAGGAACATATTGTACAGTTTCAGGTGAAGCACAGGTGGGGCGAACGCCTCAAGATGCTCAAGCCCATAAATAAAAATCTCTTTAAGATGAAAAAAGTTGAGTCCTTGCCCATTGCACTGTGTGACTCGCCGCCCTCAACGACCTCTCTGTCTGGGAGCTGTTGAGGTAATCACGTTCCTCAGAAAACCATGCCAGGCATATTTGAGGGAGGTGGTAATTGAGTATTCTTCTCCATTACTAGGAAGTCTTCCTTGTCTCCTCTCCTTCCTGTAAGGATATTGAGAGAACTCCAAGGATATTTTCATCTAATGCTGACCATGAGCCTTCACAGGCCCTACCAATCCAATCAGAGAGGAAGCCTCCTTCTGAAACTCTCTAACAGAATTTCACGGACACACCACCTCAGAGTGGGATTGTCTTAGAACAAGAGAGAGAGAGAGACCAAAGAAGTACTTTTACTGCCCATAATGACCAGTGTACAAACCCAGAGGCATACAGTCACCAGGCAAAAACTGTTAGTGAGTTTCCACAAAGTGTGGAGAAAAAATCAGCCAACCACCCACAAGGCTATACCACTGCTGTGCTCCTTCCAGAGCATCCCAGGAGCACACTGCTTCCTGCAGACACTTTGGTATAGGAGGTTCCTCTATCTCTGTGTTGCTTTGATTGGTTAATTAAAAAACAACTGCTTGGCCTGATAGGTCAGAACATAAGTAGGTCGGGTAGACTAAACTGAATTCTGGGAGGAAGGAAGGAAGGAGAGAAACCTTCCTGCCATGAAACTGCCAGGTCAGACATGTTAAACCTTTCATGATAAGGAACAAGCTTGTTGTGACATATAGATTATTAGAAATGGGTTGAATCAAGATGTGAGAGTTATCCAGTAAGAGGCTAGAACTAATGGGCCAAGCAGTGTTTAAATGAACACAGTTTCCTTGTAATTATTTTGGGGTATATGCTAGTCAGGTGGCTGGCAGCCAGGTGGCGGGCACCGGCCCACCACTCCTTTTTCTATACATTGGCCCTCCAATGTGGTAACTAACTCCACATAAAACCTAAGAGGTCTTAAAAAGGAATTCTAGACACAAATATAGAGTTTAAACTTTTTGCTGTTTGTGGGTTGCTTGCTGCAGAGAGAATTTCCTGTCTCAGCAGTCTTATAAACAATAAGCCATTTCATTTTAAAGTGAAGCTTCCTGGGCCCTGCTGCTGGTGCAAACTCACGGCTATAGAGCATTGGTGGGCCCACTTGGGGTCGGGAATAACGTAGCTGAGACCATGCCCATGGCTCAGCTCTTCCTGCCTGGGTAGGCATTGGGATCAGGTCAAATAGAAAGTGGTGGTTTTGAAATATCAGTTTCTGGGCTGTGCTGCCATCATTATCTCTGTCTGGCTCATGCGGGAGACAGAGCATTTGAATGGGGTTTTGGAGTAAAGTGCTATGATTTGTTTGATGGCAACTAGACTCACTATGTGCCTAAAAGGGGGACATTGCATGCTTCAGCTCAGAGGCACAAGCAGCTCCGCCATACTAGTGGTGCAATGTGCAAGACTCAAAGGTCTAAGTGGCTATGCCATGTTGGACTGGATGGAGCAAGCCCGCAGTACCTGTTTTTGACCTAGGAATGTCACAGCTTAGATTCTTAAGCACTTAGTGATTTAAAAGCACAAAGCAAAAATGTTCCTCGACAGCAAAGAGTCAGACAATGCAATAGGACAGATTCAGACATAAAAGACCTTGAAATGGGTTATAGTGTTAGATAGACATACGTCGACTTGGGAGAGAGAAGAAAAAGAATAGTGAGAATAAAGTTAATGCTTTAAAAAAGGGTAAAGTATTTAAAAAGACAGTACAAATAGTTATAGATTAAAAGAAGAAAAAAGTCATGTAAAAATGAAAAATTCACAGAGTTTGGAATCTGTATATTATTGTATTTTCTTTCAATTTTTTGACTGTGAATGAGCTAAATACAGAGAGACATTTCATTATGTGATCTGCTAAGCTAATTCAAAATGTGTATTATAAAGCTATCTTGACTTCAGAATTTGGATCTAAAGATATGATGCTATGGAAAAGAGGTTCTTCTTTTGTTTTCACAGAGGATGAGACCCTGTGGATTGCTTCTATCCCAATATGGTATGATAGACCAAGCCCTCCTGAAAAAGTTGCAATGAACACCCTCAAAAACTTACTTTGCTGCTGACTGAAATGTACAGGATACACCATGAAAGACCTGAATAACAGCGCCCCATAGAGCAGGAAGAAGTTTGGAGAGAAATAAATATGTCCATATTCCCAGATATTGCTTATAAATGTTCTTTTACATTAAAAAGGGAATATGATATAGATATTAATAATTTGCGCTGGTATGGATTTTAAGGTCAATTTTATTATATGTATATGTATTTCTAATATTGATTAAGGTATTAAAATGTAATGTATAATTAGGAAATATAGATTGTTAATGGATAATCAGCAATAATAGTCAAGCTTGTAGTTATGTTAGTTACATTTTCTAGATATATAGAGTTATATTTCAGTTAAATAGACATTCTTCATATCTTTCAATGACTACAGAACAAAACATTTTAAATGTTTTAATAACTTATGGCTTTTCATGACAATAAGACACGTCAGCTTCTAGAAGCAACAAGCTACTACAATAGGAAGGGTTAGGGTTAGGGTATAGGGTTTAGGGTTAGGGTTAGGGTTTACGTGTTTAGGTGATAGGGGCTTAGGGGTTGGGGGTTAGGGTTTTTAGAGTTAGGGTTTAGGGTTAGGGTTATTAGAGTTAGGGTTTAGGGATTATGGTTAGGGTTATTAGCATTAGGGTTAAGTGGTTAGAGTTAGGGTTAGTGATTAAGGTTAGAAAATGTGAGGCTGTGGATTCATTCTGAGTTAAGAAAAATCAGTTTTCATCAAGGAAGACCACCTGAGAAATCTCCAGTAGGAACATCCAGAAGGCCTGGATGTCTGAGTTCTTCATCCAGAACAGATTCAAGACTGCTGCCTGAGTCAAGACTCACAGGATACTTCAGTCAGGACTTTTTTATAATTTTAATTTTTTTGCATCCCCATAAGATTATTAGTGCCCCCAACCAGCCAGAAGTAGCCTGGAAAACTATGCCCAAATTCCCAAAAAAATGGACTTTGGATGTTCTTGCTTTCTTAAAATATAAAGAGTGGAAAACTCCTTGGGTCATGGTGTGTCTAACTCTCTGACCTTCACAAGGTGAAAACAGACTCACATTTTTGGGCTTTCACAATGATACCATTTTCCTCATAGCTTTAAGTGTCCAGTACACTTTCCCTTCACAACTATATGTATGGCCTTACTTATAGTCAGGATAGCACTTTCTTCATAGCCCTAAGTATCAGGATACTTTTCCTCCACAGCTTTAGCTATAGCCAGACTTCTCAACAGTCAGGATTCCTTTCTCCTTATAGCTGTATATAGTATACAGTATCCAGTATACTTTCCTTTCACAGCTGTAGGTATGTCCTGACATGACAGTCAGGATACCTTTCTATTCAGAGCTGTAGGTATGCAGGATACCTTTCCTCCACAGCTTTAGGTATAGCCCAACTTAACAACAGTCAGCATAGCTTTCCTATCAGCTGTAGATATTCAAGATTGCAGTCAGAGACTGCTTGTTTGTTCCTGGCTGCCTAGACCCAACTAATCACACAGAAAGAATATTAATTACAACACTGTTTGTCCTATTAGCTCAGGATTCTTATTAACTAACTCCTCCATCTTAAGTGAACCCATTTCTATTAACCTGCATATTGCTACAAGGTTGTGGCTAACCTGTTAAAGTTGTGTTCTGGTGTCTTTCTACTTCAGCAGCTACATGGCATCTCTTTGACTCCACCTACTCTATATATCTCCTTCAGCCTGACTATATTTTGTCCTGCTGTAGGCTGAAAGAATTTCTTTATTAACCAATAGTAATAAAACTATTTCACAGCATACAGGGGGGAACCACACATCACAGAATACCTGCCCTTCACAGCTGTAAGCATAGACAGACTTCTGATAATCAGGATATCTTATTCCATACAGCTGTAGATATCCATGTTACCTTCCTTTCTTAGTTGTAAGTGTAGTCTTACTTTCAACAGTCAGAATAACTTTCTCTCCAGATCTGTAACACTTGCACTATGAATTTAAATGATAATGTAGCCTTCTTAGATTTTCTTTCTCCTCAGTTAAATAAAACACTGATTCAAGCATAAAACTTTATTGAATTAGTTCCTTTTCTGTTGTTGTAATATAATGTCTAAGTCAATTTATAAATTTTAATATGACCCCTGGTTTCAGAGAGATATGGGATTACCATGAATGTGGCATGGCAACTGGTTATTGGTGTATCCCTTCATTCTGTGATTTGATGACAGGTCATTTAAAAACACATACCTCAGCTGGAATTAGAGGCTCATAGCTGTAATCCCAGCATGTGGGAGCCTGTGTTGGGCAAATCTCTGTGTGTTTGAGGCTAGATTGGTTCCTATAGTAAATTCCAGGGAAGCCATGGCCACGTGGATACATCCTGTCTCAAACGAATTCCAAAAAGAAAAAAATCATATCTCATTATGGAAATTTTCTTAATATAATGTGAATGGACTCTGACAGATTCCAACAAAAGCTTTTGTTATTTTTACTCACATTAACATAACCGTGTTAACAATGAAAATAAGGAGTAATAAAGAGAGTCCATTCACAAAGGTATAGAAATCCATTGAATCCTTTGACAACCATCTAGAGGAACTTTCTTCACCTTCAAGTGATAGGAAACAGAAGGAACACTGCAACTTCTTCGTCTTCAGTATTATAATGACATATTTGGGACCTGGATTATTGACTCCATATTACTGCTTCTCTTGGGTACCCAAGTTTGATTCCTAGCACCATCTCAGATTGGTCAGAACTTCTTGTATTTCCAGGTCCTAGAGATCTGGTGCATTCTTCTGGTCTCTTAGGGCACCAAATATGCAAATGGTGAAAATAAAGGTATGTATGTGATTCCATATTGTAAAAAGGTGTTCTTCATGCATCTTAAAAAAGAATTAAATTTAATATAGGTATGTAAGTTTTGCCATTGAGCATACCAAGTGCATGCCAGGTACCAGCGGTAACCAAAAGATGATGTCTGATCCCCTGAAACTGGTGGTACAGATAGTTATGAGCTATCTTGTAGGTACTTGGAATCAAAGTCAGGTCCTGGTAATGAACAGCCATTGTTCTGAGTGCTGAGCCTTCTACTCATTAGTAGCAGTAAGATGTGAGTGGCTGATCTAAGATGAAATCTTTGAAGAAAGTGGCTGATGATCCAGAAGAAATAAAATAAAAGATTGATTGAATCAGAAACTTAGACTTGGTGCTTGAAGAATTTTCTGAGCCCATAACTCCATAAAATGAGGGTCAAGTACAAAAATGATCAGGAGGGAAACTGACAATAAAAATCTATAGAAAATAGTTGACCATTTAACCAAAGCCAAAATAATGAGTTTGTCTCCAATGTAGTAAATAGGCATCTATTGGAACCCATAAGCTCACATGTCAGATGGACCCCAGGTTTTTACCTCCTGTGAAGAAGAGAAAAGGAACTTGCAGGCATAAAGTCTGACTTATCTAAATGGAACCATATTGTGCTTCCCTGATGCCTACAAAATCTCTAGTTAGGAGTTTTGAATGGTGGTGACCAGATGATATCCAGGTTGTGGGGAGATCCTGTGACTTGAACTGAAGTCACTGTAAGGCTAAGTTATTAAGATACTTACATGGAGCTGTGGTTGAAAGAATTGTTAGGGAGGAAGCTTTGCAAAAGCCCATGAATCAAATGCCAAAGAGAAGTGCATAGCATACACTTAAGTAAGTTGGCACCATCTGTACTTTGTATGCACTCTACTTTGGTTGTTCAGCCTCCTTCAGGTCTTCCACTATTTACTTTTTTGGCAACTCGTGTAACTGTCAGTGATAGTATCCTACAGCCCCCATTTTGCAGTCTCCATGGGAACATAAAGGTCTTTAGTCTCCACCCCATCAATCCCCAATACTTGTCTACCTGGCAGGAATTCTAAGATACATTTAAATTTCTGCCTTTGGCTAACAACTAGTGAAATAATACACACTATGAAATTCTAGTTTCCCTGGGAATTTTACTGGGGAAAAAGACTGACTCCTACAGTTGAGACTGTGTCTACTGAAGAAATATTTACTCCTTATCTGACCACCTTACAGGACAGATAGGAGCTGAAGTTTGGGGAGGGTTTTAGAGATGGGAATGCTTTCATTTTATGACTTAGTTATATTAACTTAGTTGTATATATCCCTTGCCATCTATCTAAACCTGTTAGGACCCCAAGGATAAATTAATCACCTTATATCTTCATTACTTTTCCAAATTAGTCACACCAAAAAATATCATGTTTATTACTTCTATTAATAATTTGTTCTTTTTTCTTTTCTATTTTTTTATCTTAAATAATAGCCTGGTTATGAATCTCTGGCTGTCTTGGAACTCAGTGTATAGACTAGGATCTTGTAGATAATCAGAGAGATTTAGCCACCTTATCTCCAATGTACCTGGATTATAGTTAGGCACATCACAGACAACTAAATTAGTACATTTTTGTTGTTCAAGACAGAGTTTTTTGTGTATCTTTGACTGTGCTGCAACTATTGTTGAGGAGCAGTCTGACCTTGAATTTATAGAGCCCTACCTTTCTCACACTATGTATTCTGGAATTGTTTTGAACACCTAATCCTGCTTCTGTTGCTCAGTGCTGGAAAGAAAGTCCTTCAACTGCTTTAAGGATAGGCCTTCAGTGGTCAGTGAGAAGGAAAATAGATGATTGTCCTCCAACTAATCTGTATTTTATTGTGAACTTGCAAATGAAGAGGGACTCGTGTAAGCACTGAGTTCACTGACAAACTGTAAATCAGGTATAGTCCCAGTAATGGCGAATCAATTCCACACCAGTTATGTTTTAAAGGGGTATTTATTTTGGGGGGTAAAACTTACATATACCATAAACTGTCAGGAAGGGAGCCTAGTCGCTGGAGCAGGAGCCGGGAGCAGGAGCCGGAACCAAGTGCCAGAACCAAGAGGCCAAGCCGAGCTTGCCGCTCTTCTTTTAAAGAGAAATATACCATGCCCCAGTGAGCTGGTATTTCAGCGGCTATTGGCTGAAGCAGCAAAAGGTACTCCCACAGCACCTCCCCCTTTTGTTTAAGTAAGAGAGTTCTAAGCCTACTACAAAATTATGTACAGTAAGTACAAACCTACACAATTATATATGATAAATACAAATATCCTATTGCAACTAGCTAAAGTCTTGTATAATAAATAACTTGGCCAAGTCATGAGAGGAAAGTAGCTACATTTATTTAGTCTTCAATCACATAGAAGATCCGAGAAGGGAAATAATGTTACCTGAGTAATTAGGAAATGCAATCAAAGAACTTCCAAAACATGCAACAAATCACAGAGACAACTGGCTACCTGGGCAATCACCAAAGACCTGTTTGCAGCGTTGAAGCAACCAACTTTGACTAAGGCCTAGAATAACTGACAGATTATTTTTAACAGACAAGGGATTTTTCAAAACCATCTTACCCTGTCTTGGCAAGATTTAACAATTCTGTTTATCCATTTCCAGATTTTATCCATTTCCGGATTTTAACAGGCAAGAGATTTTCCAAAACCATCTTACCCTGTCTTGGCAAGATTTGACAGTTCTGTTTATCCATTTCTGGATACCGTGTATTTGTCAGTAGCTGAGGTATGGGCAGTTCCTTGCCCAGAAGCCAGTTTTGTCAAGAAGACAAGATCCAAGTGGACTGTCTTTGGTGCTCAACAATCTCTCGGGAATAGGTCAGTGTTGCCAGGAGTGATTGTGTCTCACTACACAGAACTCTAAGATTAAATTAAATGCCATTTTCTACAGCTCTTCAAAGAGGTTGAAGACTATTTATATATAATCTCTATGTATCTAAAGAACCTGATTAGTCTAACCATAAATATGACAGACATAGATGACTATTGATCTACAATTCTTAACATGTATCTAACTTAAAGATTAAGAGAATAAGCAACTGTGCAATAAATGAGGACAATGACCTCCAAATGTAAACAATAAATATCAATACATAAACAATATATGAGTATCTTAATTAGAGGTAAAAATGTACACTGCAATATGGTATACATATATCAATACATAAAAATGCTTTAAACAGGTAGATGCATGCATACATACAATATTCAATATATGCCAATGTAATTATCTATAAACAATAACTCACAAATACCATTATTATCTATCCAATTATCCCTTGTTTTTTTTTTCCAAAAAGACCCCTGAGCTTATAAAATTCCTTTCCCAACTCTCAACCGTATACTAATTATAATCAATCCCTAAATACTGTTCCTAATCCTGAGGACAAACTTAGCTGAGAGAGGGGACATTGTCCTCTAGAATTACTTCCAGCTGTCATGGGGGTATGATTCTTTCTGGAGGATCCTGTGAAAGTAAAATGATGGTTAAATTTCAAGGTCAATGTCTTTTAAAATTGCAAACAGTCTCTGAGTATTTTGTGGAGGTCTGGCCAGAATGTTGTACAAGATGTGCACCATTTCAGCTAACCAAGTTGGAATCATCTGTGCAGCTGATACCCTAAACAGGACTTGTAGTAGCACTATCAGTATCATGACGTCATATCAACTGAGTGGAGTTGTTGTTATGGGGGTCCCATCTTCTTCCTGGAAACTTCAAATGTCAGTGCAGAAAGAACTCATTGTTCATTGTGGAAAACTTAAACATTAATTATATAGACATATACAAACATATATTTAATGAAAGGTATGTTAGACATATTCAATGAAAAGTATGATAGATATGACGAAAAGCAAAGATGTTTTCTAAATTCATAATTCTTTCTGTCTCATATCATGGCTTTTGACATAAGACAGAAACTCCAAAAACTCTGGGTTTTTCTCCTAACAACAGGCTTGGAATTAGAGAGGGACCAAGCCAAGAGTGTAACTCCAAAACCAGCTCTATAAATTCAGAAATATGATTTAGTATATTCCAGAGCTTCATACTCACAGAACCTATTCAGTTTTCTTGATAATCCATATTGGGAAGTTATTTTTCCATCTGTCAGTATTCAAACATCCAGGGTCCTTTGAATTTTTCAAAGACTAGTGTTTTCCTGTGGATACAAGAACAGAACCCTGCCCTCATTCTATGTTTTTCTTACCACCTGTATGGTCATCATCATTGTAGATGCTGTCATTTCTCCTTTCCCAGTGGTTTCTTCTCTTCAGATCTAACCTTTATTAATTTTGATGGTATCCACAATTTTTCTTCTCCTGTGGAAACAAGAGTAAAACCCCTTCCTCAACGTAGCATATCTCCTGGCTTCCATTGAGAGGTCAGCACATCCTTGATATAAACCGGTTGATTTAGTTCAGCAGACTTTTCTATTATCCAGTGTCTTTCTGCCACTGTTGTTTCCTTCTCATTAGCGTTAAGAAAATTCAAGGTTAATAAGGCATTATGTAATCTATTTCTGGGGGCATTTTCCACCCCTTTCTGTTTATTTAGCATATCCTTTATAGTTCAATTTGATCTTTCTATGACTGCTTGACCTGTAGGATTGTATAGTATACCTGTAACATGCTTAATATTATAATAAGCAAAAAACTGTTTCATTTTCCTGGAGACATAAGCTAGACCATTATCTGTTTTTTATTTGTGCAGGTATACCCATAATGGCTATAACTTCTAATAAATGTGTGATTACTGAGTCAGCTTTTTCTGAGCTTAAAGCAGTTACCCACTGAAAGCCTGAATAAGTTTCAATGGTGTGATGTACATATTTTAATTTTCCAAATTCTGCAAAGTGGAACACATCCATCTGCCAAATTTCATTCCTTTTAATACCCTTTGGATTAGTCCCTGCAGGCAATGGTGTTTGGTTATAAAAAGAGCAAGTAGGGCATTTCTTTACAATCTCCTTAGCTTGTTGCCATGTAATAGAAAACTCTTTTTTCAAGCCTTTGCCTTTGACATGATTTTTTTTATGAAATTCAGATGCCTGCAGCACACTACCAATCAATAAGTGATCAATATCTGCATTACCTTGTGCTAGAGGACCTGGCAGACCTGTATGTGATCGGATATGTGTTATATACATAGGGCAGAGCCTGTTCCTGATCATGTCTTGTACCTGGATAAACAATGAGGTCAGTTCTGTATTATCAGGTATAAATTCAGCAGTTTCAATATGCAAAATAACTCTTTCTTCATATTGTGAGTCAGTAATTATATTAAGAAGTTCTTTAAAATCCCTAAGCACCATAAGGATGGCATATAATTCTGCCTTCTGGACAGAATCATAAGGGCTTTGTTCCACTTTACTGAATTCTTCTGATTTGTAACCTGCTTTCCCTGATTTATTAGCATCAGTATAAAATGTACAGGCTCCGGTTATTGGAGTATCACGGACAATTCGAGGAAGGATCCAAGAAGTTCTCTTTATAAAGTTAAGTCTCTTGTTTTTGGGGTTATTGTTATTGATTTCTCCCAAAAAAATAGCACAAGCTCTTTGCCATGGTTCATTGTCTTCCCATAGCTTTTTTATGTCATCAGTAGTGAAAGGCACTATAATTTCTGCTAGGTCTATACCTGCTAGTTGACGAAGTCTCAGTTTACCTTTTATAATTAATTCAGAGACCTTTTCTACATATGTTTTCAATTTTTTACTAGGTTTGTGTGGTAAAAAGATCCATTCTAAAATAGTATCTTCCCTCTGCATTAAAATTCCCGTAGGAGAAATTCTGGAAGGCAATGACTAGAATGCAACTAAGATTTGGATCCACCCTATCTACATGTGCCTCCTGTAATTTTTCCTCAATCATCATAAGTTCCTATTCTGCTTCAGCTGTTAACTCTCTGGGACTATTCAAATCTTTGTCACCATCTATGGTTTTGTTTAAATAAATTATTAGATCAGGTGTTATCCCAACAGCTGGTCATAGACTGGAAATGTCTCCTAATAATCTTTGAAAGTTATTAAGAGTTCGTAACCAGTCTCTCCTGATTTGTGCCTTTTGAGTCTTAATTCTTTATAAACCTATTTTATAACCTAAATAATTAACAGAATCTCCTCTCTGATTTTTTTCAGGAGCAATTTGCAATCCCCATTTAGGTAATACTATTTTTACTTCTTCAAACAGCCTTTCTAAGGTGTCTTTATTTTGATCAGATATCAGGATATCATCCATATAGTGGTATATTATGGACTTAGGAAATTGCTTGCTTACAATTTTCAATGGTTGGCTTACAAAATATTGGCACAGGGTGGGAGAGTTTAACATTCCCTGTGGGAGGATGGTCCACTGGCACCTCCTTGCAGGCTGAGAGTTATTATAAGTAGGCACTGTGAAGGCAAACTTTTCTCTATCTTTTTCTTGTAATGGGATGGTGAAGAAACAATCTTTCAGATCAATAACTATAAGAGGTCATCCCTTTGGAAACAGGGAGGGCAGAGGAATTCCAGATTGCAGAGGGCCCATAGGTTGAATAACCTTGTTGATAACTCTAAAATCTGTCACCATTCTCCATTTACCAGATTTTTTCTTAACAACAAATACAGGAGAGTTCCAAGGGCTGGTAGATTCTTCTACATGTCCAGCTTCTAATTACTTTTGTACCAGCTGTTCTAAAGCCTGTCACTTTTCCTCAGCTAAAGGCCACTGTTTAGTCCATATTGGTTTCTCAGTCAACCATTGTAGAGGCATGGCGCCCATGTGGATAACTGCAACCAAAGAAAGCCTGAGAAAGCTTGGGAAAGACTAGAGTAAAGCATTTGGGTTTTCAGCCGTAGCAGTAAAAAAGCCACACTCTTTTAAAATGCTGGCTTTCTGGGCCGTCCTGCCAGGGAAAACTCTGTCTCTTTCAAGCAGGCTGTCCCGATGGATACAATGTTGCAGCTTGCTTCCTGGCAAGGACCTTGAAATGCCTTAAGAGCTTTTGACTGTTGTTTTCTCCATATTCCTTAGCAAATTAAAGACCCACATGGTCAGAAAGAGAGAGATATACAGTAAAGAGAGATTCAACGAAAAAAACCTCTAAATGGTTTAAAGTCCTTAAAAGAAATAAAAAGAAAAAGAAAGAAAGAGAGCAGTTGAGTGTGGTGGTACACACCTTTAATCCCAGCACTGGGGAGGCAGAGACAGATGGATCTCTCGGAGTTTAAGGATAGCCTGGTTTACAGAGGGAATTCCAGGACAAAGATATGCAGAGAACCTGTCTCAATAAGCCAAAAGTTAAAAGTAAAAATAAAAGAAATAGAGGTTAAAATAAAGTCACATAAAGATGGAAACTACACAGGGAATCTTGATACTGTATGCTATTATGCTCTCTTTGAATTGTTTAAATGCTGAGGATGGAGCAACAGCTGCTAAAAGATACTTCCTTATAAATGCTGCAAAATTAATCCAAGATAGGTATTTTGAAAATACCTTGGCTTCAGAATTGAAGTCAAAAGGTATGTTACTTTGGAGAAGATATTTTGTTTTTGTTTCCATAGAAAATGAGAGGCTGTGGATTTATTCAGAGTTAAGAAAAATCATCTTTGACCAAGGGAGACCACTTGAGCAATCTCCAGTAGGAACAGATGGCCCAGATGTCTGAGTTCTTTATCCAGAACAGGTTTAAGACTGCTGCCTGAGATGAACAAGACTCACAGGATACTTCAGTCAGGACTTGATCATAACTCTAAATTTTCTTTAGGTCCCCATAAGATTATCAGCACCCCCAACCAGCAGGAAGTAGCCTGGAATACTATGCCCACATTCCCAAAAAAATGGACTATGGACATTTTCCTTTTTTTTAAAAAAAAAGAGGGGGAAGTGGTGTGGGAGAATTGTTTGTATTCTGTCAATCATGTTTTAAATAAATGCTGATTGGCCAGGCAGGAGGTGTAGGTGGGAAAACCAGACAGGAAGTGGAAATGATGCAAAGAGAGCAGGAGAATTCTGGGGAGGAGGAAGTTGATTCCTCCCACTCCTGCCCAGATCACCGAAGCAGCAGGATGTGAGCTGCCCCACTAAAAGAAGTACTGAGCCACATGGCTAACATAGATCAGAAAAATGGGTTAATCAAGATATGAGAATTAGCTAATAAGTAACCTGATCTAATGGGCCAATCAGCATTATAACTTACAGAGATTTCTTTGTGTAATTTTTCTCTGGGACTAAACAGTTGGGGGCAGGGGCCGGGCAGGACAGAAAAACCCACAAACAAGCAGGCCCAGCCTTTTCATGTTATATCTGTAGAATGAAGGGACTGGCTTGTTGGGGTATCTGTCCTGCCCAGTACCCCACAACCAGCAAGCCCCAAAGAAAATCAATCACACAGAGATCTCTGTAAGTTATAAAGCTCATTGGCCCATTAGGTCAGGTTTCTTATTAGCCCTTGTAATTTATATTAACCCGTTATTCTGATCTATGTTAGCCATAAGGCTTGATACCTTTCTCAGCATGGCAGCTCACATGTTGCCTCTTCAGTGATCTGGGCGGGAATGACTGAGGGAGCTTCCTCCTCCCTAGCCTTCTCCTATTCTCATTGCCCCGCCTCTACTTCCTGTCTCATTGACCCTCCTATATTTCCTGCCTGGCCAATCAGAGTTTTATTAAAATACATGATTGACAGAATACAGACGATTCTCCCACACCATTTTGTACTGCTTCCTTTTTCTAATATGAGAAATAGAAACATTGACAAATATGTTTATGATCTGTTGTGAGATTTTTCTCCCCTGAAGAGAGGGAGGAAGCAATGTCTATCCCAACTGTAAGTCCCAGTGAAGATGCAAAGTATCATTTCACCAATGTCCATTCTGAGGAACCAAGGAGTTTGTTGAGCTTACTTACTGAGCATGGGTGAAAAGATGCTTACAAGGATTTTGATACTGTAGTAGTTTTAGTCAAAATGACCCCCAATGTCCCATGGAGAGTGTCACTATTAGGAGGTGTAGCCTTGTTGGAGGAAGTATGTCATTGTCACTTTCTGTTGCCTATTGATCTGGATGTAGAACTCTCAGTTCTTTCTCCAGCACTGGTCTGCCCGTATCCCTCATGTTTTCTGTCATGATGATAATGGACTAAACCCCCTGAAACTGTAAGCCAGCCTCAATCAAATATTTTTCTTTATAAGTTTTGCTATGGTCATGGTGTCTCTTCACAGCAATAGAACCTCTAAGATACCAAAAATCCATATAACTAAAAGATGACTAGTATATGTGATTATCTATTAACCTAAATTTCTTAATTATACATTACATCTTTTGTGGATTTTCGAGACAGATTTTCTCTGAAGATTTGTAGTCTTACCTGGACCAGCTTTTGTAGATCAGATTGGCCTCAAACTCATAAAGATCCACCCGGCTCTGCCTCCCATGTGTTGGGGTTAAAGTTATGCACCATCACCGCCCAGTTATACATTACATTTTTAAATGAGATGCAGAAGCACAATACCTTAATCAAGAGCATAAATATACATATTTAACAAAATTGAACTTGATTTTTGATCAATATACTAAGATCCATACCAATTCAAATCTCCTGGGTAGAAAATGTCTTATTAGATTATACATCCTAGTCACAGTCCTTCACTAAGGGAACAACAGTCAGTACCTGAAGCAGAGACCATGGAGGAAATCTGCTCACTGACTTCCTCTCCATGGTCACTGAGCTTGCTCTTTTATACAACCTATGGCATCCTGCCCTGGCATGGCACTACCCACATCAATCACTAATCAGGAACATACCCACACAGACTACCCATACCGAGTATAGTAGAGTCATTTTCTTGATTAAGAAATCCCTCCTAATAGATGTCTAATTGAAAAAACTCACCCTCACAAATAATTCCCTTTCAATTTGAGACTCAAACATATAACTATTAGTCTGATACTCGAACACATTACTACTAAGCCATAACCTTTCCTTTCTTACTTCTCCTTAAGATCTCATCAGTATCATATCATAAAACACAACATATCTTTAAAAATCCCAAAATGTTTTATTCTTTTTAATTTCAACACTTATAAAGATTAGTCTCTCAATTGTGGGCTCCTATAACATTAAAAACAAGTTAAATACTTCTTTATTCCAAGACGGAAGAACCAAGACATGGTCACAATTAGATGATGCTGCCTATGATTCCAGTCTTGCCCCTTCTTAAACACCCCCAGATACACAAATGTTTAAATAAACAATGTATAGGGGTCTCCCATGTCCTCCTACCAAGCTGAGAGCTCCCATATTATAACTCATCATGTACTCCATGCTAAAGCAAGTCCACAGGAGACATGTCTCCTTGAAGGAATGGCTTCCTTGTGTGAGAGCAGAGTGGTAGCAGGGGTGTGTCTCAGCTGGGAAGAACTTGTCTAGAGTGTCCCAGTGAGAAACTGTGTTTGTGGATCAGTTGCAGAGTGCTTACCCAGCATGCATGAGGCCTGACATAAAAGAATCATCCTGAATTGTCTGTGGTTTTGATGTCAGAACCGAGAAAACAGATGAGGTCATTATGGCTAAGCTATTCTGTGTTTTCTAGGGATTCTCTGCTTCCATTTTGGATGGCCTTCCATACATATCCAAGATGAGGGTGGGATTTATTCCTCTCAATGGAGATCCACCTTTCTCAATTCCATTTGCAGAAGAGCCCTTCTTCCCAGTTATGTGTTCTTAGTAACCTGGTCAGAAGCCATTTATCCATTTTTATAGTTGTTCTTCTCAAACATCGTTCAGGCCGTGTGACTCCAGAGGAAACTCCACAGATGGGGAGGAGTACTGACGGCAGGCTCTGGAGTGAAGAAAGTGGTCAGCAGACATTTCTATAAATGTCCTCGACATGCCCAGAGGTGTTTCCATAGAGGGTCTAAGATTGGTGAAGTTGGTCATGAAGATGAGCCATAGGGGGCCATTAGAAGGAACCACAAGAGATAGCTAGAGGGTGAAGGCAGTGACTGTCACAGCAGCTTCCTCCCCACACCCCTGGTTCCTGACATGAGTTGAGTTTTAGACTTGAACCTATTAACTACAGATAAAGTGACTTCCTGGGGAACAGAATCCTGTGGTCAAATGGTGGACAGAGTCATGTTTCCCCCAGTGGACACACACTCCTTACTCAGTGAGTGGGCCCTGGAGAGGAGGGAGTTACCAACCTTAGGTAGAAGATTAAAGTTGAACACTGGGCTTGAAAACCCAAAGTGTCTGTCATCAAGCCTTGCATTCACCTGCCCAGGGTGAATACTAAATCAGAACCATGATGGCACCCACAGGAAGAACATGGATGAGCACTGTGCTGAGGGCCAAAGGGTTCTTGGGCAGGTCCAGTCTGGATCCAGTATGATACAACTCTACATGGCTGTCACAGTTGTATGAAAGTGTCATTTGTGGTCATCTAACTCTATCTGAGAGATGATTTTCAGTCATCCTGTTGTCATGGAAACCTAACCCAGCCACCTTATGGCTCCTCCCAAAGGTTAATATTCCTGTAGCCTGTTGTTAGCCTCCATGGTCCTTATCATTGGGAAGGGTCACTCCTTCATAGAGACAGGGGATGTGGCCATTATATATCTTGATATATATATATATACATATATATATATGTATATATATATATATTACGCGTGATATATAATGGCCACATCCCCTGTCTATATATATACAGTAAGATATATAAACTTAGTTTATAGTGTGGGTTACATGATGGGTACCCTCAGGTTGGCAGGATATATGAGGGACCCGTGGCCATTGGTTGTTAAAACCTTCTCTGTGTGTCTAGGGCAAGACTGAATTAGTAGACCAGCATCACGAGGGTCACCAGGGGCTCAGATAGCGCACAATGCAGAGTGTTATGTATTCTGAGGTCTAGGGGACATGTATCTTCTCACACTCTGGGACACTGGGGCTCCTGGTTCTCAGGGCTATTAGAGTAAGAGCTGAATGAATGATGACTGGAAGGACACACACACACACAAGACACAACCAGTTATTAAGAAAGTGGGCACCAGGGACAGGAACAGGCTTCAGGAGCAGATGCCCTGTGCAATTCCCTGAACTCTTAAGTAAGCAGGGTACAAGAGTTGAGGTCACATGCGTGGTTTTTTGTGTCTGACAAATGAGCCACTGGTTCATAACACTGAACTACCAAACCATTAGGTTTCTGTGTAGAGGGTGTGTGTGTCTGTGTGTGTGTGTGTGTGTGTGTGTGTGTGTGTGTGATTCCAGTCCTCCTTCATTTAAACATCATGCTGAAGAAGGAGGTGAGAGTTCCACATCTTGATAAGCAGGGGACATAAACAACTGTGTGTTACACATTTGTGTAGCTTTAGCAACAACCTCCTTAAAATCCACCTCCACACTGAGACACATCTTCAACAAGGCCACACCTATTTCAAAAAAGCCACCCCTGGTAATAGTGCCATACCCTGTGGGTGCCATTTTCTATCAAACCACCATAATGATCAATCAATATGTGGTGAAAAATTTGGAGGAATTGACAGAACGTTTTTAGAACTAGTAAACAATTCAACAAAGTCACAAAAGAAAGGCAAAAGCAGGTCACATGGAAGGAACTCGACTCACAGCTGCACACAGCCATGCACAGGGAGGCTTAGAGAATGGTGGAGGCTTTACATTTTGGGAGACACATCTCCCCCTCATGGCCACTGTGTGAACTGCTACTATTAACTTACAGGTATGACCACTTGCCCATGAGGAGAGCCATGGACACAATACAGGCAGCAGAGAATGAGAGGCCAGCCTGGGATTAGGAGCAGGACAGCATGCTGTGAGAAGCTGCAAGGTGCTTAGACCCCCGCTGAATGGAGGGGACTTAGAAGGGATGACCCAGAAATGAGCTAGGAGGGCGTTCCCAGAACCTGTATTGGTCAAGGACTTGCCTAGCTTGAGTCAGCTCAAGATGGAGTAGGGAAGTAGGGCCACTGTTGTGGGAGACCACTTGTTTGTTTCCTGGCTGCCCAGACTCCTGAAATAATCATACAAAAACCATATTATTTAAATCTCTGCTTGGTCCATTAACTCTAGTTACTTATTGGGTTAATTTTAATTTAACATCTTAATTTAACCCATCCCCATTAATCTGTGTATCATCACAAGGCTGTGGTTTACCAGATAAAGTTCCAGCCAGCAGCTGCCTCTGGCAGGGGCTACATGGCTTCTCTCTAAATTCTGCCTTTCTTTCTCCCAGCATTCAGTTTCATTTTTCCTGCCTACCTCTATTCCCTGTATAGGCCAAAGACAGTTTCTTTATTAACATATGGTATTCACAGCATAGAGAGGGGAATCCCACATCACCTTCCATTTTCTGTTTAAATAAATAGGAAGGTTTTAACTTTAACATAGTAAAATTACATATAAAAACAAGTATCTGGCTGGAGAGATAGCTCAGTGCTTAAGAGCACTGCCTGCTCTTCCAAAGGTCCTGAGTTCAATTCCCAGCAACCACATGGTGGCTCACAACCATCTGTCATGAGATCTGGTGTTCTCTTCTGGCCTGCAGGCATGCATACAGGCAGAACACTGTATACTTAATAAATAAATCTTTAAAAACAAAAACAGGTACCAAAGAAGAATTATACTTTTATTTTTTTTTATTTTAACATTTGTATCTACTTTATCTTTTAGCAAAACCAAGGAAAACTATGATAATAACTATCTATTCTTCAACTCCATCAAAGTCTCCAGAAGTATAATATTACCTAAGTTAACATGAAGTTCACTGCAAGCAACTTCTAAAACTCTAGAATTGACAGAGACATCTCTCTGCCTGGACAGTAACCCAAAGTTCTTCTGTATCATTGGAGCATCCATCTTCAGCCCACAGGCCCATAGTATCCAGCAGACATTTCAATGAGACAGAAAATGTCAAAGACAGTTCCACCTATATTGGTCAGTGACTTTCTTCTGTGTCCTGCAGAATGTCTGGCAGACTCTTCCATGAAGCAGGAACCTTGAAGGATCGTCTCACCTTTAGGGAGTTCAGCAGTCATTTCTCTGTGGTTCCAGTTCATCAAGCAGTCCGGGCAAGAGAAGTTTCTTGCCCAAATGTCTTACAAACTCAATCAGGAGCCTCTTAAATGCCCATCTTCCTCTTGAAGTAATTGTTGCTGCCAAGAGCATATGTGTCTCACTGTCATGAAAAGTCCTAAGTTCTTAAAACATTTTAAATGCCATACACTGTAGTCTTTGAAAGTATTCAGTGTGCTCTATCTGAGCCCCTGATGACCCTGTACAGTGTGATTTGTTCATAGGTCTAGGGGACATGCATCTTCTCACACTCCAGGACACTGGGGCTCCTGGTTCTCAGGGTTATTAGAGTAAGAACTTAATGAATGAATGACGGCTGGAAGGTCTCTCTCTTTCTTTCTCTTTCTTTCTCTCTCTCTCTCTCTCTCATACACACACACACACACACACACACACACACACACATACACACACACAGTTATTAAGAAACTGAGCACTGGGGACAGGAGCAGACTTTGGGAACATGTGCCCTGTGCAAGCGCTGAACTCTTAAGTAAGCAGGGTACAAGAGTTGAGGTCACATGTGTGTTTTGGTATCTGACAAATGAGCCACTGGTTCACAACACTGAACTATGGAACCGTTAGGTCTCTCTGTGTGGAGTGTGTGTGTGTGTGTGTGTGTGTGTATGTGTGTGTGATTCCAGAGCTCGGGAGACTCAGGCAGGAGGATGCCTATGAGTTCCAGGTCAGATTATGCCATATAATGAGGTCTTGTCTCAAAAAGAGAAAAAGGAAGCAGACACCCACTGTGATTTAACTCAGTGTATCAAAAGTTCATCGTCACCACGGACAACCATATGTCTGTTTTTGTGACCACCAGGCTCACAGATTCAGTTCATTTTTGTCATGCACCTCTTCAAACCCCAGCCTGCATGTTGCAGCCACCATGTATCTTCATGGGCACTGTTCACACTCCCCGATCTCTGTAGCCATGTGCAGTTGCAGAGTCAGATGGGGCAGGTCCCGAGTCTTGTCCTGGGGACATGGACAAGAGGAACCAAAAATTCCTGGCTTGGGATGATGTATAAGTGACCTGGGGAACCCACACCTTGTGACATCACAGCTGTAGTGGGTTGATTCTGCTCTGTCTAGGACTGAGTACTCAGTGCCGGGACTCATGGGTGGCATGTAGCAAGTGCTCAATAAATGCATCTAGTTAACTATAAACACACACACATACATGCACACACAGATACACACATATACATGCACACACACATACATGCGCACACACATCCACACATCTACACACACATACATACTTATACCTCTTTGGTACATCTCACACACTCTCATGGCATCTGCTGTGGTTTATTCTTATTGATGAGACATTGGACAGATATTCCCATTACATATACAGACAGAAGTCAAGCTTGAGTTCTCCCGCCCCTTCTGAATCTCTTGTCCCACAGAGGATACTGGTAGAGCATAAGGCAGATGAAGCAGGCCGTGAGGAATACTGTCTGTAATGGGACAAGATGGAAGGGTGGGCGGGCAGGGGTCAGAAGCCTGGAGTCTGATCCTAGCTTGGACACTCCTACTTTGGGGCCTTGGGCAGCATCCTGCCCTCTCTGGTCAAGGCCTGCAGCAAAGGAGCACATCCCCTGACTCTGGACCCTTCTGGGCAGATGCTGCTGTGCTCATAGGAGGACATAATTCCAGTTCTTGTCTACCTGAGGATGGAAGGAAGGCAGAGAACATCAGGTCTACAATTATCTCAACACTAAGGCAGGAGGATGGCAATGACCAGGCCACCAAGGCCTAAACAGCATAAGGCCACTTCAAGATAAACCAAAACAACAAAAAATAGCTAACCTGTTATTGTAGCACAGGAACTTTGGTCTGTAACAGAAAACTCATGATCATGTCATGAGCCCATATTGGTACTTGGAAGGGTATGCAAATAAGCCTGGGGGTAGGGCACCATGACTGGCTACCTGGATCCCCTCAGAAGAAGGGGCAGCATATCTGCATGTTGTGATGATGGCAGTTAGGACTTTTGGGGATGTGGGGACTTAGCCCGTTGAAAGTGTACATAGCCCTACCTGAGTTCCCCTCATTCAGTAACAGATCTGCCAAAATGGGAGAGAGAGCCAAGCCACCTTTCTGCTGTGTGACAGTCCTAAAAGTCACAGCAGTCACAGGTGTCTCCCTCCTGGGTCCATTCTCCTTTCCTTTCTGACCTTCTGAAGTTTGCTTCCCACATCCTTGCACCCATTCTAAGCTCAATCCTGAGGCCATAAATGATATCATGTGTTCCCTAGCATCAGAAAAACCCTGCCCCAGGAGAGGAAAGGTTCAAGTGTAGGTCCCTCTGTGCCACGTTGTGACTGTGACACAGTCCTGCTGAGTCTCATGGGTCACATGACAATGAGATAGGGAATATGAGCCGTTTCATGGACCTGAGCACTTACTTCTGAGTCCATGGGTATCCCAGCCCCACATCTCCTTAGCTGATCATCCTTGAGTCAGTGGCTTTAGCTCTCTCATCCTACTGGCCTCGTGTGTGTGTGTGTGTGTGTGTGTGTGTGATCAACACAGAATGCTATACTCCTCAAGTGCTGTCTCCTTGACATTTGGGTTGCATTGCATTGGAACTCACCAAGGAGACTATGCTCCCTTGCTGGCCAGTGCAGGGACCTCATTGTCCACACATTGGAATGGCAAGTGCACATCTCCTTGTCTGACTCATTTACGTGGTTCTGGTGATGATATTAGGCTCCTTATCCTTGCTTACATGACATGTGTGTTATTGACTAAGCCTCCTCATATTGTCATCCTGAAAAAGGATTTGATAGATATTTTAATCTCCACTCTACACTTATGTGGGGAGAATGTATCTCTCAAGAGTCTGATTTTGGTAAAAGGTAGGAAAGATGTGGTGGTATGGCCATAAGCCCACATTGAAAAATTCCACCTTTCCCGCGAATGAGTAATTGTTTTTAATGTCACTGCCAGTTTTAACCAAACAGATCTTTTTGAAATCTTGCTAAAGATAAATTATACTGCTGGACACAATATGACTATTCGATCCTTTGCTTGCATTCTTGCCCCATTTTTCTTTGTATTGTGGAATGGCCCTTTGGAGGGTGATATTCTTAATTGTTCTTCCAGTATCTGCAAGCTGAGTAATTGTTGGGACGGTTCTGATGGAGCTTCTATTGTTCGAGTGTCTGTTGTGATTCCTCTTCCAGTACTGGTGTCTCAAGAACATCAGAATGTCATCCATTATGGACAGTGGCGAGACTTTGGGATAACAGCTGCAATTGTTGCTGCTATTGCTCTCACTGCCACTGCAGCTAAGGTTGCTGGAGTTACCATTTCCCAGACGGCTGTGACTGCAGAGACTGTGCTGTCTGGGGAGTTTCGTGGGGCCCTGTGGACAAGGAGTGCTCTGGACTCTCATATTGGATTTGGACTTTTGAGTTTGGATCAATGGACTGAGCTGATATTGCTATTGGTGTTATCTGTTTTTGGATTCTCTGAAGCTTTATGTGGCAATCCCATGTATAGCACATTGTGACTCAACAAGTGTTGCTCGGGCTGTCTTCCGGTAATCAGGAAGTGCCCCAAGTCTGGCTGCAGATTCTGCAGAAGTCATGAGGGATCCCTACAATGGGCAACTGTCCTGATATAGAGAGCTGGCCTAAGACGGGGATTAAGACCTCCTGTAGATGGGCAAGAGTCTCTATCTGGGGGAGTCCTAAGACATGGCTCTTGTGCTTTTCAAATAAAAAGGGGGGAATTGTTTGGTCCATTGAGAACAGGCCTTCGCACCCCCACTTGATCTGCTTTGCACTCTTGTGGTTGGTTGTTCCAAAACCAGGAACAAAAACAGAACACTCTGTTGTTTTCAGCAATGTTTCTAAGGATGTTTACCCCTAAGCCATGTGACTTATGGTGATGAGATTCCTGCTTTTGTTGGCTTGGCCTCCCCTGCTGAGGGCTATGTATACTGTGTGAGAAAGTAGCATAAATGCTTGTCTGCAGGACCTGAAGTTGTGTTCTGTGTGAATCCCAATGTCCCTCACCCAGAAGAACTACAGTTGCCATTCTGGCACCGCATAGACCCTCCATGTAAGGGGCATTGCTGACCTAAAGGAGGGCAAAGGGAAGGAGTGTGGTCCAGTCCTCATCAGCGTCTAGAGTTAACTTAGTGAAGGTCACCTTTGTTTCTCTCTATCCTCCTTCTGCTGGACTATTCCAGAATGATTGACATGTAAGCAACAGGTGTCCCCCAAAGGGAACTTGTCTATGATCTAACAATCTCAGGCTAGTGATGGGGCAGGGACAATGTACTCTTTTCTGTAACTGCTTCCAGCTAAAATCAGTGTAATGGTTGTCAGGGTCAAGGAAGGCAAAAAGGCAAGTCAAAGACTGGGCAATGGAGCATTTATCAGATGCATCTGATTAGCTGTTCCAGGTGAAGGGACAGAGAACAATCACATCAGCTGGACTGGTTCATGTCAGCTTTCAGCAAGTCCAGAGCTCAGTAGTCTGCAGGAGCTCCCTGGGTGGTGTGTTTTAAATCTGCTATGACAAAAACAGACCAAGGACAAGTTAAAAATTTAGGAGTTTAAAAGAGAACCTTATATGTTTCAGGACTTTTACTTATCTGAAGTCTTTGAACTGTGACAGCTGGATTCAAGCCATGTGACCTTCAGGATTCCCCTAATCTCTCATGAATTTTTAGTTTTTTAAAGGAGACAAAAAGTTCTAGTAGCCTTTTCATTGCATTGAAATCCGCATTGTAGAAAAGGCAGTTAACAGGTGCCTGTAAAGAGCTGAGACAGATTTGGGGACATAACAAAAGTATGACTTTGGGTTAGCCTGATGCAAAACACCTTTAAGTTTGTCAAGGGACATAGCGAAAGGTAATTGTTTTATCAGGAGACATAGCAAGAGTGTGGCTTTGGGTTAGTCTTGGAACCACATTTATTATACAGTAATGTACAGCTGAGAAATTCTTAGACCCACAAGTATACAACTTATGAGGAACTTGTTTGCACAGCTGCAGGAACACTTGTCTTTTGGATAAGTCACTGTCATTTCTGAAAAAAATCTTGTGAAATCATGGCATTTCTCCCTTCAAGATGGGATTCATTCCCAAAACACCTCAGCAGTGTAACTTCATCCTGCACAGGCAACAGAATGACGTTCCATTAGGCCATAGAGAAATTACATTCACTCTTTGTTCCAATAGTCAAATTGACATAAAGTCAGTCTCCCTACAGTTACCTTTGCTAATAGACCAAGTAGGGATTTCAAAAAGATAGGGAGACACCTTTTCTAGACAAATGCTCTTTCTTTGGGACCTTTAGTAACTTTATCTAATGGTTTTGAACATCAAGTATTTCCCCTTAGACACTGGCTCATCTTGGATAGTGTTAACCTTTTCCAGGAGCACTCCTTTGGCATGGTCTACCTTTTCTGTGTATGTGTGTGTGTGTGTGTGTGTGTGTGTGTGTGTGTGTGTGTGTGTGTGTCTGTGGTTCTGAATTGCATATTGATATCATTGCTTTTTCATATGGAATTTTTCTTAACTACATCCATAAAAAGTAAAAATTTGGAGGATATTGCCCTTCTCTTTTTTTCTGCTTCTTTGAAAAGAATAAAGAACAGGCAGAGGCAATTTACTGAGTTGATTTATTTCATTTACCTTTGATACAATTAGACAGGTTATTGCCCAATTTAAAAAATCTTAGCTGGATCCTGAGAAGTTTAATGGGGCTTAACCCCAGAGTAAACCTTGATAGGTTAGCCTAATGAAAAACACCTTTAATTCTATATTTAGAGACAACCAGAGGAAATTTAAAATCTTGAGATTATGATTGAAAAACAAGTAGTCAGTACTAGGTTATCAGAACTCTGCTGACTAATGCTAAAATTCTGTATCTTTGAAATATTAGCATAACAATATACATTAGTAGCTTGTATTTATTTATTTTAAGTTTATTTTCTGAGACCCTTAGAACTTTAGTTTTTACATTCTTAGGCCTTGCATGTACTTTGACCTATTTTTTTAATCATTTACCAGAGACATGGGTAATATGAAGGAAGGCAAACCTGTTTGCCTTTTCTTAACAAGATACCTAAAATCTTTAACTAACTGATGGATGACTAATGTACTACCATGGTTGCTGTAGCCTTGGGGGATGGAGCTGATTTGCTGTTGCTGCCCAGCTGACAAAGCTACAGTAAGATTAGCTGTCAATGTAAAAGGTCTGAGAAGAACTCAACAAAATGACAGAGACTAGTCCATAGTCCTTTACCCAGACAGTTACCCCAGGCTCCTGTGGTCTCCATGACATGGAGGGCAGAGGTACTGAGGAGCACAGGAATATGAAAATTTGTATGCCAATAGTCCATAAGCATATTTCTAAGGGTCTAGGGACTGATAAATGCCTTAAATAAGCCACCTGACCCCCTTTGCCATTCACTCTCCCCGGATATGTAAAAGACAATTAAAAGAAATTCATGTCTCTGTAAACATCTTGAACTAACACCACGTATTGTATGTTGTAAATCCTTACAGAAAGATGCACTCCCCAGGGGACATGAATCCCTACTGTAGCACAGCAACATCAGGGGTAGTAACTCCTAACCCCAGGAATGCACTCCCACCCACCCCACACATAATCTTTTGCTATAAAAGGATGCTTATGGCCCCTTTCCTGGGTCACAAGACTGATTTTTGCCTGTGGCCCTAACTAGTTATAAGTTTTATACCCACTGTGTTTGAATAAAGTTTGCTTTTGCTTAATATTCTTCGGTAGTCTGATCCCCATTATTTGTGCAACCCCAGATCCTAGCAGTACCAGGACAGCAGTCTGGTCTGCCAGCCCCAGAGAATGAGAGGTTTTCTTGTTGGCCTCAACTTGTCTAGGCAAAGTGAGCCTTCAGCTCTCCGGTGCCTGCTTGTCTGTGGTTTGGGCCAAGCCCTGGTTGAAGGCAAAGATTGGGGCAGTCTTTTCCAGTGGTTAGTTTATGATCGTCCAGGTAGAATTGTCCAGTTGTGTGTCCATTGTCTTTTTGGAGGTCTTCTGGGTCACTGCTAAGATCTGAGAGTCTGTCATATAAATGTAAGTATCCAAATTCCACATTCAGCAAATCTCTGACACTTTCAGGACTTGAGTCAAACCACCTTTATTTATTCTTAGTTATTTGTTATAAGCTATACCTTTAAAACATTTGAGAGGTTAGTAAATTTTTCCTGTACTTGATTACATTAGTACTTAGCATGATTCATAAGTATAGTTTTGTTCATCTCAAGGCTTAATCATCTTTAACTGTTTATAATTAAAATAAATTAAATTTCTGAATTAAAGCTCTTTCAGTATCAAGATAAGACTTTGAACTGATAAACATAGTCTACAAGGGACTGGGAATTTTTTTTCCTTATCCTTTCAGAGTGTATAATTATAGGATATTAGTTTCTTGTATGACTCAGTTTACAAAAATAGTTACAGCTTAACAATGTTAGAAAAAACAAAGAAGTTAGACACATATCTTTAAACCAGTTTTTTTTTTTTAACTTGAATGGGCTTTAAGTAAGGAGAGACATTTTCTAAACCAATAGATTTTTTTTTGGTGGGGGGTTGGTGCATTGTTATGTAATGTCTGACATGCAGGTGATTTAAGGCCCATAGGTTGAGAAACTGTTCCAAATGTGATTGTCTGCTCTGTCCCTTATAAGAGACAAGCCATGTCCACTCCCCCATCCTCTGAGGCAAGCTGATCTTCAGCTTCCACCCAGAAGGGTCCTTTCTCTCTCTTGAAGAGGCAGTTTCTGTCTCTCCCTTTTCCCCACTTCTCCCCTTTCCCCCTCTCTTTCTCTTAGCCTTTCTCTTTGTTTTTCTCCCCTTCTTCCCTTTCTCTTCCATACTCATTAAATAAATATCCAACCTCACTATGCATGGTGTGCCTATACATTTGTCTCTCACCTGCCACGTGGCTTCCCGCCCAGGACTAGCCATCTTCAGAGAACTGCGGAGTGGTCTCATGGCATGCCCATATTCTGTCTCTCCTTATGGGACTGGCTGCCCAATTGGTCTCTCTCACCTACCACATGGCTCCCTGCTTGGGACTTGCTGCCTCTCATGGCCCACTGCAGCCACTTGGGGAACTGCTCCATCCCTCCCTGGTCCTGGTTGTTCTTCAGACCCACAACCCACTGCCTGCTGTCACTTTGGGACATGCAACCTGGTCTCGAGTCCAGCTGCCAGCTGCAGCCACTCAGGGACCTGTAGCAGTTTTACTTAATCTATAACACCAAGTTTTTTGTCAGACTGTTTCAGGTCAACTTCTTATTGCATCATAAGATAGAAACATCCCAGTTTCTGTTACTTATTAGTTGTGCCCCTAACTTTAGTTGGCCAGTGACTACACTGGGTCTTTGGATTCCAGTATAGTCTTGAGCCTTCCTCAACATGAGCTTTTAAGCATAAAAGCCATGTTTTGGGCTGACATATTTCATTTAACATGTATGGTTAGTCATAAGCAGAACTACAGGAGTTAAAAAAAGGTTAATACATTTAAATAATTACCCAGATCTATAGACGATGATGAATTATGTCTTTGTTTTAAGATTTGCTTGTGTAGCCTTCTGATTATTAATTTCGTGTTTAAGTTTTAAGTTAACTTTTTGGCATAAATACTGCAGATTTTTAGCCATATCCAGTAATTTATAAGCCAATCATTTCTCAGCTGCTGTGCTCTTGCCTCTTCTGCCTGCCAATATCTGACCCACACAAAGAAACATTAAAAGCAAGCCTGGGTTCTGAAAAAGGGTGGACCATAACCCAATTCCAGAGCCAGCTTTCCAATTAAACTTAACAGAACAAAACAATTATAATATTACTCATACCCTATTGACATTTAAGTTCCTATTACATTAGTTTCAGTGGCCAGAATATCCAGATATAAATTCTGAGCCTGGGCATCTGGGTGCTGTGTACCCATATTTTACATAAAATAATTTACAGGGAGACTCACTGGCCACTAGGCAGATGAATCCCTGCCAAACAAGTAAGGCAGTTGCCTAACAAAGGCTGGGATGTATTTCTCCTTTTTTCTTTGTTAGAAATGTAGATTGCCTGGGGAGAGGTGTTTGCCAAAGCTGGTGACTAAGTTGCAGGTGTTTCCCTAGCCCCACATCTTCCAGAAAGAAAATGTTAATGAGCTTCCACCTTGGTTTACCTGGGGGATAAAAGGTGTTTTGTAAAATAAATGTAGGTAGATCTTCAGAATGGAGGAAGCCTGAGATGCCCTTCTGTGATGACTGTGTAAACTGTGTCTTGCTAATTTCTCATACCTCCATAGTGGTCAAGATAGGGAAAGATAGTTTCTCTGTTGGGGCCTATGGGCTCTGACAGTTGCAAAAGTAACAGTTGAGCTGTAACTAAGAAACAGAACATAGCCAACTCATATATTCAAGATAAATCGGACATAAACATGCAGTGGCCAAATTCATGCATTAAAGACAGACAGACAAACCATTTCTTACTTCTTCCAGCTGTAATTTCAAGGGGGCAGCACAGAATCTTATTCCCATGGTGTTGTAGTAGATGTGGCTGCCTCCTTCCCTGCTGAAAACTGGATTTTTAAGCTGCCCATGGGCTCCAGTCTCAGTTTACAGAAGTCAAAGTGTAGTCCTCCAAGAGTAGCACATTCTCTCTCTGTCTCTTTCCTTCTCTCTCTCTCTCTCTCTCTCTCTCTCTCTCTCTCTCTCTGTCTCGGTCTTCCTTTCTTTTTTAAATTTTTGATGTGCAGTAGTATGAGATCTAGGGGCATAAGAGAACTTGAGGTATTTTCCCCCATAATCTCAAACTATAATACAAGACAGAGACCAACAGGGAAAAGCAACATCAACAGAACAATGAGAAAGAGAAAGTGAATGCAGACAACAGAGATGCAAATGAATTAATTAGACATATGAGACAACAATGAGACAAAGAGAAAAGACTGACAAATAAGACATAATTCAATAAAGACAGGATCCCTGTTCTTGTGACCTGGGATCCAGGTCTAAGCCAGGGAACCCTGAGATCCTGCTCCACCTGGGACACTGATCCCTGGACACTGCACCACCTGGGACAGATGTAGTCTCTCACATAACCACAACTAGGAACCCCCTGGGGAAAGAGAGGTGTTCCTTCTTTTCCCTGGACTCAAGGAGTGCTACCCTGTCTGGCCTCCTTATTGAGTCCAAACACTGGAACTGAAACCTTAACAACCTCCAGAGATCTCTGACTTTACCTATTGGACATCTTGATTCTGATCCTCAATGGGGCATCTTGGTGCAGCTTCCAACTGTTAACCTAGCCAGTTATATGCCACAGGAAGAAGGGAGACACTTCAGAGTTCAAAGATCTTAATATCACTGCATAAGTGGGTCACTGATCAATCAGGGCTTCAGGACAAAGACACGGGAGCTTTGATTATCCTGACAGCCCTGAGCAGGAGCAGAAGTGGGGTGGATGAACAAACACACAAACCATGAACCTTTGTTGCCGAGATACCTTATAGTTTTCTGTTCCTTGGATGAACTCCTTCACAGAAGCAGACAGGCATCCTTTTCTGACCAGACAGATTCAAGTTTTTCCCTTATTCTCTGGGCCTGCTGTAAACATGGAGAGGGGTTTTCATGCACAGAAACACTTGATTTTCCTCAACACAGGATTCTAAAGCCTTCTGCTTTACATTGGATTACCTCTTTCCTCTTAGAATCAGTTCTTTCTTTGCTCTCACAGCAGCTAGTTTTTATCTTACTTTTTCTCATCCTTGTCATTGGATTCTTTTTCCAGACATTCTAAAATAGAAAATGAAAGACCTACCTATGAATTCAGAAGAAAAAAAAATAGTGAAATTACTTATCTTATTTGTTAGAAAGCTAGAACTTCACTTTTGTAAAGAGAAACCTTAATTATTCATTGGCCAAGAGTTCAATTATTTTGAACTTTAAGTCTCTGTGCATAGGTCAGCTTTACACAGACATTTCTCAAGTACCTAGGAACTGGAGTTCTTAAGACTCTTAATGCTGAGTATGGGAAGGTTTTAGATGGTTGGTGATTCAGGAGTAGTAGGAAAGATGTAAGATACACAGAAGTCACCATGTGTAGTCCTCTTCTAGATCAAGCTTGTAAACCTCCCACCTTTCACCCTAGTGAAAGTCTAGTTAAAGTCAACTATAGGACTTTACTCTTCTGACTTTTTCTTAACTGCAGTTAGGAGTTCTGCTCACACCAATTAGTCTGGGGGCACCCATGTATCAGGAACTGTGTAGCAAAGGCCACTGTCACACTTTCATGCTTCATGTATGTCACATGTCTCTGCTGCTGTTTAAGCATCAGAATTGCAGATCCTCCTTTCTAATGGATTTGTTTTTCTCACCAGTTTAAAAATGCAACAAGAATATATCATCATGGTGAGGAAATGGCTTAGCAGGTAAAACTACTTTTCATGCAAGTCTGAGGTCCTGGGTTTTATCACTGGCACTCAGTGGAAGGAAAGAGCTGACTCCTGAAAGTTGACCTCCGACATCCACATATGGTGTGGCAGGCTCAATCATATACATTATACACATACAGTAATAATAAAATAAGCCAGGCGGTGGTGGTGCACACGTTTAATCCTAGAACTTGGGGGCAGAGTTCATTGGATCTCTGTGAGTTCAAGGCCAGCCTGGTCTACAAAGAGCTAGTTCCAGGACAGGCTCCAAAAGTACAGAGAAACCCTGTGTCGAGAAACCAAAGGAAAATTGAATAAGGAACATATCATCAATATATCAGGAATAAATAATAGAATCTAAAGAGGGCAGGGGAGAGACCATAATGGGAGGTTAAATATTGCAAATATGCTTGTTTTCCCATTTAAACAAAAGACCAAGAACCACAGTGCTCGTCTTACACAGTAAAACCCTTCAAAGAGTTGCCTGCATATAATCTCTAACTTTTCTTCTCCATGATTTTCTAGAAGCCCGCTACAACCAAGCCTTGTCCCAGAACACTGGTAAACTGTCTTCTGTGTGCTTAACTCAATGGATACCTGTCAGCACATAGCACATCAGCAGCATCTGCCTGGCTGAAAGTTTGGCCTTGTCTGTCACTTACACATAACTTACCTTGCACATTTGTTAAATGATTCCCTACCCACTAGCTGTTCCTTCCCAACATCCTTAGTTGTGTCTGACATTTAAGGGTGGGAAGTGTCTCTGGTCTTTGTCTTCCTCCTATATTTCTTAAGGGATCTTAACCTTTGCCCTTTATGTCTGTAATTTGACTGTGCATTTTTCTACTTTTACACTAATTATCCCAAGTCCAGATTTATGGAGCATTCTTTGTGATAACTCACTTGAATTGGTGTTTAAATTTAGTATAAAACTAAACATTCTATTTCACTTCAACCGTCTTTGACAGAAAATGGGGAGTCATTCTGAACTCTTTTCCAACCTCCTTACCCCAGTCTAAATGGGCACTAAATGGAGGAATCGTGGACACATCATATACCTAAGTCTTTATTTCTTCAGTTTTCAACAACAACAACAGAAATAGTGCACAAAGATACTAAAAGGAACAAATGGATACATAGGAAGGCATAGCTGTGCATTGCACTAGTGAGTTTATGACCATCCACCTCCTCGGGAACTTTCTGGTGCTACTTGATGCTAAAAAAAAATCAACAGACAAGCACCTGCGCTTCCTTCTTGCTACAATGACTTTTCTTTTTTTTTTTTTTATGAATGAGGCAATTTATTAACCCAGCATCCTTTGTTCTAATGCTTCTTGTTGGCAGCTGCCACCTGTCCGGCAATCCTGTCCAGATCTCTCTGTCCCTGAGGTGTTAGCTTGCGGCCCCCATCTTGGTCCTTTTCCACCATTTTCAGCCCCTCCAGGGCTTGGAGAACGCGGCGGGCCACACTCTTGGAGCCTCTGCTGAAGTGGCTGGGCCTGACACCGTTTCTCTGCCGTCCTCCATAGATCTTTGTCATGGAGCCAACCCCGGCACCACCACGCAGGTACAGGTGCCGTGCTGTAGAAGCAGCTCGTGTGTAGAACCAATTTTCATCATAGGGGGCAAGCTCTTTATGTTTGGCCAGCTTGACTGTGTCCACCCATTCGGGGACTTTCAGCTTCCCCGACTTTTTGAGGAAGGCTGCCAGAGCTCTGACGAACTCCTGCTGGTTAACGTCTTTTACAGTAACTCCAGGCATCGTGCGGCCTCCGCGCTGCTAGCCAGGGGAAAGGGAACTACGGGGTTTCCCGGGCGCACAAGTCGGGCGTCGAGTCTCGCGAGAGCTACAATGACTTTTCTAATTGCATCATACTTCCCCATTGGAATTTGTGCTTTTCTTCAAACAGGCAAATTTCTATGACATCAGCACTGTATTCTCTCCATACCTAACTACCCAACATAACCTTGCTAATAAGTTTATTGAGTATACCTTCTGGACCTCACTTGCCTTGCTATTGAAATTTCATGGAACAGTTGATAACTCAAAATGTCTAAGTAGTTGAAAGAAAATCCAAAAGTAATTCACACAATCAATTATGAATAGAGTTACACCAGCATTTTTCTTTGGATGGAATGACAGAAAAGAAAGGCAAACAAATGGCAAAGAACAATTGGAGAATGAGGAAAAGAAAGCTAATTACTGAGTATTTAATAACTAATTTATTGAAACACTAGTTCTCAATCTATCTCAACATTAATGAGATATTGGTTTAATTCACAGTGACAGCATGTATAAAACCATAGTTATCTATTTTCTCTTCCAGCTCTTTTACCAATGAGAGTGATCAATTTGTAAAGAAGGCAATTTCACTAAGGAATCCTAGATTTTATAGTGAAAACAACAACAACAAAAATACCAAGACCAGAATTCATTTCATCTCCCACAATAAAATTGTTATCACTTTGATCAGAAGAGAATCTTTACCAAGAGAAATCATAAAAATAGTGATTTGATTATTTTTGTTTTCTTTTGATAGAGCAAGCAATACTAACTTTATTATGTATATGGCCTTTACTAAAATAATTCTAAGGCCAAGAGGCATAATATGACACATGCTAAATACTTATGAAATAGAGAAATGGCTCCATGGCCATTGCTTATCATAACTTCACAACACAATTTCTAAGAGAGCTTTCAATATTTAACTAAAATGGAACACATTTATAGCTCACTTTCTTGATCAACATTGTTCTTAAGAAAGAAAATAACTGTCTGTGTCCTGAGAGCAATTGACATTTTGTTGATCAGTCTGCTCCGAGGGACACCCTCTACAAGACTAGCCAGTAGGAAAGTAATAAAGAGGAGGCAGGATGGTGAATTGAGGGCCTCAAAAAGATAGAATGTATACAGATATATGTTATTGTGTTGATTGTGTTGTCTTTTGTGTCCTGGACTGGGGAATGACACTTAATTCTGGGAACTGCTAAAAAAGGTATTTTGGCTTTTAAATATGGACCTAAGGATTTGGTGCTTTGGAAAAGAGGTTCTGTTTTTGTCTCCACAGAGGATGAGTGCCTGTGGAGTCATTCCAGATTCTTGTGGTTTGATTCACCAAGAACACCTGGATTTTGTTATTAAAATAACCCCAAGAATGCAGCACCCCCACTCAGCAGGAAGTAGATAGACAGTTTGACTATGCCCAAATTCCCTAAAAGATTGTTCAAGTGGGGCCCCTTCAGTAATTCCAGAGCAGCAGGCCTGCTTTCCCAAGTTTTGCTCTGCTCCATGCACCAGTTTTGAGAGAGGGCCACTGCCAATTTCCATGATCAATATAGTAAGGGTCTCGTTTATGGTCTGATTTATATGCTCCACCTGGCCAGAACTCTGGAGCCTATAATTTCCATTCTGCCCCAAGGGGGCTAGCCCCTGAATTACCCATGCTGTAAAAACAGGTCCATTGTCTGAACTAATCAGAATGGGGGTGCCACACCTGGGAATGGTGTCCTCCAGATACTCCTAAAATACCGATTAGGCTGTTTCATGTTTGGTGGGAAAAGCATATTATTACATTTTGTCTTAGGGTTTCTTTTGCTGTGAGGAGACACCATGACTACAGCAACACTTATAAAGGAAAGTATTTCATGGGCTGGCTTTCCAGTTTCAGAGGTTCAGTCCCTTGTCCTCATGGTGGAACATGGCAACATGCAGGCAGACATGGTGTTGGAGAGGTAGCTGAGAGTTCTACATCTTGTGTAGCCAACAGAAAGTGGTCTGTCTCACTGGTGTGGCTTGAGCATATATAAGTTTTCAAAGCTGTCTTCCACAGTGACACACTTCCTCCAAATAGGACATTCCAAATCCAACAAAACACACCTTCTAATAGTGCCACTCCCTAGGAGCTTATGGGAGCCATGAGAATTCAGCCATGAGCCCCCACAAGGGAAGAAATGGGGCACCACAGGAAAACTCCAACTGTGATCCTTAGAAAACAGAGATGCATGGGGTATGCTAAGATAATACTGAGGAACTATCCTGCCACATGGGACAAAATGACTTCTGTGTGTCCTTGTTTCCTGTTCTTGTCTTGGAGAGTACCATGTCCTTGAGGGGGCATGGTATACTTCTGGCCTTCATGCATGGGGGACAAAGGCCTCTTTCATGGGTTAGGGTAAGTACAGCCCTGTGATTCTGGGGAATGGCCTATGAACAGGGAAGTGGGGAAGTGGCTTTTCTGTCCTTTTCTCTTTGGTGTTTTTGTATGCCACTTGTCTGCATGTGCATGTCTTTCCCTTGTCTGTGGAAATTTTCTTCTATGCTTTTTACTGAACATATTTTCCATGAAGGATTCTTCTCATTCTTCTGTTCTCATAATTCATAGCTGCATTTTTTTCATGGTTTCCAAAGAGCTCACATACTTCCTTCATACTAAAAAAATGAAATCATCATAAGCCTTTTATTTGAATGATTGAATTTCTCTTGTCTTATTGCCCAGTTTTCTGTAGAATACATTCTAATTTTGTTGCTCTTATTCTGTTTTTAGTTAGGTTTATGTATTTTTCATTTCTTGGGTTGTTTATTTTTCTAGATTTTAGGATTGTTTAATTCTTTATGTCTGTCTAATAAGTTCTGTTTCCATATCTTTAATTTTTCATTTAAGATTTTGTTTTCTGAATTAATTCATAAAATTATGTGTATCCCCAAATTATTTGTGCCCTGATAAATTCATTGGTGAATTTCCTGAGCACATTCAAAATCATTCTTTTGTATTTTTTGTGTTTAATTTTATTTATGTCACTCTTACTGTTTGCCACTACTGTGAGATTGACCATGTTGGGGCAAACTATGTTTTCCTGGGTTTTCCATGTAACTTCCATTTTTGTGATGGGGCTTGTTTATCTGGATTTAGTTTGCTAGTGAAGTGTTTCTGATACCTTTGTGTTCATGGAGTTTTGGATTACTGTTTGGTGTTCCCAGTTGTGTTCTTCTTGGCTCATCTGTGTTTTGCTTTAGCTCAGATTGGAGACACATGGCTCTGGTAGGATTGTAGATGGAGAGAGGACTGACATGGAATGAGCAAGAGGTGCAATCCTTCTGACCTCACAAACCAGGCTTTGGGAACTGTGATGGGATATTTGGTGGGGCAGGTTCAGTATGTCCCACATCCTTAGATCTCATGAGCTAGGTTATACGTATTACACTGGTTGTGTGCTGGTCCCTATGTGTGCAAATATATTCTGACCTCATGAACCACTTTACACACAGTGCCATGGGTATATTCACTGAGGTGGTGAACCATCCATGACATTGCCACAGTTCTGCCAGCCTCCTAAACTGATGTTCCTGCAATCACTGTTTGTAAATGAAGGGCCAGCTTATTGGTGTATCTGTCCTGCCCAGTACCCCACAGCTGGAAATTCCCAAAGAAAATCACACAGAGTCTACATTAGGTTATAACCTGATTGGCCCATTAGCTCTGGCTTCTTGTTAACTAATTCTTACATCTTACAGTAACCCATAGTTCTTGTCTGTGTTAGCCATATGGCTTGGTACCTTTTCCAGCTGTCCGCTCATATTTTGCTTCTTCAGTTGTCTGGGCAGGAATGGCAGAGGAAATGTCCTGCTTCCCAGAATTCTCCTGTTCTCATTACATCACCTCTACTTCCTGTCTGGTTTTCCCATCTATACTTCCTGCCTGACTAATAAGCATTTATTTTAAATGATTGACAGATTACAGACAATTCTCCTGCACCATTTCCCCTTCTTTTTTTAACAAAGGAAAATATCCATAGTCTGCTACATCCACGGCTGTCTCGCCAGTGTAGCAGAAATGCTGACTGGATGGGCAAATATTGCCGGCAGGATTGGGATTTGCGCTTCTAGGAGCTGTGTGTTCCAGGCGGTCCCTTGGCAACCAGTTGTGGTGTAATGCTACCTGAGTCACCATTAGTATTGACTCGACCTGGCTGTCCTTGGAGCCATATGTGTGTCTTTTCCCTTGTCTGTGTGTTCTTTGTGATTCTTGCATATTGCTAACAGATTAGACTATTCCAGGCAGTTGCGGATACAAATAAGACTGCTAAGGACATTTTTGAATTCTGCTCCGCTATTAATTAAAGCCTTGAAAAAGTAGCCAGTTCTGGGAATTGCCAGAATCATCATTAGGACAATTGCTTGATGATGTGAAACGAAAGGAGTTAATTTTACTAGAAAAAACCTTAGAAGCTTTAGGCATTTGCCTGAGAAATATGTGCAATTGTAAACAGAAGGCCTATGAAACCTTTCTTATGGGAAGAAAAAGACCTAGTCTAAATTGACAATATCTGAGCCTGAGAATTGAGAAGGGAGGAAAGTTGAAGTTAGTGATATAAAGTAAACTTCAGAAAGATTCAAGACTATGTATTAGAATTTTCCTAGCAGAAAGCTTTCCCAGGGAGATAGTAGCCTTTTTCTTTCTCACCCAGGCACACAAGGTCACTTAGCTCAAACCAACCAGCCACCTGCAAGCTGATAAAGATGGTCTAGCTCAAGGGCAGTGATCTCTTTGAAGGCAAGAGGAGAGAGTTTGTTTTGAAAAGTGTGAGAAAGCAGAAGTCCTTGTGCCCAAGTCAAAGCATCTTCAAAGATTCTTTTTGTAAACTATTTTATGCTGTTCTTTTCTGTTTTATGATTTGATGATGTATGCCTTTATCAAGTTCTTTGATTGTAAAAAAATATATAATCCTGCACTGAAGTAAGTAAATCACAGCAGCATGTCTCAACATTGAGAGTGTCTGTGTGTCACTTTCCTCGCCGTATCCTGATTTCTCCTGTGCCTTCGCCCTGATTCCCTTACAGTCTGAGTGGCTCCCCTGAGCCGGTCCGTAGCAATAGTCCATTTTTTGGGATTGTGGGCGTAGTTTTCCAGGCTACTTCCTGCTGATTGGGGGCACTGATAATCTTATGGGGAACTAAAGAAATTTTAGAGTTATAATCAAGTCCTGACTGGAGTGTCCTGTGAGTCTGGGTCATCTCAGGCAGCAGTCTTGAATCAGTTCTGGATGTGGAACTCAGACATCCAGGCCATCTGTTCCTACCTGGGATTTCTTGGGTGGTCTTCCTTCATCAAATCGATTTTTCTTAACTCAGAATGAATCTACAGCCTCTCATTTTCTGTGGAAACAAAAGCAAAATCTCTTCTCCAAAGTAGCATACCTTTTGATTCAGTTTTGAAGCCAAGGTTATTTTCAAAATATCTATCTTGGATTAATTCAGCAGCATTTATAAGCAAATATTTTTTAGCAGCTGTTGCTCCTTCCTCAGAATTCAAATAATTTAAAGAGACCATAATAGTACACAGTATCAAGATTCTCTGTGTATTTTCCATCTTTGTCCAGTTTTATTTTAACCTCTATTTCTTTTATTTTAACTTTTACTTTTTGAGACAGGTTCTCTGTATATCTTTGTCCTGGAATAACTCTGTAGACCAGGCTGTCCTTGAACTCACAGAGATCCACTTGTCTCTGCCTCCCAAGTGCTGGGATTAAAGGTGTGTGCTACAACACCTTGAACTCACAGAGATCTGTGTGTATCTGCCTCCCAGGCATTGGGATTAAAGGTGTGTACCACCACACCCAACTACTGTCTTTTTTCCTTTTTTACCCTAAGAACTTTAACCTTTTGCCTGCATATATTTTTAACACATAATAAACCATTTAGATTTTTTCCATCTTTGAATCACTACTGTATATCTATCTCTCTTTTTCTGACAACATGAGTCTTTAATTTACCAAGCAATATCAGTAGGGGTAAAGACATGGCTTTGACAACTAGATCCAGCCCATTCTTTAGCATTCTACCCTCATGGCACAGGACAGCTGAAGCTATTTTTATTGCCACAACTCTGTGGTGGTTCAAGGTTCTGCCAACAAGCATTCTGCTCACAGACCACTCTTAGTTGGACTACTTGCCTGAAAGAGTCAGAGTTTGCCCAGAAAGTCAGCATTTTAAAACAGCACAGCTTTTTTCTTGCTGTGATTAAAAACTGAAAAGCATGCCTTCAGCTTTTCATCAACACCATTTAAGTGTTTTGTGGCCGGACCTTTTAAAAGAGCTGCAAGGTTTTGCAGCTAAAGCCGAGCCAGGAAGCCTCTCTTAAATGAGAGTGCTTGCTTGCCTCTAGCAAGCAGTGCAGACCTGAGAAATTGCTGCTACCAAGAAAACATGCTTTACTCTATTCTTTTCCAAGATTTCTCAAGCTTTCTGTGGATTCAGATATCCACATGGGTGCCATCTGTAACATGAAAAAATTTTTGCCTCCTCCCTACATCCCAATTCTCTCCCACTCCCCCCACTCCCCTCCCCTTCCCTCTCCAGTCCAAAGAGCAGTCAGGGTTCCCTGCCCTGTGGGAAGTCCAGGTCCAGTAAGGTGAGCATCCAAACAGACTAGGCTCCACAAAACCAGTCCATGCAGTTGGATCAAAACCCAGTGACATTGTCCTTGGCTTCTCAGTCAGTCCTCATTGTCTGCCACGTTCAGAGAGTCCAGTTTGATCTTATGCTTTTTTTTTTCAGTCCCAGTCCAGCTGGCCTTGGTGAGTTCCTATTAGATCAGCCTCACTGTCTGAGTGGGTGGGCACAAATCTCATGGTCCTGACTACCTTGCTCATGTTCTTCCTCCTTCTGCTCCTCATTTGGGTCTTTGAAGTTCAGTCCAGTGCTCCAATGTGAGTCTCTGTTTCTATCTCCATCTATCACCAGATGAAATTTCTATAATGATATGCAAGATATTCATCAGTGTGGCTATAAGATAGGACCACTTCAGGCTCCCTCTCCTCAGATGCCCAAGGAATTAGCTGGGGACAAATAGATGGACACCTGGGAACCCTTCCACTGTCAAGTCTCTTGCCAACCCTAAAATGGCTAAAGAAGGTGTGGAACATATACACATTAGGGTACTACTCAGTGGTAAAAAACAATGACATCTTGAATTTTGCAAGCAAATGAATGGAAATAGAAAACACTATTCTGAATGAGGTAACCAAGACCCAAAAAGATGAATATGGTATGTACTCACTCATAAGTGGATTCTAGCCATAAATAAAGGTCAGTGAGCCTATAATTCATGGTCCTAGAGAAGCTAAATAAGAAGGTGAACCCAAAGAAAAACATATAGTTACCCTCATGAATATTGGAAGTAGACTAGATTGTCAGGCAAAAATTGGGATCTTGGGGGTGGGGGTAGGGTGAGGGTGAGGGAACATGGGGAGAGAAAAGTGAGGAGGGGAGGATGGGGAGACCCTGGGAGAATGGGATGGTTGGGATGGAGGAAGTTTGGATATGGAAGCAGGGAAGAAGATATCTTAATTAAGAGAGCCATTTTAGGGTTATCAAGTTCATCTCTTTATAGAAATCCTGTGACATCTGGTGGTGTCTTCTTCCAGTTCATCTCAGACAAGGGTTTGTATAGTCCTGGAAAGAGCTGGAGGAAAGACAACCTGGGAGTGAATGAGACTGTTCCACAGTTCTCTTGTGGGTAAGTTAAGTAAGGAAGTCAACATACCTTTTCCTATTCTGGAAAATAGTCACATGAATTGAAGAATCAAGTAAAGGCAATAGATTCCATTGTCTTAAAAACATGTGTAATGTGATTGGAAGAGGAATCATTCCTGCTAACCATTTTTAATATAAAATCACTGCATATTACATTCCTTTGTGTGGAATTAAATGATACTTTATTTGAATATCCAGATAACATAATAATGTTTGGAGACATGGACTTTAGTTTGAAAATGAGCTGACATCAGTTTTCATCTGTGTGAGTTGACACCAACATGTCATTATATTCTTTACTTTCACAAATTGGTGTATTTTATAGAAATTTTCAAAGAGCAAAAAGACTATTACCAGTAAATGATTTTTTTTTACCTGTCCTTTCTCCATATTTTCAGCAATGTGATTGACATATCCCTGGTAACAGTTTTCTGGTATAAATTTGGTCAAAATTTTATCTGTTGGTAGATAATTAGATGAATGAATGTGTGGGCTTTTATTGGATTTTTTGGAGACAGTAGATGGGTATTGTAAAAAGGGCTTGTTACACAGTGGTGGTAATGATGAAATTAGAATTTATCATTTTTATGTTAATTTTGAGGACTGGCTGAAAGGTTTCTTTATTAAAAATTGATTTTCTACCCATAAAAGAGTCCAGAAAGAAGAGATTATCAGCAGATATGTATGGGGTGGGTTTAAAGGATGGAAGCATTTCTGCCAAATTCCATTAAGATGTGCACATGGAAATATCGTAGGTGTCCACTGGAGCTTTCTAGACATCTACTGGTGTAAATGGACCAGAGTTTCTAGAACAGTCACAGAGACAATTTCATGCTCAGAGTCTTCAGTGGTGTTAGGTCATCTGTCTGATTCTCAGTCCTTTCCAGTCCCACTAATTCTGGATTTCTACCTGGGAATTCACATCTGGGCTCCAAACAGGAAGAGCACTCTCCAGCAGTGGGAGGGAGTAAGTGATTGAACTGTGATTAACAGTTTAGTCTGCAATTTATTCTGCTCTGTGTAAATAGCATCTGGGAAACTATATGCCCTTTTCTTTTTTATTCTTCAGGCCCCTGTTTTGATAACATTGTCGATGCTAGGTCTGTGACACAACTATAATTAGTGTTATAACTACAGAAGAATTTTTAAATTCTCATATTTATTTCATATTTCCAGTTATTATCCAGTATGGGAAAGTTTTTCAAGCCTTACTTATTTGCTTTTTTAAAAAATGACTTTTTAAAAAAGTCATTCAAAAATATATGCATTCATTTCTAGTGGTGTGGGTCTCCCCACATCAATGAATATAATCCCACATGGTAATGTTCAGTCTTGACTCCTAGGCCATCCTAGATCCTGTCAAGTTGTCAGTCAGCATTAACCACTGCATTTATTTATGTTTATAAGTATGTATGAAAGGACAGGGTTTGGTGGGTAGAGCAACACATTTGTGGTGGTTGACTCTGATCCAACAGGACAGATGGGCCACAGGTGGGCATCCAAGTAGAATTCAGTCCCAGTGACTCTGCATCTCCTTTCTCTGTTCTTTCCTAGACAGTTGAGAGCTCCACTGGGATGTTCTGCTTTGATCTTCATTATCTACAATATTCTTTTCTTTTGATCTCAATCTGATATTGAGACCACATCCCAATCATTTGTTTTTATTTTCCCTGGCTGTAAGCCCACCAGAACATCTATTTCCTTTATTGTGCAACACTGGCAACCCACCATGATGTGCAGAAGAAACTTCAGGATGAGATTGACAGAGCTCTGCCCAGTATGGTCAGTGGATGATACCCAGAGAAGGCGCTCATAGGAAAAGAATTAGCAAGAACGTGATTCATCAGTCTCAATAAGAATTTTTACAGCAGGCCATGCAATAGTTCTTCCACCCAACAAGAGTCTAAGAGAAACAGGGGAGGGACATAGGAGATGAACGCAACCCATAGAAACACACAATCTTTAATACAGTCCTGGCTCTGACATATATTTATCTGTTGTTACAATAATACTACGTAAGAGACACACAGAAAACCTGGGTGACCCTTGAAAACAAGCAGCCGTCCCCCAGGTATCTGTATAGTTATCTCTGCTGATGTCCTCAGGGTGCTGTCCCCACTATATGGTGGTAGACTATCTGTCACTTGTCTTGGCAGGCTTGCCTGACACTCCTCTCAATGACTCCCCTGTCCAGTCCAAACGCATGGCATTTGTGCATGTGTGTGTGTGTGTGTGTGAGTCAACTAGGAATTCTTTTATTCCTGTGGTATTGATGGTGAATTAGACTCCTTCCTGTCTTGCAGTTAGTATGATTTTCAGAAGTTCTTTGAGTGTCAGTGCCTTCTACTGACCATAGCATGTATTACAGTCAGTGTGCGGAACATGTTCTCTCAGAAAATATCCAGGTCAAACCCTGTGAGGTGGCTAATGTTCCAGCTTCAGCTGGTTTGGAAAGCACCTAGATTTGCACTAGAGGGGTGCCTGCCTTTGTGCTTTCGTGAACTTCTAAGTATTGGTCACCTGCTGGTGGGATAAAGCCTTGGGTGCAGTTGTGCTGTGGGGATCATCTCCTGGCTGAAGTGCAGGGAAAGGAGAGTTGGGCAAGTTCCCACGTCCTTGTCATCCTTTCTAGGGATGGGTTTGTTTGGTGGTGAATAGAACTTTAGAAAAAGAGGAAGCCCAAACAGTTGGGAGAATTTAAAAGCTCACTGAGCTCTGGCCCACAACCTAAAGAAGAAGATGGGAGGAGAAGACAGCTGTGCCTTACAAAGTCAACACTCAGAAAGGCAGTCAACCCAGTAGAACCTCATGGTGACAGGCTGGCTTGTAGGGACCATACTGGGTACGGATAGAGGTGGGGAGGGGGCTAGTGGCCCCCTGAAAGAGAAAAGTGCTTGATTGGCAGGTGAACCCGCATTCCTACAGGCGGTCTCCTAGCTGACTTCCTGACCTGCCACCCTGGAGCAATCCTTAAGGGCAGAGGTAGGGCAAGTCTCCACCTAGATGGAGAGTCCTTGCTTAACCTTGAAGTTGTCTTTAAAATTTCCTTATTATTTCATATATGTAGGTTTGTGGAGGCTAATTTTGATTGTCATTTCCACTACATCTCTAATGCATGCATTCAGGCACTGGTGAGGGATTTGATTGATTGGGTAAATTGAGGTGGCAAGACCCACCCTTAATCTTGCAAACACCATCTGTAGTCAGCTCACAGAAAAGAACATGGAAGAGGGAAGCTTCCATATTTTTGTCTATTTGTCCTTGCCCTCTTCAGCAAATTCATCTCTCCTGAGGCATTCCTTCACTGCTGTTAGACCCTTCTTTGGGATTTCAATGCACACTGAAGTCTAGCAGCTCTCTGGAACTCATTTGGGAGTCCTGCAACTGACAGGGACTGCTGAGACATTCAGGTTCCTAGACTGAAGAACTGCCATGTGCTTGTCCTTTCCATCAGGAGACCACAAGTGTAAGACTAGCTGAACCCCTACTTGTGAACCACTAATATAAACAGCCCAAAATATATATGTTTCTGCATTTGTGGATGTATGCTATGTGTACGCATGCATGTTGTGTTTGTGTCTGTATGTGTTTCTGTGTCTGTTTGCATGGGTATTATTTCCAGTAGCGCTGTCCTTGGTGAACACTGACTAAAATTGGTTGTTTTGTCTGCTCTTAGTTTTCAATGAACCACATTCTGTCACTAAACAGCTCACCAATTGGGAAAACTGTCTTACCAGTGAACTCTGGTGCCCTGCTGTCTTGTCAGGTGTCTTTGCCTTCTTTCTTCTTGCTGTGATAGAATACTGACCACAAATACCTTCAGAAAAGCAGACATATCTTTCAAATTGCAGATAAATGTCTACCATGAAGGGAGGCCAGGACAGAAGCTCAGAAAGAAACCTGGAGGAAGAAAGGAACAGAAGCAGAGGTCATGGAGGAACACTGTATACTGGATTGCTCCTCATGGTTTACCTAGCTTACTTTCTTATACCACCCAAAATAACCAGTACAGGATGGCACTACCAACAGAGGGCTCTCCTTCCCAAATCAAGCACTGATCAAGAAAACACGCCACATATTTCCCTTCAGGTCACTCTGATGGAGGCATTTTCTCAACTAAGGTTCCGTCTTCCCAACTGACCTTACTTTGTATTGAGTTGAAGACAAAGAAAGAAAAAAAGAAAGAAAGAAAGGAAGGAAGGAAGGAAGGAAGGAAGGAAGGAAGATAGATAGATAGATAGATAGATAGATAGATAGATAGATAGATAGATAGATAGAAAGTTCTAGCATATAGGGTCACAGATGCATTCAACTGTGCCATTTTTTGAAAATATGAATGCTGGGTTTCCATTTTAGGTCCCCATGCTTTCTCAGAAGGCAGCACATGGACGGCCATCTCCTTATCCTCAGTCTGTACTGTTTTCAGGCTCCATCAAACCTGCATAGGGACAGTGAAATGAGCATTCCCACTGCTTCCCATAGTAATGGAATGGATGTGCTGGTTGAGTCCTATGTGGACAATTTTAAAAGTGTGGTCCTTTATCCATGAACCTGCCATTACTACATCAACTGACTTTCCTTGTCATTTTAGCTACATGTTATGATTTCTGCTATCCGTCTTACCCATTGCAGATGTTTCCTTAAAATTGTCTGGAGAAAAGATAAGGTACACTGTGGAGAACAGGGACATGGCATGTAACAGAATCGATGACAGTTTGAATGGCAGTATCTGTATATTTTCCTGTTGATGTGCTTTTAATTTGATGCTCTCATCTGGATTCCTCCCTGTGCATGGCTGGTGTGCAACTGTGTGGTGAGTTCCTTCTATGTTTCCTGTGTTGGCCTGTTTTTGTGATTTTGTTGAATTACCAGCTCTAAAAACATTCTGCCAATTCCTCAAAATTCTTCTAGACATATTGATTGGTCATTATGGTGGTTTGATAGAAATTGGCACCAACAGGGTGTGGCACTATTAGGAGGTGCGGCTTTGTTGGAGTAGGTGTGGCTTTGTTGAAGATGTGTGTCAGTGTGGCGGTGGGCTTTGAGGACTTTGCTGCTAAAGCTACACAAGTGTATAACACACAGTTGCTTATGTCCCCTGCTTATCAAGATGTGGAACTCTCAGCTCCTTCTCAGCACCATGTCTGCCTGCATACTGCCATTGCCATCCACCATGATAATGGACGAAACTTCTGAAGTGTAAGACAGCTCCAAATAAATGTTTTCCTCTATAAGTGTTGCTGTGGTCATAGTGTCTCTTCACAGCAACAGCAACCCTGACTAAGACAGTGAACTAGGTCACTAGTTCACTCTGACCGTGTATAGGAAGGACAGCTAGACCACTGCTGTCAGTCAATTCTTACTACTGTGCCTCTCTGTCCTCTGTGCTGGACAGTCCTCCATTGGTCTACAGGGAAGCCTGTCTCCACCTGCACCCCGAGTGGGCATTCCCTGAGCCTGGCTAGTTCATTTTTTGGGTAACTAAGTTCTGAGAGACATTGGACACACCAGTTCTGTGACTAGATGATATGCACAGCTTACTTCTTCTTGATGAGACCTGGACTAGCCTGATGTATATAGCCCAGTTTTAGGTCTAATTTACTTGTTTTTTTTTCTTTATTGGCTTATTTATTTATGTACATGAGACAGTGGCAGTTGGTTTTCGGAGTTCGAGAAAAGTCAAGAATGCAAGAGTAGATGCTGTCTCCAAAGAGATTTTTTAACAAAGCTGAAGGATTATAGTGAAATTATAAAGTCTCAAGATTCGATGACTTTTTAAAGCCAAGGCTGACACTTTGATGGTGGCTGTGAAGGCCGTGCCCTGGTTTGGAGCCTGAAGACAGCATTGCCCACTCTTTACATCTCACAATTCTGCTTTCAGGGACCACTAGACACAGGGTCCAGATGGACCAATTTCTTTATATGACAAAACACCTATTGAATATACATGCTGGGTGGTGATGCAGGCCTTTAATCTGAGCACTCATTAAGCAGAGGCTGGAAGATCACTGAGTTCAAAGCCGGATTGGTTTCCAGAGAGAGTTTCAGGACACCTGGGGCTACACAGAGAACCGCTGTTGGGAAACAAACAATCAAAAAAGAAACAATAAATAAACCAAACAAAATACACAACGTTTGGTGACTATGCCTATCTTCCTTTTCATACCTCATAAGAGGCTGTGTTTGTGTCCTTTCCCCATCCTAGTGCAGATGATCCAGTCCCCCACCAGAGGGATCACTCACCTGATCATATCAACCTCATAGGGGTTGAGTCTTCTGATTCAACCACAAAAGGAGCCAAACATTCGGTACACTGGCAAGGAATGAATGTTCATTGAAAAGATATCTCTCGGGTTCAAAATCAAAGGAATTTCTAAACCTCTGCACAGTCTGACGGCTGATGTTGTGTGCAGTAGCACCTGCTGTAAGAATGCATAGCACACTCCAATAAACCCCACTTGGCTCTACCGGAGGTCTGATGCCTGCCTGTCAGCTTCCTCCTTGACTCCTCCCAGCTGCTGTGTTGGGAGAACAGTGAATAGAGATGTGTGTGTGTGTGTGTGTGTGTGTGTGTGTGTGTGTGTGTGTGTGTGCTTGTTTGTGTGGCTTGTGTTTGTGTGCACATATGTGTGCTGGCCTGCACACAGGGTGGCAAGCACATACTTGGGAATCAATGTGACACTACACAAGCAGAGGTCAGAGGACAGCTTTAGGGAGTTGCTTTTCTCCTTCCATTACGTAGGTCTTGGAGATCAAACTCAAGTCACCAGGCCCAAGCAGGAAGATGTCTAACTTTTTAAGACAAGGAGTTGCCCTGTAACTCAGGCTAGCTTCAGACCCTGTAGCATTCCTCTGGCCTCAGTGTCCCAACTGTTAGTTGCAGTTATAAATATACACCACTGTACTGGGCTGGGCTGACTCTCCAAGACTGAGTTCTAAACATGTTGCCTTTTGCCTTGCTTGCCTTCTCATTTCTGACTGTAAGGCCAGACAGCAGCCACACTGTTAGCTGCCATGTGGTCCCTGTGTTGAGGAGCTAGGAACACTCTGCTATCAGCAGGCAATTACCCAGTAATCCAACCATCTTTTGAGTTTGAGAACTGCCCCACTTTTACTCAAGCCCAGGTGAAACCCTAGCCTCAACCAGCAGTGGGATTCATCACAGTTCTAGTAGAGACCTTGAGCCAGAGAAGCAGTCTACACCTGCTTATTGTTTCACAGTTGGAGAATGAGAAGGAATCTGTTCTATGGACACATACAGCTCATATACAAGACTAATGGTCAGATCACTATGTGTAACATCAGCACATACTACATACTCGGCAACAAAACCAGCCTCAAGTCTATTTGGTGTTCTGTAAGCATCTTGTATCTTCATAGGCATATCTTTCTTTAGGTAGGGAAAGTTGTCTTCTATGATTTTGTTAAATAAATTTTCTGTGCTTTTGAGTTGAACTTCTTCTCCTTTTATACCTATTATTCTTAGATTTGGCCTTTTTATATTATCCCATATTTCATGAATATTTTGGGTTAAGCTTTTGGTAGATTTAATATTTTCTTTAACTGTAAGTCTATTTCCTCTATTGTATCTTCAGCACTTGAGATTCTCTCTTCTATTTTTTGTATTCTATTGTTCATACTTGCAGTTGTGGTTCCTGTTCTTTTCCTCATGATTTCTGTTTCTATAATTCCTTCAGGTGTGTTTTCTTTATTTTTTTCTATCTCAGTTTTCAAGTCCTAAATAGTTTCTGTTATATGTTTGAGTTCTTTTTTTTATTTTTCTTTAAGTGATTTACTGACATCTTTCAATTTTTTGTTTGTTTTTTTCCTTCATTTCTTTAAGGTGATTTCTCATTTCATCTTTAAGAAGTTCTAACATTCTCTTGAGGTAATTTATTAGATCATTTTCTCCTTGTTCATCCGTATTTGGTTGTTCAGGTGTTGCTTTTGTAGGGTCTTTAGGTTTTACTGGTATTGTGTTCCTCTTTGTGATGTAGCATGTAATCTTACCTTTTCTACTCTTCTTTTCCTCTAACAGCTGTGGTTGGGGCTGTCTGAGATTTTATTGAATAATCTTCTAGGTGCCAGTGAATCCAAAGCTAAGATGGTTCTCCTCATGGTAGAGTCAGTGTCCCAGTTCTAGTTATTCCATTGGTTATTCCTGTCCCAGGAGGCAGCTCATGTGCTTTGGGCTGCTCTCTTGGAGTTTGCTGTCTCAGGCCTACTTTGGCCTAGGCTGCTGGCTTTGATCTGTTTCTGTAAATCTTGGTCTGGATCTCCTACTGCAGAAGTCCCTGGGTTGGAGTTGGACCTGTTCTGGTGGAGATCGCTGACTCTGCTTTTGGTTTCTGGTTTAGTCCTGATGTCCTGGGACTGGGTTTGCTCCTGGCTTCTGCTTCTCATGGAAATTGTTCTCTCTGTGTCTTAGGTAACTGGTTCAGTCCCACTCCATTTCTGGTGGAGGTTGAAGACTCTAAGTCAGGTTGTTGGCTCAATCCTGCTCTGCCAATCCCAGGACTGGGTTGCTCCCAGGGCTGGATTTGCTCCTGGCTTCTGCTCGAAGTAGAGTTTGTTTCTTCTGGCTCTCTCTGTCCTAAGAGTCTCTTTCAGTTCATCTCCTGTGGAATTTGTTGTCCAAGGTAGAATTTCTTGCCTCAGGGCAACTTTGGCTTAGGTTACTGGCTTTGACCTGTATCTGTAAATTATGGTCTGGATCCCTCCTGCAGAAGTCCCTGGATTGGAGTTGGGTCTGGAACGGTTTCTGGTTCTGGTCTACTGCCTTGGAGGTCCCAGGCTTGGTTGTTGCCTGAACCCACAGAGGACCTGCTTACTTCCTCAGAGGTCTCAGACTCGAGCTTGGATCCACAGGGGTTCCAGGTTCCTGCCTATTTCCTTTGATGTTCCAGACCAATCCCTGAACCCACAGAGGACCTGTCTCAGGCCTATGCTCTCTAAGGTCTCAGATAATGCCTTGCCCCACCGAGATCTCTGGTTCCTGCCTATTCACTCAGAGGACCCAGATTCAGTCACACCTAGGGTGTCAGAGGTCCTGGCTCCAGCCTAGTTCCTAGGAGGTCCTAGACTCTCACCCAGACACACCCAGGTGTTGGCTGAGGTCTATTCCCTTGAAGATCCTGGATTCATCTCTGGACCCTAAGCAATTTCTGGCTCTGGCTCACTTTTTCAGTGGTTACTCCCTTCTACCTTTTCCCGTGGAGATTGTTGACTCTGTACCTGGTCGCTGGCTCAATCCTGGTCCACCCGTGTCCTAGGACTGGGTTTGCTCCTGGCTTCTGTTCCTGGTGGAGCTTGTTCTCTCTGTGTCTTAAGTACTGGCTCAGTACCACTCTGGTTCCTATGGGGATAGAAATCAGGTTGTTGGCTCAATCCTTGTCTGCCAGTATCCCAAAAATGGGTTGGCTCCCAGGGCTGGATTTGCTCCTGGCTTCTGCTCCCAGTGGAGTTGGTTTCCTCTGTCCCTCTCTGTCATAGGTGTCAAAAGATGAAAATCTTATGGTTGACACCAATCAACCTCATGAGAAAAACTTGAAACCATGCAGCAGGGATAGACACACAGATGCCCAGTGAAGACTTTCTATTCTCAAGTACACCTTATGATGGGAAGTTTTGCCCCTGAGGATTTTGGAACAACTGAAAGCCTCTTATCTTTTTCTCTTTTACATCATCCATTCATTGCCCAAAGAGGACACCTGGATGTTTAAAGGATTTGGTTTTGTTTCATTTAAGTAGAAGGTTCCTCAGACATAACTCTGGAAACACTAAAATGGTTTCTACTCAGTTCAGTTTTCTACCAAAAACTCCTGTCTAGCCTGTCTTTGTCTTGGGTGAGTTCCTGTCCCATCCTCCTCACAGCAGTCAAGAAACAGCTGGCAGCCATCCAGAACTCTAATTTAAGCAGAACCCCTCCTCCCGATCTTCTGTCTTCTGAAGGTACCAGACACTCTCACAGGGTTCACAGAGGCAGGTGGGCGGGCAGACATACAGACTGAGTATCTGTGTGATATTAAGCATGTGTGTATGTGTCCTGTCATCCTTTATTTAATAGTGCAATGGCACTATTAAATTTGGGTAGGTCTCAGGAGCACATAATCCCAAATCTCTGCTGGGCAGTGAGCACAGGAAACCAGACTCTAAGCTGTAGCCTTGGAACCAGTTCTGGAACTCCCAAGTGCTGATATTAAAGGAATGTGCCACCACTGCACCACCCAGCTGGATCTCTCCTCTTCTCTGCAGGTGGACATCAGCTTGACTGACTGACATGGCACTTCCCAAGATGGGAACAAACATTCAAAAGCCACTGTGGGCATCCCAGCTCCTCTGTGCCCACTGCTGAGGCCCTCCCTCCACCTCTCTGCTTTACAACAAGGGGCTAGGCCTCCATTGAGATTCTCCAGGAGGTGCCCCGTTTTCTACCTCACTGTGCCTGATGGCCCTCTGAACCTTGGTAAGACCAAAGAAGGTTTCCAGTGCAGCCTGTGAAGGCAGAGCAGGTACAGTCATGAGAGCATGAGGCTTTTAATTTTAATCCTATAAAACCTCTCTCTTATAAGTCATGTACTCCCCCACCAGACAGCACTGGCTTTCATTGTCTGTATTTTTCTGGTTTTCCTTTTTTTATTTTTCTTCATATACTCCCTGTCACCAGAAGAGGGCACTAGATCAACAACATGTGGTTTCCTGAAATTACAGAAATTCCACCTCTCCAGTTCTGATTCTTTCTTTGTTCTTCCTGCATGTGTAATTCTTCCTCCAATTAATTATAAGGCTAGAAACACCTAATGACAATCATGTGAAAGAAACACCCACTAATCAAAATCATTAACCACTCATTCATTGATCTCCCAGTCCCATCAAATATCTCACAAATTCTCACAGGATTATTCCTGGCTATACATTATACATCAAACACATCAACAGCATTCTCATCAGTCACCCATATCTGCTGAGACGTAAACTATGGTTGGCTCCTCTGCTACTTACATGAAAACGGAGCCTCCATATTTTTCATCTGTCTTTTCCTCCACATAGGACAAGGTGTCTACTATGGCTCTTATAATTGAAACCTGAAACATACGTATTGTCCTTCTATTCGCAGTAATAGCAACAGCATTTATACACTGTGTTCTCCCATGAGGACAAATATCCAATTGAGGGGCCACAGTAATTACAAACCTACTATCAGCCATCCCTTACATTGGCACAACTCTAGTAGAATGAATTTGAGGCAGATTCTCAGTAGACAAAGCCATCCTCACATGATTCTTTGCATTCCATTTCATCCTAGATTTTATCATCACAGTCCTTGTATTCGTACACCTACTGTTTCTTCATGGAACAGGGTCCAACAATCCATCAGGCTTAAACTCAGACACAGACAAAATCCCATTCCACCCTTACTATACAATCAAAGACTTTCTAGGAGTTCTACTCTTATTAATAGCTCTCAAAATTGTGGTTTTATTTTTTCCAGATATTCTTGGAGATTAAAGGAATGGACCACAACCACCTGGCAGGATCTCTTTCTTTCTGTTTTCCTGCAGGTGGAAATCAGGTTGAGTGAAGTGCCAGAGTCAAAGGTCTATTCTACCACCTCCCAACACCAGCAGTATTTTTAACATCATGCTTGGCTGCTCTCTTCTCATACATTGAGTTTAATAAATTTGAAAGACAGACTGAGGGAAAAAAATTAAGAAAAACAGAGAAGTCCCTATGTGAAACAGGACTAAATAGAGATCAAGAATGAGAGGGAGAGAAAGAGGGGGGGATAACACAGTATTCCCTCAAGCACAGGAAAATATAATCTTAAGAACACTTGGCACACACAGTGAATTCAGTCCTTTGAGGGAATTTACAGGTTTTATTGCTTACCATTTAGAAAAAACCATCTAGCTGGGTGGTGGTGGCAGCACATTTCTTTATTCCCAGTTCTACAAGAGCTGTTGTACAAGAGCTAGGTCCAGGACAAGGTCAAAGCCAGAAAGAATAAGTTTTTAAGATTTATTCAACTTTATTATATGTGCAATGATGTGAGAGTGTCAGATCACCCAGGGACTGGATTTACAATCACTTATGGGCTGCCATGTGGGTGCTGGGAATCGAAGACACTTCTTCAGGCAGAGCCACTGAGATATCTCTCCTAGAAATTAAACTCAAGACCTCTGGAAGAACAGCAAGTGCTCTTAAAATCTGAGCTATTTCTCCAGCCTTTGTTTGTTTCTTTAATTTTGGAAAAAAATAATGTATTTATTTTATACATGAGCACTCTATTTGCATGTACTCCATTTTGCCAGAAGAGCACAATAGATACCTATGTTGTGGTTTCTGGAAGTTGAAGAAATTTCATCTCTCCAGTTTTGATACTTTCCTTGTTCAAGAGGAGAACTACCATCACCATGGGATGTGAATGACATTAAAAATCAAAATTCCCTGGAAGAATTTCATCACCAAATGCATAACAGTCCTACATGAGATCACCCTGTGGCATATTTTTATTGTATATTTTTGTTTTGTTTTGTTTTTATGTTCTCTGACTTTCTCGTACATTGAGTTTACCTTCAAGTTTTGCTTCTATCAGTGCGCCCATGTCTTTCCCTGTGTGTGTGTGTGAGGTTGGCAGGGTCACAGTTCAAAACATTTTAGTCAAGACCCTTTGCAGACAGCATGGTTGTTGACTTCACCAAGATGGAAGCTTTTAGGAGGCTGCCTCTGGTAACCACCTTGATGAGTGCCAACCTCAGAAAGATGGTAGACACTATGAGCCATATTCAAGGTCCATTTTGCTCTCAGTCTCCTAACCACTAGAAGAGCATGATTTGAAACCAGTGTCTCCAAATTCTCCACATTGCAACAATATACTATATGTGTAAAGAAAAATGCTGTAGGGCTGGAGAGATGGCTCAGAGGTTAAGAGCACTAGCTGTTTTTCCAGAGGTCCTGTGTTCAATTCACAGCAACCATATGGTAGCTCACAACCATCTACAGTGGGATCTGGTGCTTTCTTCTAGTTTAAAAGCATACATGTAGGCAGAACACTATATATAAAAAATAAATCTTTAAAAAAATGAAAGAAAAATACTGTAAACCTTTAGCTTTCTGTCTAGTATGAGAGGGTGAGAGAGAGAGAGGAGAGAAGAAAAGAAAAGTGGAAGACAGACTGAGGAAAAAAATCAAGAAAAACAGAGAAGTTCCTATGATGATATAATAGAGATCTAGAATGAGAGAGAGAGAGACAGAGAGACAGAGAAACAGAGTATTCCCCCAAGCAAAGGAAAACATAACCCCTACAAAACACATGACACACAGTGAATTCATCCTTTGAGGAAATTTATAGGTCTCATTGCCCACCATAAGAAAAAACATCTAGCTGGGTGATGGCGGTGATGCATTCATTTTTTCCAGTTCTAGGGTACAGACTCCAAAGATAGAGAGAAACCTTGTCTTGAAAAAGCAAAAAATAAATAAGTAAAGTATTAAATGAATAGACTGATAGATGTATAGACAGACAGATAGACACAGAGATAGATTCATAGATACATAGGTTGATAGACAACTACACAGATAGATAGAGATGATTGAAGACGTCAGAGATCAGGGGAGGCAGAGGCAGGCTGATTGCTGTGAGTTTGAGGCTACCTTTCTCTGCAGTGTGAGTTTCATGACAGGCAAAGTACCACAGAGAAACCCTATCTAAGAAAAAAGTATGTTTAGTACATGTTTTTAATCCCAGCACTAGGAGGCAGAGGCAGGGGCAGTTGGATCTCTGTGAGTCTGAAGCTCATCTTGTCTGCAAAGTGAGTTCCAGGGCACAAAAAGATACACAGGGAAACCCTATGTCAAAAAACCAAAACTCAACTAAAAATAATAATGATAATAATAATAATAATAGATCTAAGAGTTCAAATAATTGAGTTCACCCATAATTCAAAAATTAAAAAATAAAGAGTGTGTCTGACTGATCAACAAAAGGACTATGTGTGCCGCGGTTCTACCACGATTATGACATGGTGAGAGGAAGAGAACAAGGAACTGAGGGAGGAAGGGAGGGAGAAAAGTAGCAAGGTCAGTTCCCTGCCATCTAAGTCTCCTTTCAAAGACATTTCACCATGGCCAATACGTGCTTGCTTCGGGTTCTCTTTCTGTTGTTCTGTTTTTTCCTTAATTTATTTATTTATTTATTAAAAATTTCCACCTCTTCCCCACCTCCCTTTTCCCTCCCTCTCCCCACCTCCCCTACCCTCTCTAGTCTTAAGAGCAATCAGGGTTTCCTGCCCCGTGGGAAATCCAAGGTCCTCCCCCCTCCATACAGGTCTATAAAGGTGAGCATCCAAACAAACCAGGTTCCCGCAAAGTCAGTCCATGCAGTAGAGTAAAAAACCGAGTGCCATTGTCCCTGGCTTCTCAGTCAGCCTCCACCATCAGACACATTCAGAGAGTCCGGTTTGATCACATGCTCCATTAATCCCAGTCCAACTGGCCTTGGTGAGCTCCCATTAGATAAATCCCATCGTCTCAGTGGGTGGACGCACCCCTTGTGATCCTGACTTCCCTGCGCACTTTCTCCCTCCTTCAGCTCCACATTTGGATCTAGGGAGCTAAGTCAAGTGCTCCAATGTGGGTCTCTGTCTCTATCTCCGTCCATCGCCATGGTCTATGGTGATATGCGAGATATTCATCAGTGTGGGTATGGAACAAGGCCAGATCAGGCACCCTCTCCTCTGCTGCCCAAGGAACAATCTGGAGACCTCTCCTTGGACCTGGGACCCCCTCTAGAATCAAGTCTCTTGCAAACACTAAAATGGCTCCTTTAATTAAGATATTTACTTTCCTGCTCCCATATCCATCATTCCTCCATCCCACCCATCCCATGCCCCAAAGCTTTCCTGAATTCACTCCTTCTCCCTTCTCTCTACCCATCTCCCCTTACATTCACCCCCACCCCCCATGCAAGCAAGTTTTGCCTGGCAATCTTGTCTACTTCCAATATCAAGGGGGATAACTATATGATTTTCTTAAGGTTCAACTTCTTACTTAACTTCCCTAGGATCACGAATTACAGGCTCAAAGACCTTTAATTATTACTGATTTTTTTTGGGAGTTGATCTTGTATCCTGCCATATTACTAAAGGTGTTGATCACCTGGGATCCCCTTTATAATCAAGTCTCTTGTAAACCCTAAAATGACTCCCTTAGTTGAGATATATACTTCCCTGATCCCATATCCATCCTTCCTCCCTCCCCCATATCCCAATCCCCCAAGCTTTCCCCATTACTCTCCTACTCCCTTCTCTCTAACCCTCTCCCCTACCAACATCCCCACCACTCCCCCATGCACCCGAGGTTGCCTGGCACTCTTGTCTACTTCCAATCTCCAGGAGGATAACTACATGATTTTATTCAGGTTCACCTTCTTATTTAGCTTCTCTAGGATCACGAATAATAAGCTCAAAGACCTTTAATTATGGCTAGAATCCACTTATGAGTGAATACATACCATATTCCTCTTTTGGGGTCTGGGTTACCTCACTCAGTAGAGCGTTTTCTATGTCCATCCATTTGCATGCAAAATTCAAGATGTCATTGTATTTTACCGCTGAGTAAAATTCTAATGTGTATATGTTCCACACCTTTTTTAACCATTCTTCTATTGAGGGGCACCTAGGTGGTTTCCAGGTTCTGACTATTACAAATAGTGCTGCTATGAAAATAGTTGAACAAATTTTTTTTGTGGTATGATAGGGCATCTCTTTGGTATATTCCCAAGAGTGGAATTGCTGGGTCTTGAGGGAGGTTGACTCACAGTGGCTGCACAAGTTTGCATTCCCACCAACAAGAGATGAGAGTTCCCCTCTCTCCACATCCTCTCCAGCATAGGCTATCATTGGTGTTTTTGACTTTGGCTAATCTGACCGGTGTAAAATGGTATCTCATAGTTGTTTTGATTTGCATTTCTCTGATCGCTAAGGATGTTGAGCATGACCTCAAGTGTTTTTTGGCCATTTGAAGTTCTTCTGTTGAGAATTCTCTGTTCAGATCAGCACCCCATTTTTAATTGAGTTAATTAGAGTTTTAGTGTCTAGTTTCTAGAGTTCTTTGTATATTTTGAAGATCAGGTCTTTGTCTGATGAGGGGTTGGTGAAGATCTTCTCCCAGTCAGAAGGCAGCCTTTTTGTCTTACTAACGGTGTCCTTTGCTTTACAGAAGCTTCTCAGTTTCAGGAGGTCCCATTTTTTCATTGATTCTCTTATTGTCTGTGCTACTGGGGTTCTACCTAGGAAGTGGTCTCCTGTGCCTATGTCTTGTAGACTACTTCCCACTTTCTCTTCTATCTGGTTCAAAGTGGTCAGATTAATGTTGAGGTCTTAATCCATTTGGACTTGATTTTTGTGCATGGTGATAGATATGGATCTACTTTCATTCTTCTACAGGTTGACATCCAGTTATGCCAGCACCATTTGTTAAAGATGCTTTCCTTCTTCCATTGCATACCTTTACCTCCTTTGTTAAAAATCAAGTGTTCATAGGTTTGTGGGTTAATATCTGGGTCTTCTATTCAATTCCATAGGTCAACTTCTCTGTGTTTATGCCAGTACCAAGCTGTTTTCAATACTGTTGCTCTGTAATAGAGTTTGAAGTCAGGGATGGTCATACCTCTAGACATTCCTTTATTATATAAGATTGTTTTGGCTCTCCTGCGTTTATTATTTTTCCATATAAAATTGATTTTTATTCTCTCAAGGTCTGTGAAGAAGTTTGATGGGATTTTGATGGGGATTGCATTGAATCTATAGATTGCTTTTGGTAGAATTGCCATTTTTACTATGTTGATCCTCCCAATCCAAGAGCAAGGGAGATCTTTCCATTTTCTGGTATCCTCCTCAATTTCTTTCTTCAAAGACTTAAAGTTCTTGTCAAATAAGTCTTTCACTTCCTTGGTCAGAGTTATCCCAAGATATTTTATGCTATTTGTGGCTATCGTGAAAGGTGAAGTTTCTCTGATTTCCCTCCCTGCTTCTTTATCCTTTGTGTATAGGAGGGCAACTGATTTTTTGGAGTTGATCTTGTATCCTGCCACATTACTAAAGGTGTTTATCAGCTGTAGGAGTTCTTTGGTAGAGTTTTTGGGGTCGCTCATGTATACTATCATATCGTCTGCAAATAACGAGAGTTTAACTTCTTCCTTTCCAATTCGAATCCCCTTGATCCCCTTATGTTGTCGTATTCCTATTGCTAGAACATCTAGCACTATATTGAAGAGGTAATTTGGGTGTTCTCTCTCTACCGTTTGAATTGTTTGGCTAGGGATTTGTCAATCTTGTTGAGTTTCTCCAAGAATCAACTTTTTGTTTTGTTGATTCTTTGGATTGTTTTCTGTGTTTCTATTTTGTTGATTTCAGCCCTCAGTTTGATTATTTCCAATCTTCTACTCCTCCTGGGAGAGTCTGCTTCTTTTTTTTCCAGAGCTTTCAGGTGTGCTGTTAAGTCTCCAATATGTGCTTTCTCCGTTTTCTTTAATTGGGCACTTAGTGCTATGAACTTTCCTCTTAGCACTGCTTTCATTGTGTCCCATAGATTTGAGTATGTTGTGTCTTTATTTTCATTAAATTCAAGGAAGACTTTAACTTCTTTCTTTATTTCTTCCTTGACCCAGGGATGATTCAGTAGTTGACTGTTCAACTTCCATGTGTTTGTAGACTTTCTGGTGTTAGAATTGTTATTGAATTCTAACTTTATTCCATGGTGATCCGACAAGACACAGGTGGTTACTAATTTTTTTTGTAACTATGGAAGTTTGCTTTGTTACCGAGTATGTGGTCAATTTTCGAGAAGGTTCCGTGAGCAGCAGAGAAGAAGGTATATTCTTTCCTTTTTGGGTGGAATGTTCTATAGATATCTGTTAAGTCCATTTGATTCATTACCTCTAGTAATTCTCTTATTTCTCTGTTGAGTTTCTGTTTGATTGACCTGTCCATTGGTGAGAGAGGTGTGTTGAAGTTTCCTAATATTAGTGTGTGTGGTTTGATGACTGCCTTGAGTTCTAGAAGTGTTTCTTTTACATAAGTGGGTGCTTTTATATTAGGGGCATAGATATTCAGGATTGAGACTTCCTCCTGATTAATTGTTCCTGTTATGAGTATAAAATGTCCATCTCTATCCCTTCTGTTTGATTTTAGTTTGAAGTCAGATTTGTTAGATATTAGAATGGCCACGCCTGCTTGTTTCTTAGGTCCATTTGCTTGGAAAACCTTTTCCCAACCCTTTACTCTGAGTAGATGTCTATCTTTGTGGTTGAGGTGTGTTTCTTGTAAACAGCAGAATGTTGGATCCTGTTTTCGTATCCAATCTCTTAGTCTGTGCCTTTTTATAGGTGAATTGAGTCCATTAATATTAAGTGATATTAATGACCAGTGGTTGTTGATTCCGGTTATTATTTTGTGTGTGTGTGTGTGTGTGTGTAGTAGAGTTTGTGTGTTTCTCTTCTTTGGATTATGAACTTGAAAATGAAATCCCTCTGCCTACTGTTATGTGTTAGATGGAATATATTGTATTTTTCTACTTAAGGAAAATAATTTTAAAATCATAATCATGCTTCTCTATTGAAAGATGTAATCTGATGATTCACTAAAAATATATATAATTGCTATATAATAAAGGATTTAAAATGTAAAAAACAAAAAACTGTCCATGTAAGGTCAAGCAACAGCTCTCACGAATGACAGTCAGTTTATTTGGGAGTAAAATCTGAGTCATCATGGCCCAAAAACACAAATTTAGGTTATCCCAAATTCTGTGTGCCAATGTGGAGGCTGTTTTGTGAGGTCTCTATAGTAACAGAACAACAAAAGTCACAAAACAAGGCATTTGAAAAAAAATGCATTGATGGGGCTGGAGAGATGGCTTAGTCATTCAATGCTAGGCTCTCCAGAGAGATGGGTACAGGCAGGGAGGGATCTCAGCTACAAGTCTCAGATGCAATCTGATAGCATTCATTGGACCTCTGGTTGGTTTTGTTAGTACAGTCCAAAGTTTGTGTTTTAAATCTGTTCATCAGGATATTAGCCCCCACACTACAAAGTGGGTGAAGAATACATCTATAGGGAACTAATGACAGCATTAGATAAATTTTAATTAGACTCTGGACCTGCAACATTCCAAACCCTCAAGGTCATTGAGTTTTATTCAACAACCTCTGTAAACATAGACTTTTCACAGGGATTCCCACTAACACAACACTGTACCACAGCAGAGATGTGCTAAAAGAATAGATTTGATCCTCTCTATCACACACCTATACACAGAAAGTAACTATGAGGTGTGCTACACTAACTCTGTGACTTGTATCTATTATTCTATAATTTCTATAGAAGGAGAAAAGATTACTTTTCCTAGGGATATCTCAGTCCCTCTACAATGAATGATAAATAACTCCTCTATTCCATTGGTCTGCAAGACTGTGTGTCTATTTCAAAATAGTCAGTATGGTTCCTGTTTCAGCACAATACAGTCACACCCCTTATGCAAAATAAGATGTACCAGATTAGAACCTAGTATCTGCAGATTAGCACCCAGAATCTCACCAGCACAGACACTGCATTGAGCAAACTCCTTCACTCTCAACATGCTGGACCTGGACTCCTGGCCTCATACTCCTCACAGTATCCTGCTGCTGGCCCTACTGCTGGGACTCTCAGGAGAGCATGCCCAGGAGTACAACAGTATCTCCTGTGTGAAAGAGAAAGTATTGACTCAGGACCCCCAAGTTCAAGTTCTTAGACCAAGTTCTCAGGACAAAGGTTCATTTGCCCTAGAGGGACAAAGGGTACTGATAAGAGATAATGACAGGAAACAGAGAAAGAGGGGAAGGGAACCAGGGAAAGGGAGCTGGGATATTTGTCCTGGAGCGACAAAGTACTGCCTCTGGATAGAGAGGAGACAGATGAGGCACATAGGAAAATGTCATTTTATAAAGGAAAAATAGGAAACCCCATGTTAGAAAGACGTACTTAAGTTTAATTGGGCATGTTAATTAGGTTAGCCCAAGAAGGCTTTTGATTGCTGGATTTTAATACTTTGATAGCAGAACCTTGGCAATCAGCCTCAGGAAAAGGGATTGTCCAAATACTGGAACAGACCTTAGGGGACTAGTGTCAGGAATGTAATCTAATGGTTTTTAGCAAGGCAGAAAGAACTGGGGAGAAAGTCAATGTCTGTTAGAGCCACATGCTCCAGTGGGCTAGTGTCCCCTTCACTGTGAACAGAACTGAAGGGTTCCCGGTAAACAACAGAACTGCCACAGGAGAGAAGCTCAGAGCATTGTTTATTTTCTAGAGGCCATGTGTGGAGTACTGCTATGTGAGTCCATGGGTTCCCACAGGTGACCAGAAACATTCTGTCTGAAAATCATTAAAAAATAATAATGAAATTTTTCTAATATTATAGCTGACAAACTTATTTTAGTAGAATCCCACTTAAATCCATGTACCTCTGAGTCCCATCAGAGACAGCATGTCAGTTCCAAAGTGGTTGATGGCCTGTCTGTCTCCACACTCGGCACTCTCTGCTCACTTCCTGAGTCAAGGGCCATGACTTGGCTAGAGGGAAGTGTCTCTGGCAGTGATCAGCCACCATCCTTCTCAATAAGTTTCCTCATTCTGTCCTCCAGTTCCTTCCTCGTGTGACCACAAACTTCTCAGTGAGTGTTGCTGTCTTACTAGTGCTTGTGTTTTATTGGTAGGGTTCCCACAGCATTGTACCACATACTGGTAATCAATAAAATAGACACTCATTTCATCATAGTTCTGGAGGCTGGAAACCAAGGGTCAAGATGACCACTAAGGTATTATCTTCTGTGATGTCTCTGCTATTGTGAATTGTACCTTCTCCTTCTCTCCACATAAGATCTCATTTCAGAATGTCTCTGTGCATCTTTTGTTTCTTGAAATGAAACCAGTCACATTGGGTCAAGATCCACCTTAATTGACTTTTACGCCTTCAAAGACCCTGTTTCAAAAACAGCCACATTATGAGGTACTGGGCTATGGCTTTGATATGTAGAGTGTAAGCAATTCATCTATACCAGGTACTCATACATCCCTGATCTTGTTGATATTCTCCAGGGAGCTTTGTTTCCCTTCATCTCATATAAGGATAATTGACACTCTGAGTGGTCCCTGCTCATGATTCTCAAAAACAATTTGACCTCAGATCCTTCTTTGATTCTTAGAAAAACTTTATGACTTCAGGTCAGGGCTTATCAGCCCTCAGGCTCCCACTTTGGTTAGGGGATCTATTGTGTCATCTAATAACAGAAGTCAAACTTTTAATCTGTCCTTACTGTTCTCTCACTGCAACTGATACTAGCAATAAATGATGAGTCTTTCTAGTGATTTGAGCACATTCTGAAACATTTTTTGTTTTCTAAAATTAATATATCATTACATCTTTTTCCCTAGTCGCATTCTCTAATTTATTGACTCTGTCTCTTTAACTGTTCTCTTTCTCCCTCACTTTCTTTATACATATTTCCTCTGTATCTCTGTTTTTGTCTCTCTTTCAAACACACACAAACACACTTCTTTCTAAATATATAAAAGCAATTTTCTCAAACCATATACTGTTACTGGAACAAGGACAATACCAATGCACATCATAGCATTAAAGGAGAATATTTTTCACTGACGGACATTGTGTGTCCTTGCTCTGTCTTTATATTCACATTTCATTCAGCCTTGCTTGCATTATTCCTATCTCCCCACCATTATCATCTGTTTTCCTACAGTCTCCATTACAACAGAATAGCCAGCAGATTGAAATTTCTAAACTGTGATATTTAGTACAACTTTGTCTTTTATTGACTAATTTACCTTAGGCATTTACTTCAGTATTGTGAAGTTGTCTAGTACGAATGTCATACTTGGAGTATGAAATACACCCAAAAACGTGTGTATTAAAGCCTTTGTTCCCAGCTGATGGAACTACCGTGAGAGATGATTGGGTGTTTGAAGGTAAGATGGACATGAACAATATTGTCCCATTATGCTCTGTCTGCATGAGGAGGTTCTGCCTCCCCTGAGACCACAGCAATGGAGCCAGTGAGAACTGTGACCCCTGAACTCTCTGAAACATGGAGAAAGATGTAATATTATTTCTTTGCACCCTCCAGTATTTTTCAAATCAATAGAAATATAATTTAGCAAGCTATCATTATATCCAGATCTACATCTATACCTAGAGGTAGATGGAGCTCCATAATCTGGACCAAGGTCCATGACACTATGCAGATACCCAGTGTCAGTGAATGATCCATGACCCAGAAAATCAGCTGAGGAATTACTTTTCAATGTCGTGAGCGTGAGCACTTGCTATGTCCCAACTACTGTAGGATGTACTCCACTGTTCTACCTCATATGGGCCTGCATGTCAGGTCAATGCTCTTGTCATACTGCCACAGACACAGAAGAAGAAACAGAAACACAAACAACCCTGACGGCAACATCTAGAGCTGTGGTTTGAAATCAGGGTGATTGAGTGAGGTCATAGGATTAGCAATCACTCCTCCCAGAGACTTTGTTCTCTCCCATGAGCTTTAGCTGGTGAAATGAGGACAGGGTCTATGGGTCTCTTCTCCTGAGCTCTTCAGCTTCCTAACATGAAAACAGCTTTCCTTCGGAAATGTCATTCACATGGGAAACAAGGTTTCTATTTCTACAGAAATTAGCAATTTCAAATGGGTTTGAGTCACATGGGAAGATGTTCACTGAGCAAATCACACATACGGGAGAATTTGTTGAGTCCTGACTATGAAGTAGAGACTGTTGACAAAAGGGATCCACTATCCTTTACTTTTACTCTTATGTAAAGTGCTCTTTTCTCTTCTTTGCTGAAGCGATTTTCTCCTGCATCCTGTGGCACTTGACAGGCTTCAATGTGGCTGTTGTTGTTTTCCTGGATATATTGAATATTGAGGTTGCAAACTCTGTAGTAGTGTTGTATGATTTCTGTGGACTCACAGGTCAGGGTGTATAAAGGACTGTCTACCTTCCACGACCCTAACTGGGTGACACAGAAACTCTTCCCTTGCTTAGATAGTACAGAGTTATAGCAGCCTGGACTCTAGAGATGGGACAGAGAAGAAAGCTCCTGTGCAGACTCCAGCTCTCCCTAAATCAGCTAAAGCCTGGAAGGACTGGATGCTTCTACTAGCTGTGATCATCTTCATCCATGCAAACAAAATTTGACCAGAGTCTCAAATCCACTCTTCATAGCAGATTTCACAGATGTCAGGATATTCAGTTCAGGTTTCTGTTGTCTCCTCCCAGAAACACAAGGTCCTAGCACTCACTTGATGACTTCCTTCTCTCTCTCTCATAGTTGGTGCAGCTCTTGCTATGGCTTTAGTTCTTTGTGAAAGATGAGGTGGGTCCCATGCACATGACATTGACTTTTAAATCTCCCCATACTTTCCATTTTACTTTTATAGAATCAAACTACTTTTTGATAAAATTGGCAAAGACATAATTTCATTTTAGTTTCTATTAAATATGTTAGAGCATCATTGCTAATAAGAAATGTTACAAAGGAATGGCTACTACTCATATGTCATGTTTAAGCAAGTCTATTGGAAAAACAAGCCATACATACTGTTTCTATACTTTTTGCTTCATCTCTGTCTCTGCATTATAGGTCCCATTGATCAATAAAATTGGAAGTTACAATTTTGTTTTTAAATACAACATTAAATCAGTTCATGAAGTTTTGAGAGTTGCTACATTTTTCAAATTCTGGACCTAACCTCATCTTAATACAAAAACTAATTAGGTCTTTTTAATCTTTATGATTTTCCTAATTTTTTTGTTTCTTTTTTTTAAAAGAAAACTATTTACTTATTATGTATACAATATTCTGTCTGTGTGTATACCCACAGGCCAAGAGGGCACCAGACCCCATTACAGATGGTTGTGAGCCACCATGTGGTTGCTGGGAATTGAACTCAGGACCTTTGGAAGAGCAGGCAATGCTCTTAACCTCTGAGCCATCTCTCCAGCCCTTAAATTTTTTCTTAAAAAAATTTGGTCTAGGAATTTAGGATTTCCAATTCAACAAATTATGGAACTGTGAGAAAATTATTTATATAATTTTGCATAATTTTATATAAGTTTGACTAAATCACCCTGCCTTAAAGAGTGACACAGCATACATGGCATTCCTCATACATAGCTTATTCTCTCTGAATGACATAGCTGCCTCTTATGTCCAGTCTTGAAAATGTGGGCTAGCCTTGGAATAAGGAGAAAATCAGGTTCTGCAGGAGCCCCTTGGAAAAGAGCCTCCTTTCTGGAGTTACCTGGAATGTTAATTTGGGCTAAAATTCCTCAAGTTTGATTCTTAGAGAAGAAGAGGCAGAGGCAGAATTACAGAAATGAGGACAGTTACTTTGTTGTGGTAAATGAAAGTGAGGCACAGTAAATGACCTCTGAGACACAGCAGGGAAGAGGGACAGAGTCCCTGTTCCAGCCTCAGTGTCCTCAGTGTGGCATGGTGATGATCACAGATCCTTTAGAGGGAGATGCTAGGCCCTCTGCATATCACATGAAAAGCAGCACCCAAGAATCACATGACATCATCATTGTGCAACTTAGATAATTTACTGGATTTGAATGACAGATTCCCCCTCTGTAGAACTTGGATACCTGCACCCACTTTTCTAGAGTGCTATGACTACCCCGAGAATTACTGAGAAACTAGCATCAGGAGGTAATGTTATCACTTCCTGTGATGATAACAGCCATGTTTCCTGATCAAGGGTAAGGACACATTCTAGATGGTGATATAAGTGACATTCCAAGGCAGCTATAGTGCAGTGATCTGCAGGGGAGAGGACTGAGACAGTGTCTGCATAGGCATCCCAATATGCATCCCATAACTCTCCTCTTTCATGTGTGCCCAGGGAAACCCTCCACAGGGGGTGACTCACTTCACAGACTCTCCCTGCTAGCACAGTATATAGACCTGCTATACTGAAGGAGTGAAGTCAACTCTCCACCCAGGGACTCACTTGACAGACTCTCCCTGCAAGCACAGTATATAGGCCTGCTATGCTGAAGGAGTGAAGTTATATAACACACTTAGAGAAACTCCTTACTTGTAGGAAATGTTTCATTAATGTGAACTTTGCTACTCAGAAGCCATGTGACCTTGGACTCTTATTTCCCTCTCCAGGCCTTAGTTATAAATTAAGTTGAGGTAGGGGGTAGGTGTTTCTCAACCTGGTTTCTCTTTTCTCTTTGGAATAATGTGGGAGACAGAGATAAATCTAAGATCCATGTCTCTTTATTTGATACGATATGGGTTTCAGCATCTGAAATATTAAATGTTTCCAGAATGTTCTAATATACAGCTTGGGTTTAAAATTTTCTCAGATACATTTTATGAAACAACAAGAGATATTTCTGATTAGTTCTTTGATAGACCTGATACATCACCAAGCTGAGGCAGGACCATCCTTATGCTTCAGAATAGCAGTGCCCACCATGCTGCACACAACACCCTAGAGACAAAGTAATTGGTTTTTCTTATGAATATTTCTCTTATGAGAAATGCCAGGGATATTTCTCAGGGAGGAGACCCCAGGGTCCCCAACATCCAACTAAGGCAGAACACTGTTCAACTCCAGTTTCAGGGCACAACTCTCATATAATGCACAGGACTACAGAAGAACAAGCTCTGAGGTCTGACATTTTCCTCTTACACTCAGAACTCAACCTCAAAGACACAGTATGTTGCTGAGCTCTGTCCTTCAACCTTCTCATGGTCATCTGCTCTCTATAATTAGCCCCTCTGGAGGAAGTGCTTGCAGTCCTGATTGTGCTGTAAAAGCCACTGGACAACTTAATAAGATCACCAAGAAAGAGGAGGATGTCAGAGTACAGAACAGGGTTTCTCAGCCTGTGGTTCACAACTTGTCTGCTGGTTGAACAGAAATTTCACAGCAGACTAACATCAGATATTTATATTATGATTTATAAAAGTAGTGAAATTACAATTATAAAGCAGCAATAAAAATAATTTTATGGTTGATGGGACCACCACATGAGAAATAAAGCATTGCAGTATTACGAAGGTTGAGAACTACCAGGATAGAGGCTCTGCTCCTTACATAAGTTTTTCAGAGTAGGGGCAGTGACAATCTACAGGCATGCCATCTTACACCTTTATGGATGTTGCTACAGCTATCAGTGGCAAAGAATAAATATATGATCTCACATCTAGTAACAGCTGCAGTTATGCATAGGATTTGCAAACACCTACTTAGGCATAGGAGTCTACCTTCATTTTCATTTTTCTTTGGTGATGTTTTTGTTCAGTTTTTATGGAGGGGAACATTGATGCACATTAGATGAAGACTGGGTTGCAAATTAATCACCTGTTGGGGTGAGACAACTTTTTTCATTTGGCCTGTGTAAATTGTCTACCCATGTACAGTATGATATTAATCCCACCAAAGGTTTGGTCACTGGAAACTGAACAATGTCAAGACAACCAAAACACTCCTGATAAGGAGTGGCTGGTCCCTCAAACCTATAGGAATATCACGTGTGCTCACATTTAAATAGAATGACTTCAATTGACACTTGGTTACACTCCTGGTTTGATGCGCATTTGAGGAACCACATATGAAGACATACAAATGTGTATGATATTTCCAAATGCAGCCTGTCACACATACTAATCTCAGGATAGGGCATCTGCACAGTGCACTGCCTTCCTCCCACTAGTCCACTCAAATGTATGTTTTCAACCAGGAAGTGTTAATGTCTGTTCAACTAGCTTCTGTCTGTGTCTCTTATGATTAACAATGAGGACATGAACCACCTTTAGCTTTTTCTGCAGAGGGTAATCACTGTTTTCAACCTCAAACTAAGTCCAACTTAAGCCCATTTAGAGACACAGACTAGTGAGCTCACAATGTCAAACTCAGGCTTGGCACAGATGAGACCTTTTAGTGTGCAGGTAAAATAAGAGAAAGCAAATGACTGGGAGAAACCGGGAGAGTTCCAGCTTTGTGGCCTTTCTGTGATGCTACTTCCTGAGTAAATGTAAAAATATTTTCCCTAGATTTGCAAAGTTTCCAGTGGAAGCCAGCAAAGCAAATGATAGAAAATATAAAGTACATTGATAATTGCCTTCCTTTGTCCAGAATGACAATCCCACTTGGCTTTGCCCTTCCTCATTTACTGGTGGGGATCTTTGCTAAACTCTGGAGACCATAAAACAAGGAATAAAACAGAAGGACAAATCCTGCCAAAAAAAAAACCCCCAAAAAATAAAAAAAAATCAAAGCAAGGATGATAGTTACTGTCTGTGTCTGGCACACAGCTATCACCTTGGAACAGAGCAGGTCCTTAGTATGGCTGAAGCTCTGGTATTAATCCAAAGGACTCTTCTTACACAGTGTGGAACCCTGTGTCTAATGAAATGGTGGCACCTACACTCTCCTTACCATCTCAACTAACAATCAAGATGATCTGCCACAGATACACTAACAGAATAACCGTATCTATAAAATTCTTTAGCTGAAATGTTCTTCCTAAGCAAATCAATCTTGAGGTAGGTGTACATTTACAACTACCAGTTATAGACAATGTCACAGGAAACGTGAGCTAGTAAGAACTCACACATCTGATATTTTTATTTACACCTTGCTAGTGTTAGTATTATAGGCATTGACTGCTAGACTGGTTGCTTCTTGTTGTTGCTGTTGTTGTAGTTGCTGTTGTGCTGGGGATCGAACCTAGGAACCCAACTAATCTTACATGTTAGGAATCACTACAACCAATGTACAACCTAACCAGTCTGTTTTTATTCCTAAAACCAAATTTTAACCTTTGATTAATTTCAAAATTTAAAACACCTTTTCTTTCCTGAATAACAGAAAAATTTTAGAAGGCATCTACCCTGGGGTGGACATGGGCTGTATAATGACTGAGACCACAAACTGTAACATCTATTCTCATAGACTCATCTATAGAGTCTTGATCCTTCATTTGCGTGTTTTCAGCAAGTGCTTTGATCAGGCTGTTTGCCTCTTGACCAGGCTCCCTTATGCCACAAATCTGGATTTTTTTCAGGATACTTTTATATAAACATGATACTGTGTCAATTGTCTTTCTTTCAATGGACCATCTTTATGTGCATGTCCTGCCACAGCTATTGCTGGGTAATTGAAAGACTGAGTCTGTCTTGTCCAAGGACAGTGTCCCAGGGATCATCCTAAATACCAGCAGTGAGGAGCTTCTCTGAATCCCGCTAACCTTGTGAGCCTACTTACAGATCAGCTTCCACAATGAAGAGTAAATAGTAATACTTAAACCATAATAGTTCAAATAGATCAAAATATGGGGGATCGTACCCAGGAACATAGATTTAGGTCACCTCAAAAGTTACTGTAGAACTTTTAAGCAATTTTTGCAGGAACAAAACAAAGAAAGCCATAAGTCAAGACAGTCACATTGCATTGGTAGAAACACGGAAGAGGTGGGTTACAACACAGCAGAGAATTCTGGTAGAGGCTTCAGATGCCATCTGATGATACCCTTGGTATCTTGGTTAATGGAAGCTAATGATCTGCTAAGTTAATACAATCTAAAGGGAAACTAATATTCTGCTTGTACATTCAAGTTATCGATCTAATTCTCACAAAACTGTTATGTCAAGTACAAAGGGAAGCAATATATAGCTATTAAGAGGGCTGAATATGGCCCAAGATAATTTGACTTTGGACTTGCTACATGTCAAACACTCCAATTTAAAAAATTTCAAAAAGTTAGTAACAATCACAAAAGGTACAGTTTGAAGGTTCAGTTTCTTTATGAGAACTTTTGTTCATAAAAGCAAGTGCTATGTGGCATTGAGTACAAATCCTTCCCTAGTCTCTCTAGAAGGGCAACATGGTGACCTGTCATAGGGCCATCAGGGAACTGGAAATATCTTTACTATAACATCTGTGAAATATTGAAGCTAGGATAGGTTAGAGATTCAAACTTCTCAGAGTTTTGGTGGGCTTGGGTGCACAAATGACCCAGGTAAAGGTCTCTAATGATAAACTCCATGTGTCCTCTCTAATGGTTCATTCTACCACATGATCTCCAGAACTGAAGACATCAGATACTGCTGAAATCCTTGTAGCTGTGTTCGTTGGACCCAAAATGCTACCGGTAATCGGTGTCTCTGCCATCTACATGTACAAGAAGCAGAAGGTCTAAGTGTAAGTTAGGAGGGATGGAGGGGTGTTAGTTACTATCTCTTGACGTGACAACATAGTACAATGAAAATAACTTATAAAATAAAAGGTTTCTATGGTCTTACTCTTTCAGCAGCATGAGTCCATCAAGCCTGAGAAGCGTGGAAGCAGATCAGGGAGCTAAGAGCTCACATACTCTGTGAAGACCATGAAACATAGAAAATAAACTAGAAGTGTGACAAGTCTTTTTAATATCACAGCTCATCTCCTTAACATACTTTCTCTGGAAGGACTGTACTGCCTAAACCTCACCAAAAAGTAACACTGACTGAAAAGCAAATATATATACATACACACACACACACACACACACACACACACACACACACACACACACACACATATATATATATATATATATATATATATATATATATATATATATATATATATACTAGAATATAGAGATTGTTTCTTTTTTTGGAGGGAAAGAAATTTTTAACAACATATTTACTAATAGTGCATTTTAAGTTCCCTTGTGTGCTAGATTATAATCCAATAGATTTATTTGCATGACTTCTTTTAATTTGTATCATTCTGCTATTTTCCCTGAATGGTAACTTTGAAGTTAAATATATATCCTTTACTATCTATCTCAAGCTCATAGACACTTGGCTTTGAAATCTAGTTTGTATTTTGTTATTTTTAATTGGGCTACATATATAGTCCCTAGTCCTTTTCCTTCCTCCTCTCTTGTTGCATAAGGAGCTTCGGCCTGCTTCCTGCAGCCCGGCTAGTTTTACCCAAAACAATACGGAAATTGTATTCTTTTAAATACTGCCTAGCCCATTAGTTTCAGCCCCATATTGGTTAGCTCTTACATGTTGATTAACCCATTTTTAATAATCCGTGTAGCACCATGAGGTTGTGGCTTACCAGGAAAGATTCAGCATGTCTCATCTGATGTCTGCCTCATTGCCCTCTTCCCAGCATTCTGTTCTATCTCTTCTGCCTATCTAAGCTGCTGTCTTATCAAAAGTCAAGGCAGTTTCTTTATTAACCAATGAAAGTAACACATAGACAGATGACCCTCCTACATCACTCTCTCCCCTTCCGCTCCCCCCCTCTGACCTCCATGCTCCCAGTTGACTTAGGAGATCTTGTCTTTCTCTCCTTCCTAGTCAGATCCATTTATTTCTCCCTTAGGTTTTCCTTCCAGGTTGGGGATTGTAGGCTGGTTATTCTTTGCTATATGTCTAAAAGCAACATATAAGTGAGTATATATTATAACTCTCTTTCTGGGTCTGGATTACCATACTCAGTATGTTTTTTTTCTAGTCCCATCCATTTTTCTGAACAGTTCAAGATGCCATTTTTTTCTATCACTGAGTAATATTCCATTGTGTAAATGTACCTTTATCCATTCTTCAGTTGAGGATCATTGAGACTGTTTCCAGGTCTGGACATTACGAATATTGTTGCTATAAACATGGTTGAGCAAATGTCCTTGTGGTATGATTGAGCATCCTTTGGGTATATGCCTAAAAGTGGTATTTCTGGGTCTTGAGATACAATGATTCCTAACTTTTTGAGAAATTGCCATACTGATTTCCAAACTGATTGTACCAGTTTGCACTCCTAGCAGCAATGCAGAAGTGTTCCCATTACTCCACATTCTCTCCAGCATAAATTGTCATCAGCATTTTTGATGTTGGCCATTCTTTCAGGGGTATGATGGTATCTCAGAGTGGTTTTGATTTGCATTTCTGATGACTAAGGATATTTTGATTTGCATTTCTGATGACTAAGGATATTTCCTTAAATGTCTTTCAGCCATTTGAGATTCCTCTGTTGGGAGTTCTCTGTTTAGGTCTGTTCTCTATTTTTTATTGGATTTTTTGTTTTTCTGATATGTAGTCTCTTGAGCTCTTTGTGTATTTTGAAGATCAGCCCTCTGTCTGATGTGGGGTTAGTGAATATCTTTTCCCATTCTGTAGGCTGCCATTTTGCCTTATTGACCATGTCATTTGCTGTACAGAAGCTTTTCGATTTCAGGAGGTCCCATTTATAATTATTTCTCTGTATGTCTGTGCTTCTGGGGTTATATTTAGGAAGTGGTTTTCTGTGCCTAATGGTTCAAGGTTACTTCTCACTTTCTCTTCTATAAGGTTCACTGTGGCTGGCTTTATGTTGAGGCTTTTGATCCCTTAGGACTTGAGTCAATATCCAGTCATATCATCACCATTTGTTGAAGATGCTTTCTTTTTTCCATCATATTATTTTGGCTTCTTTGTCAAAAACCGTATGTTCACAGGTATATAGATTGATTTCCAGGCCTTCAATTTTATTCCATTGGTCCTGCTGTCTGTCTTTCTGCCAATTTCAAGTGGTTTTCATTGCTGTAGCTCTATACTAAATTTTAAGTCAGTGATTGTGATGCCTCCAGAAGTTACTTTATTATACTGAATATTTTGGCTATTCTGGGTTTTTGCTTTTCTTTTTTTTTTAAAGTAATTTTATTAAATTATAAAAGTTTCCATTTACGCCCCTCTTCCCAACACCCTCCTACTCCCCCCCTCCCTCTCCTCCTCCCTTTTGTCCCTAAAGGCAGTCAGGGTTTCCTGCCCTGTGGGACGTTCAAGTTCCTCCCCCCTCCCTCCAGGTCCAGGAAGGTGAGTATCCAAGCAGACTGGTTCCCCAAAATCCAGTATATGCAGAGGAAACATGTCCCAGTGTCATTGTCAATGGCTTTTCAGAAAGACTCCGGGCCAGCCACATTGAGAGAATCCGGCCACATTCAGAGAAACTGGTTGGATCACGTCCTCGTTCAGTCGCAGTCCAGCTGGCCTTGGTAAACTCTCATTAGATCCGTCCCCTTGTATCAGTGGGTGATAGCATCCCTCGCAGACATTATTTCCTTTTTTCATTTTCTTCCTCCTTCTGCTCCTCATTTGGACATTGGGGGGCTGAGTCTGGTGCTCCAATGTGGGTCTCCGTCTGTATCGCCATCCATCGCCAGATGAAGGATCTATGGTGATAAGCAAAATATTCATCAGTATGGTTATGGGCCAAGGCCAGTTCAGGCACCCTCTCCTCTGTCCAGAGAACAATCTGGGGATCTCTCCTTGGACCTGGGATCCCATATATAATCAAGTCTCCTGTAAACCCTAAAATGATTCCCTTAGTTGAAGTATATTCTTCCCTGATCCCATATTCAACCTTCCTTCCTCCCCCTCATCCCGGTCAACCGAGCTTTCTCCATTCCTCCCCTACTCCCTCCTCCCTAACCCTCTCCCCTTCCAACACCCCACCCACCCCCCCATGCACCCGAGGTTACCTGGGACTCTTGACTATTTCCTACCTCCCGGCAGATAGCTAAATAATCTTCATCAGGTTCGTCTTCTTATTTAGCTTCTCTAGGATCACAAATAATAGGCTCAAAACCTTTAATTATGGTTAGAATCCACTTATGAGTGAATACATACCGTGTTCCTCTTTTTGGGTCTGGTTTACTTCACTCAGTAAAGCATTTTCTATTTCCATCCATTTGCATGCAAAATTCAAGATGTCATTGTTTTTTACCGCTGAGTAAAACTATAATGTGTATATGTTCCACAGCTTTTTTAACCATTCTTCTACTGAGGGGCACCTAGGCTGTTTCCAGGTTCTGGCTATTACAAATAGCGCTGCTATGAACATAGTTGAACAAATGCTTTTGTAGTATGTTAGGGAATCTCTAGGGTATATTCCCAAGAGTGGAATTGCTGGGTCCTGAGGGAGGTTGACTCCCAGTTTCCTGAGAAACCGCCACACTGATTTCCACAGTGGCTGCACAAGTTTGCATTCCCACCAACAATGGATGAGTGTTCCCCTCACCCCACATCCTCTCCAGCATAGGCTATCGTTGGTGTATTTGACTTTAGCTATTCTGACAGGTGTAAGATGGTATCTCAACGTGGTTTTGATTTGCATTTCCCTGATCGCTAAGGAGGTTGAGCATGACCTTAAGTGTCTTCTGGCCATTCGAAGTTCATCTGTTGTGAATTCTCTGTTCAGTTCAGTACCCCATTTTTTAATTGGGTTAATTAGAGTTTTAGTGTCTAGTGTCTTGAGTTCTTTGTATATTTTGGAGATCAGACCTTTGTCTGATGAGGGGTTGGTGAAGATTTTCTCCCAGTCAGAAGGCAGCCTTTTTGTCTTACTGACAGTGTCCTTTGCTTTACAGAAGCTTCTCAGTTTCAGTAGATCCCATTTATTCATTATTTCTCTTATTGTCTGTGCTACTGGGGTCCTACTTAGGAAGAGGCCTCCTGTGCCTATATCTTGTAGACTACTTCCCACTTTCTCTTCTATCAGGTTCAAAGTGGACGGATTAATGTTGATGTCTTTAATCCATTTGGACCTGATTTTTGTGCATGGTGATAGGTATGAGTCTACTTTCATCCTTCTACAGGTTGACATCCAGTTATGCCAGCACCATTTGTTAAAGATGCTTTCCTTCTTCCATTGTATACCTTTAGCTCCCTTGTCAAAAATTAGGTGCTCATAGGTTTGTGGGTTAATATCCGGGTCTTCTATTCGATTCCAGAGGTCGACTTCTCTGTTCTTATGCCAATACCAAGCCGTTTTCAATACTATAGCTCTGTAATAGAGTTTGAAGTCAGGGATGGTAATGCCTCCTGAAGTTCCTTTATTGTATAAGATTGTTTTGGCTATCCTGGGTTTTTTGGTTTTCCATATAAACTTGATTATTGTTCTTTCAAGTTCTGTGAAGAAGTTTGATGGGATTTTGATGGGGATTGCATTGAATCTATAGATTGCTTTTGGTAGAATTGACATTTTTACTATGTTGATTCTCCCAATCCAAGAGCAGGGGAGGTCTTTCCATTTTCTGGTATCCTCCTCAATTTCTTTCTTCAAAGACTTAAAGTTCTTGTCAAATAGGTCTTTCACTTCCTTGGTTAGAGTTACCCCAAGATATTTTATGCTATTTGTGGCTATCATGAAAGGTGATGTTTCTCTGATTTCCCTCTCTGCTTCTTTATCCTTTGTGTATAGGAGGGCTACCGATTTTTTGGAGTTGATCTTGTATCCTGCCACACTACTAAAGGTGTTTATCAGCTGTAAGAGTTCTTTGGTAGAGTTTTGGGGGTCACTTATGTACACTATCATATCGTCAGCAAATAACGAAAGTTTAACTTCATCCTTTCCAATTCGAATCCCCTTGATCCCCTTATGTTGTCGTATTCCTATTGCTAGAACTTCAAGCACTATATTGAAGAGGTATGGAGAGAGTGGACAGCCTTGTCGTGTTCCTGATTTTAGTGGAAAGGCTTTGAGTTTCTCTCCATTCAATTTGATGTTAGCTGTCGGCTTGCTGTATATTGCTTTTATTATATTTAGGTATGATTCTTGTATCCCCAGTCTCTCCAACATCTTTATCATAAATGGGTGTTGAATTTTGTCAAATGCTTTTTCAGCATCCAATGAAATGATCATATGGTTTTTTTCTTTCAGTTTATTTATATAATGGATTACATTGCTAGATTTGCGTATGTTGAACCATCCCTGCAGCTCTGGGATGAAGCCTACTTGATCATAATGGATAATTTTTCTAATGTGTTCTTGGATTCGGTTTGCCAGTATTTTATTGAGAATTTTCACGTCGATGTTCATGAGTGAGATTGGCCTGTAATTCTCTTTCTTGGTTGTGTCTTTGTGTGGTTTTGGTATTAGGGTAACTGTAGCTTTATAAAAGGAGTTTGGCAATGACTCTTCTGTTTCTATATTATGGAATACATTAAGGAGTATAGGAATTAGCTCTTCCTGGAAGTTCTGGTAGAATTCTGCATTGAAACCATCTGGTCCTGGGCTTTTTTTGGCAGGGAGATTTTTGATAACAGCTTCTAATTCTTCGTGACTAACAGGTCTATTTAGATTGTTCACCTGTTCTTGGTTCAACTTTGGTGTATGGTACTTATCTAAAAAAATGTCCATTTCTTTTACATTTTCCAACTTTGTGGCATATAAACTTTCGTAGTAAGATCTAATGTTTCTCTGAATTTCCTCTGTGTCTGTGGTTATGTTCCCCTTTTTATTTCTGATCCTATTAATTTGCATGTTCTCTCTCTGCCGTTTGATTAGTTTGGATAGGGGTTTGTCAATCTTGTTGATTTTCTCCAAGAACCAGCTTTTTGATTCATTGATTCTTTGGATTGTTTTCTCTGTTTCTATTTTGTTGATTTCAGCCCTCAGTTTGATTATTTCCAGTCTTCTACTCCTCCTGGGTGAATCAGCTTCTTTTTTTTCTAGGGCTTTCAAGTGTGCTGTTAAGTCTCCAATGTGTGCTTTCTCCGTTTTCTTTATTTGGGCACCTATTCCTATGAACTTTCCTCTTAGCACTGCTTTCATAGTGTCCCATAGGTTTGAGTATGTTGTGTCTTTGTTTTCATTAAATTCAAGGAAGTCTTTAATTTCTTTCTTAATTTCGTCCTTGACCCAGGGGTGATTTAGTAGTTGACTGTTCAACTTCCATGAGTTTGTTGACTTCCTGGGGGTAGCATTGTTGTTGAATTCTAATTTTAATCCATGGTGATCTTACAAGACACAGGTGGTTCCTAATATTTTTTTGTATCTGTGGAAGTTTGCTTTGTTACCGAGTATGTGGTCAATCCTCGAGAAGGTTCCATGAGCTGCAGAGAAGAAGGTATATTCTTTCCTATTTGGGTGGAGTGTTCTATAGATGTCTGTTAAATCCATTTGATTCAATACCTCCAATAAATCTCTTAATTCTCTGTTTGGTTTCTGTCTGATTGACCTGTCCATTGGTGAGAGAGGAGTGTTGAAGTCTCCTACTATTAGTGTGTGTGGTTTGATGACTGCCTTGAGTTCTAGAAGAGTTTCTTTTACATATGTGGGTGCCTTTATATTAGTGGCATAGATATTCAGGATTGAGACTTCTTCCTGATGAGTTGTTCCTGTTATGAGTATGAAATGTCCATCTCCATCTCTTCTGATTGATTTTAGTTTGAAGTCGATTTTGTTAGATATTAGAATGGCCATACCCGCTTGTTTCTTAGGTCCATTTGCTTGGAAAACCTTTTCCCAACCCTTTACTCTGAGTAGGTGTCTGTCTTTGTGGTTGAGGTGTGTTTCTTGTAAACAGCAGAATGTTGGATCCTGCTTTCGTATCCAATCTCTAAGTCTGTGCCTCTTTATAGGTGAATTGAGTCCATTGATATTAAGAGATATTAATGACCAGTGGTTGTTGACTCCAGTCATTTTTTTTTGGGTAGTAGAGTGTATGTGTTTTCCTTCTTTGAGTTGTGCTAGTGAAGGGTCGCTAGATGTCTGAGTTATTGTAGTCAGTGTTGGCAATGTTGGATTCCTTGGGATGTAATTTTCCTTCTAATATTCTCTGTAAGGCTGGATTAGTAGTTACGTATTGTTTAAATTTGTATTTATCCTGGAATATTTTGTTTTCTCCGTTGATAGTGAATGAAAGCTTGGCTGGGCATATTAGTCTGGGCTTGCATCCATGGTCCCTTAGTTTCTGCAGTACCTGTATCCAGGACCTTCTGGCTTTCATGGTTTCTATAGAGAAGTCTGGTGTAAGTCTGATAGGTTTACCTTTATAGGTTACTTGACCTTTTTCCTTTGCAGCTCTTAATATCCTTTCTTTAATCTGAATGCTTTGTGTTTTGATTATTATATGGCGAGGGGATGTTTTTTTTCTGATCCAGTCTATTCGGTGTTCTGTATGCTTCTTGCACCTTCATAGGAATCACTCTTTAGGATGGGAAAGTTTTCTTCTATAATTTTGTTGAATATATTTTCTGGTCCTTTGATCTGCAGTTCTTCTCCTTCTTCGATCCCTATTATTCTTATATTTGGTTTTTTTATTGTGTCCCAGATTTCTTGAATGTTTTGTGATGAGAATTTATTGGATTTGCTGATTTCTTTGATAAGAGCATTTATTTTCTCTATGGTATCTTCAGACTCTGAGATTCGTTCTTCCATCTCTTGTATCCTATTGGTTATGCTTGATTCTGTAATCTCTGTTTGTTTACCTAGATTTTCCATATCCAGCCGGCCCTCGTTTTGTGTTTTCTTCATTGACTCCATTTCAGTTTTCAATTCTTGAACTGTTTCCCTTACCTGCTTAATTGTTTTTTCTTGGTTTCCCAGTGTATCATTCATTGATTTGCTCATTTCTTCGAACTTTTTGTTATATTTCTCCTCCATTTCTTTACTCATTTCTTCAATCTTTTTGTTGTACTTCTCATCCAGTTCTTTAAGGGAGTTATTCATATCCTGTTTAAGGGACTCTATTGCTTTCATAATGGCATTTTTGTCCGCTTCTTCTGAATTAAGAGGTTCAAGACCTTCTATTTTAGGGTCATTGGTATCTGGTGTTTTCATGTTGTTTTTTAGATTGTTGGAGGAGTTCTTGCCTTGGCGTCTGCCCATCTCTTCCTTCAAATGCTCTCTATTGGAACCTCTGGTCCCAGGTCAGGTTCCCTTGTTGGGCAGGGACTTCACTGACAGAAGGTCTACCTTTCGGCAGGTAGTCTATTGAAACACAGGCCCTCCCTCCTGCCGAGTTGCACTCACAGCCCCGGCACAGCGCACAAGGGAGCTGCTCTGGGGAGATATTGTGGACCCAGAGGGAAGGGGGGGAAGAGAGGAAGGTGTGCCTGGATAAAGGCTGGGACAGGATTCGGGAGAGCTCTGCAGGGAGAAGCCTCCTCTGCCTGGTGATGAGAAAGTCGAGGGGGGCGGGGAAAGACTGAATTCCTCCTAGCCAAAGCCCCCGGGACAGGAGAAAACTCACCCCTCCTCCAAAGGATGTCTGCTAGAAGATTACTGTCTCTTGCTGGCCAGGAGTGTGGCTGAGCTGAGACAGAGCTTGGCTGTCCTCAGGCAGGCTCTCCAAGCAAAGGAAATGCCCCTGCCGGCCTGAGCCCACAGTCCAGGCCCAGCGTGCAAGGGAGCAGCTCTGGAGAGATCTTGTGGCCCCAGAGGGGAGGGGGGAAAGAGAGGAAGGTGTACCTGGATAAAGGCTAGGACAGAATTCAGGAGAGCTCCGCAGGGAGGGCCCGACTCTGCCTGGTGACCAGAAAGTCGAGTGGGGCGGGGAAAGTCTGAATTCCTCCCAGCCAAAGCCCTCGGGACAGGAGAAAACTCACCCCTCCTCCAAAGGATGTCTGCTAGAAGATTACTGTCTCTTGCTGGCCAGGAGTGTGGTTGAGCTGAGACAGAGCTTACCTGTCCTCAGGCAGGCTCTCAAAGCAAAGGAAATGCCCCTACCAGCCTGAGCCCACAGTCCAGGCCCAGCGTGCAAGGGAGCAGCTCTGGAGAGATCTTGTGGCCCCCGGTTTTTGCTTTTCTATATGAAGTAGAGTAATGTTTTTGAGGTATGAAATTCTGTTCATACAGATCTTTCACTTGTTTTGTTAAAGTTATCCCAAGATACTTTATGTCATTTGTAGCCATTGTAAAAGATTATGTTTCTCAGGGGCTGGAGAAATGGCTTAGCAGTTAAGAGCACTGGCTGCTCTTCCAGAGGATCTGAGTTCTATTCCCAGCTCCCACATAGTGGCTCACAACCATCTGTAATGAGATCTGGCACCCTTTTCTGGCCTTCAGGTGTTCATGCAGTATAACTGTGTATAAAATACAAATAAATAACTTTTTAAAAAAGATGATGTTTCTCAGACCACTTATCATCTATATATAGGAGGGCTACTGATTTTTTTAAAATTAATCTTGTATCCTGCTACATTACTGAAGGTGTTTATCAATTGTAGGAGTTTCCTGATGTTATATCTGGGGTCACTTCTGTATAATATCATCAGCAAACAATGAAAGTTTGACTTTTCTTTTCCAATTTGAATTCCCTTGATCTTGAATTTTTGTCTTATTGCTCTAGCTATAAGCTATAACTTCAAGTACTATACTGAATAGATATGGAGAGTGTTCTTTCATATTCCTGATTTCAGTAGGATCACTTTGAGTTTCTCGCCATTTAGTTTGAGGTTGGCTGTTGATTTTCTGTATATTGCCTTTATTATGTTTAGGTATGTTCCTTGTATCCCTTCTTGTATTTCCTTCTAGAACATTTTGTAGGGCTGGATTGTGGATAGGTATTGACTAAATCTTGTCTCATCATGGAATATATTATTTTCTCCATCTATGTTGAATGAAAGCTTTGCTGGGTATAGTAGTCTGTATGGCATCCATGGTCTCTTAGCCTGACCATCTGAGTTCCATTGTTTCTACTGAGTAGTTGGGTGTAATTCTGATAGGTCTGTCTTTATATGTTACTTGTTTTTTCTCTTTGTAGCTCTTAATATTCTTTCTTCATTCTGTATTTTTTTAGTGTTTTGATATGACATGAGGGGACATTCTTCTTTGGTTACTCTATTTAATATTCTTTAAACTTCTTGCATTTTCATAGGTTTGACTTTTTATAGGTTAGGAAAGCATTCTCCTATGACTTTGTTGAATATATTTTCTGTGCCTTTGAGCTGAATTTTCTTCAATTCCTGTTATTTTTAGGTTTGGTCTTTTAATGGTGTCTCATATTTCCTGGTATTTTGTATTAAGAATTTGTTAGATTTAGCATTTTTCTTTGTCTGGTGTATCTGTTTCCTCAATAATGTCATCAAGGCCTAAGATTCACTCTTCTATCTCTTGTATTCTGTTGTTTTTGCTTATATTTGTAGTTTCTGATTGTTTACTCAGATTTTCTATCTCCATATTTCCTTTGGTTTGTGTTTATTTTTTATTGACTATATTTCAGTTTTCAAGTCAGGAACTATTTCTTTCACTTGTTTGACTGCTTTTTCTTGGTTTTCTTTAAGGAATATGTTGATTTCTTCCGATTGTTTGTTTGTCTTTTCCTCCATTTCTTTAAGTTCATTTTTATTTCCCATTTAAAGACCTCAGTCATATTCATAAAGTTATTTTAAAGTTATATTCTTCTGCTTCACCTGCATTGGGATGTTCAGACCTTGCTGTTGTAGAACCACTAGTGTCTGGTGATGCTGTCTTGTTCTTTATGTTGTTGAGTGTATTCTAACCCTGTTGTCTATACATCTCTTCCTTCAATGAGAATAGGCAGAGTCTGTGTTTCAGGGGGTCCATTTTATCCAACTCCTGTAGTTGGGGACTGTAGCTATGTTGATTGCTTCTTCAGGTGTGGGCAGAAGAGAGCCTTTGGTGATTGCTCCCCTAGGTGCTTATGGGCCCAAGGCTCAGATGATCATACATCTTGGTGTTGGCAGGATTGAAGCTGAAGCTCCAGTGGTCAGATAATGCCTGGAGGCCACTGCTATCATCATGACTTGCTACATTGCTGCTCCCACTTTTCTTCCCAGTAGTCTGTCCCAATAACACCACTATGCTCAGGCTTCTCCTCCCCAGCAGCCTGATGCAGTCTGTCCCTTCATGCTGATGTTTATGCTTCTCCTCCCAGCCATCTGGCCTGGACTGGCCTGTTGCTCTGCTGCTATACTGCTTCTCCCAGCATTCTAGCTCAGCTACCTGTTTCTCACGGTTCCCCTTCCTGTGGTCTGGGCTTGTCCAGCCTGTCTCATTGCTGCGTAAGCATTTCTTCTCAGCAGGCTGGTGTGGCCACCCTCACTACTGCTCACCTTCTCCTCCCAGTGGTCTGTGGGAATATTTTTTTCAAAGCACCAGGGGAACATCAGTCTATGAACTAACATAGAAGAGGCAGGATAGGAGGAAGGCCAAGGCATTTGTCAAACAGATTTAGGATCTGTGCTGATGACATGTTGTTGAGGATTCTCAGGATACTCTTACAACCCTATGAGACATTCCAAGTAAGGGTTCATTCAGGGTCAGTATTTGATCCCCCCAAAAGGATTCATGGACCACCAGGTTGAGAATCACTGCTCTAAGCTGATATAAATAAAAAGATGAATAAATAAACAGCACTTAAAACATAGAATGAAATTCAAAACCTGGGAAACATTGGAAAATAGAAACAAAGCAGTGATGACAGTCATGCCACTAAAGAAAATGAAATCTAAAACATGATAACCAATAATTGACTTCTTAAAATGATAAAAATAATTGAACACTCAGCTATATGGACTTTGAAACTAAGTAGACACTTCCCTGGTAGGGAGAATGCCATTAGTAAGAGAACCTTGACTTTGTCCCATGTAAAATGTTAGCTGCTGAGTGCTGTATGCTGAAACATTGAGTTACAGTCAATAACATGTGTCTCAAACATCTGAGCTGACTTCACTCTGTCAACCAGGATTGAACATATCTGCATGGGAGAGTTCACTAATTGGAAACTAAATATGTAGTAGTTCAAGCTATCCTCCATAAACTCTATACCCACTGGTGTCTGTCTTCATTCACATGCAAGGAATTAAGGTATGATGGGAAATTACACAGAAAGTCACATACTGTGCCCAACCAGGTTCTCCTTTGTAATGGATACCCCTGAAGCTCTCAGTCCCTTAAATTTCATTCTGTGATCTAGTTATTGTCCAGTCTTTGTCCCCCTTCCATTGTACACAGTATACTGTTCCTACTCTTCTGGTCTGAAGGGAGAAGCCATGTTCCACACAAATCCTTCTATTGTTATTCCAATGGACGCCCCAAGATATGACTCAAACTGATAATTTTAGAACTCTTTGGTGCAGCATACTAGTAATGCAAAAATTTATGGTGGTTAGCCAAGAGGATAACAAGGGTAATATCCTGTGGGGCTACAGACAGGATTCAAGTCCACCTCAATCAGGATAAAGGATATTGACTGTAAACTGCTTTTCTAAAAACTGAAAAATGCAGCTGTTCTAGAATTAGTATACTTTCATGGCACACAGGTTGTGACCCTGTAATGGCCCTGTTAAAAGCATGTTAGAGGTTTTTGACTGGGAATTGGGTCTTTTGGCTGGTTGTAAATCATGGTTGTCTCATTTGTTATAGGAATGTACCTTAATGGCTTATTAATTCTGGTGAACTGTAACACCCGATTCTGTGTTACCCCTTTGGTACAGTTTGCCTGCCACTGCACCATATGTGGGCTGGGTAAGGGCCTGGAGATTGAAAGAACACATAAGAGACCTGGGTCATTTGAAAGGAGATCAACCGAATGCCATTTATTCAACTTTGGGGAAAATCTATTATACCTAGCTGCTGCACAAGGATTTCCTCCCAGGCAGGTGAGAAATTACCATACCAAAGATGAAACAATGTCCTACAGCTAATCACCAGGCAAAGGCAGAGGGAGCACAGGAAGAAACAGCATGTTTTAGCTGGCTGACCAGAAACAATCCTCAAGATGCACCCCAGGAGCAAGGGTAGACCCAGGGCCCTACAGTGAACAAACATTTGCATCTCATGATACTAATATCTAACAGGCATGATTAGCATACTAATATTTGGGGAATTTGGGATGCAGTCCTCCATTACTTAAATTCTACTTTGTGTGACTTAATGTCTCCTCAGAACTGATAAATTCTTATACCATTAATTCTATTATCAATTATGCTCTACTTCAGTTTAGCAGTGGAATGCTACTCTACACAGGAGAAACAATTTACGAGCTCCACATTTAACTACAGATGGATCCTAAACCTAAATGTTAAAAGGACAGAACTTCTTTTTTTTTAAGAAAGTAATTTTATTAAATTATAAAAGTTTCCATTTCTGCTCCTCCTCCCAACACCCTCCCACTCCCCCCTCCTCCTTTCCACCACCAAGATCAGTCAGGGTTTCCTGCCCTGTGGGAAGTTCAAGTTCTTCCCCCTTCCCTCCAGGTCCAGGAAGATGAGTATCCAAACAGACTGGATCCCCAAAATCCAGTATATGCAGAGGAAACAAGTCCCAGTGTCATTGTCAATGGCTTTTCAGAAAGACTCTTGGCCAGCCACATTCAGAGAATCCAGCCACTTTCAGAGAATCTGGTTTGAATCACATCCTCGCTCAGTCCCAGTCCAGCTGGTCTTGGTGAACGCTCATTAGATCAGTCCCCTTGTATCAGTGGGAGATCGCATCCCTCGCAGTCCTGATTTACTTTTTCATTTTCGTCCTCCTTCTGCTCCTCATTTGGACGTTGGGGGGCTCAGTCCGGTGCTCCAATGTGGGTCTCCGTCTGTATCGCCATCCATTGTCGGATGAAGGTTCCCTCTGGCCCTGCCCTCTCCACTCACGTTCTCTTTCTCTCTGCCTCTCATCCGGACCCAGGGAGTTAAGTCCAGTGTTCCAATGTGGGTCTTGTCTCCATCTCCATCAATCGCAAGACGAAGGATCTATGGTGATAAGCAAAATATTCATCAGTATGGTTATGGGCCAAGGCCGGTTCAGGCACCCTCTCCTCTGTCCAGAGAACAATCTGGGGATCTCTCCTTGGACCTGGGATCCCATATATAATCAAGTCTCCAGTAAACACTACAATGACTCCCTTAGTTGAAATATATTCTTCCCTGAACCCATATTCATCCTTCTTCCCTCCCCCCATCCCGGTCCAGCGAGCTTTCCCCATTCTTCCCCTACCTTTAGCTCCCTTTTCAAATATTAGGTGTTCATACGTTTGTGGGTTAATATCCGGGTCTTCTCTTGGATTCCATAGGTCGACTTCTCTGTTGTTATGCCAATACCAAGCTGTTTTCAACACTGTTGCTCTGTAATAGAGTTTGAAGTCAAGGATGGTAATGCCTCCAGAAGTTCCTTTATTGTATAAGATTGTTTTGGCTATCCTGGGTTTTTTGTTTTTCCATATAAACTTGATTATTGTTCTCTCAGGTTCTGTGAAGAAGTTTGGTGGGATTGAATCTATAGATTGCTTTTGATAGAATTGCCAGTTTTACTATGTTGATTCTCCCAATCCTAGATCAGGGGAGGTCTTTCCATTTTCTGGTATCTTCCTCAATTTCTTTCTTCAAAGACTTAAAGTTCTTGTCAAATAGGTCTTTCACTTCCTTGGTTAGAGTTACATCAAGATATTTTATGCTATTTGTGGCTATCGTGAAAGGTGATGTTTCTCTGATTTCCCTCTCTGCTTCTTTGTCCTTTGTGTATAGGAGGGCAACCGATTTTTTGGAGTTGATCTTCTATCCTGCCACATTACTAAAGGTGTTTATCAACTGTATGAGTTCTTTGGTAGAGTTTTTGGGGTCGCTTATGTACACTATCATATCATCAGCAAATAACGAAAGTTTAACTTCATCCTTTCCAATTCGAATGCCCTTGATCCCCTTATGTTGTCTTATTGCTATTGCTAGAACTTCAAACACTATATTGAAGAGGTATGGAGAGAGTGGACAGCCTTGTCGTGTTCCTGATTTTAGTGGAATGGCTTTGAGTTTCTCTCCATTCAATTTGATGTTAGCTGTCCACTTGCTATATATTGCTTTTATTATATTCAGGTAGGATCCTCGTAAACCCAATCTCTCCAACACCCTTATCATAAAGGGGTGTTGAATTTTGTCAAATATTTTTCAGCATCCAATGAAATGATCATATAGTTTTTTTCTTTCAGTTTATTTATATGATGGATTACATTGATAGATTTGTGTATGTTGAACCAACCCTGCATCTCTGGGATGAAGCCCACTTGATTATAATGGATGATTTTTCTAATATATTCTTGTATTCGGTTTGCCAGTATTTTATTGAGAATTTTTGCGTCAATGTTCATGAGTGAGATTGGTCTGTAATTCTCTTTCTTGGTTGTGTGTTTGTGTGATTTTGGTATCAGAGTAACTGTAGCTTCATAAAGAGTGTTTGGCAATGATTCTTCTGTTTCTATATTGTGAAATACATTAAGGAGTATAGTTATTAGCTCTTCCTGGAAGTTCTCGTACAATTCTGCATTGAAACCATCTGGTCCTGGGCTTTTTTTTGGTAGGGAGATTTTTGATAACAGCTTCTAATTCTTCACGACTGACAGGTCTATTTAGATTGTTCACCTGGTCTTGGTTCAACTTTGGTATATGGTACTTATCTAAAAAAATGTCCATTTCTTTTACATTTTCCAACTTTGTGGCATATAAATTTTAGTAGTAAGATCTATTGATTCTCTGAATTTCCTCTGTGTCTGTGGTTATGTCCCCCTTTTCATTTCTGATCTTATTAATTTGCATGTTCTCTCTCTGCCATTTGATTAATTTGGATAGGGGCTTGTCAATCTTGTTGATTTTCTCCAAGAACCAGCTTTTTGATTCATTGATTCTCTGGATTGTTTTCTGCGTTTCTATTTTGTTGATTTCAGCCCTCAGTTTGATTATTTCCAGTCTTCTAGATCTCCTGGGTGTATCAGCTTCTTTTTTTTCTAGAGCTTTCAAGTGTGCTGTTAAGTCTCCAATGTGTGCTTTCTCCATTTTCTTTAAGTGGGCACTTAGTGCTATGAACTTTCCTCTTAGCACTGCTTTCATAGTGTCCCATAGGTTTGAGTATGTTGTGTCTTTATTTTCATTAAATTCAAGGAACACTTTAATTTCTTTATTTCTTCCTTGACCCATGGGTGATTCAGTAGTTGACTGTTCAACTTCCATGAATTTGTTGGCTTCCTGGGGGTAGCACTGTTGTTGAATTCTAACTTTAATCCATGGTGGTCTGACAAGTCACAGGTGGTTACTAATATTTTTTTGTATCTGTAGAAGTTTGCTTTGTTACCCAGTATGTGGTCAATTTTTGAGAAGGTTCCATGAGCTGCAGAGAAGAAAGTATCTTCTTTCCTATTTGGGTGGAATGTTCTACAGATATCTGTTAAGTCCATTTGATTCAATACCTCCAATAATTCTCTTATTTCTCTGCTAGGTTTCTGTCTGATTGACCTGTTCATTGGTGAGAGAGGAGTGTTGAAGTCTCCTACTATTAGTGTCTGTGGATTGATTACTGCCTTGAGTTCTAGAAGTGTTTCTTTTACATAAGTAGGAGGCTTTATATTAGGGGCATAGATATTCAGGATTGAGACTTCCTCCTGATGGATTGTTCCTGTTATGAGTATAAAATGTCCGTCTCCATCTCTTCTGATTGATTTTTGTTTGAAGTCAATTTTGTTGGAAATTAGAATGGCTACACCTGCTTGTTTCTTAGGTCTGTTTGCCTGAAAAACCTTTTCCCAACCCTTTTCTCTGAGTAGATGTCTGTCTTTGTGGTTGAGGTGTGTTTCTTGTAAACAGCAGAATATTGGATCCTGTTTTCGCATCCAATCTCTTAGTCTGTGCCTTTTTATAGGTGAATTGAGTCCATTAATATTAAGTGATATTAATGACCAGTGGCTGTTGACTCCGGTTATTATTATTTTTTGTTTGTTTGTTTAATAGAGTTTGTATGTGTCCCTTCTTTGAGTTAAGCTCGTGAAGGGTCACTAGATGTCTGAGTTATTGTAGGCAGTGTTGGCAATGTTGGATTCTTTGGGTTGTGATTTTCCTTCTATTACTTTCTGTAAGGCTGGGTTTGTGGCTACTAATTGTTTAAATTTGTTCTTATCCTGGAATATTTTGTTTTCTCCATTGATAGTGAATGATAGCTTGGCTGGGTATAGTAGTCTGGGTTTGCATCCATGGTCTCTTAGTTTCGGCAGTACCTCTATCCAGGACCTTTTGGCTTTCATGGTTTCCATAGAGAAGTCTGGTATAAGTCTGATAGGTTTACCTTTATAAGTTACTTGACCTTTTTCCTTTGCAGCTATTAATATTCTTTCTTCAATCTGTATCTTTTGTGTTTTGATTATTATATGGCAAGGGGATATTGTTTTTTTGATTCAGTCTATTCGGTGTTCTGTATGCTTCTTGAACCTTCATAGGGATATCATTCTTTAGGTTGGGAAAATTTTCTTCTAAAATTTTGTTGAATGTATTTTCTGGGCCTTTGATCTGCAGTTCTTCTCCTTCTTCAATCCCTATTATTCTTACATTTGGTTTTTTTTATTGTGTCCCAGATTTCTTGAATGTTTTGTGATGAGAATTTGTTGGATTTGCTGTTTTCTTTGATCTGAGCATTTATTTTCTCTATGGTATCTTCAGACTCTGAGATTTGTTCTTCCATCTCTTGTATCCTATTGGTTATGCTTGATTCTGTAGTCTCTGTTCGTTTACCTAGATTTTCCATATCCAGCCGGCCCTCGTTTTGTGTTTTCTTCATTGCCTCCATTTCAGTTTTCAATTCTTGAACTGTTTCCACTACCTGTTTGATTGTTTTTTTTCTTGGTTTCCCAGTGTATCATTCACAGATTTACTCATTTCTTCAAACTTTTGGTTATACTTCTCCTCCATTTCTTTACTCATTTCTTCAATCTTTTTGTTGTACTTCTCATGCAGTTCTTTAAGGGTTATTCATATCCTGTTTAAGGGACCCTATTGCTTTCATGATGGCATTTTTTCCCAATTCTTCTGAATTAAGAGGTTCAAGTCCTTTTATTGTAGGGTCGTTGGGATCTGGTGATTTCATGTTGTTTTTTAGATTGTTGGAGGAGTTCTTGCCTTGGCATCTGCCCATCTCTTCCTTCAACTGCTCCATATTGAATCTTCTGGTACCAGGTCAGGTTCCCTTGTTGGGCAGGGACTTCACTGACAGAAGGTCTACCTTTCCTCAGGCAGTCTATTGAAACACAGGCACTCCCTCCTGCCAGGTTGCACTCACAGCCCAGGCCCAGCGAGCAAGGGAGCTGCTCTGGGGAGATTTTGTGGCCCCAGAGGGAAGGGGGGAAGAGAGGAAGGTGTGCCTGGATAAAGACTGGGACAGGATTCGGGAGAGCTCTGCGGGGAGGAGCCTCCTCTGCCTGGTGACCAGAAAGTGGAGGAGGGTGGGGAAAGTCTGAATTCCTCCTATCCAAAGCCCTCGGGCCAGTAGCAAACTCACCCCTCCTCCAATGGATGACTGCTAGAAGATCACTGTCTCTTGCTGGCCAGGAGTGTGGCTGAGCTGAGACAGAGCTTACCTGTCCTCAGGCAGGCTCTCAAAGCAAAGGAACTGCCCCTGCCGGCCTGAGCCCACAGCCCCGGCCCAGCTCGCAAGGGAGCTGCTCTGGGGAGATCTTGTGGCCCCAGGGGGAAGGGGGGAAGAGAGAAAGGTGTACCTGGATGAAGGCTGCGATGGGATTCGGGAGTGCTCCGCACGGTGGAGCCACCACTGCAGGGCAACCAGAAAGTCGAGGGGGGCGGGGAAAGTCTGAATTTCTCCTAGCCGAAGCCCTCGGGCCAGGAGGAAACTCACCCCTCCTCCAATGAATGTCTGCTAGAAGATCACTGTCTCTTGCTGGCCAGGAATGTAGCTGAGCTGATTCAGGGCCTGCCTGTCAGGCAGGCTCTCAAAGCACAGGAACTGCCCCTGCCCTGCTGAGCCCACAGCCCAGGCTTAGTGTGCCAGGGAGCAGCTCTGGGGAGATCTTGTGGCCCCAGGGGGAAGGGAGAAAGAGAGGAAGGTCAAAGTGCAGAACTTCTGAAGATACTGGAGAGACCAGCACTCTCCGAGTTTGGCAAATTTGGTGTTATCTCTCCACATGTGACAATACAAGCAATAAAGGCACCATCATTTGCGGCTCCCAAAATTCTGATCTGTGCAGACACAGCCCAGGCAGTGAAGTTATTCAGAGACTGCCAGCAGGGTGTTGAAAGGATCACTTAGAACTACTTAGGATAAGGAAGGAACACACTTAACTCTGTGTTTGCCCACTGACTCCCACCCACCCAGGAAAGGATGCACCACACCAGACAAGAGCCACAGCAGGATGCTCCACCTACTTTGAAAACAGTGGCCCCATGCTCGCCAAGCCCAGCTATTCCTCTGCACATGGGGAGAGCAGCCCCACGCACCGAAGCCAGCCACTTCTGGAGACATTGGCCCCTTACTTACCTTGGCGCACCACTCCTCCAATTTGCAATATTTAACTAAAATGGAACACATTTATAGCTCACTTTCTTGATCAACATTGTTCTTAAGAAAGAAAATAACTGTCTGTGTCCTGAGAGCAATTGACATTTTGTTGATCAGTCTGCTCCGAGGGACACCCTCTACAAGACTAGCCAGTAGGAAAGTAATAAAGAGGAGGCAGGATGGTGAATTGAGGGCCTCAAAAAGATAGAATGTATACAGATATATGTTATTGTGTTGATTGTGTTGTCTTTTGTGTCCTGGACTGGGGAATGACACTTAATTCTGGGAACTGCTAAAAAAGGTATTTTGGCTTTTAAATATGGACCTAAGGATTTGGTGCTTTGGAAAAGAGGTTCTGTTTTTGTCTCCACAGAGGATGAGTGCCTGTGGAGTCATTCCAGATTCTTGTGGTTTGATTCACCAAGAACACCTGGATTTTGTTATTAAAATAACCCCAAGAATGCAGCACCCCCACTCAGCAGGAAGTAGATAGACAGTTTGACTATGCCCAAATTCCCTAAAAGATTGTTCAAGTGGGGCCCCTTCAGTAATTCCAGAGCAGCAGGCCTGCTTTCCCAAGTTTTGCTCTGCTCCATGCACCAGTTTTGAGAGAGGGCCACTGCCAATTTCCATGATCAATATAGTAAGGGTCTCGTTTATGGTCTGATTTATATGCTCCACCTGGCCAGAACTCTGGAGCCTATAATTTCCATTCTGCCCCAAGGGGGCTAGCCCCTGAATTACCCATGCTGTAAAAACAGGTCCATTGTCTGAACTAATCAGAATGGGGGTGCCACACCTGGGAATGGTGTCCTCCAGATACTCCTAAAATACCGATTAGGCTGTTTCATGTTTGGTGGGAAAAGCATATTATTACATTTTGTCTTAGGGTTTCTTTTGCTGTGAGGAGACACCATGACTACAGCAACACTTATAAAGGAAAGTATTTCATGGGCTGGCTTTCCAGTTTCAGAGGTTCAGTCCCTTGTCCTCATGGTGGAACATGGCAACATGCAGGCAGACATGGTGTTGGAGAGGTAGCTGAGAGTTCTACATCTTGTGTAGCCAACAGAAAGTGGTCTGTCTCACTGGTGTGGCTTGAGCATATATAAGTTTTCAAAGCTGTCTTCCACAGTGACACACTTCCTCCAACAAGGACATTCCAAATCCAACAAAACACACCTTCTAATAGTGCCACTCCCTAGGAGCTTATGGGAGCCATGAGAATTCAGCCATGAGCCCCCACAAGGGAAGAAATGGGGCACCACAGGAAAACTCCAACTGTGATCCTTAGAAAACAGAGATGCATGGGGTATGCTAAGATAATACTGAGGAACTGTCCTGCCACATGGGACAAAATGACTACAGTTGCAATGTAGAAAAATAGAATTGGTGATACAAAGGATTGACCAATGCTTAGAAGAGAGTAAGCTGTACGAAATAGAATTTAGCTGAGGGAGGGCTGCCACTGAAATACCCCCAAAGACAAGTATTATGTTAATCAGGACTTTAAGAAATTTGGATGCTAAAATGTAAAAGTTTATTTAGCCTTTGTATATACATGTCTTTAGTGAAAAGAGCAAATGAGATGCTCACCCACAGAAAGGACAGAGAGTCTGCCTGTGTAACTCTAACATTATCAGAAACCAGTATGCACATTCACATACCCACAAAAAAACACACTTATAACACATAATCACAATTAAAACAACTCTTTAAACATATTTTCACTCATGAATGTTTTTCTCTTGTAAGAATTCATTCCTATAATACAGGTGTTAAGGTACCCAATGGCTTACAGAGTTTTTCTTCACCATGAAGCAATCAGGTAGGCATGAAGTCTGAGAAATCAACCCTTCTAAGTTGATGGAATAAATCATTTGAGAGGACTTATGAAATGAGTCCGGTTTCAGGTTCAGGTGTTTCTCTCATTGGCTCTGGATTCAGGAACAAAGTGTGTTTCTTTGTCTCAGTTTTAGAGTCAGAATATATTTCTTTGGCTCCAGCTTCACAGTCAAAATCATGTAATTCACTGGCTCTGGTTTCAGGGTCCAGATGTGTTTTTTTGATTGGCCCATTTACCCTACACATAGAGCTTCATAAATTCACAAATTCATTTTACCATGAGTGTGTAAGTACAAACAGTATAAAAAGGACATCATAAAGCTTGAAAAGATTGTTAACACTGTCAAATTTATTTCTACAGAAGAAATCATCTTGAATTTTAGGCAGAGGATTCTTATTCATTCCTAGCTGTCCAGACCAGAAATAATCACAAAGAAATTATATTAATTAATTAAAACACTGCTTGGCCTAGAATTACCTAGGGTTCTTATTAACTAACTCTAACATCTTAAATTAATCCATTTTGATTATTTTGTATTTTACCATAAAATTTGTGATTTACTAGTAAGGACATCTGCCTCCTTAATCAGCAGATAAATGGAGTCTGACTCCACTTTCTTTTCTCCACTATCTCTGCTTGGAATTCCTGCCTTCCTCTATGCTGCCCTGTCATAGGCCCAAAGCAGCTTCTTTATTAAACAATGGCAACAAAATACATTCACAGCATAAAGAGGAGAATCCCAAATCATTGTGTAGCTGATTATAAGTATTTTGGCTAAAGAGCTTACCAAATACTTTATAATAACAAGTCCTCAGTATCTTTTTCATGTAGTCAATGTCTATTGTAATATGCAAAGATTTTAACAGATTGTTGCACACAAAAGTTTTACTCCTATATAATGTACAAAACTTTATCACACTGAACACATTTATGGGGTTTATCTGCAGTATGATTTTTTCTCATGATTTAGATTATTCATACATGCAAATGCTTTACCATACTGATTACAGTCATAGAGTTTATCTCCAGTGTGTGATTTTTTATGCATTTGAAGAGTACTGTGAATTACAAAGTCCTTACCACAGTGATTGCATTCATAGGGCTTCTCTACAGCATGTGTTAGTTCATCTTTGAAGATGACTATGATAAACAAAGACTTTACTACACTAATTACATACATAATGTTTCTCTCCAGTATGTGTTTATTCATGCCTGTGAAGATAACTGTGCCATGCAAAGGCTTTACCACACTGATTACATTCACAAGGTTTCTCTCCAGTATGGCTTCCTTCATGAGGGTGATGATTACCATACTGTGAGAAGGCTTTATCACACTGATTCCATTCATAGGTTTCTCTCCAATATAGCTTCTTTCATGCTTTTGGAGAGTACTGGAACATGAAAAGGCTTTTCCACACTAATTACATTCATAGTCTTTCTCTCCAGTATGGGTTCTTTCATGACTTTGCAGATTATTGTGACTTGCAAAGGCTTTACCACACTGATTACATTCATAGGTTTTTCTCTCCAGTATGGATTCTTTTATGTTTTTGAAGACTATTGTGACATGCAAAGGCTTTACCACACTGATTACATTCATAGGGTATCTCCCCAGTATGAGTTCTTTTATGACTTTGAAGATGACTGTGACAAGCAAAGGCTTTAACACACTGATTACATTGATAGGGTTTCTCTCCAGTATGGATTCTTTCATGAATTTGTAGATGACTGTGACATGCAAAGCCTTTACCACAGTGATTACATTCATAGGGTTTCTCTCCAGTATGAGTTCTTTTATGTGTTTGGAGAATACACTGACGTGTAAAGGCTTTACCACAGTGATTACATTCATAGGGTTTCTCTCCAGTATGGATTCTTTTATGATTTCGGAGAGTACTGTTTTGTGCAAAGGCTTTACCACACTGATTACATTCATAGGGTTTCTCTCCAGTATGGAATCTTTTATGATTTCGGAGAGTACTGTTTTGTGCAAAGGCTTTACCGCAATGATCACATTCATAGGGTTTCTCTCCAGTATGGGTTCTTTCATGCAGTTGTAGATGACTGTGACGTGCAAAGGCTTTACCACAGTGATTACATTCATAGGGTTTCTCTCCAGTATGAGTTCTTTTATGTTTTTGGAGAGTACACTGACGTGCAAAGGCTTTACCACAGTGATTACATTCATAGGGTTTCTCTCCAGTATGGATTCTTTCATGCCTTTGAAGATGACTGTTACATGCAAAGGCTTTACCACAATGATTACATTCATAGGGTTTCTCTCCAGTATGGGTTCTTTCATGACTTTGAAGATGACTGTTCCATGCAAAGGCTTTACCACAATGATCACATTCATAGGGTTTCTCTCCAGTATGGGTTCTTTCATGACTTTGTAGAAGACTGTGACGTGCAAAGGCTTTACCACACTGATTACATTCATAGGGTTTTTCTCCAGTATGGATTCTTTTATGATTTTGAAGACTACTGTGACATGCAAAGGCTTTACCACACTGATTACATTCATAGGGTTTTTCTCCAGTATGGATTCTTTTATGATTTTGAAGATTACTGTGCCATGCAAAGGCTTTACCACACTGATTACATTCATAGGGTTTCTCTCCAGTATGGATTCTTTCATGCCTTTTAAGATCACGGTAATGTGCAAAGTTTTTACCACACTGATTACATTCATAGGATTTCTCTCCAGTGCATGTTTGTTTATGCATTTGAAGATGACTATGATGTGAAAAGGCATTACCAAACTCATTTTCTTCATAGGGTTTTAATGTAGTATATGTTTTCTCATGACTGTGAAGATGACTCTCATGTGCAAAGGTTTTAACACTTTGAGTATATGCAGAATGTTTCTTTCTAGTTTGACTTTTTTCATGCCTACAATTACAACAGTACATGTGAAAGCATTACTACATTTAATACATTATTGTAAATTTTTATCTGTATAAATTAATTTTACAATTTAGTACTATTTTAACTAGGAATTATATGTTAAGGTTCTATCACCATGTTTACAATCTCTTTTTTCCCCTTCATTAAGGTTTGCCTTTCACCATTGAAGATACCTGAGAACAGCCTTTAATATATGGTTCACATTTACAAAATCTTTTTTTGTATGAGAATTTTCATGTATTTGAAGAGAACTGAAAAATTCAGAGCTTTACCACTGTTATTGCATTCATAACGTTTCCTATACTGCGATTGATGATACATTTGATAAGTGAACTAGGAAAAACAGATGTATTTACACAGTCCTAGTACTCATGGGGCTTTTCTGAAATGTGAGTTTGTTGATATATTAACAATGAGACTAGAAAACCAATTACTTATATATACGTGTATATCAAATTCAACCAGTAGACTCAACATGGGGACTGCTACATATTTTCTATTTGTTCTGAGAGAGAGGTTTGTTATATCTTTTCACATCCCTATGCTCATGTGGTTTGTATCCAGAGTAATATATGATGTACTTAGTAAAGGAAGAATAACAAACAAAAGGTTTCCACATTGAGTTCATCCAATTTGACTTTCTGTCCTCATAGACTTGTGGTTTATGGATTAAGGTCGCTTCAAAACAGCTGCCCCTTGATTCATAACCATTAATGCCCCCTCACTAAACTTAACACAGCCACAAGTATATGGGTTAAACTACCTTTTCTATGGACTATTAGTGTAATAGATAGTTTTAGAGATCTACTTATCACCTATTCAACATGTATATCTTTTATAGTATGAATAATATGAGATAAATGGATTGACAACTTTACAGTATAGCTCTCATTGTATTATGATTCAAATGGTAATGTAAGTTAAGACATTGTTTTCTTTCTTAAAAGAATGACTTGCAAGTTTAGATCACCTATCTGAAATTCAGGTATATGATTTTGTGAGAATTTAATAAACATCAATTTACTTTATTATTTCCACTGTTGCTTTTGTTTAAAACATATAGGATTAATTACAAATTCTTCAGAGGTATATTTGTATCAACTTATACATGAAAATTACCTTTCATGTCTTTTAGAATTTTGACAATGTTCTTCAGTATTATGGTCTTCCCAACTGTATCCTAAAATATAATGCGAGAAATTGTATGTTTTATATTAAAAATTGTAAAAAATTTAGTTAAAGTTTGAAGCAAACCTTACAACCATGCCTGATTTATTTACCCCATTCTTCTTTCTCAATCATATTACAAAAGAGCATCACTAACCAATGAATAGTTGTTCCCTTATATGAAACAAGAAAGATCATATAGTCTTACCTATAGTAGTGAGGTTCCTGTAGGTCTCTACCATCACATCTTTGTAGAGATTCTTCTGAGAAGGATTCAGCAAAGTCCATTCTTCCCAAGTGAAGTTGACATGCACGTCATCATAGGTCACTGAATTCTAAAATATCCCATACAGGTGTACAACAGAAATTATGATTTTGACAACACTGTAAATGTATACTTCTTTGACAGTATAGTCATATAATTCTGGGGCTCCTCATACTTCTTCCATGACAAAGACATCATAATTTAATCACCAAATCACTTCAGAAGCAAACTGAATAGGAGGTTCACCTCTGTCATTTCTGAACCCTTTGAATGGGATATCACCTTGCAAGAGAAATGCTGACTAACCAACAATGAAAGATACATAAACATGTCACCAGTATAGAGTACAGATAAGAAAAATTGTATGAATGCTTAATTCCTAACAACAAAAAGAAAATAAAATGAAAAAGTTGGATGCATTGAATCATGCCTCTAATCTTTGCACTCAGAAGGCAGAGGCATGTATATCTATCTGCCTCTGAGTTGAATACCAACCTAGTCCATGCAATCACTTCTAGGGCAGCCAGAAATACATGTTAAATACTTGTTTCACATGGAAAAAATTCAATGAAACAAACATAAAAGCTAGAAATAACTCATAGGTTTTTGCTAAAGTTTCTACAAAGAGTTACACATTCACTTCAACTCTTTATTCATCTACCAGAAACCTGAAGTTGCCCAATTTAAACTGCAACAAAAATGAGATTTTACTAAAAGGCACTGTGTGTTTAAAAAATTACAAATGGACAAATGAAGACAATAGAAATTATTATGCTGATTACAAATAATCAACCCAGAGCAGGAAAGATGGCTCAACAGCAAAGAGTCCTCCTAGTCTTGCATACAGGTGGGCTCAAGGACTTACATGGGGGAATCATAACTATCCATTATTCCAAGTTCAAAGTTTCTAATACCATCTTTTGATCAATGTAAGGACCGGGTACTCACATGGTGCATATCCATGCATTCAGGTATAATACTCTTTTTAAAATAAAAATTCAAACAAGCAAAACAGGCAGGAAGACGGTTATGCACCTACAATCCAATAACACAGAAGGCACAGGCACTATTAATGTCATGAGTACATGCCATCCTGGGAAACATAATGATACCCTCTGTCAAATTTTAAAATTCAAGATATGGGTGAAGCTCAGTACAACAGCATATGCTTGAGAGGAAAAAACCACCATACAACAATATAAAAGCAAAAAAAGCCCACCTTTATCCCCAGCACTTGGGAGTCAGATTCAGAAGTTCTCTGAGTTTGAAGCCAGCCTGATATATAGAGCTACTTTCAGGACAGCTAGGGCTACACAGGCAAACCTTGTCTTCAAATATAACAAACAAAAATGAAAACAGTAGGCTACCAAACCACCTTAGCACTAAATAGCAGTTAATTCTACTGAATCTTGTGTGATTTAGAGATAGAATTTATGATAGTGGAAAGTTATGACAGCAAAAGAAGAAAGCTGACTGATTAGTTTCAACCACAACATAGCAGGCACAAAGAACAGGAAATGGGTTGAGGCTATAGAAACTCAAATAGTGGAATTCCTTTCTGTATGCTGTGATTATCATTAGTTAATAAAGAAACTGCTTTGCGCCTATAACAGAGCTATAGAACAGAATTTAGGTAGCTGGGGAAAACAAAACTGAATGCTGGAAGGAAGAAAGCAAAGTCAGAGATAAGTCATGTAGCCCCTCCAGAGACAGGGGCTGAGAAATTTACCTGGTAAGCCACAGCCACATGGCAATACACAGATTAATAGAAATTGATTAAACTAATATGGAAGAGTTACCCTCTGTATGCTATGCATATGTTTTATTCCCATTGGTTAATAAGGAAACTGCTTTGGGCCTATGGCAGCACAGAATAGAACAAGGTGGGAGTGCCAAATGGAGATAGAGGAGAAAAGAAGGCAGAATCAGGGAGATGCCATGTAGCCACTGAAGGAGACAGATGCTGGATGAAATCTTACCAGTAGGTCACAGACATGGGGTGACACACAGATTAATAAAAGTGAGTTAATTTAAGATGTAAAAGTTACTTAATAAGAAGTCTAAGCTATTGGGTATGCAGTCTTATAATTAATAAAAATTCTGTATAATTATTATAAGTCTGGGCAGTGGGGAAATGACCAAGCACCCTATGTCTATAAAAGGATATAATGAAGTTTACAAGCTATATAGCACACACAAGATTAATATCTAAGTTCTATTGTCCTGTTAAGCATTCATGATTCCTTGACTATTTAGGGATCATACAAAGAAGCACAAATCAGCCTGAATGCTTCACTGTCTGAGGGAATACAACAGTCTGTCAGGAACTGGGAGGTATATACTTACCCAGGAAGCATGGACCTTAACCTGGTGTCTCAAGATAGTTAGGCTGTGCCAGCTCCATGATTCCCTGAAGAGCCTACTGCCCAGTAAAATCCTATGTCCTTGACCTTCACTGTCTGCCATTACCTGCAACATTTCCATCTTCTAGCTCTTACGCAGATGATTAAGCTCTTTGTCCAGTTTTCTAATATATTAAGCATTCTTATAAGAGTCAACATTCCCAGGTCCTTTGCAGCAACAAAATCCTCTTTGAGTCCCATTTTTGTTCCAACTTTCTTCTCTGTTGCTGTTATTAAATTATGCAATCAAAAGCAACTCAGGTAATGAACATGTTCATTTGGTTGTTAACCCTATTTCACAATTCCTCCTTATGACAATGTAGGATAGATACTCAAGTTAATAACTAACGGCAAAACATGTGGAATCATTGTTTTCTGGCTTTTGCTCTTGCTTTGTCACTGCCTTGTGCTCAACTAGCACTCCTATCTATCCCAGGGCTGCTTGTTCAGAGATATTGCCAATCAGTGGAAGAGCCTTCCTATATCAATCAAAATCAACCTTCTCGGATACCTTAATCAGGTATTCTGATCTAGGCATACTCTCAATTGGTATTTTCTCAGATCAGTCTAAGCTATGTCATGCTGATAGCTGAGGCTATCTAGAAAAAGACAATAATATACAAGAAGGTTTTAAAGATCCAAAGGCAATGTATTAATCATATCAATCACTTAAGCAGCAAAAACACAAACAAAGATAGATATGCCAGGAAATGGAAAGAGGCAAACATCTAAGACAAAGAAGAGAAAACTAAAACTCTCTCCACAGAAACATCCCAAACCAACAAAAACTCAAGGAACTCATAACATGAGAAATCTTCTGAATACAAAATTAGTAAGAACACTATTTTCCAGAAAATAAACAATATACTTAGATAATAATGAATAAAATCAACAATATAGATGGGTAGCACTGACAAAGACTTATTACGCTCCTTTAAATGAAAACAAGATTCTAACCAAACTAAAACTCTAAGAAATTACTAACCAGCACTAATCCTATACACTTCAGTTCTTTATCCTTTACCAATAATAGAAAATGGCTTGGGTGCGGAAGGCTGTTCTACCAAAATTGGAGAGATTCACTTGAAACCTTCTTGTGTCTTAACTTCAGTGAAAATAGTTTTGACTACTTAAAAAAATTTCATTATCTTATAGTAAAGAAAATATGTCTGTTAGGATCACTTAGACACCATTTTGCTCCCCCTGACTGATGATTGCCTGTAAGTCTGCAATCAGAGTGAGGAAATGCAAACATTTTAAAACAAAATGCGAGATAATAGGTTTTTAAAGAATCAGTGCACACCTAAAGCAGCTTCTTTTACTCTATTGCTTTATAAGTGACAAGCACTTTGAAAAAAAATGATTACTGCTATTTTTGCATATATTTGTGCAAGAGTGAAGATTTCTTCCACATGTATACAATTAACAGAGAAAAGAGGGATTAAGATGCCCTCAATCTAAAATGGTAGAGTTATAAGCCTCACAGCTTGATGGTAGGTATCTGAAATTAGGTCACCTCCAAAACTAATATGTGCTGAGCCACCTGCCAACATTTATAATACCTTTTATCCAATAAACAAAAAGTCTCTAACAGATTTACAAGATCAACAAAACCTAAATAAATAAAGAAGTAAATAAATGATCCTTGGAAACAGGATGCATCAAAATTAAGATGATGTGTATGTTAAATTTGCCCCATAAATAACTACAGTAAAATGATAATTCCCAACAATTTATAACAGGAAAGCCGATTACAAAGCTACATTCATATTGGAAGCACAAAGAGTACTCAATGGGATTATGAAAAATAGTACACAAACTGACATAATATGACTTCTTTCTGGGAAGTGGTGGCACACAACTTTAATCCCAACACTCAGGAGGCAGAGACAGCAGGATCTCTGTGAGTCCAGCCTGGTCTACAGAGAGAGTTCCAGAACAGGCTCCAAAGCCACAGAGAAACACTGTCTCAGGGGAAAAATTACCACAAAGCTGATCAATCAAGAATGAGTATGATATTTGGGAAAGAATAAAGAGAATGGAGAGAAAAAGCCAAGAACAAACATAGAAAAATATAGTCAGCTATTAATCAAAAGACCAAAGGAAACTTAGTCAAGAAACATGTAATCTTGACCAATGTTATCCAGATACCTATGATTCTATGTGTATAGAAATTAAATGAAGACTTCACAATTTTCAAAAAATTAACTCAAAGTGACCCTTAAACTGTTGTAACTGATGATCCACCTACTGGTATTTCTTCCTGAGAGGCGCCATGCTCTTGAGCCTTTTCTGCAAAAAGAGATGATCTACTGCTATGGTCCTGCAAGTCCTTATACCTCCTTCTGTTTTCAGGTAAACCCAGCCATACTGATGCCCAATCACAAAAAAATATAGAATAATTTCTGCTTCCTGTCAAACGGATTATAGCACAAGATATTGATTCTGCTCTATCTACCTGCCCAACACCATACACACCTAAGAAACCTCTGCAGCTCTGAAACTCCCTTTGTCCCCTGGATCTAAACATCACTGAATCACACTATTGCAGCTGGTGGTAGCAGAAAGTTAAACATTTTAATCTTGCATTGCTAAATCAACATCACTGAAGGTCTACCAGCTTTTAAACTATTTGAAACATTTATAAGACAAACTTGAAAGTAGGCTGCAATATTCAGAACTTCTAGAAACCAGATTATTAGTTCTCAAATCTGTCTTCCCACTGCATACCAAAAGCATGACTCTGTTTCTACACTGGACAGTGAGATTTCAAGCATAATATCCTACCATACCAGGGCTGCAGAGTCTCCTCTCCCCCTGGAAATCCATACACAGGGAGGCTCAGAGGACAAGGACCACTGCCCAGGTCATTACATAGAGCAATAGAACCACAGCCTGGCTTATGATCCTTCCAAATCCCAGCAGAAATGACAGTTCAACAGACCTTCTCTGAACAGCCTACACTCACTCTGGCATAGCTTGTGGTCTTCCTTACAACTCATTACAACAGAACCAAAGAAGAATCCTAGAAAAAACTACCTGTAAGCTACCTCCCACTATTATTCCTGTTTGCTAAGCCTTCCAAGAGTCCCTCAGTGGCTAATGCCACCCAGCTGGGCCTCAGAATACTATCAGCTCCCCTACTGGGGGTGATCAGAGATCAAATTACTCAGATATCACAGAACTTTCTGCTTGGCCCTTCTAGTCCAGTGGACAGGGCCCTAGTCCAGAAAGTTTGTATATTAGTAGACATTCATCCAATTTCCTAGAGCATACCCTTTTCCTCATCCAAAGCACAGGGTCCTTTGTATGTACATTTCATTACACTCTCAATATCCAGTGCAGCCAACCCATCAACTCATACCTGGGAAATCCTGCAGAAAAACACAGGTCACATTCACAATTTTTGTTAAAGCAAAATATGCCATGAAATAGAAGATAATAAAGGGTCATGGTAAGGCTTGGGGACAAGAAAGAGAATGTGGATACTGTAGCATGAAGGGCCGGCTTGTTGGGGTATCTGTCCCGCTTGGTACCCCACAACCGGCAAGACCCAAAGAAAAATCATACACAGGACTCCATAAGGTTATAAACTGACTGGCCCATTAGGTCAGGCTACTTCTTAGCTCTTATAACTTATATTACCCCATTATCCTTATCTACATTAGCACATGGCTCAGTACAATTTCCAGCAGGCAGCTTACATCTTTCCTCTCCGGTGGTCTGGGCAGCACTGCGGTAGGAGCTTCCTGCTTTCCAGAATACTCCCAGTCTCTTTTCTCCACCTCTACTTCCTGTCTGGCTTTCCCGCCTATATTGCCTGCCTGGCCAATCAGTGTTTTATTAAAATATGATTGACAGAATACAGACAATTCTCCCTCACCATTTCCCTATTTTTTTTAAACAAAGGAAAATACCCATAGTCCATTTGTTGGGAATGTGGGCGTAGTATTTCAGGCTACTTCCTGCTGGTTGGGGGCGCTGATAATCTTATGGGGACCTAAAAAAAATTTAGAGTTATAATCAAGTTCTGACTGGAGTATCCTGTGAGTCTTGATCATCTCAGTCAGCAGTCTTGAACCTGTTCTGGATGAAGAACTCAGACATCTGGGCCATCTGTTCCTGTCGGAGATTTCTCAGGTGGCCTCCCTTGATCAAAGCTGATTTTTCTTAACTCAGAATGAATCCATAGCCTCTCATTTTCTGTGGAAACAAAAGCAAAATCTCTTCTCCAAAGTAACATACCTTTTGACTTCAGTTTTGAAGCCAAGGTATTTTCAAAATGCCTATCTTGGGGTTAGTTCAGCAGCATTTATAAACAAAAGTCTTTTAGCAGCTGTTGCTCCTTCCTCAGCATTCAAACAATTCAAAGAGAGAATAATAGCATACAGTATCAAGATTCTCTGTTTATTTTCCATCTTTATGCAGCTTTATTTCAACCTCTATTTTTTTATATTTTTACTTTTAACTTTTGCCTTTTTTGAGACAGGTTCTCTGTATATATCTTTGTCCTGGAATAACTCTGTAGACCAGGCTGTCCTTGAACTCACAGAGATCCTTCTGTCTCTGCCTCCCCAGTGCTGGGATTAAAGGTGTGTGCTACCACACCTTGAACTCACAGAGATCTGTCTGTCTCTGCCTCCCAGGCATTGGGACTAAAGGTGTGCACTACCACAACTTGAAGTCACAGAGGTCAATCTACCTCTACCCCTTGAAGTCACAGAGGTCAATATGCCTCTGCCTCCCAGGCATTGGGATTAAAGATGTGTACCACCACACCCAACTCTTCTTTTTCTTTCCTTTTAACTTTAAGAACTTTAACTTTCAGCCTGCATATATACACTGTAAACCATTTAGAGGTTTTCTTCAAATTTGAATCTTACTTTTACTATATATCTCTCTTTTTCTGACCACATGAGTCTTTAATTTACCAAGCAATATTGGTAGGACTAAAGCTGTGGCTTTGACAGCTAGATCCAGCCCATTATTTAGCTTTCCAGCCTCATGGCTGAGGTACCAGCCAGAGCTGTGTTCACTGCCACAACTCTATGGCATTTCAAGGTCCTTGCCAGCAAGCAAACTGCAACATTCTGCTCACAGACCACACTTATTCGGACTGCCTGCCTGAAAGAGTCAGAGTTTGCCCTGGCAGGATGGCCCAGAAAGCCGGCATTTGAAAACAGCACAGCTTTTTTCCTGCTACTGCTGAAAACCCAAAAAGCATGCATTCAGCTTTTCATCAACACTGTTTAAGTGTTTCATGGCAGGACCTCTTAATGAGCTGCAAAGTTTTGCAGCTAAAGCTGAGTCAGGAAGCCTCTCTTAGATGAGAGCATTTGCAGAACCGAGAAATTGCTGCTACCAAGAAACCATAATTTACTCTATTCTTTCCCAAGCTTTCTCAAACTTTCTGTGGATTCAGTTATCCACGTCTGGGCGCCATATGTAGCATGAAGGGCCAGATTGTTGGGGTATCTGTCCCGCCGGGTACCCCACAGCCGGTAAGACCCAAAGAAAAATCATACACAGGTCTCCATAAGGATATAAACTGATTGGTCCATTAGGTCAGGCTACTTATTAGCTCTTATAACTTATTAGGATACTATATAATTTTAATCTCAAAAAATTATTTTGAAAAGTAGAAAGAGCATTTATGGCCATGTGCCTCAGAAACAAGGGATTTATATTAGATCACATTAAAGATTTCTCAAACCTTCTATCTCAGGGTGTATATTTAAAACCAGTAAAAAAAAAAAAACAGTCCTGTTAGGCAGGGCCACATTTTACTCAGATCTATTTTGGTTGAACTACTGTAACTACAGCAACTTGGTTTCATGATAAGTTTGCTTCTTTATCAAGATTCTTGATTGCCCGGTCTGTGGACAGCAAGAAATGACGATCAGGACATTTATGGAGCACCTAAATTTTTTTTACCTACTTTCACATTGCTAATCTCAACTATGGTTGAAGTAGGAAAGTTCTCAGCCATTCTCCTGTCTCTCCCTTCCTGCACTGTGAATCTACCAGTTTCAAGCTTGACCTATGTACTCACCCTCTTCATCTATAATCATACACTGAAAGTCAGAGATACCGGAGGTTACTCCTTAGCTGGTTTATTTTTCCTTCCCACTGACCAGTCAAGGCCCAGTCCTGAAGAAATTGAAGGACTATCTACCAAGCACTGGGCAGCAGAGGGAGGATTAGGTTTTTAAAGCAATTCTCCATTGCATAGTCTGAGGCAACAATATTACAAGCTCATAGTCTCCCATGCCAGGATGGCACAGCCTTCCCCACACTCAACAAAGATCAGAGGCCAAGGGCCACTACCCAGGTGACAACATAGAACAATAGAATCTGCTTGGCTCATGGTTCATCCCTCTCTATGCAGCTCTGAAAGCTCAGCCCACCTGTTCTTCCTGGTCTGAGGACAGTTGCTTCTACATTCACCAAAGCATGGCTTGTGGTCCTCCTTACAGCTCTGTACAGCAGAATAAGAGAATCCTGGAAAGAACCTGTAAACTATCTCTGGTGCTCCTAATTGCCAACCAGAGTCCCTCTAGGACCACTCAGCTGGGCTTCAAGACATTAGCAGTTACCCTACAGGGTGAGCAGAGATCAAATGTCTCAGAAAGCAAACATCCTCCAGGTTTGTCTTTACAAGATATAGTCAGACAAAAACCTAATCTGAGAAATTTATAGTTTAATAAAATCTCCTATCCTCCCAGAGCACTTCCTGTTCCTCCTCCAAGACACCAGGTCCTGTGTGTGGTCTGTGAACCCATGAAATGGCCAGATGGGACATTTATGGAACATCTAAAATTGATCACCTCACTACTCACAGATAATGTCAACTACAGTCACAGCAGGAAAGATTTTACCCTCCTTCTTGTCCATCCTTTGTCTGTTGTGACTACACTGGCTTTACAGTCGGTCAGTGAACTCATTTCTTACACAGGTCACACTTCACTATTAAATTCACAATAAAATCTACAGAAATTGGAAGATGCTCACTCACTGATCTTTCTCCATGACACAGACCAGTCAAGGTCTTGCCTGGTAGGATTTACAGGACTGTCTTTCCAGCACTAGGTAGCAGAGGCAGGATTAGGTGTTCACAACAATTCTCAGTTACATAGTATTATGCAAGCCTGAGCTACAGGAGACATTAATCTAAACCAGTTGTTCTCAATCTTCCTAGTGCTGTGACCCTATAATACAGTTACTCATGATGTAGTGACACCCCCCACCTATAAAATTATTTATACTACTACTTCATAACTATGTTTTTGCTACTGTTATAAATTATAATATAAATATCTCTACTTTCTGATGGTCTTAAACCAGTGGTGTGATACGTTCAAAAGGAATCATGGTCCACAAGGTTGAGAATTATTTCTCTAAACTGATATAAATGAATAGACAAATAAACAGCACTTAAAAATGGAATAAAATGCAAAAACTGGGAAACATTGGAAAATAAAAACAAAGAGATTATAGCACTTATGCCATTGGAGAAAATGAAATCTAAAAAATGATAACCAATAATTGACTTCTTAAAATTATAAAAAATAAGAGAACAGTCAGTTATACTGACTTTGAAACAAAGTAGGCAATTCACTGGTAGGGAGAATGCCATTAATAATTTGTCCTATGTAAATTGTTAGCTGCTGAGTGCTGTAAGCTGACACATGGAATTACAGTCAATGGCCTATGTCTCAAATGTCTGAGCTGACTTCACTGTGTCAACCAGGCTTGAACATATCTGCATGGGAGATTTCACTAATTGGAAACTAAATACTTAGGAGTTCAAGCTCTCCTCCCTAAACTGTACACCCACCAATGTCTGTCTTCATTCACAAGGAAGGAATTAATGTATGATGGGATATTACACAGAATGTCAATCACTGTACCTCATTCGATCCTTCTTTGTAATGGACAACCCTGCAGCCCATGGCCTTAAACTTCAGTCTAATATCTAGCTATTCTCCAGTGTGTTTACCCCGTACAATGTACACAGTACACGGTTCCTACTTTTCTGGTCTGAAGGGAGAAGCCATGTTCCACATGCAAATCCTTTTATTGTTACTGCAATGGACAGTCCCACTGTATGACTCAAACTGGTACTTTTAGAGCTTGGTGGTGCAGCATACTTGTAATCCAAGAATCTATGGTGGTCAGCCAGGAGAATAGCAAGGGCAAAGCCTTGTGGGGCTGCACACAGGATTCAAGTCCACCTCAGTCAGCACAGGGGACACTGAGTCACATATCCTTTCCTAAGAGCTGAAAGAACCAGCTTTTCTAGAATTATTATACTCTCCTGGCACACAAGGTTGTGACACCTTAAGAGGCCCTGAGCAGCAGGTCAGAGGTCTTTGATGGGGAAGTGGGTTTTCTGGCTGCTTGTAAATCATGGTTGTCTCATTTGTTATAGGAATGTACCTTAATGGCTGATTAATCCCGCTGAACAAACAATTGCATCTCACCATACTAATCTCTAACAGGCATGGTGTGCATGCTACTCATCTTTGGATATTTGCGATGCAGCCCTCCCTCACTTTAGTTCTACTTTGTGTGAATTAGTGTCTCCTAAGTACTGGTAAATCCTTATACCATTAATTCTATTATCAACTATACTCGTCTACATCATAGTTTAGTAGCGGAGCACAACTCTACAAAGGAGAAACCATATACAAGCCACAGGAAATTAACTACTGATGGATCCCAAACCTAAATGTTAAAAGTGCAGAACTTCTGAAAACCCAGGAGAGACCAGGTGTCTCCGCGTTTGGCGAATGTGCTGATATCTCTTCACATGCCAGGATATATGCATGACAGACACCATCATCTGCAGCTTCCAATGCTCTGCTCTGTGCAGACACAGCCCAGGCAGCCCTCCCTCACTTTAATTCTACTTTGTGTGACTTAATATCTCCTAAGTACTGGTAAATCCTTATACCATTAATTCTATTATCAACTATACTCGTCTACATCATAGTTTAGTAGCGGAGCACTACTCTACAAAGGAGAAACCACATACAAGCCACAGGAAATTAACTACGGACGGATCCCAAACCTAAATGTTAAAAGTGCAGAACTTCTGAAGACCCAGGAGAGACCAGGAGTCTCCGCGTTTGGCGAATGTGCTGATATCTCTTCACATGCCACAATATATGCATGACAGACACCATCATCTGCGGCTTCCAACGCTCTCCTCTGTGCAGACACAGCCCAGGCAGTGAAGGGATTCAGAGGTTGCCAACAGAGAGCTGCAAGTTTATGACTACTCAAGCAGAAAACGCTAAACTCTGTGTCTGTAAGCTGCCTCCCACCCGGCCACCACACAGGCCGCGAGTCTCAGCGCCGCTCCACATACTTTGGGGACAGCAGCCCCTTGCTAGCCATGCCCGGCCACTCCTCCCATCTGTGTAGAGCAACCCCTCACTCACCATGGTGCAGCTGCCAAGCTTACAGGCTATCTGCCCCCACAAGAGAATGCAAGCTGCGGAAATGGATCGGAAGTCTGGCTACCATTAGGACCCTCCCATCTGACTGGCAGGTCTGCTGGAGGTTCTGATTGGCTGGTGCGGTTTGAGTGATGGGGCCGGGTGAGCAGAAGGGATTTAGCACCATGATCCAAAACTGGCTTCTATCTAAAGACAGACCTGTCCGAGATTGGCTGGAAATTTATGCCAAAATCAACAGCAAGTCTCTTGCTAATGTAAATCAATGGGTTCGGTTTTAAAAGGAAGCATACAATTTCAGAATATTAACTAAAATTAAACTAAATAACCTGGCATTAAAAAAAAATGAAATGAACTGATTGTTGGAGGCACAGGGATATAACCCCAAAACTCCACAAAGAACACAGGCAGGTCTCTGTGTGTTCATGGCCAGACAGCTAGGAATGTTACACAAAGAAACACTGTCTCGAGAAAAAAAATCATAAAAGTTTTTAGAAGCTGCTTTCAAGCTTCTGCTGGTGAATATTTATGTATCTGACATATGTGGCTGGTGGGGAAGGGATTTCTAAAAGAAATGGTCTGTGGCCAGAAGGGGCTTCAGGATCTGATAATGAATTCCAATGGCTGCCAGCAGAAGTGAACCTGGGTGTGACTTTAGGTCCCAGGAGGAGGAATGTAGCTAGCATTTACCTTGCCAATAGGCCCCAGTCATATGTTAATATCAGAGCCTGTAGTTCCTCAAAAGGGAATAAATGGAGACCCTTGCTTATCTAAATGCCTGACTTTGTGAAAAGGACTTGTAGGAAGCAGGCAGCACTTGAAACTAAGGGTTTTTTTTTTCTTAGTCTTGCCATCCAGATCTGTTCCCCTCAAAATGCTCCCTCTCAAAAGGGAAGGTCCTGATGTCTTACTCTCTTCCCAGGATAACTTTGTAGCTTCCCTTTTGATGGATTGTTATGTACTGATGATTCTTAACCCTAACTGAACTCTTTCATTGTAAATAAATAAAGTAAGCAAATATGTCAGCAGATGAATGAACGAACGGATGAACAAACCAACAAACAAACAAAGAAAGAAAAAGTTCACAGTTGTTTATTGACTTTTGTTTTCATAATAAAAATTTTGACATGTGACCTAGAAAGTGTCTGGAGAATAACTTTATACTCAACACCCTTTCTACTTTCTGTCTCTGTTTCTGTCTCTCTCTCTATGTCCCTCTCTCTCTCTCTCTCTCTCTCTCTCTCTCTCTCTCTCACACACACACACACACACACACATGTTGGTCCCGGGGGGGTGGGGGTCACACAAAAATGAGAACACCATCAAGTCTAATAAACCAGAAGCAAACTTTATTCCAGAAACCAGATCCTAGGAAAACTAGAACTAAACTTAAAAATAAAAAAAATAAAAATAAAACACCGCTAGGCACAGAAGCTTATCAGCTAGCTGAGACCACAGCCAGAGATGGTGTTTGTTAGGCTGTGACAAGAGGCCGGTTTCTGAACCCACTTTTTATAGTAGGGACACCAAGTATTAACTCTGAACAAAAGAATTTTTACAACCTTGCCCCGACCCTTGTGTTGGTCAGTGGAGACCCTAAAGAGGGGAGTGAGTGTTAATGTCAATGGGTAACAATTCAGCCATCATGAAATATGTATTAGAGGAGATTACAACGAAGGTCACTAATTGCGAGAAAACAGATGTCTTTAATAATTAATCAGAAAGGGACTGCTAGTAATACTAGAAGGTTAATAAATTAGGATTAACTGATTCTTAGGCTGAGAACTTAGGAGATAGCAGAAAGCTTTTCACACTATCTTAAGGTAAAACTCAGATACTAACTGCCATACTTTACAACCTCCATTATCAGAGCTCATTAATTAAACCATTGTGTTTGTCCACAATCTCCTGGTACCTCTAGGTGTAACCTGAAGACTTAGGCCTCTCCTCTGGTGGCACCAGTTTTCCATAATGGAGACAGTGTCTAACCCAAAGGTCACATATCTCTGTCTCCTAAAGTTTATCTCAGATTACATCTGTCGTTTATCAGGGATGGCCAGGACACTACTCTCAATTCGTAGGGTGAAGCTCTGGCCTTGTAAATAAAACAGCCAATTGTAAAATGACCTACGTTTCCCAAGCAACTGAGAAAATAGCTCACTGTGAATGAATGATCCTTGATCTGCTGAGAAAGCTGATGATAGTCTGTTCTCAGTCTCCTAGACTTATAACTTTATATTTCTTTATTCCTACATTCTTATTTTTGGAATCTACATTTTTATTTTCTTATTCCTGGACTCTTCAACACACAGAGAAACACTTGAATAAAATTGAAAATTAAACAAAGTATACAATAAAAAGAAGCAAAACACCTTTAATATCATCATCCCATCACTCAGGAGGCAGAGTTAACTCTGTGAACTCTGAAAGTGATGTTTTCAGGGCTACGTAAAGAGATGCCCCCACGTCAATATATGAACAAAGAAACATGGAAAGACAGTGCTTGCTGGTGGGGGGAGCTGTACATGACTTTACAGAAGAGGTTTTATGGGATTAAAATTCACAGTCTTGTCCTTCACAGGCTGCACAGGAAACCTTCTTTGGTCTTACCAAGGTTCAGAGAGCCATGAGGCACTGTGAGGTAGAAAACGGGACACCTCCTGGAGATTCTCAATGGAGGCCTAGCCCCTTGTTATAAAGCAGAGAGGTGGACGGAGGGCCTAAGTGGTGGGCACAGAGGAGTTGAGATGCCCACAGTGGTATTTAAATGTTTGCTCCCATCTTGGGTAGTGCCATGTCAGTCAGTCAAGCTGATGTCCACCTGAAGAGAAGAGGAGAGATCCAGCTGGGTGGTGCAGTGGTGGCACATTCCTTTAATATCAGCACTTGGGAGTTCCAGAACTGGTTCCAAGGCTACAGCTTAGAGTCTGGTTTCCTGAGCTCACTTCTCAGCAGAGATTTGGGTTTGTGTGCTCCTGAGACCTACCCCAATTTAATAGTGCCATTGCCCTTTCATAAAGGATAATAGGGCATGTACACGCATGCATGGTATCACACACATACACTGGCTGTCTGTCTGCCTGCCTGCCAGCCTCTGTGAACCCTGTGAGAGTGTCTGGTACCTTCAGAAGACAGAAGATGGGGGGGTGGTTTCTGCTGAAATTAGAGTTCTGGATGGCTGCCAGCTGTTTCTTGACTGCTGTGAGGAGGGTGGGACAGGAACTCACCCAAGACAGAAACATGCCAGACAGGAGTTTTCAGTAGAAAACTGAACTGAGTGGAAACCATTTTAGTGTTCCCAGAGTTATGTCTGAGGAACCTTCTACTTATACAAAAGAAAACCAAATCATTTCAAATGTCCAGATGTCCTCTGAGGGGGACAAATGGATGACAGAAAAGAAAAGAAGATAAGAGGGTTTTAGTTTTTTCAAAATCTGCAGGGACAAAATTTCCCCTTATTGGTGTACTGGAGAATAGCAAGAGTTCCCGCTGTGTTGTGTTTAGTTTTTCTCACTTGAGGTTGGATGGTGTCAACCATAAGATTTTCATCTTTTATGATCATGTGGGAGTCTAGTTTTTTTTTCACTTTGATAGATGGGCACATGTTCCCTCTAGTTCTACTGGCTATACAGCTTTGACCATGGAAGCAGGTTGGATTTCATCAAAGAAATTCTTTTTTCATCAAAGAAATTTTCTATTTTAGAGACATGGTTTCTTTGTAGTTTTGGAGCCTGTCCTGGAACTAGCTCTTGTAGACAAGGCTGTCTCGAAATCACGAAGATCTGCCTGTCTCTGCCTCCCGAGTACTAGGATTAGAGGACTGCACTGCCACCACCCGACTGAACCAGCTCTTATAGACCAGGCTGACCTCAAACTCAGAAATCTGTCTGTCTCTGTCTCCCAAGTGCTGGGATTAAAGGCACCAAACTAGATTTGTTTTTTCCTAATTCTTGAATGGGGTAACTACCAAAGGTATTTCTTCCTACTTGAATTGTGTTTGACTGCTGTTTTAAGTTTTTAAATCACCTATTCCCTGGTCCCTAGGCTCCACACCTGTCCCCTGAGGGCACCTGGTAGAGGTGAGGCACAGACTAGTAAAATTCAAGGTCACCACCCCTTGCTAAGGTCTTAAACTCCTGCCTGACCCATTAAAGGGTTAGGCTACAACTTGACTGGTCTGCTTAGATATGCTTTTTGTTTGTTTGCTTGTTTGTTTATGGAGACAGTGTTTCCCTGTCTAACAGTCCTAGCTGTACTGGACCTAGTTCTTGTAGACCAGGAGCTCACAGGGATTCACCTGCCTCAGTGTAATGACCATGAAAACAGATTCCTCTGAATGAATAAATAAAAGGAATCTGTAGTATAGATAGAGCATGAAATTTATAAAACAAAAATGAATGCAACTTAGGATAGTGTAAAAGCATTTCTTCTTGTGTGTGGTGTGGAAAATTACTAAGGTGAAATATTAAGAGAACATTTGCCCACTTGAAGGCTGCACCCAGCAACCTTGGTAATGAGGTAATCTTGTCACAGGAGAGGGACCCCCACCCTTCTGTGGCCAGTCGAGACTGATAACCTAGGATATCTGGTTATCAGAAGGATCAAATTGAGAGGCAGTTTCAAACTGGCGTAAAAAGAGAGGGCAGAAGCAGGGCAATTATCTCACTTCTTCGATGGCCTAGGCATCAAGCTTCATCGTAAGAGAAATCCTCTAAGCCTGTCTCCTTAATAGCAGAAATATTTATTGCCTTGTCTAAACATTTAATGCTCTATCTCCTGAGTACAGAGCTTCATCTTACAAAAGCAGACATTTAACTCCTTGCATCCTGAATGCAAAGCTTCATTTCCTGAGAGTGAACATCGAAGGTCTGTCTCCCGAGAACAGACAAGACACTCTGCCTTCCTGAGTGCAGACAGAACTCTCTGCCTTCCCAAGCACAGGCAGAATGCTTTGCCTTCTGAGACCAGGCCACAAACTACAGGGTCAAGAATTGATGCAGCACCTGACCAGCCTAAGAACAGGACATTGAACACCTTATCTCCCGAGCACAGACCACAGGGTCAAGAGTTGAGCCTCACCATCCAGCTCCCAGTGCTGTCAGGCATCCAACCTGAAGAAATTCAAGGACTAGAGAGATGCCTCAATGGTTAAGAGCACTGCCTCCTTTTCTAAATGTCCTGAGTTCAACTCCCAGCAACCACATGGTGGCTCACAACCATCTGTAATGAGATCTGGTGCCCTCTTCTTGCCTGAAAGAATGCTTGCAGACAGTATACTGTATACATAATAAAAAAGAAAACATTAAAAAAAATTCAAAAATTCCTTTTTAATCTGAAGAACACTAGGTCATATGATGCTATTTAATGTGTGCACAAAATTTTAAGAGAAGAGCATAGATGTGTTAATACATATGTTTATTAGACAGAATGTTAAGAGATATGCTATCAATAAGTGATAAGTTGTATTAAGTTTAAAAGGTGTTTTATACGTAATGGATAAGTTGTATTAAGTTTAAAAGGTGTTTAATAGGTAATGGATAAGTTGTATTAAGTTTAAGAAGTATTTTATAGGGAATGAATAAGTTGTATTAAGGTTAAGAAGTATTTTATAGATAAGTGATAAATTAGATTAAGGTTATGAATTGGTTTTATGTATTAGGATTAGTAGGATTAATAACTGTGATATTGAATTGCCTGTGTGTTGCCCATTATCAAGCCCCCATGCCTATGACGATTGTAAACCCCATTGATGCCTTGGATATTGAAGTTGCTAGTAAAGGATCATTAGAAAGACAATTCTCTTGCTTGGTCTGGTTACTCATCACTCTCTGGGGAGAAGTACACAGGGTCCTCATAGGTGCTACTCACAAAGAAACTGGAGCTGAAGTTCCCCAGCTCTTAACATTCAGCCTTCTGAGTGTTGGGATTAAGGGCACATGCCACCACTGCCAGGCCTAGATAGATAAGCATATTTGCTGCCTTCTTGCTGAAGTTGGGAAACATTACCTTCTTGTTGAAGTTGGGAAATTGATGAATTCACTCATTTTCAGGTTTCTTAGCAAAAAAACAAAAACAAGGCTCCACCCTGCTAAGCTGCCTTGCCAGCCATCCCAGCTTCCACCCAGAGGGCCATTGGAGGGGTGAGTTTGCTTAGGGCCCACGGCAGGGGCCCTGCGAGGAGGAGCTCAGACTCTCCCCGACCCCATAGACCCCCATAGTGACCCGGTACTGCTGGCTCCACCCTGCTAAGCTCCCCCCCCCAGCAGTGAGGGCAAATGGGAGGGAGTCCCTTTGTTCTAAAAGCCTACCTGCAGCAAGGTAAGACTGCAGGCAGGGAAACTTCTGACCAGCAGTGCTCTGATCCTATAGCAGAAGATACAATGGAGGGGTAAGTGAGTTCCTGACCGCCACACGAGTCCAGAAAGAGAACACACAATCTTCCCGCCATCCTTATCTCCCTGGCTACGCCAAAGGGGTGGCTTCCCCCAGCTAAACCCCCTCTCTTCCTACGCCATCCCGGCTTTCTGCCTGGAACCCCTACCCTTCCTCTCTCCCTTTTTCAGGGCTTAAATTCCTCCAACTCAGCCTGGTTGGGCGCCGCGGCCTGAACGGGTGGTGAGTGCAAATGGGAGGGAGTTCCTTTGTTTTAATAGCCTGCCTGTAGCAAGGTAGAACTGCAGGCAAAGTGATTCCTAAATAGCAAGGGGCACTAATCCAGTAGCAGAAGACCCAGGGGAGGGAAGAGCCATTGGAAAGCATCTGAAGGAAGAGATGGGCAGGCGCCAAGGCAAGAATTCCCCCAACAATCTGAAAAACAACATGAAAACACCAGATCCCAGTGATCTTACCACGGAAGGACTTGAACACCCTATTCCAGAAGAAGTGGAAAACAGTGTCATTATGAAAGCAATAGAGTCTCTTAAACAGGGTATGAATAACTCACTTAAAAAAATAGAAGAGAAATATAACAAAAAATGGAAGAAATGAGTAAAGAAATGGAAAAGAAATATAACAAAAAGTTTGAAGAAATGAGTAAATTCATAAATGATACCCTGGGAAACCAAGAAAAAACAATTAAACAGGTAATGGAATCAGTTCAAGAACTGAAAACTGAAATGGAGGCAGTGAAGAAAACACAAACCGAGGGCCGGCTGGATATGGAAAATCTAGGCAAACAAACAGAAACTTCAGGAATAAGCATAACCAACAGAATACAAGGGATAGAAGAACGAATCTCAGATTATGAAGACACCATAGAGAAAATAAACGCTCTGAACAAAGAAAACAGCAAATCCAACAAATTCTCATCACAAAAATTTCAGAAAATCTGGGACATAATAAAAAAACCAAATCTAAGAATGATAGGAGTAGAAGAAGGAGAAGAATTGCAGATCAAAGGTCCAGAAAATATATTCAACAAAATTATAGAAGAAAACTTTCCCATCCTTAAGAACGATATTCCTATGAAGGTTCAAGAAGCATACAGAACACCAAGTAGACTGGATCAGAAAAAAAACATCCTCTCGCCATATAATAATCAAAACACAAAGCATCCAGATTAAAGAAAGGATATTAAGAGCTGCAAAGGAAAAAGGTCAAGTAACTTATAAAGGTAAACCTATCAGACTTACGCCAGACTTCTCTATGGAAACCATGAAAGCCAGAAGGTCCTGGATAGAGGTCCTGCAGAAACTAAGAGACCATGGATGCAAACCCAGACTACTATACCCAGCCAAGCTATTGTTCACTATCAATGGAGAAAACAAAATATTCCAGGATAAAAACAAATTTATACAATATGTAGCTACTAATCCAGCCTTACAGAGAATATTAGAAGGAAAATCACAACCCAAGGAATCCAACATTACCAACACTGCCTACAATAACTCAGACATCTAGCGACCCTTCACAAGCACAACTCAAAGAAGGAAAGCACATACACTCTACTACCCAAAACAATGACCGGAGTCAACAACCACTGGTCATTAATATCACTTAATATCAATGGACTCAATTCACCTATAAAGAGGCACAGACTTAGAGATTGGATACAAAAACAGGATCCAACATTCTGCTGTTTACAAGAAACACACCTCAACCGCAAGGATAGACACCTACTCAAAGTAAAGGGTTGGGAAAAGGTTTTCCAAGCAAATGGACCTAAGAAACAAGCGGATGTGGCCATTTTAATATCCAACAAAATTGACTTCAAACTAAAATCAATCAGAAGAGATGGAGATGGACATTTCATACTCATAACTGGAACAATTCATCAGGAGGAAGTCTCAATCCTGAATATCTATGCCCCTAATATAAAGGCACCCACATATGTAAAAGAAACTCTTCTAGAACTCAAGGCAATCATCAAACCACACACACTAATAGTAGGAGACTTCAACACTCCTCTTTCACCAATGGACAGGTCAATCAGACAGAAACCAAACAGAGAAATAAGAGATTTATTGGAGGTATTGAATCAAATGGACTTAACAGACATCTATAGAACACTCCACCCAAATAGGAAAGAATATACCTTCTTCTCTGCAGCTCATGGAATCTTCTCAAAAATTGACCACATACTCGGTAACAAAGCAAACTTACACAGATAGAAAAAAATATTAGTAATCACCTGTGTCTTGCCGGATCACCACGGAATAATGTTAAAATTCAATAGCAATTCGAACACCAGGAAGCCTACCAATGCGTGGAAGTTAAACAGTCAACTTCTGAATCATCCCTGGGTCAAGAAAGAAACAAAGAAAGAAATTAAAGTCTTTTTTGAATTTAATGAAAATAAAGACACAACATACTCAAACCTATGGGACACAATGAAAGCAGTGCTAAGAGAAAAGTTCATAGCACTAAGTGCCCAATTAAAGAAAACCGAGAAAGCAAATACTGGAGACTTAACTGCACACCTAAAAGCTCTGGAAAAAAAAGAAGCAGACTCTCCCAGGAGGAGTAGAAGATTGGAAATAATCAAACTGAGGGCTGAAATCAACAAAATAGAAACACAGAAAACAATCCAAAAAATTAACGAAACAAAAAGTTGGTTCTTGGAGAAAATCAACAAGATTGACAGACCCCTAGCCAAACTAATCAAATGGCAGAGAGAGAACACTCAAATTAATAAGATCAGAAATGACAAGGGGGACATAACAACACAGTGGAAATTCAGAAATCATTAGATCTTACTACAAGAGTTTATATGCCACAAAGTTGGAAAATGTACAAGATATGGATTGGTTTTTAGATAAATACTATTTACCAAAGTTAAATCAAGACCAGGTGAACAATCTAAATAGACCTGTTAGTCGTGAAGAATTAGAAGCTGTTATCAAAAACCTCCCGACCAAAAAAAGCCCAGGACCAGATGGTTTCAATGCAGAATTCTACCAGAACTTCCAGGAAGAGCTAATACCTATACTCTTTAATGTATTTCACAATATAGAAACAGAAGAATCATTGTCAAACTCTTTTTATGAAGCTACAGTTACCCTGATACCAAAACCACACAAAGACACAATCAAGAAAGAGAATTACAGGCCAATCACACTCATGAACATTGACGCTAAAATACTCAATAAAATACTGGCAAACCGAATCCAAGAATACATTAGAAAAATTATCCATTATGATCAAGTGGGCTTCATCCCAGAGATGCAGAACTGGTTCAACATACGCAAATCTATCAATGTAATCCATTATATAAATAAACTGAAAGAAAAAAACCATATGATCATTACATTGGATGCTGAAAAAGCATTTGACAAAATTCAACACCCCTTTATGATAAAGGTGATGGAGAGATTGGGTATACGAGGATCATACCTAAATATAATAAAAGCAATATATAGCAAGCCGACAGCTAACATCAAATTGAATGGAGAGAAACTCAAAGCCATTACACTAAAATCAAGAACACGACAAGGCTGTCCACTCTCTCCATACCTCTTCAATATAGTGCTTGAAGTTCTAGCAAAGCAATAAGACAACATAAGTGGATCAAGGGGATTCAAATTGGAAAGGATGAAGTTAAACTTTCGTTATTTGCAGACTATAGGTTAGTGTACATCAGCGACCCCAAAAACTCTACCAAAGAACTCCTACAGTTGATAAACACCTTTAGTAATGTGGCAGGATACAAGATCAACTCCAAAAAATCGGTTGCCCTCCTATACACAAAGGATAAAGAAGCAGAGAGGGAAATCAGAGAAACATCACCTTTCATGATAGCCACAAATAGCATAAAAAAATCTTGGGGTATCTCTAACCAAGGAAGTGAAAGACCTATTTGACAAGAACTTTAAGTCCTTGAAGAAAGAAATTGAGAAGGATACCAGAAAATGGAAAGACCTCCCCTGCTCTTGGATTGGGAGAATCAACACAGTAAAAATGGCAACTCTACCAAAAGCAATCTATAGATTCAATGCAATCCCCATCAAAATCCCATCAAACTTCTTCACAGATCTTGAGAGAACGGTAATCAAGTTTATATGGAAAAACAAAAAACCCAGGATATCCAAAACAATCTTATACAATAAAGGAACTTCTGGAGGCATTACCATCCCTGACTTCAGACTCTATTACAGAGAAACAGTATTGAAAACAGCTTGGTATTGGCATAATAACAAAGAAGTCGACCTAGGGAATCAAATAGAAGACCCGGATATTAACCCACAAACCTATGAACACCTAATATTCGACAAGGTAGCTAAAGGTATACAATGGAAGAAGGAAAGCATCTTTAACAAATGGTGCTGGCATAACTGGATGTCAACCTGTAGAAGAATGAAAATAGATCCATATCTATCACCATGCACAAAACTCAAGTCCAAATGGATTAAATACATCAACATTAATCCGACCACTTTGAACCTGATAGAAGAGAAAGTGTCAAGTAGTCTACAAGATATAGGCACAGGAGACTACTTCCTAAGCAGAACCCCAGGAGCGAAGACAATAAGAGAAACAATGAATAAATGGGATCTACTGAAACTGAGAAGCTTCTGCAAAGCAAAGGACACTGTCAGTAAGACAAAAAGGCTACCTTCTGACTGGGAGAAGATCTTCACCAACCCCTCATCAGACAAAGGTCTGATCTCCAAAATATACAAAGAACTCAAGAAACTAGACACTAAATCTCTAATTAACCCAATTAAAAAATGGGGTACTGAACTGAACAGAGAATTCACATCAAATGAGCTTCGAATGGCCAGAAGACACTTAAGGTCATGCTCAACCTCCTTAGCGATCAGGGAAATGCAAATCAAAACCACTTTGAGATACCATCTTACACCTGTCAGAATAGCTAAAGTTAAAAACACCAATGATAGCCTATGCTGGAGAGGATGTGGAATGAGGGGAACACTCATCCATTGTTGGTGGGAATGCAAACTTGTCCAGCCACTGTGGAAATCAGTGTGGCGGTTTCTCAGGAAACTGGGAGTCAACCTCCCTCAAGACCCAGCAATTCCACTCTTGGGAATATACCCAAGAGATGCCCTATCATACTACAAAAGCATTTATTCAATTATTTTCATAGCAGCACTATTTGTAGTAGCTAGAACCTGAAAACAACCTAGGTGCCCCTCAATAGAAGAATGGTTAAAAAAGGTGTGGATCATATACACATTAGAGTTTTACTCAGCGGTAAAAAACAATGACATCTTGTATTTTGCATGCAAATGGATGGAAATAGAAAACGCTTTACTGAGTGAGGTAAGCCAGACCCAAAAATAGGAACACGGTATGTATTCACTCATAAGTGGATTCTAACCATAATTAAAGGTCTTTGAGCCTATTATTCGTGATCCAGAGAAGCTAAATAAGAAGGTGAACCTGGTGAAAATCATGTAGCTATCCGCCTGGAGATTGGAAATAGACAAGAATCCCAGGTAACCTCGGGTGCATGGGGGGGAGGGTCGTTGGAAGGGGAGAGGGTTAGAGAGAAGGGAATAGGGGAGGAATGGGGAAAGATCGGTGGACTGGGATGGGGGGAGGGAGGAAGGATGGATATGGGATCAGGGAAGAATATATTTCAACTAACGGAGTCATTTCAGGGTCTACAGGAGACTTGATTATAAATGGGATCCCAGGTCAAATGAGAGATCCCCAGATTGTTCTCTGGACAGAAGAGAGGGTGCCTGAAACGGCCTAGGCCCATAACCATACTGATGAATATTTTGCTTATCACCATAGAACCTTCATCCAACGATGGATGGCGATACAGACGGAGACCCACATTGGAGCACCGGACTGAGCTCCCCAAAGTCCAAATGAGGAGCAGAAGGATGAAGAAAATGAAAAAGGAAATAAGGACTGCAAGGGATGCGATTACCCACTGATACAAGGGGACGGATCTAATGAGAGTCTACCAAGGCCAGTTGGACTGAGACTGAACGAGGTCGCGATCCACCCAAATTCTCTGAATGTGGCTGGCCAGGAGTCTTTTTGAAAAGCCATTGACAATGGCACTGGGACTTGTTTCCTCTGCAAATATTGGCTTTTGCGGATCCAGTCTGTTTGGATGCTCACCTTCCTGGACCTGGAGGGAGGGGGGAAGAACTTGAACTTCCCACAGGGCAGGAAACCCTGACTGCTCTTAGGGATGGAGAGGGAGGAGGAGAGGGAGTGGGGGGAGTGGGAGGGTGGTGGGAGGAGGGGCAGAAATGAAAACTTTTACAATTTAATAAAATTACTTTCAAAACAAAACAAAACAAAACAAAACAAAAAAATCTAAAAAAACTTTATTTGCCTTCTTTGTTTTATTTCACATTTTAACTTGATTTTTTTTTTTGAGACAGGACCTGTCTTTTTATTTGTGCTTCAGACAAACTATTTAACTATTTAACTACATGGAAGAGGACTTTCTTCTGAACACTGCTGGTGCAAATACAATTTAGAAAAGGAAAATAAAATTAAAATAAACAATTTGGTATTAACAAAGAAAAAAGGAGAAAAGCAGCATTCTCTTTCTTTTTGTTTTCTTCTTTTTTCAATTTTTGAGGCATGGTTTGTTTCTCTGTATAATAGCCATAGCCATTTTGGAACTCACGTTATAGACCAGGCTGTCTTCTTGGTAACATTCTGATTATTTTTCCTTATTTCCTATCTGTAAATAAACATTTCTTCGCATTCTCTCTTTTGTTTAATTTATGTGTTTGGTTTTTTATTCTTTTTGTTTTACTCTGTTCTTGGAACTAGCTCTTGTAGACCAGGCTGGCCTCAAGCTCCAAGAGATTTACTTGCATCTGCCAGATATGGAACCAGTCCCCTCTAATGCTTTCATCTTGGTCTTATGGGTTTCATGCTCTCAATACTGCATGAAAAACTCCAGAGTGCAGGCCCTTGTCTGTCACGTCAGCAGCACTCAGGGACTGGAAAGCAAGGATCAGGAGATCATCTTCAGCAACACAGCAAATGTAAACCATCCTGATGTGAAACAGACCATCTAAAAGAAATTTAAAAAAATGACACTTTTACTTTTTATGTGAAGTAAAAACATTCAAAACAAATCACTATGTCAATATTATTCCTGGAAATGATATCCAATTGGGAATTTTTAAAATTATTCCACAGCTGTTTCAATTTTTTCTGACTCAGTATTTAGTCTGAGAAGGGGTCTGAGTTTGTAAAAACAAAACAACAGAAAGAGAACCCCAAGCAAGCAAGTGGTGGCCATGGTGAAATATCTTTGAAAGGAGACTTAGATGGCAGGGAACTGCACTTGCCAACTTCCTCCTTTCCTCCCTCAGTCCCTCGGTCCCTCCCTCTCATGATGCCATAATTATGGCAGCCCCTTGGCACACATAGTCCTTTTGCTGATCAGTCAGACACACTCTTTGTTTTATTTTGTAATTTTTGAATTATAGGTGAAGTCAATTATTTGAACTCTTAGGTTCATTATTATTATTATTATTATTATTATTATTATTATTATTATTATTATTGTTATTATTATTTGGGTTTTGTTTTTTTGACATAGGGTTTCTCTGTGTATCTCTTTATGCCCTCAAACTCACTTAGTAGACAAGATGGACTTTGGACTCAAAGAAATCCAGCTGCCTCAGTCACTAACTCCTAGTGCTGGGATTAAAGTCATGTACTAAACACATTATGTTTCAAAGCAGCTTTTCTCTGTGTCACTTCGTCTGTCATGAAACTCACACTGCAGAAAAAGGTAGCCTCAAACTCACAGAAATATGCCTGCCTCTGCCTCCCCTGTTCTCTGAGGTCTTTAAACATCTCTATCTATCTGTGTAGTTGTCTATCTACCTATGTATATATGTATGTATGTATAATCTATCTATCTATCTATCTATCTATCTATCTATCTATCTATCTATCTATCTATACATCTATCTGTCTACTCATTTAATATTTTACTTATTTATTTTTTGTTTTTTCAAAACAAGGTTTTTCTCTAGCTTTAAAGTCTGTCCCCTAGAACTGAGAAAAAGGACTGTATCACCACCACCACCCAGCTAGATGATTTTTTTCTTATGGTGGGCAATGAGACCTACAAATTCCCTCAAAGGACTGAATTCACTGTGTGCCAGATGTTCTGTAGGGTTATGTTTTCCTTTGCTTGGGGGAATACTCTGCCTCTCTCTCTCTCTTCCTCCCTCTCTCTCTCATTCTAGATCTCTATTTTGTCCCATTCCAAAAAGAAACTTCTCTGTTTCTCTTGAATATTTTTTTACTCAGTCTGTCTTCCATATTTCTTTTCTTTTCTCTCTCTCCCTCTCTTTTTAACCCTCTCACCCTAGACAGGAAGCTAAAGGCTTACGGTATTTTTCTTTACACATATAGTGTACTGTCACAATGTGCAGAACACTGATTTCAAATTGTGGTCTTATAGAGGCTAGGAGACTGAGAACAAAACGGACCTTGAAAATATGGCTTGTAGTGTCTACCATCTTGGTGAGGTCAGCACTCATCAAGGTGGTTACTAGAGGTAGCCTCCTAAAAGCATCCATCTTGGTGAAGTCATCAACCATGCTGTCTGCAAAGGGCCTTCACTAAAATGTTTTGAACTGTGACCCTGCACACCTCACACACACACACACAGGGACAGACATGGGTGCACTGAGAGAAACAAAATTTGAAGTTAAACTCAATGTATGAGAGAGTCAGAGAACACAAAACAAAACAAAACAAAAATATACAATAAAAACATGCTATGGGGTGGTCTCATGTGAAAGACCCTAGAATTTCTAAGGCCTTGAGGGAAGTCCCCAGATTCATTAATCCAGGCCAGTAGATGCAACAGCAAGAGGTTTATTTCGGTAGCACTATCGGGTGCCTCAGGGCTCCCCAAGCAAAATTTCAGCAAGATTATATAGGCAAAATTAATTACGTAATCAGCAGTTTTCAGAGCATAAAGATCACTAGTTATTTTAAACAGATCAGACAGTGACAATGGACAATGTTGTTTGTTCATGCTATTTCCTAGATGTTTCATTTTGGCCCTGAAATTTCCCATTAACAATCTAAGTTTGGCACATGTGCCAACCATAGATATCCTGTTCTCCTAAGCAAACGGGATGTTCTCATGAGAACAGCTGGCTGCAGGTCTTGATAGCAAACAGAATGTTCTCGTGGGAGCAGGCCAGCTGCAGGTTCTGAGAGGGGGTCCTGAGGGTCTTTCATTTCCCCTTTTCTTTTCTCATGGATTTAATCATAAATCCATGTGTTTGAAAACCTCTATATCATTCTGCTTTAATATCTGATATTGCTGGGATAGAACCATGGTTTGGATAACTGAAAGCCTGTCTTTTATAATTTGCACCAGGTGATTTAAAATGCAGGGGCCGAATGTAAAGATAAGAAGCAAAATAAGTAGGTGCCCAGCTATAGTGGACATTAAGGTCATTAACTATAGTGATTTATTAAACCATCTTTTAAATTATCCTTGTTGAGAATCATATTCTAATTTTCTCTGTTTTTTATTTATATATATATATATATATATTTATTTATTTATTTATTATGTATACAATATTTTGTTTTGTGTATGCCTTCAGGCCAGAAGAGGGCACCAGATCTCATTACAGATGGTTGTGAGCCACCATGTGGTTGCTGTGAATTGAACTCAGGAAGTTTGGAAAAAGAGGCAATGCTCTTAACCTCTGAGCCATCTCTCCAGCCCTTTTTTTCTCTGTTTTAAGTGTTCCCTAAGTTTGGTCATAGATTCCCTAATCAAGCTGGTATGGTTAGCATAAAAACAACATTCTTCCTTGAGTGCAGTGCAAAGGCACCCTTCCTTTAAAAACAACAGATCCAGGCCCTTCCTGTTCCAGAGCACCACCTCTAAAAGTAAAGTTATGGACATATATATATGTGTGTGTGTGTGTGTGTGTGTGTGTGTGTGTGTGTGTGTGTGTATGTGTATGTATGTATATATATAACAAAATTAAAAGACTTGCTCAGACAATAACCATATGAAAACTAGTATAACTGATATGACAAAATAACTCATATTTTACAGAGCATTATTTACATAGCAGCACTGTTGAGAGAAGATAGTAAAACACCTCCAGGGCATGCAGAATAGCTCTTAGAAAAATTATCTGATGAATGAGGCTTGAAAGTAACTACATGGTAGACATTGTGAACCATTGCAGACCCAGGAATAGCACCCATCACTGTGGCAATAATAATCTATTGACTACAAAGAGCTTATCTCAGCCCTAAGAAACACATGGATGCCTTATCACTTTAAAACAATGTCCTTTGTGAAATGTATTTTGCCCTTAAATGGCAAGTTTAGCATTATGAAGACAAATTTCCTTTGCTGTAGACACTGGGAGTGTTGATCCTCAACTCTAGAGAATGTGCCTGAGAGGTCAGCTTCAGCCCAGCTGGCACCATATGACATTCACCGGCTTCCATTGTGTTCTGTAGCATCAGCTTGATCCAAATGTACAAGGGTTGTGCCCATTGCAAGAACTTCAACAAGCAATAAAAGAAAATGCAATACAGAATGACAAATGTTCAAAACAAAACAAAAAGCCCTAAAGCCAGAGGATAGGCAATGAGGAAGCAGAAATCAAGAATTAGGTTTAGTTCATAAGAGGTACAGAAAGACAAATATAATTAACCCAGTAAGTCCTAAAAGCTCAACATGTCATTAAAACATTAGGCCAGCTTGGACCTAGGGACAACATTCAGAAATAAAATCAATGGGGGTGTAAAAGGGAGATGGTGTATTAGGATTTATGTTCAGAACTAAAACAAAAATAGAAGAAAAGGATCCGCAGTATCTTGAGAACCTAAACAGTGGTTCTCCAGCCTCAGCACTCAGAGGGACTGGAAAGGTGATCATAAATAAAACCATATTTGTTTATCTTCTGAAAGTCATGTCATTCCATAATATCATGGATTAAAGCAAGATTTTCCTGTAGAAAAGCAAAACCTGTCAAGAGGTGAGAAAGATTTTGGTGTGCTTGCTTCTCTCTGCAGTTATCTGCACAATATGGTCTATCTGGAAAAAATCTCAAACCGTACAAAATAATTCCTGTCAAGAGGTCCCAGACACATGGGGAGGAACAGAACAGAATTATTTTCTGCTTCTGCTATCTGATACTGTGTTTAAAAAGACATCAACTTTTAAAAAAATGAGCAGAGCCCTGTGGGCTTCTGACTTCAGGAAAGAAGAGCCTTAAAGGTGATGTAAACCCATCTTACAGCAGATGTGCCTGTCCTGTGCAGGCCTTGAGCTCAGGATATCCATCACCAGGGTCAACCACAGTCAGCAGATGCACGAGCAACAGCTAACTAGCCAGGAAACAGAACTAGTGGCAGAGATTGCTGGCGTGTTTTGAACCCAGAACAGGACAGAGGGAGGGAGATCTGTCCAGTCATTTTTTTCTGGTCTCTAGGGCCAATTTTGTCAATTTATAATTTTTTTTTTAGAATTTTATTTATCCTATCTATCTGACCTGAGCTTTGGGGTTGGTAAGCATAATTTAATCTTTAATTGATCCCCAGTGTCTTGGCCATGCCCTGAATTACCTGGGCAACAAAGGCAGGTCTATTATCAGACATGATTACCTTTTGCATTTCAAACCTCAGTAAGATTATTTTTATGATCTTCTTAGCCATTACATTGGCTGTCTCAGTCCTGGCCAATGTATGTTGGCTTTCTTCTTTGGCAAATATTTGGCCTTGAGGAGGCTAAAAATTTCCGCAAATGTCAACAGTCCTCTTTGTCTGTATATTGCTCCGTGTATATGGGTGGTGGCAAAAGCATACCTGCTGTCAGTGTAGACATGTCCTCTGTCATCCATAGAATTTGTGTCAAAGCCACAAGTTCAGCCTTCTGGATGGGCCAACATCCATGAAGGGAGGCTACTCACCCAAATCATTTGATTTCTGTTCACCACCGCTGCCCCCACCTTTCACTTACCTTTAGTCTTGTATACCTGCTTGGCTCCGACCCCCAGCCTTGTGTCCCAGGCAAGCTTCACCATCATTTCCGGCTCTGCCTGGCACTGCTCAGCCTGCCATTCTGCCAGCTGCCTGTCCTTTCTGCAGATGCTGGTATGATCCATAGTCCATCAACGTGAGCAGGGCACAGGAGCAGCAGCCTGGTGCACGAGGGCACATGTCGTAGCATTGTGAGTGCTCTATCACAGTCTGACAGGGGTGAAGGGAACAAGACTGCAGGTTGAGCAGCCAGGGCTCAAGCAGGCTTTAGGGCAAGTGTGGCACCAAGGCAGTTGCTAGGAGACAAGGATTTCTCTGGTGGTGATGGCAGGGGGAGGTGGTCATCCTGGTGAAGAGGGCATGGCGGAGGCAGAGGCAAGCAAGCAGCCTGTATCTCCTGCAGAACTGAAAACAGCAGGGAAAGCAAAAGTCCCTGGTTTAGTCAACAAAAGGCTTTGATCAGGGATGATCAAGGAGTCTATCTGTCTTCATTTGTCTTTGATCGTCTGTTGCCCAGGCTCCCTATCTTTCTGAGTCCTGTCTTGTTTTTCCTAGTTAAGTTTCTTGTCTATGATCCCTCCAGTTTTCTCTTTTCTCTGCCTCCCACCTTTCTCTTTCTTTACTTCCCGCCTCTCTCTCTTTTATTTTACTTTTTCTGTCTTTCATTTAGCATTTTCTCTGTCTCCCCCAATTCTGCAAGGTACAATCTTGCAACCTATCTATCTGCTGTAACTTTCTCCTTATATCTGATGCTGACTGTCCTATGAAGGCCATGGCTATTGCTGCCTGGTGACCTTCAGAGGTTGGGCAAAATGCCTGTAACCTTCATTAAACATTTAAGGAACATAGATTTTAATTGCCCCGTGGAGATCGTCTCTTACCTTGGCCGAATTAGTGGGTTGCCTAGCAGTCCCCCTGAGATTTGCCATTAGCCCGGCATTTTGACTGTCAGTTTCTCCCTTTAAGAATTTATTAGACATCTTCATGTAGAATGAAAATAGATTCATATTTATCTCTATGCACAAAACTGAAATCCAATGAATCAAAGACCTTAACAGAAAACCAGCAATATTGAACCGCATAGAAGAAAAAAGTTTTAATATATATTTTTAAACATAGCCTCAGTGGCATAGACGTCTTAAATATAACATCCTTAATTATTGGGAGAGTGCAAATCAAACAACTCTGAAATTTTATCTTATCCTTGTGAAAATAACCAAGATTAAAAATATTGTTTGACAATTTACACATAAAAGAATGTGAGATAAAAATAAACTGATACAGTTACCTTGAACAATAGTATGATGAATTTTCAGAATTAGATAACATATTATCTTAAATCTCAACAATATCCCTTCTGGGCCTATTTATAAAAGATGTTTAGTTATATCATAAGGACATGTGTTTAACTATATACATAGCAGAATTATTTTATCATAGACAGAATCTGAAAACAACCCATAATGTACTTTTTATATCAATAATATATGAAAATCATCATGTTTTTAAATAGCCATAAATATTATAAAGAATCCAAAGGACCATTTTGATTTAAACTCATCACAAGCATTGTGAGCAGTTAAGTGTCTAATTCAGATCTAAACATGGGCCGGCTAAGAAGCTCAACTGGGCTGTTTATATGGCCCTGGCCCAGGGCCAGGGCTCCTACAGCAATAGTTCTTCAAGACAGTGTAGTCCTGAATCCATCTAAACAGATCTGGAAAAATTTTTCCCCCTGGATACACTGCATAGTAAAAGATACAGAAACCAACAATCTGTAGTTTTTATAAGCACATTTTTAAAAAGTGATTCAGCTTATGTTTTTCCAATTTTTAAACCAGAAGCTTTACCCTGGACATAGCATCTGATGATTAAACAGAGCATCCCTAGAAGAGAGATGCTATCAGGGCTGGGAGGCCCTTGAAGACATACCTGCCAGTAGGAGCTGGGAAGACCTTGGCATTGGCTATAGGGGAAGGGAGCATGCTGGACTGTCTAAGGCAGCCCTCCTCCCCCCAGTCCTCCTGCACAGTGCTGGTGGAATCCAGGTCAGAATGGAGCCCTGCTGGAGCAAGGGAGGATGTCATATTCAGCACAGGGACTTCAGTGGGGCAAGCATTCCCCTCTCGTGGATGCTTCGGCCCAGTCTCTACCTGCTGTAGCAGGGAGAACTAGTTGTGAGCAGAGGTGGGCAGGATTACTTAGCACAATAGCAAAGGCTCCTCACCTGGGCAACTTAGCTGGAGCCTGTGGCGAGCTCTCCCTGGGCCTGTCTTTTCGCCCATGGTGATGGCAGAGGCAGAGGGGCCCAGCAGTCGCAACAGCAAGAGGGGGGGTCAGACTGGGTATCAGGGAGGCAGGGTTTTCTGTTTTGTCACTCCTGCATGGGAAAAGAGACAAGGGAGGGGCAGATTGCCATTATCAAAGTCAGAGGGAAGCCAGCCATGGTGCTTGCACCGTGCTCTGTAGGAGGGGTTCTCTGGACATGCTCTCTCAGGTGACAATATAGGAAACCTGGTCCGGGTGCCCATAAGGGTCAGCCTGGAAAACTTTTTCTTCAACCTGCAAAATAGTATCTAGATTGAATGTCCCACCCTGTGGCCAGTCCATTTTAAAAGTGGGCCATTCCAGGAAGCAGACCTCTTGCCAGCATTTCCTTCGGTTTTCCATAGCTGGGTCTGCAGCATCTCTCTAGAGTTAGAGTTAGGGTCAGAGAGGTGGTTACTTCCTGCCCCATGGTATCATATTTAGACTCGAGTACAAACAGATATACAAAAACAAAGACACAACATAAAAACAAAGCCACGAAGAGCCAAAACCAAACTCAAAATCAGAAGCTGCGCAGCGCTACAGATTCAGAGGAAGTGAACAGCAAAAAGCCATGCCTCCTGGGAACTACAGGAGTGATCTGGTCACTCTTAGGCCCTCCAGATACTGGAGAATCCTCCAGATTTACAGATTACTGGGGCATTCCCCAGATTTACAGATTACTGAAGCATCTTCCAGTTCAGATACTGGCCCTACATAGGTACAATTTCTCAGAATACCAACAAACATAGACTACAATAATGACTAAAACAAAGCAGACAAACAGACAAAGACAATAGACAGTGCTGGCTGGACTTACCTCCTGCTGGGAGCTGGGTTAATTGAGCCTGGGTCCATCAAATCTTGGTGTACCTCCAAATGAAAGACCCTAGAATTTCTAAGGCCATGAGGGAAGTCCTCAAACTCATTAATCCAGGCCAGTAGATGCAACAGCAAGAGGTTTATTTTGGTAGCACTATCAGGTGCCTCAGGGCTCCAGGGGGAGACTGAGAACCCCAGCAAAATTTCAGCAAGCTTATATAGGCAAAATTAATTATGTAATCAGCAGTTTTCAGAGCATAAAGATCACTAGTTATTTTAAACAGATCAGACAGTGACAATGGACAGTGTTGTTTGTTCATGCTATTTCCTAGATGTTTCATTTTGGCCCTGAAATTTCCCACTAACATTCTAAGTTTGGCATATGTGCCAACCATAGATATCCTGTTCTCCTAAGCAAATGGGATGTTCTCATGAAAACAGGCCAGCTTCAGGTCCTGGGGGTCGCGAGGGTCTTCCACCAAAAAAGGATGTTCTCGGCTGAGGAGTTCTACCCAGAGAGGTGAGTGGGTGCTCGCCTTGCAGCCTGCCTGTCCTGGAAGAGAGCACAGCCCCTCCCCCCTCAGCTTTTGTGGCAGGGTCTTCGGTGTTCCACAGGACCCCTCCCTGCCCCCACTGCTGCTGCCCTTTTGTATCCTGGGTCCTGGGTCCTGGGAAAACCAGTTAGCCCTGTTGCGGTGCTGAGGATTTCTACCCAGAGAGTGCTGAGGAGCTCTATCCAGAGAGTGCTGAGAAGTCCTACCCAGAGAGTGTTGAGGAGTTCTATCCAGAAAGTGCTGAGGAGTTTCATCCAGAGAGGAGGAGATGGGCAGGTGGCCAATGCAAGAATTCCTCCAACAACCTGAAAGGCAACATGACATCTCCAGAATCCAGGGATCATGAAACTAGAAGAATTGAACACCCTACTCCAGAAGAAATAGAAGAAATCGACTCTAAGCGGATCTTTATGAAAATAATAGAGGAACTTAAACAGGAGGTGAAAATCTGCCGTAAAGAAATGAAAGATAAATTTAACCAAAAGATTGAGGAAATGAGTAAAGAAATGGAAGAGAAATATACCAAAAAGTTTGAAGAAATGAGTAAATCCATAAATGAAATTCTGGGAAACCAAGAAAAAAACAATCAAACAGGTAATGGAAACAGTTCAAGGTTTGAAAACTGAAATGGAGTCAATGAAGAAATCACAAACCGAGGGCCAGCTGGATATGGAAAATCTATGTAAATGAACAGAGACTTCAGAAACAAGCATAACCAACAGAATACAAGAGATAGAATAAAGAATCTAAGACTCCTCTGAGGACACCATATAGAAATTAAATGCTCTGACCAAAGAAAACAGCAAATCCAACAAATTCTCTTCACAAAACATTCAGGAACTGTGGGACACAATAAAAAAATCAAATCTAAGAATAATAGGAATTGAAGAAAGAGAAGAATTGCAAATCAAGGGTACAGAAAACATATTCAACAAAATTATAGAAGAAAACTTCCCCAACCTAAAGAACGATATCCCTATGAAGGTTCAAGAAGCATACAGAACACCGAATAGACTGGATCAAAAAAAAAATCACCTCGCCATATAATAATCAAAACACAAAACAGTCAGATAAAAGAAAGAATATTAAGAGCTTCAAAGGATAAAGATCAAGTAAATTATAAAGGTAAACCTATCAGACTTACACCAGACTTCTCTATGGAAACCATGAAAGCCAGAAGGTCCTGGATAGAGGTACTGCAGAAACTAAAAGACCATGGATGCAAACCCAGACTACTATACCCAGCCAAGCTATCATTCACTATCAGCGGAGAAAACAAAATATTCCAGGATAAAAACAAATTTATACAATATGTAGCTACAAATCCAGCCTTACAGAAAGTATTAGAAGGCAAATCACAACCCAAGGAATCCAACATTCCCAACACTGCCTACAATAACTCAGACATCTAGCGACCCTTCACAAGTACAACTCAAAGAAGGAAAACACATACACTATACTACCCAAAAAAAATGACCGGACTCAACAACCACTGGTCATTAATGTTACTTAATATCAATGGAATCAATACACCTATAAAAGGACACAGACTTAGAGATTGGATACGAAAACAGGATCCAACATTCTGCTGTTTACAAGAAACACACCTCAACCACAAGGATAGACACCTACTCAGAGTAAAGGGCTGGGAAAAGGTTTTCCAAGCAAACAGACCTAAGAAACAAGCAGGTGTGGCCATTCTAATATCTAACAAAGTTGACTTCAAACTAAACTCTATCAGAAGAGATAGAGATGGACATTTAATACTCATAACAGGAACAATTCATCAGGAGGAAGTCTCAATCCTCAATATCTATGCCCCTAATATAAAGGCACACACTTATGTAAAAGAAACACTTCTAGAACTCAAGGCAGTCATCAAACCACACACATTAATAGTAGGAGACTTCAACACACCTCTCTCACCAATGGATAGATCAATCAGACAGAAACCCAACAGAGAAATAAGAGAATTATTGGAGGTATTGAATCAAATGGACTTAACAGATATCTACAGAACATTCCACCCAAATAGGAAAGAATATACCTTCTTCTCTGCAGCCCATGGAACCTTCTCAAAAATTGACCACATACTTGGTAACAAAGCAAACTTCCACACTTACAAAAAAGTATTAGTAACCCACCTGTGTCTTGTCAGATTACTATGGATTAAAGTTAGTATTCAACAATAGTGCTACCCCCAGGAAGCCATCAAACTCATGGAAGTTGAACTGTCAACTATTAAATCACCCCTGGGTCAAGGAAGAAATAAAGAAAGAAATTAAAGTCTTCCTTGAATTTAATCAAAATAAAGACACAACATACTCAAACCTATGGGACACTATGAAAGCAGTGCTAAGAGGAAAGTTCATAGCACTAAGTGCCCAATTAAAGAAAATGGAGAAAGCACACATTGGAGACTTAACAGCACAATTGAAAGCTCTAGAAAAAAAGAAGCCAATTCACCCAGGAGGAGTAGAGACTGGAAATAATCAAACTGAGGGCTGAAATCAACAAAATAGAAACAGAAAACAATCCAAAGAATCAATGAAACAAAAAGCTGGTTCTTGGAGAAAATCAACAAGATCGACAAACCCCTATCTAAACTAATCAAATGGCAGAGAGAGAACATGCAAATCAATAAGATCAGAAATGAAAAGGGGGACATAACCACAGACAGAGGATATTCAGAGAATCATCAGATCTTACTATGAAAGTTTATATGCCACAAAGCGGGAAAATGTAAAAGAAATGGACATCTTTTTAGATAAGTACCATATACCAAAGTTGAACCAAGAACAGGTGAACAGTCTAAATAGACCTGTTAGTCATGAAGAATTAGAAGCTGTTATCAAAAATCTCCCTACCAAAAAAAGCCCAGGACCAGATGGTTTCAATGCAGAATTCTACCAGAACTTCCAGGAAGAGCTAATAACTATACTCCTTAATGTATTCCACAATATAGAAACAGAAAAGTCATTGCCAAACTCCTTTTATGAAGCTACAGTCACCCTGATACCAAAACCAGACAAAGACACAGCCAAGAAAGAGAATTACAGGCCAATCTCACTCATGAACATCGACATGAAAATTCTCAATAAAATACTGGCAAACCGAATCCAAGAACACATTAGAAAAATTATTCATTATGATCAAGTGGGCTTCATCCCAGAGATGCAGGGCTGGTTCAACATACGCAAATCTATCAATGTAATCCATCATATAAATAAACTGAAAGAAAAAAACCATATGATCATTTCATTGGATGCTGAAAAAGCATTTGACAAGATTCAACACCCATTTATGATAAAGGTGTTGGAGAGACTGGGGATACAAGGATCATACCTAAATATAATAAAAGCAATACAGCAAGCCAGCAGCTAACATCAAATTGAATGGAGAGAAACTCAAAGCCTTTCCACTAAAATCAGGAACACGACAAGGCTGTCCACTCTCTCCATACCTCTTCAAAATAATGCTTTAAGTTCTAGCAATAGCAATAAGACAACATAAGAAGATCAAGGGGATACGAATTGGAAAGGATGAAGTTAAACTTTCGTTATTTGCTGACGATAGGATAGTGTACATAAGCGACCCCAAAAACTCTACCAAAGAACTCATACAGCTGATAAACACCTTTAGTAATGTGGCAGAATACAAGATCAATTCCAAAAAATCAGTTGCCCTCCTATACACAAAGATAAAGAAGCAGAGAGGGAAATCAGAGAAACATCACCTTTCATGATAGCCACAAATAGCATAAAATATCTTTGGGTTGCTCTAACCAAGGAAGTGAAAGACCTATTTGACAAGAACTTTAAGTCTTTGAAGAAAGAAATTGAGGAGGATACCAGAAAATGGAAAGACCTCCCCTGCTCTTGGATTGGAAGACTCAACATAGTAAAAATGGCAATTTTACCAAAAGCAATCTATAGATTCAATGCAATTCCCATCAAAATCCCACCAAACTTCTTCACAGACCTTGAGAGAACAATAATCAAGTTTATATGGCAAAACAAAAAACCCAGGATAACCAAAACAGTCCTATACAATAAAGGAACTTCTGGAGGCATTACCATCCCTGACTTCAAACTCTATTACAGAACTACAGTATTGAAAACAGCTTGGTATTGGCATAATAACAGAGAACTCGACCTTGGGAATCAAATAGAAGACCCGGATATTAACCCACAAACCTATGAACACCTAATATTCGACAAGGGAGCAAAAGGTATACAATGGAAGAAGGAAAGCATCTTTAACAAATGGTGCTGGCATAACTGGATGTCAACCTGTAGAAGAATGAAAGTAGATCCATATCTATCACCATGCACAAAACTCAAGTCCAAATGGATTAAATACATCAACATTAATCTGTCCACTTTGAACCTAATAGAAAAGAAAGTGGGAAGTAGTCTACAAGATATAGGCACGGGAGGCCACTTCCTAAGTAGAACCCCAGTAGCACAGACAATAAGAGAAACAATGAATAAATGGGACCTGCTGAAACTGAGAAGCTTCTGTAAAGCAAAGGACACTGTCAGTAAGACAAAAAGGCTACCTTCTGACTGGGAGAAGATCTTCACCAACCCCTCATCAGACAAAGGTCTGATCTCCAAAATACACAAAGAACTCAAGAAACTAGACACTAAATCTCTAATTAACCCAATTAAAAAATGGGGTTCTGAACTGAACAGAGGATTCACATCAGATGAACTTCGAATGGCCAGAAGACACTTAAGGACATGCTCAACATCCTTAGTGCTCAGGGAAATGCAAATCAAAACCACTTTGAGATACCATCTTACACCTGTCAGAATAGCTAAACTCAAAAACACCAATGATAGCCTATGCTGGAGAGGATGTGGAATGAGGGGAACACTCATCCATTGTTGGTGGGAATGCAAACTTGTACAGTTGCTGTGGAATTCAGTGTGGCGGTTTCTCAGGAAACTGGGAATCAACCTCCCTCAGGACCCAGCAATTCCACTCTTGGGAATATACCCAAGAGATGCCCTATTATACTACAAAAGTATTTGTTCAACTATGTTCATACCTGCACTATTTGTAATAACCAGAACATGGAAAAAACCTAGGTGCCCCTCAATAGAAGAATGGTTAAAAAAGGTGTGGAACATATACACATTAGAGTTCTACTCAGAGGAAAAAAACAATGACATCTTGAATTTTGCATGCAAATGGATGGAAATAGAAAACGCTTTACTGAGTGAAGTAACCCAGACCCAAAAAGAGGAATATGGTATGTACTCACTCATAATCGGATTCTAGCCATAGTTAAAGGTCTGTGAGTCTATAGTTTGTGATCATAGAGAAGTTAAATAAGAAGGTGAACCTGAACAAAATCATATAGTTATCCTCCTGGATATTTGAACTTGGCAAGATTGCCAGGCAAACTCGGGTGCATGGGGGTGGGGGGTGGAAGTAGGGGAAGATGGTTAGGGAGAGGGGAGAGGGGGAGGATTGGGAATGGCTTGGGGGAATGGGAGGGGGAGGGAGGAAGGATGGTTCTGGGAGCAGGGAAGTTTATATCTCAACTAAGGGAGCCATTTTAGGGTTTACAAGAGACTTGATTCTAGAGGGGTTCCCAGGCCCAAGGAGAGGTCCCCAGATTGTACTCTGGGCAGCAAAGGAGATGGTGCCTGAACTGGCCTTCGCCCATAACCATACTGACAAATATTTTGCATGCCACCACAGAACCTTCATATGGTGATGGACGGAGATAGAGACAGAGACACATATTGGAACAATGGACTTAACTCCCTAGGTCCATATGAGAAGCAATGGGAGGGAGATCATGAGCAAGGAAAGCAAAATCAGAGGGGGCCTTCATTCAACGATGGATGGAGATAGAGACGGAGACCCACATTGGAGCACTGGATGTCAGGACTGCGAAGGGTGCGTTCACCCACTGATACAAGGGGACTGATCAAATGAGAGCTCACCAAGGCCAGCTGGACTGGGATTGAACGAGCATTTGATCAAACCGGATTCTCTGAAAGTGGCTGACATGGGGGCTGACTGAGCCCCCGAGGTCCAAATGAAGACTGAGAAGCCATTGACAATGGCACTGGGTCTTGATTCATCTGCATGGACTGGCTTTTTGGGATCCTGGCCTGTTTGGATGCTCACCTTCCTGGATCCGGAGGGAGGGGGGAGGAACTTGGATTCCCCACAGGACAGGAAACCCTGACTGCTCTTGGGAATGGTGAGGGAGGAGGAGAGGGAGTGGGGGTTGCGGGAGGGTATTGGGAGGAGGGGAGGAAGTGGAAAGAGTGTTTTCGGATACTTGAATAAACAAAAAAAAAAGAAAAAAAGAAAAATAAAAGCTAATAAAGTGAAAAAAAATTGGGAGAAATAAATATTTTTGTATGTTGATACAAATATAAGAGTATTTTTATTATACTGTATGTATGTTTCTACCTCTGTTTGAAATATTTTGTATATGTATGCAAATTAAAGTTACTTTTTTCATATTGCAAAAAAAAAGGATGTTCTCATGAGAGCAGCTGGCTGCAGGTCCTTATAGCAAACAGGATGTTCTCATGGGAGCAGGCCAGCTGCAGGTTCTGGGGCGGGGTGGGGGGGGTTGGGAGGGGAGGGTCCTGCGAGTCTTTCACATGCAGGACTCTCATGCATTTGGCGATGAAATTCTGCCAGGGGACTTTGATTTTTAGTGTTATTCACATCCCATGGTGACGGTAGTTCTCCTCTTGAACAAGGAAAGTATCAGAACTGGAGAGATGAAATTTCTGCAACTTTCAGAAACCACAACGTGGGGGATCTATTGCACTCTTCTGGTGAAATGGAGTACATGCAGACAGAGTGCTCATGCATAAAATAAATACATTAATTTTTTCCTAAATTAAAGAAACAAACAAGGGCTGAAGAAATAGCTCAGCGTTTAAGAGCACTGGCTATTCTTCCAGAGATCCTGAGTTGTATTTACAGGAGAAATATCTCAGTGGCTCTTCCTGAAGAGGTGGCTTCATTTCCCAGCACCCACATGGCAGCCCATAAGTGATTGTAAATCCAGTTCCTGGGTGATCTGACAACCTCACACCATTGCACATATAATAAAGTTAAATAAATTATATAAACTTCTTCTCTCTGGCTTTGGACCTTGTCCTCGACCTAGGTCTTGTAGAACTGGGAATAAAGAAATATGCTGCCACCACCACTCAGCTAGATTTTTTTTAAAGATAGGCAACAAGACCTATAAATTCCATCAAAGGACTGAATTCACTGTGTGCTCTCCCGGCCAGCGGGATACGAACGGGGTCCCTGATAAACCTAGTGGAGAGGAATGATAGGAGACAAGAGACACAAGAAATGATGGCAAGACAGGATTTCAAATCAAGCCGTCTCAGTTTATTTCCTCAGAAGCTGTTTTGTAGCAAACGGGCAAAAGGGGGAAGGGAAGGGTGTCAGAAAACTCAGGTCTGCTGGAATTCAGGTCTGGAGGCATCCCCAGCTAATAGGTAAATGCTGAGGGTCTGTGATTATTGACTAACAAAGCAAAATGCTAGTGAGTTCCTAGAACCTGATTCCTGCAGGTCTCTGCTAGGAGATAAGACACCAGGTTGATTTTCTAGACCCTGCAGGGGGGAGAGGTAAATATTTTTCTTAACCTGTGAACTTAAGATGGCTATTAAAAAAAGTGCAGATCTCAAAATACAGGTCTTTGCTTCCTGCAGTGTGCCAGGTATTCTGTAGGTTTATGTTTTCCATTACTTGAGGGAATACTGTGTCATCCCATCCCTTTCTCTTCCCCTCATTCTAGGTCTCTATTTTGTCCTGTTCCACATAGGAACTTCTGTTTTTCTTGATTTTTTCCCTCAGTCTCTGTTCCACATTTATTAAACTTAATGTATGAGGAGAGAGTAACCAAGCATGTTGTTAAAAACATGGCTGGGGCTGGGAGGTGGTAGAACAAGCCTTTGACTCTGGCACTTCATTCAACCAGATTTCTACCTGCAGGAGAACAGGAAGAAACAGATCCTGCCAGGTGGTCATGGCCCATTCCTTTAATCTCAGTTCTTGGGTGTCAGCCTGGTCTACAAGAGAGTTCTGGATCAGGTTCCAAAACTATGGAGAAGCCCTTTCTTGGATATAAAAAAAGGAAGGAAGGTGCTGCAGGAACTCCTTCTGCTCCTTCAGCCAATGCCCACTACGGCATGGTCTTAGCTGCTTTTAAAGCAGCAGTAGCCCTGAGCTCTCTTTCTTGCTTCAGACTCTGCTTCCATCTACTAGACCCATTTGACTGGTCATCCAGAGGGTTGTTGTCTAGGATGGTAATCTGTAAGTTTTTCTTTTAAATAAATAACTCTTTTTTTATTTAAAATAATTCCAAACTGGTGTGGGATTGTTTTGTGACTTATGCATTTAGGAAGGAAGGAGGGAGGGAGGGAGAGAAAGGGAAGGAGGGAGGAAAGGAAGGAAGAAGGAAAGAAGGAAGGAAGAAAGGAGGAGACATCTTGAAAGACTCCCCAGAGGGTGTCTTGAACACTTGGAGACCCTTGCCCAAGAACCGAGTCCGAGCCACTGGATGCAAGAGGCAATTTTTATTGTTCACACAGGACCTGTGGGTGCTGCAGTCATATAGAGAACTGAGCACCCCGGTCTGGGTTTTGGGACAGACTATATAGGGTTGGGGTAGGCAAAAGCAAGTGTACAGAAGCAGATGCATCTCATTGGTCAGTTTGGATGAGGAGAGGGGTGAATTTGAGGGCAGGTCCCTCGGCCCCCTGGCCGGGATCAAAGAAGCCAGATAATAGCTGACCTGACCCTATCTAAAGCACATATGGTTTTCCCAGAACTTTCCATTCCCCTCCCAGGCCAGGTGTCTGACCATAAATCTCCTGTTTAACCAATAATTGACTTCTTAAAATGATAAAAATAATTGAACACTCAGCTATACTGACTTTGAAACTAAGTAGACACTTCCCTGGTAGGGAGAATGCCATTAGTAAGAGAACCTTGACTTTGTCCCATGTAAAAGGTTAGCTGCTGAGTGCTGTATGCTGAAACATTGAGTTACAGTCAATAACATGTGTCTCAAACATCTGAGCTGACTTCACTCTGTCAACCAGGATTGAACATATCTGCATGGGAGAGTTCACTAATTGGAAACTAAATATGTAGTAGTTCAAGCTATCCTCCATAAACTCTATACCCACTGGTGTCTGTCTTCATTCACATGCAAGGAATTAAGGTATGATGGGAAATTACATAGAAAGTCACATACTGTGCCCAACCAGGCTCTTCTTTGTAATGGATACCCCTGAAGCCCTCAGTCCCTTAAATTTCAGTCTGTGATCTAGTTATTGTCCAGTCTTTTCCCCCTTCCATTGCACACAGCATACTGTTCCTACTCTTCTGGTCTGAAGGGAGAAGCCATGTTCCACACAAATCCTTTTATTGTTATTGCAATGGACGCCCCAAGATATGACTCAAACTGATAATTTTAGAACTCTGTGGTGCAGAATATTTGTAATGCAAAAATTTATGGTGGTTAGCCAAGAGGATAACAAGGGTAATATCCTGTGGAGCTACAGACAGGATTAAAGTCCACCTCTATCAGTATAGGGGACATTGACTGTAAATTGCTTTTCTAAAAACTGAAAAATGCAGCTGTCCTAGAATTAGTATACTTTCATGGCACACAGGTTGTGACCCTGTAATGGCCCCCTAAGAAGCATGTTAGAGGTCTTTGACTGGGAATTGGGTCTTTTGGCTGGTTGTAAATCATGGTTGTCTCATTTGTTATAGGAATGAACCTTAATGGCTTATTAATTCTGGTGAACTGTAACACACGATTCTGTGTTACCCCCTTGGTACAGTTTGCCTGCCACTGCACCATATGTGAGTCGGGTAAGGGCCTGGAGATTGAAAGAACATATAAGAGACCTGGGTCATTTGAAAGGAGATCAACCGAATGCCATTTATTCAACTTTGGGGAAAATCTATTATACCTAGCTGCTGCACAAGGATTTCCTCCAAGGCAGGTGAGAAATTACCATACCAAAGATGAAACAATACCCTAGAGCTAATCACCAGGTGACGGCATGGGGAGCACAGGAAGAAACAGAATGTTTTAGCTGGCTTACCAGAAACTATCCTCAAGATGCACCCCAGGAGCAAGGGTAGACCCAGGGCCCTACAGTGAACAAACATTTGCATCTCATGATACTAATATCTAACAGAAATGATTAACATACTAATCTTTGCGGAATTTGGGATGCAGTCCTCCCTTACTTAAATTCTACTTTGTGTTACTAAATGTCTCCTAAGAACTGGTAAATTCTTGTACCATTAATTCTATTGTCAATTATGCTCTACTTCAGTTTAGCAGTGGAATGCTACTCTACACAGGAGAAACCATTTACGAGCTCCACATTTAACTACAGATGGATGCTAAACCTAAATGTTAAAACTGCAGAACTTCTGAAGATACTGGAGAGACCAGCACTTTCTGAGTTTGGCAAATTTGGTGTTATCTCTCCACATGCGACAATACAAGCAATAAAGGCACCATCATTTGCTGCTCCCAAAATTCTGGTCTGTGCAGACACAGCCCAGGCAGTGAAGTTATTCAGAGACTGCCAGCAGGGTGTTGAAAGGATCACTTAGAACTACTTAGGATAAGGAAGAAACACACTTAACTCTGTTTTTGTCCACTGACTCCCACGCACCCAGGAAAGGATGCACCACACCAGACAAGAGCCACAGCAGGATGCTCCACCTAGTTTGAAAACAGTGGCCCCACACTCGCCAAGTCCAGCTACTCCTCTGCATGTGGGGAGAGCAGCCCCACGCACCAAAGCCAGCCACTCCTGGAGACATTGGCCCCTTACTTACCTTGGCGCACCACTCCTCCAATCTGTGGAGAACAAACAGTTAATCATCATGTGCAGCTGCCTAGCTGAAAAACTCTCCCCACAAGGGAGCCCAAAGCACAGTGCATGAGAGAGACTGTGATTTCTTCAGGAAGTGCTAAGCCAGAATCCTTGCTCCTGGAAAAACCCTCCCATTTGAGGGGTGGAGGCTCTGATTGGTTAGTGAAGTCTGAGTGTCAGAACCAGGTGAGCAGAAGGGATACAGCACAGCATTCCCGGGATGCTAATCTAAAGACAGACATATCCCAGACTGGCTGGAGATATAAGTCAAATTCAACAGCAAGTCTCTTGCTAATGTAAATCAATGGGTTCGGTTTTAAGAGGAAGTATACAAATTCTGGAAGAGGCTAATCAGACAATGTTGCACAAGAGGAACATTGGGTAAATCAAGAACATTATAAACAAAGTCCACAGCGGTATTGGAACTGGTAACCACAGTTTTCACCCTTTTGTGAAAAGTCTTGGGTTCTGAGAATCTGAAACAATCCTTTTCCAAAGGCCCTGGCCCCACATCTTTATCAGCTTTCCCAAGCATATTCCTGAGATTAAAGACAGAGCTATGTTGTTGCTTTATACATCAGGGCCTTCGAGTAACCTCCAAAAGCCTAGGCAGGTTGCCAAAGACTGAGAGGCCTAGTTTCAAGTATTTTCTAAAAGTTCTGAACTTAGCATTTGACATTTAGGTGCAAGGTCCAATTGGAGTTAATTTGTGAAAGTTGAAAATGGGGTCTCATGTACTGTGTAATAAATACACTACAAAGTTGCAATGTAGAAAAATAGAATTGGTGATACAAAGGATTGACAAATGCTTAGAAGAGAGTAAGCTGTACGAAATAGAATTTAGCTGAGGGAGGGCTGCCACTGAAATACCCCCAAAGACAAGTATTATGTTAATCAGGACTTTAAGAAATTTGGATGCTAAAATGTAAAAGTTTATTTAGCTTTTGTATATACATGTCTCTAGTGAAAAGAGCAAATGAGATGCTCACCCACAGAAAGGACAGAGAGTCTGCCTATGTAACTCTAACATTATCAGAAACCAGTATGCACATTCACATACCCACAAAAAACACACTTATAACACATAACCACAATTAAAACAACTCTTTAAACATATTTTCACTCATGAATGTTTTTCTCTTGTAAGAATTCATTCCTATAATACAGGTGTTAAGGTACCCAATGGCTTACAGAGTTTTTCTTCACCATGAAGCAATCAGGTAGGCATGAAGTCTGAGAAATCAACCCTTCTAAGTTGATGGAATAAATCATTTGAGAGGACTTATGAAATGAGTCCAGTTTCAGGGTCAGGTGTTTCTCTCATTGGCTCTGGATTCAGGAACAAAGTGTGTTTCTTTGTCTCAGTTTTAGAGTCAAAATATATTTCTTTGGCTCCAGTTTCACAGTCAAAATCATGTAATTCACTGGCTCTGGTTTCAGGGTCCAGATGTGTTTTTTTGATTGGCCCATTTGCCCTACACATAGGGCTTCATAAAATCACAAATTCATTTTACCATGAGTGTGTAAGTACAAACAGTATAAAAAGGACATCATAATGCTTGAAATGATTGTTAACACTGTCAAATTTATTTCTACAGAAGAAATAGTCTTGCACTGTATGCAGAGGATTCTTATTCATTCCTAGCTGCCCAGACCAGAAATAATCACAAAGAAATTATATTAATTAATCAAAACACTGCTTGGCCTAGAATTACCTCAGGATTCTTATTAACTAACTCTAACATCTTAAATCAATCCATTCTGATTATTTTGTATTTTACCACAAAATTTATGATTTACCAGTAAGCACATCTGCCTCCTTCATCAGCAGATACATGGAGTCTGACTCTACTTTCTTTCCTCCACTATCTCTGCTTGGAATTCCTGCCTTCCTCTATGCTGCCCTGTCATAGGCCCAAAGCAGCTTCTTTATTAAACAATGGTAAGAAAATACATTCACAACATACAGAGGAGAATCCCAAAACATTGTGTAACTGATTATAAGTGTTTTGGCTAAAGATCTTACCAAATACTTTATAATAATAAGTCCTCAGTATCTTTTTCATATAGTCAATGTCTATTGTAATATGCAAAGATTTTAACAGATTGTTGCACACAAAAGTTTTACTCCTATATAAAGTACAAAACTTTATCACAGTGAACACATTTATAGGGTTTATCTGCAGTATGATTTCTTTCTCATGATTTAGATTATTCATACATGCAAATGCTTTACCACACTGATTACAGTCGTAGAGTTTATCTCCAATGTGTGATTTTTTTATACATTTGAAGAGTACTGTGAATTGCAAAGTCTTTACCACACTGATTACATTCATAGGGCTTTTCTCCAGCATGTGTTAGTTCATCTTTGAAGATGCCTATGATAAACAAAGACTTTACTACACTAATTACAAACATAATGTTTCTCTCCAGTATGTGTTTATTCATGCCTGTGAAGATAACTGTGCCATGCAAAGGCTTTACCACAATGATTACATTCATAAGGTTTCTCTCCAGTATGGCTTCTTTCATGAGGGTGAAGATTACCATGCTGTGAGAAGGCTTTACCACACTGATTACATTCATAGGTTACTCTCCAATATAGCTTCTTTCGTGCTTTTGGAGAGTACTGGAACATGAAAAGGCTTTTCCACACTCATTACATTCATAGGGTTTTTCTCCAGTATGTCATATTTCATAACCATGTAGATTACTGTGCCATGCAAAGGCTTTACCATGCTGATTACATTCATAGGGTTTCTCTCCAGTATGGGTTCTTTCATGCAGTTGTAGATGACTGTGACATGCAAAGGCTTAAGCACAATGATTACATTCATAGGGTTTCTCTCCAGTATGCGTTCTTTCATGTCTTTGTAGATGACTGTGACGTGCAAAGATTTTACCACAATGATTACATTCATAGGGTTTCTCTCCAGTATGGATTCTTTCATGAATTTGTAGATGACTGTGACGTGCAAAGGCTTTACCACAGTGATTACATTCATAGGGTTTCTCTCCAGTATGAGTTCTTTTATGTGTTTGGAGATTGCACTGATGTACAAAGGCTTTACCACAGTGATTACATTCATAGGGTTTTTCTCCAGTATGGTTTCTTTTATGTTTTCGAAGACTACTGTGTCGTGCAAAGGCTTTACCACACTGATTACATTCATTGGGTTTCTCTCCAGTATGGGTTCTTTCATGCAGTTGTAGATGACTGTGACATGCAAAGGCTTTACCACAATGATTACATTCATAGGGGTTCTCTCCAGTATGGGTTCTTTCATGACTTTGAAGATTACTGTTACATGAAAAGGCTTTACCACCATGACTACATTCATAGGGTTTCTCTCCAGTATGGGTTTTTCATGATTTTGAAGATGACTTGTATATGCAAAGGCTTTACCGCAATGATTACATTCATAGGGTTTCTCTCCAGTATGGGTTCTTTCATGACTTTGTAGATGACTGTGACGTGCAAAGGCTTTACCACACTGATTACATTCATAGGGTTTTTCTCCAGTATAGATTCTTTTATGTTTTCGAAGACTACTGTGACATGCAAAGGCTTTACCACACTGATTACATTCATACGGTTTCTCTCCAGTTGGGTTCTTTCATGACTTTGAAGAAGACTGTTATATGAAAAGGCTTTACCACAATGACTACATTCATAGGGTTTTTCTCCAGTATGAGTTCTTTCATGCCTTTGAAGACTACTGTTCCATGCAAAGGCTTTACCACAATGATTACATTCATAGGGTTACTCTCCAGTATGGGTTCTTTCATGCCTTTGAAGATGACTGTGACATGCAAAGGCTTTACCACAGTGATTACATTCATAGGATTTCTCTCGAGTATGGAATCCTTCATGCCTTTTAAGATCACTGTAATGTGCAAAGATTTTACCACACTGATTACATTCATAGGATTTCTCTCCAGTGCATGTTCGTTTATGCATTTGAAGATGACTATGATGTGAAAAGGCGTTACCAAACTCATTCCCTTCATAGAGTTTTAACGTAGTATATGTTTTTTCATGACTGTGAAGATGACTCTCACGTGCAAAGGTTTTAACACTTTGAGTATATGCAGAATGTTTCTTTCTAGTTTGACTTTTTACATGCCTACAATTACAATTGCAATGGTACATGTGAAAGCATTACTACAATTAATACATTATTGAATATTTTTATCTGAATAAATTAATTTTACAATTTAGTACTATTTTAAAGATGAATTATTTGTTAAGGTTTTATCACCATGTTTACAATCTCGTTTTTCCCCTTCATTAAAATTTGCCTTTCATTATTGAAGATACTTGAGAACAGCCTTTAATATATGGTTCACATTTACAAAATCTTTTTTTTGTATGAGAATTTTCATGTATTTGAAGAGAACTGAAAAACTCAGAGCTTTACCACTGTTATTGTATGCATAACATTTCCTATACTGCGATTGATGATACATTTGATAAGTGAACTAGGAAAAACAAAAGTATTTACACAGTCCTAGTACTCATGGGGCTTTTCTGAAATGTTAGTTTGTTGATATATTAACAATGAGACTAGAAAACCAATTACTTGTATACATGTATATCAAATTCAACCAGTATACTCAACATGGGGACTGCTACATATTTTCTATTTGTTCTGAGAGAGAGGTTTGTTATACCTTTTCACATCCCTATGCTCATGTGGTTTGTATTCAGAGTAATATATGATGTACTTATTAAAGGAAGAATAACAAACATAAGGTTTCCACATTGAGTTCACCCAATTTGACTTTCTGTCCTCATAGACTTGTGGTTTATGGATTAAGGTCGCTTCAAAACAGCTGCCCCTTGATTCATAACCATTAATGCCCCCTCACTAAACTTAACACAGCCACAAGTATATGGGTTAAACTACCTTTTCTATGGACTATTAGTGTAATAGATAGCTTTAGAGATCTACTTATCACCTATTCAACATGTATATCTTTTATAATATGAATAATATGAGATAAATGGATTGACAACTTTACAGTATAGCTCTCATTGTATTATGATTCAAATGGTAATGTAAGTTAAGACATTGTTTTCTTTCTTAAAAGAATGACTTGCAAGTGTAGATCACCTATCTGAAATTCAGGTATATGATTTTGTGAGAATTTAATAAACATCAATTTACTTTATTATTTCCACTCTTGCTTTTGTTTAAAACATATAGGATTAATTACAAATTCTTCAGAGGTACATTTGTATCAACTTATATATGAAAATTACCTTTCATATCTTTTAGAATTTTGACAATGTTCTTCAATATTATGGTCTTCCCAACTGTATCCTAAAATATAATGCCGGAAATTGTACGTTTTATATTAAAAATTGTAAAAAATTTAGTTACCGTTTGAAGCAAACCTTACAACCATGCCTGATTTATTCACCCCATTCTTCTTTCTCAATCATATTACAAAAGATCATCATTAACCAATGAATAGTTGTTCCCTTATATGAAACATGAAAGATCATATAGTCTTACCTATAGTAGTGAGGTTCCTGTAGGTCTCTACCATCACATCTCTGTAGAGATTCTTCTGAGATGGATTCAGCAAAGTCCATTCTTCCCAAGTGAAGTTGACATGCACGTCATCATAGGTCACTGAATTCTAAAATATCCCATACAGGTGTACAACAGAAAGTATGATTTTGACAACACTGTAAATGTATACTTCTTTGACAGTATAGTCATATAATTCTGGGGCTCCCCATACTTATTCCATGACAAAGACATCCTAATTTAATCACCAAGGCACTTAAGAAGCAAATTGAATAGGAGGTTCACCTCTGTCATTTCTGAACCCTTTGAATGGGATATCACCTTGCAAGAGAAATGCCTACTAACCAACAATGAAAGATACATAAACATGTCACTAGTATAGAGTACAGATAAGAAAAATTGTATGAATGATTAATTCCTAACTACAAAAAGAAAATAAAATGAAAAGGTTGGATGCATTGAATCATGCCTCTAATCTTTGCACTCAGAAGGCAGAGGCATGTATATCTATCTGCCTTTTAGCTGAATACCAGCCTAGTCCATGCAATCACATTTAGCGCAGCCAGAAATACATGTTAAATACTTGTTTCACATGGAAAAAATTCAATGAAACAAACATAAAAGCTAGAAATAACTCATAGGATTTTCTTAAAGTTTCTACACAGAGTTACACATTCACTTCAACTCTTTATTCATCTACCAGAAACCTGATGTTGCTCAATTTAAACTGCAACAAAAATGAGATTTTACTAAAAGGCACTGTGTGTTTAAAAATTACAAATGAACAAATGAAGACAATAGAAATTATTATGCTGATTACAAATATTCAACCCAGAGCAGGAAAGATGGCTCAACAGCAAAGAGACCTCCTAGTCTTGCATACAGGTGGGCTCAAGGACTTACATGGGGGAATCATAACTATCCATTATTCCAAGTTCAAAGTTTCTAATACCATCTTTGATCAATATAAGGACCAGGTACTCACATGCTGCATGTCCATGCATTCAGGTATAATACTCTTTTTAAAATAAAAATTCAAACAAACAAAACAGGCAGGAAGACGGTTATGCACCTACAATCCAGTAACACAGAAGGCACAGGCAGTATTAATGTCATGACTACATGCCGTCCTGGGAAACATAATGATATCCTCTGTCAAATTTTAAAATTCAAGATATTGGTGAAGCTCAGTACAACAGCATATACTTGATAGAAACAAAACCACCAAACAACAATATAAAAGCAAAAAAGCCAACCTTTAACCCCGGCACTTGGGTGTCAGAGTCAGAAGTTCTCTGAGTTTGAAGCCAGCCTGATATATAGAGCTACTTTCAGGACAGCTAGAGCTACACAGGAAAACCTTGTCTTCAAATATAACAAAATAAAATGAAAACAGTAGGCTACCAAACCACCTTAGCACTAAACAGCAGTTAATTCCACTGAATCTTGTGTGATTTAGTGATAGTATTTATGATGGTGGAAAGTTATGATAGCAAAAGAAGAAAGCTGACCGATTAGTTTCAACCACAACATAGCAGGCACAAAGAACAGGAAGTGGGTTGAGGCTATAGAAACTCAAATTGTGGAATTCCTTTCTGTATGCTGTGATTATCATTAGTTAATAAAGAAACTGCTTTGCGCCTATAACAGAGCTATAGAACAGAATTTAGGTAGCTGGGGAAAACAAAACTGAATGCTAGCAGGAAGAAAGCAGAGCCAGAGAGAAGTCATGTAGCTCCTCCAGAGACAGAGGCTGAGAAATTTACCTGGTAAGCCACAGCCACATGGCAATACACAGATTAATAGAAATTGATTAAATTAATATGGAAGAGTTACCCTCTGTATGCTATGAATATGTTTTATTCCCATTGGTAAATAAGGAAACTGCTTTGGGCCTATGGCAGCACAGAATAGAAAAAGGTGGGAGTGCCAAATGGAGATAGAGGAGAAAAGAAGGCAGAATCAGGGAGATGCCATGTAGCCACTGAAGGAGACAGATGCTGGGTGGAACCTTACCAGTAGGTCACAGCCATGTGGTGACACACAGATTAATAAAAATGAGTTAATTTAAGATGTAAAAGTTACTTAATAAGAAGTCTAAGCTATTGGGTATGCAGTCTTATAATTAATAAAAATTATGTATAATTATTATGAGTCTGGGCAGTGGGGAAATGACCAAGCACCCTATGTCTATAAAAGGATATAATGAAGTTTACTAGCTATACAACACACAAGATTAATATCTAAGTTCAATTGTCATGTTAAGCATTCATGATTCCTTGACTATTTAGGGATCATACAAAGAAGCACAAATCAGCCTGAATGCTTCACTGTCTGAGGGAATGCAATAGTCTGTCAGGATCTGGAAGGTATATAATTACCCAGGAAGCTTGGACTTTAACCTGGTCTCTCAAGATAGTTAGCCTGTGCCAGCTCCATGATTCCCTGAAGAGCCTACTGCCCAGTAAAATCCTATGAACTTGATCTCCACTGACTGCCATTACTCGCAACATTCCCATCTTCTAGGTCCTACAAGAACAGATGACTAAGCTCTTTGTCCAGTTTTCTAATATATTAAGCATTCTTATAAGAGTCAACATTCCCAGGTCCTTTGCAGCAAAAAAATCCTCTTTGAGTCCCATTTTTGTTACAACTTTCTTCTCTGTTGCTGTTATTAAATTATGCAATCAAAAGCAACTCAGGTAATGAACATATTTATTTGGTTGTTAACCCTATTTCACAATTCCTCCTGATGACAGTGTAGGATAGATACTCAAGCTAATAACTAAAGGCAAAACATGTGGAACCATTGTTTTCTGGCTTCCCCTTTTGCTTTGTCACCACTGCCTTGTGCTCAACTAGCTCTCCTATCTATCCCAGGGATGCTTGTTCAGAGATATTGCCAACTCAGTGGAAGAGCCTTCCTATATCAATCAAAATCAATAAATCTTCTCAGATACCTTAATCAGGTATTCTGATCTAGGCATACTCTCAATTGGTATTTTCTCAGATCAGTCTAAGCTATGTCATGCTGATAACTGAGGCTATCTAGAAAGAGACAATAATATACAAGAAGGTTTTAAAGATCCAAAGGCAATGTATTAATCATATCAATCACTTAAGCAGCAAAAACACAAACAAAGATAGATATGCCAGGAAATGGAAAGAGGCAAACATCTAAGACAAAGAAGAGAAAACTCAAACTGTCTCTCCACAGAAACTTCCCAAACCAACAAAAACTCAAGGAACTCATAACATGAGAAATCTTCAGAATACAAAATTGGTGAGAACACTATTTTCCAGAAAATAAACAATATACTTAGATAATAATGAATAAAATCAACAATATAGGTAGGTAGCACTGACAAAGACATATTATGCTCCTTTAAATAAAAACAAAAGATTCAAACCAAACTAAAACTCTAAGAAATTACTAACCAGCACTAATCTTATACACTTCAGTTCTTTATCCTTTACCAATAATAGAAAATGGCTTGGGTGCAGAAGGCTGTTCTACCAAAATTGGAGAGATTCACTTGAAACCTTCTTGTGCCTTAACTTCAGAGAAAATAGTTTTGACTACTTAAAGAAATTTCATTATCTTATAGTAAAGAAAAGTATGTCTGTTAGGAACACTTAGACACCGTTTGCTCCCCCGAATGATGATGGCCTGTAAGTCTGCAATCAGAGTGAGGAAATGAAAACATTTTAAAACAAAATGTGAGATAATAGATTTTTAAAGAATCAGTGCACACCTAAAGCAACTTGTTTTACTCTATTACTTTATAAGTGACAAGTACTTTGAAAACAAGTTTACTGCAATTTTTGCATATATTTGTGCAAGAGTGAAGATTTCTTCCACATGTATACAAGTAACAGAGAAAAGAGGGATTAAGATGCCCTCAATCTGAAATGGTAGAGTTATAAGCCTCACAACTAGATGCTAGGTATCTGAACTTAGGTCACCTCCAAAACTAATATGTGTTGAGCCACCTGCCAACATTCATAATACCTTTTATCCAATAAACCAAAAGTCTCTCACAGATTAACAAGATCAACAAACCCTAAATAAATAAAGAAGTAAATAAATGATCCTTGGAAACAGGATGCATCAAAATTAAGATGATGTATATGTTAAATTTACCTCATTAATAACTACAGTAAAATGATATTTCCCAACAATTTATAACAGGAAAGCCAATTACAAAACTACATTCACATTGGAAGCGCAAAGAGTACTCAATGGGATTATGAAAAATAATACACAAACTGACATAATATGACTTCTTTCTGGGAAGTGGTGGCACACACCTTTAATCCCAGAACTCAGGAGGCAGAGACAGCAGGATCTCTGTGAGTCCAGCCGGGTCTACAGAGAGAGTTCCAAAACAGGCTCCAAAGCCACAGAGAAACCATGTCCTGGGGGAAAAAATTACCACAAAGCTGATCAATCAAGAATATGTATGATATTTGGGAAAGAATAAAGAGAATGGAGAGAAAAAGCCAAGAACAAAGGTAGAAAACTATAGTCAGGTATTGATCAAAAGGCCAAAGGAAACTTAGTCAAGAAACATGTAATCTTGACCAATGTTATCCAGATACCTATGATTTTATGTGTATAGAAATTAAATGAAGACTTCACAATTTTCAAAAAATTAACTCCAAGTGACCCTTAAACAGTTGTAACTGATGTTCCAGCTACTCGTATTTCTTCCTGAGAGGCGCCATGCTCTTGAGCCTTTTCTGCAAAAAGAGATGATCCACTGCTATGGTCCTGCAAGTCCTTATACCTCCTTCTGTTTTCAGGTAAACCCAGCCATACTGATGCCCAATCACAAAACAATATAGAATAATTTCTGCTTCCTGTCAAACGGATTATAGCACAAGATATAGATTCTGCTCTATCTACCTGCCCAACACCATACACACCTAAGAAACCTCTGCAGCTCTGAAACTCCCTTTGTCCCCTGGAACTAAACATCACTGAATCACACTATTGCCGCTGGTGGTAGCAGAAAGTTAAACATTTTAATCTTGCATTGCAAAATCAACATCACTGAAGCTCTACTAGCTTTTAAACTATTTGAAACATTTATAAGACAAACTTGAAAGTAGACTGCAATATTCAGAACTTCTAGAAAGCAGATTATTAGTTCTTAAATCTGTCTTCCCATTGCATACCAAAAGCATGACTCTGTTTCTACACTGGACAGTGAGATTACAAGCATAATATCCTACCATGCCAGGACTGCAGAGTCTCCCTCTCCCCAGGAAATCCATACACAGGGAGGCTCAGAGGACAAGGACCACTGCCCAGGTCATTACATAGAGCAATAGAACCACAGCCTGGCTCAGGGTCCATCCAAATCCCAGCAGAAATGACAGTTCAACAGACCTTCTCTGAACAGCCTACGCTCACTCTGGCATAGCTTGTGGTCTTCCTTACAACTCATTACAACAGAAGCAAAGAAGAATCCTAGAAAAAACTACCTGTAAGCTACCTCCCACTATTATTCCTGCTTGCTAAGCCTTCCAAGAGTCCCTCAGTGGCTAATTCCACCCAGCCTCAGAATATTCTCAGCTCCCCTAATGGGTGTGATCAGAGATCAAATTACTCAGATAGAACTTTCTGCTTGGCCCTTCCAGTCCAGTGGACAGGGCCCTAGTCCAGAAAGTTTGTAAATTAGTAGACATTCATCCAATTTCCTAGAGCATACCCTGTTCCTCATCCAAAGCACAGGGTCCTTTGTATGTACATTTCATTATACTCTCAATATCCAGTGCAGCCAACCTATCACCTCATATCTGGGAAATCCTGCAGAAAAACACAGGTCACATTCACAATTTTTGTTAAAGAAAAATGTGGCATGAATTAGAAGATAATAAAGGGTCATGGTAAGGCTTGGGGACAAGAAAGAGAATGTGGATACTGTAGCATGAAGGGCCGGCTTGTTGGGGCATCTGTCCCGCTCGGTACCCCACAGCTGGCAAGACCCAAAGAAAAATCATACACAGGACTCCATAAGGTTATAAACTGACTGGCCCATTAGGTCAGGCTACTTATTAGCTCTTATAATTTTTGTTACCCCATTATTCTTATCTACGTTAGCACATGGCTCAGTACCTTTTCCAGCAGGGCAGCTTACATCTTTTTTCTCTGGTGGTCTGGGCAGCACAGCAGAGGGAGCTTCCTGCTTTCCAGAATACTCCCAGTCTCTTTGCTCCACCTCTACTTCCTGTCTGACTTTCCCACCTATACTGCCTGCCTGGCCAATCAGTGTTTTATTAAAATATGATTGACAGAATACAGACAATTTTCACGCACCATTTCACTCTTTTTCTTTTTTTAAAACAAAAGAAAATACCCATAGTCCATTTGTTGGGAATGTGGGCGTAGTATTTCAGGCTACTTCCTGCTGGTTGGGGACACTGATAATCTCATGGGGAGCTAAAAAAAATTTAGAGTTATAATCAAGTTCTGACTGGAGTATCCTGTGAGTCTTGATCATCTCAGTCAGCAGTTTTGAACCTGTTCTGGATGAAGAACTCAGACAACTGGGCCATCTGTTTCTGTCGGAGATTTCTCAGGTGGCCTCCCTTGATCAAAGCTGATTTTTCTTAACTCAGAATGAATCCATAGCCTCTCATTTTCTGTGGAAACAAAAGCAAAATCTCTTCTCCAAAGTAACATACCTTTTGACTTCAGTTTTGAAGCCAAGGTATTTTCAAAATGCCTATCTTGGGGTTAGTTCAGCAGTATTGATAAACAAAAGTCTTTTAGCAGCTGTTGCTCCTTCCTCAGCATTCAAACAATTCAAAGAGAGAATAATAGCATACAGTATCAAGATTCTCTGCTTATTTTCCATCTTTATGCAGTTTTATTTCAACCTCTATTTTTTTATATTTTTACTTTTAACTTTTGCCTTTTTTGAGACAGGTTCTCTGTACATATCTTTGTCCTGGAATAACTCTGTAGACCAGGCTGTCCTTGAACTCACAGAGATCCTTCTGTCTCTGCCTCCCCAGTGCTGGGATTAAAGGTGTGTGCTACCACACCTTGAACTCACAGAGATCTGTCTGTCCCTGCCTCCCAGGCATTGGGATTAAAGGTGTGCACTACCACACCTTGAAGTCACAGAAGTCTATCTACCTCTACCCCTTGAAGTCACAGAGGTCAATATACCTCTGCCTCCCAGGCATTGGGATTAAAGATGTATACCACCACACCCAACTCTTCTCTTTCTTTCCTTTTAACTTTAATAACTTTAACTTTCAGCCTCCTTATACACACTGTAAACCATTTAGATGTTTTCTTCAACTTTGAATCTTTCTTTTACTATATATCTCTCTTTTTCTGACCACATGAGTCTTTAATTTACCAAGCAATATCGGTAGGACTAGAGACATGGCTTTGACAGCAAGATCCAGCCCATTATTTACCTTTCCAGCCTCATGCCTGAGGTACCAGCCAGAGCTGTGTTCACTGCCACAACTCTATGGCGTTTCAAGGTCCTTGCCAGTAAGCAAACTGCAACATTCTGCTCACAGACCACACTCAGTCGGACTGCCTGCCTGAAAGAGTCAGAGTTTGCCCTGGCAGGATGGCCCAGAAAGCCAGCATTTTAAAATAGCACAGCTTTTTTCCTGCTACTGCTGAAAACCTGAAAAGCATGCATTCAGCTTTTCATCAACACTGTTTAAGTGTTTCATGGCAGGACCTCTTAATGAGCTGCAACGTTTTGCAGCTAAAGCTGAGTCAGGAAGCCTCTCTTAGATGAGAGCATTTGTAGAACCGAGAAATTCCTGCAACCAAGAAACCATGATTTACTCTATTCTTTCCCAAGCTTTCTCAAACTTTCTGTGGATTCAGTTATCCATGTCTGGGCACCATATGTAGCATGAAGGGCTGGCTTGTTGGGGTATCTGTCCCTACCAGTACCCCACAACTGGCAAGACCCAAAGAAAAATCATACAGCAGACTCCATAAGGTTATAAACTGATTGGCCCATTAGTTCAGGCTACTTATTAGTTCTTATAACTTATGGTAGGATTCGATATAGTTTTAATCTCAAAAAATTATTTTGAAAAGTAGAAAGAGCATTTATGGCCATGTGCCTCAGAAACAAGGGATTTATATTAGATCACATCAAAGATTTCTCAAACCTTCTATCTCAGGGTGTATATTTAAAACCAGTAAAACAACAGTCCTGTTAGGCAGGGCCACATTTTACTCAGATCTATTTTGGTTGAACTACTGTAACTACAGCAACTTGGTTTCATGATAAGTTTGGTTCTTTATCAAGATTCTTGATTGCCCGGTCTGTGGACAGCAAGAAATGACCATCAGGACATTTTTGGAGCACCTAAAATTGATTAGCTACTTTCACATTGCTAATTTCAAGTATGGTTGAATTAGGAAAATTCTCAGCCATTTTCCTGTCTCTCCCTTCCTGCACTGTAAATCTACCAGCTTCAAGCTTGACCTATGTACTCACCCTCTTCATCTATAATCATACACTGAAAGTCAGAGATGCTGGAGGTCACTCCTTAGCTGGTTTATTTTTCCTTCCCACTGACCAGTCAAGGCCCAGTCCTGAAGAAATTGAAGGACCTAGCACTGGGCAGCAGAGGGAGGATTAGGTTTTTAAAGCAATTCTCCATTGCATAGTCTGAGGCAACAATATTACAAGCTCATAGTCTCCCATGCCAGGATGGCAGAGCCTCCCCCACACTCAACAAAGATCAGAGGCCAAGGGCCACTACCCAGGTGACAACAAAGAACAATAGAATCTGCTTGGCTCATGATTCATCCCTCTCCATGCAGCTCTGACAGCTCTGCCAACCTGTTCTTCCTGGTCTGAGGACAGTTGCTTCTACATTCACCAAAACATGGCTTGTGGTCCTCTTTACAGCTTTGTACAGCAGAATAAGAGAATCCTGGAAAGAACCTGTGAACTATCTCTGGTGCTTCTAATTGCCAACCAGAGTCCCTCTAGTACCACCCAGCTGGGCTTCAAGACATTAGCAGTTACCCTACAGGGTGAGCAGAGATCAAATGTCTCAGAAAGCAAACATCCTCCAGGTTTGTCGTTACATGCTATAGTCAGACAAAAACCTAATCTGGGAAATTTATAGTTTAATAAAATCTCCCATCCTCCCAGAGCACTTCCTGTTCCTCCTCCAAGACACCAGGTCCTGTGTGTTGTCTGTGAAACCATGAAATGGCCAGATGGGACATTTATGGAACATCTAAAATTGATCACCACACTACTCACAGCTAATGTCAACTACAGTCACAGCAGGAAAGATTTTAACCTCCTTCTTGTCCATCCTTTGTCTGTTGTGATGACACTGGCTTTACAGTTGGTCAGTGAACTCATTTCTTACACAGGTCACACTTCACTCTTAAATTCACAATAAAATCTACAGAAACTGGAAGATGCTCACTCACTGATCTTTCTCCATGACACAGACCAGTCAAAGTCTAGCCTGGTAGTATTTTCAGGACTGTCATTCCAGCACTAGGTAGCAGAGGCAGGATTAGGTGTTCATAACAATTCTCAGTTACATAGTATGATGCAAGTATGAACTACAGGAGACATTAATCTAAACCAGTTGTTCTCAATCTTTCTAGTGCTGTGACCCTATAATACAGTTGCTCATGATGTAGTGACACCCCCACCTATAAAATTATTTATACTACTACTTCATAACTATGTTTTTGCTACTGTTATAAATTATAATATAAATATCTCTACTTTCTCATGGTCTTAAACCAGTGGTGTGATAAATTCATTTGGTCCCCCAAAAGGAATCATGGTCCACAAGGTTGAGAATTATTGTTCTAAACTGATATAAATAAATAGACAAATAAACAGCACTTAAAAATGGAATGAAATGCAAACCTGGGAAACATTGGAAAATAAAAACAAAGAGATTATAGCACTTATGCCATTGGAGAAAATGAAATCTAAAAAATGATAACCAATAATTGGCTTCTTAAAATTATAAAAAATATCCCCAGTCTCTCCAACACCTTTATCATAAATGGGTGTTGAATTTTGTCAAATGCTTTTTCAGCATCTAGTGAGATGATCATATGGTTTTTTTTCTTTCAGTTTATTTATATGATGGATTACATCGATAGATTTGCGTATGTTGAACCAGCCCTGCATCTCTGGAATGAAGCCGACTTGATCATGATGGATAATTTTTCTAATATGCTCTTGTATTCGGTTTGCCAGTATTTTATTGAGAATTTTCACGTCGATGTTCATGAGTGAGATTGGCCTGTAATTCTCTTTCTTGGTTGTGTCTTTGTGTGGTTTTGGTATTAGGGTAACTGTAGCTTCATAAAAGGAGTTAGGCAATGACTCTTCTGTTTCTATATTGCAGAATACGTTAAGGAGTATAGGTATTATCTCTTCCTGGAAGTTCTGGTAGAATTCTGCATTGAAACCATCTGGTCCTGGGCTTTTTTTGGTAGGGAGATTTTTGATAACAGCTTCTAATTCTTCGCGACTAACAGGTCTATTTAGATTGTTCACCTGTTCTTGGTTAAACTTTGGTATATGGTACATATCTAAAAAAATGTCCATTTCTTTTACATTTTCCAACTTTGTGGCATATAAACTTTCATAGTAAGATCTAATGATTCTCTGAATTTCCTCTGTGTCTGTGGTTATGTCCCCTGTGAGAGTGCCTGGTACCTTCCGAAGACAGAAGATGGGAGTGGGGTTCTGCTGAAATTAGAGTTCTGGATGGCTGCCAGCTGTTTCTTGACTGCTGTGAGGAGGGTGGGACAGGAACTCACCCAAGACAGAAACAGGCCAGACAGGAGTTTTCAGTAGAAAACTGAACTGAGTAGAAACCATTTTAGTGTTTTCAGAGTTATGTCTGAGGAACCTTCTACTTATACAAAAGAAATCCAAATCATTTCAAATGTCCAGATGTCCTCTGAGGGGGATGAATGGATGACAGAAAAGAAAAGAAGATAAGAGGGCTTTAGTTTTTCCAAAATCTGCAGGGACAAAATTTACCCTTATATGGTGTACTGGAGAATAGCAAGAGTTCCCGCTGTGTTGTGTTTAGTTTTTCTCACTTTAGGTTGGATGGTATCAACCATGAGATTTTTATCTTTTATGATCATGTGGGAGTCTAGCTTTTTTTTTCACTTTGATAGATGGGCACATGTTCCCTCTAGTTCTACTGGCTATACAGCTTTGACCATGGAAGCAGGTTGGATTTCATCAAAGAAATTCTTTTTTCATCAAAGAAATTTTCTATTTTAGAGACATGGTTTCTTTGTAGTTTTGGAGCCTGTCCTGGAACTAGCTCTTGTAGACAAGGCTGTCTCGAAATCACAAAGATCTGCCTGTCACTGTCTCCCAAGTACTAGGATTAGAGGACTGCACTGCCACCACCTGACCGAACCAGCTTTTATAGACCAGGCTGACCTCAAACTCACAGAGATCTGTCTGTCTCTGTCTCCCAAGTGCTGGGATTAAAGGCACCAAACTGGATTTGTTTTTTCCTAATTCTTGAATGGGGTAACTACCAAAGGTATTTCTTCCTACTTGAATTGTGTTTGACTGCTGTTTTAAGTTTTTAAATCACCTATTCCCTGGTCCCTAGGCTCCACACCTGTCCCCTGAGGGCACCAGGTAGAGGTGAGGCACAGACTAGTAAAATTCAAGGTCACCACCCCTTGCTAAGGTCTTAAACTCCTGCCTGACCCATTAAAGGGTGAGGCTACAACTTGACTGGTCTGCCTAGATATGCTTTTTGTTTGTTTGCTTGTTTGTTTATGGAGACAGTGTTTCCCTGCCTAACAGTCCTAGCTGTACTGGACCTAGTTCTTATAGACCAGGAGCTCACAGGGATTCACCTACCTCAGTGTAATGACCATGAAAACAGATTCCTCTGAATGAATAAATAAAGGGAAATCTGTAGTATAGATAGAGCATGAAATTTATAAAACAAAAATGAATGCAACTTAGGGTAGTGTAAAAGCATTTCTTCTTGTGTGTGGTTTGGAAAATTACTAAGGTGAAATATTAAGAGAACATTTGCCCACTTGTTCACCGAGCAACCTTGGTAATGAGGTAATCTTGTCACAGGAGAGGGACCCCCACTCTTCTTTGGCCAGTTGAGACTGATAACATAGGATATCTGGTTATCAGAAGGATCAAATGAGAGGCAGTTTCAAACTGGCATAAAAAGAGAGGGCAGAAACAGGGCAATTATCTCACTTCTTCTATGGCCTAGGCATCAAGCTTCATGGAAAGAGAGATCCTCTAAGCTTGCCTCCTTAATAGCAGAAATATTTATTGACTTGCCTAAACATTTAATGCTCTATCTCCTGAGTACAGAGCTTCATCTTACAAAAGCAGACTTTTAACACTTTGCATCCTGAATGCAAAGCTTCATTTCCTGAGAGTGAACATCGAAGGTCTGTCTCCCGAAAACAGACAAGACACTCTGCCTTCCTGAGTGCAGACAGAACTCTCTGCCTTCCCAAGCACAGGCAGAACGCTTTGCCTTCTGAGACCAGGCCACAGACTACAAGGTCAAGAATTGATGCAGCACCTGACCAGCCTAAGAGCAGGACATTGAACACCTTATCTCCTGAGCACAGACCACAGGGTCAAGAGTTGAGCCTCACCATCCAGCTCCCAGTGCTGTCAGGCATCCAACCTGTAGAAATTCAAGGACTGGAGAGATGCCTCAGTGGTTAAGAGCACTGCCTCCTTTTCTAAATATTCTGAGTTCAATTCCCAGCAACCACATGGTGGCTCACAACCATCTGTAATGAGGTCTGGTGCCCTCTTCTGGCCTGCAGGCATACACACAGAATATTGTATACATAATAAATGATAAATAAATATTATAAAAATAAAATAAAATTGAAAGTCTCATCCTCTCACGACTGTGCCTGCTCTGTCTTCACAGGCTGTTCAGGCAACCTTCTTCCTTTGGTCTTACCAAGGTTCAGAGAGCCATCAGGCACAGTGAGGTAAAAAATGAGGTACCTCCTAGAGATTCTCAATGGAGTTCTAGCCCCTTGTTGTAAAGCAGAGAGGTGGATCAATGGCCTAAGTGGTGGGCACAGAGGAACTGGGATGCCCACAGTGGTATTTGTACCTTTGTTCCTGTCTTGGGTAGTGCCATGTCAGTCAGTCAAGCTGATGTTCACTTGCAGAGATGAGAGATCCAACTGGGAAGTGCAGTGGTGGCACATTCCTTTAATATCACTGGTTCCAAGGCTACAGCTTAGAGTCTGGTTTCCTGTGCTCACTGCCCAGCAGAGATTTCTGTTCATGTGCTCCTGATACCTACCCTAATTTAATAGTTCCATTGCCATATCATAAAGGATGAGGGCACTGCATACACAATTGCTTGATATCACACACATACACTGGCTGTATGTCTGCCTGCCTGCCAGCCTCTGTGAACCCTGTGAGAGTGGCTGGTACCTTCAGAAGACAGAAGATGGGGGGGGTGGTTTCTGCTGAAATTAGAGTTCTGGATGGCTGCCAGCTGTTTCTTGACTGCTGTGAGGAGGGTGGGACAGGAACTCACCAAAGACAAAGACAGGCTAGACAGGAGTTTTCAGTAGAAAACCGAACTGAGTAGAAACCGTTTTAGTGTTTCCTGAGTTATGCCTGAGGAACCTTCTACTCAAATGAAATAAAACCAAATCCTTTATAACATCCAGGTGTCCTCTTTGGGAAATAAATGGATGATGGAAAAGAGAAAAAGATAAGGGGCTTCTAGTTGTTCCAAAATCCTCAAGGGCAAAACTTCCCCTCATATGGTATACTGGAGAGTAGCAAGAGTTCACTGGGCATCTGTGTGTCTGTCCTCTCCTGCATTGTTTCAAGTTTTTCTCATGAGGATGACTGGTGTCAACCATAAGATTTTCATCTTTGACTTTTAGGACAGAGAGGGCTGGAGCAAACAAACTCTACTGGGAGCAGAAGCCAAGAGCAAATCCAGCCCTGGGAGCCAACCCAGTCCTGGGACACTGGCAGACCAGGATTGAGCCAATAACCTGACTCAGATTCTGCAGTCTCCACCGGAACCAGAGTGGGACTGAAAGAGTTACCTAAGACACAGACAGAACAAGCTCCACCAGGAACAGAAGCCAGGAGTAAACCCAGAACCAGGACACAGGCAGATTGTGATTGAGTCATCGACCAGAACCAGAGTCAGTGATTGCCACCACAACAGGTCCAACTCCAACTCAGGGACTTTTGCAGAAGGATATTCAGACCAAGATTTACAGAAACACGTTAAAGCAAGCATCCTAGGCCAAAATTGGTCCGAGACAGCAAACTCCAAGAGAGCAGACCAAAGCATAAGAGCACCGAGGTATCTCCTGGGACAGGAATAACCAATGAGGTAACTAGAACTGTGACACTGACTGTACCATGAGGAAACTACCATAGCTTTGGATTCACCAGCACCTAGATTAATCAACAGAATCTCAGACAGCTCCAACCACACCTATTAGAGGAAAAGATGAGTAGAAAAGGTAAGATCACATGCTATACCACAAAGAGCAACACAATAGCAGTAAAACCTAAAGACCCTACAAAAGCAACACCTGAACAACCAAATATGGATGAACCAGAAGAAAATGATCAAAATAATAACCTCAAGAGAATGTTTGAAATTCTTAAAAATAAAATGAGAAATCATCTTAAAGGAATGGAGGAAAAAACAAATAAAACATTGGAAGATATCAGCAAACCACTTAAAGAAAACAACAACAACAACAAAAAACTTTAACATATAACAGAAACTATTCAGGACTTTAAAACTGAGATTGGAAAAATAAAAAAAACACAAGCCGAAGGAATTATAGAAACAGAAATCATGAGGAAAAGAACAGGAACTACAACTTTAAGTATGAACAATAGAATACAGGAAATAGAAGAGAAAATCTCAAGGGCTGAAGATAAAATAGAGGAAAGAGACTCATCAGTTAAAGAAAACATTAAATCTAATAAAAGCTTAACCCAAAATATCCATGAAATATGGGACAACATAAAAAGGCCAAATATTAGAATAATAGGTATAGAAGAACAAGAAGAAGTTCAACTCAAAGGCACAGAAAACTTATTTAACAAAATCATAGAAGAAAACTTTCCCTACCTAAAGAAAGATAAGACTATGATGATACAAGAAGCTTACAGAACAACAAAAGGATTTGAGACTTGTTTTGTTATTGAGTATGTGGTCAATTTTTGAGAAGGTTCCACGAGGTGCTGAGAAGAAGGTATATTCTTTTCTGTTTGTTTGGAATATTCCACAGATGTCTTTTAAGTCCATTTGAGTCATAACATCTGTTAGTTCTCTTATTTAATTTTTCATTTTCTGTCAGATTGACCTGTCCATTGTGAGAGGGAAGTGTTGAAGTCTCCCACTATTTGTGTGTGGGGTTTAATATATGATTTAAGCTTCGGAAGTTTTTCTTTGACATAGGAAGGTGCCCTTGTATTTGGGACATAGATGTGCAGTATTGAAATTTTCTCTTGAAGAATTTTCCTGTGACTTATATGAAATGTCCTTCTTTGTCTCTTTTGATTGATTTTAGCTTGAAGTGTATTTTGTTAGATATTAGGATAGCTACACCTTCTTGTTTCTTAGGTCCATTTGATTGGTATATTTTTTCCACCCTTTTATAATGCAGGAGAGTCTTCTATCAATCTGTTGCTTTCATTGGTTAATTAATAAAGAAAACTGCCTGGCCTGATAGGTCAGAACATAGGTAGGTGGGGAAGAGAGAACATAATTGTGGGAGAAAGAAAGCTAAGGCAGGCAGTCTCCATGACTCTCCTCTCTGAGACAGATACAGGTTAGGATCTTTCTCAGTAAGCCACCACCTCATCGTGATTACTAAATATGGGTTAAACAAGATGTGAGAAGTAGCCAATAAGAGGCTGAAACTAATGGGCCAGGCAGTGTTTAAAAGAATACAGTTTCCATGTAATTATTTCGGGTAAAGCTAGCCAGGCGGGCAGCTGGAAGCAGCCTGCTGTTCCTTTTCTACAGAGTGGTGTCCAACGTGGTAACTAAATCCACTTAAAAACCTGAGAGAGCTTAAAAATAAGGGAAAGAGAGATTAACACAGCTTTTTGCTGTTTGCTAGGGTGTGCTGTAGAGAGATTTCCTGATTCAGCAATAGCAGCAGAAAAAAAAGCCATGCCAGCCATTTTAAAATGCGGCATCCTGGGCCCTGCAAACTCCGGCTATAGAGCATTTCTGAGCCCACTCGGGGTCAGGAACAAAGTAGCTGAGACCATGCCTGTGGCTCAGCTCTTCCTGCCTGAGAAGGCAGCAGGATCAGGTCTACTGGAAAGTGGCGGTGTTGAAATACCAGTTTCTTGCCTGTGCCACTATCTCAATCTCTGTCTGGCTCCTGTGGGAGACAGAGCTTTTGAATGGAACATTTGGAGTAAAGTACTACAATTTGTTTGATGGCAACTAGACTTGCTGTGTGCCTAAAAGGAGGTCATTGCGTGCTGCAGCTCAGAGACACAAGCGTGTCTGCCATTCTAGCAGTGCAATGTGTAAGGCTCAGAGGCACAAGCAGCTCTGCCATGTTGGGCTTGGCGGGGTAAGCAGGCAGTACCTATTTTTAACCTAGGAATGTCACAGCTAAGATTCTTAAGTGCTTAGTGATTTAAAAGTACAAAGCAAAAAATGTTTCTGGACAGTAAAAAAATTACAGATTTACAATAGGACAGATTCAGACATAAAAGATCTCTAAATGGGTCATAGTGTTGGATGACTGTACGTAGGCTTGGCAGAGAGAAGAAAAGAAGTATAGAGAATAAAGTTAATGCCTTAAAAATTGGGTAAAGTCTTTAAAGAGACAGAATACAGATAGTTATAGATTAAATAAAATAAAAATAAGCCATGTAGAAATGGAAAATTCACAGAGAGTCTGGATTAGGTACATTGCATTTTCTTTAAAATTTTTGACTGTGAAGGGACTAAGTACAGAAAAACATTTCATTGTATGGGCTGCCAAACTAAACCAACATATATGTTCTAAAGGTATAATGACTTCAAAATTTGGATCTAAGGTTATGATACTTTGGAAAGGAAGTTCTTCTTTTGTTTTCACAGAGGATGAGATCCTATGGATTGCTTCTATCCCAATACGGTATGATAGACCATGCCCTCCTGAAATGTTGCTGTGAATATCCTCAAAAAATTACTTCATTCAACTACGAACTGAGATGAAGCTAGCAAACAGGTTTTACCGAGAAAGACTTGATTAACAGTGCCCCTATACAGCATGAAGAAGTTTGGAGAGAAATAACTACGTCCATATTCCCAAATATTGTTTATAAATGTTCTTTTATATTTAATGGGGGATATGATACAGATATGAATCATTTGCACTGTTATGGATATTAAGATCAATTTGTTATATGTGTATGTATTTCTGATCTTAATTAAGGTATTGTGATTGTGTAGGTCATTGGAAAATGTAATGTATAATTAGGAAATATAGATTGTTAATGGATAATCATCGATAATAGTCAAGCTTGTAGTCATGCTAGTTAGATTTTCTAGATATATAGAGAAATATTTCAGTTAGGCATTCTTCATATCTTTCAAAGACTACAGAATATGGCATTCTAAATGTTTTAATAATTTAGGGCTTTTCATGACAATGAGACACATCTGCTCCTGGCAGCATCAGCTACTTCAAGAGGAAGATGGGCATTGAAGAGTCTGCTCATGGAGTTTGATAGTCATTTGGGAAAGAAACTGCTCTTGCCTGGACTGATGCATAGACTGGACACAATGAACCCGCAGAGAGAGGACTGCTGAATTTGCCTAAAGGTGAAACAGTCTTTTGGCGTTCCTGACTAATGAGAAGAGTCTGTGAGACATTCTGCAGGACACAGAAAAAAGTGACTGAACTGTCTTTGAATGTTCCTGTTTCATGGAAATGTCTGCTGAATACTATGAGCCTGTAGGCTGAAGATGGATGCCCCAACAGTACAAAAGAACTTTGGGTGACTGTCCAGGCAGCGAGATGTCTTTGTTATTTCTAGAGTTTTAGAAGTTGCTTACTTCTTATTTTCTTAGGTAATATTATATCCTTCTGGAGTCTTTGATGGAGTTGAAGAATAGATAGTTATAGTTTTCCTTAGTTATGATAAAAGATAAAATAGATATAAATATTGTAACTGTAATTCTTGCTTGATAACTGTTTTGTTACATGTATTTTTACTATGTTTAAGTTACAGCCTTTCTTTTTCATTAAACAGAAAAAGGGGAAATGATGTATGAGAGTCTTCTATCATTATGTTGCTTTCATTGGTTAATTAATAAAGAAAACTGCCTGGCCTGATAGGTCAGAACATAGGTAGGCGAGGAAGACAGAACAGAATTGTGGAAGAAAGAAGGCCGAGGCAGGCAGTCGCCATGACAGATGCAGGTTAGGATCATTCCCGGTAAACTACCAACTGGTGGTTCTGCACAGATTACTAAATATGGGTTAAAGCAAGATGTGAGAAGTAGCCAATAAGAGGCTGAAACTAATGGGCCAGGCAGTGTTTAAAAGAATACAGTTTCCATGTAATTATTTCAGGTAAAGCTAGCCAGGCGGGCAGCTAGAAGCAGCCTGCCATTCCTTTACTACACTTTTACTCTGAGATGATGTCTGTCTTTGAGGCTGAGATGCGTTTCTTGCATGGAGAAGAAGGATGGATTCTGTTTTCATATCTAATTTGCTAGCCTGTGCCTTTTTATGGGTGAGTTGATTCCATATACATTAAGGGATATTAATGACCAGTGGTTGCTATCTCCTGTTAATTTAGTTTTCATCATTGGTGATGTTAATTTGTGCATTATTTTCTTCTTTGGGATTTGCTGTAATGAGATCAATTGTCTGTGTTTTTGTTGGTGTAGTCATCTTCCTCAGGTTGGAGTTTTCCTTCTAGTATTTTGTGTAGGGCTGGGTTTGTGGCTAGGCATTAATGAGATCTAGATTTGTCATGGAATATCTTGTTTTGTCCTTCGATGGTGATTGATAGTTTTGCTGGGTATAGTAGTCTGGGCTGGTAGGTGCGGCAGGCCTTGAAATCACTGATATCCTCCTATGTTTGCCCTAATTTTTTTTTCTTTTTTGTTGGTGGTGTGTTTTCATTTTTTGAGACAGGGTTTCTCTTTAGCTTTGGAGCCTGTCCTGGAACTAGCTTTTGTAGACCAGATTGAACTCAAATTCACAGAGATTTGTCTGCCTCTGTCCCCCAAGTGCTGGGATTAAAGGCTTGGGCCACCACAGCCCAGCTATTTTTTTCCTAATTCTTGATTTGGGTAACAATCATAGGCATTTCTTCATACTTGGTTTGTGTTTGATTACTCTTTTGAGTTTTTAGCTCACCTGTTCCAGGGGCCCTAGCCTCCACACCTGTTCCCAGAGGTCACCTGGTAGGAGTAAGACTCACAGACTTAACAGACTAGTTCAAGGTTACCACCCCTTGCTAAGGTCTTGAACTCCTGGCTGACTGATTAAAGGGTGAGGCTACAACTTGACTGGTTTGCTTAGATATGCATTTATTGTTTTTATTTTTCAAGACAGAGTTTCCCTGGGCAACAGTCCTAGCTGTCCTGGTACTAGCTCTTGTAGACCAGGCTGGCCCCAGAGATCTGCCTCCCAAGTGCTAGGAGCAGGTAAATGATACAGGATTCAGTGTGCAGTGGGATACATGGGCACCATTAAAATGAAGGAGAAGCCAGGTACAGTTGAGCACACACTGTGCAATCCCAGCAATCTGGAGGCAGAGGCAGATGGATATCGTAGATCAAAGTCAGTGTGATTTATAGAGTCAGTTCCAGGACAGATTGTCTTGTTCAAGAAAGAAACAAACAAACAAAAACAAAGACAATGAAAAAATTAAATTTCAGAAGGGTGTCAGGCACCTGTTTAATCCTAACATTTTGAAGGTGTAGGCAGAAAGGTTTCAAGTGTGGGCAATAGTGTTGAGCTGGAAGAATTCTGATCCATACATTAAGGTCATATAAAATAACAGTAGGGGATGGAGAGATGGCACTGCAGTCAGGAGCACTTGCTGAACTTGTGTAGGGCCCAGGCTCTGGTCCCAGCACCCACGTGGCAGCTCAAATTGTCTATGAGCTAAGTTCTGGAAGATCACACCATTTCTCTGGCCTCTGTAAACACTGATCATACACAATTCACAGACAGACATGCAGGCAAAACACTCATACACATTAAATAAAAATAAATATTTTTTAAAATGTTAAGAAAAATTCAAATTGCTGTGGCACATTAGGGCCGGGTAAATTGGTGCCAGGAAAATATGGCACAGCAAGAGGGACTTTCTTAGCTTGTGCAAGTGAATGCAGTGGACTTGAGGCTGCACATCAAGTATGACCTTGGCTGTCTGGGAATTTTCCCTGTAGATCAGGCTGGCATTGAACTCACAGAGATCTGTATTCCTTTGCTTCTGAAATGCTGGGATTAAAGGCAAATGCCACCAACTCCTGGCTGCAGTGGACTTTTCTAAGGAGTCCTCTGAGGTCAGATTTGGAGGTTCAATGTGCCAGCTGTTGAGGACATGAGGGAGAGGAAGGAACCCCAACCTATTAGACCCCAATAGGAAGAGGAAACCGCAATTTCAGGTGTTACAAGTGGGAGCTTGCACTTGAAGAGAAGGCAGATGGTGGGGTCGCTCAGAGAGGACAGGGGTCCTACCTGTGGGCAGAGTGACCAGCAGAAGGAGTTTCATCTTGAGTGAGAGGAGGACACAAGTGACTTCTCTCTTTACAGTCCTGTAGCTGTGCTCTGACAGGGTCCAGTCAGCAGGCAGGACCTGTGATTACTGTGTGTGTAGCACAGAAGTAGAATATCTCCACCCTCACAGACAGTCCTGACCGGCACAGGTACTGTAGATGGTGGCAGAACCTGAATCAATGGTCTAGCTGTCTTTCCTATACATGATCAGAGTGAACTAGTGAACTTGTACTTCACTGTCTTAGTCAGGGTTGCTGTTGCTGTGAAGAGACACCATGACCACAGCAACACTTATAGAGGAAAATATTTATTTGGAGCTGTCTTGCACTTCAGGACTTTGATCCATTATCATGGTGGATGGCAATGGCAGTATGCAGGCAGACATGGTTCTGGAGAAGGAGCTGAGAGTTCTACATCTTGATAAGCAGGAGACATAAGCAACTGTGTGTTACACACTTTTGTAGCCTTAGCAACAATGTCCTCAAAGCCCACTTCCACACTGACACACAAATTCAACAAGACCACACCTATTCCAACAAAGCCGTGTCTCCTAATAGTACTACACATTGTGGGTGTCAATTTCTATCAAACCACCATAATGACCAATCAATATGTCTAGAAGAATTTTGAGGAATTGGCAGAATGATGTCGAGCTGGTAAACAATTCAACAAAGTTATAAAACAGGCCAACACAGGTCACATAGAAGGAACTACCACACAGCTGCACACCAGCCACGCACAGGGAGAAATCCAGATGAGAGCATCAACTTAAAAGCACATCAATAGAAAAATACACATATACAGCCATTCAAACAGTCATTGATTCTGTTACATTCCTTGTCCCTGCTCTCCAGAGTGTACCTTATCTTCTCTCCAGAAATTCTTAAGGAAACATCTACAATGGGTAAGATGGAGAGCAGAAATCATAACATGTAGTTAAAATGACAAGGAAATTCATTTGATGTAGAAATGGCAGGTTCATGGATAAAGGATCACACTTTTAAAATTGTTCACTCAGGACTCAATCAGCACATCCGCTCTATTACTATGAGCAGCAGTGGGAATGCTCATATCACTGTCCCTATACAGATTTGATGGACCCTGAAAACAGTACAGGTCGAAGACAGGGAGATGGCCATCCATGTGCTGCCTGCTGAGAAAGCATGGGGACCTAAAATGGAAACGCAGCATTCATATTTTCAAAAATGGCACGGTTGAATTCATCTGTTACCCTGTATGCTAGAAGTTTTTCTTTCTTTCTTTCTTTCTTTCTTTCTTTCTTTCTTTCTTTCTTTCTTTCTCTCTCTCTCTCTCTCTTTCTTTCTTTCTTTCTTTCTTCCTTTCTTTCTTCCTTCTTACCTTCCTCCCTTCCTTCCTTCCTTCTCTCGTTCCTTCATTTTTTTCTTTGTCTTCAACTTGATACAAAGTAAGGTCAATTATAAAGAGGGAACCTTAGTTGAGAAAATGCCTCCATCAAAGTGGCCTGAAGGGAAATATGTGGTGTGTTTTCTTGATCAGTGCTTGATTTGGGAAGGACAGCCCTCTATAAGTAGTGCCATCCTGTACTTGTCATTTTGGGTGGTATAAGAAAGCGAGCTGGGTAAGCCATGAGGAGCAATTCAGTATACAGTGTTCCTCCATGACCTCTGCTTCTGTTCCTGCCTGCAGGTTTCTTTCTGAGCTTCTGTCCTGGCTTCTCTTCACGGTCAACATTTATCTGCAATTTAAAGAAATGTCTGCTTTTCTGAAGTTATATTTGGTGAGTATTCTATCACAGCAAGAAGAAAGAAGGCAAAGACACCTGACAAGACAGCAGGTCACCAGAGTTCACTGGTCAGTTTTCCCAATTGGTGAGCTGTTCAGAGACAGAAAAGCTTCCATCCTTTAAACCCACCCCAAACATATCTCCTGACAATCTCTTCTTTCTGGGCTCTTTTATGGGTTGAAAATCAATTTTTAATAATGAAACCTTTCATCCAGTACTCAAAATTAATGTAAAAGAAATGATAAATTCTAATTTCATCATTACCACCACTGTGTAACAAGCCCTTTTCTCAACATCCATCTACTGTCTCCAAAAAATCCAATAGAAAGCCCACACATTCTGTCATTTAATTATCTACCAACAGATGAAATTTTAGCCAAATTTATACCAGGAAACTGTTACCAGGGATATGTCAATCACATAGCTGAAAATATGGAGAAAGGACAGGCAAAAAAATCATTAACTGGTAGTAGTCTTTTTGCTCTTTTAAAATTTCTATAAAATACATCAATTTGTGAAAGTAAAGTATATAATGACATGTTGGTGTCAACTCACACAGATGAAAGCTGATGTCAGCTCTTTTTCTAACTAAAGTCCATGTCTCCAAACTTTATTATGTTATCTGGATATCCAAGTAAAGTGTCTTTTAATTCCACACAAAGAAATGTAATATACAGTGATTTTATATTAAAAATGGTTAGCAGGAATGATTCCTCTTCCAATCACATTACACACGTTTTTAAGACAATGGAATCTCTGGCCTTTACTTGATTCTTCAATTCATGTGACTGTTTCCCAGAAAAGGAAAAGGTATGTTGGCTTCCTTACTTAACTTACCCACAAGAGAACTGTGAAACAGTCTGTTTCACTCCCAGTCTGTCTTTTCTCTTGCTGTTTCCAGGACTATACAGACCCTTGGCTGAGATGAAACTGGAAGAAGACACCACCAGTTGTCACTGGATTTCTATAAAGAGATGAACTTGGCAACCCTAAAATGGCTCCCTTAATTAAGATATCTTCTTCCCTGCTCCCATATCCACCCTTCCTCCATCCCAAACATCCCATTCCCCCAGGGTCTCCCCATCCTCCCCTCCTCACTTTTCTCTCCCAATGCCCCCTTATCCCCACCCCCACCCCACCCCCAAGATCCTAATTTTTGCCTGGCAATCTAGTCTACTACCAATATCCATGAGGGTAACTATATGTTTTTCTTTGGGTTCACCTTCTTATTTAGCTTCTCTAGGACCACGAATTATAGGCTCACTGACCGTTATTTTTGGCTAGAATCCACTTATGAGTGAGTACATACCATATTCATCTTTGTGGGTCTGGGTTACCTCTCTCAGAATAGTGTTTTCTATTTCCATTCATTTGCTTGCAAAATTCAAGATGTCATTGTTTTTTTTTACCACTGAGTAGTATTCTAATGTGTGTATATTCCACACTTTCTTTAGTCATTTTAGGGTTGGCAAGAGACTTGACTCTGGAGGGGTTCCCAGGTGTCCATGTAGATGTCCCCAGCTAGTTCCTTGGACAGCTGAGGAGAGGGAGCCTGAAGTGGCCCTATCCTATAGCCACACTGATGAATATCTTGCATAACACTATAGAAGCTTCATCTGCTGAGGGATGAAGATAGAAACAGAGACCCACATTGAAGCACTGGACTAAACTCCCAAGGCCCAAATGAGGAACAGAAGGAGGGAGAACATGAACAAGGAAGTCAGGACCATGAGATTTGCGCCCACCCACTGAGACGGTGGGGCTGATCTAATGGGAGCTCACCAAGGCCTGCTGGACTGGGTCTGAAATAGCATAGGATCAAACTGGACTCTCTGAATGTGGCAGACAATGAGGGATGACTGAGAAGTCAAGGACAATGGCACTGGGTTTTGATACTACTCCATGTACTGGTTTTGTGGAGCCTAGGCTGTTTGGATGCTCACCTTCCTGGACCTGGATGGAGGGGGAGGACCTTAGACTTCACACAGAGCAGGGAACCCTGACTGCTCTTTGGACTGGAGAAGGAGGGGGAGGAGAGTGGGGGGATAGGGAGAGAAATGGGAGATAGGGAGGAGGCGGAAATTTTTTAATAATAAAAAAATAAAAATTAAAAAAAAGAGATGGACTTGGTTAGACCCTGCAGCAATTGCAAGGTGTGGGTTCAGCCACTCCCAGCAAGTCCTGCAGAGCTTCACCACAGTGACAGGAGACATTGGTCTCCTGGATAAACTCACCTAGCACATCAGTCTGCCTTTTAACTAACCACTGATGTGCTGGCTAATGTACGGCTTCAGAGAGAGAGCAAGCACACTCTGATATCTTGGTCAGTAATGGTGGTGGAGTAGAGAAGAGAATGATGTTTATTTTTTAAACCTCCTGTATCTATCAATTCTGAGTAAAAATGGCAATGGAATATACACACCGTGCACAGTCCACATCACTATGCAAATCCAGCAACACATGCAAGATGACAGGGGACTCATAGTGGATGAATGGGAATTTCCCCTTGTTTCTTACAGCCTTTGACTTCAACACAACTGCATTTCTTATGCCCACTGTCTCTCCAATTTTTACTGTGTTCTGAGAATGCAGATCACTTGAGGATAAAATGGGAATTGTGTTTCAAAGTCATTCACACACAACAGCTACAACTTCAATTTCTCTTCCTTCCCAACCAACGCACTGAGCTGCTTGTGTTAGCAAACAAAGGTGTATTTTTAGTCAACAGTTGTGCTTAATTTTTTTTCTTACTTTACCCCCTTCATTTTAGAAAATGAAAAATCCACAATGTGAAATCGAGGATTAGGTCTTTGGGTGGATTTCTGATCAAATCAGAAAGGTGGGGCCCATGGCCTCCTCTCTCCAGGAGCCACTGTCTTGCTGACCAGATCCAGAATCAGCAGATGGTACTGATTCTGCTGTATGTTTGGGAAACTGGTATTTTTGCCTAAAAGAAGCAAAATATAACCAAGGGAGGGGGGCAGCTTTGATTTGCTTCCTTTGTATTTCACATTCATAGAAAAAGGCCATTAGCGGGTTTGGAAAAATAGGGATACTTAGCATCTCATATAGTGGAGTTAGGAATGAACGATTAATGAAAATCCTCACTGAATTCGTTTTCTCTTATTAGATATCTAGTACAACTTCTGCTATGTCCAGGATCCACTTGTATTTCTTTTCAACTCAAAGGAAGATACCAAAGTGATGTTAACAAATAGCTGTCTTTGTAATACATCCAAATGTAAACGCACTCAAGATATGGGCTGGAGCAATGGTCAAGTGGTGGAGAGTATTTGCTGCTTACAGGAGACCCAAGTTCAGTGCCCAGTCCTTGGCATTGAATGGTTCATAACTGCAACTCCCTCCACTGGACTCTAGAAGCATGACACTCACATGTATACACACACATATGCATACATGATTAGAAATAAAACAAAATTAAAAATACTTAAAATAGGAAGAAACATTTGTTAGTCTTTGATTACTTCATAGATACATGCAATGAAATAAGATTATCATCCCATTCCCGCTATTCCCTCTGCAGCTTCTCCAGCATTCCCCTCAGACTTCCCTTTCACAACATCATGTTGTTTAAAAACCCTCTTATATCTTCAGTGTTGCCCTCGTGTGCACGGGAGTGAGACCGTCCACTGCAGCATGGGAAACTGAACAGTGACTCTCTTCCCTAAGTCCCTCAGAGAGGGGTGGGACCTAGAGAGCATCTCTTGCATCTATAGTGGGAATATTGATCGGCTTGATCTAGAGTAGCTTATGTGAGATTGAGGGTATGAAAGCCATTAAAGTCCAGAAGATGGTGTTCCTCCTCCCTTACCAGAATTTACATTCACTGCATTCCTCTAAAGATAGGAATAATTTTGATAACAGTGCATACTATTTAATGAAAAAGACGGTCAATGTTAGGTCTAAAGTGGGAATGGTAAGCACATGCCTTCAATCCCAACATCTCTACTCTTCTGGCAATAGAGGCAGGTGAATCTCAGTGAACAATTTTTAGAACAGCCAGGGCAACATGGGCCCTGTGTCCCCAAAAATAAACAAATAAATAAAACTTTTCAGGAATATACTGCCCAAATAGGATGAAACTGGGGGAACATTAAATGTTCATAACCTCAGCTCTCATCATGTGATTTAGAGACTAAATCATATGACTTCATAAAATTGGACATCATAAAACCTTAAAACATTTAAAAATGTTAAATTTATTTTAAAAATAAAAAATTTTAAAAGTGTTCTTCAAAGGATCCATCCCATCAAGAACAGTAAAAGTCATCTAAAAAAAGAGAAAATATACCAATTACATGCCGGGAAAGTGACTGCTACTCATGATACACACGCCAATCTTACAGCTCAATGACAAGTACATACACAATTCAGCTACGCAGGAACAAAGGTTGCACAGATGTTTATCTAAGAAAGAGAAGAATGTCTCTGAGTGTGATTACCACTTGGAAAAAACACAGCCCAGCACTCATGGTGCTGTACTATTTATGTCCACTATAAGGCAGGAATGAATATCATGAAAATACAATAACCCAAGGTGTCCAATGGGAGTCCTCATGAACTTCTAAAAAGAACATAAAATGCTGCCTCTATCAAAGAAAAATCCTCTCAGTTGCTCAATAATTCAAACACGGAGTTCCTATGCAATTTGCTAATTTGGGGTGTAATTTACACCCCCAGTGCATACCCAGAAAACATAAAAACAAATGTTCAACCATGTCAGATGCCAATGACAGCTTATTTCCAACACTCTGAATCTGAAAATAAGTTGAATGACCATCAGATGGTACAGAATCTGACTTGTCTACAGAACATGGGAGTGGCAACAAATGGTTCTGTTTAATATATTCTGTTAAGTGAAAGAAGCTAGTCACTAAATTCTATACATTCTATGACATATTTATAGCATATTTTTATGGCATACCAGGAATAGGCAGATCTACAGGAGCAGTGAACTGGTGTTTTTATTGCAAGGAGGAATGGAAGACAGGAATGAAAATATGTGGGTTTTCTTGTATAAAATGTTTCCTGGCTCGATAATGGTGACAAATACACTTTGCTTTGTATGAGCAAAAGCTGAATTACAAATTATAATGAAGGACCCCAACTCGATTTAACCACAGTTATACCGTTTTGCAAAGGTTCATAGATAACTAGCTCAGGATCTCCGGAATGCTGAACAAATAACAGGCTCAGTGCCTCCGGAATGACTAAGCAAAGATACCTGAGGTTAGAGCAAGGACAGCCTTATCAGGCTGCAAGACAGGGAATTTAAGAACTGGCCATAGTAACAAAGAAAGAAAGGATTGCGAGGCCTGAGTCACGTATAAAGCAGGGCTCTCACGAGTCAGGGGCTGTGCAAATCAGACATCTGGTCGCCAGCCAGGAAAGGGGAAGGCAGGATGAGAGGAACAATAAACCGCTGAGCAGTCTCCTCCTTGTTATCTAGGTTAAAAATTTACCACCCTGCTTCTTGCTTCTGTAAACCTCGCTTTTTGCTCTCCTATAAAGACCCCTCACCCCCAACCTGCAGCGCGCAAGTCCTCCGAGAGACTTGGTCGCCCAGGTACCCGTGTTTTCCCAATAAACCTCTTGCTGCTTGCATCCGGCTGCATGTTTTCGACTGATCTTTGGGGCACGGGGCCTCTCCCGAGGGAAGACACCCAGCGGGAGTCTTTCAATAAGTGGCTACAGTATTTTTATATATGAATTGTATCTCAGTAATGATGGATGATATTTTTGATGGAAGTATGTGAGGAAGGAAGAAAAAGAGGAAGTAGCTGAGACTGGAGCCTACAATTTGGGGCCCATGGGCAGTTTAAAATCCCAGTTTTCAGCAGGGAAATAGGCAGCCACTTCTACTACAACACCATGGGAACTAGATTCTGTTCTGTCCCCTTGAAATTACAGCTGGAAAAGGTAAAAAATGGTTGGTCTGTCTGTCTTGAATGCATGAATTTGGCCACTGCATATTTGCATCTGATTAATCTTGAATATATGAGTTGGCTGTGTTCTGTGTCTTGGTTACAGCTCAACTGTTACTTTTGCAACTGTCAGAGCCCATAGGCCCCAACAGAGAAACTATCTTTCCCTATCTTGACAAGTATGGAGGCATGAGAAATTAGCGAGACACAGTTTACACAGTCATTACAGAAGGATATCTCAGGCTTCCTCTGTCCTGAAGATCTACTCGCATTTATTTTACCAAACTCCCAGGTAAACCAAGGTGGAAGCTCATTAATATTCTCTTTCCAGGGGATGCAGGGCTAGGGAAACACCTGCAACTTAGTCATCAGCTTTGGCAAACACCTCTCCCCAGGCGATCTACATTTTTAACGAAGAAGAAAGGAACAATACCTCAGGGCCTTTGTTAAGCAACTGTCTTACTTGTTTGGCAGGGTTGCTTCTTCCTATTGTGCAGTGAGCCTGCCGGTAAATTATTTTATGTGAAATATGGGTGCACAGCACCCAGATGCCCAGGCTCAGAAATTATATCTGGATAATCTGGCCACTGAAACTAATGTAATAAGAACTTAAATGTCAATTGGGTATGAGTAATATTATAGTTGTTTTGTTCTGTTCAGTTTAATTGAAAAGCTGACTCTGGGTTTGGGTTATGGTCCACCCTTTTTAAGATCCAGGCTTGCTTTTAATGTTTCTATGTGTGGGTCAAATATTGGCAGGCAGAAGAGGCAAGAGCACAGCAGCCGAGAAATGATTGGCTTATAAATTACTGGGTATAGTTAAAAATCTGCAGTATTTGTGACAAAAAGTTAACTTAAAACTTGTATATGAAATTAATAATCAGAAGGCTACACAAGTAAATCTTAAAACAAAGACATAATTCATCATCATCTGTAGATCTGGGCAATTATTCTAATGTGTTAACCTTTTTAAACTCCTTTAGTCCTCCTTATGACTAACCATACATGTTAAATGAAATATGTCAGTCCAAAACATGGCTTTTATGCTTAAAAGCTCACATTGAGGAAGGCTCAAGACTAAACTGGAATCCCAGTGACCCAGTGTAGTCACTGGCCAACTAAAGTTAGGGGCACAACTAATAAGCAACAGAAACTAGGATGTTTCTATCTTATGATGCAATAAGAAGTTGACCTGAAACAGTCTGACAAAGAACATGGTGTTATGGATTAAGTAAAACTGCTACAGGTCCCCGAGTGGCTGCAGCTGGCAGCTGGAATCCAGACCATGTTTCATGTCCCAAAGTAACAGCAGGCAGTGGATTGCTGGTCCTAAGAGTGGCCAGTCCCAGGCAGGAATGGAACAGTTCCCCAAGTGGCTGCAGTGGGCCACGAGGAGCAGCAAGTCCCAGGCAGGGAGCCATGTGGTAGGTGAGAGAGCCCAATAGGGCATATAGTCCCACAAGGAGAGACAGAGAAATGGGCATGCCATGAGACCGCTCTGCAGGTCTCTGAAGATTACTGGTCCTGGGCAGGGAGCCATGTAGCAGGTGAGAGATAGATGGATAGGCACACCATGCATAGTGAGGTTGGATATTTATTTAATGGGTATGGAGGAGAAGGGGGATAGATGGATAGGCACACCATGCATAGTGAGGTTGGATATTTATTTAATGGGTATGGAGAAGAAAGGGGAGAAGGGGAGAAGAACAAAGAGAAAGGCTGAGAAAAAGAGAGGGGGGAAGGGGAGAAGTGGTGAGAAGGGAGAGACAGAAAGTGCCTCTTCAAGAGAGAGAAAGGACTTTGGCTGGAAGCTGAAGATCAGTTTGCTTCAGGAGGATGAGGGGGAGTGGACATAGCTTGTCTCTTAAATGGACAGTGTAGACAATAACACTTGCGGCAGTTTTTCAACTTATGGGCCTTGGATCACCTGCATGTCAGACATTACATAACCATGCACCACAAAAAAAGAAACCTATTGGCTTAGAAAATGTCTCTCCTTACTTAAAGCCCATTCAAGTTAACAAAAATGTGTTAGACCCTGCCTTCCTGTGGATACCCACTCCCGATCCAGGCTCACGCCTTCCCGAACTCGGGCCCACGAGAATGGACGACTGTCCTGAGGGTTTAAAAAGACACACACAAAAAAGAGACCTTTGCTCATTTACCAAGAGTAAATGGCCACTTTATTAAACTCAAGTCGGGTATTTATACCAGTGGACTAGAGGGATCAAAAGGGCAAGGCCTCCTCCCATCCAGGAGCAGGAGAAGAAGATTAAAGTCCCCGGCGCCTCAGGCAGAATCAGCTGGGGGAGGCAGGCTATGGGCCCACTGCTAGAACCTTGAATAGAGGTGGAATCACCACAACAAAGAGAGCCAGGTTCTTCCTAAGCTATCTCCTCAAGCCAGTGCTAGTGCAGAATCTCCAGGGAGCCGGAGGTCACATGGCCCTGCGAATGGCCAGGAGAAGGGAAAAGGTCCTTGATACCAACAAAAAATGGGTTTAAAGATGTGTCTAATTTTCTTGATTTTGCTAACATTGTTAAGCTGTAACTATTTTGGTAAACTGAGTCATACAATAAACTTATATCCTATAATTAAACACTCTAGAAGAATCAGGAAAAAAATTCCCAGTCCCTTTGTAGACTATGTTTATAAATTCAAAGTCTTATCTAGATACAGAAAAAGTTTTAATTCAGAAATTGTTATTTTACTTTTAAACAGTTAACGATGATTAAGCCCTGAGATGATCAAAACTATACTATAAATCATGTTAAGTACTAATTTAATCAAGTACAGGAAAAATTTATCTAATCTCTCAAATATTTTCAAAGTATAGCTTATAACAAATAACAAAGAATAAATGAAGGTGGTTTGACTCAGGTCCTCAAACTGTCAGAGATTTGCTGAATGTGGAATTTGGATATTTACATTTATATAACAGACAGACTCTCAGATACTAGCAGTGATCCACAAGATCTCCAAAAAGACAATGGACATAGAAATGGACAATTCTACCTGAATGGTCATAAACGAAGCACTGGGAAAAACTGCCCCAATCTTTGCCTTCAACCAGGGCTTGGCCCAAACCACAGACAAGCAAGCACTGGAGAGCTGCTGGCCCACTTTGCCTAGACAAGTTGAGGCTGACAGGAAAACCTCTCATCCTCTGGGGCTGGCAGACAAGACAGTTGTTCTGGTACTGCTAGGTCCTGGTGTTGCACAGATAATAAGAATCAGACTACCGAAGTCTATTAACCAGAAGCAAACTTATTTAAACACAATGGGTATAAAACTTATAACTAGTTAGGGCCACAGGCAAAAATCAGGCTTGTGACACAGGGAAGGGGCCATAAGCATCCTTTTATAGCAAAAGATTATGTGTGGGGTAGGTGGGAATACACTCCTGGGGTCAGAAGTTACTGCTCCTGATTTTGTGCTCTTACACTCAGGATTCATGTCCCCTGCAGTGTGCATCTTTGTGCAAGGATTTCCAACCTACAATACACATTGTTAGTTCAAGATGTTTACAGAGACATGGGTTTGTTTTAATTGTGTTTTACTTATCTGGGGAGAGTGCATGGCAAAAGAGGTCAGGTGGCTTATTCAAGGCAACTATAAGCCCCTGTACTCTTAGAAATATGCATATGTACTATTGACATAAAATTTTCATATTCCTGGGCTCCTCAGTACCTCTGCTCTCAATGTCATGGAGACCACAGGAGCCTGGTAGAAGTGTTGGGTAAAGGACTATGGACTAGTCTCTGTCATTTTGGTGAGTCCTTCTCAGATTTCTTACATTGACAGTTAAGCAAACTGTAGCTTTGTCAGCTGGGCAGCAACAGCAAATCAGCTCCATCCCCCGAGGCTACAACCACCATGCTAATTCATTAGTTGTTCATTAGTTAGTTAAAGATCCTAGGTATCTCGTTAAGAAAAGACAAAGAGGTTTGCCTTGCTGCATATTACCCATGTCTCTGGTAAGCGATTTAAAAAATAGTTCAAAGTCCATGCAAGGTCTAAGGATGTAAAAGCTTTAAGTTCTAGGGGTCTCAGAAAATAAACTTACAATATTTAAATACAAACTAAAAAGTTATATTGTTATGCTAATATTTCAAAGATACAGAAATTTAGCATTGGTCAGCAGAGTTCTGAAAACATAGTAGAGCACTGACTACTTGTTTTTCAGTCATAAGCTCAAGATTTTATATTTCCTTTGGTTGTCTCTATGTAGAATTAAAGGTGTTTTTCATCAGGCTAACCCATCGAGGTTTATTCTCATTAAACTTCTCAGGATCCAGCTAAGATTTTTTTTAATTGGGCAATAACCTGGCTACTTGAATCTGAAGGTAAACGAAATAAATCAACTCAGTACATTGCCTCTGCCTGTTCTTTATTCTTTTCAAAGAAGCAGAAAAAAGAGAAGGGCAATATCCTCCATGTTTTTACCTTTTACGGATGTGGTTAAGAAAAATTCCACATGCAAAAACAATGATATCAATATGCAATTCAGAATCACACACATGCACATGTGTGAGCACACACACACACACACACACACACACACATAAAAGGTAGAGTATACAAAATGACTGCTCCTGGAAAAGGTGACACTATTCAGGATGAGCCAATGTCCAACGGGAAATACTTGGTGTTCCAAACCGTAGACAAAGTTACTAAAGGTTCCAAAGAAAGATGTGCTTGTCTGGAAAGGGTGTCTCCCTAACTTTATTGAAATTTCTACTTGGTCTATTAGGAAAAATAATGTGGAGAAACTGACTTTATGTAAATTTGACTATTGGAATAAAGAGTGAATGTTATTTCTCTATGGTCTCATGGAAGGTCATTCTGTTGCCTGTGTAGGAGGAACTTAAACTGCTGACGTATTTTGGGAATGAATCCCATCTTGAAGAAAGAAATGCCATGAGTTCACAAGATTTTTCAGAAATGACAGTGACTTATCCGAAAGACAAATGTTCCTGCAGCTCTGAAAACAAGTTCCTCATAAGTTGTACACTAGTGGGTCTAAGAATTTCTCAGCTGTACATTACTGTATAATAAATGTGGCTCCCACACTAACCCACAGCCACACTCTTGCTATGTCTCCTGATGAACCGATTCCCTTTTGCTATGTCCCTTGACAAACATAAAGGTGTTTTGCATCAGGCTAACCCAAAGCCATACTTTTGTTATGTCCCCAAATCTGTCCCAGCTCTTTACAGGCACCTATTAACTGCTTTTTCTACAATGTGGATTTCAGTGCAATTAAAAGGCTACTAGAACTTTTATCTCCTTTGAAAAACTAAAAAAATCATGAGAGATTAGGGGAGTCCAGAAGGTTTGAATCCAGCTGTCTCAGTTCAAAGACTTGAGATAAGTAAAAGTCCTGAAACATATAAGGTTCTCTTTTAAACTCCGAAAATTTTAACTTGTCCTTGGTCTGGTTTTGTCTTAGTAGATTTAAAAGACACCACCCAGGGAGCTTCTGCAGACGACTGAGCTCTGGACTTGCTGAAATCTGACATGAACAGTGCAGCTGATGTGATTGCTCTCTGTCCCTTCACCTGGAACAGCTGATCAAATGCTTCTGGTAAATGCTCCATTGCCCAGTCTTTGACGAGCCTTTCAACCCTGACAACCATTACACTGATTTTAGCTGAAAGCAGTTACAGAAAAGAGTACATTGTCCCTGCCCCCTAAATAACCTGAGAATGCTAGATCATAGACAAGATCCCTTTGGGGGACACTTGTTGCTTGCATGTCAATCATTCTGGAATATTCCAGCAGTAGGAGTATAAGGAGAAACAAAGGTGACCTTCACTCAATTAACCCTAAAGACTGATGTGGACTGGATTATACTCCTTCCCTTTGCCCTCCTCCAGGTCAGCAATGCCCCTTACATGGAGGGTCTATGCGGTGCCAGAATGGCAACTGTAGTTCTTCTGGGTGAGGGACATTGGGATTAACACAGAACACAACTTCAGGTCCTGCAGACAAGCATTTATGCTACTTTCTCACACAGTATACAAAGCCCTCAGCAGGGGAGACCAAGCCAGCAAAAGCAGGAATCTCATCACCATAAGTCACATGGCTTAGGGGTTAACATCCTTAGAAACATTGCTGAAAACAACAGATGGATCCTGTTTTTTTTCTGTTTTTGGAATAACCAACCACAAGAGTGCCATACCGATCAAGTAGGGGTGCGAAGGCCTGTCCTCAAGGGACAAAACAATTCCCCCCCCTATTTATTTGAAAAGCATGAGAGCCCCTGCCTTAGGATTCCCCTGGATAGAGATTCTTACCTGTTTACAGGAGGCCTTAATCCCTGTCTTAGGCAAGCTCTCCATACCAGGACATTTGCCCATTGTTGGGATTCCTCATGACTTCTGCAGAATCTTCAGCCAGACTTGGGGCAGTTCCTGATTATTGTAAGACAGCATGAGCAACACTTGTTGAGTCACAATGTGCTATCCATGGGGTTGCCACATAAAGCAGCAGAGAATCCAAAAACAGATAACGCCAATAGCAATGTCAGTGCAGTGAGAGCTTTCCAGACAATTGCTGGACCCAGCCCCCAAACTGGGCCATGGCATTCCACAAACTGGATCCAGACACAGCAGGGAACTGCATACTATTAATACTAACAATATGATGAGCTGCCTGCAGGGTAAAATTCAAATGGGAGGAATTCCAAGGACCATCCAAGCATGCATTCCATTATTCAACCACATCAGAAGCACCCACAACATCAGCAAGTGCAATGCAAGCTGCACTACAAGAATGCGAACAAGACATCCGTGCAAGCGTCAAAGGGAATCCACCCACTCCTGAAAAAGCACAGTCCATTGATCCAAATTCAAAAGTCCAAATCCAATACGAGAGTCCAGAACACTCTGTGTCTGCAGGGCCTTGCCAACCTTCCCAGACAGCACAGTCTCTGCAGTCACAGCCATTTGTGAAATGGTAACTCCAGCAACCATAACTGCAGTGGCAGTGAGCGCAATAGCAGCAACACTTGCAGCTGTTATGCCAAAGTCTTGCCACTGTCCATAAAGGATGACATTCTGATGTTCTTGAGACACCAGCACTGGAAGGGAACCAGTCAACAAGGGGGCTGGTTCCATCCATCTTCCTGTTTGCAGATCTTTCAACGAACCCATCCTAGGCTCTGATCCCTAACTTGTGTATGGTGCTCCATAGGCGAGCGCTCTTCAGCATCCACAGTTAAAAATTGAAAATAAAGAGAATGGTGGATAATTGAATTGCTGGGGAGAATATGAACTCCCGCTTTTTATTTTTTGAAAATATTGCTTGAGGGTCTGATTGGCTCTTTCCACAATTGCTTTACCCACTGGGCTATACAGGATGCCTGTTTTATGGGAAATTTCATAGAATGAACAAAAGAATAAAATAATTTTGTTGATATATGCTGGACCATTATCTGTCTTAAGAGCTGCAGGTTTGCCCATATAGGCAAAAGCAGATAGGCAGTGTGCAATGACATCTTTTGCTTGTTCTCCCAAATGCGAGAATGTGAAAATTACTCCTCAAATGGTGTCTACTAATACATGAATGAACTTAAGTTTCCCTGTGGCAGGCATGCATGTAACATCCACCTGCCATAATTGATTTGATTGTAACCCTCGTGTGTTAACTCCTAAATTGGGGCTGCTTAGGAAAGAGGCACACTGAGGACAAAAAGATAAAATGGCTTCTGATATAGGAGGGTTATCTGTCTATGTGTTACTTTCATTGGTTAATAAAGAAATTGCCTTGGCTTTTGATAGGACAGCAGCTTAGATAGATGGAGTAGCAGAACAGGATGCTGGGAGAAAGAAGCAGAATCAGGCAGATGCCATGAAGCTCCGGCCCAAGATGGACATAGGTTAGAATCTTCCCAGTAAGCCACCACCTCATGGTAATATACAGATCATTAGAAATTGGTTAATCAAGATGTGAGAGTTAGCCAATAAGTGGCTAGATATAATGGGCCAGGCAGTGTTTAAAAGAATACAGTTTCTGTTTAATTATTTGGGGTAAAGCTAGCCGGGTGGCAGGAAGCAGCCCGCTGCTTCTTTTACAAGTGGAACCCAACGTGATGGACTAAATCCACTTAAAAACCTGGGAGAGCTTAAAAAGGAGAGAGAGAGAGAGAGTTCAACACAGCTGTTTGCTGTTTGCTGGCAGGGTGCTGCAAAGAAATTTTCCTGATTCAGCAGCCACAGCAGGAAAAAAGCTGTGTCATTTTAAAACGTGGCTTCCTAGGCCCTGCTGCCAGTGCAATCTCCGGCTATGGAGCATTTCTGGGCCTGAACATTTGTGTGCCCACTTGGCATCAGGAATAAAGTAGCTGAGACCATGCCCATGGCTCGGCTCTTCCTGCCTGAGTAGGCAGCTGGATCAGGTCTACTAGAAAGTGGCGGTTTTAAAATACCAGTTTCTTGGCTGTGCCACCATTGCGATCTCTGTCTGACTCCTGCGGTAGACAGAGCTTTGGAATGGAGCATTTAATGTAAAGTGCTATGATTTGTTTGATTGCAACTAGTCTCACTGTGTGCCTAAAAGGGGGGTCATTGCATGCTGCAGTTCAGAGGCACAAGCACCTCCAACATGCTAGCAGTGGAATATGCAAGGCTCAGAGGCACAAGCAGCTCTGCCATGTTGGGCTGGGAGGGATAAGCAGGCAGTACCTATTTTTGACCTGGTAATGTCACAGCTTAGATTCTTAAGTGCTAAGTGATTTAAAACAGCAAAGCGAAAATACTCCTGGATAGTAAAAAATTACAGATTCACAATAGGATAGATTCAGACATAAAAGACCTCTAAATCGGTCATACTGTTAGATAAACATAGGCTTGGGAGAGAGAAGAAAAAGAGTATAGAGAATAAAAATGGTAAAGTCTTTAAAGAGACAGAGTACATATAGTTATAGATTAAAAGAAATAAAGAAAAACAAGCCACGTAAATGGAAAATTCACAGAGAGTTTGGATTCTGTATATTGTATTTTCTTTCAGTTTTTTGACTGTGAAGGAGCTATGTACAGAGAGACATTTCATTATATGGGCTGCCAAGCTAAACCAGAATGGATATCATAAGGGTATTATGACTTCAGAATTTGGATCTAAGAATATGATGCTTTGGAAAGGAGGTTCTTCTTTTGTTTACACAGAGGATGAGACCCTGTGGATTGTTTTATCCCAATATGGTATGATACACCACGTCCTCCTGAAAGGTTGCTGTGAACCCCCTCAAAAAATTTATTTCACTCAACTGCTGACTGAGATGAACCTGGCACACAGGATACACCATGAACTACGGTATATTAGTTCATATTGTGCCTCAAGTCCTATACCAAGGGGAGGCAGGAAGAATGCATATGGGGACTATAGGATTACTATTCACCAGGAGGGTACCTCCTAAACTTGTTCCCCTCAGATAAGAGCAGAGACTGCAGGGTCAACAGCCTGTGGGACAGCAGCATAATTACTGGGGACTGCAACTTGTGAGTCCTAAGCAAACAAACCAACAGAGATATTATCTTCCACCAATTTCCTAGAAAATCAAGCTGTTCCTGCTGTTGGAGGCCATAGTCCTGGTCAACCCCTGAGCATGCTGAGGCCCAATATTGCACAGTAGTGGATATACTCATTAACATGTCCTTTCTGTCAGAAGGAATGGGTGACAGCCTGGCCTGCGATATCAGCATCCTCACATGCCAGTTGCTTAAGAGTAGGATTTCTGCCTCTCCATAAGCCACATGACACCTGATCACCTGTTGAAGATGAGAAACAAATCTCGATGGGGCACAATTACCTGCATTAGAAGTTACCTCTGTCTTTTTTCCAGAACCTAATAATGTATGCCTTGCATCCTCACTCCCAGAAAACAAAGGTGTTCTTCTAGGAATGGCATTTTCCCCTCCCCCATTCATTGCACTCATCATAGTCCTCAGGCAGAGGAGGGTATAACAGGTCAGGCAGGGGAGTGGACAGCAAGGTGTTCATCCTTGAACAGAGCAGACATTTTTACTTTTGATTTTGTTTCACTGGGTCCCTTCAGAACTTGCACTGAAAAAAAGCCCTTTGTAGCTTGTAAGACTTTGTGGGGTGTGTGTGCGTATGTGTGTGTTTCATTATTTATCTCATACCCACATGATGAATCTGGAATAGTATTTTCTAAATCCTTTGGCTTGTCCCCATTTATTATTTGTATCGCAATATAGACCAATGTCCATACTACCCAGAACTGTATCAGAATTCTTTCTTCTTGTCAATGGGTTTTCACTATTTTTCCATTAACTTGACTCCACACTCTGGGATCTATTGTGCCCTTTTCAGGAAACTAAGAATTACAGTTTGTTATTAAATCCCAATGTTTTTGCAACAGAAATGTAGACATTGTAGCACCTGTCACTTTAAAGAAACAATGTATCAAGTTAATATATGGTGCCTGTTTTCCTGGCCTTTGCCCACCATTAATCCCTGCTTTCTTCCTTAATAGTGCAGGCATCCACCAGTCTTCCTGTGAATTTTCATTCAGGTCCCTGGTTCAAGTGCCACTTGTTGACTTTCACTGACCTGTGCAGATCTTGTCAGCCTGGCCTGGGATTTGAGGACCTGAAGGAAGGGGACAGACTGCAGTGCAATGCTGCAGACAGCCTGACTTCAGTTTCAGTGTACTTTTTTCTTACTTTTCTTTCAAGGTTTACTTTTTATTTATCTATTTTTTTGAGCTATACATTTTTCTTCACTCCCCTCCTTTCATCTCCTCTCCCCTTCTACCCTCTTCTGTGACTCCCATGCTCCCAATTTACTCAGGAGATGTTGTCTTTTTCTCCTTCCTAAGTATATCCATGTATGTGTCTCTTAGGGTCCTCTTTGCTGTCTGGGTTTTCTAGGGTGTGGACTGTAGGCTGGGTTTTCTTTGCTCTATGTCTAAAAACCATTTATGAGTGAGTACATATGGTATTTGTCTTTCACTGTCCGAGTTACCTCACTCAATATGTTTCTTTCTAGATACATCCAGTTGCATGGAAATTAAGATGTCATTGTTTTTTTTAACCACTGTGTAACTCCATTATGTAAATGTACCACATTTTCTTTAACCATTCTTTGGTTGAGGGGCATTTGGTTTCCGGGATCTGGCTATGACAAACAAAGCTGCTATGAACATTGCTGAGCACATGGCTTTGTGGTAAAATTGAGCATCCTTTAGGTATAATACTCAAAAGTGGTATTGCTGGACCTTGAGGAGGATTGTTTTCTAATTGTCTGACAAATCACCATACTGATTTCCAAATATGCTTTAAAGTTTGCATTCCCACGAGCAATGGAGGAACTTTCGCCTTAACCCACATCCTCTCTATTATAAGCTGTCATCAGTATTTTTGATCTTGAATATTTTCATAGGTGAAACGTGGAATCTCAGCGTTATTTTGATTTTTATTTCTCTAATGGACAAGGATGTTGAATATTTTCTTAAGTGACCTTCAGCCATTTGATATTCATTTACTGAGAGATCTCTGTTTAGGTCTGTATCCCATTTTTTATCAGATTGTTTTTTCCTTTTTTTAAAAAAATTATTTATTTATTTATTTATTTGTTTGTTTGTTTGTTTATTTATTTTGGACATTGGTGTTTTGCCATGAGTGCTGGGTCTCCTGGAACTAGAATTACAGACAGTTGTGAGCTGCCATGTGGGTGCTGGGAATTGAACCCGGGTCCACTGGAAGAGCAGTCAGTGCTCTTAACCACTGAGCCATTTCTCCAGCCCCCTAGATTGTTTCTTCTTTTGATGTCAAGTTTCTTGCATTCTTTGTATGTTTTGGAGATAAGTCCTCTGTCCAATGTGGAGTTGGTGAAGATCTTTTTCCATTCTGTTGCTGCCATTTTGTCTTGTTGACCATGTTCTTTGCTTTACAGAAGTTTCTTAATTCCAGGAGACCCCATTTTCAAGTTGTTGCTCTCAGTGTTTGTGCTACGGGGGTTATATTTAGAAAGTGGTCTCCTGTGCCAATGCATTCAAGTGTACTTTCTACTTTCTCTTCTATGAGATTCAGTGTGGTTGGTTTTATGTTGAGAACTTGAATTTTGTGTATGGCAATAGATATGGATCTATTTTCATTCTTCTGTGTGTTGATATTCAGTTATGCTAGCACTGTTTGTGAATATGCTTTCTATTTTCCATTTTATATTTTCAGCTTCTTTGTCAAAAATCAGGTGTTTATAGGTGTGTGGACTGATATCTGGGTTTTTTATTTGATTTTGTTTGTTGTCCTGTTTGTTCTTATGCCACTATCAGGCTGTTTTCACTACTGTAGCTCTGTAATAGAGTTTGATGCCAGGGATTGTGATACCTCCAGAAGTACATTTACTGTACAGAATTGCTTTGGCTATCCTGTTTTTTTATGTTTTCATTAAGTATTGTTTTTCAAGGTCTGTGATTTTGCTGGGCATTGCTTTTGGTAAGATTGCCATTTTTACTATGTTGATTCTATCTACACCAGCGCATGGGATATCTTTTCTATTTCCTGATGTCTTCTTCAATTTCTTTCTTCAAATATTTAAAGTTCTTCTCATACAAGTCTTCCACTTGTTTTGGTAGATTTACTCTAAGATATTTATGCTATTGTTACTATTATAAAGGGTGATGTTTCTCTGATTTTTATCTCACCCCATTTATCATCTGTGTATAGGAAGGCTACTGATTCTTTTTGAGTTAATCTTGTATCCTGATGCATTACTGAAGGTGTTTATGAGTTGTAAGAGTTCCCTGGTAGGTTTTCTGTGGTCACATACATATACTATTAAATCATCAGGAAACAGTGAGAGTTTGACTTTTTCTTTTCCGATTTGTGTCCCCTTGATTGCCTTTTCTTGTCTTATTGTTCATGTTAGAACTTTAAATACTATTTTGAATAGATATGGAAAGTGGGAAACCTTCCTAGTTCCTGATTTCAGTGGGATTGCTTTGAGTTTCTCTCCATTTAGTTTGATATTGATTGTTGGCTTGCTTATATTGGATTCCCCTTTGTATGCTGAGAATACCATTGGTTAATAAAGAAGCTGCTTTGGGCCTATTGCAATGCAGAGTAGGGCAAGGTAAGTGTTCCAAGAAGATAGAGAGAGAGGCAGAGTCAGTGAGAAGCCATGTAGCTGCTGCAGGAGACAGACACTAGACATATGGAAACTTACCAGTAGACCACAACCACATGGCAATACACATATTAAAATAACTTGGTTATTTTAAGATACAGGAGCTAGCCAATAACAAGCATGAGCTAATAGGCAAAGCAGTGTTGTAATAATACAGTTTCTGTATGGTTATATTGGCATCTGGGCAACCAAACAATGAACGGGCTGTCTCTGACTACAGGCTTGCTGTATACTGCCTTTATTCTTTTTACGTATGTTTCTTGTATTTTTGCTTTCTCCAAGACTTTTATCATAAAGAGGTGTTCAATTTTGTCAAAGGCTTTCTCAGCGTCTAATGAGATTATCACGGTTTTTTTTTCCTTCCAGTTTGTTTATATGGTGAATTACATTGACAGATTTTTGTATGTTGGAACATCCCTGCATCTCTAATATGAAGTCTACATGTTCATGGTGTATGAGTTTTCTGATGTGTTCGTGGATTCAGTTTGGCAGTATTTTTTTTTTGACTATTTTGCTTCAATGTTCATAATAGATTGGTCTGTAATTCTCTTTCTTAGTAGTGTCTTTCTGTGGTTTTGATATCAGGATAACTGTAGCTTTGCAAAAAGAGCTTGGTAATGTTTCTTCTGTTTCTATTGTGTGGAATAACTTGAGGAGTATTGGTATTAGTTCGTTGAAAATCTTGTAGAATTCTGAGATGAAACCCTCTGGTCCTGGCGGTTTTTTTGGTGGAAAACTTTTGATTACTGCTTCTATTTACTTAGCAGTTATGTGTCTATTTAATTTATTCATCTGGCCTTGATTTATGCAGTGATGTTTATCCAGAAAATTGTCCATTTTCTATAAGTTTTGCAATTTTGTGGAGTAGAGGTTTGTGAAGTATGTCCTGATGATTATCTGGATTTTCTCTGTGACTATTGTTATACCTGCTTTTTCATTTTTGATTTTGTTAATCTGGTTATTCTTTCTCTGCCTTTTGGTTAGTGTAGATAAAAGTTTATTTATTTTGTTTATTTTATCAAAGAACCAACTCTGTGTCTTATTAAGTCTTTGAATTGTTTTCTTTGTTTCTGTTTTGTTGATTTCAGCTCTCAATTTGATTTTTTCCTTCACCTAGTCCTCCTGGGTGAGTTTGCTTCTTTTTGTTCTAGAGTTTTAAGTATTCTGTTAGCTCTCTATTGCAGGATTTTTCCAGCTTCTTTATGTAGGCACTTAGCGTTATGAATAAACATGTCTTATAAATGAAATGTAAATGTTTGTCACCTGAGGCACAATACCACATCCAACAGAAAACAAAGTGCCTTTGAGACCTCTTTTCCTGGAGCCTTTCTCACAGTTCCCCAGGGCATTGTTCACAATGAATCATTCTGGCCATGTGCCCACAGAATCCTCAGAATCACAGACTTGGAAACACTGGCAGCCTCACCCATTCCTAGAAAGCAAAACCGAAAAGCCCTGTGCCTGGGTTCAGCCATCCTGGGAGACACAGGAGCCTCAGACTGCAGAGAGAAGAAAAGCCTCAGGGCCTGAGGATGGGACAAGGACTCAGCAGCACCTATGCCTCAGAGCTGGACAAATTCATAGATTACTACCTCCAACCCAACATCTGCTTCTGTAATGATGTCAGAACTGTCGTCAACACCATGTGTGCCTTCCTGAAGGAGAGAGGCTTCCAAGACCCAGACTACCCTGTCAGGATTTCCAAGGTGGTGAAGGTAAGCCCCTCTCAGCCTGAACTGACCCAGATGGGAGGAGAGGACCCTCAGGAGTCAGACTGCAACCGTGATCCTGTTCCCCACCTCTGATCACAGCCGTGTAGTGGTTTCTGCCCCCAGGTCCCACATCTGTGTTAGAAAAAGAGCCCCAACTACAGTTTGTGCTCCACTCTCCAAGGTCACATCCATTTCAGAGTCAGGGAACCTGAGCCCAAGCTTGGGGAAGTAGTTTTCTGGAGGGTGGTGGATCAGAGGAACCTACCTTCACACTGCTGTGTGGCCTTTGGTTGGTTACCTACCTTCTGTGTGTACAGTGTTCTCTGCACACCTCCTGTGATGGCACAGGACATGTAGACTAAGTCAAACGTGACATGGGACAGGACAGGACCCCATGTGTGGGTAGCTGGATTGATGGGCCCTTACTAGGCTTGGGTCACAGTCTGTCAAACCGAACTTCATGACAGTACCTAAGTCTCAGTCACTGTTAAAGCTGCAGAAATAATGTTGCTCTTGGTTTATTTCTCATTTTACTTTTAAATTCGTTTGGATATGTGCTGTGCATGTGTTAGTTTGGTGCCTTCAGAGCTGAAGAGTGGATATCACATCCCTTTTAGCTGTAGTTACATAGGTGGTTGTGAACTGAACTACGTGGGTGCTGGGCACTAAACTCAGAACATTTGTAAAAACAACAGGGTCTTTTAACTACTGAGACAACTTTCTGTCCCCAGATATGATGTTTTTCATCATCATCATCATCATCATCATCATCATCATCATCATCATCATCATCCTGACTATGGTTTTCTCTCTCTCCTTTCCTACCTCCCCTGTGTCCTCCAAGTCTACTCCTTCACAGTTTCTATACAGAAGAGGAAAGGCCTCCCACGGCTACTAGCTAGCCATGGCATATCCTTCCCCTCACATAAGGCTGGATGAGCCGACCCAGAAGGGGGAACAGGTTCCCAAAAGCCAGCAGAAGAGTCAGAGTCTCCCCTTGCTCCCACTGTTAGGAGTTCCATAAAGAAACCAATCTACATAACCATGTCATATATGCAGAGGTTTAGGTCAGTCCCAAGCAGCCTCCCTGGTTTTCAGCTCAGTCTCTGTGAGCCCCTATGAATCCTGGTTAACTGATTTTGTACATTTCCTGGTTTTCAGCTCAGTCTCTGTGAGCCTCTATGAATCCTGGTTAGCTGATGCTGTAGGTTTCCCAGCAGTATCCTTGACCCCTAACCTTCATATAATCCTTCCTTCTCCCTTCCAAAGACTTCCCAGTTTCCCTTTGATGTTTGGCTATGGGTCTTCAGACATGACATTTGTAATGATCTTTGGCCGGTGTTCACATGTGTTAAGTGATTGTTCTCAGCATTTTATTTAGGGAGGTTCTCCTTAGTATGAGTTCTTTTTCTTCTTTATTTTATTGTTGTTTTATAGGTTTGGATTCATTTTTACTCTTTTTTCAGTGGTTCTATGACTTTTATGTTATTCTAGATAAGAAAATGCCAATTTGTTATAAGTATGTGATATTGCATAAACATATTCCCTCCAACTAACAATTCTAACAATGAAGTTCCTGACAATACTTTCATATGTACATATTAATTATATATGGATATACTCTCCTCCCACTGACTACCATCCTCTTATTTACCATCCCTCTAATCAGAACATTCCCAGAGAGTCCCCTTCTCATTTCATGTCACATGAGTGCAGCTACATCTAGGTTATACCTTAGAGGAAATGTGCTACCCTTTCTACCACCATCGCCATCCCTTGCCCCTCATTTCCTTCAGACCCCTCTGTCTTTCTCATAGTCTCTGTCTCTCTCCTCTGTCTGCCTGTCTGTCTTTCTCTCTCTCTCTCTCTCTCTCTCTCTCTCCCTCTCTCTCTCTCTCTCTCACACACACACACACACACATACACACAGATATTTAACTCTAAACTCCAGAGATAAAATCTGATGTCTGTCATTCTGAGTCTGACTTATCTCTTCTACCATGAGGAGATCCAGAACCATCTATTTTCCCACATAGATCCTAATTTTACTCCTCAGTGCAAGTCCAGCTTTCTCTATCCATCGTCACGCTAGCTGGTGGACCCTTAGGCTGTTCAGCATCTGGTCTCCCTGATCCTAGTCTTTCTTATTTTGTTTTTCAGGGTGGCTCCTCGGGGAAAGGGAAAATGCTCATGGGCAGGTCAGATGCCAAACTCATGGTGTTCCTTAACAATTTCACCAGTATTGAGGATCAGTTAAAGCAATGAGAAGAATTCCTAAAGGAGATTGAGAAACACTTGTGCCAGTTATAGGGCAAGCAAAATTTCCCAGTGAAATTTGGGGTCCTCGAATCATGGAGGAACAACTCCCTGGGATAATCTTGAAGCTGAGACCCTCCGAGCTCTGGCAGGAGGTGGAGTTTGATGTTTTGCTGGCCTATGATATCCTGGGTAAGCCAGCTAGAGCCTCAGCTCATCCCTCTGAATGCCTTCATCCTCTCTTCTCTTTCTCTCTGTCTCTGTCTCTGTCTCTGTCTCTCTCTCATGTCATATGTGGATTCATTGTGCGGAGGATGTGATCATGAACCATGGCTAAAACACCTCAACAGCCATCCATCTTTTCTGAGTCCTGGTCTCTCTCTGACCATGAATTACACATTAATCTTGACTGACTGGACAGAGCCCTGGGAATCCTCTTGTCTTCACCTCCCCAGCTCTGCAATTACAATCCTGTGCAACCACTCCCAGTGTTTCCATGAGTCCTGGGCTTCCAACATGGGTCCTCATGATTGTGAGCTAATTACATTACTAACAATCTCGCTAACCCACACCTCCTTTTCCTGAACTGAAAGTATTTATCATTAGAGAAATTCACCCAAACAGAGGATCACTTTAGAGATGAGCTGGGATTTAGAATTTGGGAGTGGGGAATGAGAATCCATCGGACATTAAGTAGCAGGCTGCCTCACTGAGGAAATGAAGTCACCTTAAACGACCCATCAGTTTACCAGCAAAATTTGTGACTGACTGGCTTTTGTCTTTCTAAACATGAGAACTCACTGAAATTTAATAACTGATTCATCTTTTCACAATGGAAACTTCAGACATGGACAGAGGCCTGGGTATCTGTGGGAGGTTTAGTGCAGAATGCATATCTTGTCAGAGAAGTGCCATCTGCATCAGGAATCCTGGAAACCCAGCCGTCATGACCCCAGCCTCCAGCATGCATACACATGTTATATTATTCATGAAATGACCCTCTACATTAAGATCTTATACCAGGCCTGACACACAATGTATCTTCAAAATTGAAAATTACCCAGCTCTACCCAAAGACAACCAGGGACCCCCCTGAAAGCACACTGGAGATTGGGAAGTGTAGAGAATACTTGAGGCTTTATATTTGGGGAACACAGGACCCCATAATGGCCACTGTGTGAACAGCTGCTGTTAACTTAAAGACAAGGTCATTGGTCTTGGCTTAGGAGAGCATAGAAACAGTAGAGTCTCAGGCATTAGGGAATGAGAGGCCAGCCTGGGAGAAGGAGCAGCCACATGCTGTGGGAAGCTGCAAAGGGAGGGGGCCCATAGGGAATGATCCAGAAATACACTCTAATGCGGTTCTCCCAGAAACCTGTCTTGATCATAGACTTCCCCAACCTCAGGCAGCTTTCTAGTAAGGAAGTAAGGCCACCACAGAAGAACCCCTTAGAAATGGCAGTGTGGGTGACATCCCAAGAGAGGACCCTGCCACAACCCTACCCAAGATGACATAGCCAATGAGCCCTATTCTGCTGGATCCTCAAGTTTAAAATAAGCCCATGAGTCAGTGAGTGATTGGGCATGTCCCCAATTCCATCAGAAGGTGACTTTGTCCTATGTCAGCATCAAAGCCTGATGGTATGGCTTGCTGTAGCCACAGACACACATGTGCACACACCTAAGACATAGCCTGCTGCCTGCCTAATCCACTCAAATGTGCGCATGCACCCACACACAATTGCACACAGCTATTCCATAGCATGCTGTCCATCTAAAAGTTCATAGGACACACACACACATACACCCTGCTCTTCTCAGAAACTAGACAAATAAAGTCACGTGATATTAAGTTACGTACCACAATGTAAACACAGTGACTGGGGAGATAGCATAGTGGATAAAGGTAATTTTGAGCAAGTACGAGGACCTGAGTTCAAATCCGCAACATCCACCTAACTTAGGAAGTGTTAGTCATGGATCTTTAACCCTGGCACTATGGGGGCAGAGACAGGAGAATCTCTGTGGCTTTCTGGATGCCAGCCCAGGTCCTTGCTCACAGAGAAAAAAGGGATCAGGTGACAAACTATAAAGGAAGACACCCAATGTCCTCTACTACCTTCATTCATACATGTATAATTTCTCATGAACACAAACAAATATCAGACTCTGTAAGCCTGAGATGCATTATATAAAATGCAGCAGACTGCTCCACAGTAAATCTGGCATGAGCAGGAGTACAGACACATGACAAGCCCTGTGCAGAAGATACTGGGCACACAGGATGTGCTTGACCATTATTAGATGACCGTGCAGCCCTCTTGTGTGTGACCTCAGTATGATGTTTCCTCCCACCACTGTCTCCAGGCCTGTGAGGAAGGCACTATATTAGGACCACATGGTGTATGCAGTCCTGAGGTGTGCTGGGGCACATGGATGTATGGGGAATGATGCTTACAGTGGTCAACCTCTGCCCTGTTCACAGAATCCCACAGTCTGTGAGCTTATCACCCCGACAAACCAAAGAACCTCAAAAAAGAGCTGTGGTGTTAACTAAGTGAAGCCTCCTTTATAGGTGATGTCAATGTCTACAACAAGCCTGACCCCCAAGTCTACAGAAGGCTCATCAATGAGTGCACCTCCCTGGGGAAGGAAGGCGAGTTCTCCACCAGTGTCACAGAACTGCAGAGTAACTACCTGAAGTATCGTCCACCCAAGCTGAAGAATCTCATCTGCCTGGTCAAGCACTGGTACCAATTGGTATGACATCTAGTCCAGCCACTGCAGGTCCTGTTTATACATGGATGGATACTGGGCCAGAGAAAAGCAGGGCTATTCTAGTTGGCTTTATATTGACACGATATTTTATCACATGACCAAATGTCTCTTGGTAAGGAAAGGTCTTATTAGGTTGCACATCCCAGTCACAGTCCATCACTGAGGAAGTCAGGGCAGTAACTGAAGCAGAGACCATGGAGGAATTCTGCTCACTGGCTTGCTATCCATGACTCAGGCAGCTGTCTTTCTGTACACTCCAGGGTCATCTGCCCAGACATGGCACCAGTCACAGTGGGCTGTCCCTCTCTCGCTAATCATTGATCAATACAATGCCCCACAGGGAAGTTTGAGAGAAGCATTTTCTCATTTGTGAGTCCATCTTCATAAGATGGCTCTACCCTAAGTCTGGTTCACAAAAAGAAAAAAAAAGAAACACAAAGGGTGAGAAAATAGAAATTGAGAAGGAAAAGAGGGGAAAGAGAAGCAGAAGGGGAGGATTTGAGAGAAGAGAAGGAAAGGGGAGACAGCAGAGGAAGGTAAATCCACTCCCATACAGGTAAATCCACTCTCCCTTATGCAAAGCTGAAAGAATCCAAACATACTTCTGCTACCTCTTTTGAATTAAGAGGTTTGACTTAGGGAATGGCTGCCTTTTGCATACTTGGTCTAGGAAGGGTTCTCTCCCTGAATAACAGAATGTTTTTCTCAATAATTAAGGACTTGGCTCAAAGTATTGAAGGAAGTAACTGTTCTAGCTGTCTTTTGCATTATGCAAAAGCAGTATTTTGTCTTCTTCCTTCTGTTCTATTGGGGTATAAAACTGTTTGAAAAATTGTTCTTGAGAGATGGCTCAGTGATTCAGAGCATTTCCTGCTCATCTAAAGGTCCTGAATTCAATTCCCAGGAACAACATGGTGGCTTACAACCATCTGTAATGAGATCAGCTGCCTTTTTCTGGCCTGCAGGCATGGATGTAGGCAGCAAAACATTTACACATATAAAAAAAGTATATGAAAAATTAAATGCAGGAAGATACACAGTATTCACAGGAACTCCCTCCTGGTACTGTCCTCTACTTCTGTTTTATTATTTTCACTTGTGTCTTCATTCTCTTTACCTATGTTCTAATCCCCATGCCCCTACCCTGGTAAGTGGTATACTGTCAAAGATGGTCCATGACATATACTGACTATTGGGAAATCTGGCTAGACCTGAAGCTGTGTTCCAGTTGGCAATGTTCCCCTAAAGGATGTAGCAATACTGCTGCCCTACAAAATAGAGCCATCACAGCTGGGCCCTGCTTCATTCTGCTAAGAGAGCTTCAAAGCAGAGACAACCATTGCTGTTCCACTCCACTTCCCTAAGGGAGTTTCCTAGCAGAGTTGTCCAATGCTTCTCTGTTTACCAGACTAGGGAGTTTCCTAAAAGAGATGTCAATTTCTTTCTCAGCATCAGGCAATTTGTAACTTCTCTGCTTCACTGGAGTTGATGGGAAACCATTGCAGAAATGTTGCAGTCTCTGGTGAAGAGTGGCTACTTCTGCTCTGCTCCTTTAAGGGGGTTTGCCAGCAGAGGTGACCAAAGCTTCTCTGTTCAAACACACTACAAAGCTTCTGATCAATCCAGTCAAAGGTCTTCACACAAAACTCATTCACGATATTTATTTCAAATAGAAGAATCCAGGAGAGGACTGCCTCAGCCAGGGCAGAATTGGGCAGATGGCAACTGAACATGTACAGAACTTATATAGGACTTGTTAGGGGCAGAGATTTCCCATGGAGAAGATTCTCAGGGTGGGAATTGTTTAGATGTCAATCCCTGATCTTGAACAACTCAGAGACTGGCTGGATTTTATGCTCAGGTGTTGGTAGATCTGGAGCTTAGGGATTAGCTGGTTTTAATGCTCAGGTGGTCAATGGTAGAGTGTTTTTTGGCACTTGTTTCAGGGAGAAAGTGTGTTCCTTCACTGGCCCCTTATAAACTTTAGAGTCTGGATTGAGAGTCAGGTGTTTCTTTTATTGGCTCTGGATTCAGGAACAAAGTGTGAGCCTTTGTCTTGGTTTTAAAATCAGGATGTATTTCTTTGGCTCCAGTTTCAGAGTCAAAATTACATATTTCAACGACTCTGGTTTCAGGGTCAGGATGTATTTCTTTAGCTGGTCCATTTACCCTACACATAGGGCTTTATAAATTCATTTTACCATGAGTTTATAAGTACAAACAGTATAAAAAGGACATCATAATGTTTGAAAAAATTGTTAACACTGTTAAATTTATTTCTACAGAAGAAATAGTCTTGTGCTATAGGCAGAAGATTCTTGTTCATTTCTGGCTTCCCAGATCCAAAATAATCACACAGAAACTATACTAATTAGCACTGCTTGGCCTATTGGTTCAGGATTCTTGTTAGCTAACACTGACATCTTAAACCACCATATTCCTACTATTTCGTATTTATCACAAGACTTGTGATTTATCAGTAAGGTTCCAGGACATCTGTCTCCTTCAGCAGATCATGGAGTCTGATCCCACTTGCTTTTCTCCTCTATCTCTGCTTGAAATACCTGCCTTGCTCTATTCTGCCCTGGCATAGGAGTAAAGCAATACATTCACAGCATACAGAAGGGAAACCTAAATCATTGTGCAGCTGATTATAAGTGTTTTGGCTAAAGATCTTACCAAATACTTTATAATAAGAAGTCCTCAGTATCTTTTTCAGATTGTGAGTGTCTATTGAAATATACAAAGATTTTAAGAGATTGTTACACACAAAAAGTTTTACTCATATATAAAGTACAAAACTTTTTCACAATAAAACTCTTACAGGGTTTCTATGCAGTATGATATTTCTCATGATTTAGATTATTCATACATGAAAATGCTTTAACACACTGTTTACATTCACAGAGTTTATCTCCAGTTTGTGATTTTTTATGCATTTGTAGAGTACTGTGAAGTCCAAAGGCTTTACCACACTCATTACATTCACAGAGTTTATCTCCAGCATATGTTAGTTCATGTCTTTAAAGATGACTATGATAAACAATGCCTTTATCACACTAATTACATATTTAATGTTTCTCTCCAGTAGGGGTTCTATTATGTTTTCAGAGATCACTATACATACAAAGGCTTTACCACATTGATTATAGTCATAGGGTTTCTCTCCAGTATGTGTTCTTTCATGTGTTTGGAGACTACTGTGACACACAAAGGCATTACAACACTGATTACATTCATAGGGTTTTCTCTCCAGCATGGCTTTATTCATGACTTTGTAGATGAATGTGCTGTAAAAATGATTCACCACACTGATTACATTCATAGGGTTTCTCTCCAGTATGGCTTCTTTCATGCATCTAGAGATAACAGTGACACACAAAGGCTTTACCACACTGACTACATTCATAGGGTTTTTTCTTCAGAATGGCTAATTTCATGACTTTGTAGATAAATGTGCTGTAAAAAGGATTCACCACACCGATTACATTCAGAGGGTTTCTCTCCAGTATGGATTCTTTAATGATTTTGAAGATGACCGTGCTGTGCGAAGGCTTTACCACACTGATTACATTCATAGGATTTCTCTCCAGTATGGATTCTTTCATGAATTTGAAGATTACTGTGCCATGGAAAGGTTTTACCACACTGATTACATCCATATAGCTTCTTTCCAGTATGTGTTCTTTTACACATTTGAAGAGCATGCTGATGTGCAACAATTTTACAACATTGATTACATTCATAGGGTTTCTCTCCAGTACATGATCTATTATGCATTTGAAGAGGACTGTGATGTAAAAATTCTTTACCACACTCATTTTCTTCATAGAATTTCAATCTAGTATCTGTTTTTTCATGCCTGTGAAGATGACACTCAAATGCTTTAACACATTGAGAATATACTGAAGTTTTCTTTCTAGTTTGACTATTTTCATGCCTACAGTGATAATGGTACATGTGAAAAAATTACTACATTTAATACATTGTTGAATATTTTTATCTGTATAAATTAATTTTACAATTTAGTCCTGTTTTAAAGAAAAATTATATGTTAAGGTTTTATCACCATGTTTACAATCTTGTTTTTCCACTTCATTAAGGCATGTTTTTCATCTTTGAGGATAACTGAAAAGAGCCTTTATTACATTGTTCACATTTACAGGATCTTTTTTTTCTGTATGAGAATTTTCATGTATTTGAAGAGAAGTGAAAAAACACCGAGGTTTACCACTCTTATTGCAGTCATAATGCTTCCTACACTGTGAGTGAGACTACATTTGTTAAGTGAACTAGGACAAACAGAAGTTTTTTCACAGTCCTAGTACTCATGGTGCTTTTTTGAAATGTGAGCTTGTTGATATATTAACAATGAGACTAGAAAACCAATTATTTGTATACTTTTACATCAAATTCAACAAGTATCCTCATTATGGGGACTGCTATATATCTTCTATTTGTTCTGAGAGAGGGGTATGTTATATTTCTTCACATCCCTATGCTCGTGTGGCTTGTCTCCAGGGGAACATATGATATACTTAGTAAAGGAAGAATAACAAATATGAAGCTTCCACATTGAGTTCATAGTTTGACTTTCTGTACACGTAGACTTGTGGTATGGATTAAGGCCTCTCCACAACTGCTGCCGCTTGATTTGTGACTTTAACTGCTCCCTCACTAAATTAACACAGTCACAAGTATATGGGTTAAACTACCTTTTCTTTGGAATATTAGTGTAATGGAGATTTTCAGAGACACACTTATCACATTTTTAAAATGTTTATCTTTTTAATATGAATAATATGAAATAAATGCATTGACAATTTTACAGAATAGCTCATTGTATTATGATTCAAATGGAAATATAGGTTAAGGCATTGTTTCCTTGACTTCATCTTAAAAGAATGACTTTCAAATGTAATTCACCTATCTGAAATGTAGGTATATGATTTTGTGGTAATTTAATAAGCACAAATGCACCTTATTATATACATTGTTGTTTTGGTTTCAAACATATATGATACATTACAAATTCCTCAGGGGTACATCTGTATCAGCTTATACATGGAAATTACCTTTCATGACTTCTAGAACTTTGACAATGCTTCTCAATATTATGGTCTTCCCAATTATATCCTAAAATATAGTGCCAGAAAAATGTATGCTATATATTAAATATTGTAAAAAATTTAATTATCATTTGAAGTAAAACTTAAAACCATGTCTAATTTCTTTACCCATTCTTCTTTCTCAATCATTTTACAAAAGAGCATCATTAACTAATGAACAGTTGTTCCCTTACTTGAAACATAAAAGATTATTCAGTCTTACCTATAGCAGTGAGGTTTCTGTAGGTCTCCACCATCACATCTTTGTAGAGACTCTTCTGGGAAGGATTCAGCAAAGTCCATTCGTCCCAAGTGAAGTCAACATGCACATCATCATAGGTCACTGCATTCTAAAATCCAATACAAATATACAACAGAAAGTATGATTTTGATAATACTGTAAAAGTGTATTTCTTTGACAGTATAGTCATAGAATTCTGGTACTCCCCATACTTATTCCATGACATAGACATCATAATTTAATCACAAAGTCACTTTAGAAGCAAACTGAAAACTGAATAGCAGGTTCACTTTTGTCATTTCTGAACCATTTGAATGGGATATCACTTTGCAAGAGAAATGTCTACTAACCAACAATGAAAAATACGTAAACAGATCAACAGTACAGAGTACAGACAAGAGAAATTGTATAAATAATTAATTCTGACTACAAAAATGAATAATAAGATGAAAACCTGGATGCATTGAATCATGCCTCTAATCCTGGTACTCAGAAGGCAGAGACATGCATATCTATCTGACTCTGAGTTGAATACCAGCCTAGTCCATACAATCACTTCTAGGGCAGTCAGAAGTACATGTTTCATATGAAAAAAATCAATGCATGTATATCTATCTGTCTCTGAGTTAAATACCAGCGTAGTTCATACAATTACTTCTAGGGCAGTCAGAAATATATGTTAATTACCTGTTTCATATGAAAAAATCAATCAAAAATGAAAGTTAGAAATAACTCACAGGTTTTTCTTGAAAATTTCCACAAACAGTTATGCATTCACTTCAACTCTGTATTCATTTACCAAAAACCTGATGTGACATAACATAAACTACAACATAAATAAGATTTTACTAAAAGGCAGTGGGTGTTTAAAGTTACAAATGGACAAATGAAAACAATAGCAATAAATATGCTGATTACAAATAACGAACACAGAGCAGGAAAGATGGCTCAACTGTAAAGAGTCCTCCTGGTATTGCATACAGGTGGGTTCAAGGACTTCCATGGAGGATCAAAATTATGCATTATTCCAATATCAAGGTTTCTAATACCATCTTTTGACCAATGTAAGGACCAGGTACTCACATAGTGTATATCCATGCATACAGGTAAAATATGCTTTTTAAAATAAAAATTCAAAACAAACCAAACAGGCAGGAAGAAGGTTATGCACCTGCAATCCAATGACTCAGAAGGCGCAGGTAGGATTAATGTCATGAATACATGCCATCCTGGGAAACATAATGATTGATACCCTCTGTCAAATTTTAAAATTCAAGATATTGGTGAAGTTCAGTACAACAACATATGCTTGATAAGAACCAAACCATTATACAATATAAAAACAAAAAAGCCAAGAATTCTGGCCCACCTTTAATCCCCACACTTGGGAGTCAGAGTCAGAGGTTCTCTGAGTTTAAAGCCAACCTGGTATATAGCATTACTTTCAGGACAGCTAGGGCTACACCGACAAACTTTGTCTTCAAAAATAAACAAACAAAAATATAAACAATAGGTGAACAAACCACCTTATCACCAAATAGCAGCTAATTCTACTGAATCTGCTGTAATTTACTGATAGAGTTTATGATGGTGGGGAAGTTACGACAGCAAAAGAAGACAGCTGACCAATTAGTTTCAACCACAACACAGTAGGCACAAAGAACAGGAAATGATTTGAGGCTATAGAAACTCATATTGTAGGATTCCATTCTGGATGCTGTGATTATCATTGTTTAATAAAGAAACCGCGTTAGGCCTATAACAGAGCTTTAGGACAACTCTAAGGTAGGTTGGGAAAACTAAACTGAATGCTGGGAGGATAAAGGTGGAGTCAGAGGGAAGTCATGTAGGCCTGTGGGAGACAGATGCTGAGAACTTTACCTCATAAGCCACAGCCACATGGCAATACATAAATTAACAGAAATTGATTAAATTAATATTTAAGTGTTAATGAATAGGAAGCTAGAGCTAATGGGCTAAGCAGTGATTTATTAATACACTTTCTGTGTGGTTATTTTCAGGATATGAAGCTGGGAACTAATGAGTGGCTTCCCATAACTAACTGGTGCCCACGTGGCCAACTAAAATCCATTTAAAATCTTAGAGAGCTTGGAAAGGAATTCTAGACAGTAAAAAAATGTAGTTTAGCCACATTTACTTCCCTAAATGGGCTTTGCTTACTGGTGACGTGCTGCAGCACCTTTAAGAGAGGTTTTCCTGATTTAGAGGAAGGATAAAAGAAAAAGCTCCACCATTTTGAAATGCCGGCTTTCTGGGCTGTCTTGTCAGTGCCAACTCTGACTCCTTCTGGAAGACCGGCTATGGGGTCTCTGAGAAGACTGCTAATGGCAACTCAGACCCCATGTATGCCTGAAAATGGGGTAATATACATGGTTCTCAAAGGCAGCAAATCTGCCTCTGCCATGTTGGACTGTGTTGAGCAAGCAGGCACAGCTGAAGTTCATAAGAAGGGCTTAGCATTTTAAGAAGTGTTCCAGAACAGAAAAGAATTACAGATATACAATAGTACAGATTCCTACATAAAAGACCTCTAAATGAGACACAGTCTGTTTTAAAAATATTCATAGGCCTAGGAGAAAGGAGAAAAATAATACAGAGAGTTATAAAAAAAAGTAAATGGTTTATAAAAAAATCAAATGAAGACTTTAAAAAGACAGAGTACAGACAGTCATAAATTTAAGGAGTAAAGATAATCAAATAAAGAATAAAACGTAATAAAATAAAAGCAAATAAGCCATGTAAAGATGGACGGTATACAGAGGAACTCGATTATGAATTTTATTGTGCTTTCTTTCAATTTTTTGACTGTGTAGGAGCTAAATGACCAACACATATACTTTAAAGGTATCATGTCTTCAGAATTTAGGTCTAAGGATTTGTTGCTTTGAAAAAGGGGTTTTTCTTTTGTTTCCACAGAGGATGAGAACCTGTGAAATCCTTCTACATTAATGTGGCTTGATGAATCAAGGCCACACAAAAGGTTGCAATGAATGGCCCCAAAAATTACTTCACAAAATAAAAAGCAGGATGCAGTTTGGAGAGAACTATACCCATATTCCCAAATACAATTTATAAATGTTTCTTTATATTTAAAGGGGGATATGTTATAGAAATTTGCAATGGTATGGATCTTGGTTTATTGGTACAAATTTCAGGTCAATTGTATTATATATTATATGTATTTCTGCTCTTGATAAAGGTATTGTATTTGTGCAGCTCATTTAAACATGTAATATACAATTAAAATAGAGGTAGAGAGTCATCTATGATAGTAATACTCGAGTTTGTACTAATGTTAGTTATGTTTTCTAGATGTACAGACAAGTATTTCAAATAGGGATTCTCCAAATCTTTCAAAGACTTTCAGAATATGACATCTAAAATATTTTAAAACATTAAGACTTTTCATGACAATGAAACACATCTGCTCCTGGTAGCAGCAGTCTATTTGAGAGGATGATGGACTTCAAAGAGGCTCCTTATGGAGTTTATTAGACATTTGGGCAAGAAACTGCTCTTGCCTGGAAGGCTTGATGAACTGGGCATGCAGGACTTACAGAGAAATCACTGATGTGCTTGCATAAAGGTGACATGATCCTTCGGGGTTCCTGATTCATGAAAGAGTCTGCCAGACATTCTGCAGGACACAGAAGACAGCAACTGATGGACTTTTCCATTGCAAGGCAGAACAGGTCTTCAAATTTCCTGCTTCATGGAAAAGTCTGCCGGGTACTATTGGTCTGTGGGCTATGGACTGGAAGCGCCAACAACACAGAAGAACTTTGGGTGACTGCCTGGGTAATGAGATGTCTCTGTCATTTCTAGTATTTTGGAAGGTGCTTACAAAATACTTCCTGTTTACCTAGGTAATATTATATCCTTCTAGAGTCTTTGATGGAGTTTAACAATTTATACTTATAGTTTTTTAGTTATGATAAAAGATAAAGAAGGTATAAATATTGTAACTGTAATTCTTGCATGATACCTGTTTTATAATTTGTAATTTTACCATGTTAAAACTAAAACCTTCCTTTCCATTTAAACAGAAAAGGGAAAATGATGTGGGATTCCCCTCTGTATGTTGTGATTATCATTGTTTAATTAAAAAAAATGCTTTGGCATGACCTTAAGTGTCTTCTGGCCATTCGAAGTTCATCTGTCGTGAATTCTCTGTTAAGTTCAGTACCCCATTTTTTAATTGGGTTAATTAGAGTTTTAGTGCCTAGTTTCTTGAGTTCTTTGTATATTTTGGAGATCAGACCTTTGTCTGATGAGGGGTTGGTGAAGATCTTCTCCCAGTCAGAAGGCAGCCTTTTTGTCCTACTGACAGTGTCCTTTGCTTTACAGAAGCTTCTCAGTTTCAGGAGGTCCCATTTATTCATTGTTTCTCTAATTGTCTGTGCTACTGGGGTTCTACTTAGGAAGTGGCCTCCTGTGCCTATATCTTGTAGACTACTTCCCACTTTCTCTTCTATCAGGTTCAAAGTGGACGGATTAATGTTGATGTCTTTAATCCATTTGGACTTGTACCTGAATCGGCTGTGGCCCATAACCATACTGATGTATATTTTGCTTATCACCATAGATCCTTCATCTGGCGAAGGACGGCGATACAGATGGAGACCCACATTGGAGCACCGGACTGAGCCCCCCAAGGTCCAAATGAGGAGCAGAAGGAGGAAGAACATGAAAAACGAAATCAGGACTGCGAGGGATGCTATCACCCACTGATACAAGGGAACGGATCTAATGAGAGTTTACCAAGGCCAGTTGGACTGGGACTGAACGAGGACGTGATCTAACCAGATTCTCGGAATTTGGCCGGATTCTCTGAATGTGGCTGGCCCGAAGTCTTTCTGAAAAGCCATTGACTATGATACTGGGACCTGTTTCCTCTGCATATACTGGATTTTGGGGATCCAGTCTATTTGGATACTTACCTTCCTGGACCTGGAGGGAGGGGGGAGGAACTTGAACTTCCCACAGGGCAGGAAACACTGACTTCCCTAAGGGTCGAAGAGGGAGGAGGAGAGGGAGTGGGGGAAGTGGGAAGGTGTTGGGAAGAGGGGCGGAAATGGAAACTTTTATAATTTAATAAAATTTACTTTCAAAAAAAATGCTTTGGGCCAATAGCAGAGCTATATGGCAGAACTTAGGTAGGCAGGGGGAAAAACTAAACTGAATGCTGGGAGGAAGAACATGGAGTCATGGAGAAGTTATGTAGACCCGCCAGAGACAGAAGCTGGGAACTTTACCCAGTAAGCCACAGCCACATAGTGATACATAGATTAATAGAATTGGGTTAAGTTAAAATGTAAGAGTTAGCCTATAAGAAGCTAGAGCTAATGGGACAAGCCGTGAATTAATTAATACGGTTTCTGTGTGATTATTTTGGGGCTGAGTAGCTTGGAACAAACAAGCATCCCTATTTACTATATCATTTCACATCGCAAAGAGAAATTTCATCCAGGAAGGCTCCTTCTACTAATGGTTTCCGAAGCAATCAAACGAAAGTTAGGAAGAAGAGGCACATGTTAAAATACAACTTCCTATCTGGGAGGTTTTCATTTAATCAATTAAATTCTAACCTGGGTCACTATAAGCTCATAGCTTTCTTCATCCATGAAGAAAATTAATTTACTAACTTCAATGATACTCATAGTCTGCAATAGGCCTTAGGCTGTTCAAATATTCAAGGTCTCCTCTGATGCTCAAGACAATTACTTGACAGTGATTTGTTGACAGAGTTTTCAGTCCTGTCTGGTCCCATAGTCATTTGGTCCCAAAGAAATACACAGAGGTCTACATTAATTATAAATTGGTTGGCCGGTTACCTTGGGCTTATTATTAAGTAATTCTTACATCTTAGATTAGTACATAATTCTTGTCTGTGTTATCCACATGGCTTGGGACTTTTATCAGTGAGATATTTTCCTCTTGTTTCCTCTGTGTCTAGGTAACAACTGCAGACAGAGCCTCACCCCACCTATCCTTCCTACCTGGTTACTGGTCAATCAGCATTTTATTAATCCAATACAAGTGATAAATCCTTACAAGGTACAAGACCACAACAAGTTACATCTTCTAAATATCAGAAAACAAGTTACATCTTTCAAACATACAATGCTACAAAATACCATTCACACTCCAAAATAGAGAAATGGAGACATAGCGAGGGATGATTGAACTAAGGCAAGACTGAAGTGTAAAAAGACAAACATCAAATCCTGTAGCTCTGGTTCAGATGCATAGGGCTTCAGTTTCAAAGGACATAGATGGCCCTATCCCTGCATCTACTCATACATTTCCCTCTTTGGTTACTTCCACTCTCTATATTCAGTTAGTTCTCCATAGCAGATGTCTTATAATTTAGGGATCTTCATATCTTGTGGTATCAAAATACAACTTAGGCTGTAACAAACTAGAACCCTTGCTGTTGTGGAATTTCATTGTAAAATGTGTTATATTTATTTGTGTTGTGAAACAGTTGTTTCAATGATGCAAATATGTGTTGCATTCCTTTATGTTGCATTTGTTTAATTCTGTGAAGCTGTGATACTAGGCTGGTCTAAACTACCTGTTTGGCATAATGAAAAATCAATAGTTTGGTAGGAAAGAATAAGAAGGGCTGGTAGGTAGAGAGAATAAATGGGAGAAGAAATCTTAGAGGTAAAAAGGAAGGATGATCAAGAAAAGCAGAGGAGGGCATGGGCCAGCCACTCAGCTACACAGCAAGCGATAGAATAAGAAGTAAAAAAAGGTATACAGAATAGATAAAGCCCAGAGGCAAAAGTTAGATGGGACAATTCATTAAGAAAGGCTGGCCACAAACAAGACAAACTCAGACCAGGAGTTTATAAGAAATAATAAGGCTCAGCTTATGTCACTTTTTTGAGAGTTAGTTGGAGGCCCCAGAAAGAAGAAAAACAACAGGTTTCATCCTCACAGCTTCATGAAGTGAATTCTCACAGTCCCTTCACTGGGTTTCTGCCTCTGCCAAACATGGATGCCAGTAACAATGCTGAACTGTAACCACAAACTAAGAACCCATTACCTTAAATTTTGATTCTTTCTTGTTTCCAAGACCAGCACATGGTGAGTAGTCCTAAAAAGTTTAACTTCTTAATTGATAGACAGTAACACACTTGGACCACAGGTGTAGCAGATTTTGTAAGAAGTTTCTTGCTAGGACTAGGAATCACTTTGCTTACTTCTTACATAAATTGAAGGTTTATGTGGATTGAGTCTTACTCTTAGAGCATCTTGCTAGACTTCTATTCCATTGCAAGGGCCTTCTCTATAATAGAAAGAAATTCCTTGAAAATCCCTGCTTGCTTCAGTAATTGGCTGCCAAATGAAACTATTTTTTCATTTTAATTTATTTGAATTCCAAATGTTTCTTTTTACTGTAGACCTAAATGAATCATCAGGAATTACCTTCCAACTGATGCAATATTTCATTTAAGGAATAAGCCTATGGTTTTTTAAATGTGCTTTACTAAATTTCAAGGTCACAGGAAGAAAGAGAAATATTTTGGAGTCAAAAGTATACAAATGATATCTAAGTTAATCTGTTATGGTGTCTATCATTTCCAATGAAATTCTATAATCTCAATCTCTACTTTCTGGCATTGTTCTTAACATTTCCATCTTTCTGGTCCTACTAGAACAGCCAATTTAGTTCTATGTACTACTTTCTATATTTCTTGCCACCTAAAGTCTAGATATCTTCTATAATTTTTCAAGAGACATCATTCCAGGTTCTGCCTAGCAACAATGTTATGTTTGGTTTTCCATTTTTTGTTCAAAGTTATATTTATATTGCTCTGATAAAATTTTCTAATCAAAAGCAGCTCAGACAATGAGGAGGATAATTTGACTTCATTATTTTCAGAGTTTACGAGAGAAAAAACAATCTAATAGTTGAAGGCAAAAATCCACCGACAAAGATTGTTTCCTGGCTTTCTCTCATGCCTAGTCACTGTCTCATTCATGCTAAAATAGCTCCCTTTTGTATCCCATGTCCACTTTCTTAGGGATATTTCTCCCCTCAGTGGAGGAGCCTTTCCATACCAATCATCAATCAACACAAGCTCTTCCAGATACAGCAGTCTTTGGCTTTTATGAACAATGCCACTCTAAATACAGATAAGCAAATGTCCTTGTCGTAGGGTCTTTTGGGTGTATTTCTTAGGGATATTGCCACACTCAGTGGAGGAGCCTTCCCACATCAATCATCAATCAACACGATTTCTTCCAGATACGAAAGTCTATGACTTTTATGAACAAAGCCACTAAGAATAGAGTTGAACAAATGTACTTATAGTAGGATCTTTTGGATATTGTCCAACAGTGGTATAGCTGGGTCTTGAGGTAGATTGACTCCCAATTTCCTGAGGACTGCAAATTGATTTTCACATTGGCTGGACATGTTTGCATTTGTAACAGCAATGGATCCCCTTGCTACATGTCCTTGCTAGTATTAGCTGTCACTTGTATTATGAATCTAAACAATTCAAACAGGTGTAAGATGAATTTTTAATATTAATTTCTCTGATGGCTAAGAATGTTGAACATGTCTTCAAGTGTTTCTCAGTCACTTTAGATTCTTTTATTGAGAATTCTGTTTAGAGGTGTTCCCATTTAATTGAATTATTTGGCTTGTTTTTCTCTAGCTTTTTGAATTCTTTAATATCCGAGGTGAGGAAAAGCAGAATCACACAGAAAAATATGGTATTTACTCAGTAATAGGGAGATATTAGCAGTTAAGTAAAGTATAATCACAGTAATCACAGTTAATCACAGTAAAATCCAGAAACACAGAGGCTAAGTAACAAGACCAGATTTAGGGGAGGTGCATGGATCTCCCTGGTAAGCAGATATAGATTTTGTGGGTGTACTGGAGGCAGGGGGGGATAAGAAGAAGGATTAGGTGAGCAAGGAGGAGACAGATGAGGAACAGAAAAGGAGAAATGACTGGAATAGGGGAGCTTTTAACAGGGGATGTGGAAACAGTGTAGTGAAAACTTTCTGGAACCTATAAAAGTGACCCCAGTGAGGATTCCTAGTAATCAAGAGTATGGAGGCTGAACTAGCCAACTTCTGTAACCACATAAAGCTCCCAGTGGGACTGTGACACCAAGCCAACTGCAAAATATTCAACACACACTTGTACTACCTGCAAGATATGCTGGGGCACTGGTGACTCGGAGCTTTCTTAGTGTCCAATAAATGACTGGTCTAACTTGAAGCCCATTCTGTGAGAGAAAGCCCATAACTGACACTGCCTAGATGATAAGGAACTAAAACTCCAATGGTTCAGAGAACAAGAGTAGAACCAAATACAGCTGACCAGAAAATATCAATAAAATGATTCTTAACTATTTCCTGCTATAATCATAGGTTGGTATTGGCCTACTTGTTATTAAAGTGGCTTCTTCCAGGGGCTGATGGAAGCTCATGCAGAGATCCCTAACCAAACATTAGCTTGAACACTAGGATTCTTGTAGAAGGAGGGTGTGAGTATTTTAGCATTCAGAGGTTGAGGAAATAAGGAGAATATAACCCACATAATCAAGTAGGACATATAGTGCCTCAAAGAAGCTGATGTAGCAATTACAGAGTCTTCATGGCTGCATACATGCTATGGTTGTTTACTTTGGGATGATAGTGAATCTCCTAACTGTAGGAGTCATGGTGTCTCTGACTTTTTTGTCTGTTCTTAGGACCCTTTTGCTTCTTTTGCATTATCTAGTCTAGTCTTGAAAGAAGAGTTTGTGCCTAGTCCTATTGCACCTTGGTATGATTTATTTAGTTGATATCCCTGGGAGGTCTGCACTTTTACACATTTTTTTAAAGGGAAAAGGAAGCAGTTGAACTGGGAGAATGGAGATTTGGTGTGGGAGGAACTAGAATGAGTAGAGAAAAAGGAGAATTCAATCAGAATATATAGTATGAAAACAGAATAAATACAAATAAAATAGAACTGCATTTCGTCTAAGTTCAGTGATCCTTATAATCTGTACCAGCCCAAACACCACAAATGTCCAAAGTCTCTTCTGACACTTAAGACAATCTCTTGACTCTCACATGTTGTAAATAAAAAATAAATAAATATTTACAACATATAATGGCACAGGACATGTTCCCATTCATAAAAACAGGAATATGACTGTGTTACACCTCCCAACTTGGGCAGACTCATGTATATGTCACAACAGTTAGAAGAACCGATAGGCAGACCACAAGCCCATAAAATTTCCACATTCCCTACATTCCCACAGACACAATCCTCCAGCAACCCTACAGCTGTACCCACCTATGTACAGCAACCCTACAGCTATACTCCAAACCATGTACCCACACCTATATCAGATGCATAGCCTCTGCTCAAGTGCAGGCCACATCATCCAAAAAACAGGTAGAAAAACTGAGATAAAGACTGCTGGATCAGCACCTATGCCAGTTACCAGAAATTCACTGAGGTTTATCTGTGTACCTCCTCCACTCCTTTAATAATCCCAATACTATTCCCTATCCCACGTCCCTCCTCTTCTCTGTGCTGTAGCCTTCAACTTCGGTGGAGACCCACGCACTATCTGCAAGAAGTCTTATGTAGGCCACCTTCCAACTGACCTTTCTCATTCTCAGTCCGCTTCAACACTATCTCCAAGTTGCCTACCTTCTCCTCCCCTTTCCGGCACAAACATGGGCAGACTCTCCCTGCTGGAGCAAAGGCCACACCATCTGTAAGATTTCCAGCCCTAATTTTGGATGAGAGGCCCTGTTCAACCATAGGCCACATAAAGCAGAAAACTAGAGAGCAAATAGAAACCAATGAGCAAAACACCAATGCAACAAAGACAAGCTGAGAAATTGGTACCTAGACCCACAAATACCTCAAACCCTGATACCTGGACACCAGCATAAAAACACAGTCAACAACAGCCAAAGCAATAAGTCACTACCAGATTCCAGCTATCCTACTATTGCAAGCTCTGAATATTCCAACCAAGTTAAAGCACAATTAAGATCAACTTTGTAAAGATAACAGAAGTCCTTAAAGACGAAGTAAATGAATCCCTTAAAGAAAGCAGAGAAAGGATAAATGAAGTATTGGAGAAAATTAATAAACCCCTTAAAGAAAGACAAAACATAAACAAAGAAACAGTTGACAGAAGTGAATGAATCTGTTCAAGACCTAAAATAGAAATAGGAACAATTAAAATATATGAACTGAAGAAATTGTGAAAATGAAAATATTTTGATATGACATGAGGGGACATTCTTCTTTTGTTACTCTATTTGGTATTCTTTAAGCTTCTTGCATTTTCATAGGTTTGACATTTTTAGGTTAGGAAAGCATTCTCCTATGACTCTATGGAATATATTTTCTGTGCCTTTGAGCTGAATTTTCTTCAATTCCTGTTATTTTTAAGTTTGGTCTTTTAATGGTGTCTCATATTTCCCGGTATTTTGTCTTAAGAATTTATTAGATTTAGCATTTTTCTTTGTGTGGTGTATCTGTTTCCTCAATAATGTCTTCAAGGCCTAAGATTCACTCTTCTGTCTCTTGTATTCTGTTGTTTATGCTTACATTTGTAGTTCCTGATTGTTTACTCAGATTTTCTATCTCCATTTTCCTTTGATTTGTGTTTATTTTTTATTGACTCTATTTCAGTTTTCAAGTCGGGAACTATTTCTTTCACTTGTTTGACTGCTTTTTCTTGGTTTTCTTTAAGGAATTTGTTGATTTCTTTCGATTTTTTGTTTGTCTTTTCCTCCATTTCTTTAAGTTAATTATTTTTGACTGTAGTAATCAGTTTATTACACAGATTAATCATTCTTGAACGTACAAGCTCCAGAGGAGCAACTGGGTCTTTAAATATACACAAGTATTTCCATCAAATGAATTTTCACCCTTACATCGAAATAGGAAAACATAAGAAAAATAAGAGCTATTAGCTATGTATTAACTGAGAAACCACATACAAACCAAAGATTATGGAAAGGGACTAAAAGGAAGAAGGCTGAAAGGGCAGAGAGATGTGAAAGTGTTGGGAACAAAGTCCACCACACTGTATGTACTAACAGCTCCAGTCCATTTAAATGTTGATCAGTCAAACTCAGACCTTAAATACAGCGTGTAGGCAGAGTCTAATCTGTTTGGTCATAACATTCACCTAAGTTGTAGGTCCTTCAGGGTGAAATGAATACAGAAACAGCTTCATGTTCTTCACCGTGCTTTTTATGACTGTTTGAGATTAGATGGGTTCCACTTAAAAACAATCTCCTATGGGTCACTGGAGCTTTTTTCCTCCCATCAAGCAAACACTGTGTACCCATTATCCCTCACATCTTGCCATTATCCAAATTTAGGTCAATAAGGAAAGCTTTTAGTCTCACACCTAGGTTATGCCCGGAGAACTGGCTTCTCACACACACACTTCTCTGCTAGGAGGCAATGTTGGTACAGAAGTACAGTATTTCTAGTTTGTTGTTCCAAGTATGTACAACACGCAGCACTGCTGTGTCAGGTAAACATGTGCACAGGGGAAGATGAGGCGTGGGCTCATAGAAAGCAGTCAAATGGAAATCAAAAGGACTTTCTCTTTCAGAGTTCCCCAGCTTTATTTGTAGAGGTTATCCAATAATTTCTTTAATTACATCGCATACTTCTGAGTCCATTCCCGAGCTATTCTGTTGTACTTTTCTCTATCTGTTTTGTAGATCTGAGCAATCTCAGGCACTAAAGGATCATCTGGATTGGGATCACACAACAGAGAACAGATGGACAAAAGTACTTTTGAAATTGTGCTGGAGACCACTGTGATCGTAGAATATCAAGACAAATGCTGCCATTACTGTTAATATTTGGATGACAAATTCTTGTTGTAAATGCAACCTTAGGTGGATTGAAGGGGTAATCTGTTGGGAAATGAATTGTCAAGAAAAACACTCCACCCTGATAGGGGCTGTCATTTGGCCCCATTATTGTAGCCTGCCAATGAAACATATCATCTCTAACAGGACCTGCTAAACACTGTGCTGGAGGATCTCGGGCCAGGTCATTCAATTCCTTATGGATTCTCTTCAGAGCCATGGTGGGAAACGGTGGCGACGGCCCCCAAGGTGGGGACGGGGATGGGGGAGGGATGGTGAAGGGGCGAGGGGGGCCTGAGACCGCCTGAGCGGTTGCGAGTCAGCCAGAGAAGACCCAGAGCTCCGAAGCGCGGATCCGACGAGCTGAGGGCCGAGGCCCACTCAGCTACTGGGCCTGCCGCAGCGGTCACCGCATCACCCGCATCACCCGGCGGCGGCCCCTTTATGCCCTTTAAGTTAATTTTTATTTCCCATTTAAAGACCTCAGTCATCTTTATAAAGTTATTTTAAGGTTATTTTCTTCTGCTTCACCTGCATTGGGATGTTCAGACCTTGCTATTGTAGAACCACTAGTGTCTGGTGGTGCTGTCTTGCTCTTTATGTTGTTGAGTGTATTCTAAGACTGTTGTCTATACATCTCTTCCTCCAATCAGAATAGGGAGAGTCTGTGTTTCAGGGGGTCCATTTTATCCAACTCCTGTAGTTGGGGACCATTGCTATGTTGATTGCTTCTTTAGGTGTGGGCAGAAGAGAGCCTTTGGTCATTGCTCCCCTAGGTGCTTATGGGCCCAAGGCTCAGATGATCATACATCTTAGTGTTGGCAAGATTGAAACTGAAGCTCCAGTGGTCAGATAATATCTGGAGGCCACTGCTATCATCATGACTTGCTACATTGCTGCTCCCACTTTTCTTCCCAGTAGTCTGTCCCAATAACACCACTATGCTCAGGCTTCTCCTCCCCAGCAGCCTGACACAGTCTGTCCCTTCATGCTGATGTTTATGCTTCTCCTCCCAGCCATCCGGCCTGGACTGGCCTGTTGCACTGCTGCTATACTACTTCTCCCAACATTCTAGCTCAGCTACCTGTTTCTCACGGTTCCCCTTCCCGTGGTCTGGGCTTGTCCAGCCTGTCTCACTGCTGCTTAAGCATTTCCTCTCAGCAGGCTGGTGTGGCCACCCTCACTACTGCTCACTTTCTCCTCCCAGTGGTCTGTGGGAATATTTTTTTCAAAGCACCAGGGGAACGTCAGTCTATGAACTACCATAGAAGAGGCAGGATAGGAGGAAGGCCAAGGCATTTGTCAAACAGATTTAGGATCTGTGCTGATGACATGTTGTTGAGGATTCTCAGGATACTCTTACAACCCTATGAGACATTCCAAGTAAGGGTTCATTCAGGGTCAGTATTTGGTCCCCCCAAAATGATTCATGGACCACCAGGTTGAGAATCACTGCTCTAAGCTGATATAAATAAAAAGATGAATAAATAAACAGCACTTAAAACATAGAATGAAATTCAAGACCTGGGAAACATTGGAAAATAGAAACAAAGCAATGATGACAGTCATGCCACTGAAGAAAATGAAATCTAAAAAATGATAACCAATAATTGACTTCTTAAAATGATAAAAATAATTGAACACTCAGCTATATGGACTTTGAAACTAAGAAGACACTTCCCTGGTAGGGAGAATGCCATTAGTAAGAGAACCTTGACTTTGTCCCATGTAAAATGTTAGCTGCTGAGTGCTGTATGCTGAAACATTGAGTTACAGTCAATAACATGTGTCTCAAACATCTGAGCTGACTTCACTCTGTCAACCAGGATTGAACATATCTGCATGGGAGAGTTCACTAATTGGAAACTAAATATGTAGTAGTTCAAGCTATCCTCCATAAACTCTATACCCACTGGTGTCTGTCTTCATTCACATGCAAGGAATTAAGGTATGATGGGAAATTACACAGAAAGTCACATGCTGTGCCCAACCAGGTTCTCCTTTGTAATGGATACCCCTGAAGCTCTCAGTCCCTTAAATTTCATTCTGTGATCTAGTTATTGTCCAGTCTTTGTCCCCCTTCCATTGTACACAGTATACTGTTCCTACTCTTCTGGTCTGAAGGGAGAAGCCATGTTCCACACAAATCCTTCTATTGCTATTCCAATGGACGCCCCAAGATATGACTCAAACTGATAATTTTAGAACTCTTTGGTGCAGCATACTAGTAATGCAAAAATTTATGGTGGTTAGCCAAGAGGATAACAAGGGTAATATCCTGTGGGGCTACAGACAGGATTCAAGTCCACCTCAATCAGGATAAAGGATATTGACTGTAAACTGCTTTTCTAAAAACTGAAAAATGCAGCTGTTCTAGAATTAGTATCCTTTCATGGCACACAGGTTGTGACCCTGTAATGGCCCTGTTAAAAGCATGTTAGAGGTTTTTGACTGGGAATTGGGTCTTTTGGCTGGTTGTAAATCATGGTTGTCTCATTTGTTATAGGAATGTACCTTAATGGCTTATTAATTCTGGTGAACTGTAACACCCGATTCTGTGTTACCCCTTTGGTACAGTTTGCCTGCCACTGCACCATATGTGGGCTGGGTAAGGGCCTGGAGATTGAAAGAACACATAAGAGACCTGGGTCATTTGAAAGGAGATCAACCGAATGCCATTTATTCAACTTTGGGGAAAATCTATTATACCTAGCTGCTGCACAAGGATTTCCTCCCAGGCAGGTGAGAAATTACCATACCAAAGATGAAACAATGTCCTACAGCTAATCACCAGGCAAAGGCAGAGGGAGCACAGGAAGAAACAGCATGTTTTAGCTGGCTGACCAGAAACAATCCTCAAGATGCACCCCAGGAGCAAGGGTAGACCCAGGGCCCTACAGTGAACAAACATTTGCATCTCATGATACTAATATCTAACAGGCATGATTAGCATACTAATATTTGGGGAATTTGGGATGCAGTCCTCCATTACTTAAATTCTACTTTGTGTGACTTAATGTCTCCTCAGAACTGGTAAATTCTTATACCATTAATTCTATTATCAATTATGCTCTACTTCAGTTTAGCAGTGGAATGCTACTCTACACAGGAGAAACAATTTACGAGCTCAACATTTAACTACAGATGGATCCTAAACCTAAATGTTAAAAGGACAGAACTTCTTTTTTTTTAAGAAAGTAATTTTATTAAATTATAAAAGTTTCCATTTCTGCTCCTCCTCCCAACATCCTCCCACTCCCCCCTCCTCCTTTCCACCACCAAGATCAGTCAGGGTTTCCTGCCCTGTGGGAAGTTCAAGTTCTTCCCCCTTCCCTCCAGGTCCAGGAAGATGAGTATCCAAACAGACTGGATCCCCAAAATCCAGTATATGCAGAGGAAACAAGTCCCAGTGTCATTGTCAATGGCTTTTCAGAAAGACTCTTGGCCAGCCACATTCAGAGAATCCGGCCACTTTCAGAGAATCTGGTTGGATCACATCCTCGCTCAGTCCCAGTCCAGCTGGTCTTGGTGAACGCTCATTAGATCAGTCCCCTTGTATCAATGGGAGATCGCATCCCTCGCAGTCCTGATTTACTTTTTCATTTTCGTCCTCCTTCTGCTCCTCATTTGGACCTTGGGGGGCTCAGTCCGGTGCTCCAATGTGGGTCTCCGTCTGTATCGCCATTCATTGTCAGATGAAGGTTCCCTCTGGCCCTGCCCTCTCCACTCACGTTCTCTTTCTCTCTGCCTCTCATCCAGACCCAGGGAGTTAAGTCCAGTGTTCCAATGTGGGTCTTGTCTCCATCTCCATCAATCGCCAGACGAAGGATCTATGGTGATAAGCAAAATATTCATCAGTATGGTTATGGGCCAAGGCCGGTTCAGGCACCCTCTCCTCTGTCCAGAGAACAATCTGGGGATCTCTCCTTGGACCTGGGATCCCATATATAATCAAGTCTCCAGTAAACACTAAAATGACTCCCATAGTTGAAATATATTCTTCCCTGAACCCATGTTCATCCTTCTTCCCTCCCCCATCCCGGTCCAGCGAGCTTTCCCCATTCTTCCCCTACCTTTAGCTCCCTTGTCGAATATTAGGTGTTCATAGGTTTGTGGGTTAATATCCGGATCTTCTATTTGATTCCACAGGTCGACTTCTCTGTTGTTATGCCAATACCAAGCTGTTTTCAACACTGTTGCTCTGTAATAGAGTTTGAAGTCAAGGATGGTAATGCCTCCAGAAGTTCCTTTATTGTATAAGATTGTTTTGGCTATCCTGGGTTTTTTGTTTTGCCATATAAACTTGATTATTGTTTTCTCAAGGTCTGTGAAGAAGTTTGGTGGGATTTTGATGGGGATTGCATTGAATCTATAGATTGCTTTTGGTAGAATTGCCATTTTTACTATGTTGATTCTCCCAATCCAAGAGCAGGGGAAGTCTTTCCATTTTCTGGTATCTTCCTCAATTTCTTTCTTCAAAGACTTAAAGTTCTTGTCAAATAGGTCTTTCACTTCCTTGGTTAGAGTTACCTCAAGATATTTTATGCTATTTGTGGCTATCGTGAAAGGTGATGTTTCTCTTATTTCCCTCTCTGCTTCTTTGTCCTTTGTGTATAGGAGGGCAACCGATTTTTTGGAGTTGATCTTCTATCCTGCCACATTACTAAAGGTGTTTATCAACTGTAAGAGTTCTTTGGTAGAGTTTTTGGGGTCGCTTATGTACACTATCATATCGTCAGCAAATAACGAAAGTTTAACTTCATCCTTTCCAATTCGAATGCCCTTGATCCCCTTTGTCTTATTGCTATTGCTAGAACTTCAAACACTATATTGAAGAGGTATGGAGAGAGTGGACAGCCTTGTCGTGTTCCTGATTTTAGTGGAATGGCTTTGAGTTTCTCTCCATTCAATTTGATGTTAGCTGTCCGCTTGCTATATATTGCTTTTATTATATTCAGGTAGGATCCTCGTAAACCCAATCTCTCCAACACCCTTATCATAAAGGGGTGTTGTATTTTGTCAAATGCTTTTTCAGCATCCAATGAAATGATCATATGGTTTTTTTCTTTCAGTTTATTTATATGATGGATTACATTGATAGATTTGTGTATGTTGAACGAACCCTGCATCTCTGGGATGAAGCCCACTTGACCATAATGGATGATTTTTCTAATGTATTCTTGTATTCGGTTTGCCAGTATTTTATTGAGTATTTTTGCGTCAATGTTCATGACTGAGATTGGTCTGTAATTCTCTTTCTTGGTTGTGTCTTTGTGTGGTTTTGGTATCAGAGTAACTGTAGCTTCATAAAGAGTGTTTGGCAATGATTCTTCTGTTTCTATATTGTGAAATACATTAAGGAGTATAGTTATTAGCTCTTCCTGGAAGTTCTGGTACAATTCTGCATTGAAACCATCTGGTCCTGGGCTTTTTTTTGGTAGGGAGATTTTTGATAACAGCTTCTAATTCTTCACGACTGACAGGTCTATTTAGATTGTTCACGTGGTCTTGGTTCAACTTTGGTATATGGTACTTATCTAAAAAAATGTCCATTTCTGTTACATTTTCCAACTTTGTGGCATATAAATTTTAGTAGTAAGATCTATTGATTCTCTGAATTTCCTCTGTGTCTGTGGTTATGTCACCCTTTTCATTTCTGATCTTATTAATTTGCATGTTCTCTCTCTGCCATTTGATTAATTTGGATAGGGGCTTGTCAATCTTGTTGATTTTCCCCAAGAACCAGCTTTTTGATTCATTGATTCTCTGGATTGTTTTCTGCGTTTCTATTTTGTTGATTTCAGCCCTCAGTTTGATTATTTCCAGTCTTCTAGATCTCCTGGGTGTATCACTTCTTTTTTTTCTAGAGCTTTCAAGTGTGCTGTTAGGTCTCCAATGTGTGCTTTCTCCGTTTTCTTTATTTGGGCGCCTATTGCTATGAACTTTCCTCTTAGCACTGCTTTCATAGTGTCCCATAGGTTTGAGTATGTTGTGTCTTTGTTTTCATTAAATTCAAGGAAGTCTTTAATTTCTTTCTTAATTTCGTCCTTGACCCAGGGGTGATTTAGTAGTTGACTGTTCAACTTCCATGAGTTTGATGACTTCCTGGGGTTAGCATTGTTGTTGAATTCTAATTTTAATCCATGGTGGTCTGACAAGACACAGGTGGTTACTAATATTTTTTTGTATCTGTGAAAGTTTGCTTTGTTACTCAGTATGTGGTCAATTTTCGAGAAGGTTCCATGAGCAGCAGAGAAGAAGGTATATTCTTTCCTATTTAGGTGGAATGTTCTATAGATATCTGTTAAGTCCATTTGATTCAATACCTCCAATAATTCTCTTATTTCTGTGCTAGGTTTCTCTCTGATTGACCTGTCCATTGGTGAGAGAGGAGTGTTGAAGTCTCCTACTATTAGTGTCTGTGGATTGATGACTGCCTTGAGGTCTAGAAGTGTTTCGTTTACAAAAGTAGGAGGCTTTATATTAGGGACATAGATATTCAGGATTGAGACTTCCTCCTGGTGAATTGTTACTGTTATGAGTATAAAATGTCCGTCTCCATCTCTTCTGATTGATTTTTCTTTGAAGTCAATTTTGTTGGAAATTAGAATGGCTACACCTGCTTGTTTCTTAGGTCCGTTTGCCTGAAAAACCTTTTCCCAACTTTTTACTCTGAGTAGATGTCTGTCTTTGTGGTTGAGGTGTGTTTCTTGTAAACAGCAGAATATTGGATCCTGTTTTCATATCCAATCTCTAAGTCTGTGCCTTTTTATAGGTGAATTGAGTCCATTGATATTAAGTGATATTAATGACCAGTGGCTGTTGACTCCGGTTATTATTAATTTTTGTTTGTTTGTTTAATAGAGTTTGTATGTGTCCCTTCTTTGAGTTAAGCTCGTGAAGGGTCACTAGATGTCTGAATTATTGTAGGCAGTGTTGGCAAAGTTGGATTCTTTGGGTTGTGATTTTCCTTCTATTACTTTCTGTAAGGCTGGGTTTGTGGCTACTAATTGTTTAAATTTGTTCTCATCCTGGAATATTTTGTTTTTTCCATTGATAGTGAATGATAGCTTGGCTGGGTATAGTAGTCTGGGTTTGCATCCATGGTCTCTTAGTTTCTGCAGTACCTCTATCCAGGACCTTTTGGCTTTCATGGTTTCCATAGAGAAGTCTGGTGTATGTCTGATAGGTTTACCTTTATAAGTTACGTGACCTTTTTCCTTTGCAGCTCTTAATATTCTTTCTTCAATCTGTATCTTTTGTGTTTTGATTATTATATGGCAAGGGGATATTGTTCTTTTGATTCAGTCTATTCGGTGTTCTGTATGCTTCTTGAACCTTCATAGGGATATCATTCTTTAGGTTGGGAAACTTTTCTTCTAAAATTTTGTTGAATATATTTTCTGGGCCTTTGATATGCAGTTCTTCTCCTTCTTCAATCCCTATTATTCTTACATTTGGTTTTTTATTGTGTCCCAGATTTCTTGAATGTTTTGTGATGAGAATTTGTTGGATTTGCTGTTTTCTTTGATCTGCGCATTTATTTTCTCTATGGTATGTTCAGACTCTGAGATTTGTTCTTCCATCTCTTGTATCCTATTGGTTATGCTTGATTCTGTAGTCTCTGTTCGTTTACGTAGATTTTCCATATCCAACCGGCCCTCGTTTTGTGTTTTCTTCATTGCCTCCATTTCAGTTTTCAATTCTTGAACTGTTTCCACTACCTGTTTGATTGTTTTTTTCTTGGTTTCCCAGTGTATCATTCACAGATTTACTCTTTTCTTCAAACTTTTGGTTATACTTCTCATCCATTTCTTTACTCATTTCTTCAATCTTTTTGTTGTACTTCTCATCCAGTTCTTTAAGGGTTATTCATATCCTGTTTAAGGGACTCTATTGCTTTCATAATGGCATTTTTTTCCAATTCTTCTGAATTAAGAGGTTCAAGTCCTATTATTGTAGGGTCGTTGGGATCTGGTGATTTCATGTTGTTTTTTAGATTGTTGGAGGAGTTCTTGCCTTGGCATCTGCCCATCTCTTCCTTCAACTGCTCTATATTGGATCTTCTGGTACCAGGTCAGGTTCCCTTGTTGGGCAGGGACTTCAGTGACAGAAGGTCTACCTTTCCTCAGGCAGTCTATTGAAACACAGGCACTCCCTCCTGCCAGGTTGCACTCACAGCCCAGGCCCAGCGAGCAAGGCAGCTGCTCTGGGGAGATCTTGTGACCCCAGAGGGAATGGGGGAAGAGAGGAAGGTGTGCCTGGATAAAGACTGGGACAGGATTCGGGAGAGCTCTGCCGGGAGGAGCCTCCTCTGCCTGGTGACCAGAAAGTGGAGAAGGGTGGGGAAAGTCTGAATTCCTCCTATCCAAAGCCCTCGGGCCAGTAGCAAACTCACCCCTCCTCCAATGGATGACTGCTAGAAGATCACTGTCTCTTGCTGGCCAGGAGTGTGGCTGAGCTGAGACAGAGCTTACCTGTCCTCAGGCAGGCTCTCAAAGCAAAGGAACTGCCCCTGCCGGCCTGAGCCCACAACCCTGGCCCAGCTCGCAAGGGAGCTGCTCTGGGGAGATCTTGTGGCCCCAGGGGGAAGGGGGGAAGAGAGGAAGGTGTACCTGGATGAAGGCTGCGATGGGATTCGGGAGTGCTCCACAGGGTGGAGCCACCACTGCAGGGCAACCAGAAAGTCGAGGGGGGCGGGGAAAGTCTGAATTTCTCCTAGCCAAAGCCCTCGGGCCAGGAGGAAACTCACCCCTCCTCCAATGGATGTCTGCTAGAAGATCACTGTCTCTTGCTGGCCAGGAATGTAGCTGAGCTGATTCAGGGCCTGCCTGTCAGGCAGGCTCTCAAAGCACAGGAACTGTCCCTGCCCTGCTGAGCCCACAGCCCAGGCTTAGTGTGCCAGGGAGCAGCTCTGGGGAGATCTTGTGGCCCCAGGGGGAAGGGAGAAAGAGAGGAAGGTCAAAGAGCAGAACTTCTGAAGATACTGGAGAGACCAGCACTCTCCGAGTTTGGCAAATTTGGTGTTATCTCTTCACATGTGACAATACAAGCAATAAAGGCACCATCATTTGTGGCTCCCAAAATTCTGATCTGTGCAGACACAGCCCAGGCAGTGAAGTTATTCAGAGACTGCCAGCAGGGTGTTGAAAGGATCACTTAGAACTACTTAGGATAAGGAAGGAACACACTTAACTCTGTTTTTGTCCACTGACTCCCACCCACCCAGGAAAGGATGCACCACACCAGACAAGAGCCACAGCAGGATGCTCCACCTACTTTGAAAACAGTGGCCCCATGCTCGCCAAGCCCAGCTATTCCTCTGCACATGGGGAGAACAGCCCCACGCACCAAAGCCAGCCACTTCTGGAGACATTGGCCCCTTACTTACCTTGGCGCACCACTCCTCCAATCTGTGGAGAGCAACCAGTCAATCACCATGTGCAGCTGCCTAGCTGAAAAACTCTCTGCACAAGGGAGTCAAAGGCGCAGTGCATGAGAGAGACTGTGATTTCTTCAGGAAGCGCTAAACCAGAATCCTTGCTCCTGGAAAAACCCTCCCATTTGAGTGGTGGAGTCTCTGATTGGTTAGTGAAGTCTGAGTGTCAGAACCAGGTGAGCAGAAGGGATACAGCACAGCATTCCTGGGCTTCTAATCTAAAGACAGACATATCCCAGATTGGCTGGAGATATAAGTCAAATTCAACAGCAAGTCTCTTGCTAATGTAAATCAATGGGTTCGGTTTTAAAAGGAAGTATACAAATTCAGAAAGAGGCTAATCAGACAATGTTGCACAAGAGGAACATTGGGTAAATCAAGAACATTATAAACAAAGTCCACAGTGGTGTTGGAACTGGTAACCACAGTTTTCACCCTTTTGTGAAAAGTCTTGGGTTCTGAGAATCTGAAACAATCCTTTTCCAAAGGCCCTGGCCCCACATCTTTACCAGCTTTCCCAAGCATATTCCTGAGATTAGAGACAGAACTATGTTGTTGCTTTATACATCAGGGCCTTCGAGTAACCTCCAAAAGCCTAGGCAGGTTGCCAAAGTTTGAGAGGCCTAGTTTCAAGTATTTTCTAAAAGTTCTGAACTTAGCATTTGACATTTAGGTGCAAGATCCAATTGGAGTTAATTTGTGAAAGTTGAAAATGGGGTCTCATGTACTGTGTAATAAATATACAACTAAGTCGCAATGTAGAAATGTAGAATTGGTGATATAAAGGATTGACCAATGCTTAGAAGAGACTAAGCCATATGAAATAGAATTTAGCTGAGGGAGGGCTGCCTCTGAAATACCCCCAAAGACAAGTACTATGTTAATCAGGACTTTAAGAAATTTGGATGCTAAAATGTAAAAGTTTATTTAGCCTTTGTATATACATGTCTTTAGTGAAAAGAGCAAATGAGATGCTCACCCACAGAAAGGACAGAGAGTCTGCCTGTGTAACTCTAACATTATCAGAAACCAGTATGCACATTCACATACCCACAAAAAAACACACTTATAACACATAATCACAATTAAAACAACTCTTTAAACATATTTTCACTCATGAATGTTTTTCTCTTGTAAGAATTCATTCCTATAATACAGGTGTTAAGGTACCCAATGGCTTACAGAGTTTTTCTTCACCATGAAGCAATCAGGTAGGCATGAAGTCTGAGAAATCAACCCTTCTAAGTTGATGGAATAAATCATTTGAGAGGACTTATGAAATGAGTCCGGTTTCAGGTTCAGGTGTTTCTCTCATTGGCTCTGGATTCAGGAACAAAGTGTGTTTCTTTGTCTCAGTTTTAGAGTCAGAATATATTTCTTTGGCTCCAGCTTCACAGTCAAAATCATGTAATTCACTGGCTCTGGTTTCAGGGTCCAGATGTGTTTTTTTGATTGGCCCATTTACCCTACACATAGAGCTTCATAAATTCACAAATTCATTTTACCATGAGTGTGTAAGTACAAACAGTATAAAAAGGACATCATAAAGCTTGAAAAGATTGTTAACACTGTCAAATTTATTTCTACAGAAGAAATCATCTTGAATTTTAGGCAGAGGATTCTTATTCATTCCTAGCTGTCCAGACCAGAAATAATCACAAAGAAATTATATTAATTAATTAAAACACTGCTTGGCCTAGAATTACCTAGGGTTCTTATTAACTAACTCTAACATCTTAAATTAATCCATTTTGATTATTTTGTATTTTACCATAAAATTTGTGATTTACTAGTAAGGACATCTGCCTCCTTAATCAGCAGATAAATGGAGTCTGACTCCACTTTCTTTTCTCCACTATCTCTGCTTGGAATTCCTGCCTTCCTCTATGCTGCCCTGTCATAGGCCCAAAGCAGCTTCTTTATTAAACAATGGCAACAAAATACATTCACAGCATAAAGAGGAGAATCCCAAATCATTGTGTAGCTGATTATAAGTATTTTGGCTAAAGAGCTTACCAAATACTTTATAATAACAAGTCCTCAGTATCTTTTTCATGTAGTCAATGTCTATTGTAATATGCAAAGATTTTAACAGATTGTTGCACACAAAAGTTTTACTCCTATATAATGTACAAAACTTTATCACACTGAACACATTTATGGGGTTTATCTGCAGTATGATTTTTTCTCATGATTTAGATTATTCATACATGCAAATGCTTTACCATACTGATTACAGTCATAGAGTTTATCTCCAGTGTGTGATTTTTTATGCATTTGAAGAGTACTGTGAATTACAAAGTCCTTACCACAGTGATTGCATTCATAGGGCTTCTCTACAGCATGTGTTAGTTCATCTTTGAAGATGACTATGATAAACAAAGACTTTACTACACTAATTACATACATAATGTTTCTCTCCAGTATGTGTTTATTCATGCCTGTGAAGATAACTGTGCCATGCAAAGGCTTTACCACACTGATTACATTCATAAGGTTTCTCTCCAGTATGCCTTCCTTCATGAGGGTGAAGATTACCATACTGAGAGAAGGCTTTATCACACTGATTCCATTCATAGGTTTCTTTCCAATATAGCTTCTTTCATGCTTTTGGAGAGTACTGGAACATGAAAAGGCTTTTCCACACTAATTACATTCATAGTCTTTCTCTCCAGTATGGGTTCTTTCATGACTTTGCAGATTATTGTGACTTGCAAAGGCTTTACCACACTGATTACATTCATAGGGTTTCTTTCCAGTATGTCTTATTTCATAACCTTGTAGATTACTGTGCCATGCAAAGGCTTTACCACACTGATTACATTCATAGGTTTTTCTCTCCAGTATGGATTTTTTTATGTTTTCGAAGACTATTGTGACATGCAAAGGCTTTACCACACTGATTACATTCATAGGGTATCTCCCAGTATGAGTTCTTTTATGACTTTGAAGATGACTGTGACATGTAAAGGCTTTAACACACTGATTACATTCATAGGGTTTCTCTCCAGTATGGATTCTTTCATGAATTTGTAGATGACTGTGACGTGCAAAGGCTTTACCACAGTGATTACATTCATAGGGTTTCTCTCCAGTATGAGTTCTTTTATGTGTTTGGAGAGTACACTGACGTGCAAAGGCTTTACCACAGTGATTACATTCTTAGGGTTTCTCTCCAGTATGGGTTCTTTTATGATGTCGGAGAGTACTGTGCCATGCAAAGGCTTTACCACAGTGATTACATTCATAGGGTTTCTCTCCAGTATGGATTCTTTTATGATATCGGAGAGTACTGTGCCATGCAAAGACTTTACCACACTGATTACATTCATAGGGTTTCTCTCCAGTATGGAATCTTTTATGATTTCGAAGACTACTGTGACATGCAAAGGCTTTACCACACTGATTACATTCATAGGGTTTCTCTCCAGTATGTGTTCTTTCATGCAGTTGTAGATGACTGTGACGTGCAAAGGCTTTACCACACTGATTACATTCATAGGGTTTTTCTCCAGTATGGGTCCTTGTATGTGTTTGGAGAGTGAACTGAAATGCAAAGGATTTACCACACTGATTACATTCATAGGGTTTCTCTCCAGTATGGATTCTTTTATGATATCGGAGAGTACTGTGACATGCAAAGGCTTTACCACACTGATTACATTCATAGGGTTTCTCTCCAGTATGGCTTCTTTCATGACTTCGTAGATTACTGTGCTGTGCAAAGGCTTTACCACAATGATCACATTCATAGGGTTTCTCTCCAGTATGGGTTCTTTCATGACTTTGTAGAAGACTGTGACGTGCAAAGGCTTTACCACACTGATTACATTCATAGGGTTTTTCTCCAGTATGTGTTCTTTCATGCAGTTGTAGATGACTGTGACGTGCAAAGGCTTTACCACACTGATTACATTCATAGGGTTTCTCTCCAGTATGGGTTCTTTCATGATTTTGAAGATGACTGTTACATGAAAAGTCTTTACCACAATGACTACATTCATAGGGTTTCTCTCCAGTATGGGTTCTTTCATGACTTTGAAGATGACTGTTCCATGCAAAGGCTTTACCACACTGATTACATTCATAGGGTTTCTCTCCAGTATGGATTCTTTCATGCCTTTTAAGATCACGGTAATGTGCAAAGTTTTTACCACACTGATTACATTCATAGGATTTCTCTCCAGTGCATGTTTGTTTATGCATTTGAAGATGACTATGATGTGAAAAGGCATTACCAAACTCATTTTCTTCATAGGGTTTTAATGTAGTATATGTTTTCTCATGACTGTGAAGATGACTCTCATGTGCAAAGGTTTTAACACTTTGAGTATATGCAGAATGTTTCTTTCTAGTTTGACTTTTTTCATGCCTACAATTACAACAGTACATGTGAAAGCATTACTACATTTAATACATTATTGAATATTTTTATCTGTATGAATTAATTTTACAATTTAGTACTATTTTAACTAGGAATGATATGTTAAGGTTCTATCACCATGTTTACAATCTCTTTTTTCCCCTTCATTAAGGTTTGCCTTTCACCATTGAAGAAACCTGAGAACAGCCTTTAATATATGGTTCACATTTACAAAATCTTTTTTTGTATGAGAATTTTCATGTATTTGAAGAGAACTGAAAAATTCAAAGCTTTACCACTGTTATTGTATTCATAACGTTTCCTATACTGTGATTGATGATACATTTGCTAAGTGAACTAGGACAAACAGATGTATTTACACAGTCCTAGTACTCATGGGGCTTTTCTGAAATGTGAGTTTGTTGATATATTAACAATCAGACAAGAAAACCAATTACTTATATATACATGTATATCAAATTCAACCAGTATACTCAACATGGGGACTGCTACATATTTTCAATTTGTTCTGAGAGAGAGGTTTGTCATATCTTTTCACATCCCTATGCTCATGTGGTTTGTATCCAGAGTAATATATGATGTACTTAGTAAAGGAAGAATAACAAACAAAAGGTTTCCACATTGAGTTCATCCAATTTGACTTTCTGTCCTCATAGACTTGTGGTTTATGGATTAAGGTCGCTTCAAAACAGCTGCCCCTTGATTCATAACCCTAAATGACCCCTCACAAAACGTAACACAGCCACAAGTATATGGGTTAAACTACCTTTTCTATGGACTATTAGTGTAATAGATAGTTTTAGAGATCTACTTATCACCTATTCAACATGTATATCTTTTATAATATGAATAATATGAGATAAATGGATTGACAACTTTACAGTATAGCTCTCATTGTATTATGATTCAAATGGTAATGTAAGTTAAGACATTGTTTTCTTTCTTAAAAGAATGACTTGCAAGTGTAGATCACCTATCTGAAATTCAGGTATATGATTTTGTGAGAATTTAATAAACATCAATTTACTTTATTATTTCCACTCTTGCTTTTGTTTAAAACATATAGGATTAATTACAAATTCTTCAGAGGTACATTTGTATCAACTTATACATGAAAATTACCTTTCATGTCTTTTAGAATTTTGACAATGTTCTTCAATATTATGGTCTTCCCAACTGTATCCTAAAATATAATGCGAGAAATTGTATGTTTTATATTAAAAATTGTAAAAAATTTAGTTACCATTTGAAGCAAACCTTACAACCATGCCTGATTTATTTACCCCATTCTTCTTTCTCAGTCATATTACAAAAGAGCATCACTAACCAATGAATAGTTGTTCCCTTATATGAAACATGAAAGATCATATAGTCTTACCTATAGTAGTGAGGTTCCTGTAGGTCTCTACCATCACATCTTTGTAGAGATTCTTCTGAGAAGGATTCAGCAAAGTCCATTCTTCCCAAGTGAAGTTGACATGCACATCATCATAGGTCACTGAATTCTAAAATATCCCATACAGGTGTACAACAGAAAGTATGATTTTGACAACACTGTAAATGTATACTTCTTTGACAGTATAGTCATATAATTCTGGGGCTCCTCATACTTCTTCCATGACAAAGACATCATAATTTAATCACCAAATCACTTCAGAAGCAAACTGAATAGGAGGTTCACCTCTGTCATTTCTGAACCCTTTGAATGGGATATCACCTTGCAAGAGAAATGCTGACCAACCAACAATGAAAGATACATAAACATGTCACCAGTATAGAGTACAGATAAGAAAAATTGTATGAATGCTTAATTCCTAACAACAAAAAGAAAATAAAATGAAAAAGTTGGATGCATTGAATCATGCCTCTAATCTTTGCACTCAGAAGGCAGAGGCATGTATATCTATCTGCCTCTGAGTTGAATACCAGCCTAGTCCATGCAATCACATTTAGCGCAGCCAGAAATACATGTGAAATACTTGTTTCACATGGAAAAAATTCAATGAAACAAACATAAAAGCTAGAAATAACTCAGGTTTTTGCTGAAGTTTCTACAAAGAGTTACACATTCACTTCAACTCTTTATTCATCTACCAGAAACCTGAAGTTGCCCAATTTAAACTGCAACAAAAATGAGATTTTACTAAAAGGCACTGTGTGTTTAAAAATTACAAATGAACAAATGAAGACAATAGAAATTATTATGCTGATTACAAATATTCAACCCAGAGCAGGAAAGATGGCTCAACAGCAAAGAGACCTCCTAGTCTTGCATACAGGTGGGCTCAAGGACTTACATGGGGGAATCATAACTATCCATTATTCCATGTTCAAAGTTTCTAATACCATCCTTGATCAATTTAAGGACCAGGTACTCACATGCTGCATGTCCATGCATTCAGGTATAATACTCTTTTTAAAATAAAAATTCAAACAAACAAAACAGGCAGGAAGACGGTTATGCACCTACAATCCAGTAACACAGAAGGCACAGGCAGTATTAATGTCATGACTACATGCCATCCTGGGAAACATAATGATATCCTCTGTCAAATTTTAAAATTCAAGATATTGGTGAAGCTCAGTACAACAGCATATGCTTGATAGAAAAAAAAACCACCAAACAACAATATAAAAGCAAAAAAGCCAACCTTTAACCCCGGCACTTGGGTGTCAGAGTCAGAAGTTCTCTGAGTTTGAAGCCAGCCTGATATATAGAGCTACTTTCAGGACAGCTAGGGCTACACAGGCAAACCTTGTCTTCAAATATAACAAAATAAAATGAAAACAGTAGGCTACCAAACCACCTTAGCACTAAATAGTAGTTAATTCTACTGAATCTTGTGTGATTTAGAGATAGAATTTATGATAGTGGAAAGTTATGACAGCAAAAGAAGAAAGCTGACTGATTAGTTTCAACCACAACACAACAGGCACAAAGAACAGGAAATGGGTTGAGGCTATAGAAACTCAAATTGTGGAATTCCTTTCTGTATGCTGTGATTATCATTAGTTAATAAAGAAACTGCTTTGCGCCTATAACAGAGCTATAGAACAGAATTTAGGTAGCTGGGGAAAACAAAACTGAATGCTGGAAGGAAGAAAGCAGAGTCAGAGAGAAGTCATGTAGCCCCTCCAGAGACAGGGGCTGAGAAATTTACCTGGTAAGCCACAGTCACATGGCAATACACAGATTAATAGAAATTGATTAAACTAATATGGAAGAGTTACCCTCTGTATGCTATGAATATGTTTTATTCCCATTGGTTAATAAGGAAACTGCTTTGGGCCTATGGCAGCACAGAATAGAACAAGGTGGGAGTGCCAAATGGAGATAGAGGAGAAAAGAAGGCAGAATCAGGGAGATGCCATGTAGCCACTGAAGGAGACAGATGCTGGATGAAACCTTACCAGTAGGTCACAGCCATGGGGTGACACACAGATTAATAAAAGTGAGTTAATTTAAGATGTAAAAGTTACTTAATAAGAAGTCTAAGCTATTGGGTATGCAGTCTTATAATTAATAAAAATTCTGTATAATTATTATAAGTCTGGGCAGTGGGGAAATGACCAAGCACCCTATGTCTATAAAAGGATATAATGAAGTTTACAAGCTATACAGCACACACAAGATTAATATCTAAGTTCAATTGTCCTGTTAAGCATTCATGATTCCTTGACTATTTAGGGATCATACAAAGAAGCACAAATCAGCCTGAATGCTTCACTGTCTGAGGGAATACAACAGTCTGTCAGGAACTGGGAGGTATATACTTACCCAGGAAGCATGGACCTTAACCTGGTCTCTCAAGATAGTTAGGCTGTGCCAGCTCCATGATTCCCTGAAGAGCCTACTGCCCAGTAAAATCCTATGTCCTTGACCTCCACTGTCTGCCATTACCTGCAACATTCCCATCTTCTAGGTCCTACAAGAGCAGATGATTAAGCTCTTTGTCCAGTTTTCTAATATATTAAGCATTCTTATAAGAGTCAACATTCCCAGGTCCTTTGCAGCAACAAAATCCTCTTTGAGTCCCATTTTTGTTACAACTTTCTTCTCTGTTGCTGTTATTAAATTATGCAATCAAAAGCAACTCAGGTAATGAACATGTTTATTTGGTTGTTAACCCTATTTCACAATTCCTCCTTATGACAATGTAGGATAGATACTCAAGTTAATAACTAATGGCAAAACATGTGGAATCATTGTTTTCTGGCTTTCCCTCTTGCTTTGTCACTGCCTTGTGCTCAGCTAGCACTCCTATCTATCCCAGGGCTGCTTGTTCAGAGATATTGCCAATCAGTGGAAGAGCCTTCCTATATCAATCAAAATCAACAAATCTTCTCGGATACCTTAATCAGGTATTCTGATCTAGGCATACTCTCAATTGGTATTTTCTCAGATCAGTCTAAGCTATGTCATGCTGATAGCTGAGGCTATCTAGAAAAAGACAATAATATACAAGAAGGTTTTAAAGATCCAAAGGCAATGTATTAATCATATCAATCACTTAAGCAGCAAAAACACAAACAAAGATAGATATGCCAGGAAATGGAAAGAGGCAAACATCTAAGACAAAGAAGAGAAAACTAAAACTCTCTCCACAGAAACATCCCAAACCAACAAAAACTCAAGGAACTCATAACATGAGAAATCTTCTGAATACAAAATTAGTAAGAACACTATTTTCCAGAAAATAAACAATATACTTAGATAATAATGAATAAAATCAACAATATAGATGGGTAGCACTGACAAAGACTTATTACGCTCCTTTAAATGAAAACAAGATTCTAACCAAACTAAAACTCTAAGAAATTACTAACCAGCACTAATCCTATACACTCCAGTTCTTTATCCTTTACCAATAATAGAAAATGGCTTGGGTGTGGAAGGCTGTTCTACCAAAATTGGAGAGATTCACTTGAAACCTTCTTGTGTCTTAACTTCAGAGAAAATAGTTTTGACTACTTAAAAAAATTTCATTATCTTATAGTAAAGAAAATATGTCTGTTAGGATCACTTAGACATCATTTTGCTCCCCCTGATTGATGATTGCCTGTAAGTCTGCAATCAGAGTGAGGAAATGAAAACATTTTAAAACAAAATGCGAGATAATAGGTTTTTAAACAATCAGTGCACATCTAAAGCAGCTTCTTGTACTCTATTGCTTTATAAGTGACAAGCACATCGAAAACAAGATTAATGCTATTTTTGCATATATTTGTGTAAGAGAGAAAATTCCTTCCACATGTGTACAAGTAACAGAGAAAAAAGGAATTAAAATGCCCTCAATCTAAAATGGTAGAGTTATAAGCCTCACAGTTTGATGGTAGGTATCGCAACTTAGGTCACCTCCAAAACTAATATGTGCTGAGCCACCTGCCAACATACATAATACCTTTTATCCAATAAACCAAAAGTCTCTCACAGATTAACAAGATCAACAAAACCTAACTAAATAAAGAAGTATATAAATGATCCTTGGAAACAGGATGCATCAAAATTAAGATGATGTGTATTTTAAATTTGGCCAATAAATAACTGCAGTAAAATGATAATTCCCAACAATTTATAACAGGAAAGCCGATTACAAAGCTACATTCATATTGGAAGCACAAAGAGTACTCAATGGGATTATGAAAAATAATACACAAACTGACATAATATGACTTCTTTCTGGGAAGTGGTGGCACACAACTTTAATCCCAACACTCAGGAGGCAGAGACAGCAGGATCTCTGTGAGTCCAGCCTGGTCTACAGAGAGAGTTCCAGAACAGGCTCCAAAGCCACAGAGAAACCCTGTCTCGGGGGAAAAATTACCACAAAGCTGATCAATCAAGAATGTGTATGATATTTGGGAAAGAATAAAGAGAATGGAGAGAAAAAGCCAAGAACAATCATAGAAAAATATAGTCAGCTATTAATCAAAAGACCAAAGGAAACTTAGTCAAGAAACATGTAATCTTGACCAATGTTATCCAGATACCTATAATTCTATGTGTATAGAAATTAAATGAGGACTTTACAATTTTCAAAAAGTTAACTCAAAGTGACCCTTAAACTGTTGTAACTGATGATCCACCTACTGGTATTTCTTCCTGAGAGGCGCCATGTTCTTGAGCCTTTTTTGCAAAAAGAGATGATCTACTGCTATGGTCCTGCAAGTCCTTATACCTCCTTCTGTTTTCAGGTAAATCCAGCCATACTGATGCCCAATCACAAAACAATATAGAATAATTTCTGCTTCCTGTCAAACGGATTATAGCACAAGATATTGATTCTGCTCTATCTACCTGCCCAACACCATACACACCTAAGAAACCACTGCAGCTCTGAAACTCCCTTTGTCCCCTGGAACTAAACATCACTGAATCACACTATTGCCGCTGGTGGTAGCAGAAAGTTAAACATTTTAATCTTGCATTGCTAAATCAACATCACTGAAGGTCTACCAGCTTTTAAACTATTTGAAACATTTATAAGACAAACTTGAAAGTAGGCTGCAATATTCAGAACTTCTAGAAACCAGATTATTAGTTCTCAAATCTGTCTTCCCACTGCATACTAAAAGCATGTCTCTGTTTCTACACTGGACAGTGAGATTTCAAGCATAATATCCTACCATACCAGGGCTGCAGAGTCCCCTCTCCCCCTGGAAATCCATACACAGGGAGGCTCAGAGGACAAGGAGCACTGCCCAGGTCATTACATAGAGCAATAGAACCACAGCCTGGCTCATGGTCCATCCAAATCCCAGCAGAAATGACAGTTCAACAGACCTTCTCTGAACAGCCTACACTCACTCTGGCATAGCTTGTGGTCTTCCTTACAACTCATTACAACAGAAGCAAAAAAGAATCCTAGAAAGTACCACCTGTAAGCTACCTCCCACTATTATTCCTGTTTGCTAAGCCTTCCAAGAGTCCCTCAGTGGCTAATGCCACCCAGTTGGGACTCAGAATATTATCAGCTCCAATACTGGGTGTGATCAGAGATCAAATTACTCAGATATCACAGAACTTTCTGCTTGGCCCTTCTAGTCCAGTAGACAGGGCCCTAGTCCAGAAAGTTTGTATATTAGTAGACATTCATCCAATTTCCTAGAGCATACCCTGTTCCTCATCCAAAGCACAGGGTCCTTTGTATGTACATTTCATTAGACTCTCAATATGCAGTGCGCCCAACCCATCACCTCATACCTGGGAAATCCTGCAGAAAAACACAGGTCACATTCACAATTTTTGTTAAAGCAAAATGTGCCATGAATTAGAAGATAATAAAGGGTCAAGGTAAGGCCTGGGGACAGGAAAGAGAATGTGGATACTGTAGCGTGAAGAGCCGGCTTGTTTGGGTATCTGTCCGGCTTGGTACCCGACAACGGGCAAAAACCAAAGAAATATCATACACAGGACTCCATAAGGTTATAAACTGACTGGCCCATTAGGTCAGGCTACTTATTAGCTCTTATAACTTATATTACCCCATTATCCTTATCTACATTAGCACATGGCTCAGTACCTTTTCCAGCAAGGCAGCTTACACCTTTCCTCTCTGGTGGTCTGGGCAGCCCTGCGGAGGGAGCTTCCTGCTTTCCAGAATACTCCCAGTCTCTTTGCTCCACCTCTACTTCCTCTCTGGCTTTCCCGTCTATACTGCCTGCCTGGCCAATCAGTGTTTTATTAAAATATGATTGACAGAATACAGACAATTCTCCCACACCATTTCCCTCCTTTGTTTTTAAACAAAGGAAAATACCCATAGCCCATTTGTTGGGAATGTGGGCGTAGTATTTCAGGCTACTTCCTGCTGGTTGGGGGTACTGATAATCTTATGGGGACCTAAAAAATATTTAGAGTTATACTCAAGTTCTGACTGGAGTATCCTGTGAGTCTTGATTATCTCAGTCAGCAGTCTTGAACCTGTTCTAGATGAAGAACTCAGACATTTGGGCCATCTGTTCCTGTCGGAGATTTCTCAGGTGGCCTCCCTTGATCAAAGCGGATTTTTCTTAACTCAGAATGAATCCATAGCCTCTCATTTTCTGTGGAAACAAAAGCAAAATCTCTTCTCCAAAGTAACATACCTTTTGACTTCAGTTTTGAAGCCAAGGTATTTTCAAAATGCCTATCTTGGGGTTAGTTCAGCAGCATTTATAAACAAAAGTCTTTTAGCAGCTGCTGCTCCTTCCTCAGCATTCAAACAATTCAAAGAGAGAATAATAGCATACAGTATCAAGATTCTCTGTTTATTTTCCATCTTTATGCAGCTTTATTTCAACCTCTATTTCTTTTATTTTTACTTTTAACTTTTGGCTTTTTTGAGACAGGTTCTCTGTATATATCTTTGTCCTGGAATAACTCTGTAGACCAGGCTGTCCTTGAACTCACAGAGATCCTTCTGTCTCTGCCTCCCCAGTGCTGGGATTAAAGGTGTGTGCTACCACACCTTGAACTCACAGAGATCTGTCTGTCCCTGCCTCCCAGGCATTGGGATTAAAGGTGTGCACTACCACACCTTGAAGTCACAGAAGTCTATCTACCTCTACCCCTTGAAGTCACAGAGGTCAATATGCCTCTGCCTCCCAGGCACTGGGATTAAAGATGTGTACCACCACATCGAACTCTTCTCTTTCTTTTCTTTTAACTTTAAGAACTTTAACTTTCAGCCTCCATATACACACTGTAAACCATTTAGATGTTTTCTTCAAATTTGAATCTTTCTTTTACTATATATCTCTCTTTTTCTGACCACATGAGTCTTTAATTTACCAAGCAATATCGGTAGGACTAAACCCATGGCTTTGACAGCTAGATCCAGCCCATTATTTACCTTTCCAGCCTCATGCCTGAGGTACCAGCCAGAGCTGTGTTCACTGCCACAACTCTATGGCGTTTCAAGGTCTTTGCCAGCAAGCAAAATGTAACATTCTGCTCACAGACCACACTCAGTCTGTGCCTGTGCAGGGCCACATCTTACTCAGATCTATTTTGGTTGAACTACTGTAACTACAGCAACTTGGTTTCATGATAAGTTTGGTTCTTTATCAAGATTCTTGATTGCCCGGTCTGTGGACAGCCAGAAATGACCATCAGGACATTTATGGAGCACCTAAAATTTGTTACCCACTTTCACATTGATAATCTCAACTACAGTTGAAGTAGGAAAGTTCTCAGCCATTCTCCTGTCTCTCCCTCCCTGCACTGTGAATCTACCAGCTTCAAGCTTGACCTATGTACTCACCCTCTTCATCTATAATCATACACTGAAAGTCAGAGATACTGGAGGTTACTCCTTAGCTGGTTTATTTTTCCTTCCCACTGACCAGTCAAGGCCCAGTCCTGAAGAAATTGAAGGACTATCTACCAAGCACTGGGCAGCAGAGGGAGGATTAGGTTTTTAAAGCAATTCTCCATTGCATAGTCTGAGGCAACAATATTACAAGCTCATAGTCTCCCATTCCAGGATGGCAGAACCTCCCCCATACTCAACAAAGATCAGAGGCCAAGGGCCACTACCCAGGTGACAACATAGAACAATAGAATCTGCTTGGCTCATGGTTCATTCCTCTCCATGCAGCTCTGAAAGCTCAGCCAACCTGTTCTTCCTGGTCTGAGGACAGTTGCTTCTACATTCACCAAAGCATGGCTTGTGGTCCTCCTTACAGCTCTGTACAGCAGAATAAGAGAATCCTGGAAAGAACCTGTAAACTATCTCTGGTGCTCCTAATTGCCAACCAGATTCCCTCTAGGACCACCCAGCTGGGCTTCAAGACATTAGCAGTTACCCTACTGGGTGAGAAGAGATCAAATGTCTCAGAAAGCAAACATCCTCCAGGTTTGTCCTTACACGCTATAGTCAGACAAAAACCTAATCTGGGAAATTTATAGTTTAATAAAATCTCCCATACTCCCAGAGCACTTCCTGTTCCTCCTCCAAGACACCAGGTCCTGTGTGTGGTCTGTGAACCCATGAAATGGCCAGATGGGACATTTATGGAACATCTAAAATTGATCACCTCACTACTCACAGATAATGTCAACTACAGTCACAGCAGGAAAGATTTTACCCTCCTTCTTGTCCATCCTTTGTCTTTTGTGACTACACTGGCTTAACAGTCGGTCAGTGAACTCATTTCTTACACAGGTCACACTTCACTCTTAAATTCACAATAAAATCTACAGAAATTGGAAGATGCTCACTCACTGATCTTTCTCCATGACACAGACCAGTCAAGGTCTAGCCTGGTAGGATTTGCAGGACTGTCTTTCCAGCACTAGGTAGCAGAGGCAGGATTAGGTGTTCACAACAATTCTCAGTTACATAATATGATGCAAGCCTGAGCTACAGGAGACATTAATCTAAACCAGTTGTTCTCAATCTTTCTAGTGCTGTGACCCTATAATACAGTTACTCATGATGTAGTGACACCCCCCACCTATAAAATTATTTATACTACTTCATAACTATGTTTTTGCTACTGTTATAAATTATAATATAAATATCTCTGCTTTTTTATGGTCTTAAACTAGTGGTATGATAGGTCCACAAGGTTGAGAATTATTTCTCTAAACTGATATAAATAAATAGACAAATAAACAGCACTTAAAAATGGAATGAAATGCAAAAACTGGGAAACATTGGAAAATAAAAACAAAGAGATTATAGCACTTATGCCATTGGAGAAAATAAAATCTAAAAAATGATAACCAATAATTGACTTCTTAAAATTATAAAAAATAAGAGAACACTCAGTTATACTGACTTTGAAACAGAGTAGGCAATTCACTGGTAGGGAGAATGCCATTAATAATTTGTCCTATGTAAAATGTTAGCTGCTGAGTGCTGTAAGCTGACACATGGAGTTACAGTCAATGGCCTATGTCTCAAATGTCTGAGCTGACTTCACTGTGGCAACCAGGATTGAACATATCTGCATGGGAGATTTCACTAATTGGAAACTAAATACTTAGGAGTTCAAGCTCTCCTCCCTAAACTGTACACCCACCAGTGTCTGTCTTCATTCACAAGGAAGGAATTAATGTATGATGGGATATTACACAGCACATCAATCACTGTACCCCATTCGGTCCTTCTTTGTAATGGACACCCCTGCAGTCCATGGCCTTAAACTTCAGTCTAATATCTAGCTATTCGCCAGTGTGTTTACCCCCTCCAATGTACACAGTACACGGTTCCTACTTTTCTGGTCTGAAGGGAGAAGCCATGTTCCACATGCAAATCCTTTTATTGTTACTGCAATGGACAAGCCCACTGTATGACTCAAACTGGTACTTTTAGAGCTTGGTGGTGCAGCATACTTGTAATCCAAGAATCTATGGTAGTCAGCCAGGAGAATAGCAAGGGCAAAGCCTTGTGGGGCTGCACACAGGATTCAAGTCCACCTCAATCAGCACAGGGGACACTGAGTCACATCTCCTTTCCTAAGAGCTGAAAGAACCAGCTTTTCGAGAATTATTATACTCTCCTGGCACACAAGGTTGTGACACCTTAAGAGGCCCTGAGCAGCAGGTCAGAGGCCTTTGATGGGGAAGTGGGTTTTCTGGCTGCTTGTAAATCATGGTTGTCTCATTTGTTATAGAAATATACCTTAATGGCTGATTAATCCTGCTGAACAAACATTTGCATCTCATCATACTAATTCCTCACAGGCATGGTGTGCATCCTACTCATCTTTGGATATTTGGGATGCAGCCCTTCCTCGCTTTAATTCTACTTTGTGTGACTTAATGTCTCCTAAGACATACTCTACAAAGGAGAAACCATATACAAGCCACAGGAAATTAACTACTGACAGATCCCAAACCTAAATTTTAAAAGTGCAGAACTTCTGAAGACCCAGGAGAGACCAGGAGTCTCCGCGTTTGGCGAATGTGCTGATATCTCTCCACACGCAACGATATATGCACGACAGACACCACCATCTGCAGCTCCCCAAGCTCTGCTCTGTGCATATGCAGCCCAGGCAGTCAAGGGATTCAGAGGTTGCCAACGGAGAGCTGTAAGTTTATGACTACTCAAGCAGAAAACGCTAAACTCTGTGTCTGTCCGCTGGCTCCCACCAAGCCGCGAGTCTCAGCGCCGCTCCACATATTTTGGGGACAGCAGCCCCTTGCTAGTCATGCCCGGCCACTCCTCCCATCTGTGTAGAGCAACCCCTCACTCACCATGGTGCAGCTGCCAAGCTGACAGGCTATCTGCCCCCACAAGAGAATGCAAGCTGCGGAAATGGATCGGAAATCTGGCTACCATTAGGACCCTCCCATCTGACTGGCAGGTCTGCTGGAGGTTCTGATTGGCTGTTGCGGTTTGAGTGATGGGGCCGGATGAGCAGAAGGGATTTAGCACTGTGGTCCAAAACTGGCTTCTATCTAAAGACAGACCTGTCCGAGATTGGCTGGAAATTTATGCCAAAATCAACAGCAAGTCTCTTGCTAATGTATATCAATGGGTTCGGTTTTAAAAGGAAGCATACAATTTCAGAATATTAACTAAAAGTAAACTAAATAACCTGGCATTAAAAAAATGAAATGAACTGATTGGTGGAGGCACAGGGATATAACCCCAAATCTCCACAAAGAACGCAGGCAGGTCTGTGTGTTCATGGCCAGACAGCTAGGAATGTTACACAAAGAAAAACTGTCTCGAGAAAAAAAATCAAAAAAGGTTTTAGAAGCTGCTTTCAAGCTTCTGCTGGTGAATATTTATGTATCTGACATATGTGGCTGGTGGGGAAGGGATTTCTAAAAGAAATGATCTGTGGGCTAAAGGGGCTTCAGGATCTGACAATGAATTCCAATAGCTGCCAGCAGATGTGAACCTGGGTGTGACTTTAGGTCCCTGGAGGAGGAATGTAGCTAGCATTGACCTTGTCAATAGGCCCCAGTCATATGTTAATATCAGAGCCTGTAGTTCCTCAAAAGGGAATAAATGGAGACCCTTGCTTATCTAAATGCCTGACTTTGTGAAAAGGACTTGTAGGAAGCAGGCAGCACTTGAAACTAAGGGTTTTTTTCCTTAGTCTTGCCATCCAGATCTGTTCCCCTCAAAATGCTCCCTCTCAAAAGGGAAGGTCCTGACGTCTTACTCTCTTCCCAGGATAACTTTGTAGCTTCCCTTTTGATGGATTGTTATGTACTGATGATTCTTAACCCTAACTGAACTCTTCCGTTGTAAATAAATAAAGTAAGTAAATATGTCAGCAGATGAATGAACGAACAGACGAACAAACCAACAAACAAAGAAAGAAAAAGTTCACAGTTGTTTATTGACTTTTGTTTTCATAATAAAAATCTTGACATGTGACCTAGAAAGTGTCTGGAGAATAACTTTATACTCAACACCCTTTCTACTTTCTGTCTCTGTTTCTGTCTCTCTCTCTATGTCCCCCCCCCCCTCTCTCTCACACACGCACACACACACACACACGTTGGTCCCGGGGGGGGGGTCACACAAAAATGAGAACACCACCAAGTCTAATAAACCAGAAGCAAACTTTATTCCAGAAACCAGATCCTAGGAAAACTAGAACTAAACTTAAAAATAAAAAAAATAAAAATAAAACACCGCTGGGCACAGAAGCTTATCAGCTAGCTGAGACCACAGCCAGAGATGGTGTTTGTTAGGCTGTGACAAGAGGCCTGTTTTTGAACCCACTTTTTAGAGTAGGGACACCAAGTATGAGCTCTGAACAAAAGAATTTTTACAACTTGCCCCGACCCTTGTGTTGGTCAGCGGAGACCCTAAAGAGGGGAGTGAGTGTTAATGTCAATGGGAAACTATGCAGCCATCATGAAATATGTTTTAGAGGAGATTACAACGAAGGTCACTAATTGCGAGAAAACAGATGTCTTTAATAATTAGTCAGAAAGGGACTGCTAGTAATACTAGAAGGTTAATAAATTAGGATTAACTGATTCTTAGGCTGAGAATTTAGGAGATAGCAGAAAGCTTTTCACACTATCTTAAGGTAAAACTCAAATACTGACTGCCATACTTTACAACCTCCATTATCAGAGCTCATTAATTAAACCATTGTATTTGTCCACAATCTCCTGGTACCTCTACGTGTAACCTGAAGACTTATGCCACTCCTCTGATGGTACGAGTTTTCCATAATGGAGACAGTGTCTAACCCAAAGGTCACATATCTCTGTCTCCTAAGATTTATCTCAGATTACATCTGTCGATTATCAGGAATGGCCAGGACACTACTCTCAAGGTCTGGCCTTGTAAATAAAACAGCCAATTGTAAAATGACCTACATTTTCCAAGCAACTGAGAAAATAGCTCACTGAGAATGAATGATCCTTGATCTGCTGAGAAAGCTGATGATAGTCTGTTCGCAGTCTCGTAGACTTAAAACTTTATATTTCTTTATTCCTACATTCTTATTTTTGGAATCTACATTTTTATTTTCTTATTCCTGGACTCTTCAACACACAGAGAAACACTTGAATAAAATTGAAAATTAAACAAAGCATACAATAAAAAGAAGCAAAACACCTTTAATATCATCATCCCATCACTCAGGAGGCAGAGTTAACTCTGTGAACGCTGAAAGTCATGTTTTCAGGGCTACGTAAAGAGATGCCCCCACGTCAATATATGAACAAAGAAACATGAAAAGGCAGTGCTTGCTGGTGGGGGGAGCTATACATGACTTTACAGACGAGGTTTTATGGGATTAAAATTCACAGTCTTGTCCTTCACAGGCTGCACAGGAAACCTTCTTTGGTCTTACCAAGGTTCAGAGAGCCATGAGGCACTGTGAGGTAGAAAATGGGACACCTCCTGGAGATTCTCAATGGAGGCCTAGCCCCTTGTTATAAAGCAGAGTGATGGAGGGAGGGCCTAAGCAGTGGGCACAGAGGAGTTGAGATTCCCACAGTGGTATTTAAATGTTTGCTCGCATCTTGGGTAGTGCCATGTCAGTCAGTCAAGCTGATGTCCACCTGAAGAGAAAAGGAGAGATCCAGCTGGGTGGTGCAGTGGTGGCACATTCCTTTAATATCAGCACTTGGGAGTTCCAGAACTGGTTCCAAGGCTACAGCTTAGAGTCTGGTTTCCTGAGCTCACTTCTCAGCAGAGATTTGGGTTTGTGTGCTCCTGAGACCTACCCCAATTTAATAGTGCCATTGCCCTTTCATAAAGGATAATAGGGCATGTACACACATGCATGGTATCGCACACATACACTGGCTGTATGTCTGCCTGCCTGCCAGCCTCTGTGAACTTTGTGAGAGTGCCTGGTACCTTCCGAAGACAGAAGATGAGGAGGTGGTTTCTGCTGAAATTAGAGTTATGGATGGCTGCCAGCTGTTTCTTGACTGCTGTGAGGAGGGTGGGACAGGAACTCACCAAAGACAGAAACACGCCAGACAGGAGTTTTCAGTAGAAAACTGAACTGAGTGGAAACCATTTTAGTGTTCCCAGAGTTATGTCTGAGGAACCTTCTACTTATACAAAAGAAAACCAAATCATTTCAAATGTCCAGATGTCCTCTGAGGGGGATGAATGGATGACAGAAAAGAAAAGAAGATAAGAGGGTTTTAGTTTTTCCAAAATCTGCAGGGACAAAATTTACCCTTATATGGTGTACTGGAGAATAGCAAGAGTTCCCGCTGTGTTGTGTTTAGTTTTTCTCACTTGAGGTTGGATGGTATCAACCATAAGATTTTCATCTTTTATGATCATGTGGGAGTCTAGCTTTTTTTTTCACTTTGATAGATGGGCACATGTTTCCTCTAGTTCTACTGGCTATACAGCTTTGACCATGGAAGCAGGTTGGATTTCATCAAAGAAATTCTTTTTTCATCAAAGAAATTTTCTATTTTAGAGACATGGTTTCTTTGTAGTTTTGGAGCCTGTCCTGGAATTAGCTCTTGTAGACAAGGCTGTCTCGAAATCATGAAGATCTGCCTGTCTCTGCCTCCCAAGTACTAGGATTAAAGGACTGCACTGCCACCACCGACCGAACCAGCTCTTATAAACCAGGCTGACCTCAAACTCACAGAGATCTGTCTGTCTCTGTCTCCCAAGTGCTGGGATTAAAGGCACAAAACTAGATTTGTTTTTTTCCTAATTCTTGAATGGGGTAACTACCAAAGGTATTTCTTCCTACTTGAATTGTGTTTAACTGCTGTTTTAAGTTTTTAGATCACCTATTCCCTGATCCCTAGGCTCCACACCTGTCCCCTGAGGGCACCTGGTAGAGGTGAGGCACAGACTAGTAAAATTCAAGGTCACCACCCCTTGCTAAGGTCTTAAACTCCTGCCTGACCCATTAAAGGGTGTGGCTACAACTTGACTGGTCTGCTTAGATATGCTTTTTGTTTGTTTGCTTGTTTGTTTATGGAGACAGTGTTTCCCTGCCTAACAGTCCTAGCTGTACTGGACCTAGTTCTTGTAGACCAGGAGCTCACAGGGATTCACCTGCCTCAATGTAATGAGCATGAAAACAGATTCCTCTGAATGAATAAATAAAGGGAAATCTGTAGTGTAGATAAAACAGGAAATTTATAAAACAAAAATGAATGCAACTTAGGGTAGTGTAAAAGCATTTCTTCTTGTGTGTGGTGTGGAAAATTACTAAGGTGAAATATTAAGAGAACATTTGCCCACTTGAAGCCTGCACCCAGCAACATTGGTAATGAGGTAATCTTGTCACAGGAGAGGGACCCCCATCCTTCTGTGGCCAGTCGATAATGATAACCTAGGATATCTGGTTATCAGAAGGAACAAACGAGAGGCAGTTTCAAACTGGCATACAAAGAGAGGGCAGAAGCACGGTAATTATCTCACTTCTTACGATGACCTGGGCATCAAGCTTCATGGAAAGAGAGATCCTCAAAGCCTGCCTCCTTAATAGCGGAAATATTTATTGCCTTGCCTAAACATTTAATGCTCTGTCTCCTGAGTACAAAGCTTCATCTCCCAAAAGCAGACATCAACATCTTGCATCCTGAGTGCAAAGCTTCATTTCCTAAGAGTGAACATTGAAGGTCTGTCTCCCGAGAACAGACAAGACACTCTGCCTTCTTGAGTGCAGGCAGAACTCTCTGCCTTCCCAAGCACAGACAGAACGCTTTCCCTTCTGAGACCAGGCCACAGATTACAGGGTCAAGAATTGATGCAGCACCTGACCAGCCTAAGAGCAGGACATTGAACACCTTATCTCCTGAGCACAGACCACAGGGTCAAGAGTTGAGCCTCACCATCCAGCTCCCAGTGCTGTCAGGCATCCAACCTGAATAAATTCAAGGGCTGGAGAGATGCCTCAGTGGTTAAGAGGACTGCCTCCTCTTTTAAATGTCCTGAGTTCAATTCCCAGCAACCACATGGTGGCTCACAACCATCTGTAATGAGATCTGGTGGCCTTTTCTTGCCTGAAGGAATGCTTGCAGACAGTATACTGTATACATAATAAAAAAGAAAACATTAAAAAAAATTCAAAAATTCCATTTTAAACTGAAGAACACTAGGTCATATGATGCTATTTAATGTGTGCACAAAATTTTAAGAGAAGAGCATAGATGTGTTAATACATATGTTTATTAGACAATGTTAAGAGATATCAATAAGTGATAAGTTGTATTAAGTTTAAAAGGTGTTTAATAGGTAATGGATAAGTTGTATTAAGTTTAAAAGGTGTTTAATAGGTAATGGATAAGTTGTATTAAGTTTAAGAAGTATGCTGCAGCAAGCCAAGACTGCAGGCAGGGGCACCTCGTTTCTGATCCTGTGGAGGGGTAAGTGTATTGTTCCTGACCGCCACACAAGGCCGGTTAGGGAACACACAATACTCCCGCCACCCTTATCTCCCTGACTACTCCAAAGGGGAAGCTTCCCCAGCTAATCCCTCTCTCCTGCATAGCCATCTCAGCTTTCTGCCTGGAACCCATACCCTCCCCTCTCCTTTTTTCGGGGCTTAAATTCCTCCATCTCAGCCGGGGTGGGCACCGCGGGCCAGGTTAGGCGGTGAGTGCAAAGGGACTGGAGTCCCTTTGTTCCAAAAGCCGGCCTGCAGCAAGCCAAGACTGCAGGCAGGGGCACCTCATTTCTGATCCTGTGGAGGGGTAAGTGTATTGTTCCTGACCGCCACACAAGGCCGGTTAGGGAACACACAATACTCCCGCCACCCTTATCTCCCTGACTACTCCAAAGGGGCAGCTTCCCCAGCTAATCCCTCTCTCCTGCATAGCCATCTCAGCTTTCTGCCTGGAACCCATACCCTCCCCTCTCCTTTTTTCGGGGCTTAAATTCCTCCATCTCAGCCGGGGTGGGCACCGCGGGCCAGGTTAGGCGGTGAGTGCAAAGGGACTGGAGTCCCTTTGTTCCAAAAGCCGGCCTGCAGCAAGCCAAGACTGCAGGCAGGGGCACCTCTGACCAGCGAGGGGCTCTGATCCTGTGGAGGGGTAAGTGTATTGTTCCTGACCGCCACACAAGGCCGGTTAGGAAACACACAATACTCCCGCCACCCTTATCTCCCTGACTACTCCAAAGGGGCAGCTTCCCCAGCTATTCCCTCTCTCCTGCAACGCCATCCCAGCTTTCTGCCTGGAACCCATACCCTCCCCTCTCCTTTTTTCGGGGCTTAAATTCCTCCATCTCAGCCGGGGTGGGCACCGCGGGCCAGGTTAGGCGGTGAGTGCAAAGGGACTGGAGTCCCTTTGTTCCAAAAGCCGGCCTGCAGCAAGCCAAGACTGCAGGCAGGGGCACCTCTGACCAGCGAGGGGCTCTGATCCTGTGGAGGGGTAAGTGTATTGTTCCTGACCGCCACACAAGGCCGGTTAGGGAACACACAATACTCCCGCCACCCTTATTTCCCTGACTACTCCAAAGGGGCAGCTTCCCCAGCTAATCCCTCTCTCCTGCATAGCCATCCCAGCTTTCTGCCTGGAACCCATACCCTCCCCTCTCCTTTTTTCGGGGCTTAAATTCCTCCATCTCAGCCGGGGTGGGCACCGCGCGCCAGGTTAGGCGGTGAGTGCAAAGGGACTGGAGTCCCTTTGTTCCAAAAGCCAGCCTGCAGCAAGCCAAGACTGCAGGCAGGGGCACCTCGTTTCTGATCCTGTGGAGGGGTAAGTGTATTGTTCCTGACCGCCACACAAGGCCGGTTAGGGAACACACAATACTCCCGCCACCCTTATCTCCCTGACTACTCCAAAGGGGCAGCTTCCCCAGCTAATCCCTCTCTCCTGCATAGCCATCCCAGCTTTCTGCCTGGAACCCATACCCTCCCCTCTCCTTTTTTCGGGGCTTAAATTCCTCCATCTCAACCGGGGTGGGCACCGCGGGACTTACAGGTGGTGAGTGCAAAGGGACGGAAATCCCTTTGTTCTAATTGCCTGCCTGCAGCAACCTAAGGCTGCAGGCAAAGTGATTCCTGGATAGCAAGGGGCATTAATCCAGTAGCAAAAGATCCAGCGGAGGGAAGAGCCATTGGAGAGCATCTGAAGGAAGAGATGGGCAGGCGCCAAGGCAAGAATTCCTCCAACAATCTGAAAAACAACACGAAAACACCAGATCCCAGCGATCTTATGACAGAAGGACTGGAACACCCTATACCGGAAGAAGTGGAAAACAGTGTCATTATAAAAGCAATAGAGTCTCTTAAACAGGGTATGAATAACTCACTTAAAGAAATAGAAGAGAAATATAACAAAAAGATGGAAGAAATGAGTAAAGAAATGGAAGACAAATATAACAAGAAGTTTGAAGAAATAAGTAAATTCGTAAATGATACCCTGGGAAACCAAGAAAAAACAATCAAACAGGTAATGGAATCAGTTCAAGAATTGAAAACTGAAATTGAGGCAGTGAAGAAAACACAAACCGAGGACCGGCTGGATATGGAAAATCTAGGTAAACAAACAGAGACTTCAGGAACAAGCATAACCAATAGAATACAAGAGATAGAAGAACGAATCTCAGATTATGAAGACACCATAGAGAAAATAAATGCCCTGACCAAAGAAAACAGCAAATCCAACAAATTCTCATCACAAAACATTCAGGAAATATGGGACATAATAAAAAAACCAAATCTAAGAATAATAGGAGTAGAAGAAGGAGAAGAATTGCAGACCAAAGGTCCAGAAAATATATTCAACAAAATTATAGAAGAAAACTTTCCCATCCTAAAGAGTGATATTCCTATGAAGGTGCAAGAAGCATACAGAACACCGAATAGACTGGATCAGAAAAAGACATCCCCTCGCCATATAATAATCAAAACACAAAGCATTCAGATTAAAGAAAGGATATTAAGAGCTGCAAAGGAAAAAGGTCAAGTAACCTATAAAGGTAAACCTATCAGACTTACACCAGACTTCTCTATAGAAACCATGAAAGCCAGAAGGTCCTGGATAGAGGTACTGCAGAAACTAAGGGACCATGGATGCAAGCCCAGATTAATATACCCAGCCAAGCTTTCATTCACTATCAACAGAGAAATCAAAATATTCCAGGATAAGAACAAATTTAAACAATACGTAACTACTAATCCAGCCTTACAGAGAATATTAGAAGGAAAATTACATCCCAAGGAATCCAACATTGCCAACACTGACTACAATAACTCAGACATCTAGCGACCCTTCACTAGCACAACCCAAAGAAGGAAAACACATACACTCTACTACCCAAAAAAAAAAAAAATGACTCGAGTCAACAACCACTGGTCATTAATATCTCTTAATATCAATGGACTCAATTCACCTATAAAGAGGCACAGACTTAGAGATTGGATACGAAAACAGGATCCAACATTCTGCTGTTTACAAGAAACACACCTCAACCACAAAGACAGACACCTACTCAGAGTAAAGGGTTGGGAAAAGGTTTTCCAAGCAAATGGACCTAAGAAACAAGCGGGTGTGGCCATTCTAATATCTAACAAAATCGACTTCAAACTAAAATCAATCAGAAGAGATGGAGATGGACATTTCATACTCATAACAGGAACAACTCATCAGGAAGAAGTCTCAATCCTGAATATCTATGCCCCTAATATAAAGGCACCCACTTATGTAAAAGAAACTCTTCTAGAACTCAAGGCAGTCATCAAACCACACACGCTAATAGTAGGAGACTTCAACACTCCTCTCTCACCAATGGACAGGTCAATCAGACAGAAACCAAACAGAGAATTAAGAGATTTATTGGAGGTATTGAATCAAATGGACTTAACAGACATCTATAGAACACTCCACCCAAATAGGAAAGAATATACCTTCTTCTCTGCAGTTCATGGAACCTTCTCGAAGATTGACCACATACTCGGTAACAAAGCAAACTTCCACAGATACAAAAAAATATTAGTAACCACCTGTGTCTTGTCAGATCACCATGGATTAAAATTAGAATTCAACAACAATGCTAACCCCAGGAAGTCATCAAACTCATGGAAGTTGAACAGTCAACTACTAAATCACCCCTGGGTCAAGGACGAAATTAAGAAAGAAATTAAAGACTTCCTTGAATTTAATGAAAACAAAGACACAACATACTCAAACCTATGGGACACTATGAAAGCAGTGCTAAGAGGAAAGTTCATAGCAATAGGTGCCCAAATAAAGAAAACGGAGAAAGCACACATTGGAGACCTAACAGCACACTTGAAAGCTCTAGAAAAAAAAGAAGCTGATTCACCCAGGAGGAGTAGAAGACTGGAAATAATCAAACTGAGGGCTGAAATCAACAAAATAGAAACAGAGAAAACAATCCAAAGAATCAATGAATCAAAAAGCTGGTTCTTGGAGAAAATCAACAAGATTGACAAACCCCTATCCAAACTAATCAAACGGCAGAGAGAGAACGTGCAAATTAATAGGATCAGAAATGAAAAGGGGGACATAACCACAGACACAGAGGAAATTCAGAGAATCATTAGATCTTACTACGAAAGTTTATATGCCACAAAGTTGGAAAATGTAAAAGAAATGGACATTTTTTTAGATAAGTACCATATACCAAAGTTGAACCAAGAACAGGTGAACAATCTAAATAGACCTGTTAGTCGCGAAGAATTAGAAGCTGCTATCAAAAATCTCCCTACCAAAAAAACCCCAGGACCAGATGGTTTCAATGCAGAATTCTACCAGAACTTCCAGGAAGAGCTAATACCTATACTCCTTAACGTATTCCACAATATAGAAACAGAAGAGTCATTGCCTAACTCCTTTTATGAAGCTACAGTTACCCTAATACCAAAACCACACAAAGACACAACCAAGAAAGAGAATTACAGGCCAATCTCACTCATGAACATTGACGCGAAAATTCTCAATAAAATACTGGCAAACCGTATCCAAGAGCACATTAGAAAAATTATCCATTATGATCAAGTCGGCTTCATTCCAGAGATGCAGGGCTGGTTCAACATTCGCAAATCTATCAATGTAATCCATCATATAAATAAACTGAAAGAAAAAAACCATATGATCATCTCACTAGATGCTGAAAAAGCATTTGACAAAATTCAACACCCATTTATGATAAAGGTGTTGGAGAGACTGGGGATACAAGGATCATACCTAAATATAATAAAAGCAATATACAGCAAGCCAACAGCTAACATCAAACTGAATGGAGAGAAACTCAAAGCCTTTCCACTAAAATCAGGAACGCGAAAAGGCTGTCCACTCTCTCCAAACCTCTTCAATATAGTGCTTGAAGTTCTAGCAATAGCAATAAGACAACATAAGGAGATCAAGGGGATTCGTATTGGAAAGGATGAAGTCAAACTTTCGTTATTTGCTGACGATATGATAGTTTACATAAGTGACCCCAAAAACTCTACCAAAGAACTCCTACAGCTGATAAACACCTTTAGTAACGTGGCAGGATACAAGATCAACTCCAAAAAATCAGTGGCCTTCCTATACACAAAGGATAAAGAAGCAGAGAGGGAAATCAGAGAAACATCACCTTTCATGATAGCCACAAATAGCATAAAATATCTTGGGGTTACTCTAACCAAGGAAGTGAAAGACCTATTTGACAAAAACTTTAAGTCTTTGAAGAAAGAAATTGAGGAGGATAACAGAAAATGGAAAGACCTCCCCTGCTCTTGGATTGGGAGAATCAACATAGTAAAAATGGCAATTCTACCAAAAGCAATCTATAGATTCAATGCAATCCCCATCAAAATCCCATCAAACTTCTTCACAGACCTTGAGAGAACAATAATCAAGTTTATATGGCAAAACAAAAAACCCAGGATAGCCAAAACAATCTTATACAATAAAGGAACTTCAGGAGGCATTACCATCCCTGACTTCAAACTCTATTATAGAGCTACAGTATTGAAAACAGCTTGGTATTGGCATAAGAACAGAGAAATCGACCTTTGGAATCGAATAGAAGACCCGGATATTAACCCACAAACCTATGAGCACCTAATTTTTGACAAGGGAGCTAAAGGTATACAATGGAAGAAGGAAAGCATCTTTAACAAATGGTGCTGGCATAACTGGATGTCATCCTGTAAAAAAATGAAAGTAGATCCATATCTATCACCATGCACAAAAATCAAGTCCAAATGGATTAAAGACATCAACATTAATCCGTCCACTTTGAACCTGATAGAAGAGAAAGTGGGAAGTAGTCTACAAGATATAGGCACAGGAGCCCTCTTCCTAAGTAGGACCCCAGCAGCACAGACAATAAGAGAAACAATGAATAAATGGGATCTACTGAAACTGAGAAGCTTCTGTAAAGCAAAGGACACTGTCAGTAAGACAAAAAGGCTGCCTTCTGACTGGGAGAAGATCTTCACCAGCCCCTCATCAGACAAAGGTCTGATCTCCAGAATATACAAAGAACTCAAGAAACTAGACACTAAAACTCTAATTAACCCAATTAAAAAATGGGGTACTGATCTGAACAGAGAATTCACAACAGATGAACTTCGAATGGCCAGAAGACACTTAAGGTCATGCTCAACCTCCTTAGCGATCAGGGAAATGCAAATCAAAACCACTTTGAGATACCATCTTACACCTGTCAGAATAGCTAAAGTTAAAAACACCAATGATAGCCTATGCTGGAGGGGATGTGGAATGAGGGGAACACTCATCCATTGTTGGTGGGAATGCAAACTTGTGCAGCCACTTTGGAAATCAGTGTGGCGGTTTCTCAGGAAACTGGGAGTCAACCTCCCTCAGGACCCAGCAATTCCTCTCTTGGGAATATACCCTAGAGATGCCCAAACATACTACAAAAGCGTTTGTTCAACTATGTTCATAGCAGCACTATTTGTAATAGCCAGAACCTGGAAACAGCCTAGGTGCCCCTCAATAGAAGAATGGTTAAAAAAGGTGTGGAACATATACACATTAGAGTTTTACTCAGCGGTAAAAAACAATGACATCTTGAATTTTGCATGCAAATGGATGGACATAGAAAACGCTTTACTGAGTGAGGTAAGCCAGACCCAAAAAGAGGAACACGGTATGTATTCACTCATAAGTGGATTCTAACCATAATTAAAGGTCTTTGAGCCTATTATTCGTGATCCTAGAGAAGCTAAATAAGAAGACGAACCTGATGAAGATTATTTACCTATCCGCCAGGAGGTAGGAAATAGTCAAGAGTCCCAGGTAATCTTGGGTGCATGGGGGAGGTGGGTGGGAGGGTTGTTGGAAGGGGAGAGGGTTAGAGAGAAGGGAGTAGGGGAGGAATGGAGAAAGCTCGGTTGACCGGGATGGGGGGAAGGGAGGAAGGATGAATGTGGGATCAGGGAAGAATATATTTCAACTAAGGGAGTCATATTAGAGTTTACAGGAAACTTGATTATATATGGGATCCCAGGTCCAAGGAGAGATCCCCAGATTGTTCTCTGGACAGAGGAGGGGGTGCCTGAACCGGCCTTGGCCCGTGACCATACTGATGAATATTTTGCTTATCACCATAGATCCCTCATCTGGCTTTGGATGACGAAACAGATGGAGGCCCGCGTTGGAGCACCGAACTGAGCCCCCCAAGATCCAAACGAGGAGCAAAAGGAGGAAGAAAATGACGAAGGACTGCGAGGGATACTATCACCCACTGATACAAGGGGTCGGATCTAATGAGAGTTTACCAAGGCCAGATGGACCGTGACTGAACGAGCATGTGATCCAACCAGATTCTCTGAATGTGGCTGGTTTTTCTGAATGTGGCTGGCCTGCAGTCTTTCCGAGAAGCCATTGACAATGACACTGGGACTTGTTTCCTCTGCATATACTGGATTTTTGGGATCCAGTCTGTTTGGATGCTCACCTTCCTGGACCTGGAGTGAGGGGGGAGGAACTTGGACTTCCCACAGGGCAGGAGACCCTGACTTCCCTTGGGGACAAAGAGGGAGGAGGAGAGGGAAGGGGGGGAGTGGGAGGGTGTTGGGAGGAGGGGCGTAAATGGAAACTTTTTATAATTTAATAAAATTACAAAAAAAAAAAAGAAAAAAAAAAGCACAAAAAAAAAAGTTTAAGAAGTATTTTATAGGGAATGAATAAATTGTATTAAGGTTAAGAAGTATTTTATAGATAAGTGATAAATTAGATTAAGGTTATGAATTGGTTTTATGTATTAGGATTAGTAGGATTAATAACTGTGATATTGAATTGCCTGTGTGTTGCCCATTATCAAGCCCCCATGCCTATGAAGATTGTAAACCCCATTGATGCCTTGGATATTGAAGTTGCTAGTAAAGGATCATTAGAAAGACAATTCTCTTGCTTGGTCTGGTTACTCATCACTCTCTGGGGAGAAGTACACAGGGTCCTCATAGGTACTACTTGCAAAGAACCTGGAGCTGAAGTCCCCCAGCTTTTAACACTCAGCCTCCTAAGTGTTGGGATTAAGGGCACATGCCACCACTGCCAGGCCTAGATAGATAAGCATATTTGCTGCCTTCTTGCTGAAGTTGGGAAACATTACCTTCTTGTTGAAGTTGGGAAATTGCTGAATTCTGTCATTTTCAGGTTTCTTAGCAAAAAACAAAAACAAAACAAAACAAAAAAAACCTTTATTTGCCTTCTTTGTTTTATTTCACATTTTAACTTAATTTTTTTTTTGATTTTTGGGTTTTTTTTTGGAGACAGGACCTGTCTTTTTATTTGTGCTTCAGACCAACTATTTCACTACATGGAAGAGGACCTTCTTCTGAACATTGCTGCTGCAATTACAATTTAGAAAAGGAAACTAAAATTGAAATAAACAATCTGGTATTAACAAAGAAAAAAGGAGAAAAGCAGCAATTTCTTTCTTTCTGTTTTCTTCTTTCTTCATTTTTTGAGGCATGGTTGGTTTCTCTGTATAATAGCCGTAGCCATTCTGGAACTCACTTTATAGACCAGGCTATCTTCTTGGTAATATTCTGATTATTTTTCTTATTTCCTATCTGTAAATCAACATTTCTTCTCTTTCTCTCTTTTTTTTAATTTATGTTTTTTTTCTTTTTGTTTTACTCTGTTCTTGGAACTAGCTCTTGTAGACCAGGCTGGCCTCAAGCTCCAAGAGATTTACTTGCATCTGCCAGATATGGAGCCAGTCCCCTCTAATGCTTTCATCTTGGTCTTATGGGTTTCATGCTCTCAATACTGCATGAAAAACTCCAGCGTGCAGGCCCTTGTCTGTCACGTCAGCAGCACTCAGGGACTGGAAAGCAAGGATCAGGAGATCATCTTCAGCAACACAGCAAATGTAAACCATCCTGGTGTGAAACAGACCCTCTAAAAGAAATTTTAAAAAATGACTCTTACTTTTTATGTCTGAAGTAAAAACATTCAAAACAAATCACTATGTCAATATTATTCCTGGAAATGATATCCAATTGGGAATTTTTAAAATTATTCCACAGCTGTTTTAATTTTTTCTGACTCAGTATTTAGTCTGAGAAGGGGGCTGAGTTTGTAAAAACAGAACAACAGAAAGAGAACCCCAAGCAAGCAAGTGGTGGCCATGTTGAAATTTCTTTGAAAGGAGACTTAGATGGCAGGGAACTGCACTTGCCAACTTCCTCCTTTCCTCCCTCAGTCCCTCGGTCCCTCCCTCTCATGATGCCATAATTATGGCAGCCCCTTGGCACACATAGTCCTTTTGCTGATCAGTCAGACACACTCTTTGTTTTATTTTGTAATTTTTGAATTATAGGTGAAGTCAATTATTTGAACTCTTAGATTCATTATTATTATTATTATCATTATTATTGTTATTATTATTATTTGGGTTTTGTTTTTTTGACATAGGGTTTCTCTGTGTATCTCTTTATGCCCTCAAACTCAATTAGTAGACAAGATGGACTTTGGACTCAAAGAAATCCAGCTGCCTTGACCTCTACCTCCTAGTGCTGGGATTAAAGGCATGTATTAAACACATTTTGTTTCAAGACAGCATTTCTCTGTGTCACTTCATCTGTCATGAAACTCATACTGCAGAAAAAGGTAGCCTCAAACTCACAGAAATATGCCTGCCTCTGCCTCCCCTGATCTCTGAGGTCTTTAAACATCTCTATCTATCTGTGTAGTTGTCTATCTACCTATGTATGTATGTATGTATGTATGTATAATCTATCCATCTATCTATGTATCTATGTATCTATCTATGTATCTATCTATCTATCTATCTATCTATACATCTATCTGTCTATTCATTTAATACTTTACTTATTTATTTTTTGTTTTTTCAAAACAAGGTTTCTCTTTAGCTTTGGAGTCTGTCCCCTAGAACTGAGAAAAAGGAATGTATCACCACCACCACTCAGCTAGATGAATTTTTTCTTATGGTGGGCAATGAGACCTACAAATTCCCTCAAAGGACTGAATTCACTGTGTGCCAGATGTTCTGTAGGGTTATGTTTTCCTTTGCTTGGGGGAATAATCTGCCTCTCTCTCTCTCCCTCTCTCTCTCATTCTAGATCTCTATTTTGTCCCATTCCACATAGAAACTTCTCTGTTTCTCTTGAATATTTTTTACTCAGTCTGTCTTTCATATTTCTTTTATTTTCTCTCTCTCCCTTTCTTTTTAATCCTCTCAGCCTAGACAGGAAGCTAAAGGCTTATGGTATTTTTCTTTACACATATAGTGTATTGTCACAATGTGGAGAACACTGATTCCAAATTGTTGTCTTATAGAGTCTAGGAGACTGAGAACAAAATGGACTTGAAAATATGGCTTGTAGTATCTACCATCTTGCTGAGGTCAGCACTCATCAAGGTAGTTACTAGAGGTAGCCTCCTAAAAGCATCCATCTTGGTGAAGTCGTCAAACATGCTGTCTGCAAAGGGCCTTCACTAAAATGTTTTGAACTGTGACCCTGCACACCTCACACACACACAGGGACAGACATGGGTACACTGAGAGAAACAATATTTGAAGTAAAACTCAATGTATGAGAGAGTCAGAGAACACAAAACAAAACAAAACAAAAATATACAATAAAAACATGCTATGGGGTTGTCTCATGTGAAAGACCCTAGAATTTCTAAGGCCTTGAGGGAAGTCCCCGGACTCATTAATCCAGGCCAGCAGATGCAACAGCAAGAGGTTTATTTGGTAGCACTATCGGGTGACTCAGTGCTCCCCAAGCAAAATTTCAGCAAGTTTATATAGGCAAAATTAACTTTGTATTCGGCAGTTTTCAGAGCATAAAGATCACTAGTTATTTTAAACAGATCAGACAGTGACAATGGACAATGTTGTTTGTTCATGCTATTTCCTAGATGTTTCATTTTTGCCCTGAAATTTCCCATTAACATTCTAAGTTTGGCACATGTGCCAACCACAGATATCCTGTTCTCCTAAGCAAACAGGATGTTCTCATGAGAACAGCTGGCTGCAGGTCCTGATAGCAAACAGAATGTTCTCATGGGAGCAGGCCAGCTTCAGGTTCTGAGAGGGGGTCCTGAGGGTCTTTCATTCCCCCCTTTTCTTTTCTCATGGATTTAATCATAAATCCATGTGTTTGAAAACATCTATATCATTCTGCTTTAATATCTGATATTGCTGGGATAGTACCATGGTTTGGATAACTCAAAGCCTGTCTTTTATAAATTGCACCAGGTGATTTAAAATGCAGGGGCCGAATGTAAAGATAAGAAGCAAAATAAGTAGGGACCCAGCTATAGTGGACATTAAGTCATTAACTATAGTGATTTATTAAACCATCTTTTAAATTATCCTTGTTGAGAATCATATTCTAATTTCCTCTGTTTTATATATATATATATATATAATGTATACAATATTCTGTTGTGTGTATGCCTTCAGGCCAGAAGAGGACACCAGATCTCATTACAGATGGTTGTGAGCCACCATGTGGTTGCTGGGAATGGAACTCAGGACCTTTGGAAGAACAGGCAATGCTCTTAACCTCTAAGCCATCTCTTCAGCCCTTTTTTTCTCTGTTTTAAGTGTTCCCTCAGTTTGGTCATAGATTCCCTAACCAATCTGGTATGGTTAGCATAAAAACAACATTCTTCCTTGAGTGCAGTGCAAAGGCCCCCTTCCTTTAAAAACAACAGATCCAGGCCCCTCCTGTTCCAGAGCACCACATCTAAAAGTTAGGTTATGGACATATGTATATATATATGTACACATATATATGTACATATATGTATGCACATATATGTATATGTATATATATAATAAAATCAAAAGACTTGCTCAGACAATAACCATATGAAAACTAGTATAACTGATATGACAAAATAACTCATATTTTACAGAGCATTATTTACACAGCAGTGTTGAGAGAAGATAGTAAAACACCTCCAGGGCATGCAGAATAGCTCTTAGAAAAATTATCTGATGAATAAGGCTTGAAAGTAACTACATGGTAGACATTGTGAACCATTGCAGACCCAGGAATAGCACCCATCACTGTGGCAGCAATAATCTATTGACTACCAAGAGCTTACCTCAGCCCTAAGAAACAGATGGATGCCTTATCACTGTAAAAACAATGTCCTTTGTGAAATGTATTTTTCCCTTAAATGGCAAGTTTAGTATTATGAAGACAAATCTCCTTTGCTGTAGACTTGGAGTGTTGATCCTCAACTCTAGAGAATGTGCCTGAGAGGTCAGCTTCGGCCCTGCTGGCGCCATATGACATTCGCCGGCTTCCATTGTGTTGTATAGCATCAGCTTCATCCAAATGTACAAGGGCTGTGCCCATTGCAAGAACTTCGACAAGCAATGAAAGAAAATGCAATACAGAATGACAAATGTTCAAAACAAAACAAAAAGCCCTAAAGCCAGAGGATAGTCAATGAGGAAGCAGAAATCAAGAATTAGCTTTAGTTCATAAGAGGTACAGAAAGACAAATATAATTAACCAAGTAAGTTCTAAAAGCTCAACATGTCATTAAAACATTAGGACAGCTTGGACGTAGGGACATAATTCAGAAATAAAATCAATGGGGGTGTAAAAGGGAGATGGTGCATTAGTATTTATGTTCAGAACTAAAACAAAAATAGAAGAAAAGGATCCGCAGCATCTTGAGAACCTAAACAGTGGTTCTCCAGCCTCAGCACTCTGAGGGACTGGAAAGGTGATCATAAATAAAACCATATATGTTTATCTTCTGAAAGTCATGTCATTCCATAATCTCATAGATTAAAGCAAGATTTTCCTGTAGAAAAGCCAAACCTGTCAAGAGGTGTGAAAGATTTAGGTGTGCTTGCTTCTCTCTGCAGTTATCTGCACAATACGGTCTATCTGGAAAAAGCTCAAACCGAACAAAATAATTCCTGTCAAGAGGTTCCAGACACATGGGGAGGAACAGAACAGAATTACTTTTTGCTTCTGCTATCTGATACTGTGTTTCAAAAGACATCAACTTTTAAAACAATGAGCAGAGACCTGTGGGCTTCTGACTTCAGGAAAGAAGAAGCTTAAAGGTGATGTAAACCCATCTTCCAGCAGATGTGCCTGTCCTGTGCAGGCCTTGAGCTCAGGATATCCATCACCAGGGTCAGCCATAGTCAGCAGATGCGAGAGCAGCAGCTAAGTAGCCAGGAAACAGAACTAGTGGCAGCGATTGCTGGGGTGTTTTGAACCCAGAACAGGACAGAGGGAGGGAGGTCTGTCCAGTCATTTTTGCTGGCCTCTAGGGCCAATTTTGTCAATTTATATATTTTTTTTTAGAATTTTATTTATCCTATCTATCTGACCTGAGCTTTGGGGTTGGTAAGCATAATTTAATCTTTAATTGATCCACAGTGTCTTGGCATGCCCTGACTTACCTGGGCAACAAAGGCAGGTCTATTATTGGACATGATTACCTTGTGCATTTCAAACCTCAGTAAGATTATTTTTATGATCTTCTTAGCCATTACATTGGTTGTCTCAGTCCTGGCCAATGTATGTTGGCTTTCTTCTTTGGCAAATGTTTGGCCTTGAGGAGGATCAAAATTTCCGCAAATGTCAACAGTCCTCTTTGTCTGTATATTGCTCCATGTATATGGGTGGTGGCAAAAGCATACCTGCTGTCAGTGTAGACGTTTCCTCTATCATCCATAGAATTTTTGTCAAAGTCACAAGTTCAGCCTTCTGGGTGGGCCAATGTCCCTGAAGGGAGGCTACTCACCCAAATGATTCGCTTCCTGTTCACCACTGCTGCCACCCCCCTTTCGCTTACCTTCCGTCTTGTATACCTGCTTGGCTCTGACCCCCAGCCTTGTGTCCCAGGCAAGCTTTGCCATCATTTCTGGCTCTGCCTGGCACTGCTTATCCTGCCATTCTGCCAGCCACCTGTCCTTTCTGCAGATGCTGGTATGATCCATAGTCCATCGATGTGAGCAGGTTACAGGAGCAGCAGCCCGGTGCAGGAGGCACCTGTGGTAACACTGTGAGTGCTCTATCACAATCTGACAGGGGTGTAGGGAACAAGACTGCAGGTTTAGCAGCCAGGGCTCATGCAGGCTTTAGGACAAGTGTGGCACCAAGGCAGTTGCTAGGAGACAAGGATTTCTCTGGTGGTGATGGCAGGGGGAGGTGGTCATCCTGGTGAGGAGGGCATGGCAGAGGCAGAGGCAAGCAAGCATCCTGTGTTTCCTGCAGAACTGAAAACAGCAGGGAAAACGAAAGTCCCTGGTTTGGTCAACAAAAGGCTTTGATCAGGGATGATCAAGGAGTCTATCTGTCTTTATTTGTCTTTGATCGTCTGTTGCCCAGGCTCCCTATCTTTCTGAGTCCTGTCTTTTTTTTCCTAGTTAAATTTCTTGTCTATGATCCCTCCGGTTTTCTCTTTTCTCTGCCTCCCACCTTTCTCTCTTTCGCTTCCCGCCTCTCTCTCTTTTATTTTAATTTTTCTGTCTTTTGTTTAACATTTTCTCTTTCTCCCCGAATTCTGCAAGGTATAATCTTGCAACCTATCTATCTGCTGTAACTTTCTCCTTATATCTGATGCTGACTGTCCTATGAAGGCCATGGCTATTGCTGCCTGGTGACCTTCAGAGGTTGGACAAAATGCCTGTAAACCTTCATTAAACATTTAAGGAACATAGATTTTAATTGTCCCCTGGAGATCCTCTCTTACCTTGGCCGAATTAGTGGGTTGCCCAGCAATCCCCCTGAGATTTGCCATTAGCCCGGCATTTTGACTGTCAGTTTCTCCCTTTAAGAATTTATTAGACATCTTCATGTAGAATGAAAATAGATTCATATTTATCTCTATGCACAAAACTGAAATCCAAATGAATCAAAGACCTTAACATAAAACCAGCAATATTGAACCGCATAGAAGAAAAAGTTTTAATATATATTTTTAAACATAGCCTCAGTGGCATAGACGTCTTAAATATAACATCCTTAATTATCGGGGGAATGCAAATCAAACAACTCTGAAATTTTATCTTATCCTTGTAAAAATGACCAAGATTAAAAATATTGTTTAACAATTTACACATAAAAGAATGTGGGATAAAAATAAACTGATACAGTCACCTTGAACAATAGTAGGATGAATTTTCAGAATTAGGTAACATATTATCTTAAAACTCAACAATATCCCGTCTGGGCCTATTTATAAAAGATGTTTAGTTATATCATAAGGACATGTGTTTAACTATATACATAGCAGAATTATTTTATCATAGACAGAATCTGAAAACAACCCATAATGTACTTTTTTATATCAATAATATATGAAAATCATCATGTTTTTAAATAGCCATAAATATTATAAAGAATCAAAAGGGCCATTTTGATTTAAACTCATCACAAGCATTGTGAGCAGTTAAGTGTCTAATTCAGATCTAAACATGAGCCGGCTTAGAATCTCAGCTGGGCTGTTTATATGGCCCTGGCCCAGGGCCAGGGCTCCTACAGCAATAGTTCTTCAAGACAGTTTAGTCCTGGATCCCTCTAAACAGATCTGGAAAATTTTCCCCCCTGGATACACTGCATAGTAAGAGATATAGAAACCAACAAGCTGTAGTTTTTATAAGCACATTTTTAAAAAGTTTTTCCAATTTTTAAACCAGAAGCTTTACCCTGGACATAGCATCTGATGATTAAACAGAGCATCCCTAGAAGAGAGATGCTATCAGGGCTGGGAGGCCCTTGAAGACATACCTGCCAGTAGGAGCTGGGAAGACCTTGGCATTGGCTATAGGGGAAGGGAGCATGCTGGACTGTCTAAGGCAGCCCTCCTCCCCCCAGTCCTCCTGCACAGGTGGACTCCAGGTCAGAATGGAGCCCTGCTGGAGCAAGGGAGGATGTCATATTCAGCACAGGGACTTCAGTGGGGCAAGCATTCCCCTCCCATGGATGCTTCGGCCCCAGTCTCTACCTGCTGTAGCAGGGAGAACTAGCTGTGAGCAGAGGTGGGCAGGATTACATTGCCCAATAGCAAAGGCTCCTCACCTGGGCAACTTAGCTGGAGCCTGTGGCGAGCTCTCCCTGGGCCTGTCTTTTCGCCCATGGTAATGGCAGAGGCAGAGGGGCCCAGCAGTCGCAACAGCAAGAGAGTTGGTCAGACTGGGTATCAGGGAGGCAGGGTTTTCTGTTTTGTCACTCCTGCATGGGAAAAGAGACAAGGGAGGGGCAGATTGACGTTATCATAGTCAGAGGGAAGCCAGCCATGGTGCTTACACCGTGCTCTGTAGGAGGGGTTCTCTGGACATTTTCTCTCAGGTGACAATATAGGGAACCTGGTCCGGGTGCCCATAAGGGTCAGCCTGGAAAACTTTTTCTTCAACCTGCACAATAGTATCTAGATTGAATGTCCCACCCTGTGGCCAGTCCATTTTAAAAGTGGGCCATTCCAGGAAGCAGACCTCTTGCCAGCATTTCTTTTGGATTTCCATAGCTGGGTCTGCAGCTTCTCTCTAGAGTTAAGAGTTAGGGTCAGAGAGGTGGTTACTTCCTGCCCCATGGTACCATATTTAGACTCGAGTACAAACAGATATACAAAAACAAAGACACAACATAAAAACAAAGCCACGAAAAGCCAAAACCAAACTCAAAATCAGAAGCTGCGCAGCACTACAAATTCAGAGTAAGTGAACAGCAAAAAGCCATGCCTCCTGGGAACTACAGGAGTGATCTAGTCACTCTTAGGCCCTTCAGAAACTGGAGAATCCTCCAGATTTACAGATTTCTGGGGCATCCCCCAGATTTACAGATTACTGAAGCCTCCTCCAGTTCAGATACTGGCCCTACATAGGTACAATTTCTCAGAATATCAACAAACATAGACTACAATAATGACAGAAACAAAGCAGACAAACAGACAAAGACAATAGACAGTGCTGGCTGAACTTACCTCCTGCTGGGACCTGGGTTAATTGAGCCTGGGTCCATCAAATCTCGGTGTACCTCCAAATGAAAGACCCTAGAATTTCTAAGGCCATGAGGGAAGTCCCCAGACTCATTAATCCAGGCCAGTAGATGCAACAGCAAGAGGTTTATTTCGGTAGCACTATCAGGTGACTCAGGGCTCCAGCAGGAGACTGAGCACGCCAGCAAAATTTCAGCAAGCTTATATAGGCAAAATTAATTACATATTTGGCAGTTTTCAGAGCATAAAGATCACTAGTTATTTTAAACAGATCAGACAGTGACAATGGACAATGTTGTTTGTTCATGCTATTTCCTAGATGTTTCATTTTGGCTCTGAAATTTCCCACTAACATTCTAATCTGGCACATGTGCCAACCATAGATATCCTGTTCTTCTAAGCAAATGGGATGTTCTCATGAAAACAGGGCAGCTTCAGGTCCTGGGGGTCGTGAGGGTCTTCCACCAAAAAAGGATGTTCTCGGCTAAGGAGTTCTACCCAGGGAGGTGAGTGGGTGCTCACCTGGGCGGCCTGCCTGTCCTGGAAGAGAGCACAGCCCCTCCCCCCTCAGCTTCTGTGGCAGGGTCTTCGGTGTTCCACAGGACCCCTCCATGCCCCCACTGCTGCTGCCCTTTTGTCTCCTGGGTCCTGGGTCCTGGGAAAACCAGTTAGCCCTGTTGCAGTGCTGAGAAGTTCTACCCAGATAGAGCTGAGGAGCTCTATCCAGAGAGTGCTGAGAAGTCCTACCCAGAGAGTGTTGAGGAGTTCTATCCAGAAAGTGCTGAAGAGTTTCATCCAGAGAGGAGGAGATGGGCAGGCACCGATGCAAGAATTCCTCCAACAACCTGAAAGGCAACATGATATCTCCAGAATCCAGGGAGCAAAAAACTAGAAGAATTGAACACCCTACTCCAGAAGAAATAGAAGAAATTGACTCTAAGCGGATCTTTATGAAAATAATAGAGGAACTAAAACAGGAGGTGAAAATCTGCCGTAAAGAAATGGAAGATAAGTATAACCAAAAGATTGAGGAAATGAGTAAAGAAATGGAAGAGAAATATACCAAAAAGTTTGAAGAAATGAGTAAATCCGTAAATGAAATTCTGGGAAACCAAGAAAAAACAATCAAACAGGTAATGGAAACAGTTCAAGATTTGAAAACTGAAATGATGTCAATGAAGAAATCACAAACCGAGGGCTGGCTGGCTATGGAAAATCTAGGTAAATGAACAGAGACTTCAGAAACAAGCATAAAGAAACAAGAATACAAGAGATAGAAGAAAGAATCTCAGACTCCTCTGAGGACACCATAGAGAAATTAAATGCTCTGACCAAAGAAAACGGCAAATCCAACAAATTCTCTTCACAAAACATTCAGGAACTGTGGGACACAATAAAAAAACAAATCTAAGAATAATAGGAATTGAAGAAGGAGAAGAATTGCAGATCAAGAATACAGAAAACATATTCAACAAAATTAAAGAAGAAAACTTCCCCAACCTAAAGAACGATATCCCTATGAAGGTTCAAGAAGCATACAGAACACCGAATAGACTGGATCAAAAAAAAATCACCTCGCCATATAATAATCAAAACACAAAACAGTCAGATTAAAGAAAGAATATTAAGAGCTTCAAAGGATAAAGATCAAGTAAATTATAAAGATAAACCTATCAGACTTACACCAGACTTCTCTATGGAAACCATGAAAGCCAGAAGGTCCTGGATAGAGGTATTGCAGAAACTAAGACACCATGGATGCAAACTCAGACTACTATACCCAGCCAAGCTATCATTCACTATCAACGGAGAAAACAAAATATTCCAGGATAAAAACAAATTTAAACAATACGTAGCTACAAATCCAGCCTTACAGAAAGTATTAGAAGGCAAATCACAACCCAAGGAATCCAACATTCCCAACACTGCCTACAATAACTCAGACATCTAGCGACCTTTCACAAGTACAACTCAAAGAAGGAAAACACATACACGCTACTACCCAAAAAAATGACCAGCATCAACAGCCATTGGTCATTAATATCACTTAATATCAATGGACTCAATTCACCTATAAAACGGCACAGACTTAGAGATTGGATATGAAAATAGGATCCAACATTCTGCTGTTTACAAGAAACACACCTCAACCACAAGGATAGACACCTACTCAGAGTAAAGGGCTGGGAAAAGGTTTTCCAAGCAAACAGACCTAAGAAACAAGCAGGTGTGGCCATTCTAATATCTAACAAAGTTGACTTCAAACTAAACTCTATCAGAAGAGATAGATATGGACATTTCATACTCATTAACAGGAACAATTCATCAGGAGGAAGTCTCAATCCTGAATATCTATGCCCCTAATATAAAGGGACCCACTTATGTAAAAGAAACACTTCTAGAACTCAAGGCAGTCATCAAACCACACACATTAATAGTAGGAGACTTCAACACACCTCTCTCACCAATGGACAGATCAATCAGACAGAAACCCAACAGAGAAATAAGAGAATTATTGGAGGTATTGAATCAAATGGACTTAAAAGATATCTATAGAACATTCCACCCAAATAGGAAAGAATATACCTTCTTCTCTGCAGCCCATGGAACCTTCTCAAAAATGGACCACATACTTGGTAACAAAGCAAACTTCCACACATACAAAAAAATATTAGTAACGACCTGTGTCTTATCAGATCACTGTGGATTAAAGTTAGTATTCAACAACAATGCTACCCCCAGGAAGCCATCAAACTCATGGAAGTTGAACTGTCAACTATTAAATAACCCCTGGGTCAAGGAAGAAATAAAGAAAGAAATTAAAGTCTTCCTTGAATTTAACGAAAATAAAGACACAACATACTCAAACCTACGGGACACTATGAAAGAAGTGCTAAAAGGAAAGTTCATAGCACTAAGTGCCCACTTAAAGAAAACTGAGAAAGCACACATTGGAAACATAACAGCACACTTCAAAGCTCTAGAAAAAAAAGAAGCCAATTCACCCAGGAGGAGTAGAAGACTGGAAATAATCAAACTGAGGGCTGAAATCAACAAAATAGAAATAGAAAACAATCCAAAGAATCAATGAAACAAAAAGCTTTTTTCTTGGAGAAAATCAACAAGATCGACAAACCTCTATCTAAACTAATCAAATGGCAGAGAGAGAACATGTAAATCAATAAGATCAGAAATGAAAAGGGGGACATAACCACAGACACGGAGGAAATTCATAGAATCATTAGATCTTACTACGAAAGCTTATATGCCACAAAGCTGGAAAATGTAAAAGAAATGGACATCTTTTTAGATAAGTATCATATACCAAAGTTGAACCAAGAACAGGTGAACAATCTAAATAGACCTGTTAGTCGTGAAGAATTAGAAGCTGTTATCAAAAATCTCCCTACCAAAAAAAGCCCAGGACCAGATGGTTTCAATGCAGAATTCTACCAGAACTTCCAGGAAGAGCTAATAACTATACTCCTTAATGTATTCCACAATATAGAAACAGAAGAGTCATTGCCAAACTCCTTTTATGAAGCTACAGTTACCCTGATACCAAAACCATATAAAGACACAAACAAGAAAGAGAACTACAGACCAATCTCACTCATGAACATCGATGCAAAAATTTTTAATAAAATACTGGCAAACCAAATCCAAGAACACATCAGAAAAATTATTCATTATGATCAAATAGGTTTCATCCCAGAGATGCAGGGTTGGTTCAACATGGTAGCCTATGCTGGAGAGGATGTGGAATGAGGGGAACACTCATCCACTGTTGGTGGGAATACAAAGTTGTACAGCCGCTGTGGAAATCAGTGTGGCGGTTTCTCAGGAAACTGGGAATCAACCTCCCTCATGACCCAGCAATTCCACCCTTGGGAATATACCCAAGAGATGCCCTATCAAACTACAAAAATATTTGTTCATCTATGTTCATAGCTGCACTATTTGTAATAGCCAGAACATGGAAACAAGTTAGGTGCCCCTCAACAGAAGAATGGTTAAAAAAGGTGTGGAACATTTACACATTAGAGTTCTACTCAGCCGTAAAAAACAATGACATCTTGAATTTTGCATGCAAATGGATGGACATAGGAAACACTTTACTGAGTGAGGTAACCCAGACCCAAAAAGAGGAATAGGGTATATACTCAATCATAAGTGGATTCTAGCCATAGTTAAAGGTCTGTCAGTCTATAGTTTGTGATCCTAGAGAAGCTAAATAAGAAGGTGAACCTGAACAAAATCATATAGTTATCATCCTGGATATTTGAACTAGGCAAGATTGCCAGGCAAACTCGGGTGCATGGGGGTTGGGTGGGTGGAAGTAGGGGAAGATGGTTAGGGAGAGGGGAGATGGGGAGGATTGGGGATGGCTTGGGGGAATGGGAGGGGGGAGGGAGGAAGGAGGGTTCTGGGAGCAGGGAAGTTTATATCTCAACTAAGGGAGCCATTTTAGGGTTTACAAGGGACTTGATTCTAGAGGGGTTCCCAGGCCCAAGGAGAGGTCCCCAGATTGTACTCTGAGCAGCAGAGGAGAGGGTGAATGAACTGGCCTTGGCCCATAACCATACTGACGAATATTTTGCATGTCACCACAGAACCTTCATATGGCGATGGATGGAGATAGAGACAGAGACACATATTGGAACACTGGACTTAACTCCCTAGGTCCATATGAGGGAGATCGTGAGCAAGGAAAGCAAAATCAGAGGGGGCCTTCATCCAACCATGGATGGAGATAGAGACAGAGACCCACATTGGAGCACTGGATGTCAGGACCACGAATAGTGCCTTCACCCAGTGAAACAAGGGGACTGATCGAATGAAAGCTCACCAAGGCCAGCTGGACTGGGACTGAATGAGCGTTTGATCAAATCGGATGCTCTCAAAGTGGCTGACATGGGGGCTGACTGAGCCCTCGAGGTCCAAATGAAGACTGAGAAGCCATTGACAATGGCACTGGGTCTTGTTTCATCTGCATGGACTGGCTTTTTGGGATCCTGGCCTGTTTGGATGCTCACCTTCCTGGATCCGGAGGGAGGGGGGAGAAACTTGGATTCCCCACAGGACAGGAAACCCTGATTGCTCTTGGTAATGGTGAGGGAGGAGGAGAGGGAGTGGGGGTTGTGGGAGGGTATTGGGAGGAGGGGAGGAAGTGGAAAGAGTGTTTTCGGATACTTGAATAAACAAAAAAAAAGAAAAAAAGAAAAATAAAAGCTAATAAAGTGAAAAAAAATTGGGAGAAAAAAATATTTTAGTATGCTGATACAAATATAAGAGTATTTTTATTATACTGTATGTATGTTTCTACCTCTGTTTGAAATATTTTGTATATGTATGCAAATTAAAGTTACTTTTTTCATATTGCAAAAAAAAAGGATGTTCTCATGAGAGCAGCTGGCTGCAGGTCCTTATAGCAAACAGGATGTTCTCATGGGAGCAGGCCAGCTGCAGGTTCTGGGGAGGGGGAGGGTCCTGCGAGTCTTTCACATGCAGGACTCTCATGCATTTGGCGATGAAATTCTGCCAGGGGACTTTGATTTTTAGTGTTATTCACATCCCATGGTGACGTTAGTTCTCCTCTTGAACAAGGAAAGTATCAGAACTGGAGAGATGAAATTTCTGCAACTTTCAGAAACCAAAAGGTGGGGATCTATTGCACTCTTCTGGTGAAATGGAGTACATGCAGATAGAGTGCTCATGCATAAAATAAATACATTAATTTTTTTCTAAATTAAAGAAACAAACAAGGGCTGGAGAAATAGTTCAGAGTTTAAGAGAACTGGCTATTCTTCCAGAGATCCTGAGTTGTATTTACAGGAGAAATATCTCAGTGGCTCTTCCTGAAGAAGTGGCTTCATTTCCCAGCACCCACATGGCAGCCCATAAGTGATTGTAAATCCAGTTCCTGGGTGATCTGACACCCTCCCACCATTGCACATATAATAAAGTTAAATAAATTATATAAACTTCTTCTCTCTGGCTTTGGACCTTGTCCTTGACCTAGCTCTTGTAGAACTGGGAATAAAGAAATATGCTACCACCACCACTCAGCTGGATTTTTTTCAATGATAGGCAACAAGACCTATAAATTCCATCAAAGGACTGAATTCACTGAGTGCTATCCAAGCCAGTGGGATACGAACGGGGGTCCCTGATAAACCTAGTGGAGAGGAATGAAAGGAGACAAGAGACACGAGAAATGATGGCAAGACAGGATTTCGGATAAAGCCATCTCAGTTTATTTCCTCAGAAGCTGTTTTGTAGCAAATGGGCAAAAGGGGGAAGGGAAGGGTGTCAGGAAACTCAGGTCTGCTGGAATTCAGGTCTGGAGGCATCCCTAGCTAATAGGTAAATGCTGAGGGTCTGTGATTATTGACTAACAAAGCAAAATGCTAATGAGTTCCTAGAACCTGATTCCTGCAGGAGATAAGACACCAGGTTGATTTTCTAGACCCTGCAGGGGGGAGAGGTAAATATTTTTCTTAACCTGTGAACTTAAGATGGCTATAAAAAAATGCAGATCTCAAAATACAGGTCTTTGCTTCCAGCAGTGTGCCAGGTATTCTGTAGGGTTATGTTTTCCATTGCTTGAGGGAATACTGTGTCATCCCATCCCTTTCTCTCCCCCTCATTCTAGGTCTCTATTTTGTCCTGTTCCACAGAGGTACTTCTCTGTTTTTCTTGATTTTTTCCCTCAGTCTCTGTTCCACATTTATTAAACTTAATGTATGAGGAGAGAGTAACCAAGCATGTTGTTAAAAACACGGCTGGGGCTGGGAGGTGGTAGAACAAGCCTTTGACTCTGGCACTTCATTCAACCAGATTTCCACCTGCAGGAGAACAGGAAGAAAGAGATCCTGCCAGGTGGTCGTGGGCCAATTATTTAATCTCAGTTCTTGGGTGTCAGCCTGGTCTACAAGAGAGTTCTGGATCAGGTTCCAAAACTATGGAGAAGCCCTTTCTTGGATATAAAAAAGGAAGGAAGGTGCTGCAGGAACTCATTCTGCTCCTTCAGCCAATGCCCACTACGGCATGGTCTTAGCTGCTTTTAAAGCAGCAGTAGCCCTGAGCTCTCTTTCTTGCTTCAGACTCTGCTTCCAGCTACTAGACCCCTTCGCCTGGTCATCCAGAGGGCTGTTGTCTTGGATGGTAATCTGTAAGTTTTTCTTTTAAATAAATAACCCTTTTTTATTTAAAATAATTCCAAACTGGTGTGGGATTGTTTTGTGACTTATGCATTTAGGAAGGAAGGAGGGAGGGAGGGAGAGAAAGGGAAGGAGGGAGGAAAGGAAGGAAGAAGGAAAGAAGGAAGGAAGAAAGGAGGAGACATCTTGAAAGACTCCCCAGAGGGTGTCTTGAACACTTGGAGACCCTTGCCCAAGAACCGAGTCCGAGCCACTGGATGCAAGAGGCAATTTTTATTGTTCACACAGGACCTGTGGGTGCTGCAGTCATATAGAGAACTGAGCACCCCGGTCTGGGTTTTGGGGCAGACTATATAGGGTTGGGGTAGGCAGAAGCAAGTGTACAGAAGCAGATGCATCTCATTGGTCAGTTTGGATGAGGTGAGGGATGAAGTTGAGGGCAGGCCCCCTGACTGGGATCAAAGAAGCCAGATATCCCTTGGCCCCTTGACCGGGATCAAAGAAGCCAGATAATAGCTGACCTGACCCTATCTAAAGCACATATGGTTTTCCCAGAACTTTCCATTCCCCTCCCAGGCCAGGTATCTGATCATAAATCTCCTGTTTTGCAGCCTGGTGAGGCTGCCCTAGCCCCCTGACCTCAGATATACTGCCAGATGTCTGACCATAAATCTCCTGTTTTGCAGCCTGGTGAGGCTGCCCTCGCCCTGACCTTCCATTATTTCTATTTGTTTGAAAGAGCCTTGCAAAATGGTGTTACTGCAGCTAAAGCTGGGTCGGGGTCTTTCAATCTGAACTGTGTCCATGGTCCTAGAAACTTGACCATGGAAGCTTAGAGCCTATGAGACAGTGCATGAGTCTTTTTTTTTAAAGTTTATTAAATTATGAAAGTTTTCATTTCCGCCCCTACTCCCAACACCCTCCCACTTCACCCCCCCTCCTCCCTCTTCATCCCTAAGAGCAGTCAGGGCTTCCAGCCCTGTGGGAAGTTCAAGTTCCTCCCCACTCCTTCCAGGTCCCTGAAGGTGAGTATCCGAACAGACTGGATCCCAAAAATCCAGCATATGCAGAGGAAACAAGTCCCAATGTTATTGTCAGTGGCTTTTCAGAAAGGCTCCGGACCAGCCACATTCAGAGATCTGGCCACATTCAGAAACTCTGGTTGGATCACATGCTCGTTCAGTCCCAGTCCAACTGGCCTTGATGAACTCATTAGATCAGTCCCCTTGTATCAGTGGGTGATCGCACCTCTCACGGTACTGAGTTTTTTTCATGTTCTTCCTTTTTCTGCTCCTCATTTGGACCATGGGGGGCTCAGTCCGGTGCTCCAATGTGGGTCTCCATCCGTATCGCCATCCATCGTCAGATGAAGGATCTATGGTGATAAGCAAAATCTTCATCAGTATGGTTATAGACAGTGCATGAGTCTTATGATCTCACTTGGTAGATGAGTCTGGATTATAACTCACTGATGTCCCTCTGCCTCTGTCTCCTAAGTGCTGGGATTAAGAATTTCCTAATTGTTGAATGGGATATTTAAGGTATTTATTTTTACTTGATTTGTGTTTGATTTATTTTTATTTTATGATTTTTGAATTGTGGGTGAAGTCAATTATTTGAGTTCTCGGATATTTTTGTTGTTATTGTTATTATTATCATTATTTGTTTATGTGTTATTGGTTTCTCTCTAGCTTTGGAGTCATTCCTGGTTTCAGACCTGGTCACAGCTGTACCTGAAAACAAAACGAAAACAAAACAAAACCAATCAAAACAAAATAAAAACCATGCAGGACTGTATGGTGATAACCTTCCCTTCTTCCCTCCCCCATGAGCTACTCAGAGGTGATGAGGCCTCTTGATGGGAATCCACAGAGCCTCTGCCTAATGCTCTCCAGGGAACCTACTCTCTCCCTTCCCCCAGCCCCAGGGCTGCCAGCTATTTCTGAGCTGTGGCAGGCCCTCTGTCCACCCAGGATGTGACAGACACAGACACCACAGAGAAACAGGGAGGAATGGGGCCCACTCTCTCACTAAAGGCAGACATGCAGGAAGAACAATGAAAGAATCAGAACTGGAGAGGTGGAATTTCTGAAATTTCAGGAAACCATATGTTGGGGATCTAGTGTCCTTTTATGGTGACAGGGAATATATGAAGAAAAAGAAAAAAAGGAAAACCAAAAACTAGAAACTAACAATGAAAGACAGTGCTGGCTGGTGGGAGAGTACATGACTTATAAGAGAGAGGCTTTATGGGATTAAAATTGAAAGTCTCGGACTGGACAGATGGCTCAGTGGTTAAGAGCACTGCCTGCTCTTCCAAAGGTCCTGAATTCAATTCCCAGGAACCACATGGTTGCTCACAACCATCTGTAATGAGGTCTGGTGCCCTCTTCTGGCCTGCAGGCATACACACAGATAGAATATTCTATAAATAATAAATAAACAAATAAATAAATAAATGAATGAATAAATATTAAAAAATTAAAATAAAATTGGAAGTCTCATCCTCTCATGACTGTGCCTGCTCTGTCTTCACAGGCTGTTTAGGCAACCTTCTTCCTTTGGTCTTACCAAGGTTCAGAGAGCCACCAGGCACAGTGAGGTAAAAAAATGAGGCACCTCCTAGAGATTCTCAATGGAGTTCTAGGCCCTTGTTATAAAGCAGAGAGGTGGATCAATGGCCTAAGTGGTGGGCACAGAGGAACTGGGATGCCCACAGTGGTATTTGTACGTTTCTTCCTGTCTTGGGTAGTGCCATGTTAGTCAGTCAAACTGATGTCCACTTGCAGAGATGAGAGATCCAACTGGATGGTGCAGTGGTGGCACATTCCTTTAATATCAGCACTGGTTCCAAGGCTACAGCTTAGAGTCTGGTTTCCTGTGCTCACTGCCCAGCAGAGATTTCTGTTCATGTGCTCCTGAGACCTACCCCAATTTAATAGTTCCATTGCCATATCATAAAGGATGAGGGTACTGCATACACAATTGCTTGATATCACACACATACACTGGCTGTACGTCTGCCTGCCTGCCAGCCTCTGTGAACCCTGTGAGAGTGTCTGGTACCTTCAGAAGACAGAAGATGAGGGGGTGGTTTCTGCTGACATTGGATGTATGGATGGCTGCCAGCTGTTTCTTGACTGCTGTGAGGAGGGTGGGACAGGAACTCACCAAAGACAAAGAAAGGCTAGACAGGAGTTTTCGGTAGAAAACCGAACTGAGTAGAAACCGTTTTAGTATTTCCTGAGTTATGCTTGAGGAACCTTCTACTCAAATGAAACAAAACCAAATCCTTTATAACATCCAGGTGTCCTCTTTGGGGAAATGAATGGGTGATGGAAAAGAGAAAAAGATAAGTGGCTTCTAGTTGTTCCAAAATCCTCAAGGGCAAAACTTCCCCTCATATAGTGTACTGGAGAATAGCAAGAGTTCACTGGGCATCTGTGTGTCCCTCTTCTGCTGCATTGTTTCAAATTTTTCTCATGAGGTTGATTGGTGTCAACCATAAGATTTTCATCTTTGACTCTTAGGACAGAGAGGACTGGAGCAAACAAGCTCTACTGGGAGCAGAAGCCAAGAGCAAATCCAGCCCTGGGAGCCAACCCAGTCCTGGGACACTGGCAGACTAGGATTGAGCCAATAACATGACTCAGATTCTCCAATCTCCACCAGAACCAGAGTGGGACTGAAAGAGTTACCTAAGACACAGAGAGAACAAGTTCCACCAGGAGCAGAAGCCAGGAGTAAACCCAGTCCCAGGACACAGGCGGAATTGGGCTGAGTCATCGACCAGAACCAGAGTCAGTGATTGCCACCACAACAGGTCCAACTCCAACCCAGGGACTTTTGCAGGAGGATATCCAGACCAAGATTTACAGAAACACATCAAAGCAAGCAGCCTAGGCCAAAGTTGGTCAGAGACAGCAGACTTCAAGAGAGCAGACCAAGCACAAGATCACTGAGGTACCTCCTGGGACAGGAATAACCAATGAGGTAACTAGAACTGTGACACTGACTGTACGATGAGGAAACCACCATAGCTTTGGATTCACCAGCACCTAGATTAATCAACAGAATCTCAGACAGCTCCAACCACACCTATTAGAGGAAAAGATGAGTAGAAAAGGTAAGATCATATGCTATACCACAAAGAGCAACACAATAGTAGTAAAACCTAAAGACCCTACAAAAGCAACATCTGAACAACCAAATATGGATGAACCAGAAGAAAATGATCAAAATAATAACCTCAAGAGAATGTTTGAAATTCTTAAAAATGAAATGAGAAATCATCTTAAAGGAATGAAGGAAAAAACAAATAAACATTGGGAGATATCAGCAAACCACTTAAAGAAAACAACAACAATAACAAAAAAACTCAAACATATAACAGAAACTATTCAGGACATTAAAACTGAGATAGGAAAAATAAAGAAAACACAAGCTGAAGGAATTATAGAAACAGAAATCATGAGGAAAAGAACAGGAACCATAACTTCAAGTATGAACAATAGAATACAGGAAATAGAAGAGAAAATCTCAAGGGCTGAAGATAAAATAGAGGAAAGAGACTCATCAGTTAAAGAAAACATTAAATCTAATAAAAGCTTAACCTAAATATCCATGAAATGTGGGACAACATAAAAAGGCCAAATATTAGAATAATAGGTATAGAAGAACAAGAAGAAGTTCAACTCAAAGGCACAGAAAACTTATTTAACAAAATCATAGAAGAAAACTTTCCCTACCTAAAGAAAGATAAGACTATGATGATACAAGAAGCTTACAGAACAACAAATAGACTTGAGGCTTGTTTTGTTATCGAGTATGTGGTCAATTTTTGAGAAGGATCCACGAGGTGCTGAGAAGAAGGCATATTCTTTTCTGTTTGTTTGAAATATTTTACAGATGTCTCTTAAGTCCATTTGAGTCATAACATCTGTTAGTTCTCTTATTTCTCTTTTCATTTTCTGTCAGATTGACCTGTCCAGTGGTGAGAGGGGAGTGTTGAAGTCTCCCACTATTAGTGTGTGGGGTTTAATATATGATTTAAGCTTTAGAAGTTTTTCTTTGACATATGAAGGTGCCCTTTTATTTGGGACATAGATGTGCAGTATTGAAATTTCCTCTTGAAGGATTTTCCTGTGACTAATATGAAATGTCCTTCTTTGTCTCTTTTGATTGATTTTAGCTTGAAGTGTACTTTGTTAGATATTAGGATAGCTACACTGTCTTGTTTCTTAGGTCCATTTGATTGGTATATTTTTTCCAACCTTTTATGATGTAGGAGAGTCTTCTATCAATCTGTTGCTTTCATTGGTTAATTAATAAAGAAAACTGCCTGGCCTGATAGGTCAGAACATAGGTAGGTGGGGAAGACAGAACATAATTGTGGGAGAAAGAAAGATAAGGCAGGCAGTCTCCATGATTCTCCTCTCCAAGACAGATGCAGGTTAGGATCTTTCCCGGTAAGATACTACCTCATGGTGCTACACAGATTACTAAATATGGGTTAAAGCAAGACGTGAGAAGTAGCCAATAAGAAGCTGAAACTAATGGGCCAGGCAGTGTTTAAAAGAATACAGTTTCCATGTAATTATTTCGGGTAAAGCTAGCCAGGTGGGCAGCTGGAAGCAGCCTGCTGTTCCTTTACTACAGAGTGGCACCCAACGTGGTAACTAAATCCACTTAAAAACCTGAGAGAGCTTAAAAATAAGGGAAAGAGAAATTAACACAGCTTTTTGCTGTTTGCTAGGGCGTGCTGTAGAGAGATTTCCTAATTCAGCAATAGCAGCAGAAAAAAAAGCCATGACAGCCATTTTAAAATGCGGCATCCTGGGCCCTGCAAACTCCGGCTATAGAGCATTTCTGAGCCCAATTGGGGTCAGGAACAAAGTAGCTGAGACCATGCCTGTGGCTCAGCTCTTCCTGCCTGAGTAGGCAGCAGGATCAGGTCTACTGGAAAGTGGCGGTGTTGAAATACCAGATTCTTGCCTGTGCCGCCATCTCAATCTCTGTCTGGCTCCTGTGGGAGACAGAGCTGTTGAATGGAACATTTGGAATAAAGTGCTACAATTTGTTTGATGGCAACTAGACTCGCTGTATACCTAAAAGGAGGTCATTGCGTGCTGTGGCTCAGAGGCACAAGCGCGTCCGCAATGCTAGCAGTCCAATGTGTAAGGCTCAGAGGCACAAGCAGCTCTGCCATGTTGGGCTTGGCGGGGCAAGCAGGCAGTAGGTATTTTTGACCTAGGAATGTCACAGCTAAGATTCTTAAGTGCTTAGCGATTTAAAAGTACAAAGCAAAAAATGTTTCTGGACAGTAAAAAAATTACAGATTCACAATAGGACAGATTCAGACATAAAAGATCTCTAAATGGGTCATAGTGTTGGATAACTGTACGTAGGCTTAGCAGAGAGAAGAAAAAAGTATAGAGAACAAAGTTAATGCCTTAAAAATTGGGTAAAGTCTTTAAAGAGACAGAGTACAGATAGTTATAGATTAAATAAAATAAAAATAAGCCATGTAAAAATGGAAAATTCACAGAGAGTCTGGATTATGTACATTGCGTTTTCTTTAAAATTTTTGACTGTGAAGGAGCTAAGTACAGAAAAACATTTCATTGTATGGGCTGCCAAACTAAACCAACATATATGTTCTAAAGGTATAATGACTTCAAAATTTGGATCTAAGGTTATGATACTTTGGAAAGGAAGTTCTTCTTTTGTTTTCACAGAGGATGAGATCCTATGGATTGCTTCTATCCCAGTACGGTATGATAGACCATGCCCTCCTGAAATGTTGCTGTGAATATCCTCAAAAAATTACTTCATTCAACTACGAACTGAGATGAAGCTAGCAAACAGGTTTTACCGAGAAAGACTTGATTAACAGTGCCCCTATACAGCAGGAAGAAGTTTGGAGAGAAATAACTACGTCCATATTCCCAGATATTGTTTATAAATGTTCTTTTACATTTAATGGGGGATATGATACAGATATGAATCATTTGCACTGTTATGGATATTAAGGTCAATTTGTTATATGTGTATTAATTTCTGATCTTGATTAAGGTATTGTGATTATGTAGGTCATTGGAAAATGTAATGTATAATTAGAAAATATAGGTTGTTAATGGATAATCATCGATAATAGGCAAGCTTGTAGTCATGCTAGTTAGATTTTCTAGATATATTAATGTATATTTCAGCTAGGAATTCTTCATATCTTTCAAAGACTACAGAATATGGCATTTTAAATGTTTTAATAAGTTAGAGCTTTTCATGACAATGAGACACATCTGCTCCTGGCAGCATCAGCTACTTCAAGAGGAAGATGGGCATTGAAGAGTCCGCTTATGGAGTTTGATAGTCATTTGGGCAAGAAACTGTTCTTGCCTGGACTGATGGATAGACTGGACACAACGAACCCGCAGAGAGAGAGGACTACTGAATTTGCCTAAAGGTGAAACAGTCTTTTGGAGTTCTTGACTAATGAGAAGAGTCTGTGAGACATTCTGCAGGACACAGAAAAAAGTGACTGAACTGTCTTTGAATGTTCCTGTTTCATGGAAATGTCTGCTGGATACTATGAGCCTGTAGGCTGAAGATGGATGCCCCAACGGTACAAAAGAACTTTGGGTGACTGTTCAGGCAGCGAGATGTCGCTGTCATTTCTAGAGTTTTAGAAGTTGCTTACTTATTGTTTTCTTAGGTAATATTATATCCTTCTGGAGGCTTTGATGGAGTTGAAGAATAGATAGTTATAGTTTTTCTTAGTTATGATAAAAGATAAAATAGATATAAATATTGTAACTGTAATTCTTGCTTGATAACTGTTTTGTTATATGTATTTTTACTATATTTAAGTTAAAGCCTTTCTTTTTCTTTAAACAGAAAAAGGGAAATGATGTATGAGAGTCTTCTATCATTATGTTGCTTTCATTGGTTAATTAATAAAGAAAACTGCTTGGCCTGATAGGTCAGAACATAGGTAGGCGAGGAAGATAGAACAGAACTGTGAGAGAAAGAAAGCCGAGGCAGGCAGTTGCCATGACAGATGCAGGTTAGGATCATTCCTGGTAAGCTACCACCTCGTGGTTCTTCACAGATTACTAAATATGGGTTAAAGCAAGATGTGAGAATTGGCCAATAAGAGGCTGAAACTAATAGGCCAGGCAGTGTTTAAAAGAATACAGTTTCCATGTAATTATTTAGGGTAAAGCTAGCTGGGCAGGCAGCTGGAAGCAGTCTGCCCTTCCTTTACTACACTTTTACTCTGAGACGATGTCTGTCTTTGAGGCTGAGATGCATTTCTTGTATGCAGAAGAGGGATGGCTTCTGTTTTCATATCCAATTTGCCAGCCTGTGCCTTTTTATGGGTGAGTTGAGTCCATTTACATTAAGGGATATTAAAGACCAGTGGTTGCTATCTCCTGTTAATTTAGTTGTCATCATTGGTGATGTTAATTTGTGCATTTTTTTCAAACACCCCATGTTTTTTTGCAGCAACGAGATCCCCTTTGAGTCCCATTTTTGTTCTGACTTTCTTCTCCATTGCTGTTATTAAATTATGCAATCAAAAGCAACTCAGGAAATGAACATGTTTATTTGGTTGTAAACCGTATTTCACAATTCCTCCTTATAACAGCTTAGGATAGATACTAAGCTAATAATAACTAAAGGCAAAACATATGGAAACATTGTTTTCTGGCTTTCCCTCTTGCTTTGTCTCTGTCTTCTGCTCAGCTAGCTCTCCTATCTATTCCAGGGCTGCTTGTTCAGAGATATTGCCAACTCAATGGAAGAGCCTTCCTATATCAATCAAAATCAACACAATCTCTCTCAGATACCTTAATCAGGTATTCTGATCAAGGCATATTCTCAATTGGTATTTTCTCAGATCACTCTATGCTATGTCCTGTTGATAGCTGAGGCTAATTAGAAGAAAGAGAATAATACACAAGAAGTTTCAATACATGATTAGTTCTTGCCTTTGGATCTTTAAGCAGCAAAAACACAAACATGAAAATATATATGCCAGGAAATGGAAAGAGGCAAACATCTAAGATAAAGAAGAGAACACTGAAACTGTCTCTCCACAGAAACTTCCAAACAAACAAAAACTCAAGGAACTCATAACATGAGAAACCTGAAAACAAAATTGGTGAAACCATTATTTTTCAGAAAATGAGCAAAACACTTAAATAACTATTAATAAAAATCAATAACATATAAGGGTAGCACTGACAAACAACAACACAAAGACACATTATGGTCCTTTAAATAAAAACTACAAGATTCTAACCAAAATCAAACTCTAAGAAATCACTGACCAGCACTCATCCTATACACTTCAGTTCTTTATCTTTTACCAATTATAGACAATGGCCAGGTGAGGAGGATTGTTCCACCAAAATTGGAGAGATTCACTTGAAACCTTTGCATTTTTTAACTTTGAAAAAATAATTTTGACTACTAAAAAACATCTCATTATCTTATAATAAAGAAAAGTATGTTTGTTAGAATCACTTAGACACCATTTTGCTACCCCTGATTGATGATTGCCTGTATGTCTGCGATCAGAGTGAGGAAATGAAAACATTTTAAAACAAGATGCAAGATAACAGATTTTTAAAGAATCAGTGGACACCTAAAGCAACTTGTTTTACTCTAATTGCTTTATAAGTCACAAGCACTTTTGAAAACACGTTTACTGCTATTTTTGCATATATTTGTGAAAGAGTGACAATTTCTCCAATATGTATAAAGTAACACAAAAGGAGGGGTTCAGATGCCCTGGATCTGAAATGATAGACTTATGAGCCTCACAATTTATGTGTAGGTATCTGAACTCAGGTCACCTCCAAAATGAATATGTGCTGAGCCACCTGCCAACATCCATAATACTGTTTATCCAGTAAACCAAAAGTCTCTCACAGATTTACAAGAGCAACAAAACCTAAAGAAGTAAAGAAGTAAATAAATGATCCTTGGAAACATGATGCATCAATATAAAGATGACATGTGTGTTGAATTTGCACCATAAATGGATATAGTACAATGACAATTCCCAACAATTTATAACAGGAAAGCTGATTACAAAGCTACATTCGTATTGGAAGCACACAGAGTAATCAATGGGATTATGAAAAATAGTAATCAATGGGATTATGAAAAATAGCTCCTTCCGCTCCTTCAGCCAATAGCCGCTGAGAAACCAGCCCATTGGGGCGTGGCCTCTCACTCTTTATAAAAGCAGCAGCTGTTCTCCACTCTCTCTCTGGCTTCTGGCTCTGCTTCTGGCTCCTAGACTCCGTTCCTGTTTATGCAGAGGGGCTGTTGTCTGGGACGGTAATCTGTAAGTTTTTCCCCTTTGAATAAATTACCATTCTATTAATCATATTTCCAAACTGGTGTGGGATTGTTTGTGACTTACCACTTCATCTAGCGCCCAACATTTGGTTGTAGAACCTCCCCTTCCCCCCCACTCAACTGCTTGCTGCCAGCTCGGCTAGTCACGAGCCCTCCCTCAGCTGCAGCCTGTGCCCTGTGTGTGGAGCCAGCAGTTCAATTAAACCCCACTCCTCCCAAGCTCTACAGGCTCGGGACAATCTCTGCCTGCCTGGTTTGTTCTTTTCTGAGTTGTTTTTAAATTTTCCTTGGAAGTGCGGTGCTTTAGTGGCATGAATCAGAACGACTCGGTCACGGCTTCCAGGTTGCTCTTTTCTGCCCCTGAATTCTGGGTTTCTGGTTCCATGTATGGAATTTATTTAATTACATTTTCTTTCTTGAGCAAATTATATTTCCTAGTTTTTAACAAATACTAGGGCGGACACTGAAACAGGACCCCGTTTCCATCGCCTTTGCAGTGGTTCTAGTTGCCCCTTTCAACAGCACCACCTACTAGACAAGAGGTAATAAGGCAGTTTTTGTTTCAAACGCCAGTTTTACTGTTTTCTTTATTAATACAATGGATAATGTCATGTAAGGTTTATATGACTATGGGGATACATTAATTTACTTGTTACTAGGTTTCAGTTTTCTTTTCAATATTTTATCATTAAGAAAGATACAATTTTTACAGACCAATAATGAACAACTAGTTGAAAGGATTAAAATTGTTGAAAATCAGGGGTTATCTGAACAAGTGGATACCATGATAGACAAAATTGACTCCATATCCAAGGGTACTAGGAAGTTACCTGAAAGGGTTCAGGCTGTTGAATTTGATGTTCAGACATTACCACAAAGTTTTGATAAGGTAACAGATAGAATGTACCTCCAGAATGGGAACCAAAAAACTGATACCTTAGTGAAATACCTAGAAACACGGGTAGGTCAGGAGATTCAGGATTTAAGGGAGACAATGATAAAAAGATTAGAAATGATTGAAGAAATTATTGGAGCTGGTAAACAGAGTAAGAAGGCACAAGGAAAGGATACAATGCCACCACCAACTGTTAGAACTGACTTACCCAGGGTTTTAACGACATACCCTGTAATTTATTCTGACAAAGAGTCAACGTCTAAAGGCTCAAGGGAGTTAAAGAAGCTAGATGGACACCAGTAGCAATGAATGATTTAAAAGAAATTAAGCAAGCTGTCGTTAATTATGTCTTGCACTCTGCATTTGTTAAGGAAATGATAAGGACTTGGGCTTCTAATGTCAGAGCTACTCCCCATGATTTCTCTCAGCTAGTGTCTGCAGTTTTAGATAATGGACCTTCCTTGATGTTTGGAATTTATTTCAGAGAGGAATCCAAACATATGGAACAGCAAGGAAGAGCAAAAGGTGTGGAGGTTTCCCAAGATCAAATTCTTGGTGTAGGAGCATAAGCTGATCCACAGGACCAAGCTCTTTCTGATGAAGAAGTGCTGTCCTTATGTCACAAAGCAGCCTTTAATGCTTTGAATAGAATACAAGATCCAGCAAAAAGGGTCGAATCATATACCAGGGTTAGGCAGGGACAGAGAGAACCCTTTACTGACTTCATGCAAAGATTAATTAAGGCTCTGGACATAGGGGTAACAGACACAGAAGCTAGACGAATACTTCTTGAATCTCTAGCTTTTGAAAATGCAAATACAGAGTGTAAAAAGATAATTGGGCCTTTAAGATCTAGATCAGCACCTATGGAAGAATGGATACAGCATACAATGAATGTTGAGACGTTTAGCTATAATGATGAATCCTGGGTAGGAGAAGCGATTTCCAAAGCTATGAGGAGACATCAAACTACCAGGTGTTTTAGTTGTGGTAAATTAGGACACCTGAAAAGGGATTACAGGCAAAGAAATTCTAGGAATAATATCTCCTCTGGGAATGACAAAAATAGGAGACCTCAGCGTTCAGGTATATGTAAGAGATGTGGTAAAGGCCGGCATTGGTCCAACAAATGCAGGTCAACAAACAGACAGACAAAGCAACCCGATGCCATTGGAAAATTCCTTGAGGGGACTCTCGCAGGCCCCCAAGTCAAAAGTGGCCCAGTCATTCCTAGTTACAGTGGAAAATGTGTCTCACCAAGAAAATTGAAAACTCCAATGTCTGCTGTAAAAAGTAATACTGGTCTAAATGATGAATTACATGTGGAGAATGAGTCAAAAAACTCAGTAGACAGAGCAAACGTATATTTTGGCAGACTTCTATTAACAATCAAAGACAGAAGCTAAGAGTCTGTATAAATGCCATTTTTATGGAAGGCTTATTAGACACAGGTGCGGATGTAAGTATCATTACTCCAGAATCTTGGCATCCAAATTGACATCATCAAGAGGTAGATGTTCAGTTCCTGGGAATTGGAACCCTATCTCGCGTAAAACAAAGCACAAGATGGGTGGAATGCATAGGGCCTGAAGGGCAAATAGGAAGACTAAGGCCATATATAGCCAATATTGCAATAAATTTAAGGGGCCATGACTTGCTACAGCAATGGAATACCCAGATTAACATTCCTGTAATTCCAGGAACTCACAATTCTGGGAAGGATATAATGAGGATTATATATATAATAATATATATATAATTATATATATTATAACATATATATATAATATATATATAAGGGTATGGAAAAAGGTCACCAGCCATTCAGGCTGTACAAGAACATACAGCCAATAGCAAACCTTTAGCGGTACCAACAGCCCTACCTTTAAAATGGCTAACTGAGAAGCCAATATGGATCAAGAAGTGGCCTCTAGCTGAAGATAAATTACAGGCTTTGGAACACTTGGTACAAGAGCAACTAGATGCTAACCATATTGAAGAATCAGCCAGCCCTTGGAATTCTCCTGTGTTTGTTGTAAAAAAGAAATCTGGTAAATGGGGAATGGTGACAGATCTAAGAGCTGTCAACAAGGTAATTCAACCTATGGGTCCACTACAATCTGGAATTCCTTTGCCTTCTCTATTACCAAGAGGATGCCCTCTTATAGTTATTGATTTGAAAGATTGTTTTTTCACTATCCCTTTGCAAGAAAAGGATAGAGAAAAATTTGCATTCACAGTGCCTACTTCTAATAATTCTCAGCCTACTAGGAGATATCAATGGACTGTCCACCCACAGGGGATGCTCAATAGTCTCACACTGTGCCAATATTTTGTTAATAAGCCATTGGAAATAATTCATAAGCAATTTTCCCAAGTCCATAATGTAATTTATCATTATATGGATGACATTTTATTATCTGATTCAAATAAAGATACTTTGGAAAGTATGTTTGAAGAGATAAAGAAAGTCTTGCCTAGGTGGGCATTATAAATTGCCCCTGAAAAGATTCAAAGAGGAGATTCTATTAATTACCTAGGTTACAGAATAGGGTTAGAGAAAATTCGAACGCAATAGGCACAAATTAGGAGAGACCGGTTATGGACTCTTAATGACTTCCAAAGATTGTTAGGAAACATTTCCAGTCTATGACCAGCTGTTGGGAATAACACCTGATTTAATAGTTCATTTAAGCAAAACCTTAGATGGTGATAAAGATTTGAATAATCCCAGAAAATTGACAGTTGAAGCAAAAAAAGGAACTGACAATGATTGAGGAAAAATTACAGGAGGCACATGTCGATAGGGTGAACCCGAATTTTAGTTCCATCCTAGTTATACTGCCTTCCGGAATTTCTCCTACAGGGATTTTAATGCAGAGGGAAGATATTATTTTAGAGTGGATATTTATACCTCATAAACCAAGTAAAAAATTAAAAACTTATGTAGAAAAGGTCTCTGAATTAATTATAACAGGTAAATTGAGACTTCGTCAACTAGCAGGTATAGACCCAGCAGAAATTATAGTGCCTTTTACTACTGAAGAAATAAAAAAGTTATGGGAAGATAATCAACCATGGCAAAGAGCTTGTGCTAATTTTCTGGGAGAAATTAACAGCAACTATCCCAAAAGTGATAGACTTAACCTCATAAAGAGAACTTGTTGGATTCTTCCTAGAATTGTACATGATACTCCAATAACTGGAGCCCAGACATTTTATACCGATGCAAATAAATCAGGGAAAGCAGGCTATAAATGGGAATAATTGAGTAAGGTGGAACAAAGCCCTTATTATTTTGTATAGAAGGCAGAATTATATGCCATTCTTATGGTGCTAAGGGATTTTAAAGAACCTCTTAATATAGTTACAGATTCACAACATGCAGAAATAGTTATCTTGCATATTGAAACCGCGGAATTCATGCCAGATGAAACAGAGTTGACTTGATTGTTTATCCAGGTACAGGAAATAATTAGGAATAGGCTTTGTCCAATGTACATAACACACATTTGGTCCCATACAGGTCTTCCTGGCCCTCTAGCACAAGGTTACGCTGAAACTGACCAATTATTTTTTGGAAGCATTCTGCAGGCCTCAGAATTTCATAAAAAAACATCATGTCAATAGTAAATGCTTAAGAAAGAGTTTTTCATTACACAGCAACAAGCTAAGGACATTATAAAGAGATGCCCTACCTGTTCTTTATATAATCAAACATCGTTGCCTGCATGGAGTAACACAAAGGGTACTCAAAGGAATGAAACCTGGCAGATGGATGTGTTCCACTTTATGGAATTTGGTAAATTAAAATATGTACACCACACCATAGACATGTATTCAGGTTTTCAATGGGCAACTGCCCTGAGCTCAGAAAAGGCTGATTCAGCAATCACACATTTATTGGAAGTTATGGCCATCATGGGTATACCCGCACAAATAAAGACAGACAATGGTCCAGCATATGTATCTAAGAAAATGAAACCCTTTTTTTGCTTATTATAATATAAAACACATTACAGGTATACCAAATAATCCTACAGGTCAGGCAGTTATAGAAAGATCAAATCGTACTATAAAGGATATGCTGAACAAACAGAAAGGGACAAAAGATACCCCCAGAAATAGATTGTATAATGCTTTATTAACCTTGAATTTTCTTAATGCTAATGAGAAAGGAACAACAGCAGCAGAGAGGCATTGGATAATGGAAAAAACTTCTAAACTAAACCAACCTGTTTATTTCAAAGACGTGCTGACCTCTCAATGGAAGCCAGGAGATGTGCTACGTTGGGGAAGAGGTTTTGCTCTTGTTTCCACAGGAGAAGAAAAATTGTGGATACCATCAAAATTAATAAAGGTTCGATTTGAAGAGGAGAAACCTCTTTCCATTTCTTGGAAAGGAGAAATGACAGCTCATCTACAATGATGATATTCATACAGGTGGTAAGAAAAACATATAGAATGGGGGCAGGGTTCTGCTCTTATCTCCACAGGAAAACACTCATCTTTGAAAAATTCAAGGGACCCTGGATATTTGAATACTGACAGATCGAAAATAACAGCCCAATAGGGATTATCCAGAAAACTGAATAGTTTCTGTAAGTAAAATATACTAAATCATATTTCTAAATTTATAGAGCTGGTTTTGAAGTTGGACTCTGGCTCAGTCCCTCTCTAATTCCAAGCCTGTTGTTAAAAGAAAAACCCAGAGTTTCTGGAGTTTCTGTCTCATGTCAAGAGCCATGATATGGGACAGAAAGAAATATGAGTTTAGAAAACATCCTTACTTTTCTTCATATCTATCATACCTTTCATTAAATATATCCATCATGCCTTTCATTGAATATATGTATGTCTGTATATGTCTATATGATTACTGTTTAAGTTTTCCACAATGAACCATGAGTTTTTCCAGCAGTGACATTTGAAGTTTCCAGGAAGAAGATGGGGCCTCATATCAACAACTCCACCCGGTTGATATGATGTCATGATACTGATAGTGCTAATACAAGACCTGTTTGGGGTACCAGCTGCACAAGACAGTTGCAATGTGGTTAGCTGAAATGGTGCACATCTTGTACAACATTCTGGCCAGACCTCCACAAAATAATCAGAGACTATTTGAAATTTTAAAAGACATTGATCTTGAAATTTAACCATCATTTTACTTTCACAGGATCCCCCAGAAAGAACACAGCCCCCATGACAGCTGGAAGTAATTCTAGAGGATGACATCCCCTCTCCCAGTAAAGTTTGTCTTTGGGTCTAGGGACATCATTTAGGGGTTGGTTATAATTAGTATATGGTTGAGGGTTGGGGGAGGAATTTTATAAGCGCAGGAATCTTAAAAAAAAGAGGGATAATTGGATTATGGGATAATAGATTTGTACTTGTGAGTTATTGTTTTTAGACAAATATATTGGTATCAATTCTTATATATTGATACAAAGTTAAATTATGTTCACTATTGTATACATGTATGCTTCTACCTCTGTTTAAAACATTTTTATGTATATATATATATGTTGTATTGATATATGTATATTTACCATATTACATTGTACACTTTTACCTCTGATTAAGATACTTAATATATTGTCTATGTATTGATATATATATTTACCATATTGCAATGTATACTTGCACATTGTTTATATTTCAAGGTCACATTGTCCTCATTTATTGCACAGTTATTTATTGTCTCAGTCTTTAAGTTAGATAGGTATTGAGAATTATGTAGATCAATAGTTTTCTAATTTTGCCATTTATAATTGGACTAATCAGGTTCTTTAGATACATAGAGATTATATTCAGTATAGATAGATAATCTTTAACCTCTTCAAAGAGCTGTCGAAAATGGCCTTTAATCTAATTCAGAGTTCTGTGGTAGTGAGACACAATTGCTCCTGGCAACACCGATCTATTCCTGAGAGAATGTTGAGAACTAAAGACACTCCACCTGGAGCCTTTCTTCTTGCCAGAACTGGCCTTTGGGTAAAGAAATGCCCATACCTCAACTATTGAGAGAGTTACAGAATATCCGTAAATGGATAAAACAGGACTGTCATATCCTGCCAAGACAGGGTAAGATAGTTTTGAAAAGTTTCTTGCCTTTGAAAATGGTATGTCAGCTATATCAGGACTTAGCCAAAGTTGGTTGCTTCAATGCTGCAAACGTGACTTTGGTTGTTTGTCCAGGTAGCCAGTTGTCTCTGTGATTTGTTACATGTTCTGGAAGTTGTTTGATTGCACTTCCTAATTACTCAGGTAACATTATTTCCCTTCTCAGATCTTCAATGGGATTGAAGATTGTATAAATGTAGTTACTTTCCTCTCATGACTTGGTCAAGTTATTTGTTATACAAGACTTAAGCTAATTAGAATAGGATATTTGTATTTATTGTATATAATTTCATAGGTTTGTACTTATTGTATAAAATTTCGTAGTAGGCTTAGAACTCTCTTACTTAAACAAAAGGGGGAGATGCTGCGGGAGCTCCTTCCGCTCCTTCAGCCAAAAGCCACTGAGATACCAGCCCACTGGGGCATGGTCTCTCTCCCTTTAAAAAGGCAGCGGCTGTCCTCCACACTCTCTCTGGCTTCCGGCTACACTTCTGGCTCCTAGACTCCTTTCCTGTTCGCGCAGAGGGGCTGTTGTCTGTAAGTTTTTTCCTTTTTGAATAAATAACCATTCTATTAATCATAATTCCAAACTGGTGTGGGATTGTGTGTGACTTATGCCTTCACACAGACTGACATAATATGACTTCTTTCTGAAAAGTGGTGGCACACACGTTTAATCTCAGCACTCAGGAGGCAGAGACAGGAGAATCTCTGTGAGATTGAAGCCAGCCTGGTCTACAGAGTGAGTTCCAGGACAGGTTCCAAAGCTACAGAGAAACCCTGTATCAGGAAAAAAATATTACCATAAAGCTGATCAATCAAAAATGTATATGATATTTGGGAAAGAATAAAGTGAATGGAAAGAAAGCGAAGAACAAAGGCAGAAAAATATAGTCAGTTATTAATCAAAAGACCAAAGGAAACTTAGTAAGGAATCATGTGATCTTGACCAATATTATCCAGCTACCTATGATTTTATGTATGTAGAAATTAAATAAAGACTTCACAATTTTCACAAAATTACCTCAAAGTTACCCTTAAATTGTTGTTTCAGACTCTCCAGCTACTGGTATTTCTTCCAGAGAGACTCCATACTCTAGAGCCCTCTCTGCCAAAAGAGATGATCTCCTGCTATGGTTCTGTAGCCCCTTAGTCCTCCTTGTGTTTTCAGGTAAACCCAGCCCCACTGATGCCCAATCCCAAAACAATATAGAATAATTTTTGCTTCCTGTCACACAGATTATAGCACAGATATAGACTCTTCCCTACCTACCTGCCCAACACCATACACAAATAAGAAACCTCTGAAGCTCAGAAACTCCCTTTGTCCGCTGAATCTAAACATCAATGAATCACACCATTGCAGCTGGTGGTAGCAGAAAGTTAGAAACATTTAAATCATGCATCGTTAAATCAACATTACTGTAGTTTTACCAGCTTCTAAACTACTTAAAACATTTATGAGACAAACTTGAAAGTAGACTGCAATATTCAGAACTTCTAGAAACAAGATTATCAGTTCAGTTTTCAAATATGTCTTCTCACTGCACACCAAAAGCATTACTCTGTGTGTTCACTGGACAGTGAGATTACATGCATAATATCCTACCATTCCAGGGTGCAGAGTCTCCCTCTCCACAGGAAATCCATACACAGGGAGGCTCAGAGAACAAGGAGCACTGTCAAGGTCATTACATAGAGCAATAGAACCACAGCCCGGTGCATGGTCCATCCAAATCCAAGCAGAAATAACAGATCAACCAATCTTCTCTGAATACCCTACACTCACTGTGACATAGCTTGTGGTCTTCCTTACAACTCATTATAACAAAAGTAGAAAAGAACCCTGGAAATTACCTGACAGCTACCTTCCACTATTATTCCTGATTGCTAAAACTTTTCAGAGTCCCTCACTGGCTAAGGCCACCCTGATTGGCCTCAGAATATTATCAGTTCCTCTAATAAGTGATCAGAAATCAAATGACTCAGACAGCACAGTACTTCCTGCTATGCCCTCCCAGCCCAATAGACAGGGACTTAGTCCAGAAAGTTTGTATTTCAGTATACATTCAGCCAATTTCCTAGAGCATACAGTTTTCCTCATCCATATCACAGGATTCTTTGTTTGCACATTTCATTATACACTCAATGAGCAGTGCAGCAAACCTATTGCCTCATACCTGGGAAATTCTGCAGCCAAATACAAGTCACAATTACAATTGTTGTTAAAGAAAAATGGACCATGAATTAGAAGATAATAAGAGGTCATGGTAAGGCTTGGGGACAGGAAAGAGAATGTGGATATGACATAGTTAAAATCTAAAAATATTATTTTTAAAAGTTGAAACAGGATTTATGGCCACGTGTTTAAGAAACAATGGATTTATATTAGGGCACATCAAAGATTTCTCAAACCTTTTATCTCAGGGTGTATATTTAAAACCAGTAAAATAACAGTCCTGTTAGGCAGGGCCACATTCTACTCAGATCCATGTTGGTTGAACTATTGTAACTATAGCAATTTAGTTTCATGATAAGTTCAGTTCTTTATCCAGATTCTTTATTGCCCGGTCTGTGGACATCAAAAAATGACCATCAGGACATTTGTGGGGCACCTAAAATTGATTACCTGGTTCCGCATTGCTAATCCCAACTACTGTTGATATAGGAAAGTTCTCAGCCACTGTCCTTTCTCTACCTTGCTGCACTATGAGTCTACCAGCTTCAAGCTTGACCTATGTACTCACCTTCTTCATCTATAATTATACACTGAAAGTCAGAGAGACTGGAGGTAACTCACCACCTGGTTAATTTTTCCTTCTCACTGACCAGTCAAGCCCCAGTCCTGAAGAAGTTGAAGGACTATCTACCCAGCACTGGGCAGCAGAGACAAGGTTTTCAAAGCAATTCTTAATTACATAGTGTGAGGCAACAATATTATAAGCTCATAGTCTCCTGCACTCTCAACAAAGCTCAGAGGCCAAAGACCACTACCCAGGTCACCACAAAGAAGAACAGAACCTGTCAGGCTCATGGTTTATCCCTGTCCAAGCAGCTCTGACATCTCAGCCAACCTGCTCTTCCTGGTCTGGGGACATTTGCTCCTACATTCACCATGGCATGGCTTGTGTTCCCCCTTACAGCTCCCAAGAGCAGAACAAGAGAATCCTAAAAAGAACCTGTAAACTACCTCTGATGTTCCTAATTGTCCCTCTAGGACCAACCAGTTGGGCTTCAAAACATTAGCAGTTACCCTACTGGGTGAGCAGAGATCGAATGTCTAAAAATGCAAACATCCTCCAGGTTTGTCCTTCAACACTATAGTCAGACAAGACCCTAATCTGGGAAATTTGTAGTTTAATAAAATCTTCCATTCTCCCAGAGTACTTACTGTTCCTCCTCGAAGGCACTGGGGCTTGTGTGTGGTCTGTGGTCCTATGAAAAGTCCAAACAGGACATTTATGGAACATCTAAAATTGATCACCTCACTACTCACAACTACTGTGAACTACAGTCACAGGAGGAAAGATTTTATCCTCCTTTGTCTGTTGTGACTACACTGGTTTTACAGTTAGTCAGTGAACTCAATTCTTACATGGGTCAAACTTCAATTGTAAATTCACAATAAAATCTACTGAAATTGGAGGATGCTCATTCACTGATCTATTTATCCTTCACAGAGACCAGTCAAGGTCCAGCCTGGTAGGAGTTGCAGGACTGTCTTTCCAGCACTAGGTAGCAGAGGCAGGATTAGGTGTTCACAGCAATTCTCAGTTACATAGTATGATGCAAGCCTGAGCTATCGGAGACATTAATCTAAAGAATTTGTTCTCAATCTTCTCAGTGCTGTGACTCTTTAAAACAGTTACTCATGATGTAGTGATCTCCCCACCAATAAAATTATTTTTAATGCTACTTCATAACTATATTTTTGCTACTGTTATGAATGATAATATAAATGTCTGTACTTTCTGGTGGTCTTAGGCCAGTCCTGTGATAGGTTCCTTTGATCTCCCAAAAGGAGTCATGCACCACCAGGTTAAAAATCACTGCTATAAACTGATATAAATAGATGAATAAATAAACAGCACTATAAAATAGAATAAAATTAAAAAACTGGGAAACTTTGGAAAACAGAAATAAAGAAATTTTAGCAGTCATGTCATTGAAGAAAATGAAATCTAAAAAATGATAATCAATAATTGATTTCTTCAAATTATAGAAATAATTGAACACTTAGTTATACTGATTTTGAAACAGAGTAAGCACTTCCCTGGTAGGGAGAATGCAATTAATAAGAGAATACATGACTTTGTCCCATATAAAATGTTAGCTGCTGAGTGCTGTATGCTGACACATGGATTTACAGCCAATGGCCTGTGTTGCAAACGTCTGAACTGACTTCACTGTGTCAATGAGGATTGAACATATCTTCATGGGAGAGTTCACTAATTGAAAACTAAATACTTAGGAGTTCAAGCTCTCCTCCCTAAACTGTACACCCACCAGTGTCTGTCTTCATTGACAAGGAAGGAATTAATGTATGATGGGAATTACACATTAAGTCACTTACTGTGCCCCATCAGGACCTTCTTTGTAATGGACTCCCCTGCAGCCCACAGCCTTAAACTTCAGTCTAAGATCTAGCTATTGTTGAGTGTGTTTACCCCCTCCAGCATATGCAGTACACCATTCCTACTTTTCTGGTCTGAAGGGAGAAGCCATGTTCCACACGCAAATCCTTTTATTGTTACTGCAATGGACAGTCCCATTGTATGACTCAAGTTGGTAATTTTAGAGCTCCATGGAGCAGCATACTTGCAATCTAAGAAAGTATGATGGTTAGCCAAGGGGATAATAAGGGCAATGCCCTGTGGGGCTGCAGACAGGATTCAAGTATACCTCAATCAGCACAGGGGACACTAAGTCACAAATACTTTCCTAAGAGTTAAAAAATACAGCTATTCTAGAATTGTTATCCTCTCCTGGGACACAAACTTGTGACCCCGTAATGGCCCTGAGTAGCACAGATCAGAGGCCTCTGAAGGGGAAGTGGGTCTTCTGGCTGGTTGTAAATCATGGTTGTCTCATTTGTTATAGGAATGTACCTTAATGTTTAATTAATCCTGATGAACAACATTTGCAACTCATGTTACTAATCTCTAACAGGCATGGTGTGCATGCTACTAATCTTTGGATATTTTAGATTCAGCCCTCCCTCACTTAGTGTGACTTAATGTGTCCTAAGAACCAGTAAATCCTTATACCATTAATTCTATTATCAACTATACTTGTCCAATTCACAGTTTAGTAGTGGAGCACTACTCTACACAGGAGAAACCGTTTACAAGCCATACAAAATTAACTACAGATGGATCCCAAACCTAAATGTTAAAAATACAGAACTTCTGAAGACCCAGGAGAGGCCAGGGGTTTCCGCATTTGGCAAATGTGGTGATCTCACTCCACATGCGAAAATATAAGCACGACAGACACCACCATCTGTGGCTCCTGACGCTCTGCTCTGTGGATACACAGCCCAGGTAGTGAAGAGATTCAGAGGCTGCCAGCAGAGAACTGCAGGTTTAGAAATACTGAGGCAGGAAGATGCTAAACTCTGTGTCTGTCGCTGGTTTCCAACCAGTCACCACACTACCTGGGAGCCTCAGCGGCCACTCCACCTACTTTAAGTACAGTGGCCCCTTGTTAGCCAACCATCGCCACTCCTCCCATCTGTAGAGAGCAACCCCTAACTCACCATGTTGCAGCTGCCCAGCTGACACATTATCTGCCCACAAGAGAGCCTGAGCTGCAGTGCCCGAGAGAGCTGAACCAGAATGGAAGTTGGCTCCCGGAAGAGCCCTCCCTTCTGACTGGCAGGTCTGTTGGAGGCTCTGATTGGCTGGTGAGGTGTGAGTGACAGGACCAGGTGAAGAGAAGGGACTCAACATGGAGGTACAGGGCTGGCTTCCAATCTAAAGACAGACCTATCCTAGATTGGCTGGAAATTTATGCCAAATTCAACAGCAGGTCAGTTGCTAATGTAAATCAGTGGGTTCAGTTTTAAAAGGGAGTATACAATTTCAGAAAATTTACTAAAATTAAACTAAATAACTTGGCATTAATAAAAAGAAATGAACTGATTGTTGGAGGCCCAGGGCTATAACCCCAAAACACCACAAAGAAGGCAGGCAGGTCTCTGCCTGTTCAAGGCCAGACATCTAGGAAAACCCTGTCTCGAGGAGAAAAAAATCAAAAAAAATTTTTGAGTAGCTGCTTTTGAGCTTCTGCTGTTGAGTATTTATTATTTGACATATGTGGGTGGTAGGGAAGGGATTTCTCAAAGAAATGGTCTGTGGCCAGAAGAGGCTGCAGGATCTGAGAATGAATTCCAATGGCCATCAGCAGAAGTAAACCTGGAGGTGGCTTCAGGTCCCTGGAGGAGGAGTGTAGCTAGCATTGACCTTGCCACCCCAGTCATATGTTAATATCAGAGCCTGAAGTTCCTCAAAAGGGAATAAATGGAGACCCTTTCTTATCTAAATGTTTGACTTAGGGGAAAGGACTTGTGGGAAGCAGACAGCACTTGAAACTAAGGATTCTTGTCTTGGTCTTGCCTTCTGGACCTGATCCCCTCAGAATGCTCCCTCTAAATAGGGAAGGTCATGAGGTCTTACTCTTTCCCCAGGATAACTTCCTACCTAGCATTCTGATGGATTGTTCTGTACTGATTCCTAACCCTAACTGAACTCTTCCACTGTAAATAAATAAAGCAAATATGTGAACAAATGAATGAACGAACAGACGAAAAAATCAACAAACAAATAAAAAGGTCACAGATGTTTATTGACTTTTGTTTTCATAATGAAAACTTTTGACATATGACCTAGAAAGTTTCTGGAGTATAACTTTATACTCAACTCTCTCTCTCTCTCTCTTTCTCTCTCTCTCTCTCTCTCTCTCTCTCTCTCTCTCTCTCTCTCTCTCTCTCACACACACACACACACACAGAAACACTTGAATAAATTTACAAGTAATCTAAATATACCTTGAAAGGAAGCAAACACCTTTACTATCATCATCTCATCACTCAGGAGGCAGAGTAAACTCTGTGAACTCTGGAAGTTGGAGAATAGCATGAGTTTCTGCTGCATTTTGTCAAGTTTTCTCATAAGATTTTCATCTTTTATGATTATGTGAGGGACTGGCTTTTTTTATTTGATAGATGGGCACATGTTTCTTCTAGTTCTTCTGGCTGTACAGCTTTGACAATGGAAGCAGGTTAGATTTCAACATAGAAATTTTATGCCCTTTTTATTTTACCATTGATTGCTATTAAGTACCATCTAGTTGGATCATAGTGTTTCAAGAGCACTTTTCTAACTCTTTTGTTGTTTTTTAAGGCAGGGTTTCTCTATGTAACATCCCTGAAACTTGCTTGATAAATGAGGCAGGCCTTGAACTCACTGATATTCTCCTGCCTCAGCATCCCAAGTGCTAAGATTACAAGTATTATTTTACCACTGCTTGGCTTTTCCTAATTCTTTTTTGTTGTTCTTGGTGTTTGTATTTTGCTTTCTTGTTTTTTTGAGACAGGGTTTCTCTGTAGCATTGGAGGCTGTCCTGGAACTAGCTCTTTTTTCTCAAGACATGGTTTCTCTGTAGCTTTGGAGCCTGTCCTGGAAATAGACATTGTAGATCAGGCTGGTCTCAAACTCACAAAGATCCACCTGTCTCTGTCTCCCGAGAGCTAGGAATAAAGGCATGTGCCACCAGCACCAGGCAGGACTAGCTCTTGCAGACAAGGCTGGCCTCAAACTCACAGACATCTGCCTGCTTCAGCCTCCCAAGTGCTGTGAATACAGGCACCAGGCTAGATTTTTTTCCTAATTCTTAAATGGGGTAACTATCAAAGGCATTTCTTCCTACTTGGTTTGTGTTTGATTGTTTGCTGTTTTGAGTTTTTAGATCATTTGTTCCCTGGGCCCTAGGCTCCACATCTGTCCCCTGAAGGCACCTGGTAGGAGTGAGACTCAGACTAGTAAGATTCAAGGTCACCACCCCTTGCTTATGTTTGAACTTCTGCTTGAATGATTAAAGGGAAAGGCTAAAACTTGACTGGTCTGCTTACATATGCTTTTTTTGGTTTATCAAGAAAGTGTTTCCCTGCCTAACAATCCTAGCTCTACTGGACCTAGTTCTTGTAGACTAGGCTGGCCTTGATCTCACAGAGATTCACCTGCCTCTGCCTCTCAAGTGTTGGAATTAAATGCAAGTGCCACCACCACAGGACCTAGATAGACAGGCATATTTGCTGCCTTCTTTCTGAAGTTGGAAAACATTACTTTCTTGTTGAAGTTGAGAAATTGCTGAATTCATTCATTTTTGGGTTCCTTAGGAAAAAATTCAAGAAAATTAAAAAATCCCAAAAACACTTTATTTACCTTTTTGTTTTATTTCACGTTTTAATTTGATTTTTTTGGAGATAGGACCTGTCTTTTTATTTGTGCTTCAGACAAACTATTTCACTACATGTCCCAGGACTTTATTCTTAACACTGCTGCTGCAAATTGCAACTTAAAAAGAAAATCTAAGGTGTCAGCTCAGCGACATTCCCGACCAGCAAGGGGCATTGACTTCCAGCAGACATCCATTTGAGAGGTGGTTTGCTTCTGGCCCATGGCAGGAGCCTGGCGAGGAAGAGGTCAGACTTTCCCCGACCCCCTAGACCCCCAGGTCACCTTGCAGTGGTGGCTACAGCCTGCTAAGCTCTCCCACCTGCCATTCCAGCTTCCATCCAGGTACACCTTCCTATATTTCTTCCTTCCCCCTGAAGCCATAAAATTTCCACAGCTCAGCTGCCTTGCACACTGGGCTTGGGATGTGGGTGCAACCCGGAAGGAGGGAGTGCCTGTGTTTCAATAGCCTGCCTGAGGAATAGTAGGCCTTCTGTCAGTGAAGCCCCTGCCCAACAAGGGAATCTGAACTGGTACCAGAAGATCCAATAGAGAGCATTTGAAGGAAGAGATGGGCAGACACCAAGATAAGACCTCCTCCAACAATCTGAAACATTGAAAACACCAGATGCCAATGACCCTACAATAGAAGGACTTGAACACCTTAATCCAGAAGAAGTGGAAAAAAGTGCCATTATGAAAGCAATAGAGTTCCTTAAACAGGATATTAATAACTCCCTTAAAGAATTGGATGAGAAATATAACAAAAAGTTTGAAGAAATGAGTAAAGAAATGGATGAGAAGTATAACAAAAAAGTTTGAAGAAGTGAGTAAATCAGTGAATGATACCCTGGGAAACCAAGAAAAACAATCAAACAGGTAAAAAAAAAAACAGTTCAAGAATTGAAACCTGAAATGGAGGCCATGAAGAAAAGACAAACCAAGAACCGGCTGGATATGGAAAACCTAGGTAAATGAACGGAGACTACAGAATCAAGCATAACCAATAGAATACAAGAGATAGAAGAACGAATCTCGGATTCTGAAGATACCATAGAGAAAATGAATGCTCTGATCAAAGAAAACGGCAAATCCAACAAATTCTCTTCACAAAACATTCAAGAAATCTGGGACACAATAAAAAAAACCAAATCTAAGAAAAATAGGGATTGAAGAAGGAGAAGAATTGCAGACCAAAGGCCCAGAAAATATATTCAAAAAAATTATAGAAGAAAACTTTCCCAACCTAAAGATCGATATTCCTATGAAGGTTCAAGAAGCATACAGAACACTGAATAGACTGGATCAAAAAAAAATCCCATCACCATATAATAATCAAAACACCAAACATAGAGATTAAAGAAAGAATATTAAGAGCTGCAAAGGAAAAAGGTCAAGTAATTTATAAAGGTAAATCTATAAGGCTCACACCGGACTTCTCTATGGAAACGAAGAAAGCCAGAAGATTTTGGATAGAGGTACTGCAGAAACTAAGAGACCATGGAATCAAACCCAGACTACTCTAAATTGAGAATGATCATCAATTTTATATGGAAAAACAAAAAACCCAGGATAGCCAAAACAATCTTATATAATAAAGGAACTTCTGGAGGTATAACCATCCCTGACTTCAAAACTCTATTACACAACTACAGTATTGAAAACAGCTTGGTATTGGCATAAGAACAGAGAAGTCAACCTATGGAATCGAATAGAAGACTCAGATATTAACCCACAAACCTATGAACACTTGATTTTCGACAAAGGAGCTAAAGGTATGCAATGGAAGAAGGAAAGCATCTTTAACAAATGGTGCTGGCATAACTGGATGTCAACCTGTAGACCGATGAAAGTAGATACATATCTATCACCATGCACAAAAATCAAGTCCAAATGGATTAAAGACCTCAACATTAATCTGACTACTTTGAACCAGATAGAAGAGAAAGTGGGAAGTAGTCTACAAGACATAGGCACAGGAGACCACTTCCTAGGTAGAACCCCAGTAGCACAGACAGTAAGAGAATCAATGAATAAATGGGACCTCCTGAAACTGAGAAGCTTCTGTAAAGCAAAGGACACTGTCAGTAAGACAAAAAGGCTACCTTCGGACTGGGAGAAGATCTTCACCAACCCCTCATCAGACAAAGGCCTGATCTCCAAAATATACAAAGAACTCAAGGAACTAGACACTAAAACTCTAATTAACCCAATTAAAAAAATGGGGTGCTGATCTGAACAGAGAATTCTCAACAGAAGAACTCCAAATAGCCAAAAAATACTTAAGGTCATGCTCAACATCCTTAGCGATCAGGGAAATGCAAATCAAAACAACTATGAGATACCATTTTACATCGGTCAGATTAGCCAAAGTCAAAAACACCAATGATAACCTATGCCGGAGAGGATGTGGAGAGAGGGGAACTCTCGTCCATTGTTGGTGGGAATGCAAACTTGTGCAGCGACTGTGGAAATCAGTGTGGCGGTTTCTCAGGAAACTGGGAGTCAACCTCCCTCAAGACCCAGCAATTCCACTCCTGGGAATATACCCAAGAGATACCCTATCATACCACAAAGCATTTGTTCAACTATGTTCATATCAGCACTATTTGTAATAGCCAGAACCTGGAAACAACCTAGGTGCCCCTCAGTAGAAGATTGGTTAAAACGCTGTGGAACATATATACATTAGAATTTTACTCAGCGGTAAAAAACAATGACATCTTGAATTTTGCATGCAAATGGATGGACAGAGGAAACGCTCTACTGAGTGAGGTAAGCCAGACCCAAAAAGAGGAATATGGTATGTATTCACTCATAAGTGGATTCTAGCCATAATTAAAGGTCTTTGAGCCTATTATTCGTGATCCTAGAGAAGCTAAATAAGAAGGTGAACCTGAAGAAAATCATTTAGTTATCCTCCTGGAGATTGAAAGTAGCCAAGAGTGCCAGGCAACCTCGGGTGCATGGGGGGTTGGGGGGGTTATTGGAAGGGGAGAGGGTTAGAGAGAAGGGAATAGGGGAGGAATGGGGAAAGCTTGGGGGATTGGGATGGGGGGAGGGAGGAAGGATGGATATGGGATCAGGGAAGTATATATCTCAACTAAGGGAATCATTTTAGGGTTTACAAGAGACTTGATTAAATGGGGATCCTAGGTGATAAACACCTTTAGTAATGTGGCAGGAAACAAGATCAACTCCAAAAAATCAGTAATAATTAAAGGTCTTTGAGCGTAAAATTCGTGATCCCAAAGAAGTTAAATAAGAAGTTGCACCTTAAGAAAATCATATAGTTGTCTTCCTGGATATTGCAAGAAGACAAGATTGCCAGGCAAAACTTTCTTGCATGGGGGGGCTGGAGGTGGATGTAAGGGGTGATGGGTAGAGAGAAGGGAGAAGGGGAGAATTCAGGAAAGCTTTGGGGCATGGGATGCGTGGGATGGAGGAAGGATGGATATGGGTGCAGGAAAGTAAATATCTTAATTAAGGGAGCCATTTTAGGGTTTGCAAGAGACTTGATTCTAGAGGGGTTCCCAGGTCCAAGGAGAGGTCTCCATATTTTTCTTTGGGCAGCAGAGGAGAGGGTGCCTGATCTGGCCTTGTCCCATACCCACACTGATGAATATCTTGCATATCACCATAGACCCTTCATCTGGCGATGGACGGAGATAGAGACAGAGACCCACATTGGAGCACTTGACTTAGCTCCCTAGGTCCAAATGTGGAGCTGAAGGAGGGAGAAAGTGCGCAGGGAAGTCAGGATCACAAGGGGTGCGTCCACCCACTGAGACGATGGGATTTATCTAATGGGAGCTCACCAAGGCCAGTTGGACTGGGAGTAATGGAGCATGTGATCAAACCGGACTTTCTGAATGTGTCTGATGGTGGAGGCTGACTGAGAAGCCAGGGACAATGGCACTGGGTTTTGTACTCTACTGCATGGACTGACTTTGTGGGAGCCTGGTTTGTTTGCATGCTCACCTTTATAGACCTGTATGGAGGGGGGAGGACCTTGGACTTCCCAAGGGGCAGGAAACCCTGACTGCTTTTAAGACTAGAGAGGTAAGGGGAGGTGGGGAGGGGGAGGGAAAAGGGAGGCAGGGAAGAGGTGGAAATTTTTATTAAATAAATAAATTTTAAAAAAACAGAACAAAAGAAAGAGACCCCGAAGCAAACAAGTTTTGGACATGGTGAAATGTCTTTGAAAGGAGACTTAGATGGCAGGGAACTGACCTTGCTACTTTTCTCCCTCCCTTCCTCCCTCAGTCCCTTGGTCCCTCCCACTCACCATGTCATAATTGTGGTAGAACCGTGGCACACATAGTCCTTTTGCTGACCAGTCAGACACACTCTTTATTTTTTAATTTTTGAATTATGGGTCAATTATTTGAACTCTTAGATCTAATTATTATTATTATAATTATTATTTTTAGTTGAGTTTTGGTTTTTTGACATAGAGTTTCCTTGTGTATCTTTTTGTGCCCTGGAACTCACTTTGCAGACAAGACGAGCTTCAGACTCACAGAGATCGAACTGCCCCTGCCTCTGCCTCTTAGTGCTGGGATTAAATACATGTACTAAACACACTTTTTTTTAGACAGGGTTTCTCTGTGGTACGTTGCCTGTCATGAAACTCACACTTCAGAGAAAGGTAGCCTCAAACTCACAGCAATCGGCCTGCCTCTGCCTCCCCTGATCTCTGAGGTCTTCAATTATCTCTATATATCTGTGTAGTTGTCTATCAACCTATATATCTATGAATCTATCTCTGTATTTATCTGTCTGTCTATACATCTATCAGTCTATTCATTTAATACTTTACTTATTTATTTTTTTTGCTTTTTTAAGACAAGGTTTCTCTCTAGCTTTGGAGTCTGTACCCTAGAACTGGAAAAAAATGAATGCATCACCAACATCACCTAGCCAGATGTTTTTTCTTATGGTGGGCATATCTGTCTGTCTATACATCTATCAGTCTATTCATTTAATACTTTACTTATTTATTTTTTGCTTTTTTAAGACAAGGCTTCTCTCTAGCTTTGGAGTCTGTACCCTAGAACTGGAAAAAAATGAATGCATCACCAACATCACCTAGCCAGATGTTTTTTCTTATGGTGGGCAATGAGACCTATAAATTTCCTCAAAGGATGAATTCACTGTGTGCCAGGTATTTTGTAGGGGTTATGTTTTCCTTTGCTTGGGGGAATACTCTGTTTCTCTGTCTCTCTGTCTCTATCTTTTTCATTCTAGATCTCTATTATATCATCGTAGGAATTTCTCTGTTTTTCTTGATTTTTTTCCTCAGTCTGTCTTCCACTTTTCTTTTTTCTTTTCTTTTCTTTTCTTCTCTTCTTCTTCTCTCTCTCTCTCTCTCTCTCTCTCTCTCTCTCACTCTCATACTAGACAGAAAGCTAAAGGCATACAGTATTTTTGTTTCTTTTTCGTAAAGATTTATTTTTTATATATAGTGTTCTGCCTACATGTATGCTTTTAAACTAGAAGAGGGCACCAGATCTCACTGTAGATGGTTGTGAGCTACCATGTGGTTTCTGTGAATTGAACTCAGGACCCCTGGAAGAGCAGTTAGAGCTCTTAACCTCCGAGCCATCTCTCCAGCCCTACAGCATTTTTCTTTACCCATATAGTATATTGTCACAATGTGGAGAATTTGGAGACACTGATTTCAAATCATGGTCTTCTAGAGGCTAGGAGACTGAGAGCAAAATGGACCTTGAATATGGCTTGTATTGTCTACCATCTTGCTGAGGTCGGCACTCATCAAGGTGGTTACCAGAGGCAGCCTCCTGAAAGCTTCCATCTTTGTGAAGTCAACCTCCATGCTGTCCTCAAAATGTCTTGACTAAAATGTTTTGAACTGTGACCCTGCCCACCTTACACACACACACAGGGACAGACATGGGTGCACTGAGAGAAACAAAACTTGAAGTTAATCTCAATGTATGAGAAAGTCAGAGAACACAAAAACAAAACAAAACAAAAATATACAATAAAAACATGCCACAAGGTGATCTCATGCAGGACTCTCATGTATTTGGCAATGAAATTCTGCCAGGGAATTTTGATTTTTAATGTCATTCAATCCCATGGTGATGTTAGTTCTCCTCTTGAACTAGGAAAGTATCAAAACTGGAGAGATGAAATTTCTGCAACTTCCAGAAACCACAACGTAGGTATCTATTGTGCTCTTCTGGTAAAATGGAGTACATGCAAATAGAGTGCTCATACATAAAATAAATACATTATTTTTTCCAAAATTAAAGAAACAAACAAGGGCTGGAGAAATAGCTCAGACTTTAAGAGCACTTGCTGTTCTTCCAGAGGTCTTGAGTTTAATTCCTAGGAGAGATATCTCAGTGGCTCTGCCTGAAGAAGGGTCTTCAATTCCCAGCACCCAAATGGCACCCCATAAGTGATAGTAAATCCAGTCCCTGGGTGATCTGACACCCTCACATCATTGCACATATAATAAAGTTAAATAAATCATAAAAACTTATTCTTTCTGGCTTTGACCTTGTGCTGGACCTAGCTCTTGTACAACAACTCTTGTAGAACTGGGAATAAAGAAATGTGCTGCCACCACCACCCAGCTAGATGTTTTTTTCTAAATGGTAAGCAATAAGACCTATAAATTCCCTCAAAGGACTGAATTCACTGTGTGTGCCAAGTATTCTTAGGATTATGTTTTCCTGTGCTTGAGAGAATACTGTGTTATCTCCACCTCTTTCTCTTCCTCTCATTCTTGATCTCTATTTAGTCTTGTTACACATAGGGACTTCTCTGTTTTTCTTGATTTTTTTTCCCTCAGTCTGTCTTCCAAATTTATTAAACTCAATGCATGAGGAGAGAGAAACCAAGCATGATGTCCAGAACACTGCTGGGGCTGGGAGGTGGTAGAATAGGCCTTTGACTTTGGCACTTCACTCAATGTGATTTCCATCTGCAGGAGAACAGTAAGAAAGAAATCCTGCCATGTGGTTGTGGCCCATTCTTTTAATCTCTGAGAATATCTGGGAAAAATAAAACCAAAATTATGAGAGCTATAAAGAAGAGTAGAACTCCTTGAAACTCTTTGATTGTATAGTAAGGGTGGAATGGGATTTTGTCTGTGTCTGAGTTTAAGCATGATGGGGTGTTGGACCCTGTTCCATGAAGAAACAGTAGGTGTATGAATACAAGGGCTGTGATGATAAAAGTTAGGATGAAATGGAATTCAAAGAATCATGTGAGGGTGGCTTTGTCTACTGAGAATCTGCCTCAAATTCACTCTACTAGAGTTGTGCCAATGTAAGTGATGGCTGATAGTAGGTTTGTAATTACTGTGGCCCCTCAAAAGCATATTTGTCCTCATGGGAGAACATAGCATATAAATGCTGTTGCTATTACGGTGAATAGAAGGACAACACGTATGTTCCAGGGTTCAATTATGTTATAGGAGCCATAGTAGACACCTTGTCCTATGTGGAGGAAAAGACAAATGAAAAATACGGAGGCTCCGTTTTCGTGTAAGTAAGTAGCGGATGAGCCAACCATAGTTTACGTCTCAGCAGATATGGGTGACTGATGAGAATGCTGTTGATGTGTTTGATGTATAATGTATAGCCAGGAATAATCCTGTGAGAATCTGGATAATTAAGCATAGGCCAAGTAGAGAGCCGAAGTTTCATCATGATGAGATAGTTGATCAGGCTGGGAGATCAATGAATGAGTGGTTAATGATTTTGATTAGTGGGTGTTTCTTTCAGATGATTGTCATTAGGTGCTTCTAGCCTTATAATTAATTGGAGGCAGAATTACACATGCAGGAAGAAGAAAGAAAGAATGGGAACTGGAGAGGTGGAATATCTGTAATTTCAGGAAACCACATGTTGTTGATCTAGTGCCCTCTTCTGGTGACAGGGAGTATATGAAGAAAAAGAAAAAAAAAGGAAAACCAAAAAAAAAAATAAAAATACAAACAACGAAAGACAGTGCTGACTTATAAGAGAGAGGTTTTATGGGATTAAAATTAAAAGCCACATGCTCTCACAACTGTGACTTCTCTGCCTTCACAGGCTGCACAGGAAGCCTTCCTTGGTTTTACCAAGGTTCAGAGAGCCATGAGGCACCATGAGGTAGAAAACGGGGCACCTCCTGGAGATTCTCAATGGAGGCCTAGCCCCTTGTTGTAAAGCAGAGAGTTGGAGGGAGGGCCTAAGTGGTGGGCACAGAGGAGTTGAGATGCCCACAGTGGTATTTAAATGCTTGCTCCCATCTTGGGTCAGTCAGTCAAGCTGATGTCCACCTGAAGAGAAGAGGAGATATCCAGCTGGGTGGTGCAGTGGTGGCACATTCCTTTAATATCAGCACTTGGGAGTTCCAGAACTGTTTCCAAGGCTACAGCTTAGAGTCTGGTTTCCTGTGCTCACTTCTCAGCAGAGATTTGGAATTGTGTGCTCCTGAGACCAATCTCAATTTAACAGTGCAATGGCACTATTAAATAAAGGATGACAAGGCACATACACACATGCTTTATATCACACACATACTCAGACTGTATGTCTGCCTGCCCACCTGCCTCTGTGAACCCTGTGAGAGTGTCTGGTACCTTCAGAAGAGAGAAGATCAAGAGGAGGGTTTGTTCTTAAATTAGAGTTTTGGATGGCTGCCATCTGTTTCTTGACTGCTGTGAGGATGGTGGGACAGGAACTCACCAAAGACAAAGACAGGCTAGACAGGAGTTTTTGGTAGAAAACTGAACTGAGTAGAAACCATTTTAGTGTTTCCTGAGTTATGTCTGAGGAACCTTCTACTTAAATGAAACAAAACCAAATCCTTTAAACATCCAGGTGTCCTCTTTGGGCAATGAATGGATGATGTAAAAGAGAAAAAGATAAGAGGCTTTCAGTTGTTCCAAAATCCTCATGGGCAAAACTTCCCCTCATAGGGTGTACTGGAGAATAGCAAGTATTCACTGGGCATCTGTGTGTCCATTCCTGCTGCATTGTTTCACGTTTTTCTCATGAGGTTGATTGGTGTCAACCATAAGATTTTCATCTTTTGGCACTTAGGACAGAGAGGGCCAGAGGAAACAAGCTCCACTGGGAGCAGAAACCAGGAGCAAATCCAGCCCTGGGAGCCAACCCAGTCTTGGGACACTGGTAGACAAGGATTGAGCCAACAACCTCACTGCAATCTTCTTAGGAACCAGAGTGGTACTGAGCCAGTTACTTAAGACACAGAGAGAACAAGCTCCACTAGGAAAAGAAGCATGTAGCAAACCCAGTCCTAGAACTTGGGTGGACCAGGATTGAGCCAGCGACCAGGTACAGAGTCAACAATCTCCACGAGAAGAGGTACAAGGGAGTAACCGCTGAACAAGTGAGCCAGAGCCAGAAATTGCTGAGAGTCCAGATATGAATCCAGGACCTTCAAGGGAATAGACCTAAGCCAACACCCCAGTGTGTCTGGGTGAGATTCTAGGACCTCCTAGGAACTAGGCTGGAGCCAGGACATCTGTCACCCTAGGTGTGAGTGAATCTGGGTCCTCTGAGGGAATAGGCAGGAATCAGAGATCTTGGTGGGGCCAGGCATGATCTGAGACCTTAGAGAGAGTAGAACTGAGACAGGTCCTCTGTGCATTCAAGGATTGGTCTGGGATATCAAAGGAAATAGGCAGAAACCTGGAACCCCTATGGATCCGAGCTCCAGTCTGAGACATCTGAGGACGTAAGCAAGTCCTCTGTGGCTTCGAGCAACTCCCAAGCCTGGGACCTCCAAGGCAGTAGACTGGAACCAGAAACCTTTCCAGGCCCATCTCCAACCCAGGGACTTCTGCAGGAGGGATCCAGACCATAATTTACAGATATAGGTCAAAGCCAGTAACCTAAGCCAAAGTTGCCCTGAGGCAAGAAATTCTACCTTGGACAACAAATTCCACAGGAGGTGAACTGAAAGAGACTCTTAGGACAGAGAGGGCCAGAAGAAACAAGCTCCACTGGGAGCAGAAGCCAGGAGCAATTTCAGCCCTGGGAGCCAACCCAGTCCTGGGATTGGCAGACCAGGATTGAGCCAATGACCTGACTCAGAGTCTGCAACCTCCATCGGAAATGGAGTGGGACTGAACCTAAGACACAAAGAGAACAAGCTCCACTAGGAGCAGAAGCCAGGAGCAAAACCAGTCCCAGGACATGGCAGAAAAGGACTGAGACAGCAACCAGAACCAGAGTCAGCAATTGCCGCCACAACAGGTCCAACTCCAACCCAGGGACTTCTGCAGGAGTGGTGAGGGAGAATTGTCTGTATTCTGTCAATCATGTTTTAAATAAATGCTGATTGGCCAGGCAGGAGGTGTAGGTGGGAAAACCAGACAGGAAGTGGAAATGATGCAAAGAGAGCGGGAGAATTCTGGGGAGGAGGAAGTTGATTCCTCCCACTCCTGCCCAGACCACCGAAGCAGCAGGATATAAGCAGCCCCACTGAAAAAGGTACTGAGCCACACGGCTAAAATAGATCAGAATAATGGGTTAATCAAGATATGAGCGTTAGCTAATAAGTAGCCTGACCTAATGGGCCAATCAGCATTATAACTTACAGAAATCTCTGTGTGGTTGATTTTCTCTGGGACCTGCTGGCTGGGGGAACTGAGCAGGACAGAAAAACACAAACAAGCTGTTCTCCCTCATGTTATACAGGAGGAGATTCAGATCAAGATTTACAGAAACAGATCAAAGCCAGCAGCCTAGGCCAAAGTAAGCCCAAGACAGCAAACTCCATGGGAGCAGACCTAACCACATTAGCACTGAGCTGCCTCCTGGGACAGGAATAACCAAAGGGGTAACTAGAACTAGGACACAGACCATACCATGAGGAAAACCATATTAGCTTTGGATTCACCAGCCCCTAGAAGATTATTCAATAGAATCCGAGACAGCCCCAAGCACACCTATTAGAGGAAAAGATGAGTAGAAAAGGTAAGATCACATACTACACCACAAAGAGCAACACAATACCAGTAAAACCTAAAGACCCTACAAAAGCAATACCTGAACAACCAAATATGGATGAACCAGAAGAAAATGATCTAAAAAATAACCTCAAGAGAATGTTAGACGTCTTAAAGATAAAATGAGAAATCATCTTAAAGAAATGAAGGAAAAAAAACAAACAGAAAATTGAAAGATGTCAGCAAATCACTTAAAGAAAAATAAAAAAAGAACTCAAAAAAATAACAGAAACTATATAGGACTTGAAAACTGTGATTGAAAAAAATAAAGAAAACACTCCTGAAGGAATTATAGAAACAGAAATCATGAAGAAAAGAACAGGTACCACAACTGCAAGTTTGAACAACAGAATACAAGAAATAGAAGAGCGAATCTCAAGTTCTGAAGATACAATAGAGGAGATAGACTTACAGTTAAAGAAAACATTAAATCTAATAAAAGCTTAACCCAAAATATCCATGAAATATGGGACAATATAAAAAGGCCAAATCTAAGAATAATAGGTATAGAAAAAGGAGAAGAAGTTCAACTCAAAAGCACAGGAAATTTATTTAACAAAATCATAGAAGAAAACTTTCCCTATCTAAATAAAGATATGTCTATGAAGATACAAGATGCTTACAGAACACCAAATAGACTTGAGGCTGGTTTTGTTGCCGAGTATGTAGTATGTGCTGATGTTACACATAGTGATCTGACCATTAGTCTTGTATATGAGCTGTATGTGGCCATAGAACAGATTCCTTCTCATTCTCCCACTGTGAAACAATAAGCAGGTGTTGACTGCTTCTCTGGCTCAAGGTCTCTAATAGAACTGTGATGAATCCCACTGCTGGCTGAGGCTAGGGTTTCACCTGGGCTTGAATAAAAGTGGGGCAGTTCTCAAACTCAATGGATGGTTAGGTTCCTGGGTAATTGCCTGCTGACAGCAGAGTGTTCTTAGCTCCTCAACACAAGGACCACATGGCAGCTCACAGTGTGGCTGCTGTCTGATTTTACAGTCAGAAATGAGAAGGAAAGCAAGGCAAAAGGCTACGTGTTTAGAACTCAGTCTTGGAGAGTCAGCCCAGCCCAGTACTTGGTGTATATTTATAACTACAACTAAGAGTTGGGACACTGAAGCCAGAGGGATGCTACAGAGTCTGAAGTTAGCCTGAGTTACAGGGCAACTCCTTGTCTTAAAAAGTTAGACATCTTCCTGCTTGGGCCTGATGACTTGAGTTTGATCTCCAAGACGTACATAGTGGAAGGAGAAAAGCAACTCCTTAAAGCTGTCCTCTGACCTCTGCTTGTGTAGTGTCACATTGATTCCCAAGTATGTGCTTGCCACCCTGTGTGCAGGCCAGCACACATACGTGCACACAAACATATGCCACACACACACACACACACACACACACACACACACTCCTCTTTTCACCATTCTCCCAAAACAGAAGCTGGGAGGAGTCAAGGAGGAAGCTGGCAGGCAGGCATCAGACCTCCGGTAGACCCAAGTGGGGTTTATTGGAGTGTGCTATGCATTCTTGCAGCAGGTGCTACTGCACACAGCATCAGCCATCGGACAGTGAAGAGGTTTGGAAATTCCTTTGATTATGAACCCAAGAGTTATATCTTTTCAACAAACATTGATTCCTTGCCAGTTTACTGAATGTTTGGCTGCTTTTGTCATGGAATCAGAAGACACAACCACTATGAGAATGATATGGTCAGGTGAGTGATCCTTCTGGTGGGGGACTGGATTGTCTGCACTAGGATGGGGAAAGGACAAAAACACAGCCTCTCATGAAGTATGAACAGGAAGACAGGCATATTCACCAAACATTGTGTATTTTGTTTGGTTTATTTATTATTTATTTTTATTTGTTTCCCAACAGCGGTTCTCTGTGTAGCCCCAGGTGTCCTGAAACTATCTCTGGAGACCAATCCGGTTTTGAACTCAGTGATCTTTCAGCCTCTGCTTAATGAGTGTTCAGATTAAAGGCCTGCATCACCACCCAGCATGTATATTCAATAGGTGTCTTGTCATATAAAGAAATTGGTCCATCTGGACCCTGTGTCTAGTGGTCCCTGAAAGCAGAATTGTGAGATGTAAAGAGTGGGCAATGCTGTCTTCAGGCTCCAGACCAGGGCACGGCCATCACAGCCACCATCAAAATGTCAGCCTCAGCTTTAAAAAGTAATCGAATCTTGAGAATTTATAATTTCGCTATACTCCTGCAGCTTTGTTAAAAAATCTCTCTGGAGACAGCATCTTCTCTTGTATTCTTGACTTTTCTCGAACTCCGAAAACCAACTGCCAGTGTCTCATATACATAATTAAATAAGCCTATAAAGAAAAAAACAAGTAAATTAGACCTAAAACTGGGCTATATACATCAGGCTAGTCCAGGTCTCGTCAAGAAGAAGTGAGCTGTACATATCATCTAGTCACAGAACTGGCGTGTCCAATGTTTCTCAGAACTTAGTTACCCAAAAATGAACTAGCCAGGCTGAGGGGATGCCCACTCGGGCTGCAAGTGGAGACAGGCTTCCCTGTAGATCAAGGGAGGACTGTCTAGCACAGAGGACAGAGAGGCACAGTAGTAAGAATTGACTGACAGCAGTGGTCTAGCTGTCCTTCCTATACATGATCAGAGTGAACTAGTGAACTTGTACTTCAATGTCTTAGTCAGGTTTGCTGTTGCTCTGAAGAGACACCATGACCACAGGAACACTTATAGAAGAAAACATTTATTTGGAGCTGTCTTGCACTTCAGAAATTTGGTCGATTAACATGGTGAATGGCAATGGCATTATGCAGGCAGACATGATGCTGAGAAGGAGCTGAGAGTTTCACATTTTGATAAGCAGGGGACATAAGCAACTGTGTGTTACACACTTTTGTAGCTTTAGCAACAAAGTCCTCAAAGCCCACCTCCACACTGACACACATCTTCAACAAGGCCATACCTATTCCAACAAAGCCACACCTCCTAATAGTGCCACACCCTGTGGGTGCCAATTTCTGTCAAACCACCATAATGACCAATCAATATAGAATTTTGAGGAATTGGCAGAATGTTTTTAGAGCTGGTAATTCAACCAAATCACAAAAACAGGTCAACACAGGTCACATAGAAGGAACTCACCACACAGCTGCACACCAGCCATGCACAGGGAGGAATCCAGTATCAACTTAAAAGCACATCAACAGGAAAATATGCAGATACAGCCATTCAAACAGTCATCATTCTGTTTCATGCCTTGTCCCTGCTCTCCACAGTGTACCTTATCTTCTCTCCAGACAATTTTAAGGAAACATCTGCAATGGGTAAGACTGATAGCAGAAATCATAACATGTAGCTAATATGACAAGGAAAGTCAGTTGATGTAGTAATGGCAGGTTCATGGATAAAGGGCCACACTTTTAAAATTGTCCACACAGGACTCAATCATCACATCCATTCCATTACTATGGGCAGCAGTAGGAATGCTCATATCACTGTCCCTATGCAAGTTTGATGGGCCCTGAAAACAGTACAGACCGAAGATAGGGAGATGGCCATCCATGTGCTGCCTGCTGAGAAAGCATGGGGACCTAAAATGGTAATTCAGCATTCATATTTTCAAAAAATGGCACAGTTGAATGCAGCTGTTACCCTATATTCTAGAACTTTCTTTCTTTCTTTCTTTCTTTCTTTCTTCCTTCATTCTTTTCTTTCTTTCTTTCATTGTCTTCAACTCAATACAAAGTAAGGTCAGTTGGGAAGACGGAGCCTTAGTTGAGAAAATGCCTCCATCAGAGTGGCCTGAAGGGAAATATGGCGTGTTTTCTTGATCAGTGCTTGGTTTGGGAAGGAGAGCCCTCTGTCGGTAGTGCCATCCTGTACTGGTTATTTTTGGTGATATAAGAAAGTAAGCTGGGCAAGTCATGAGGAGCAATCCAGTATGCAGTGTTCCTCCATGACCTCTGCTTCTGTTCCTTTCTTCCTCCAGGTTTCTTTCTGAGCTTCTGTCCTGGCCTCCCTTCATGGTAGATATTTATCTGCAATTTAAAGATATGTCTGCTTTTCTGAAGTTATTTTTGGTAAGTATTCTATCACAGCAAGAAGAAAGAAGGCAAAGACACCTGACAAGACAGCAGGGCATGAGAGTTCACTGATCAGACAGTTTTCCCAATTGGTGAGCTGTTCAGTGACAGAATGTGATTCATTGAAAACTAAGAGCAGACAAAACAACCAATTTTAGTCAGTGCTCACCAAGGAACAGAGCTACTGGAAATAATACCCATGCATACAGACAGAGACACATATACAGACACACACACAGACATGCATGCATACACAAAGCCTACATCCACAAATGCAGAAACATATATACTAAGGGCTGTTTATATTAGTGGTCCACAAGCAGATGTCTTGCTAGTCCTACACATGTCGTCTCCTTTTGGAAAGGACATGCACACGGCAGTTCTTCTGTCTAGGAATCTGAATGTCTCAGCAGTCCCTGTCAGTTGCAGGACTCCCAAATGAGTCCCAGAGAGCTGCTGGACTTCAGTGTGCATTGAAATCCCAAAGCAGGGTCTAACACCAGGGAAACAATGCCTCAGGAGGGATGGATTTGCTGGAGAGAGCAAGGACAAATACACAAAAATACAGAAGCTTCCCTTTTCCATGTTCTTTTCTTTGAGCTGACCCCAAAATGTGTGTGCAAGATTTAGTGTAGGTCTTGCCACCTCAAGTTATACAATCAATAAAATCACTCACCAGTGCCTGAATGCATCCATTAGAGATGTAGTGGAAATGACAACCAAGATTAGCCTCCACAAACCCACACGTATGAAATAATAAGGAAATTTTAAAGACAACTTCAAGGTTAAGCAAGGTCTCTCCATCTATATGGAGACTTGTTCTATCTCTGCCCTTAAGGATTGCTCCAGGGTGGCAGGTCAGGGAGTCAGCTAGGAGATCTCCTGTAGGAATGCAGGTTCACCTGCTAATCATGCACTTTTCTCTCTCAGAACGTCACTAGCCCCCTCTCCACCTCTATCCGTACCCAGTGTGGTCCCTACAAGGCAGCCTGTCACCATGAGGTTCTGCCGGGTGTTCTGCCTTTCTGAGTGTTGACTTTGTAAAGCACAGCTGTCTTCTCCTCCCATCTTCATCTTTAGGTTTTTGGCCAGGGCTCAGTGGGCTTTTAAACTCCCCCAACTGTTAAGATGTCCTCTTTTTCTAAAGTTCTATTCACCATCAAACAAACCCCTCCCTAGGCAAGATGACAAGGATGTGGGAACTTGCTGAGCTCACCTTTCCCTGTACTTCAGACATGAGATGCTCCCCACAGCACAACTGGACCCACGGCATCATCCCACCAGCAGCTGACCAATACTTAGAAGTTCACAAAAGCACAAAGGCAGGCACTCCTCTAGTGCAAATCTAGGTGCTTTCCAAAACAGCTGAAGCTAGAACATTAGCCACCTCACAGGGTTTGACCTGGATCCTTCTGGGAGAACCTGTCCAGCACACTGACTGTAATGCATACTATGGTCAGCAGAGGGCACTGACACTCAAAGAACTTCTGAAAGTTATGCTAACTGCAAGACAGGAAGGAGTCTAAAACACCATCAAAACTACAGGAAGAAAAGAATTCATCGTTGACTCACACATCCACACACACAAATGCCATGCTAATGGACTAGACAGAAAAGCCATTGAGAGGAATGTCAGGCTAGCCTGCCAAGACAAGTGACAGGCAGTCTACCACCATATAGTGGGGACAGCACCCTGAGGACATCAGCATTGAAAACTATCCAGACACCTGGGGGACTGCTGCTTATTTTCAAGTGTCACCCAATTTTCTGTGTGTCACTTACTTAGTATTATTCTAATAACAGATAAAGATACATCAGAGCCAGGACTGTATAAAAGATTGTGTATTTCTATGGGTTGTGTTTATCTCCTATGTCCCTCCCCTATTTATCTTAGACTCTTGTTGGGTGAAAGAACCAATGCATGGCCCTCTGTAAAAATTCTTTATGAGACTGATGAGTCATGTTCTTGCTAATTTTTTTCCTATGAACACCTTCTCTGGGTACCAGCCACTCACCATACTGGGCAGAGCTCCGTCAATCTCATCCCGAAGTTTCTTCTGCACATCCTGATGGGTTGCCAGTGTATACATAATAAAGGAAATAGACATGCTGGTGGGCTTACAGCCAGGGAAAATACAAACAACTGATTGGGTTCCTGTCTCAATGTCAGATTGAGATCAAAGGAAAAGAACATTGTAGATAATGAAGATCAAAGCAGAACATCCCAGTGGAGATGAGAAGAAATTCAAATGGTGCTTTCAACTTTCTAGGGAAGAACAGAGGAAGGAGGTCCAGAGTCACTGGGACTGAATTCTACTCTGGTGCCCACTTGTGGTCCATCTGTCCAGTTAGAGCAGACTCAACCACAACAAATGTGTAGCTCTACTCACCACACCCTGTCCTCATACATACTCATAAACATAAAGAAATGCAGTAGTTAATGCTTACTGACAACTTGACAGGATCTAGGATGGCCTAGGAGTCAAGACTGAACATTACCATGTGGGATTGTATTCATTGATGTGGGAAGACCCACACCACTAGAAATGAATGCATATATTTTTGAATGACTTTTTAAAATGCTTCTGTAGCTATAACACTAATAATAGTTGTGTCACAGACCTAGAATGGATAATGTTATAAAACCAGAGGTCTGAAAAATAAAGAAGAGCAGGTCATATAGTTTCCCAGATGCAATTTACACAGAGCAGAATAAATTGCAGACTAAATTGTTAATCACAGTTCAATCACTGACTCCCAGAGATCACCCCCACTGCTGGAGAGTATTCTTCCTGTTTGGGGCCCAGATGCAAATTCTCAGGTAGAAATCCAGAATCAGTGTGAATGGAAGGGACTGAGAATCAGACAGATGACCTAACATCACTGAAGACTCTGAGCATGAAATTGTCTCTGTGACTGTTCTAGAAGCTCTGGTCCATTTACACCAATGTACATCTAGGAAGCTCCAGTGGACACCAAAGATATCATCCATGTGCACCTCTTTCTGGAATTTGGCAGAAATGCTTCCATCCTTTAATCCTACCCCATACATATCTCCTGACAACCTCTTCTTTTTGGGCTCTTTTATGGGTTGAAAATCAATTTTTAATAATGAAACCTTTTAGCCAGTCCTAAAAAATTAACATAAAAGAAATGATAAATTCTAATTTCATCATTACCACCACTGTGTAACAAGCCCTTTTCTCAACATCCATCTACTGTCTCCTAAAAAATTTGATAGATGGCCCAGAAATTCTGTCTTCTAATTATCTACCTACAGATGAAATTTTAGCCAAATTTATACCAGATAACTGTTACCAGGCATATGCCAATCACATAGCTGAAAATATGGAGAAAGGACAGGTTAAAAAATCATTAACTGGTAGTAGTCTTTTTGCTCTTTTAAAATTTCAATAAAGTACACCAATTTCTGAAAGTAAAGAATATAATGACATGTTGGTGTCAACTTACAAAGATAAAAGCTGATGTCAGCTGTTTTTCTAACTAAAGTCCATGTCTCCAAACCTTATTATGTTATCTGAATATCCAAGTAAAGTATCTTTTAATTCAACACAAAGGAATGTAATATACAGTGATTTTATTTTAAAAATGGTCAGCAGGAATGATTCCTCTTCCAATCACATTACACATGTTTTTAAGACAATGGAATCTCTTGCCTTTACTTGATTCTTCAATTCATGTGACTATTTCCCAGAAATGGAAAAGGTATATTGACTTCCTTACTTAACTTACCCACAAGAGAACTGTGGAACAGTCTTATTTACTCCCAGGCTGTCTTTCCTCCAGCTGTTTCCAGGACTACCCAGACCCTTGGCTGAGATGAAACTGGAAGAAGACACCACCAGATGTCACAAGATTTCGATAAAGAGATGGACTTGGTTAGACCCTGCAGCAATTGCAAGGTGTGGGTACAGCCACTCCCAGCAAGCCCTGCAGAGCTGCCCCAGTGTCACAGGAGACAGTGGTCTCCTGAGTAAACTCACCCGGCACATCAGCCTGCCTCTTAACTAACGACTGGTGTGCTGGCTAATGTACAGTTTTAGAGAGAGAGCAAGCACACTCAGATATCTTGGTCAGTAATGGTGGTGGAATAGAAAAGAGAATGATGTTTACTTTTTAAACCTCCTGTATCTATCAATTCTGAGTAATAATGGCAATGGAATATACACACCGTGCACAGTCCACATCACTGCGTAAATCCAGTAACACATGCAAGATGGCAGGGGACTCACAGTGGATGAATGGGAACTTCCCCTTGTTTCTTACAGCCTTAGACTTCAACACAACTGCATCTCTTACCCCCACTGTCTCTCCAACTTTTAATGTGTTGTGAAAAGGCAGATCACTTGAGGGTAAAATGGGAATTATGTTTCAAAGTCATTCACACACAGCAGCTACAACTTCAAATCTCTCTTCCTTCCCAACCAACGCACTGAACTGCTTGTGTTAGCAAACAAAGACTTATTTTTAGTCAACAGTTGTGCTTAATTTTTCTTCTTACTTTACCCACTTCATTTGTAGGAAAATGAAAAATACACAATGTGAAATTGAGGATTAGGTCTTTGGGTTGATTTCTGATCAAAATAGAAAAGTGGGGCCCACTGACTCCTTTCTCCAGGAGCCACTGTCTCCCTGACCCAGATCCTTGTTAGTACCGATTCAGTTGTCTGTTTGGGAAACTGGCATTTTTGCATAAAAGAAGCAAAATACAACCATGGGAGGAGGGCTTTGAGCAGAGGAGGAGGAGCAGTCAATCCCAAAAAGAATCTCTTCACCTCAACCGGAGAAAATCTAACTTCTTCTTAGCCATCATTTCATAAATTAGTAATTTTTAAAAATCAAAATTCAAAGAATTTGCTATTACAAGAAAGTTTAAGTTTTAAAAAGGCAAATAAATCAGTTAAGCCTTGTAAACAATTGTCCGTTTTAGTTATACATCTTCAAAATATAGACATTTCTCTTTATAGTTCAGTAACAGTACAAGGCAAGCTTTACACATCAGAATCCAGAGGGACATAAACCACACAAGGTACCTCCTTCTCTCTACCCATGGGGGTAACCAGGCCTGGGTTCTGGAGTCAGGTGCCCACCCTTGCTCAGTTCCTAGAGATCTGGAATTCCACAGATGTGCTCTTCCTATGACCCTGCTCTATGCTCATTACTCATGTGATGTGATGCTACCCTTTCTTTACATGCAATCTTCTCATCTATTTTCACAAAGCTCCCCAGAAAAACACCGGTCTTTCCAATTCTTTGTAATGTGCTTTTGAACCACCAAACTCTTGTTTTTATGAAAAAAGTCATAATCTTCTTCCTTGAGTTCAAGCTCTCCCTCACACTGAGGAGGCTAGGAAACCACCACCCTGTGTGCCTTTCACATATAACAGGTCTGGCCTCATTCATGATCAGAGCCAGCGAGGAGCAGCCCCACTGAGGTGCTAGAGCAGTTGGCACTGAAGAGTCCAGGGAGCTTGCCTTGCTATGAAAGCATCTTGGGCTGAGGCTACTGAGACCACTGGGCTTGAAACAACTGAGCCATCTCCATCTGTGGGATAGGAGACTGCCCAGCCATGATTACCGAGTAGCAGCAACTCAGGACCCAGTGCTTCATGTAGGATACCTGACCTGCACCCAGCTCCAATTCCAGTCTAGGTGAGGCTGGCAGGGGGAGCACACATTTGGTGGTGGCACCAGAGATGAGCTTCAGCAGGCCCTTCTTTTCTTTCTTAATGTCCTTGTCTGGCGTCACAGCTTAACTGTTCCCACATGCTGTTGCAGCCCTGTCAGAAGATGTATGGAGTCCAGGGAGGATGGCCACTGTTCAACCACCTGTTGTGGTGGCTCTCTGGGATTCTTGATATCTACATTGTGAAGCACCCTGGGTTACCTTTCAGGAACTCTTTGACTTTGGAGTCCTGAGTGTTTACCATCAGCTGAAGAAAATCCTCTTATGTCTTGAAGCAGAAAGAGAAAAGTCAATGGCAGACATTAACAGAAAGGGCACAAATGATGTTTTCACAGCCTGACACATGATCAAACCATGAGCATTCGGACCGTAACACCACATTTTACCTTCTGATGTGACTCAAGGTGATTTACTTCATTTGTATTACAAATTCATAGAAAAAGGCCATTAGCCAGTTTGGAAAAATAGGGATACTTAGCATCTCATATAGTGGAGTTAGGAATGAAATCATAACTTACAGAATAAAAAGAGAAAGAGTAATAAAAATCTTCACTGAATTTCTACTCTCCTATTAGATATCAAGTACAACTTCTGCTAAGCCCAGGACCCACTTGTATTTTTATTCAATTCAAAGGAAGGTACCAAAGTGATGTTAACAAATAGCTGTCTTTATAATACATCAAAATGTAAACCATTCAAGATATGGGCTGGAGCAATGATCAAGTGGTGGAGAGCATTTGCTGCTTAAAAGAGACCCAAGTTCAGTTCCCAATACTTGGCATTGAATGCTTCATAACTCCAACTCCCACCCCAAGGTATCCACCTCACTCTGCTGGACTCCAGAGGCCCGGCACTCACATGGATACACACACATGCATACATGATTAGAAATAAAACAAAATTAAAAATACTTAAAATGGGAAGAAACATTTGTTGTTCTTTGATTACTTCATAGATACATGCAATGAAATAACATTATTATCCCAATCCCACTATTCCCTCTGCAGCTTCTCCAGCATTTTCCCCAGACTTCCCTTTCACAATGTCATGTTTAACAACACTCTTTTGTCTTCAGTGCTGCCCTCGTGTGCATGGGTGTGGGACCATCCACTGCAGCATGGGAAACTGAACAGTGACTATCTTCCCTATGTCCCGCAGAGAGGGGTGGGACTCAGAGAGCATCTCTCACATCTATAGTGGGAATATTGATTGGCTTGATCTAGAGTAGCTTATGTGAGATTGAGGGTGTGATAGCCATTCAAGTCCAGAAGATGATGTTCCACCTCACTTTCCAGCATTTACATTCTCTGCATTCCTGTAAAGATAGGAATAGATTTGATAACAGTGCATACTAATTAAGTAAAAGGGGGTCAAAGTTTTGATCTAAAGTGGGCATGATGAGCACATGCCTTTAATCCAAACATTCTGGCGGTAAAGGCAGATGGATCTCAGTGAACAATTTCTAGAACAGCCAGGGCAACATGGGCCCTGTGTCCCAAAAAATAAACAAATAAATAAAAGTTTTCAGGAATATAGTGCCCAAATAAAATGAAACTGGGGGAATGTTAAATGTTCATAACCTCAGTTCTCACCATGTGATTTAGAGATTAAATCACATTACTTCATAAAATTGTACATTATAAAACTTTAAAACATTTATAAATGTTAAATTTATTTGAAAAATAAAAACTTTAAAAGTGTACTTCAAAGGATCCATCCCATCAAGAACAGTAAAAGTCATCTAAAAAAGAGAAAGTATACCAATTGCATTCCTGGAAAGTGACTGCTACTCATGATACACATGCCAATCTTACAGCTCAATGACAAGTGCATACACAATTCAGCTACACAGGAGCAAAGGGTACACAGATGTTTTTCTAAGAAAGAGAAGAATGTCTCTGAGTGTGATTACCACTTGGAAAAATCACAGCCCAGCTCTCATGATGCTGTACTACTTAATGTCCACTCGGGGGAGGGAATGAACATCATGAAACTACAATAACCCAAGGTGCCCAATGGGAGTCCTCATGAACTTCTAAGCAGAACATAAAATGCTGTGTCTACCAAAGAAAAAACTTCTCAGTTGTTCAATAAGTCAAACACGGAGTTCCCATGCAATTTGCTAATTTGAGGTGTAATTTATACCCCAAGTACATAGCCAGAGAACATGAAAACAAGTGTTCAAACATGTCAGATGCCAATGACAGCTTATTTACAATACTTTGAATCTGAAAATAAGTTGAATGACCATCAGATGGTACAGAATCTGATTTGTCTACATAACATGGGAGTGGCAACAAATGGTTCTGTTTAATATATTCTGTTAAGTGAAAGAAGCTAGTCACTAAATTCTATACATTCTATGACATATTTATAGCATATTTTTTATGGCATACCAGGAATAGGCAGATTTACAGGAGCAGTGAACTGGTGTTTTTATAGCAAGGAGGAATGGAAAACAGGAATGAAAAGGTGCGGGTTTTTTTGGATAAAATGTTCCCTGGCTTGATAATGGTGATGGATACACATTGCCTTGTATGAGCAAAAGCTGAATTACGAATTATAAGTGGCTACATTATTTTTATATATGAATTGTATCTCAGTAATGATGGATGGTATTTTTTGATGGAAGTATGTGAGGAAGGAAGAAAAAAAAGGAAGTTGCTACTTAAATACACAGAAAAGAAATGGGCCAAGAAATCCCAAACTTGTTAAGATTTATTTGACTTTCTGCACAAAGGGATCATCTGGGTTGTTGCGGGAATCAACGTTCACTTCAGATGATGTGCCAGTGATCACATCTATGCTATAAACTCCAGGATGCTGAGCAGAGAGAGACATGGGAAGCAACATCTGCATCTGAGGCTGCTCTTAGTTCTGAGCTACCCAGGCAGGGAGCCACACAGTCAGAACCACCTGCTGCACCATCATTGGGGGCAAGGTTCCTATCTCACTCACATGTGGGGTGCTTACCTGTGATTACTATACAAATGTCCTTTTCCCAGTGTGGAGGGGACACTATGGTACTTACAGTCCCTTCAACTGCACCACCACTTACTCCTTCACAGTGATGGGCATTCCCTTCTCTTCTTCTCGTCTCAATTTTTCCAACAACATAACTCCATACTGTGTAATGATGGGGAACATCTAAGCACAAAGCACAGCATCTATAGCTAAATGTGGAAACTCGGGTCCAAGAAGGACAAGTCATCCCCAGTCATGAAGTCTTGAGCAGGATGTTGGATTTTGTAATGGGTCCTATGGGTATGAAGACAAAAGACCAGCTTAAGGGAACTGTGATTCAGAGGACTGACCCTTGGAAAGGGACCATGGACTTATTTTCTACCTGTCCTCATTTTTGTTCCATAAGAAGATGCCTTCTCCAACATCACCTTCTGGAGTTTTCCTCTGGTGAAAATTGGAGACAGCAGTGTTCCTAGCCTCTTCCATTCTTCATTCTCAGATATGGTAGTGGCCTTTTCCATAAGTCCCACTGGACCAAAACTCTAGAATTCAATTTGACAACAATTTACCCTGCAGAAGTTATGTGTACATCCATAGCCACCGAAAATATAATAAATAAACATGACTTGTAAGTGTCTACTGATGTTCAGTGGCAGGTTCTTACTTATACTCAATATATTTTCACTGAAAACACCTCACAACCTTAATAAACCGGGGTTTTACCTATCCACAGGGCATGGCTTCAAGTTTTCATTACAAAGTCTCTTCTTAAATGGAAACCCCTCTTGCACAGGTATAATCTGATCTTTGGTGCAGGCCATGGCACAAGGGGTATATTGAGTCTCTTTCTCTCTCTCTCTCTCTCTCTGTCTCTCTCTTTGTGTATGTCTCTCCCCTCCCACCCCTCCTCCACACAACTAGGAGCCTGGTACTTTTATGAATTCTGTTTCATATACCCAAAGGCAGACACCTGTCTATGTGTAAGCCCTACTAGTTAACACAAAACCTCTAGCCAAACTATCTCATAGACATAAACAGCTAAGTGTCTGGTCCTATTAAACATTTCCTACTCCACAGCAAAAGACTTTTATACATATTCAAGGCTAGGTTTCAACACTTGCGAGGTACGATCTCCCCTACAGGCAAAACTACACATGTAAAGATAGATGTCAGTTCCTCTTGGCATCCCCACTTCCCCCACTGCTCTTTGCTTCTCCATGTTTTATTCTTGCCTCAGAAGTTTAGGAGATAGGAAAACCAGAATGAAAAATAAAACCCTAGCATATTTTTTTCTGGATCTGGGTTCTGTCACTTGATAGTGTTTCCACAAACATTCATTTACACAGAAAGATGACTCAAAACCAAAGAGGGTTGATGTGAAGAGTGTCTGAAACTGGCCTGGTGACTTTACAGCTGCTTGTGGAAGAACACTTAAAAGAAATCCCACTCTAGCTCAGAATTGTGAAATACATGGCTATTTATTTAGCAGTCGACTCAGAAATTGGAATTCTCTGCTTGAATGGAGATCAAAAACCAAAATCTGCAACCTGAACAGAGAAGCTGGGAAAAAGGTTGGCACATGCTCTACATGAGCATATATAGTGTAAGAGGCCACTCCCCAGTGGATGGGAAAACACTGGCTGTAAGATTTCCTACAGCAGCTGCTGGGAGGTTACAGCAGATCTCTCTACCCTCCCTCTTTAGTAATGACTAATATGAGAAATCCATGTCCACTGTGGGTGTCTCCACACCTGTAAATTGGTCTTGAAATGTGTAACAAAGCAAACTGAGGTAGCCTAGAAGAGCAAGCCAGTAAACATTTGTTATCTGCTCTTGATTAAGTTTCTACCTGAACTTCCCTTAAGATAGTCTTTGAATGGGACATCAGAAACAAATAAAACCTTCCATAGCAGTGGGTTTTGTCATAATTTCTATGAGCAATGGATAGTACTATAGTGATATATTATTTGAGTTTTAGTAAATAAAGCATGCTGAAGGTCAGAGGGCAAAGGAGTCATCCTAGTCAGTCATTCAGGCCAGTGACTGGTGGCACACTCCTTTAGTTCCAGGACACAGGAGACAGAAGCAAAAGGACCTCTGTGAGTTCAAGGCCACCATGTGTTATGCAGTGTTGAATTTGTCTAAATGAGAAAGAGAGCTCACATAAAAGTGATCCCAGAAGTTGGGATCATACACCTTTTTTCCACACTAGGGAGGTGGAGACAGAAGTGATATGACTTGGAGGAGAGAGGAGCACAAAAGGGAAAAGACAGGAACTCACTCCATAAAGTGTAGAGTCTGAGGTTGGTGGAGAGTACTGCAGGATGGCCCCTTTGGTTGTCTGACCCTTCGTCGAGTTAAGAACTCTCTAGTGGCATGACTGCATTGCTTCTATGATCTTCAGTTTGAACCCCAATATCTGTGTTTTTATTAGTCATGCTACCTAAGAAACTAGTAAAGTATTCTAGGACTTGTTCTCAAAGGCAGGGTCTTTCTGTCTTTAACTCCAGAGTGCTGGGATACACATGTGCACTGTAACGCTATAGGAACAAACAGCAGTTTTAATAGTGTAGAGATGCATGAGAATAAACCAGAGTCAAAGAAAATGCAGTTCCATGGGATGAGGCTAATTTTAATGAAGGAAATCATAGGAATTATCTCAAGCAGAGGGATTTCAGAAATAATACTGAATGAGAGTAGACACAACAAGCAAAACAACGACACCAAAATAAATGTGTACAAAGATGTACACAATCTCTACAGGAGGGATCTGAGTTTATTATTAAGATGTTGAAGACTCATCAGAGGATACAAACAGAGGAGTGCAGTCATATGATTTAAGATAGTTAAAAAGGACTTCTAGCAGAGGGCCATTGGAGGGGTGAGTTTGCTTCAGGCCCGCGGCAAGGGTTTGGCGAGGAGGAGCTTGGACTTTCCCCGACCCCATAGACTCTCAGGTCACTCTGCAATGCTGGCTTCACCCTGCTAAGCTCTCCCACCTGCCATCCCAGCTTCCATCCAGGTACAAATCCCTATATTTCTCCCTTCCTCCTGGGGCCATAAAATTTCCCCAGCTCAGCTGCCTTGCACACTGGGCCTGCACTGTGGGCATATCCCCATAAGAGGCCTGTGCTTCAATAGCCTGCCTGAGGAAAGGTGGGCATTCTGTCAGTGAAGTCCCTGACCAACAAGGGAACCTGACCTGGTACCAGAAGTTCCAATAGAAAGCATTTGAAGGAAGAGATGGGCAGACGCCAAGGCAAGACCTCCTCCAACAATCTGAAAAACAACATGAAAACACCAGATCCCAATGACCCTACAATAGAAGGACTTGAACACCTTAACCCAGAAAAAGTGGAAAAAGGGGACATTATGAAAGCAATAGAGTCCCTTAAACAGGATATGAATAACTCCCTTAAAGAATGGGATGATTCCCCATTCCTTCCCTGCTCCCTTCTCTCTAACCCTCTCCCCGTTAAACAACCCTCCTACCCCCCATGCACCCGAGGTTACCTGGGACTCTTGTCTATTTTCAGTCTCCAGGAGGAAAACTACCTGAATTTTCTTCAGGTTCGCCCTCCTATCCAGCTTCTCTAGGATCACGAATAATAGGCTCAAAATCCTTTAGTTATGGCTAGAATCCATTTATGAATGAATACATACCATATTCCTCTTTTTGGGTCTGGCTTACCTGACTCAGTAAAGCGTTTTCTTTTCTTTTTTTTATTATGTTTTTTTAATTTTTTTTATTTTTTATTTATTTATTTTTATTTTATTTTTACTGGGAACCCCTCCAGAATCAAGTCTCTTGCAAACCCTAAAATGGCTCCTTTAGCTGAGATATAAACCTCCCTGCTCCCCCAAACATCCTTCCTCCCTCCCCCCTCCCATTCCCCCAAGCCTTCCCGAATCCTCCCCCTCTCACCTCTCCCTGACCATCTTCTTTTACTTTCATCCCCCCACCCCCCATGCACCCGAGTTTGCCTGGAAATCTTGCCTAGTTCCACTATCCAGGAGGATAATGATATGATTTTCTTCAGGTTCACCTTTTTATTTAGCTTCTCTAGGATCACAAATTATAGACTCAAAGACCTTTAACTATAGCTAGAATCCACTTATGAGTGAGTACATACCATATTCTTCTTTTGGGGTCTGGGTTACCTCACTCAGTAAAGCGTTTTCTATTTCCATCCATTTGCATGCAAAATTCAAGATGTCATTGTTTTTTACCGCTGAGTAAAACTTTAATGTATATATGTTCCACTTCTTCTTTAACCATTCTTCTATTGAGGGGCACCTAGGTTGTTTCCATGTTCTGGCTATTACAAATAATGCAGCTATTAACATAGTTGAACAAATACTTTTGTAGTATGATAGGGCATCTCTTGGGTATATTCCCAAGAGTGGAATTGCTGGGTGGAATGGGAATGCTAGGGGACTGGAAGGGGGGAAGGGAGGAAGGATGGCTATGGGATCAGGGAAGAACATATCTCAACTAACGGAGACAGTTTAGATTTTACTAGAGACTTGATTATAAATGGGATCCCAGGTCCAAGGAGAGATCCCCAGATTGTTCTCTGGACAGAGGAGAGGGTGCCTGAACTGGCCTTGGCCCATAACCATACTGATGAAAATTTTGCTTATCACCATAGATCCTTCATCTGGTGATGGATGGAGATGAGACGGAGACCCACAATGGAACATTGGACTTAACTCCCTAGGTCCAAACAAGAAGCAGAAAGAAAGAGAACGTGAGCAATGAAGCCAAGATCAGAGGGAACCTTCATCCGACGATGGATGGCAATACAGACGGAGACCCACATTGGAGCACCGGACGGAGTCCCCCAAGTTCCAAATGAGGAACAGAAAGAGGAAGAACAGGAAAAAGGAAATCAGGTCCGCGAGGGGTGCAATCACCCACTGATACAATGGGACTGACCTAATGAGAGTTCACCAAGGTCAGTTGACTGGGACTGAGCGAGCATGTGATCCAGCCAGATTCTCTGAATGAGGCCGGATTCTCTGAATGTGGCTGGCCCGGAGTCTTTCTAAAAAGCCATTGACAATGACACTGGGACTTGTTTCCTCTGCATATACTGGATTTCTGGGATCCAGTCTGTTTGGATGCTCACCTTCCTAGACCTGGAGGGGCGCGGGAGGAGCTTGAACTACCCACAGGGTGGGAGACCCTGACTGCTCTTGGGATGCAGAGGGAGGAGGGGAGGGAGGGGGGAGTGGGAGAGAGTTGGGAGGAAGGGAGGAAATAGAGACTTTTGTATTTTAATAAACTTTGAGAAAAAAAGAATTGGATGAGAAGTATAACAAAAAGTTTGAAGAAATGAGTATAGAAATGGATGAGAAATATAACGAAAAGTTTGAAGAAATAAGTAAATCCATGAATGATACCCTGAGAAACCAAGAAAAAACAATAAAACAGGTAAAGGATACAGTGTAATACGTAAACCTGGCTCATGAGATCTGAGGATGTGGGACATACTGAACCCTGCCCCACCAAATATCCCATCACAGTTTCCAAAGCCTGGTTTGTGAGGTCAGAAGGATTGCACCTCTAACTCATCCCACGTCAGTCCTCTATCCATCTACAATCCTGTCAGTGCCATGCGTCTCCAATCTGAGCTAAAGCAAAACACAGATGAGCCAAGAAGAACCCAACTGGGAACACCAAACAGCAATCCAAAACTCCATGAACACAAAGGTATCAGAAACACTTCACCAGCAAACTCAATCCAGATGAACAAACCCCACCACAAAAATGGAAGTTACATGGAAAACCCAGGAAAACTTAGTTCGCCCCAACATCTCACAGTAGTGGCAAACAGTAAGAGTGACAAAAATAAAATTAAACACAAAAAATACAAAAGAATGATTTTGAATGCGCTCAGGAAATTCACCAATGAATTTATCAGGGCACAAATAATTTTGGGATATACATAATTTTATGAATTAATGCAGAAAACAAAATCTTAAATAAAAATTAAAGATATGGAAGCAGAACTTATTAGACAGACATAAAGAATTAAACAATCCTAGAATCTAGATAAATAAACAACCCAAGAAATGAAAAATACACAAACCTAACTAAAACAGAGTAAGAGAAACAAAATTAGAATATGTTGTACAGAAAACTGGGCTACAAGACAAGGGAAATTCAATCATTCAAGTAAAAGGCTTGTGATAATTTCATTTTTTTAGTATGAAGAAAGTATGTGAGCTCTTAGAAACCATGAAAAATATGCAACTATAAAGTATGAGAACAGAAGATTGAGAAGAATTCTTTATGGAAAATATGCTCAGTAAAAAGCATAGAAGAAAATTTCCACAGACAAGGGAAAGAGATGTACATGCAGATGAGTGGCATACAAGAACACCAAAGAAAAAAAGGACAGAAAAGTCATTTCCCCACTTCCCTGTTCATAGGCCATTCCCCCAGAATCACAGGGCTGTCCTTACCCTAACCCAAGAAAGAGGGCCTTGTCCCCCATGCATGGAGGCCAGAAGTATACCATGCCCCCTCAAGGACATGGTACTCCCCAAAACAAGAACAGGGAACAAGGACACACAGAACTCATTTCGTCCCATGTGGCAGGAGAGTCCCTCGGTATTATCTTAGCTTACTCCACACATCCCTGTTTTCTAAGGATCATAGTTGGAGTTTTCCTGTGGTGCCCCATTTCTTCCCTTGTGGGGGCTCATGGCTGAATTCTCATGGTTCCCATAAGCTCCTAGGGAGTGGCACTATTAGGAGGTGTGCTTTGTTGGAATAGGAATGGCCTTGTTGAAGGAAGTGTGTCAATGTGGAAGACGGCTTTGAAATCTTATATATGCTCAAGCCACATCAGTGAGAGAGACCACTTCCTGTTGGTTACACAAGATGTAGAACTCTCAGCTACCTCTCCAACACCATGTCTGCCTGCATGTTGCCATGTTCCACTATGAGGACAAGGGACTGAACCTCTGAAACTGGAAAGCCAGCCCATGAAATACTTTCCGTTATAAGGGTTGCTGTAGTCATGGTGTCTCTTCACAGCAAAAGAAACCCTAAGACAAAATGTAATAATATGCTTTTCTCACCAAACATGAAACAGCCTGATCGGTATTTTAGGAGATTCTGGAGGACACCATTCCCAAGTATGGCACCCCCATTCTGATTAGTTCAGACAATGGACCTGTTTTTACAGCATGGGTAATTCAGGGGCTAGCCCACTTGGGGAAAATTATAGGCCCCAGAGTTCTGGTCAGGTGAAGCATATTAATCAGACCATAAACGAGACCCTTACTAGATTGATCATGGAAACTGGCAGTGGCCCTCTCTCCAAACTGGTGCATGGAGCAGAGCAGAACTTGGGGAAGCAGCTCTGCAGCTCTGGAATTACTGAAGGGACCCCACTTGAACAATCTTTTAGCGGATTTGGGCATAGTCAACCTGTCTGGCTACTTCCTGCTGAGTCGCAATGCTGCATTCTTGGGGTTATTTTACAGCAACATTTCGGGTATTCTTGGTGAATCAAACCCCAAGAATCTGGAATGACTCCACAGGCTCTCATCCTCTGTAGAGACAAAAGCAGAACTTCTGTTCTAAAACACCAAATGCTTAGGCCCATATTTTAAAGCCAAAACACCTTTCTTAGCAGATCCCAGAATTAAGTGTCTTTCTCCAGTGCAGGACACAAAAGACAACACAATCAACACAATAACATAGATCTGTATACATTCTATCTTTGTGAGGCCCTCGATTAACCCTCCTGCCTCCTCTTTATTACTTTCCTACTGGCCAGTCTTGCAGAGGCATCCCTCAGAGCATCTCTGGGGATGAAAAAACACATACATAATCCAAATTTTCTGCATACATTTCATCATTTCATGGCTTATTATTTCTTTATGCCTTTTAATATGACTCTTTGTACTATGTCCCTCTTGAACTTACTCTTTCACTTTCATTCTTTTTGAGGCCTTCAATTCACACTCCCACCTCCTGTTTATTAATTTCCTGTGGGCCAGATTTTATCTCATAACACCCATGACTGGTGGCACACAACCACATGTAACTCCAGATCTAGAAGATCCAATGACCTCTTCTACCGTCTGCAGGCAGGTGCACACACAGACATATCTTTTTAAAATAAGTAAATGCCAGGCATGGCAGCATTCACCTTTAATTCTAACACTCAGGAGGCAGAGGTAGGCAGATCTCTGTGAGATCACCCTTGTTTCCCTAACAAGTTCCAGGCCAGTCAACATTACATAGCAAGACACTGGCTCAAAAATCAATCAGACCTTTTTTACAGGGTTTCTCTGTATAGCTATGTCTGCTGTTCTGGAACTCATTTAGTAGATAAGGCTGGCCTCAAACTCACAGACACCTTCCTCTGCCTCCCAAGTGCTGGGATTAAAGGCATGAGCCACCATCTCCTGGCTCATCCATTCCTCTTTATCATCCCAATAGCATAAGTTGGAGTGGCAAAAAACTGTCTGGGGATTCTCTGAGGAGCTCTGAATGTCTTTTCCTGACTCAACACCAAGGAACAACACCTCCATTCATCAGGTCATGGTGGTCAATGCCCAAAACATAGCCTTCTGGAGATTAAGGATCTTGAGATGAATGCCAACCTGGGCTATGTAGTGAGACTGTAATCTAAATTGTTTTTAATTTTAGAACAATTGCTAAACCCTTACAGACTTCCATGCCAGCTGAGACCCTGCCTGCAAAAACAAAGAGAGTGACAAACAAACATAATTCCATTACAAGAGATCAGATTAACATTTCCTTCATATTTTAGAACAATTGTTAATTGCCTACACAAAAATTTTATTAAAAATTGCATAGCTTGCTGGGTGGTGTTGGTGCACAACTTTAATCCCAGCAATCACGAGCCAGAGCCAGGGAGAGGATGGAAGTTTTTGTCCTGCCTTGTTCTGCATCATTTCAATCCCAAAGAAACACAGAGAAGCTTATATTAATCATAAACTGTTTGGCCTATTAGCACAGGCTTATTATTAACTAGCTATTTACAATTTAAACTAGCCCATAATTCTTATTCATGTTTAGCCATGTGTCTTGGTATCTTTTGTCATTAAGGCACTCTCATCTTGTTTCCTCTGCATCTGGCTGGTGACTGATTCTCTGTCTTTCCTCTTCCCAGAATTATTCTAGTCCAGTCACTCCACCTATACTTCCAGGTTATTGGCCAATCAGCATATCATTAAAACAATACAAGTGATAAATCATTACAGTGTACAAGAGCATTATCCCAATGTAGGTGGAACTCACTGAATTCAAAGAAAGTCTGGTATACAAAATGAGTTCCAGGAGAACGAGAGCTACACAGAGAAACCCTGTCTTGAAAAACTAAAACCATGACAAACAAACAAAAATAAATCATAGAGCTTAAGCCAGGGCTGATGTTAAAAGCTTGTAATTCCACCTCTTGAGAGGCAGAGGCAGGTGGATCACAGCAAATTGGAGACTGGCCTGTTCCTATAGTAAATCATGGTAACCAGGCTCAGTAGGGAGACCACATCTAAAGAAAGAAAAAGATGTGTTTGGGGAATAAGATGGCTCAGGAGATAACAGTACTCACCATGTAAGCCTGGTGACCTGAGTTAGGTACTGGAACCACATAAAGGAGGAAGCAGAGAACCAACTACACACACATACACAATAAAGTTTTAAAAAGAAGGACAAAAATGTAGTCTACTGATAGAGTCAGGTCTTCCTTCCCTTTCTTATTGACTTTAGAGAAGTAGGTCACTCATGACTCTCAGCACTCCTGCCTAGTGAAAGACAGCAGAGGCAAGTACAGACACCACCCTGGAGAATATGACTCCATTTAGAGAACAGGGAGGGTAAACCTATGGGGACAAAAACACAGATCAAGTTTTGCCATGAACTAGCGACCCCAGGAAAAAATCAACCACAAATGGCCATGAAGCTTTAGGGGGACAGAAACCATCTATAATTTAATGGGATGACTTGAAGCAATGGTCAGTACAAGGACACATGAACAGAAAATACATTTATTTCTATGTAATAGCAAAAATGGGGTGGGGAGAGATCTCAGTGGCTAAAGTGCTTGCCATGCAAGGCAATCAGATCAGGTTGTCAGAACCTACATAAACTCTGGGTAAACACGGCAGCAGTAATTCCACCCTTGGAAGTTAGAGAGAGGACTGTGAGCAGGGTGCTGACAGGACTAACCATACAATGAGCTCTAGGTTTGACTTTAGAGAACTCACCTCAAAGAGAAGAAGGCAGAGAGTGATCTGGGAAGATTCCCAACACCAACCCCTATTCTCTACAAACACATACACACACACGCATGTGCATGCATTTAGAAACACACATATACAGACGTGCCTCACGTACTCACAAATGCACACTTACTCAAAGTACACACATACACATGAATAAAAAAGAAGAAAATCAATTCCAGGAACTTACCCGGTAAATTCTGATGATATAAGCAAAAAATGACAACATTTTGATCTGAGTGGCAATAAGGTCCTCAAAGTGTATGCTGCCTGGGGAGGAACTGAGTAAAAGTCCAACATCAGTCCTTTAGTGACTTGAAATTAAACACCTACAGAGACTACTAAGCCTTGAAGTTCCTTCATTTCAAAACAGACCAAAGCACCACCCCAATATAGATTCATTTACTTTTATGCAGTTTCTGATCATGAGAAGGGGACTAGAGAAACAGCTCAGTGGATAAGAGCAGGTGCTGTTTACAGGGAATCCAGCTTCTGTGCCCAGCATCCATGATGGACAGTTAAGAACCTCCTGAAACCATAGGTCCAGGGGAACATGATGCCCTCTTCTGGCCTCCATGGGCACTGAGCGCCTATGTACATACCCACACATAGACATGCTTTTAAAAAATTAAATAAAATTACATAACATGGAAGTTCTAAAGGCCCCAATATACCATATCACAGCACTCCTAATGTGGACTATCTATCACCCATGCTGCATGATCTATGTTCCTCAGGGCTCCAGTTGTGCTTACCACAAGCTCTGGAAATGGTTGGAGAGGGTCACTCCTCAGATTCTCCTCAAGGACCTCACAGCCACAGAGGCTGCTTGTCAACTGAGGGTGTCCTTTAGGAATGCTATTTGGTTTAAGACAAAGATGGATCAGTAGGCCTGTTCCTCCTCAGCAGGGAGCCATGGAGACCAAGCACACTGCCAGTATTCTCAAGGGACAGTCAGAACAAACAATGCCTAAGGACAATGGGGAACTTCTAAGATGGGGGAAAACAACCTACCAGAGGCCAATGACATGGCTCAGGACCTAAAGGTACCTGCTTCCAATACTGACAAGCTGAGTTCAATGACTGTGACTCACGAGATAGAAGAGGGGAACTGACTTCTGCAAGTTATCCTCTGACCTCCACAGCACAGCATGGGCATGCACACACTATGTCCACAGAACACAGATGGATAAAATCTTCACAAAAAATTGTAAAAAGGAACTAGAAAAATCACAGCCACCATTATATCAAGAGGAGTTTAAAATAAGTCAAAGTGCACAGAGTTTGTCTAAGCACATTATAACACTCACAGTTGTCACATCTCAAAAATGAGGCAACGGCAGTCACTGGTTGGAGAAAGCCCTGTGCCATCAGCTCTGTCTCTGCCTGAGGAATGCTTACATGACTTGTGCAGAGACCTGGGTGGTGATGGCCTTCATGATCAAGGGCAGAAACATGACATTTTCTCTTAACAAGATGAGCAAGTGTTAGAATTAGAAGGAGAGATCATCAAGAGAAAGTAGGTGAATGTGAAGAACTTAAGGCTTTACTCAGAGACTCTGAGCAGGAGAGAATTCTCTTAAGGAAAGAATTAGAAGAAGCCACATTTACAAATCAGCCCTGAAGTTGATCCTTAAGATCATGTAGCAAGCTAATGAAAAAGCAAGCCTTGAAAATAAGACTCTTTTAGCTCCAGTTGGAGAATGATCTCAGAGATTACACAGCAAAACTGAAGTCCATAATGAAAAGCTTCTTGTATTAGAACATAAAGACCTAGAGCTGTTGCTAGAATAGAGAGGATCTGAGCTACAAGAAGTGAGGGCAGAGTTGACGCTGCTAAAGGTGGAACTACTTTGAGTTTTATTTGATTTGTTTTGATAGGTCTGGTTACAGTTTGTACAAGATGTATGTGTTAACATTTTTACAGTCTGAAATCAGAGGTAAGTTTAGCATTTAGGCTCAGGTGGCAGATTTCTGACAAATGAATTAAGCACTCTGGTGTGGTGTTTCTCAGTCAAATGTGACTAGTCATCAGCAGACTGATCTACAAAATGTCAGAATTGCTCTCAGGACACAGACAGTGATTTTCTTTCTTATGAACACTTTTGATCAAGAAAGTGAGCTATAAATGTGTTCCATTTTAGTTAAATATTTAATGTTCTCTTAGAAATTGTGTTGTGAAGTTATGATAAGTGATGGCCATGCAGCCATTTCACTATTACATATGTATTTGGCATGTGTCATATTAGGCATCTTGGTTTTGGATTATTTTAGTAAAGGCCATAAACATAATAAAGTTAGTATTGCTTGCTCTATCAAAAGAAAACAAAAATAATCAAATCACTATATGATTTCTCTTCTTAAAGATTCTCTTCTGATCAAAATGATGACAATTTTATTGTGGGAAATGAAATGAATTCTGGTCTAGGTTTTTTGTTGTTGTTTTTACTTATAAAATCTAGGATTCCTTAGAGAATTTTCCTTCTTTAAAAATTGATCACTCTCAATGGTAAAAGAGCTGGAACAGAAAATATATAAGTATGGTTTTATACATGCTGTCATCGTGAATTAAACCAATATTTCATTACTGTTTAGATAGATTGAGAATTAGAGTTTCAATCAATGAGCTATTTAATAATCAGTAATTAGCTTTCTTTTCCTCATTCTCCATTGTCCTCTGCCATCTGTTTGCCTTTCTTTTCTTTATGCAGTTCCATTACTTTAGCTTTGGGCCTTGCTCAAGGATAACATTTCCAGTCCGTTTCCCTTGACACCAACATCTCCCAACATAAAAACCTAGGTTCACCTTTCACACACTTGAAGCTCGCTGTCCCTTATGACCGGCAGTAGTGACAAGACTTTTAAGCTAGATTCCACACCCTCTCCTATCAAAACTTGAAAAACATCCAGACCATGTAGAGAAAGTACATGCTTCTAGATCTCTACCGTCCTCCCCAAAAGGTAGAAATGAGCCAGTTAGCACTTACTGCTCTGGAAATGGAAGGAAGGAGGATGGGGAAAGAGTTTGGGGAGAGAGAAGCTGCTGTCTAGCTGGAAGCTGAGCTTCCCAAGGGGACTATGACCGGTTTTCCACATGCCAGCTTACCTTTCCTGTCCTGAGGGCTGGGGGTAGCTTCCTCCCTGACTTCCTTCATCTGTGGGAATCTTTTCTGATTGTTACTGTCTGGCCTCGATGTAGGTGGCAGCAGCTGCCTGGTCTCTGCAAGTACCATAGTCTCATTCTTGGGTAGCTGGATCAAGGTTCTCTGATATACTTCTGTGGATTTCCTGAGCCTGGTTCTGTCCCAGAGGGAACTGCTGTGTAGGGTATGAGGAGGGCCGAGTGAGCACTGCACCAAGTCCACACAAAGGCTCACAAGTACAACCACCCCCTTAGTGTGGGCCTTGCATAGCTGTTATCACCAGGCAAATGCTAACTTGGCTCATCTCTTGGGGACCTGGCAGAGGCAGAGTGGTAACCCCTGCATGCACTCAGACAGTATCCTGGCCAGCCCGCAGACCTCTAACTCTTAACTCACTGTGAACTTTGTATGCAGGTGCAAAGGCCCCTTTAAGAGATAAGCTCCACCTTCTCTCTCTCTCTCTCTCTCTCTCTCTCTCTCTCTCTCTCTCTCTCTCCCTCTCTCTCTCTCTGTGTCTTTCTGGCATTTCTCTGAGGTGACAGGTCACTGTAATTCTGTCCACCCTCCCTCCTCCCAATAAACTTTCTTCCTATTTAAGTTCTGCCTAATGACCTGTTTGTCTGTCATCATCCCCCGCTCCATCTCCCCTTGACCCCCATGGGATCCACGGTTCTACCTGGTGCCACATATCATTACAGCCTTAGACTCAGGTTGAGGTTCATCTAGATAGAATAGCCTGAAGCTGAGACCTATTGTAGGGGTACACAGAGGACTCAGAGGCATTTGCTGGTACCATGTGCACTGCCCTGACTAGGAAAATGGGAGGACTCATGCTTTGTCTCCAGAGGCTAGGATGGCTAAAAGGCTGTGTGCTCACATTGCCTTGGTGTAAGTCATAGGAAATTCAGACAAAGTGCTCCATTGGGGTAGTTTCCTCCTGGAGTTTGGGTTCTTCTTTTGCTTTTGGCCCTCACTTCTCCTTTCTTCCTTGTAGATCTCATTCAGGTTCTCCCAGGTTTCATTTATTCCAGAGTGAGAGCTGCCACCCTAGCTCCTTAACAGAAGCAGGGCCCTGTCCATGTGACTACTAATTGTTTTCCTACCTTTTCAATTTACAGTTTTCAATTTTTTTCTCAAGGATATTTTTTAATTCTGTCTTCTGCAGCAGGCTTTAATTAGTTATTTCACTCATGGGGGTGTCCTGGTGAAAGGGGAATGGGTGCATGGGGGCTGTGGAGTGTTAGGTATGATCTCTTCGATGGTCTGTTCCTGGGTGGTGCCTGAGTGGTCTTTCTCAGAAGCAGGTATTGCCTTAGGGTAAAGTGAAACTTAGGTCTCTTTGCAGCTTGTCATGGCTGGATCCTACAGTGACTGTTTTTTCTTCTTGTTGTTGTTGATCTTGTATTGGTTGGTGCGAATATAAATTAGTATAGGTAATATGGAAAACAACACAGAGCTTTCTCAAGAATTAAAATTAGGAGAACAGGAGAGATGACTCAGTGGCTAAGAGTGCACAGTGTTCTAACCAACTTCAATGCCCAGCACCCTCATTGGGTAACTCACAAACAATTGCAACTCTAGCTACAGAGTAACTGACACACCCTCTTTGGACTGTAACCTGCACTTATATGCATAGACACACATATGCACACATAATTTTCAAAATATGTAAGCAAATCATTAGAATAAATTAGAACTACCAGATGATCTAGCAATCCCACTATGTGTGTGTATAGTCAAAGAAAGTAAAATCAAGACCTTAATAAAGTCTGTATTCCGTGTTCATCCAAGAGTCAAACCATGGAAGCAACATAAGTGTCAAGTGAGTAAAGACACTATCATCATGACAATTTCATTTACTCATGAAACAAAAATGAGAAAGCAGGTCTTGTAATCTCATAACTTGGAAGACTGAGGCAGGAGACTCACAAGTTTGAGACCAGTCTGACTATTCATCCAAATGCTGCTTTGCTTGCTTTTTTTGTTGTTGTTCTGGATGAACCTGGAGGACATTGTCTTAAGTGCAATAAGCTAGAAAAATATCTTTTATGTGATCTCACATGTAAGATCTAAAGAACTCAAATACAAAATTACCAGGGGGTGGTATTGGTCAAAAGGCATAAAGGTGCAGCTAAGTGGTTGAGTAAGCCTAAATCTCTAAAGCACAGGATGACAATAGGAGCGCTTGATCCAACCAGATTCTCTGGATGAGGCTGGATTCTCTGAATGTGGCTGGCCCGAAGTCTTTCTAAAAAGCCATTGACAATGACTCTGGGACTTGTTTCCTTTGCATATACTGGATCTTTGGGGATCCAGTCTGTTTTTCTACTCACCTTCCTGGACCTGGAGGGAGCAGGGAGGAACTTGAAACACCCACAGGGCAGGAAAACCCTGACTGCTCTTAGGGATGGAGAGAGAAGAGGAGAGGGAGTGGGGGGAGTGGAAGGGTGTTGGGAGGAGGGGTGAAAATGGAAATTTTATATTTTAATAAACTTTAAAAAAAATAAAAATAAATAAATAAAAAAATAAAAAATTTAAATGAGACAATCATGCAGACTTCAAGAACAGTAAAGTAAAATTTGAAAATATAGGAAAGTAATATTTCTCGTAGCCTGGTATAGGTATTTAAAAATCTATTTTCTATGACTCTTTACTTTTATCTCTCTAAACATACTCATGCATACACAACGCACATATAATAACACACATACACACTTATTCATGTGTATTAAGTACATGTACTCCAAACAATTTAGATTTGTATGTATATTTAATTTTAAAACTTAATTTTGAAAATTTAAGTGTAGCAACTCTTTCCTAGTCTTAAGTATTCCTAAAATGGTGTTGTGTGCCTTCACGTGATTCTAAGTGAAGGGTTTGCCCAAGGTTGATATTTTTCTACTGGTAATAGAGGACAGTACCTTCCAGTATTCTATCATGATAAAAATGTTGTTAGAATGTCCTTCTCATATAGAATTTTGAGCTGAGCCCTCATTATCTTTATAGAAACATGGACTCCTGAATGTGGGATCACTGATTTTAAGAGCATATGCGTTTTGTGATTTTTTTAGCTCTTATTTCTAAATTATTCCTCAGAACACTTATAACAACTTAAGTTGTACCAGCACGGAATGAGTGTGACATATTTTCCTCATTTGAGAAGAGGTTGAAATGTTGAACCAAGTTTCTCTAGAAAGAATGACCTATGAAATTTTCCAACCAAGGACAAGTGAACTAGAAGTGTGGCAGAATAGCAGATCAAGGCAGCTGCCTGAGTTTTCAGAATAGAAGAAAGTGATGTGTTCTATGAATGGCTTCTCAATAATATTAACTATGAGCCCAGAGGAAAAGAAATCTTTGGAAGCTGGAATCTGTATTAATAGTTATCTTATTAATGCTTAAACTTTTTTCTCTGCTTTGGCAAGTGACTTGAATGACTAATTAAAATAATACCCGAGCCAATTTAATGACATTTTTACCTCCTGGCAGAAATATATTTAATTAGGCGCCATAGTACTGATCACAACTATTTTAAGAATGTCTCTCAATCTTCCTAGGTTTGGAGATTCAGGCAACTGTTGTTTCATGGTATTTTTTAATCACTCAGGATGTGAAGCAATGACTCATTACTAAGATTGTCTATATATCACATAAGTCAATCACTGGGGTTTATTGGCCTAAAATAATAACACTGTGAGAAAAATTTGGGAGAGTGTCATAAAAGTGATGAATCACTGATTACTTTCAAATGCTATATCAATAATATTAAAACCTCATCTCATTGGATTATGAACTTGAAAATGAAATCTCTCTGCCTACTGTTATGTGTTAGATGGAATATATTGTATTTTTCTACTTAAGGAAAATCATTTTAAAATCATAATTATGCTTCTCTATTGAAAGATGTAATCTGATGATTCACTATAAATATATATAATTGCTATATAATAAAGGATTTAAAATGTAAAAAAAAAACTGTCCATGTAAGGTCAAGCAACAGCTCTCACGAATGACAGTTCATTTGGGAGGAAAATCTGAGTCATCATGGCCCAGAAACACAAATTTAGGTTATCCCAAATTCTGTGTGCCAATGTGGAGGCTGTTTTGTGAGGTCTCTATAGTTACAGAACAACAAAAGTCACAAAACAAGGCATTTGAAAAAATGCATTGATGGGGCTGGAGAGATGGCTTAGTCATTCAAGGCTAGGCTTTCCAGAGAGATGGGTACAGGCAGGGAAGGATCTCAGCTACAAGTCTCAGATGCTGTCTGATAGCATTCGTTTGACCTCTGGTTGGTTTTGTTAGTACAGTCCAAAGTTTGTGTTTTTAATCTTTTCATCAGGATATTAGCCCCCACACTACAAAGTGGGTGAAGAATACATCTTTAGGGAACTAATGACAGCACTAGATAAATTTTAATTAGACTCTGGACCTGCAACATTCCAAACCCTCCAAGGTCATTGAGTTTTATTCAACAACCTCTGTAGACATAGACTTTTCACAGGGATTCCCACTCACACAACACTGTACCACAGCAGAGATGTGCTAAGAGAATAGATTTGGTCCTCTCTATCACACACCTATACATAGAAAGTAGCTATGAGAAGGTGTGCTACACTAACTCTGTGACTTGTATCTATTATTCTATAATTTCTATAGAAAGAGAAAAGATTACTTTTCCTAGGCTTATCTCAGTCCCTCTACAATAAATGATAAATAACTCCTCTATTCCATTGGTCTGCAAGACTGTGTGTCTATTTCAAAATAGTCAGTATGGTTCCTGTTTCAGCACAATACAGTCACACCCCTTATGCAAAATAAGATGTACCAGATTAGAACCTAGTATCTGCAGATTAGCACCCAGAATCTCACCAGCACAGACACTGCATTGAGCAAGCTCCTTCGTTCTCAACATGCTGGACCTGGACTCCTGGCCTCATACTCCTCACACTCCTCACAGTATCCTGCTGCTGGCCCTACTGATAGGACTCTCAGGTGAGGATGCCCAGGAGTACAACAGTATCTCCTGTGTGAAAGGGAAAGTATTGACTCAGGACCCCCACGTTCAAGTTCTTAGACCAAGTTCTCAGTACAAAGGTTTATTTGCCCTAGAGGGACAGTGGGTAGGGATAAGAGATAATGACAGGAAACAGAGAAAGAGGGAAAAGGAACCAGGGAGAGGGAGCTGGGATATTTGTCCTGGAAGGACAAAGTACTACCTCTGGATAGAGAGGAGACAGATGTGGCACATAGGAAAATGTCATTTAATAAAGGAAAAATAGGAAACCCCTTGTTAGAAAGAGGTGCCTAAGTTGAATTGGGCATGTTAATTAGGTGAGCCCAAAAAGGCTTTTGATTGCTGGATTTTAATACATTGATAGCAGAACCTTGGCAATCAGCCTCAGGAAAAGGGATTGCCAAAATACTGGAACAGACCTTAGGGGACTAGCTTCAGGAATGTAATCTGATGGTTTTTAGCAAGGCAGAAAGAACTAGGGAGAAAGTCAATGTCTGTTAGAGCCACATGCTCCAGTGGGCTAGTGTCCCCTTCACTGTGAACAGAACTGAAGGGTTCCCGGTAAACAAGAGGACTGCCACAGGAGAGAAGCTCAGAACTTTGTTCATTTTCTAGAGGCCATGTCTGGAGTAAGGCTATGTGAGTCCAGAGGTTCACACAGGTAACCAGAAACATTCTGTCTGAAAATCATTAAAAAAATAATAATGATTTTTTTCTAATATTATAGCTGACAAACCTATTTTAGTAGAATCCCACTTAAATCCATGTAACTCTCAGTCCCATCAGAGATAGCATGTCAGTTCCAAAGTGGTTGATGGCCTGTCTGTCTCCACACTTGGCACTCTCTGCTCACTTCCTGAGTCAAGGGCCATGACTTGGCTAGAGGGAAGTGTCTCTGGCAGTGATCAGCCACCATCCTTCTCACTAAGTTTCCTCATTCTGTCCTCCAGTTCCTTCCTCGTGTGACCACAAACTTCTCAGTGAGTGTTGCTGTCTTACTAGTGCTTGTGTTTTATTGGTAGGGTTCCCACAGCATTGTACCACATACTGGTAATCAATAAAATAGATACTCATTTCATCATAGTTCTGGAGGCTGGAAACCCAGGGTCCCAGGGTCAAGATGACCACTAAGGTATTTTCTTCCGTGATGCCTCTGCTATTGTGAATTGTACCTTCTCCTTCTCTCCACACAAGATCTCACTTCAGAATGTCTCTGTGGATCTTTTACTTCTTGAAATGAAACCAGTCACATTGGGTTAAGATCCACCTTAATTGACTTTTACTCCTTCAAAGACACTGTTTCAAATATAGTCACATTATGAGGTACTGGACTATGGCTTTGATATATAGAGTGTAAGAAATTCATCTATACAAGGTACTCACACATCCCTGATCTTTTTGATATTCTCCAGGGAGTTTTGTTTCCCTTCATCTCATATAAGGATGATTGACACTCTGAGTGGTCGCTGCTCATGATTCTCAAAGACAATTTGACCTCAGTTCCTTCTTTGTTTGTGAGAAAAACTTGATGACTGCAGTTCAGGGATTATCAGTCCTCAGTCTCCCACTTTGGTTAGGGGATCTATTGTGTCATCTAATAACAGAAGTCAAACGTTTAATCTGTCCTTACTGTACTCTCACTGCAACTGATACTAGCAATAAATGATGAGTCTTTCTAGTGATTTGAGCACATTCTGAAACATTTTTTGTTTTCTAAAATTAATATATCATTACATCTTTTTTCCCTAGTCGCATACTCTAATTTATTGACTCTGTTTCTTTAACTGTTCTCTTTCTCCCTCACTTTCTTTATATGCATATTTCCTCTGTATCTCTGTTTTTGTCTCTCTTTCAAACACACAATCCCACATCTTTGCAATATATAAAAGCAATTTGCTCAGTCCATATACTGTTACTGGAACAAGGACAACACCAATGCACATGATAGCATTAAAGGTGAATATTTTTCACTGACAGACATTGTGTGTCCTTGCTCTCTCTTTATATTCACATTTCATTCAGCCTTGCTTGCGTTATTTCTGTCTCCCTACCACGATCATCTGTTTTCCTACAGTCTCCAGTACAACAGAATAGCCAGCAGATTGAAGTTTCCAAACTGTGATATTTAGTACAACTTTGTCTTTTATTGGCTAATTTATCTTAGGCATTTACTTCAGTATTGTGAAGTTGTCTAGTACAAATGTCATACTTGGAGTATGGAATACACCCAAAAATGTGTGTATTAAAGCCTTTGTTCCCAGCTGATGGAACTACTGTGAGAAATGATTGGGTGTTTGAAGGTAAGGTGGACATGAACAATATTGTCCCATTATACTCTGTCTGCATGAGGAGGTTCTGCCTCCCCTGAGACCACAGCAATGGAGCCAGTCAAGCACTGTGATCCCTGATCTCTCTGAAACATGGAAACAGATGTAATATTATTTCTTTGCACCCTCCAGTATTTTTCAAATCAATAGAAAGATAATTTAGCAAGCTATCATTATAACCAGATCTACATCTATACCTAGAGCTAGATGGAGCTCCATAATCTGGACCAAGGTCCATGACACTATGCAGATACCCAGTGTCAATGAATGATCCATGACCCAGAAAATCAGCTGAGGAATTACTTTTCAATGTCGTGAGCGTGAGCACTCGCCATGTCCCAACTACTGTAGGATGTACTCCACTGTTCTACCTCATATGGGCCTGCATGTCAGGTTAATGCTCTTGTCATACGGCCACAGACACAGATGAAGAAACAAAAACAAAAACAACCCTGACGGCAACGTCTAGAGCTGTGGTTTGAAATCAGGGTGATTGAGTGAGGTCATAGGATTAGCAATCACTCCCCCCGGAGACTTTGTTCTCTCCCATAAGCTTTAGCTGGTGAAATGAGGACAGGGTCTATGGGTCTCTTCTCCTGAGCTCTTCAGCTTCCTAACATGAAAACAGCTTTCCTTCGGAAATGTCATTCACATGGGAAACAAGGTTTCTATTTCTACATAAATTATCAATTTCAAATGAGTTTGAGTCACATGGGAAGATGTTCACTGAACAAATCACACATATGGGAGAATTTGTTGAGTCCTGACTATGAAGTAGAGACTGTTGACAAAAGGGATCCACTATCCTTTACTTTTACTCTTATGTAAAGTGCTCTTTTCTCTTCTTTGCTGAAGCGATTTTCTCCTGCATCCTGTGGCACTTGACAGGCTTGAGTGTGGCTGTTGTTGTTCTCCTGGATATATTGAATATTGAGGTTGCAAACTCTGTAGTAGTGTTGTATGATTTCTGTGGACTAGCAGGTCAGGGTGTGGAAAGGACAGTCTACCTTCCACGACCCTAACTGGGTAACACAGAAACTCTTCCCTTGCTTAGATAGTATAGAGTTACAGCAGCCTGGACCCTAGACATGGGACAGAGAAGAAAGCTCCTGTGCAGACTCCAGTTCTCCCTAAATCAGCTAAAGCCGGGAAGGACTGGATGCTTCTACTAGCTGTGATCATCTTCATCCATGCAAACAAAATTTGATGAGATTCTCAAATCCACTCTTCAAAGCAGATTTTACAGATGTCAGGATATTAAGTTCAGTTTTCTGTTCTCTCCTCCCAGAAACACAAGGTCCTAGCACTCACTTGATGACTTCCTTCTCTCTCTCTCTCTCATAGTTAGTGCAGCTCTTGCTATGGCTTTAGTTCTTTGTGAAAGATGAGGTGGGGCCCATGCACATGACATTGACTTTTAAATCTCCCCATACTTACTATTTTACTTTTATAGAATCAAACTACTTTTTGATAAAATTGGCAAAGACATAATTTCATTATAGTTTCTATTAAATATGTTAGAGCATCATTGCTAATAAGAAATGTTACAGAGGAATGGCTACTACTCATATGTCATGTTTAAGCAAGTCTATTGGAAAAACAAGCCATACATACTGTTTCTATACTTTTTGCTTCATTTCTGTCTCTGCATTATAGGTCCCACTAATCAATAAAATTGGAAGTTACAATTTTGTTTTTAAATACAACATTAAATCAGTTCATGAAGTTTTGAGAGTTGCTACATTTTTCAAATTCTGAACCTAAGCTCATCTTAATACAAAAACTAATTAGGTCTTTTTAATCTTTATGATTTTCCTAAATTTTTTGTTTCTTTTTATGTATTTATTATGTATACAATATTCTGTCTCTGTGCATACCTGCAGGCCAGAAGAGGGCACCAGACCCCATTACAGATGGTTGTGAGCCACCATGTGGTTGCTGAGAATTGAAATCAGGACCTTTGGAAGAGCAGGCAATGCTCTTAACCGCTGAGTCATCTCTCCAGCCCTTAAATTTTTTCTTAAAAAAATTTGGTCTATGAATTTAGGATTTCCAATTCAACAAATTATGGAACTTTGAGAAAACTATTTATATAATTTTGCATAATTTTATATAAGTTTGACTAAATCACCCTGCCTTATAGAGTAACACAGCATACATGGCATTTCTCATACATAGCTTATTCTCTCCGAATGACATAGCTACCTCTTGTGTCCAGTCTTGAAACTGTGGGCTATCCTTTGAATAAGGAAAAAAATCAGGTTCTGCAGGAGCCCCTTAGGAAAGAGCCTCCTTTCTGGAGTTACTTGGAATGAGAATTTGGGCTAGAATTTCTCAAGTTTAATTCTTAGAGAAGAAAAGGCAGAATTACAGAAATGAGGACAGTTACTTTGTTGTGGTAAATGAAAGTGAGGCATAGGAAATGACGTCTGAGACACAGCAGGGAAGAGGGACAGAGTCCCTGTTCCAGCCTCAGTGTCCTCAGTGTGGCATGGTGATGATCACAGATCCTTTAGAGGGAGATGCTAGGCCCTCTGCATATCACATGGAAAGCAGCACCGAAGAATCAACATGACATCATCATTGTGCAACTTAGATAATTTACTGGATTTGAATGACAGTTTCCCCTTCTGTAGAACTTGGATACCTGCACCCACTTTTCTAGAGTGCTATGACTACCCCGAGAATTACTGAGAAAGTAGCATCAGGAGGTAATATCATCACTCCCTGTGATGATAACAGCCATGTTCCCTGGTCAAGGGTATGGACACATTCTAGATGGTGATATAAGTGACATTCCAAGACAGCTATAGTGCAGTGGTCTGAAGGGGAGAGGACTGAGACAGTGTCTGCATAGGCATCCCAATATGCATCCCATAACTCTCCTCTTTATTGTGTGCCCAGGGAAACCCTCCACAGGGGGGGACTCACTTCACAGACTCTCCCTGCTAGCACAGTATATAGACCTGCTATACTGAAGCAGTGAAGTCAACTTTCCACCTGGGGACTCACTTGACAGACTCTCCCTGCAAGTACAGTATATAGGCCTGCTATGCTGAAGGAGTGAAGTCATATAACACATTTAGAGAAACTCCTTACTTGTAGGTAATGTTTCATCAATGTGAGCTTTGTTACTCAGAAGCCATGTGTCCTTGGACTCTTATTTTCCCTCTCCAGGCCTTAGTTATCAATTAAGTTGAGGTAGGGGGGTTGGTGTTTCTCAACCTGGTTTCTCTTTTCTCTTTGGAATAATGTGGGAAACAGAGATAAATCTAAGATCCATGTCTCTTTACTTGATCCGATATGGGTTTCGGCATCTGAAATATTAAATGTTTCCAGAATGTTCTAATATGCAGCTTGGGTTTAAAATTTTCTCAGACATATTTTATGAAACAACAAGAGATATTCCTAATCAGTCCTTTGATAGACCTGTTACATCACCAAGCTGAGGCAGGACCATCCCTTATACTTCAGAATAGCAGTGCCCACCATGCTGCACACAATACCCTAGAGACAAAGTAATTGGTATTTCTTATGAATATTTCTTTTATGAGAAATGCCAGGAATATTTCTCAGAGAGGAGACCCCATGGTCCCCAACATCCAGCCAAGGCAGAACACTGTTCAACGCCAGTTTCAGGGCACAACTCTCATATATTGCACAGGTCTACAGAAGAACAATCTCTGAAGGCTGACATTTTCCTCTTTCACTCAGAACTCAACCTCAAAGACACAGTATGTTGCTGAGCTCTGTCCTTCAACCTTCTCATGGTCATCTGCTCTCTATAATTAGCCCCTCTAGAGGAAGTGCTTGCAGTCCTAATTGTGCTATAAAAGCCACTGGACAACTTAGTAAGATCACTAAGAAAGAGGAGGATGTCAGAGTACAGAACAGTGTTTCTTAGCAGTGGTTCACGACTTGTCTGCTGGTTGAACAGAAATTTCACATCTGACTAATAATATCAGATATTTATATTACGATTTATAAAAGTAGTGAAATTACAATTATGAAGCAGTAATAAAAATAATTTTATGGTTGATGGGACCACCACATGAGAAATAAAGTGTTGCAGTATTATGAAGTTTGAGAACTACCAGGATAAAGGCTCTGCTCCTTGCATAGGTTTTTCAAAGTAGGGGCAGTGACAATCTACAGGCATGTCATCTTACACCTTTATGGATTTTGGTACAGCTATCAATGGCAAAGAATAAATACATGATCTCACATCTAGTAACAGCTGCAGTGATACATAGGATTTGCAAGCACCTACTTAGGCCTAGGAGTCTACCTTCATTTTCATTTTTCTATGGTGATGTTTTTGTTCAGTTTTTATGGAAGGGAACATTGATGCACATTTGATGAAGATTGGGATGCAAATTAATCACCTGTTGGGGTGAGACAAGTTTTGTCATTTGGCCTGTGTAAATTGTCTACCCATGTACAGTATGATATTAATCCCACCAAAGGTTTGGTCACTGGAAACTGAACAATGTCAAGAAAACCAAAACACTCCTGATAATGACTGGCTGGTCCCTCAAACCTATAGGAATATCGCGTGTGTTCACATTTAAATAGAATGACTTCAATTGACACTTGATTACACTCCTGGTTTGATGCACATTTGAGGAACCACATATGAAGACATACAAATGTGTATGATATTTCCAAATGCAGCCTGTCAGACATACTAATCTCAGGATAGGGCATCTGCACAGCACACTGTCTTCCTTCCACTAGTCCACTCAAATGTATGTTTTCAACCAGGAAGTGTTAATGTCTGTTCAACCAGCTTCTGTCTGTGTCTCTTATGATTAACAATGAGGACATGAACCACCTTTAGCTTTTTCTGCAGAGGGTAATCACTGTTTTCAACCTCAAACTAAGTCTGACTTAAGCCCATTTAGAGACACAGACTAGTGAGCTCACCATGTCAAACTCAGGCTTGGCACAGATGAGACCTTTTAGTGAGCAGGTAAAATAAGAGAAAGCAAATGACTGGGAGAAACAGGAAAGGTTCCAGCTTTGTGGTCTTTCTGTGATGTTACTTCCTGGGTAAATGTAAAAATATTTTCCCTAGATTTGCAAAGTTTCCAGTGGAAGCCAGCAAAGCAAATGATAGAAAATATAAAGTACATTGATAATTGCCTTCCTTTGTCCAGAATGACAATCCCACTTGGCTTTGCCCTTCCTCATTTACTGGTGGGGATCTTTGCTAAACTCTGGAGACCATAGAACAAGGGATAAAACAGAAGGACAAATCCTGCCAAAAAATAACCCAAAAAAAAAATCAAAGCAAGGATGATAAATAGTTACTGTCTGTGTCTGGCACATAGCTATCATCTTGGAACAGAGCAGGTCCTTAGTATGGCTGAAGCTCTGGTATTAATCCCAAGGACTCTTGTTACACAGTGTGGAACCCTGTGTCTAATGAAATGGTGGCACCCACACCATTTCGTTTGAATCTCTGCACCGGGATAGTGCAGAGATTCAAACTCCTCAGAGTTTTGGTGGGCTTGGGTGCACAAATGACCCAGGTAAAGGTCTCTGATGATAAACTCCATGTGTCCTCTCTAATGGTTCCTCCTCCCACATGATCTCCAGAACTGAAGACATCAGATACTGCTGAAATCCTTGTAGCTGTGTTTGTTGGACCCAAAATGCTACTGGTAATCAGTGTCTCTGCCATCTACATGTACAAGAAGCAGAAGGTCTAAGTGTAAGTTAGGAGGGATGGAGGGGTGTTAGTTACTATCTCTTGACGTGACAACATAGTACAATGAATATAACTATAACCATATAACTATAACCATATTCTATGGTCTTACTCTTCCAGCGGCATGATACCATCGAGCCTGAGAAGTGTGGAAGCAGATCAGAGAGCTAAGAGCTCACATCCTCTGTGAAGAGCATAAAACATAGAAAATAGCTGGGTAAGCTGCCCCTTTGGAGTAGTCAGGGAGATAAGGGTGGCGGGAGTATTGTGTGTTCCCTAACCGGCCTTGTGTGGCGGTCAGGAACAATACACTTACCCCTCCACAGGATCCGAGCCCCTCGCTGGTCAGAGGTGCCCCTGCCTGCAGTCTTGGCTTGCTGCAGGCCGGCATTTGGAACAAAGGGACTCCAGTCCCTTTGCACTCACCGCCTAACCTGGCCCGCGGTGCCCACCCCGGCTGAGATGGAGGAATTTAAGCCCCGAAAAAAGGAGAGGGGAGGGTATGGGTTCCAGGCAGAAAGCTGGGATGGCGTTGCAGGAGAGAGGGAATCTCAGCCGGGGTGGGCACCGCGGGCCAGGTTAGGCGGTGAGTGCAAAGGGACTGGAGTTCCAAAAGCCGGCCTGCAGCAAGCCAAGACTGCAGGCAGGGGCACCTCTGACCAGCGAGGGGCTCTGATCCTGTGGAGGGGTAAGTGTATTGTTCCTGACCGCCACACAAGGCCGGTTAGGGAACACACAATACTCCCGCCACCCTTATCTCCCTGACTACTCCAAAGGGGCAGCTTCCCCAGCTAATCCCTCTCTCCTGCAACGCCATCCCAGCTTTCTGCCTGGAACCCATACCCTCCCCTCTCCTTTTTTCGGGGCTTAAATTCCTCCATCTCAGCCGGGGTGGGCACCGCTGGATGTACAGGCAGTGAGTGCAACGGGACGGAAATCCCTTTGTTCTAATTGCCTGCCTGCAGCAACCTAAGGCTGCAGGCAAAGTGATTCCTGGATAGCAAGGGGCATTAATCCAGTAGCAAAAGACCCAGCAGAGGGAAGAGCCATTGGAGAGCATCTGAAGGAAGAGATGGGCAGGCGCCAAGGCAAGAATTCCTCCAACAATCTGAAAAACAACACGAAAACACCAGATCCCAGCGATCTTATGACAGAAAGACTTGAACACCCTATACTGGAAGAAGTGGAAAACAGTGACATTATAAAAGCAATAGAGTCTCTTAAACAGGGTATGAATAACTCACTTAAAGAAATAGAAGAGAAATATAACAAAAAGATGGAAGAAATGAGTAAAGAAATGGAAGACAAATATAACAAAAAGTTTGAAGAAATAAGTAAATTCATAAATGATACCCTGGAAAACCAAGAAAAAACAATCAAACAGGTAATGGAATCAGTTCAAGAATTGAAAACTGAAATGGAGGCAGTGAAGAAAACACAAACCGAGGACCGGCTGGATATGGAAAATCTAGGTAAACAAACAGAGACTTCAGGAACAAGCATAACCAATAGAATACAAGAGATAGAAGAACGAATCTCAGATTATGAAGACACCATAGAGAAAATAAATGCCCTGACCAAAGAAAACAGCAAATCCAACAAATTCTCATCACAAAACATTCAGGAAATATGGGACATAATAAAAAAAACCAAATCTAAGAATAATAGGAGTAGAAGAAGGAGAAGAATTGCAGACCAAAGGTCCAGAAAATATATTCAACAAAATTATAGAAGAAAACTTTCCCATCCTAAAGAGTGATATTCCTATGAAGGTGCAAGAAGCATACAGAACACCGAATAGACTGGATCAGAAAAAAACATCCCCTCGCCATATAATAATCAAAACACAAAGCATTCAGATTAAAGAAAGGATATTAAGAGCTGCAAAGGAAAAAGGTCAAGTAACCTATAAAGGTAAACCTATCAGACTTACACCAGACTACTCTATAGAAACCATGAAAGCCAGAAAGTCCTGGATAGAGGTACTGCAGAAACTAAGGGACCATGGATGCAAGCCCAGATTAATATACCCAGCCAAGCTTTCATTCACTATCAACGGAGAAAACAAAATATTCCAGGATAAAAACAAATTTAAACAATACGTAACTACTAATCCAGCCTTACAGAGAATATTAGAAGGAAAATTACATCCCAAGGAATCCAACATTGCCAACACTGCCTACAATAACTCAGACATCTAGCGACCCTTCACAAGCACAACCCAAAGAAGGAAAACACATACACTCTACTACCCCAAAAAAAAAAAATGACTCGAGTCAACAACCACTGGTCATTAATAGCTCTTAATATCAATGGACTCAATTCACCTATAAAGAGGCACAGACTTAGAGATTGGATACGAAAACAGGATCCAACATTCTGCTGTTTACAAGAAACACACCTCAACCACAAAGACAGACACCTACTCAGAGTAAAGGGTTGGGAAAAGGTTTTCCAAGCAAATGGACCTAAGAAACAAGCGGGTGTGGCCATTCTAATATCTAACAAAATCGACTTCAAACTAAAATCAATCAGAAGAGATGGAGATGGACATTTCATACTCATAACAGGAACAACTCATCAGGAAGAAGTCTCAATACTGAATATCTATGCCCCTAATATAAAGGCACCCACTTATGTAAAAGAAACTCTTCTAGAACTCAAGGCAGTCATCAAACCACACACGCTAATAGTAGGAGACTTCAACACTCCTCTCTCACCAATGGACAGGTCAATCAGACAGAAACCTAACAGAGAATTAAGAGATTTATTGGAGGTATTGAATCAAATGGACTTAACAGACATCTATAGAACACTCCACCCAAATAGGAAAGAATATACCTTCTTCTCTGCAGTTCATGGAACCTTCTCGAAGATTGACCACATACTCGGTAACAAAGCAAACTTCCACAGATACAAAAAAATATTAGTAACCACCTGTGTCTTGTCAGATCACCATGGATTAAAATTGGAATTCAACAACAATGCTAACCCCAGGAAGTCAACAAACTCATGGAAGTTGAACAGTCAACTACTAAATCACCCCTGGGTCAAGGACGAAATTAAGAAAGAAATTAAAGACTTCCTTGAATTTAATGAAAACAAAGACACAACATACTCAAACCTATGGGACACTATGAAAGCAGTGCTAAGAGGAAAGTTCATAGCAATAGGCGCCCAAATAAAGAAAACGGAGAAAGCACACATTGGAGACCTAACAGCACACTTGAAAGCTCTAGAAAAAAAAGAAGCTGATTCACCTAGGAGGAGTAGAAGACTGGAAATAATCAAACTGAGGGCTGAAATCAACAAAATAGAAACAGAGAAAACAATCCAAAGAATCAATGAATCAAAAAGCTGGTTCTTGGAGAAAATCAACAAGATTGACAAACCCCTATCCAAACTAATCAAACGGCAGAGAGAGAACATGCAAATTAATAGGATCAGAAATGAAAAGGGGGACATAACCACAGACACAGAGGAAATTCAGAGAATCATTAGATCTTACTACGAAAGTTTATATGCCACAAAGTTGGAAAATGTAAAAGAAATGGACATTTTTTTAGATAAGTACCATATACCAAAGTTGAACCAAGAACAGGTGAACAATCTAAATAGACCTGTTAGTCGCGAAGAATTAGAAGCTGTTATCAAAAATCTCCCTACCAAAAAAAGCCCAGGACCAGATGGTTTCAATGCAGAATTCTACCAGAACTTCCAGGAAGAGCTAATACCTATACTCCTTAACGTATTCCACAATATAGAAACAGAAGAGTCATTGCCTAACTCCTTTTATGAAGCTACAGTTACCCTAATACCAAAACCACACAAAGACACAACCAAGAAAGAGAATTACAGGCCAATCTCACTCATGAACATTGACGCGAAAATTCTCAATAAAATACTGGTAAACCGTATCCAAGAGCACATTAGAAAAATTATCCATTATGATCAAGTCGGCTTCATTCCAGAGATGCAGGGCTGGTTCAACATACGGAAATCTATCAATGTAATCCATCATATAAATAAACTGAAAGAAAAAAACCATATGATCATCTCACTAGATGCTGAAAAAGCATTTGACAAAATTCAACACCCATTTATGATAAAGGTGTTGGAGAGACTGGGGATACAAGGATCATACCTAAATATAATAAAAGCAATATACAGCAAGCCGACAGCTAACATCAAACTGAATGGAGAGAAACTCAAAGCCTTTCCACTAAAATCAGGAACGCGACAAGGCTGTCCACTCTCTCCATACCTCTTCAATATAGTGCTTGAAGTTCTAGCAATAGCAATAAGACAACATAAGGAGATCAAGGGGATTCGTATTGGAAAGGATGAAGTCAAACTTTCGTTATTTGCTGACGATATGATAGTTTACATAAGTGACCCCAAAAACTCTACCAAAGAACTCCTACAGCTGATAAACACCTTTAGTAACGTGGCAGGATACAAGATCAACTCCAAAAAATCAGTGGCCTTCCTATACACAAAGGATAAAGAAGCAGAGAGGGAAATCAGAGAAACATCACCTTTCATGATAGCCACAAATAGCATAAAATATCTTGGGGTTACTCTAACCAAGGAAGTGAAAGACCTATTTGACAAAAACTTTAAGTCTTTGAAGAAAGAAATTGAGGAGGATACCAGAAAATGGAAAGACCTCCCCTGCTCTTGGATTGGGAGAATCAACATAGTAAAAATGGCAATTCTACCAAAAGCAATCTATAGATTCAATGCAATCCCCATCAAAATCCCATCAAACTTCTTCACAGACCTTGAGAGAACAATAATCAAGTTTATATGGCAAAACAAAAAACCCAGGATAGCCAAAACAATCTTATACAATAAAGGAACTTCAGGAGGCATTACCATCCCTGACTTCAAACTCTATTATAGAGCTACAGTATTGAAAACAGCTTGGTATTGGCATAAGAACAGAGAAATCGACCTTTGGAATCGAATAGAAGACCCGGATATTAACCCACAAACCTATGAGCACCTAATTTTTGACAAGGGAGCTAAAGGTATACAATGGAAGAAGGAAAGCATCTTTAACAAATGGTGCTGGCATAACTGGATGTCATCCTGTAAAAAAATGAAAGTAGATCCATATCTATCACCATGCACAAAAATCAAGTCCAAATGGATTAAAGACATCAACATTAATCCGTCCACTTTGAACCTGATAGAAGAGAAAGTGGGAAGTAGTCTACAAGATATAGGCACAGGAGCCCTCTTCCTAAGTAGGACCCCAGCAGCACAGACAATAAGAGAAACAATGAATAAATGGGATCTACTGAAACTGAGAAGCTTCTGTAAAGCAAAGGACACTGTCAGTAAGACAAAAAGGCTGCCTTCTGACTGGGAGAAGATCTTCGCCAGCCCCTCATCAGACAAAGGTCTGATCTCCAGAATATACAAAGAACTCAAGAAACTAGACACTAAAACTCTAATTAACCCAATTAAAAAATGGGGTACTGATCTGAACAGAGAATTCACAACAGATGAACTTCGAATGGCCAGAAGACACTTAAGGTCATGCTCAACCTCCTTAGCGATCAGGGAAATGCAAATCAAAACCACTTTGAGATACCATCTTACACCTGTCAGAATAGCTAAAGTTAAAAACACCAATGATAGCCTATGCTGGAGGGGATGTGGAATGAGGGGAACACTCATCCATTGTTGGTGGGAATGCAAACTTGTGCAGCCACTTTGGAAATCAGTGTGGCGGTTTCTCAAAAAACTGGGAGTCAACCTCCCTCAGGACCCAGCAATTCCTCTCTTGGGAATATACCCTAGAGATGCCCAAACATACTACAAAAGCGTTTGTTCAACTATGTTCATAGCAGCACTATTTGTAATAGCCAGAACCTGGAAACAGCCTAGGTGCCCCTCAATAGAAGAATGGTTAAAAAAGGTGTGGAACATATACACATTAGAGTTTTACTCAGCGGTAAAAAACAATGACATCTTGAATTTTGCATGCAAATGGATGGACATAGAAAACGCTTTACTGAGTGAGGTAAGCCAGACCCAAAAAGAGGAACACGGTATGTATTCACTCATAAGTGGATTCTAACCATAATTAAAGGTCTTTGAGCCTATTATTCGTGATCCTAGAGAAGCTAAATAAGAAGACGAACCTGATGAAGATTATTTACCTATCCGCCAGGAGGTAGGAAATAGTCAAGAGTCCCAGGTAATCTTGGGTGCATGGGGGGGGGTGGGAGGGTTGTTGGAAGGGGAGAGGGTTAGAGAGAAGGGAGTAGGGGAGGAATGGAGAAAGCTCGGTTGACCGGGATGGGGGGAAGGGAGGAAGGATGAATGTGGGATCAGGGAAGAATATATTTCAACTAAGGGAGTCATATTAGAGTTTACAGGAAACTTGATTATATATGGGATCCCAGGTCCAAGGAGAGATCCCCAGATTGTTCTCTGGACAGAGGAGGGGGTGCCTGAACCGGCCTTGGCCCGTGACCATACTGATGAATATTTTGCTTATCACCATAGATCCCTCATCTGGCGTTGGATGACGAAACAGATGGAGGCCCGCGTTGGAGCACTGAACTGAGCCCCCCAAGATCCAAACAAGGAGCAAAAGGAGGAAGAAAATGACGACGGACTGCGAGGGATACTATCACCCACTGATACAAGGGGTCGGATCTAATGAGAGTTTACCAAGGCCAGATGGACCGTGACTGAACGAGCATGTGATCCAACCAGATTCTCTGAATGTGGCTGGTTTTTCTGAATGTGGCTGGCCTGCAGTCTTTCCGAGAAGCTATTGACAATGACACTGGGACTGGTTTCCTCTGCATATACTGGATTTTTGGGATCCAGTCTGTTTGGATGCTCACCTTCCTGGACCTGGAGTGAGGGGGGAGGAACTTGGACTTCCCACAGGGCAGGAGACCCTGACTTCCCTTGGGGACAAAGAGGGAGGAGGAGAGGGAGGGGGGAGTGGGAGGGCGTTGGGAGGAGGGGCGTAAATGGAAACTTTTTATAATTTAATAAAATTACAAAAAAAAAACATAGAAAATAAACTAGAAGAGTGACAAGTTTTTTTAATATCACAGATCATCTCCTGAACATACTTTCTCTGGAAGGGCTGCACTGCCTAAACCTCACCAAAAAGTAACACTGACTGAAAAGCATATATATATATATATATATATATATATATATATATATATATATAGTAGAATATAGAGATTGTTTCTTTTTTTGGGGGGTAAGAAATTTTTAACAACATATTTACTAATACTACATTTTAAGTTCCCTTGGGTGCTAGATTATATTCCAATAGATTTATTTGCATGACTTCTTTTAATTTGTATCATTCCGCTATTTTCCCTGAATGGTAACCTTGAAGTTAAATATATATCCTTTACTATCTATCTCAAGCTCATAGACACTTGGCTTTGAAATCTAGTTTGTATTTTATTATTTTTAATTGGGCTACATATATATTCCCTACTCCCTTTCCTTCCTCCTCTCTTGTTGCATAAGTAGCGGCGGCCTGCTTCCTGCAGCCCGGCTAGCTTTACCCAAAATAATACGGAAATTGTATTCTTTTAAATACTGCCTAGCCCATTAGTTTCAGCCCTGTATTGGTTAGCTCTTACATGTTGATTAACCCATTTTTAATAATCCATGTAGCACCATGAGGTTGTGGCTTACCGGGAAAGATTCAGTATGTCTCATCTGGCATCTGCCTCATTGCCTTCTTCCCAGCATTCTGTTCTGTCTATTCTGCCTATCTAAGCTGCTGTCTTATCAAAAGCCAAGGCAGTTTCTTTATTAACCAATGAAAGTAACACATAGACAGATGACCCTCCTACATCACTCTCTCCCCTTCCGCTCCCCCCCTCTGATGTCCATGCTCCCAGTTGACTTAGTAGATCTTGTCTTTTTCTCCTTCCTAGTCAGATCCATTTATTTCTCCCTTAGGTTTTCCTTCAAGGTTGGGGATTGTAGGCTGGTTATTCTTTGCTTTATGTCTAAAAGCAACTTATGAGTGAGTATATTTTATAACTCTATTTCTGGGTCTGGATTACCTTAGTCTGTATGTTTTTTTCTAGTTCCATCTAGTTTTCTGAACAGTTCAACATGCCATTTTTTCTATCACTGAGTAATATTCCATTGTGTAAATGTACCTTTATCCATTCTTCAGTTGAGGATCATTGAGACTGTTTCCAGGTCTGGACATTACGAATATTGTTGCTATAAACATGGTTGAGCAAATGTCCTTGTGGTGTGATTGAGCATCCTTTGGGTATATGCCTAAGAGTGGTATTTCTGGGTCTTGAGATACAATGATTCCCAACTTTCTGAGAAATTGCCATGCTGATTTCCAAACTGATTGTACCAGTTTGCACTCCTAGCAGCAATGCAGAAGTGTTGCCCTTACTCCACATTCTCTCCAGCATAAATTGTCACCAGCATTTTTGATGTTGGCCATTCTTTCAGGGGTAAGATGGTATCTCAGAGTTGTTTTGATTTACATTTCTCTGATGACTAAGGATGTTGATATTTCCTTAAATGTCTTTCAGCCATTTGAGAGTCCTCTGTTGGGAGTTTTCTGTTTAGGTCTGTACTCTATTTTTTATTGGATTTTTTTGTTCTTCTGATATGTAGTCTCTTGAGCTCTTTGTGTATTTTGGAGATCAGCCCTTTGTCTGATGTGGGGTTAGTGAATATCTTCCCATTCTGTAGGCTGCTGTTTTGTCTTATTGACTATGTCATTTGCTGTACAGAAGTTTTTTGGTTTCAGGAGGTCCCATTTATTAATTGTTTCTCTGTATGTCTGTCCTTCTGGGGTTATATTTAGGAAGTGGTTTTCTGTGCCTATGTTTTCAAGGTTACTTCTCACTTTCTCTTCTATAAGGTTCACTGTGGCTGGCTTTATGTTGAGGTTTTTGATCCCTCTGGACTTGAGTCAATATACAGTCATATCAGTACAATTTGTTGAAGATGATGTCTTTTTTCCATTGTATAATTTTGGCTTCTTTGTCAAAAATCTTATGTTCACAGGTACACAGATTGGTTTCCAGGGCTTCAATTTAATTCCATTGGTCCTCTTGTCTGTCTTTCTGCCAATTTCAAGTGGTTTTCATTACTGTAGCTCTATACTAAATTTTAAGTTAGTGATTGTGATGCCTCCAGAAGTTACTTGTAGCTCTATACTAAATTTTAAGTCAGTGATTGTGATGCCTCCAGAAGTTACTTTATTATACTGAATATTTTGGCTATTCTGGGTTTTTGCTATTCTATATGAAGTAGAGTAATGTTTTTGAGGTATGAAGTTATGTTCATACAGATCTTTCACTTGTTTTGTTAAAGTTACCCCAAGATACTTTATGTCATTTGTAGCCACTGTAAAAGATTATGTTTCTCAGGGGCTGGAGAGATGACTTAGCAGTTAAGAGAACTGGCTGCTCTTCCAGAGGATCTGAGTTCTATTTCCATCTCCCACATAGTGGCTCACAACCATCTGTAATGAGATCTGGCACCCTTTTCTGGCCTTCAGGTATCCATGCAGTGTACTTGTATACAAAATACAAATAAATAACTTTTAAAAAAAAAGATGATGTTTCTCTGATTTTTCTCTCAGACCAATTATCATCTATATATAGGTGGGCTACTGATTTTTTTGAATTAATCTTGCATCCTGCTACATTACTAAAGGTGTTTATCAATTGTAGGAGTTTCCTGATGCAATTTTTGGGGTCACATCTGTATAATATTATCAGCAAACAATGAAAGTTTGGCTTTTCTTTTCCAATTTGAATTCCCTTGATCTTCAATTTTTGTCTCATTGCTCTAGCTATGAGCTATAACTTCAAGTACTATACTGAATAGATATGGAGAGTGTTCTTTCATGTTCCTGATTTCAGCAGGATCACTTTGAGTTTCTCGCCATTTAGTTTGAGGTTGGCTGTTGATTTTCTGTATATTGCCTTTATTATGTTTTGTTGTGAGGAGCTGCGGGCAGGCCTGCTTTTCATCCTACCCAGCTCCCGCATGGCTAGCTTAGCCCCAGAAATAATAACACATAAGTTGCATTCATTTAAATACTGCCTGGCCCATTATCTCTAGAGAGTTAGTTACTGGCTAACTCTCACATCTTGATTATTAACCCATTTCTAATAATCTCGTGGTAGCACCACGAGGTAGTGGCTTACCGGAAAAGATTCAGCATGTCTGACCTGGTGGCTGGCTCCATGGCATCTGCCTCATAGGACTCTTCCCAGCATTCTATTCTGTTTACCCCGCCTACCTAATTTTCTGTCCTATCAAGGGGCCAAGGCAGTCTCTTTATTGACCAATGAAAATAACTCAATAGACAGATAACCCTCCTCCATCATTTCCCCTTTTTCTGTTTAAACAAAAAAGAAAGGCTTTTATTTTGACATAGTAAAATTACATATAACAAAACAGTTATCAAGCAAGAATTACAGTCACAATATTTATAACTATATCTTTATCATAATAATGGATAACTATAACTATGACTATTTATTCTTTAACTCCATCAAAGACTCCAGAAGGATATAATATTACCTAAGTAAACAAGAAGTAAGCAACTTTCAAAACTCTAGAAATGACAGAGACATCTCGCTGCCTGGACAGTCACCCAAAGTTCCTCTATATCGTTGGGGCACCCATCTTTGGCCTTCAGGCCCATAATATCCAGAGACATTTTTATGAAGCAGGAAATTTCAAAGGCAGTTTAGTCACTATCTGCTGTGTCCTGCAGAATGTCTCGCAGACTCTTTCATGAATCAGGAACCCCGAAAGATCATCTCACCTTTAGGCAAGTTTAGCAGTCCTCTCTCTGCGGGTTCTCTGTATCCAGTTTATATAACAGTCCAGGCAAGAGCAGTTTCTTGCCCAAATGGCTAACCAACTCCATAAGGAGCCTCTTTGATGCCCATCTTCCTCTTGAAGTAGATTGGTGCTGCCAGGAGCAGACGTGTCTCATTGTCATGAAAAGTCCTAAGTTATTAAAACATTATATGCCATGCTCTGTAGTCTTTGAAAGATATGAATGTCTATCTGAAATATATCTATGTACTTTTAGAAAATCAGACTAACATTACTACAAGCTTTACTATTATTGATGATTATCCATTAACAACCTATATTTTTTAATTATACATTACATTTTTAAAATGAACTACACAATCACAATACATCAGTCAAGATCAGAAATATATATACATATAACAAAATTGACCTTAAAATCCATACCAATGCAAATTATTTATATCTATATCATATCCCCCTTTTAATGTAAAAGAACATTTATAAGCAATATTTGGGAATATGGATGTAGTTATTTCTCTCCAAACTTCTTCCTGCTGTATAGGGGCGCTATTAATCAGGTCTTTCATGGTATAACCTGTCTGCCAGGTTTATCTCAGTTGGCAGTTGAGTGAAGTAATTTCTTGAGGGTGTTCACAGCAACCTTTCAGGAGGACGTGGTCTATCATACCATATTGGGATAGAAGCAATCCACAGGGTCTCATCCTCTGTGAAAACAAAAGAAGGACCTCCTTTCCAAAGCATCATATTCTTAGACCCAAATTCTGAAGTCAAGGTATTTTCAAAATATCTATCTTGGATTAGTTCAGCAGCATTTATAAACAAAAGTCTTTTAGCAGCTGTTGCTCCTTCCTCAGCATTCAAACAATTCAAAGAGAGCATAATAACATACAGTATCAAGATTCTCTGTGTATTTTCTATCTTTATGCAGCTTTATTTTAACCTCTATTTCTTTTATTTTTTCTTTTAACTTTTGGCTTTTTGCAACAGGTTCTCTGCATATATCTTTGTCCTGGAATAACTCTGTAGACCAGGCTGTCCTTGAACTCACAGAGATCCACTTGTCTCTGCCTCCCAAGTGTTGGGCTCAAAGGTGTATGCTACCACACCTTGAACTCACAGAGACTGTCTGTCTCTGCCTCCCAGGCACTGGATTAAAGGTGTGTACTACCACACCTTGAGGTCACAGAGGTCAGTCTACTTCTGCCTCCCTTGTGTTGGGATTAAAGGTGTATACCACCACACCCAACTACTCTCTTTCTTCCTTTTTTACCCTAAGAACTTTAACCTTTAGCCTACATATATTTTTAACTCATAGTAAACATGAGATCTGGCACCCTTTTCTGGTCTTCAGGTATCCATGCAGTGTACTTGTATACAAAATACAAATAAATAACTTTTAAAAAAAGGATGATGTTTCTCTGATTTTTCTCTCAGACCAATTATCATCTATATATAGGAGGGCTACTGATTTTTTTGAATTAATCTTGCATCCTGCTACATTACTAAAGGTGTTTATCAATTGTAGGAGTTTCCTGATGCAATTTTTGGGGTCGCTTCTGTATAATATTATCAGCAAACAATGAAAGTTTGGCTTTTCTTTTCCAATTTGAATTCCCTTGATCTTCAATTTTTGTCTCATTGCTCTAGCTATGAGCTATAACTTCAAGTACTATACTGAATAGATATGGAGAGTGTTCTTTCATGTTCCTGATTTCAGTAGGATCACTTTGAGTTTCTCGCCATTTAGTTTGAGGTTGGCTGTTGATTTTCTGTATATTACCTTTATTATGTTTAGGTATGTTCCTTGTATCCCTTCTTGTATTTCCTTCTAGAACATTTTGTAGGGCTGGATTGTGGATAGTTATTGACTAAATCTTGTCTCATCATGAAATACATTATTTTCTCCATCTATGTTGAATGAAAGCTTTGCTGGGTATAGTAGTCTGTATGGCATCCATGGTCTCTTAACCTGACCTTCTGAGTTCCATTGTTTCTACTGAGTAGTTGGGTGTAATTATGATAGGTCTGTCTATATATGTTACTTGTTTTTTCTCTTTGTAGCTCTTAATATTCTTTCCATATTCTGTATTTTTTAGTGTTTTGATATGACATAAGGGGACATTCTTCTTTGGTCACTCAATTTGGTATTCTTTAAGCTTCTTGCATTTTCATAAGTTTGACATTTTATAGGTTAGGAAAGCATTCTCCTATGACTCTGTTGAACATATTTTCTGTGCCTTTGAGCTGAATTTTCTTCAATTCCTGTTATTTCTAGGTTTGGTCTTTTAATGGTGTCTCATATTTCCTGGTATTTTGTCTTAAGAATTTGTTAGAATTAGCATTTTTCTTTGTGTGGTGTATCTGTTTCCTCAATAATGTCTTCAAGGCCTAAGATTCACTCTTGTATCTCTTGTATTCTGTTGTTTATGCTTACATTTGTAGTTCCTGATTGTTTACTCAGATTTTCTATCTCCATATTTCCTTTGGTTTTTGGTTACTTTTTATTGACTCTATTTCAGTTTTTCAAGTCAGTTTTCACTCTTTTGACTGCTTTTTCTTGGTTTTCTTTAAGGAATTTGTTGATTTCTTCTCATTTTTTGTTTTTCTTTTACTCCATTTCTTTAAGTTAATTTTTATTTCCCATTTAAAGACCTCAGTCATCTTTATAAAGTTATTTTAAGGTTATTTTCTTCTGCTTCATCTGCATTGGGATGTTCATGCCTTGCTGTTGTAGAACCACTAGTGTCTGGTGGTGCTGTCTTGCTCTTTATGTTGTTGAGTGCATTCTAAGACTGTTGTCTATACATCTCTTCCTCCAATCAGAATATTGAGAGTCTGTGTTTCAGGGGGTCCATTTTATCCAACTCCTGTAGTTGGGGACTGTCGCTATGTTAATTGCTTCTTCAGGTGTGGGCCGAAGAGAGCCTTTGGTCATTGCTCCCCTAGGTGCTTATGGGCCCAAGGCTCAGATGATCATACGTCCTGGTGTTGGCAGGATTGAATCTGAAGCTCCAGTGGTCAGATAATGTCTGGAGGCCACTGCTATCATCATGACTTGCTACATTTCTGCTCCCACTTTTCTTCCCAGTAATCTGTCCCAATAACACCACTATGCTCAAGCTTGTCCTCCCAGCAGCCTGGCACAGTCTGTCCCTTCATGCTGATGTTTATGCTTCTCCTCCCATCCATCTGGCCTGGACTGGCCTGTTGTACTGCTGCTTATACTGCTCCTCCCAGCATCCTAGCCTGGCTCAGCTACCTGTTTCTCACGGTTCTCCTTCCTGTGGTCTGGGCTTGTCAAGCCTGTCTCATTGCTGCTTAAGCATTTCCTCTCAGCAGGCTGGTGTGGCCACCCTCACTACTGCTCAACTTCTACTCCCAGTGGTCTGTGGCAATATCTTTTTTCAAAGCACCAGGGGAACATCAGTCTATGAACTAACACAGAAGAGGCAGGATAGGAGGAAGGCCAAGGCATTTGGCAAACAGATTTAGGATCTGTGCTGATGACATGTTGTTGAGGATTCTCAGGATATTCTTACAACCCTATGAGACATTCCAAGTAAGGGTTCATTCAGGGTCAGTATTTGATCACCCCAAAAGGATACATGGACCACCAGGTTGAGAATCATTGCTCTAAGCTGATATAAATAAAAAGATGAATAAATAAACAGCACTTAAAAATGGAAAGAAATTCAAAACCTGGGAAACATTGAAAATAGAAACAAAGCAATGATGACAGTCACGCCACTGAAGAAAATGAAATTTAAAAAATGATAACCAATAATTGACTTCTTAAAATGATAAAAATAATTGAACAGTCAGCTATACTGACTTTGAAACTGAGTAGACACTTTCCTGGTATGGAGAATGCCATTAGTAAGAGAATCTTGAATTTGTCCCATGTAAAATGTTAGCTGCTGAGTGATGTATGCTGAAACATTGAGTTACAGTCAATAGCATGTGTCTCAAACATCTGAGCTGACTTCACTCAATGTAAACCAGGATTGAACATATCTGCATGGGAGAGTTCACTAATTGGAAACTAAATATGTAGTAGTTCAAGCTATCCTCCATAAACTGTACACCCACTGGTGTCTGTCTTCAATCACATGCAAGGAATTAAGATATGATGGGAAATTACACAGAAAGTCACATACTGTGCCCAATCATGTTCTTTGTAGTGGATACCCCTGAAGCTCAGGCTCTTGAACTTCATTCTGTGATCTAGTTATTGTCCAGTCTTTGTCCCCCTTCCAGTGTGCACAGTATACTGCTCTGACACCTCTGGTCTGAAGGGGGAAGCATGTTCCACACAAATCCTTTTATTGTTATTGCAATGGATGCCCCAAGATATGATTTAAACTGATAATTTTAGAACTCTGTGGTGCAGCATACTTGTAATGCAAAAATTTATGGTGGTTAGCCAAGAGGATAGCAAGGGTAATGTCCTGTGGGCCTACATACAAGATTCAAGTCCACCTCAATCAGTATAGGGAACATTGACTGTAAAATGCCTTTCCAAAAACTGAAAAATGCAGCTGCTCTAGAATTAGTGTACTTTCATGGCACACAGGTTGTGACCCTGTAATGGCCCTGTAAGTATCATGTTAGAGGTCTTTGACTGGGAATTGGGTCTTTTGGCTGGTTGTAAATCATGGTTGTCTCCTTTGTTATAGGAATGTACCTTAATGGCATATAAATTCTGGCAAACTGTAACACCCGATTCTGTGTTACCCCCTTCGTACAGTTCGCGTGCCACTGTACCATACGTGAGTCAGGTAAGGGCCTGGAGTTTGAAAGAACACACAAGAGACATGGGTCATTTAAAAGGAGATCTGCCAAATGCCATTTATTCAACTTTGGGGAAAATCTATTATACCTAGCTGCTCTACAAGGATTTCCTCCCAGGCAGGTGGGAAATTACCATACCAAAAATGAAACAATGCCCTACAGCTAATCACCATGTGAAGGCAGAGGGAGCACAGGAAGAAACAGGATGTTTTAGCTGGCTGACCAGAAACTGTCCTGAAGATGCACCCCAGGAGCAAGGGTAGACCCTGGGCCCTACAGTGAACAAACATTGGCATCTGATGATACTAAAATCTAACAGGCATGATTAATGTACTAATCTTTGGGGGAATTTGGGATGCAGTCCTCCCTTACTTAAATTCTACTTTGTGTGACTTCATGTCTCCTAAGAACTGGTAAATTCTTATACCATTAATTCTATTATCAATTATGCTCTACTTTAGTTTAGCAGTGGAATGCTACTCTAAACAGAAGAAACCATTTATGAGCTCCACACTTAACTACAGATGGATGCTAAACCTAAATGTTAAAAGTGCAGAACTTCTGAAGATACTGGAGAGACCAGCAGTCTCCGAGTTTGACAAATTTGGTGTTATCTCTCAACATGAAACAATATAAGCAATAAAGGCACCATCATTTGCGGCTCCCAAAATTCTGGTCTGTGCAGACACAGCCCAGGCAGTGAAGTTATTCAGAGATTGCCAGCAGGGTGTTGAAAGGATCACTTAGAACTACTTAGGATAAGGAAGGAACACACTTAACTCTGGGAATGTCCACTGGCTCCCACCCACCCAGGAAAGGATGCACCACACCAGACAAGAGCCACAGCAGGTTGCTCCACCTAGTTTGAAAACAGTGGCTCCATGCTTGCCAAGCCCAGCTACTCCTCTGCATGTGGGGAAAGCAGCCCCATGCACCAAGGCCAGCCACTCCTGGAGACATTGGCCCCTTACTTACCTTGGCCCACCGCTCCTCCAATCTGTGGAGAGCAACCAGTCAATCACCATGTGCAGCTGCCTAGCTGAAAAACTCTCCCCATAAGAGAGCCCGAGGCGCAGTGCATGAGAGAGACTGTGATTTCTTCAGAAAGCACTAAACCAGAATCCTTGCTCCCGGAAAAACCCTCCCATTTGAGTGGTGGAGGCTCTGATTGGTTAGTGAAGTCTGAGTGTCAGAACCAGGTGAGCAGAAGGGATACAGCACAGCATTCCCGGGCTGCTAAACTAAAGACAGACATATCACAGATTGGCTGGAGATATAAGTCAAATTCAACAGCAAGTCTCTTGCTAATGTAAATCAATGGGTTTGGTTTTAAAAGGAAGTATGCAAATTCAGGAAGAGGCTAATCAGACAATGTTGCACAAGAGGAACATTGGGTAAATCAAGAACATTATAAACAAAGTCCACAGTGGTGTTGGAACTGGTAACCACAGTTTTCACCCTTGTGTGAAAAGTCTTGGGTTCTGAGAATATGAAACAATCCTTTTCCAAAGGCCCTGGCCCCACATTTTTACCAGCTTTCCCAAGCATATTCCTGAGATTAAAGACAGAGCTATGTTGTTGCTTTATACATCAGGGCCTTCGAGTAACCTCCCAAAGCCTAGGCAGGTTGCCAAAGTCTGAGAGGCCTAGTTTCAAGTATTTTCTAAAAGTTCTGAACTTAGCATTTGACATTTAGGTGCAAGGTCCAATTGGAGTTAATTTGTGAAAGTTGAAAATGAGGGTCTCATGTACTGTTTAATAAATACACTACTAAGTTGCAATGTAGAAAAGTAGAATTGGTGATATAAAGGATTGACCAATGCTTAGAAGAGAGTAAGCCATACGAAATAGAATTTAGCTGAGGGAGGGCTGCCTCTGAAATACCCCCAAAGACAAGTACTATGTTAATCAGGAGTATAAGAAATTTGGATGCTAAAATGTAAATGTTTATTTAGCTTTTGTGTATACATGTCTTTAGGGAAAAGATCAAATGAGATGCTCACCCATAGAAAGGACAGAGAGTCTGCCTGTGTAACTCTAACATCAGAAACCAGTATGCACTTTCACATACCCACAAAAAACACACTGATAACACATAATCACAATTAAAACAATTCTTTAAACATATTTTCACTCATGAATGTTTTTCTCTTGTAAGAATTCATTCCTATAATACAGGTATTAAGGTACCCAATGGCTTACAGAGTTTTTCTTCACCATGAAGCAATCAGGTAGGCTTGAAGTCTGAGAAATCAACCCTTCTAAGTTGATGGAAAAAATCATTTGGGAGGACTTATGAAATGAGTCTGGTTTCAGGATCAGGTGTTTCTCTCATTGGCTCTGGATTCAGGAACAAAGTCTATTTCTTTGTCTCAGTTTTTGAGGCAGAATGTATTTCTTTGGCTCCAGTTTCAGAGTCAAAGTAATGTATTCAGTGGCTCTGGTTTCAGGGTCTGGATGTGTTTTTTGACTGGCCCATTTACCCTACACATAGGGCTTCATAAATTCACAAATTCATTTTACCATGAGTTTGTAAGTACAAACAGTATAAAAAGGACATCACAATACTTAAAAAGATTGTTAACACTGTCAAATTTATTTCTACAGAAGAAATTGCCTTGTGTTGTAGGCAGAGGATTCTTGTTCCTTCCTAGATGCCCAGATCAGAAATAATCACAAAGAAGCTATGTTAATTAATTAAAACAGTGCTTGGCCTACAATTACCTCAGGATTCTTATTAGCTAACTCCAATATCTTAAATTAATCCATTCTGATTATTTTGTATCTTACCACAAAATTTGTGATTTACCAGTAAGACCATCTGCCTCCTTCATCAGCAGATACATGGAGTCTGACTTCACTTTCTTTTCTCCACTATCTTTGCTTGGAATTCCTGCCTTCCTCTATGCTGCCCTGTCATAGGACCAAAGCAGCTTCTTTATTAAACAATGGTAAGAAAATACATTGATAGCATACAGAGGAGAATCCCAAATCATTGTGTAGCTGATTATAAGTGTTTTGGCTAAAGATCTTACCAAATACTTTATAATAAGAAGTCCTCAGAATCTTTTTCATATAGTCAATGTCTATTGTAATATGCAAAGATTTCAACAGATTGTTGTACACAAAAGTTTTACTCCTATATAAAGTACAAAACTTTATCACACTGAATATATTTATAGGGTTTATCTGCAGTATGATTTTTTCTCATGATTTAGATTATTCATACATGCAAATGCTTTACCCCATTGATTACAGTCATAAAGTTTATCTCCAGTGTGTGATTTTTTTTTTGCATTTGAAGAGTACTGTGAATTACAAAGTCCTTACCACAGTGATTGCATTCATAGGGCTTCTCTACAGCATGTGTTAGTTCATCTTTGAAGATGCCTATGATAAACAAAGTCTTTACTATACTAATTACATACATAATGTTTCTCTCCAGTATGTGTTTACTCATGCCTGTGAAGAAAACTGTGCCATGCAAAGGTGTTAGCACACTGACTACATTCATAGGGTTCCTATCCAGTATGGGTTCTTTCATGACTTTGTAGAGTACTGTGACATGCAACGGCTTTACCACACTGATTACATTCATAGGGTTTCTCTCCAGTATGGGTTCTTTTATGTGTTTGGAGATTACAGTGATGTGCAAAGGCTTTACCACACTGATTACATTCATAAGGTTTCTCTCCAGTATGGCTTCTTTCATGAGGGTGAAGATTACCTTGCTGTAAGGAGGTTTTACCACACTGATTCCATTCATAGGGTTTCTCCCCAATATGGCTTCTTCCATGCTTTTGGAGAGTACTGGAACATGAAAAGGCTTTTCTACTCTAATTACATTCATAGTCTTTCTATCCAGTATGGGTCCTTTCATGACTTTGCATGATTACTGTCTTGTGCAAATGCTTTACCACACTGATTACATTCACAGGGTTTCTCTCCAGTATGTGTTCTTTCATGACTTTGTAGAGTACTGTGATGTGCAAAGGCTTTACCACACTGATTACATTCATAGGGTTTTTCTCCAGTATGGGTTCTGTTATGTGTTTGGAGATTACAGTGATGTGCAAAGGCTTTACCACACTGATTACATTCATAGGGTTTCTCTCCAGTGTGGATTCTTTTATGACTTTAAAGATGACTGTGACATGCAAAGGCTTTACCACACTGATTACATTCATAGGGTTTCTCTCCAGTATGGATTCTTTCATGAATTTGTAGATCACTGTGACGTGCAAAGGCTTTACCACACTGATTACATTCACAGGGTTTGTCTCCAGTATGGGTTCTTTCATGACTTTGTAGAGTACTGTGACGTGTAAAGGCTTTATCACAGTGTTTACATTCATAGTCTTTCTCTCCAGTATGGGTGCTTTCATGACTTTGCATGATTACTGTCATGTGGAAATGCTTTACCACACCGATTACATTCACAGGGTTTCTCTCCAGTATGGGTTCTTTCATGACTTTGTAGACTACTGTGACGTGCAAAGGCTTTACCACACTGATTACAGTCATAGGGTTTCTCTCCAGTATGGGTTCTTTCATGACTTTGAAGATGACTGTGACATGCAAAGGATTTACTACACTGATTACATTCATACGGTTTCTCTCCGGTATGTGTTATTTCATAACCTTGTAGATTACTGTGCCATGCAAAGGCTTTACCACGCTGATTCCATTCATAGGTTTTTCTCTCCAGTATGGATTCTTTTATGTTATCGAAGACTACTGTGACATGCAAAGGCTTTACCGCACTGATTACATTCATATGGTTTCTCTCCAGTATGGGTTCTTGTATGTGTTTGGAGAGTGCACTGAAATGCAAAGGCTTTACCACACTGATTACATTCATAGGGTTTCTCTCCAGTATGGATTCTTTCATGAATTTGTAGATCACTGTGATGTGCAAAGGCTTTACCACACTGATTACGTTCAGAGGGTTTCTCTCCAGTATGGGTTCTTTCATGACTTTGTAGAGTACTGTGACGTGCAAAGGCTTTCATAGGGTTTCTCTCTAGTATGGATTCTTTTATGTTTTCGGAGAGTACTGCGGCATGAAAAAGCTTTACCACACTGATTACATTCATAGGGTTTCTCTCCAGTATGGGTTCTTTTATGTGTTTGGAGATTACAGTGATGTGCAAAGGCTTTACCACACTGATTACATTCATAGGGTTTCTCTCCAGTATGGATTCTTTTATGACTTTGAAGATGACTGTGACATGCAAAGGCTTTACCACACTGATTACATTCATAGGGTTTCTTTCCAGTATGGGTTCTTTCATGACTTTGTAGAGTACTGTGATGTGCAAAGGCTTTACCACACTGATTACATTCATAGGGTTTCTCTCCAGTATGGGTTCTTTTATGTGTTTGGAGATTACAGTGATGTGCAAAGGCTTTACCACAGTGATTACATTCATAGGGTTTCTCTCTAGTATGGATTCTTTCATGATTTTGAAGATGACTGTGACGTGCAAAGGCTTTACCACACTGATTACATTCATAGGGTTTCTCTCCAGTGTGGATTCTTTTATGTTTTTGAAGACTACTGCGACATGCAAAGGCTTTACCACACTGATTACATTCATAGCATTTCTCCCCAGTATGGATTCTTTCATACCTTTTAAGATCACTGTAATATGCAAAGGTTTTATCACACTGATTACATTCATAGGATTTCTCTCCTGTGCATGTTCGTTTATGCATTTGAAGATGACTATGATGTGAAAAGGTATTACCAAACTCATTTCCTTCATAGGATTTTAATGTAGTATGTGTTTTTTCATGACTGTGAAGTTGACTCTCAAGTGCAAATTTTTTTACACATTGAGTATATGCAGAACGTTTCTTTCTAGTTTGACTTTTTTCATGCCTACAATTATAATGATACATGTGAAAGCATTACTACATTTAATACATTATTGAATATTTTTATCTGAATAAATTATTTTTACAATTTAGTCCTATTTTAAAGAGGAATTATATGTTAAGGTTCTTTCACCATGTTTACAATCTTGTTTTTCCCCTTCATTAAGGCTTGCTTTTCATCATTGAAAATACCTGAAAACAGCATTTCATACATGGTTCACATTTATAGAATCTTTTTTTGTATGAGAGTTTTCATGTATTTGAAGAGAACTGAAAAAACTCAGAGCTTTACCACTGTTATTGTATTCATAACATTTCCTATACTGTGAGAGATGCTACATTTGATAAGTGAACTCAGAGAAACATAAGTATTTACACAGTCCTAGTACTCATGGTGCTCTTCTGAAATGTGAATTTGTTGATATATCAACAATGAGACTGGAAAACCAATTACTTCTATACATGTATATCAAATTCAACAAGTATACTCAACATGGGGACTGCTACATATTTTTTTTTGTTCTGAGAGAGAGGTATCTTATATCTTTTCACATCCCTCTGCTCATGTGGCTTGTATCCAGAGTAATATATGATGTGCCTAGTAAAGGAAGAATAACAAATATAAGGTTTCCACATTGAGTTCACCCAGTTTGACTTTCTGTCCTCATAGATTTGTGGAATATGGATTAAGGCCGCTCCAAAACAGGTGTCCCTTGATTCATAACCCTAAATGCCCCCTCACTAAACTTAACACAGCCACAAGTATATGGGTTAAACTACCTTTTCTATGGACTATTAGTGTAATAGATATTTTCAGAGATCTACTTATCACATTTTCAACATGTATATCTTTTATAATATGGATGAGATAAATGGATTGACAACTTTACAGTATAGCTCTCATTGTATTATGATTCAAATGGTAATATAGGTTAACACATTGTTTTCTTTCTTAAAAGAATGACTTGCAAATGTAGTTCACCTATAGGAAATTAAAATATATGATTTTGTGAGAATTTAATAAGCACAAATGCACTTCATTATGTACATTGTTGCTTTTGTTTAAAACATATAAGATTAATTACAAATTCTTCAGAGGTACATTTGTATCAACTTATACATGAAAATTACCTTTCATGTCTTCTAGAATTTTGACAGTGTTCTTCAATATTATGTTCTTCCCAACTGTATCCTAAAATATAATGCCAGAAATTATATGTTTTCTATTAAAAATTGTAAAACATTTAGTTACCATTTGAAGCAAACCTTACAACCATGCCTGATTTATTTACCCCATTCTTCCTTCCAATCATATTAAAAAAGAGCATCATTAACCAATGAATAGTAGTCCCCTTATATGAAACATGAAGGATAATACAGTCTTACCTATAGTAGTGAGGTTTCTGTAGGTCTCTACCATCACATCTTTGTAGAGAATCTTCTGGGAAGAATTCAGCAAAGTCCATTCTTCCCAAGTGAAGTCGACATGCACATCATCATAGGTCACTGAATTCTAAAATATCCCATACAAGTGTGCAACAGAAAGTATGATTTTGACAACACTGTAAATGTATACCTCTTTGACAGTATAGTCATATAATTCTGGGGTTCCCCATACTTATTCCATGACAAAGACATGATAATTTAATCACCAAGTCACTTCAGAAGCAAACTGAGGAGGTCCACCTCTATCATTTCTGAACCCTTTGAATGGGATATCACCTTGCAAGAGAAATGACTACTAACCAACAATGAACGATACATAAACAGGTCACCAGTATAGAGTACTGATAAGAAAAATTGTATGAATGTTTAATTCCTAACTACAAAAAGAATATAAAATGAAAGAGTTGGATGCATTGAATCATGCCTCTAATCTTTGCATTCAGAAGGCAGAGGCATGTATACCTATCTGCCTCTGAGTTGAATACCAGCTAGTCCATGCAATCACTTCTAGGGCAGCCAGAAATACATGTTAAGTACCCGTTTCACATGGAAAAACTCTATAAAACAAACATAAAAGCTAGAAACAACTCATAGGTTTTTGCTAAAGTTTCTATAAGAGTTACACATTCACTTCAACTCTTTATTCATCTACCAGAAACCTGAAGTTGTCCAATTTAAAATGCAACAAAAATGAGATTTTACTAAAATGCACTGTGTGTTTAAAACATTACAAATGGACAAATGAAAACAATAGAAATTATTATGCTGATTACAAATAATCCACCCAGAGCAGGAAAGATGGCTCAACAGCAAAGAGTCCTCCTAGTCTTGCATACAGGTGGGCTCAAGGACTTACATGGGGGAATCATAACTATTCATTATTCCAAGTTCAAGGTTTCTAATACCATCTTTTGATCAATGTAAGGACCAGGTATTCACATGGTGCACATTTATGCATTCAGGTATAATACTCTTTTTAAAATAAAAATTCAAAACAAACAAAACAGGCAGGAAGAAGGTTATGTACCTACAATCCAATAACACAGAAGGCAGAGGCAGTATTAATGTCATGACTACATGCCATCCTGGGAAACATAATGATACCCTCTGTCAAATTTTTAAATTCAAGATATGGGTGAAGCTCAGTACAACAGCAAATGCTTGATAGGAACAAAACCACCATACAACAATATAAAAACATAAAAGACCACCTTTAATCCCAGCACTTGGGAGTCAGAGTCAGAAGTTCTCTGAGTTTGAAACCAGCCTGATATATAGAGCTACTTTCAGGACAGCTAGGGCTACACAGGCAAACCTTGTCTTCAAAATATAACAAACAAAAATGAAAACAGTAGGCTACCAAACCACCTTAGCACTAAATTGCAGTTAATTCTACTGAATCCTGTGTGATTTAATGATAGAGTTTATGATGGTGGAAAGTTATGACAGCAAAAGAAGAAAGTTGACTGATTAGTTTCAACCACAACACAGCAGGTACAAAGAACAGGAAGTGGGTTGAGGCTATAGAAACTCAAATTGTGGAATTCCTTTCTGTATGCTGTGATCATCATTAGTTAATAAAGAAACTGTTTTGGGCCTATAACAGAGCTATAGGACAGAACTTAGGTAGCTGGGGAAAACTAAACTGAATGCTGGAAGGAAGAAAGCAGAGTCAGAGAGAAGTCATCTAGCCCCACCAGAGACAGTCACTGAGAAATTTACCTGGTAAGCCACAGCCACATGGCAATACACAGATTAATAGAAATTGATTAAATTAATATGTTAGAGTTACCCTCTGTATGCTGTGAATATGTTTTATTCCCATTTGTTAATAAGGAAACTGCTTTGGGCCTATGGCAGCACAGAATAGAAAAAGGTGGGAATGCCAAATAGAGATAGAGGAGAAAAGAAGGCAGAATCAGGGAGATGCCATGTAGCCACTGAAGGATAGAGATGCTGGATGGAACCTTACCAGTAGGTCACAGCCATGTGGTGATACACAGATTAATAAAAATGGGTTAATTTAAGATGTAAAAGTTACTTAATAAGAAGCCTAAGCTATTGCAGTCTTATAATTAATAAAAATTCTGTATAATTATTATGACTCTGGGCAGTGGGGAAATGATCAAGCGCCTTATGTCTACAAAAGGATATAATGAACTTTGCAAGCTATACAGCACACACAAGATTAATATCTAAGTTCAATTGTCCTGTTAAGCATTTATGATTCCTTTACTATTTAGGGATCATACAAAGAAGCACAAATAAGCCTGAATGCTTCACTGCCAGAGGGAATGCAACAGTCTGTCAGGGACTGGGAGGTATATAGTGTCCCAGGAACCATGGACTTTAACCTGGTCTCTCAAGGGAGTTAGACTGGGCCAGCTCCATGATTCCCTCAAGAGCCTACTGTGCAGTAAAATCCTATGACCTTGATCTCCACTGTCTGCCATTACCTGCAACATTCCCATCTTCTAGGTCCTACAAGAACAGATGATTAAGACCTTTGTACAGTTTTCTAATATTTTAAGCATTCTTACAAAAGTAAACATTCCCAGGTCCTTTGCAGCAACAAAATCCTCTTTGAGTCCCATTTTTATTCCAACTTTCTTCTCTGTTGCTGTTATTAAATTATGCAGTCAAAAGCAATTCAGGTAATGAACATGTTTATTTGGTTGTTAACCCTATTTCACAATTCCTCCTTATGACAGTGTAGGATAGATACTCAAGCTAATAACTAAAGGCAAAACATGTGGAACCATTGTTTTCTGGCTTTCCCTCTTGCTTTGTCACTCCTTTGTGCTCAAATAGCTCTCCTATCTATCCCAGGGCTGCTTGTCCAGAGATATTGCCAACTCAGTGGAAGAGCCTTCCTATATCAATCAAAATCAACAAATCTCTCTCAGATACCTTAATCAGGTATTCTGATCTAGGCATACTCTCAATTGGTATTTTCTCAGATCAGTCTAAGCTATGTCATGCTGATAACTGAGGCTATCTAGAAAGAGACAATAATATACAAGAAGGTTTGAAAGATCCAAAGGCAATGTATTAATCATATCAATCACTTAAGCAGCAAAAAAAACACAAACAAAGATAGATATGCCAGGAAATAGAAAGAGACAACCATCTAAGACAGAGAAGAAAAAACTAAAATATCTCTCCACAGAAACTCCCAAACCAACAAAAACTCAAGGAACCCATAACATGAAAAATCTTCTGAATACAAAATTGGTGAGACCATTATTTTCCAGAAAATAAACGACATACTTAGATAATAATGAATAAAATCAACAGCATAGATGGGTATCAGTGACAAAGACATATTATGCTCCTTTAAATAAAAACAAGATTCTAACCAAAATAAAACTCTAATAAATTACTAACCAGCACTCATCCTATGGACTTCAGTTCTTTATCCTTTACCAATAATAGAAAATGGCTTGGGTGTGGAAGGCTGTTCTACCAAAATTGGAGAGATTCACTTGAAACCTTCTTGTGCCTTAATTTCATAGAAAATAGTTTTGACTACTTAAAAAAATTTCATTACCTTATAGTAAAGAAAAGAATGTCTGTTAGAATCACTTAGACACCATTTTGCTCCCCCGATTGATGATTGCCTGTATGCCTGCGATCAGAGTGAAGAAATGAAAACATTTTAAAACAAAATGAAAGATAACAGATTTTTAAAGAATCAGTGGACACCTGAACAACTTGTTTTGCTCTATTGCTTTATAAGTGACAAGCACTTTGAAAACAAGTTTACTGCTATTTTTGCATATATTTGTGCAAGAATGAAAATTTCTTCCATATGTATAAAGTAACACAAAGGAGGGTTTCAGATGCCCTGGATCTGAAATGGTAGACTTATGAGCCTCACAATTTACATGTAGATATCTGAACTCAGGTCACCTACAAAATGAATTTTCACTGAGCCACCTGCCAACATCCATAATACTCTTTATCCAAGAAACCAAAACTATCTCACAGATTAACAACAAGAGCAACAAAACCTAAAGAAGTAAAGAAGTAAATAAATTATCCTTGGAAACATGATGCATCAATAGGAAGCTGATGTGTGTGTGTGTTGAATTTGCACAATAAATGGATACAGTACAAGGAAAATTCCCAACAATTTATAACAGGAAATCTGATTACAAAGCTACATTCATATTGGAAGCACACAAAGTAATCAATGGGATTATGAAAAATAGTACACAGACTGACATGACTTCTTTATGGGAAGTGGTGGCACACACCTTTAATCTCAGCACTCAGGAGGCAGAGACAGGAGAATCTCTGTGAGATTGAAGATAGTCTGGTCTACAGAGTGAGTTCCAGGACAGGTTCCAAAGCTACAGAGAAACCCTGTCTTGGGAAAAAAAATATTACCACAAAGGTGATTAATCAAGAATGTGTATGATATTTGGGAAAGAATAAAGAGAATAGAGAGAAAGCCAAGAACAAAGGCAGGAAAATATAGTCAGCTATTAATCAAAAGGCCAAAGGAGACTTAGACAGGAAACACGTGATCTTGACCAATGTTATCCAGCTACCTATCATTCTATGTATATAGAAATTAAATGAAGACTTCACAATTTTCCCAAAATTACCTCAAAGTTACCCTTAAATTGTTGTTTCAGACCCTCTAGCAACTGGTATTTCTTCCAGAGAGGCCCCATGCTCTAGAGCCCTCTTTGCAAAAAGAAATGATCTCCTGCTATGGTTCTGCAGCCCCTTAGACCTCCTTGTATTTTAAGGTAAACCCAGCCCCACTGATGCCAAATCACAAAACAATATAGAGTGATTTTTGCTTCCTGTCTCAGGGATTATAGCACAAGATATAGACTCTGCCCTATCTACCTGCCCAACACCATACACACCCAAGAAACCTCTGCAGCTCTGAAATTCCCTTTGTTCCCTGGAACTAAACATCAATAAATCACACCATTGCAGCTGGTGGTAGCAGAAACTTAGAAGCATTTAAATCATGCATTGCTAAATCAACATCACTGTAGTTCTACCAGCTTCTAAACTACTTGAAACATTTATAAGACAAACTTGAAAGTAGACTACAATATTCAGAACTTCTAGAAACCAAATTATCAGTTTTCAAATCTGTCTTCCCACTGTACACCAAAACCATGTGTACACTAGACCGTGAGATTACAAGCATAATATGTTACCATGCCAGGACTGTAGAGTCTCCCTCTCCCCAGGAAATCCATACACAGGGAGGCTCAGAGGACAAGGAGCACTGTCCAGGTCAGTACATAAAGCAAGAGAACCACAACCTGTCACATGGTCCATCCAAATCCAAGCAGAAATGACAGCTCAACAGACCTTCTCTGAACAGCCTACACTCACTATGGCATAGCTTCTGGTCTTACTTACAACTTATTCCAACAAAAGTAGAAAAGAATCCTGGAAAGAACCTGCCTGCTACTTGCCTCTATTTTTCCTGCTTGCTAAGACTTTCCAGAATCCCTTACTGGCTAAGGCCACCCTTCTGGGCCTCAGAATATTATCAGTTCCCCTAATGGGTGATCAAAGATCAAATGACTCAGACAGCACAGTACTTTCTGCTATGCCCTCCCAGCCCAAAAGAGAGAGTCTTAGTCCAGAAAGTTTGTATTTTAGAATACATTCATCCAATTTCCTAGAGCATACCCTGTTCCTCATTGAAAGTACATGGTCCTTTGCATGCACATTCCATTATACACTCAATGTGCAGTGCAGCAAACCCATAGTCTCATACCTGGGAAATCCTGCAGCCAAACACAAGTCACAATTACAACTGTTGTTAAAAAAAACACAGCACGAATTACAAGATATTAAGGGGTCATGGTAAGGCTTGGGACAGGAAAGATAATGTGGATATGATACAGTTATAATCTCAAAAAACTATTTTGAAAAGTTGAAACAGTATTTATGGCCATGTGCTTCAGAAACAAAAGATTTATATTAGAGCACATCAAAGATTTCTCAAACCTTTTATCTCAGGTTGTATATTTAAAACCAGTAAAATAACAGTCCTGTTCGGCAGGGCCACATTTTACTCAGATCTATTTTGGTTGAACTAATGTAACTATAGCAATTTGGTTTCATGATAAGTTCAGTTCTCTATGCAGATTCTTTATTGCCCAGTCTGTGAACATCAAAAATGACCATCAGGACATTTGTGGAGCACCTAAAATTGATTACCTGGTTCTGCAATGCTAATCTCAACTATTGTTCATGTAGAAAAGTTCTCAACCACTGTCCTTTCTCTCCCTTTCTGCACTGTGAATCTATCAGCTTCAAGCTTTACCTATGTACTCACTCTCTTTATCTATAATCATATACTGAAAGTCAGAGAGATTGGAGGTCACTCATCACCTGGTTTATTTTTCCTTCTCCCTGACCAGTCAAAGCCCAGTCCTGAAGAGGTTGAAGGACTATCTACCCAGCACTGGGCAGCAGAGACAAGAATAGGTTTTCAAAGCCTTTCTCAATTACATAGTGTGAGGTAACAATATTACAAGCTCATAGTCTCCCGCACTCTCAACAAAGCTCAGAGGCCAAAGGCCACTACCCAGGTCACCACAAAGAACAATAGAACCTGTCTGGCTCATGGTTCATCCCTGTCCAAGCAACTCTGACAGCTCAGCCAACCTGCTCTTCTTGGTCTGGGGACAGTCGCTCCTACATTCACCATGGCACGCTTGTGGTCCTCCTTACAGCTCTCAGGAGCAGAACAAGAGAATCCTGGAAAGAACCTGTAAACTACCTCTGATGTTTCTAATTACCAACCAGAGTCCCTCTAGGACCACCCAACTGGGCTTCAATACATTAGCAGTTACCCTACCTGGTGAGCAAAGATTGAATGTCTCAAAAAGCCAACATCATCCAGGTTTGTCCTTCCACATTGTAGTCAGTCAAGACCATAATCTAGGAAATTTGTAGTTTAATAAAATCTTCCATTCTCCCAGAGTACTTCCTGTTCCTTCTCTAAGGCACCAGGTTTAGTGTGTGGTCTGTGGACCCATGAAATGGCCAGACAGGACATTATAGAACATCTAAAATTGATCACCTCACTACTCACAGCTAATGTCAACTACCATCACAGCAGGAAAGCTTTTACCCTCCTTCTTGCCCATCCCTTGTCTGTTGTGACTACACTGGGCTTTACAGTTAGACAAAGAAATCAATTCTAATATGGGTCCCACGTCATTTGTAAATTCACAATAAAATCAACTGAAATTGGAAGATACTCATTCACTGATCTATTTCTCCTTCACATAGACGAGTCAAGGTCCAGCCTGGTAGGAGTTGCAGGACTGTCTTTGCAGCACTAGGTAGCATAGGCAGGATTAGGTGTTCACAGCAATTCTCAGTTACATAGTATGATGCAAGCCTGAGCTACAGGAGACATTAATCTAAACCAGTTGTTCTCAATCTTCCCAGTCCTGTGACTCTTTAATAAAGTTACTCATGATGTAGTGATCTCCCCACCTATAAAATTATATTTAATGCTACTTTATAACTATGTTTTTGCTACTGTTAAGAATGATAATATAAATATCTGTACTTTCTGGTGGTCTAAGGACAGTCCTGTGATAGGTTCATTTGATCCCCCCAAAAGGAGTTGTGGCCCACCAGGTTGAGAATCACTGCTACAAACTGATATAAATAAATGACTGATGAATAAATAAACAGCACTTAAAAAATAAAATGAAATTCAAAAACTGTGAAACATTGGAAAATAGAAACAGAGATTATACCAGTCATGCCACTGAAAAAATGAAATCTAAAAAATGATAACCAATAATTCGCTTCTTAAAATGATAAAAATAACTGAACACTCAGTGATACTGACTTTGAAACAGAGTAAGCACTTTCCTGATGACTTTGTCCCATGTAAAATGTTAGTTGCTGAGTGCTGTAAGCTGACACGTGGAGTTACAGCCAATGGCCTGTGTCACAAACATCTGAACTGACTTCACTGTGTAAACCAGGATTGGACATATCTGCATGGGAAAGTTCACTAATTGGAAACTAAATACTTAAAAGTTCAAGCTCTCCTCCCTAAACTGTACACCCACCAGTGTCTGTCTTCATTCACAAGGAAGGAATTGATGTATGATGGGAATTACACATTAAGTCAATCACTGTGTTCCATCAGGTCCTTCTTTGTAATAAACACCCCTGCAGCCCACGGTCTTAAACTTCAGTCTAAGATCTAGCTATTGTCCAGTGTGCATACCTCCTCTAGTGTACACAGTACACCATTCGTACTTTTCTGATCTGAAGGGAGTAGCTGTGCTCCACATGCAAATCCTTTTATTTTTACTGCAACGGACAGTCTCACTGTATGACTCAAGCTGGTAACTTTAGAGCTCCATGGTGCAGCATACTTGTAATCTAAGACTGTATGATGGTTAGCCAAGAGGATAGTAAGGGCAATGCCCTGTGGGGCTGCAGACAGGATTCAAGTCTACTTCAATCAGCACAGGGGACACTGAGTCACAAATACTTTCCTAAGAGTTGAAACATACAGCTGTTCTAGAATTGTTATACTCTCCTGGGACACAAGGTTGTGACCCCGTAATGGCCCTGAGTAGCAGGTCAGAGGCCTCTGAAGGGGAAGTGGGTCTTCTGGCTGGTTGTAAATCATGGTTGTCTCATTTGTTATAGGAATGTACCTTAATGGCTGATTAATCCTGGTGAACAAACATTTGCAACTCATGATACAAATCTCCAACAGGCAGGATGGGCATGCTACCCATCTTTGGATATTTGGGATGCAGTCCTAACTCACTTAAATTCTTCTTTGTGTGACTTAATGTCTCCTAAGAACCTTTAAATCCTCACACCATTAATTCTATTATCAACTATACTCGTCTACATCACAGTTTAGAAGTGGAGCGCTACTCTACACAAAAGAAATCATTTACAAGCCACAAGAAATTAACTACAGATGGATCCCAAACCTAAATGTTAAAAGTACAGAACTTCTGAAGACCCAGGAGACACCAGGAGTCTCCCCGTTTGTCGAATGTGCTGATATCTCTCCACATCGACAATATAAGCACGACAGACACCACAATCTGCGGCTCCTCATGCTCTGCTCTGTGCAGACACAGCCCAAGCAGTGAAGGGATTCAGAGGCTTCCAGCAAAGAACTGAAAGTTTAGGACTTCTGAGGCAGGAAGACGCTAAACTCTGTCCGTCTGCTGGCTCCCACCCACCACATGGGCCTCGAACCTTAAAGGCTGCTCCCTAGTTTAGGGACTTTGGCCCCTCTTTCACCGAGCCCAACCACTACTCTGATCTGTGGAGAACCAACCCTCACTCACCATAGTGCAGCTGCCTAGCTGACAGGCTATCTGCCCACAAGAGAGCCCGAGACACAGTTCCTGAGAGATCTGAACCACAATGGAAGTCTGGCTCCCGGAAGAGCCCTCCCAACTGACTGGCATGTCTGCTGGAGGCTCTGATTGGCTGGTGAGGTCTCAGTGAAGGGACCAGGTGAATTGAAGGGACTCAGCACCATAGTGGAGCACCGATTTCTAATCTGAAGACAGACCTATCCCAGATTGGCTGGAGATTTATGCAAAATTCAACAGCAAGGCAATTGCTAATGTAAATAAGTGGGTTCGGTATTAAAAGGAAGTATACAATTTCAGAAAATTAACTAAAATTAATCTAAATAACCTGGCATAAAAAGAAGAAATGAACTGGTTGTTGGAGGCGCAAGAATATAACCCCAAAACTCCACATAGAAGGCAGGCAGGTCTCTGTGTGTTCAAGACCAGACAGCTAGGAATGTTACACAGAGAAACCCTGTTTCGAGAAAAAAAAAATCCAACAAATTTTTGAGAAGCTGCTTTTCAGCTTCTGCTGGTGAGTATTTATATGTGGGTGGTGGGGAAGAGATTTCTAAAAGAAAAGGTCTGTGGCCTGAAGAGGCTGCAGGATCTGAGAATGAATTCCAGTGGCTGCCAGCAGAAGTGAACCTGGGTGTGACTTTGGGTCCCTGGAGGAGGAATGTAGCTAACCTTGACCTTGCCAATAGGCCCCAGTCACACGTTAATATCAGAGCCTGTAGTTCCTCAAAAGGAAATAAATGGAGACCCTTTCTTATCTAAATGCCCGATTTAGGGGAAAGGACTTGTGGAAAGCGGGCAGCACAGGAAACTAAGGTTTCTTGTCTTGGTCTTGCCTTCTGGAGTTGATCCCCTCAGAATGCTCCCTCCAAATAGGGAAGGTCATGAGGTCTTACTTTTTCCCCAGGATAACGTCCTACCTACCATTCTGATGGATTGTTCTGTACTGATTCCTAACCCAACTGAACTCTTCCACTGTAAATAAATAAAGCAAATATGTGAACAGATTAATGAACGAACGGACGAAAAAAATCAACAAACAAACAAATAAAAAGTTCACAGATGTTTATTGACTTTTGTTTTCATAATGAAAACTTTTGACATATGACCTAGAAAGTGTCTGGAGCATAACTTTATACTGAACTCTCTCTCTCTCTCTCTCTCTCTCTCTCTCTCTTTCTCTCTCTCTCTCTCTCTCTCTCTCTCACACACACACACACACACAAACAGAAACACTTGAATAAATTTAAAAGTAATCTAAATATACCTTGAAAGGAAGCAAACACCTTTACTATCATCATCTCATCACTCAGGAGGCAGAGTGAACTCTGTGAACTCTGAAAGTTGGAGAATAGCACGAGTTATTGCTGCTGCATTTTGTCAAGTTTTTCTCATAAGATTTTCATCTTTTATGATTATGTGAGAGACTAGCTTCTTTTATTTGATAGATGGGCACATGTTCCTTCTCTTTCTTCTAGCTGTAAAGGTTTGATAATGGAAGCAGGTTAGATTTCAACATAGAAATTTTCTGCCTTTTTATTTTACCTTTGATTGCTATTAAGTGCCATCTAGTTGGTTCACGGTGTTTCATGAGCACTTTTCTAACTCTTTTGCTTTTTGTGTCTTATTTTATTTTGATTTTTTAGGCAGGGTTTCTCTATGTAACATCCCTGATACTTGCTTGATAAATGAGGCAGGCCTTGAACTCACTGATATCCTCCTGCCTCAGCATCCCAAGTGCTAGGATTACAAGTATCATGTCACCACTGCATGGCTTTTCTTAATTCTTTTTTGTGGTTGTTAGTGGTGGTATTTTGCTTTCTTGTTTTTTGATACAGGCTTTCTCTGTAGCTTTGGAGCCTGTCCTGGACCTAGCTCTTTTTTTTTTGGTTTTTTTCAAGATATGGTTTCTCTGTAGCTTTGGAGCCAGTCCTGGAAATAGACCTTGTAGATCAGGCTGGTCTCAAACTCACAAAAATCCACGTGTCTCTGCCTCCCGAGTGCTAGGATTAAAGGCGTGTGCCACCAGCACCAGGCAGGACTAGCTCTTGTAGACCAGGCTGGCCTCAAACTGTTGTGAGCCTTATTCCTGAGCGGGCATTCTGCCCTTACTTAGAGGTCTGCAAGTAAATACTCAGGATGAGCACAGTGTTTATTCTAGGAACAAATTTATTATGCCAATAGTCAAATCTCCAATTGTTAGCATATATGGGCAAACATCAAAACTATAACAATCATTTAAATCTCTAATTATTCCTGTGGCAGATATAAGTAAACATCAAACCTATAACAATCCTAGACAATCAATCACATCACACATTCAATCACATCACACATTCAGCAAGGGTTCCTATGTCCTAGGCAAGGTCTTCTATCCTATCTTAGTGAGGCATTGGTGTATATGACCTGATAATGGTCCGCGGCTCTCGTTGTAGACCTCTGGATCAGCAAGTCTTGATCTACAGGCAAGAGCTAGTTCTCTGGCTCTTGGATGATCTCAACTGTGAAGTTGCTGGTTCGTTGGATTCTCTATGACCGCTCTGACAGCATGTCTAGCAAGTCATTTTGAGAATGTCTTCTGGTCGTGAGCCTAAAGTTTTTATACTGTCTGTGGCTACATTACTTTTTTTATTTCTAAATTAGCATACATGTCTGCTTATCATATAGTTACATCACACTTGTTCACCAGTTCAAACTCTTATCACCACTGCACACATTGCTTCATGCTTTTTAGTTTCATTTTTTGTGTCACTTAATGTTTCATCTTAACAAACAAGGAGTTGTTTGTCCTTGCAAACTTATAACATTTCACTTAATATTTCCTCTTAATATTCCTGGACTTGTTTGTCCTTACAGACTCATAACACAAACTCACAGAGATCTGCCTACCTCAGCCTCCCAAGTGCTGGGAATATATGTGCCATTCTAGATTTTTTCCTAATTCTTAAATTGAAAGATCCTAGAATTTCTAAGACCACGAGGGAAGTCCCCAGACTCATGAATCCAAGCCAGTAGATGCAACAGCAAGAGGTTTATTTCGGTAGTGCTATCGAATGACTCAGGGCTCCAGGGGAAGACTGAGCACCCCAGCAAAATTTCAGCAAGCTTATAAAGGCAAAATTAATTACACAATTGGCAGTTTTCAGAGCATAAAGATCACTGGTTATTTTAAACAGATCAGACAGTGACAATGGACAATGTTGTTTGTTCATGCTATTTCCTAGATGTTTCATTTTGGCCCTGAAATTTCCCACTAACATTCTAAGTTTGGCACATGTGCCAACCATAGATATCCTGTTCTCCCAAGCAAATGGGATTTTCTCATTATAACAGGCCAGCTTCAGATCCTTGGGGTCTCAAGGATCTTCCACCAAAACAGGATGTTCTCATGAGAGCAGCTGGCTGTAGGTCCAAACAGGATGTTCTTATGGGAGAAGGCCACCTGCAGGTCCTGAGGGGGGTCCTGAGGGTCTTTCAATGCTAGGTAGGAAGTTATCCTGGAGAAAGGGTAAGAGGCCATGACCTTCCCCATAGAGAGGGAGCATTCTGAGGGGAACAGGTCGGGAAGGCAAGAGTAAGATAAGAAACCTTAATTTCAAGTGCTGCCTACTTCCCAGAAGTTCTTTCCCCAAAGTGGGGCATTTATATAAGAAAGGGTCTCCATTCACTCCCTCTTGAGGAATTTCAGGCCTTGACATTAACATTTGATTGGGGCCTATTGGCAAGGTCAATGCTAGCTACACTCCCACACCAGGGACCTGAAGCCACACCCCGGTTCACTTCTGTTGGCAGCCATTGGAATTCATTCTCAGGTCCTGCAGCCTCTGCAGGCCACAGACCATTTCTTTTAGAAATCCCTGCCCCACCACCCATATATGTCAAATAAATACTCACCAGCAGAAGCTCAAAAGCAGCTTCTCAAAAATTTTTCTGATTTTTTTTTTCTCCTCGAGACAGGGTTTCTCTGAGACAGGGTTGTCCTAGATGTCTGGCCTTGAACAGGCAGAGACCTGCATGCTTTCTTTGTAAAGTTTTGGGGTTATATTCTTGTGCCGCCAACAACCAGTTCATGTCTTTTTTTTAATGCCAGGTTATTTAGCTTAATTTTAGTAAATTTTATTTAATTGTATACTCCCTTTTAAAACCAAACCCACTGATTTACATTAGCAATTGACTTGCTGTTGAATTTGGCATAAATTTCCAGCTAATCTGGGACAGGTCTGTCTTTAGATTAGAAGCCAACACTGTACTTCCGTGCTGAGTCCCTTCTGTTCACCTGGTCCTGTCACTCACACCTCACCATCCAATTAGAGCCTCCAACAGACCTGCCAGTCAGATGGGAGGGCTGTTCCAGGAGCTGACTTCCATTCTGCTTCAGCTCTCTCAGGCACAGCAGCTCAGGGTCTCTTGTGGGCAGAAAGCATGTCAGCTGGGCAGCTGCAACATGGTGAGTGAGGGGTTGCTCTCCACAGATGGAGGAGTGGTCAGGGTTGGCGAGCAAGGGGCCACTGTACTTACAGTAGGTGGAGCGGCCACTGAGGCTCCCAGGTAGTGTGGTGACTGAATGGGAACCAGCGGACAGACACAGAGTTCAGCGTCTTCCTGCCTCAGTATTCCTAAACCTGCAGCACTCTGCTGGCAGCCTCTGAATCTCTTCACTGCCCGGGCTGTGTATGCATAGAGCAGAGCATTGGGAGCCGCAGATGGTGGTGTCTGACATGCTTATTTTTTCGCATGTGGAGTGAGATCACCACATTTGCCAAACGGGGAGACCCCTGTTCTCTCCTAGGTCTTCAGAAGTTCTGTACTTTTAACATTTAGGTTTGGGATCCATCTGTAGTTAATTTTGTACAGCTTGTAAATGGTTTATCCTGTGTAGAGTAGCACTCCGCTACTTAACTGTGATGTAGACAAGTATAGTTGATAATAGAATTAATGGTATAAGGATTTACTGGTTCTTAGGAGACATTAAGTCACACAAAGTAGAATCTCAGTGACGGAGGGCTGAATCTCAAATATCCAAAGATGAGTAGCATGCACACCATGCCTGTTAGAGATTAGGATCCTGAGTTGCAAATGTTGTTCATCAAGATTAATTAAACATTAAGGTACATTCCTATAACAAATGAGACAACCATGATTTACAACCAGCCAGAAGACCCACTTCCCCTTCAGAGGCCTCTGACCTGTTACTCAGGGCCATTATGGGGTCACAACCTTGTGTCCCAGGAGAGTATAACAATTCTAGAACAGCTGCATTTTTCAACTCTTAGGAAAGTATTTGTGACTCAGTGTCCCCTGTGCTGATTGAAGTAGGCTTGAATCCTGTCTGCAGCCCCACAGGGCATTGCCCTTACTATACTCTTGGCTAACCATCATACAGTCTTAGATTACAAGTATGCTGCACCATGGAGCTCTAAAATTACCAACTTGAGTCATACGGTGGGACTGTCCATTGCAGTAACAATAAAAGGATTTGCATGTGGAACATGGCTTCTCCCTTCAGACCAGAAAAGTAGGAATGGTGTACTGCGTATGCTGGAGGGGGTAAACACACTCAACAATAGCTAGATCTTAGACTGAAGTTTAAGGCTGTGGGCTGCAGGGGTGTCCATTACAAAGAAGGACCTGATAGGGCACAGTGAGTGTCTTAATGTTTAATTCCCATCATACATTAATTCCTTCCTTGTGAATGAAGACAGACACTGGTGGGTATACAGTTTAGGGAGGAGGGCTTGAACTCCTAAGTATTTAGTTTCCAATTAGTGAACTCTCCCATGCAGATATGTTCAATCCTGGTTGACACAGTGAAGTCAGTTCAGATGTTTGCAACACAGGCCATTGGCTGTAAATCCATGTGTCAGCCTACAGCACTCAGCAGGTAACATTTTATATGGGACAAAGTCATGTATTCTCTTTTTATGGCAATCTCCTTACCAAGGAAGTGCTTACTCTGTTTCAAAATCATGGGGTCTCCCTGGAATAAATATCAGTAGCTGGAGGTTCTGAAAAAACAATTTAAGGATCACTTTGAGGTAATTTTGTTAAAAGTGTGGTCTTTATTTATTTAATTTCTATATACATTGTATCATAGGTAGCTGGATAACATTGGTTAAGATCACATGTTTCCTGACTAAGTTTCCTTTGGTCTTTTCAATAATTGCTGACTATATTTTCCTGCCTTCGATGTTGGCTTTTTCTCACCATTCTCTTTATTCTTTCCCAAAAATCATACACATTCTTGATTGATCAGCTTTGTGGTAATTTTTTCCCCGAGTCAGGGTTTCTCTGTAGCTTTGGAGCCTGTCCTGGAACTCTCTCTGTAGAGCAGACTGGCTTCAAACTCACAGAGAACCTCCTGTCTCTGCCTCCTGAGTGCTGAGATTAAAGGTGTGTGCCACCACTTCCCAGAAAGAAGTCATATCATGTCAGTCTGTGTACTATTTTTTTTTTTTTGGTTTTTCGAGACAGGGTTTCTCTGTAGCTTTGGTGCCTGTCCTGGAGCTAGCTCTTGTAGACCAGGCTGGCCTCGAACTCACAAAGATCAGCCCACCTCTGCCTCCCGAGTGCTGGGATTAAAGGCGTGCTCCACCACTGCCCAGCTTGTGTACTATTTTTTATAATCCCATTGATTATGTGTGCTTCTAATATGAATGTAGCCTTGTAATCAGTTTTTGTGTTATAAATTGTTAGGAAATGTCATTGTACTATATTCATTTATGGTGCAAATTTAACATACACAGCATCTTAATATGGATGCATCATGTTTCCAAGGATAATTTATTTGCTTCTTTATTTATTTATGTTTAGTTTCTCTTGTTGTTAATCTGTGAGAGACTTTTGGTTTCTTGGATAAACTGTATTATGGATGTTGGCAGGTGGCTCAGCGAATATTCATTTTGGAGGTGACCTGAGCTCAGATATCTACATTTACATTGTGAGGTGTATAAGTCTACCATTTCTGGTCCTGGACATCTGAACCCCTCTTTTTTGTGTTACTTGTACACATATGGAAGATCTTTTCATTCTTGCACAAACATATGCGAAAATAGCAATAAACTTGTTTTCCAAAGTGCTTGTCACTTATAAAGCAATAGAGTAAAACAAGGTGCTTTAGGTGTGCACTGATTCTTTAAAAATCTGTTTTCTTGTGTTTTGTTTTAAAAAGGTTTTCTTTTTCTCATTCTGATTGCAGGCATACAGGCAATCATCAATCAGCAGGAGGAAAATGGTGTCTAAATGATTCTAACAGATATACTTTTCTTTCTTATAAGATAATGAAATGTTTTTTAGTAGTCAAAATTTTTTACTGCTGAGTAAAACTCTAATGTGTATATGTTCCACACCTTCTTTAGCCATTCTTCTATTGAGGGGTACCTAGATTTTTTCCAGGTTTTGGCTATTACAAATAGTGCTGCTATGAACATAGTTGAAGAAATGCTTTTGTTGTATGATAGGGCAAGTCTTGGGTATATTCCCAAGAGTGGAATTGTTGGGTCCTGAGGGAGGTTGACTCCCAGTTTCCTGAGAAACCACCACACTGATTTCCAAAGTGGTTGCACAAGTTTGCATTCCCACCAACAATGGATGAGTGTTCCCCTCACTCCACATCCTCTCCAGCATAGGCTATCATTGGTGATTTTGATTTTAGCCATTATGACAGGTGTAAGATAGTATCTCATAGTTGTTTTGATTTGCATTTCCCTGATTGCTAAGGAGGTAGAGCATGACATTAACTGTCTTTTGGCCATTTGAACTTATGTTGAGAATTCTCTGCTCAGTTCAGTACCCCATTTTTTAATTGGATTAATTACAGTTTTAGTGTCTAGTTTCTTGAGTTCTTTATATATTTTGGAGATCAGACCTTTGTCTGATGAGGGGTTGGTGAAGATCTTCTCCCAATCAGTAGGTTGCATTTTTGTCTTAATGACAGTGTCCTTTGCTTTACAGAAACTTCTCAGTTTCAGGAGGTCCCATTTATTCATTGTTGCTCTTATTTTCTATGCTACTGAGGTTCTACCTATTATTTTCTACAAAGTTAAGACATGAGAAGGTTTCAAGTGAATCTCTCCAATTTTGGTGGAACAGCCCTCATCACCTGGCCATTATATATTATTGGTAAAAGATAAAGAACTGAAGTGTATAGGGTGAGTGCTGGTCAGTGATTTTGTAGAGTTTGATTTTCATTAGTATCTTGTAGTTTTTATTTAAAGGACCATAATGTGTCTTTGTGTTATTGTTTGTCAGGGTTACCCTTCTATGTTTTTGATTTTATTAATTGTTATTTAAGTACATTGCTCATTTTCTGGAAAATAATGGTTTCACCAATTTTGTTTTCAGGTTTCTCATGTTATGAGTTCCTTGAGTTTTTGTTTGGGAAGTTTATGTAGAGAAACAATTTAAGTTTTCTCTTCCTTATCTTAGATGTTTGCCTCTTTCCATTTCCTGGCATATATATGTTCATGTTTGTGTTTTTGCTGCTTAAAGATCCAAAGGAAATGTACTAATCATGTTTAAAAACTTTTTGTATATTGTTATCTTTTTCTTTTAATTTTCCTCAGCTATCTGCATGACATAGCTTAGAGTGATCTGAGAATATGCCAATTGAGAATATGCCTAGATCAGAATACCTGATTAAGGTGTTTGATAAAGATTGTGTTGATTTTGATTGATATAGAAAGGCTCTTCCGATGAGTTGGCAATATCTCTGAGCAAGAATCCCTGGGATAGATAGGAGAGCTAGTTGAGCACAAGGCAGTGACAAAACAAGAGGGAAAGCCAGAAAACAATGGTTCCACATGTTTTGCCTTTAGTTATTAGCTTGAGTATCTATCCTACACTGTCATAAGGCAGAATTATGAAATAGGGTTAACAACCAAATAAACATGTTCATTACCTCTGTTGCTTTTGATTTCTTAATTTAGTAACAGCAACAGAGAAGAAAGTCAGAACAAAAATGGGACTCAAATGGGATTTTGTTACTACCAAAGACCTGGGAATGTTGACTCTGAGAAGAATTCTCAAGATATCAGAAAACTGGAAAAAGTGCTTAATCAGCTGTTCTTGTAGAACCTAGAAGATGTGAATATTGAGAGTAATGACAGACAGTGGAGGTCAAGGTCTTAGAATTTTAGTGGGCAGTAGGCTCTTCAGGGAACCATGCAGTTGGCCCTACCTAACTAGATTGAGAGAACTGTTTCCTAGGTTTCTCAGGTTAAAGTTCATGGTTCATGCGTCACAATATACCTCCTAGTTCCTTACAGACTTTTACATTTTCTCAGTCATTAAGCATTCAGGCTGATTTGTGCTTCTTTGTATGATCCCTTAGTAGTCAACAAATCATGAAGGCTTATCAGGAAAATTGAACTTAGACATTAATCTTGTGTGTGCTCTATAGCTTGTAAACTTCATTATATCCTGGTATAGACAGAGATTGCTTGTACATTTCCCAACTGACCAGACTTGTAATAATTACACAGAGATTGTATTAATTAAAGGACTGCCAATCCAATAGATTAGGCTTATTAAGTAATTTTTGCATCTTAAATTAAACAATTTTTATCAATCTGTGTATAGTCACATGGCCGTGGCCTGCCAGTAAGGTTCCATCCAGCATCTGTTTCCTTCAGTGGCTACATGTCATCTCCCCTACTCTGCCTTCTTTTCTCCTCTATTGCTGCTTGGAATATCCCACTTTGTTCTATTATGTGCTGCCATAGGCCCAAAGCAGTTTTTTTTTGTATTAACCAGTGGGAATAAAAAATATTCAGAGCTTACAGAGGGGAATTCCACAACATCCTGGAAGTTACAACAGTTATTAATGATGAATCATTCAGGTCTACAGTGAAATAAACTAGAAGAAGAAGATGACAAGTGTAGCTGCAAGTTTCCCTCCCATCTGCCAGCTCCCAAATAACCATTTAGAGGCTTATATTAATTTTAAATATTTGGCCAATGACTCAGACTATTACTAGCTAACTCTTACAATTAAATTAACCAATATTTTGTATATATCTGCTTTGCTACCTGATTAATGACTTGTTACCTCCTATGTTGTTCCTTCTGCAGCTCTTGGAATCTCCTTGGCTTCAACTTCTTTCTCTCTGTATCAGTTTGGATTTCCTAGCTAGCTATATTCTGCCCTGTCATAGGCTAAAACAGCTTTATTCATCAACCAATAAAAGCAACACATATTTGCAGCATTCAGAGGGACTTTGCACATCAGAAGAGTGTGTTTTGATAAGAAAAACAGTACTAGATAGTTTCAGATGGCAGTCCAGTGGTTAAGAGGATGCAGAGTTAGTTTGTTAAGAATTTTAGCACCATTTAAGGGAAGAGCCTGGCTGTACATTTGAAGCCTAGGAACATGCTCCAAGTGTAAGATTGCATCTATCTAAGCCCTTAACTCTTGGAAGGAGTACACAAAGTAATTCCTTGTCTCAGGAGCAACATCATATATAACTTGCAGCAAATGTGGTCCAAGCTTGGTAGGGTCCATCAAATCTTGGCAGGATTACCTTTGTCATGCTTATTCAGAAAACAAGAAAGATGCAAAATATAAAGACCATGGATTCTTCTTTTGTGATCAGGTCATCACTATTTTGCCCTTCTATGTTTGGCAGTGTCAGAGCCCCAGTAAATAAGAGATTGTGAGAGTTCATAGTGACCCGGGTTAGAATGTAGTTGTATGAATGAAAAACCTCCCAGATAGGAAGATGTATTTTAATATGTGCCTCTTCTTGGTAACTTTCATTTGATTGCTTCTGAAACCATTAGTAGGGGGAGCGCTTCTGGATGAAATTTCTCATTGTGATGAGAAATGATATAGTAAGTAGGGATGCTTCTTTGTTCCCAGATGCTCAACCCCAAAATAATCAAACAAAAACTGTATTAATTAAATCATGGCTTGTCCTATTATCTCTAGCTTCTTATAGGCTAACTCTTACATTTTAATTTAAATTAACTCAATTCTATTAATCTGTGTATCACTATGTGGCTGTGGCTTACTGGGTAAAGTTCCCAGCATCTGTCTCTGGTGGGTCTACATAACTTCTCTCTGACTCCACCTTCTTCTTCCCAACATTAAGTTTAGTTTTTTCCCTGCCTACCTAAGTTCTGCCCTATAGCTCTACTATAGGCCCAAAGCAGTTTTTTATTAAACAATGATAATCAGAGCATATAGAGGGGAATCCCACATCACTTTCCCTTTTCTGTTTAAATGGAAAGGAAGGTTTTAGTTTTAACATAGTAAAATTATGAATTACAATACAGGTATCATGCAAGAATTGCAGTTATATTATTTATATCTACTTTATCTTTTATCATAACTAAAGAAAACTATAAGTATAAATTGTTCAAATCCATCAAAGACCCCAGAAAGACATACTGTTACCTAAATAAACAAGAAGTATATTGTAAGCACCTTTCAAAACTCTAGAAATGACAGAGGCATCTCATTGCCTAGATAGTCACCCAAAGTTCTTTTGTGTTGTTGGGGCATCCAGTCCTCAGCCACAGACCCATAGTATCCTGCAGACTTTTCCATGAAGCAGGAAATTTGAAGACCTGTTCTGCCTTTCAATGGTAAAGTCCATCAGTTGCTGTCTTCTGTGTCCTGTAGAATGCCTGGCAGACTCTTTAAATGAATCAGGAACCCCGAAGAATAATGTCACATTTAGGCAAGCTCATCAATCATTTCTTTGTGACTCCTGCATGTCCAGTTCATGAAGCATTCCTAGCAAGAGCAGTTTCTTGCCCAAATGTCTAACAAACTCCATAAAAAGCCTCTTTGATGTCCATCATCCTCTCAAAGTAGACTGTTGTCACCAGGAGCAGATGTGTTTCATTGTCATGAAAAGTCTTAATGTCTTAAAACATTTTACATGCCATATTCTTAAAGTCTCTGAAAGATTTGAAGAATCCCCATTTGAAATACATGTCTGTACATCTAGAAAACCTAACTAATTTTAGTACAAAGGTGAGTATTACTATCATAGATGACTCTCTACCTATTTTTTAATTATACATTATATGATTAAGTGAGCTGCAAAAATGCAATACCTTAATCAAGAGCAGAAATACATATAATACAATTGACCTGAAATTTGTATCAATAAACCAAGATCCATACCAATGCAAATTTCTATAGCATCACCCCTTTAAATGTAAAAAAACATTTATGAATTGTATTTGGGAATATGGGTATAGTTTTCTCCAAACTGCTTCCTGCTTTTTATTTTGTGAAGTAATTTTTTTTGGGACATTCACAGTGATCTTTTGGGTGGTCTTGATTCATCAAGCCACATTTGTTTGGAAGGATTCCACCAGTTCTGATCCTCTTTGGAAACAAATAAAAAACCTCTTTTCTAAAGCAACAAATCCTTAGACCCAAATTCTGAGGACATGATACCTTTAAAGCATATATGTTTGTTACTTAGCTCCTTTACAGTCAAAAATTTAAAGAAAAGCACATTAATATACATAATCCAGACCTTCTGTATATAGTCCATCTTTACGTGGCTTATTTTTATTCTATTACTTTTTACTATTTATTTAATCATCTTTACTCCTTTATGATGGTCTGTACTCTGTCTTTTTAAAGTCTTCATTTGATTTTTTATAAACCATTTACTTCTTTTTATAACTCTCTCTATTAATTTTCTTCTTTCTCCCAGACCTACGTACATTTTTTAGACACACTGTGTCTCATTCAGAGGTCTTTTATGTATGAATCTGTACTATTGTGTAACTGTAATTCTTTCCTGTTCTGGAGCACTTCTTAAAATGATAAGCACTTCTTATGAACTTCAGCTGTGCCTGCTTGCTCAACACAGTCCAACACGGCAGAGGCATATTTGCTGCCTCTGAGAGCCATGTACATTACCCAAATTTCAGGCATACATGGGGTCTAAGTTGCCATTAGCAATCTTTTCACAGACCCCATAGCTGGTTCTCCAGAAGAAGTCAGAGTTGGCACTGACAGCACAGCCCAGAAAGCTGGCATTTCAAAATGGTGGAGCTTTTTCTTTGCTACCTCTAAATCAGGAAAACCTCTCTTAAAGGTGATGCAGCACGTCACCAGTAAGCAAAGCCCATTTGGGGAAATAAATATGGCTAAACTTCATTTATACTGTCTAGAATTCCTTTTAAAGCTCTCTAAGATTTTAAGTGGATTTTAGTTGGCCACATGGGCACCAGTTTGTTATGGGAAGCCACTCGCTAGTTCCCAGCTTCTCGGCCTGAAAATAACCACACAGAAACTGTATAAATAAATCACTGCTTAGCCCATTAGCTCTAGCTTCCTATTCATTAACACTTGCATTTTAATTTAATCAATTTCTGTTAATTTGTGTATTGCCATGTGACTGTGGCTTATGAAGCAAAGTTCTCAGCCTCTGTCTCTGGTAGGGCTACATGACTTCCCTCTGACTCCACCTTCATCCTCCCAGCATTCAGTTTAGTTTTCCCAACCTACCTTAGAGTTGTCCTAAAGCTCTGTTATAGGCCCAAAGCAGTTTCTTTATTAAACAATGATAATCACAGCATCCAGAAGGGAATCCTACAATATGAGTTTCTTTAGCCTCAACCCATTTCCTGTTCTTTGTGCCTACTGTGTTGTTGGTGAAACTAATAAGTCAGCTTTCTTTTGCTGTCAAATCTTCCCCACCATCATAAACTCTAACACTAAATCATACAAGATTCAGTAAAAGTAACTGTTATTTGGTGCTAAGGTGGTTTGGTAGCCTACTGTTTATATTTTTCTTTGTTTATTTTTGAAGACAAAGTTTGTTGTTGTAGCCCTGGCTGTTCTGAAAGTAGTGCAATATACCAGATTGACTTCAAACTCAGAGAACCTCTGACTCCCAAGTGTTGGGATTAAAGGTGGACCAGCATTCCTGGCTTTTTTCTTTTTATATTGTTGTATGATGGTTTTGTTTTTATCAAGCATATGCTGTTGTAGTGAACTTCACCCATATCTTAAATTTTCAATTTTTCAGAGGGTATCATTACTTTTTCCAGGATGGCATGTATTCATGACATTAATACTGCCTGTGTCTCTTGAGTCATTGGATTGCAGGTGTATAACCTTCTTTCTGCCTTTTTTGTTTGTTTTGAATTTTTATTTTAAAAAGAGTATTTAACCTGTATGCATGAATATGCACCATGTGAGTACCTGGTCCTTACATTGCTCACAAAATGACACTAGCAACCTTGACCCTGGAATAATGGATAGCTATAATCCTCCAAGGAAGTCCTTGAGCCCACCTGCATGCAACACCCGGAGGACTCTTTACTGTTGAGCCATCTTTCCTGCTCTGTGTTCATTATTTGTAATCAGCATATTAATTGCTATTATTTTCATTTCTCCATTTGCAACTTTTTAAACACATAGAGTCTTTTAGTAAAATGTTATTTATTTTACATTTAAATTGGGGTACCTCAGATTTCTGGTAGATGAATACAGAGTTAAAGTGAATGCATAATTTTTGTAGAAACTTCAGCAAAAGCCTATGAGTTATTTATAATCTTTATGTTTGATTGATTTTTATCATGTGAAAGAGGTATTTAACATTTATTTCTGGCTGCCAGAGAAGTGATTGTGTGGACTAGGCTGGTATTCAACTCAGAGGCAGATACACATACATGCCTCTGCCTTCTGAATCCTTGGATTAGAGGACTCAATGCATCCAGCTTTTTCATCTTATTTTTCTTTTTTGAAGTTAGAAATTAATCATTCGTACAATCTCTCTTATCTGTACTCTGTACTGTTGATCTGTTTACATAGCTTTTATTGTTGGTTAGTAGGTACTTTTCTTTCAAAGTGATAACTCATTCAGTGGGTTCATAAATGACAATGGTGAACTTCATATTCGGTTTGCTTCTAAAGTGACTTGGTGATTAACTTATGAGGTCTATGTCATGGAATAAGTATGAGGAGCACCAGAATTCTATGACCATACTGTCAAAGAAGTTTACATTTACAATCTTGTCAACATAATACTTTCTGTTGTACATGTGTATGGGATATTTTAGAATGCAGTGACGTATGATGACTTGCATGTCAACTTCACTTGGGAAGAATGGACTTTGCTGAATCCTTCCCAGAAGAGTCTCTACAAAGATGTGTGTGCAACAATCTCTTAAAGTCTTTGTATATTTCAATAGTCATTGACTACCTGAAAAAGATACTGAGTACTTCTTATTATAAAGTATTTGATAAGATCTTTAGCCAAAACACTTATAATCAGCTACACAATGATTTTGGTTTCCCTTCTGTATGCTGTGAATGTATTTTGTTACCATTGTTTAATAAAGAAGCTGCTTTGGGCCTATGACAGGGCAGAATAGAGCAAGGCAGGAATTCCAAGCAGAGATAGTGGAGAAAAGAAAGTGGAGTCAGACTCCATGTATCTGCTGAAGGAGACAGATGCCCTGGAACCTTACTGGTAAATCACAAGGCTTGTGGTAAAATACAAAATAATAAGAATGGGGTAATTTAAGATGTCAGAGTTAGTTAATAAGAATCCAGGGATAATAGGCCAAGCAGTATTAATTAATATAGTTTCTGTGTGATTATTTTGTGTCTGGGCAGTCAAGAATGAACAAGGATCTTCTGACTACAACACAAGTCTATTTCTTCTGTAGAAATAAATTTGACAGTGTTAACAATCTTTTCAAGCATTATGATGTCCTTTTTATATTGTTTGTATTTACAAACTCATGGTAAAATGAATTTATGAATTTATGAATCCCTATGTGTAGGGCAAATGAGCCAGCCAAAGAAACACATTCTGACCCTGAAACCAGAGCCAGTGAAATATATAATTTTGACTCTGACTGGAGCCAAAGAAATACACCCTGACTCTAAAACCAAGACAAAGAAATAGACTTTTTTTCCTGAATCCAGAGCCAATAAAAGAAACACCTGACCCTGAAACCAGACTCAAAAAGTTATAAGGGGCCAGTGAAAGAACACACTTTGGCCCTGAAACAAGAGCCAAAGAATCACACTCTACCCTTGACCAACTGAGCACAAAACCAGCTAATCCCTAAGCTTGAGATCTACCAACACCTGAGCATAAAATCCAGCCAATCTCTGCATTGTTCAAGATCAGGGATTGTCAACTAACCAATTCTCACCCTGAGAATCTTCTCCCTGGGATAACTTTGCCTCTTAGAAGTCCTATATAAGTTCTGTACATGTTCAGTTGGCATTTGCCCATTTCTGCCCTCACATAGGCAGTCCCTTTCCTGGATTCTTCCCTTCCAAATAAATTTCTTGAATTAGTTTTGGGTGAAGACCTTTCACTGGAGTAATAAGAAACTTTGTAGTGGATTGGAACAGAGAAGCTTTGGTTATCTCTGCTGGAAAACTCCCTTAAAGTAGCAGAGCAGAAGTAGCGACTCTTCAACAGAGACTACAACATTTCTGCAAGTTTCCCATTAACTCCAGTGAAGCAGAGAAGTAACAATTTGGGCTGAATCTGAGAAAAATATTGAAATCTCTGTTAGAAAATTCCCTAGTGGGGTGGAACAGAGAAGCATTGTACACCTCTGCTAGGAAACTCCCTTAGGAAAGTGGAGAAGAACAGCAATGAATATCTCTGCTTTGAAACTCTCTTAGCAGAGTGAAGAAGGGCCCAGCTGTGATGGCTCTCTTTTGTAGGGGAGCAGTATTGTTACACCCTTTAGGGGGAACATCTCCCACTGCAACACAGCCTTGGGCATAGCCGGACTTCCCAATAGTGAGTATATGTCAGGGACCATCTTTGACAAGTATACCACCTATGAGAGTAGGGGCATGGGGATTAGAACATAAGTAAAGAGAATGAAGACACAAGTGAAAATAATAAATATGTTTAAAGAGTTGCTTTAATTGTGATTATGTGATATCAGTGTGCTTTGTGTGGGTATGTGAATGTCCATGCTGGTTTCTGATAATGTTAGACCCTAGGATTTTCTAGCAAAAATTACAGGAAGTTGCCAAAAGTCAGACTTTGGTCCTCGGAGTGAACATTTCTTAACTGCCCAGCCATGTTTCTAGCAATTCAAAGTCAGGAAATAGGGATAAACTCAAACAAATGAAAACTGTATCACTAAAAATGATTATGTAAAGACTTTAGACATCACAATTGTCTTCAGCTTCAAGGAAAAAATAGTGTTTATTTATTTTTCATCATAGCCTTGAAGGAAGTAAATTATTTACCATGCTCAATGAAGACTAATGGTAGAGATCACTGCATTGTGGTTTCTATTTTGAAACATTCGAGGTAGATACTAAAGTGTGCTACATGTGTAGCAGATTTATTTAGTGAAATTTAATTTGTGGTCGTTACATTTCTTCTGTGACTTTTGTTAATCTATTGTGTTTTTACTTAGTGATAGGTATTTTTCTGCTATAATGTGTAGAATAGTATCTCCATCATCAAAGTGTTCCATTGTTTATTTAAGTATTGGGCAGTGTGTAATCATACTTTTCAAGAAAGAGTTTCTATGAAATAGTGGTAGGTTGTTTCCCCTGGTTTTGTTTTTCATATTTCCACAAAATCTCAAATTCCCTTGAGAGTTTCTTGTTTGTTACTCAGTTTTGCTTAGATGTTAGTAATGATTTTGGGATACATTTGAACTTATGAACCTTATGTGTCTACCTCCTGAGTACAAGTCTAAGGGTAAATGATGTACTCCCAACATTTGCTGTTTTGTCAACACAGTTTAGCAATGTTAATATTAAAATGCTTAATAGAAGATAATATAAGAAACATTAATGATCTCATGTGTGTATTCAAAACAGTATTTTCATTTATCTGATAGAGATATAATAAAGTAGGATAATCAACATTCAACCATGTATCTCATATTGTAGCTTGATGTTTTATATGTGAGTGTATAAATATAAATATATTAGAATATATGTACATATATATTGATGTTCCATGCTTCCCCCATCCCCATTATTTAACCATTTGGCACTTTATCTTGAATAATTGCCTACTAAGGCATCCAGAGATGCCAGATGCCAGATAATGTAATGGCACTAAGATTTATTTTGTAACAAAAATTTATGGTGTGTGTGTGTGTGTGTGTGTGTGTGTGTGTGTGTGATGTGGTTATGGGTTTGTAGGACCAATGCACATATGTGGAGACCAGAAGAAAACTTTGCAGTTTATACTTTTGGTCCTCTTAATATGGTGATCAATGTCAGTTTTTCATCCTTTCACACCACAGACCTTTCCCATGGAGCCATTTGACTGGTTCTCAAATAAGATTATTAGGTAATATATTAATAGTAAACCATTGTCTTTTTTTCAGATTGTAAACTTAATTTTGAACAAGGATAAAGGAACACAATATAATTTGAATAATAAATTCTCTTTGCATAGGAAAATATTTATATGATCATTCATATTTTTAATTTGTTTATCCTGGGTACTAAACATTTGTTTATAACATTTTCTCAAAAACCACGATTGAATGCCAATTCATTAAAATTGGTTGCTGATAAGCCTGATGACCTGTGTTCTATCTCTGGGTGATCCATATTCCACCTACAAGTTTTTTCTTTTATTTCTAAACTTTGGCAGTGGCATATGCACACTCCTACATACATAATAATTTTTTATCCTGAATAAGTGCAATTGAGGTCAGTTGTACTCAAATGAATACCTAAGTTTCATCACTAAAACTCACAAAGGGAAGAAAATAATAGATACCTGTGAGTTGTCCTCTCAGTGCTACATACACATTGTGGCACAGCTGTATACACATAAACACAGCTCAAACATTTTGAAATGGATAAAGTTAATAAAGCAAATAATATCCCAGTTATTGAGTACATATTGAAGGTTTGTTTATGAGGTTCTTGAGTTATGCAATGTTCTTTTTCTGCAATGTCGTCTGATTGCCTCTTTCTAAATTTGTGTACTTTTTTTGCAAACTGAACCCGTTGATTTACATTAGCAAGAGACTTGCTGTTGAATTTGGCATGAATCTCCAGCCAATCTGGGACAGACCTGTCTTTAGATTAGAAACCAGTGCTGGACCATGGTGCTGAGTCCCTTCCGCCAATCAGAGCCTCCAGCATACCCACCAGTCAGATGGGAGGGTTCTTCTGGTAGCCAGACTTCCTATCCGGTTCATCTCTCAAACGCCCTGCTACTCTCCTGTGGGCAAGAGCGTGTCACTTCAGCAGCCACACCATGGTGAGTGACGTGATGTTCTCCACAGACCAGGGAGTGGCTGGTATTGGCGAGCCAGGGGCCGCTGTCCCCAAAATAGGTGGAGCGGCCTGCTGAGACTCGCGGCAGGTGTAGTGAGTCATCCACTGGCTGAGTGGGAGCCAGCGGACAGACACAGGGTTTAGCCTCTTCATGCCTCAGTAGCCCTAAGTGATCCTTGCAGCTCTCTACTGGCAGCCTCTGAATCCCTTCACTGCCCGGTCTGTGTCTTCACAGAGCAGACATCAGAGCCGCAGACGGTGGTGTATGTAATGCTTATATCATCGCATGTGGAGAGACACCACCACATTCCCCAAACGCGGAAACTCATGGTCTCTCCTCGGTCTTCAGAAGTTCTGCACTTTTAATATTTAGATTTGGGATCCATCTGTAGTTAATTTCGTGTGGCTTGTAAACAGTTTCTCCTGTGTCGAGTAGCGCTTCACTACTAAACTGTGATGTAGAAGAGTATAGTTGATAATAGAATTGATGGTATAAGGATTTACCGGTTCTTAGGAGATATTAAGTTACACAAAGTAAAGTTTAAATGATGGAGGGCTGCATCCCAAATATCCAAAGATGACTAGTATGCACACCATGCCTGTTAGAGATTAGTATCATGAGATGCAAATGTTTGTTCACCAGGTTTAATCAGCCATTAAGGTACATTTCTATAACAAATGAGACAACCATGATTTACAACCAGCCAGAAGACCCATTTCCCAATCAAAGGCCTATGATCTACTGCTCAGGGGCCGTTATGGGGTCACAACTTTGTGTGCCGGGAGAATATAATAATTCTAGAACAGTTGCATTTTTTAACTTTTAGATAAGCAGTTTAGCATCAATGTCCCGTATACTGATTGAGGTGAACTTGTATCCTGTCTGCAGTCCCACCGGGCATTGCCCTTGCTATCCTCCTGACTAACCACCATAAATTTTTGGATTACAAGTATGCTGCACCACAGAGTTATAAAATTACTAGTTTGAGTCATATAGTGGATTGTCCATTGCAGTAACAGTAAAAGAATTTGCTTGTGGAGCTTGGCTTCTCCCTTTAAACCCAAAGAGCAGGAACTGTGTACTGTGTACACTGGAGGGGGTAAACACACTGGAAAATAGCTAGACTGAAGTTTAAGGCTGTGGGCTGCAGGGGTATCCATTACAAAGAAAGACCTGATGGGGCACAGTGTGTGTCTTGGTTTATAATGTTTTTGATTTACCCAGTGTTCCTCTTGTGCATCATTGTATGATTAGCCTCTTTCTGAATTTGTATACTTCCTTTGAAAACTGAACCCATTGATTTACATTAGCAAGAGACTTGCTGTTGAATTTGACTTAGTTCTCCATCCAATCTGGGATATGTCTATCTTTAGATTAGCAGCCAGTGTTGAGAAAACTGTGCTGTATCCCTTCTGCTTACCTGGTTCTGACATTCAGACCTCACTAGCCAATTTTAGCCTCCATCAGTGAAATGGGAGGGTTCTTCCGGGAGCAAGGCTTCCGGTTTAGTGCTTCCTAAAGATATCACAGTCTCTCTCATGCACTGTGCCTTGGGCTTCCTTGTAAGGAGATAGTTTGTCAGCTTGGCAACTGCACCATGGCGAATGGTGCTCTAAACAGATTGGAGGAGCAGTGGGCCAAGGTGAGTAAGGTACCAGTGTCCCCAGGTGGGGAAGAGGAGTGTCCGGCCTTGGTGTATGGGGCTGCTCTCCCCAAGTGCCACGTGGGTGCGGATGAGTGGCTGGGCTAGGCGAGTGAGGGGCCCTCTGTCCCCAAACAAGGAGGAGCAGCCTGCTGAGGCTTGCGGCTGGTGTGGTGCATCCTATCCTGGCTGGCTGGGAGCCAGTGAACAAACACCGAATTTAGTGTGTTCCTGCCTCATCCTAAGTAGTTCTAAGTGATCCTTTCAACACCCTGCTGGCAGTCAGTCTCTGAATAACTTCACTGCCTGGGCTGTGTCTGCACAGAGCAGAGCATTGAGAGCCGCAAATGGTGGTGCCTGTAGTGCTTATATTGTCGCCTGTGGAGAGATATCACCAAATTTTCCAAACTCGGAGACTACTGGTCTCTCCAGTATCTTCAGAAGTTCTGCACTTTTAACATTTAGGTTTAGGATCCATCTGTAGTTAATTTTGTGGAGCTCGTAAATGGTTTCTCCTGTGTAGAGTAACACTCCACTGCTAAACTGAAGTAGACCATAATCGATAATAAAATTAATGGTATAAGTATTTACCAGTTTAGGAGACATTAAGTCACACAAAGTAGAATTTAAGTAAGGGAGGACTGCATCCCAAATTCCCCAAAGATTAGTATGCCAACCATGCCTGTTAGATATTCGTATCATGAGATCCAAATGTTTGTTCACCAGGATTAATAAGCCATTAAGGTACATTCCTATAACAAATGAGACAACCATGATTTACAACCAGCCAAAAGACCTACTTCCCAGTCAAAGACCTCTAACATGCTGCTCAAGGGGCCATTACAGGGTTACAACATGTGTGCCATGAAAGTATTATAATTCTAGGACATCTGCATTTTTCAGTTTTTAGAAAAGCAGTTTTGAGTCAATGTCCCCTATACTGATTAAGGTGGACTTGAATCCTGTCTGTAGCCCTTTGGGGGATTACCCTTGCTATCCTCTTGGCTAACCACCATAAATTTTTGCATTACAAGTATGCTGCACCACAGGGTTTTAAAATTGCCAGTTTGAGTCATATCTTGGCTTGTCCATTGCAATAATAATAACAGGATTTGCTTGTGGAACATGGCTTCTCCCTTCAGACCAGAAGAGTAGGAACAGTATACTGTGCACACTGGAATAGGGGAAAAGAGTGGACAATAACTAAATCACACAAGTTTAAGGGACTAAGCTTCAGAGGTATCCATTACAAAGAGGGATCTGATAGGGCAGTGTGTGACTTTCTGTGTAATTTTCCATCCTACATTAATTCCTTGCATGTGAATGAAGACAGACACCAGTGGGTATAGAGTTTAGGGAGGATAGCTTGAACTACTACATATTTAGTTTCCAATTAGTGAACGCTCCCATGAAGATATGTTCAATCCTGGTTGACACAGTTAAGTCAGGTCAGATGTTTGAGACACAGGCCATTGACTGTAATTCAATGTTTCAGCTTACAGCTCTTAGCAACTAGCATTTTACATGGGACAAAGTTATGCGTTCTTGTACTAATGGCCTTCTCCCTACCAGGGAAGGGTCTACTGTGTTTCAAAGTCAGTATAACTAAGTGTTCAATTATTTTTTTTATCATTTTAAAAAGTCAATTATTGGTTATATTTTAGATTTTATTTCCTTCAAAGGCATTACTGCTATAATCTCTTTGTTCCTATTTTCCAGTGTTTCCCAGGTTTTGAATTTCATTCCATTTTTAAGTGCTGCTTATTTATTCATCTTTTTATTTATATCACTTTATAGCAGTGATTCTCAAGCTGGTGGGTCATGACTCATTTTGGGGCATCAAATGAACTTATCACAGGACTGGTCTAATACCACCAGAAAGTACAGATATTTATATTCTCATTCATAACGGTAGCAAAAATATGGTTTTGAAGTAGTAGTGAACATATTTTTATAGGTCGGGAATTCACTACATCATCAGTAACTGTATTAAAGTGTCACAACACTAGGAAAATTGAGAACAACTGGTTTAGATTAATGTCTCCTGTAGCTCATGCTTGTATCATGCTATGTAACTGAGAATTGCTTTGAACACCTAATCCTGCCTATGCTACCTAGTGCTGCAAAGACAGTCCAGAAACTCCCACCATGCTGGACCTTGACTGGTTTGTGTGAAGGAGAAATAGATTAGTGAATGAGTATCTCCAATTTCTATAGATTTTATTGTGAATTTACAAGTGAAGTGAACCTGTGTAAGAATTGAGTTCACTGACCAATTGTAAGGCCAGTGTAGTCAAAACAGAAAAAGGGATGTGCAAGAAGGAGGTTAAAAGCTTTCCTGTTGTGATAGTAGTTACTGTCATTAGTTGTAAGTAGTGAGGTGATCAATTTTAGATGTTCAATAAATGTGCTGACTGGCCATTTCATGGGTCCACAGACCACACATAGAAGAATCTTTATAAAGAACTTAACTTATCATTAAATCAATTTACTTGTAGTTACAGTAGTTCAAGTAAAATAGAAGAGCTGAATAAAATGGTGTGACCCTGTCTACCATGATTTATTTTCCAGGTTTAAGATGTATATTCTGAGAGAAATGATGTGAGTAGTACTTTGTGTACTCTAATACAAATCCGTGGTCTCTGGAGCACATGACCAAAAAGCCTTTTTCAACTTTTAAACAGAATATTTCAGGATTATAAATACATTATTTCCACTATTTCTTTCCTGCCTCTAAGCCCTCCCATAGACCCTTCATTGTGTTCTAATTCATGGCATTTTGTTTAACAATTACTGTTTGAATGTGACCTGTGTTTGGTTACAGGACCTCCCTGCTATGAAGTAAAGGGTTGGCTACACTGGACCTTGAGTGTGTAATGGAATATGTACACATAGGACCTGTTTTTTTGGAGGAGGAATGCGAAGTGCTCTGGGAGAATAGAAGATTTTACTAAATTACAAATTTCCCAGATTATGGTCTTGTCTTACCATCATGTGGAAGGACAAACCTGGAGGATTTTTGCTTACTGGGACATTTTATCTCTGCTCACCCAGTAGAGTAACTGCTAATGTTTTAAAGCCCAGCTGGGCAATTCTAACTAATGAGGGTAGGAGGTAGTTTACAAGTTCTTTCAGGATGCTCTTGTTTTGCTCTAAGGAGCTGTAGAGAGGGCCACTAAGCCATGCCATGGTGAATGTAGAGGCCACTGTCCCCAGATCAGGAAGAGCAGGTTTGCTGAGCTATTAGTTGCTTGGAAAGAAATGGACCATGATCCAGACAGGTTCTATTAGTTTGTGTCATGACCTGGGCAGTAGTCTTTGGCCTCTGAGCTTTGTTGAGTGTGCATTCTTTTGGGGAGGGCCGGCTCTGTCATACTGGTTTGGGAGACTATAAACTTATAATATTGTTGTCTCATGTTATGTAATTGAAAATTGCTTTAAACACCTAATCTTGCCTTTGCTGCCCAGTGCTGGGTAGATAGTCCTGCATCTCCTTCAGGACTAGGCCTTGACTGGTCTGTGAGAAGGAAAAATAGACCAGCTAATGAGTGACCTTCAGTATCTCTGTCTTTTAATGCTTGCTAGAAGTTCAGAATATTGCATTTCACTTTCAAGTTTGCCTTATAAATATTTCAAATAGTTTAAAAGCTGGTAGAACTATGGTGATGTTGATTGTCTTTTGTCAATACATGATTAGAATGCTTCTAACTTTCTGCTATCACCAGCCACAATGATATGATTCAGTGATGTTTAGTGCCAGGGACAAAAGGAGCTACCAAGGTTTCTCAGGTGTGCATGGTGTTGGGGAGGTAGGTAGGGCAGAATCTACATCTTGTGCTATAATCCATGTGACAGGAAGCAGATATTAAATTATTCTATTTTTCTAAATATTTTTATAAATATTTATCCTAAATATTGTTCATATTTTTGATTGTTATAGTTTGTTGTAAGGTTTTTTTTTTGAGTTTTGGGTTTCTCTGGCTTTGAACTCACAATGATCTGCCTGTGTCTGCCTCCTAAGTGCTGGGATTAAAGATGTATACCTCCACTTTCCAGTATGAAGTCATATTATGTCAATCTGTGTACTATTTTTTCATAATCTCATTGATCACTCTGAGTGTTTCCACTATGAATGTAGCTTTGTAATCAACTTTTCTATAATAAATTGTTGGAAATTGTCATTGAATTGTATTCAGTTTATGCTGCAAATTTACTATACACAGCATAATGTTCCCAAGAATTAATTATTTGCTTCTTTATTTACTTAGGTTCTGTTTTTCTTGTTCCAGTTAATCTGTTAAAGACTTTTGATTTATTGGCTAAAATGTCTTTGCAGGTGGTTCCTCATATATTCTGATTTCAGACATCAACCCTCAAGTTGAGAGGCTCATAAATATCTACTATTCCAGATCCTGTATACCTATATAGAACATTCATTCTCATATGCAAAGATTTACGAAAAATAGCAATAAACTTATTTTAAAAGTGCTTGTGCCCAGGTGGTGGTGGAGCATGCCTTTAATCCTAGTACTCTGGAGGCAGAGGCAGGCAGATCTCTGGAGTTCAAGACCAGCCAGTTCTACCAGAGCTAGTTCCAGAATATTTTCCAAAGCTACAGAGAAATCCTGTCTCAAAAAACCAAAAGAAAAAAATGTTTGTCAATTATAAAACAATTATAAACTGAGTTGTTTAGGTATATACTGAATCTTTAAAAATGTGTTATCTTGTATTTTGTTTTAAAATGTTTTTATTTCCTCACTTTGAAATAGACTTATAGGCAATCATAAGTCAAAGTGAAGTGTCCAAGAATAAGAATATAAAAGTGTAGGTTCTAGAAATAGAAATGTAGAAATATAAAGTTGCAAGCCTGGAAGAATGAGAACAGACTCTCAGCAGCTTTCTCTTCAGCTTAAGATGATGTGAGAGTCCACTCTGTATGCTGTGAATACCATTGGTTAATAACTAATATGTTTCAGGTACTGGCTTTGCAGAGTAGAGCCATGCAGTAAATCAAACTGAATGTTGGCAAAAACAAGTCAGAGTCAAAGAGAAGCCAGTTGGTGACAGATGCTGGAACTTTACAAAAAACATCTTGTGACAATATACAGATTAATAGAGATGGGTTATTTATGATATGAGTTAGCCAGGAACATGCTTAAGCTATTTGACAAAGAGTATTACAAATAATAATCAGATACTTACATGGAGCTGGCTGTGGTTGAAAGAATTGTTAGGGAGGGAGCTTTGCAAAAGCCCAAGGATCAAATGCCAAAGAGCAGTGCATAGGGTGCACTTAAGTAAGGTGGCACCATCTTTACTCTGTATCCACTCTACAGTGATGGTTCAGCCTTTTCCCGATCTTCCATTATTTACTTTTTTGGCAACTCATGTAATTGCCAATGTCAGTATGCTGCAGTCCCCATTTTGTCGTCTCCATGGGAATGTAAAGCTCTTTAGTCTCCACCCCATCTATTCCCAATACTTGTCTGCCTGGTAAGACTAAGAATTTTCCAAGATACATTTAAATTTCTCCCTTTGGCTAACAACTAGTAAAATAATACACACCATGAAATTCGAGTTTCCCTGGCAATTTTACTGGGGAAAAAGACTGACTCCTCCAGGTGAGACTGTGTCTACTGAAGAAATATTTACTCCTTATCTGACCACCTTACAGGACAGATAGGAGCTGAAGTTTGGGGAGGGTTTTAGAGATGGGAATGTTTTCATTTTATGACTTAGTTTTATTAATTTAGTTGTGTATATCCCTTGCCATCTATCTAAACCTGTTAGGACCCCAAGGATAAATTAATCACCTTATATCTTCATTACTTTTCCAAATTAGTCACACCAAAAAATATCATGTTTAATGCTTTTATTAATAACTTGTTCTTTTTTCTTTCCTATTTTTTTTGTCTTAAATATTAGCCCGATTATGAATCTCTGGTTGTCTTGGAACTCAGTGTATAGACTAGAATCTTGTAGATAATCAGAGAGATTTGGCCACCTTATCTCCAAAGTGCCTGGATTATAGTTGGGCACATCACAGACAACTAAATTAGTACATTTTTGTTGTTCAAGACAGGGTTACTTTGTGTATCTTTGACTGTGCTGCAACTATTGTTGAGGACCAGTCTGACCTTGAATTTATAGAGACTTACCTTTCTCATACTATGTATTTTAGAATTGTTTTGAACACCTAATCCTGCTTCTGTTGCTCAGTGCTGAAAAGAAAGTCCTTCAACTGCTTTAAGGCTAGGCCTTAAGTGGTCAGTGAGAAAGAAAATAGATGATTGTCCTCCAACTAATCTGTATTTTATTGTGAACTTGCAAATGAAAAGGGACTCATGTAAGCATTGAGTTCACTGACAAACTGTAAATCAGGTATAGTCCCAGCACATAGAGGTATAGGCTAGAAGGAGCATGAAAGCATTCTCCCTTAGACCATAGCTCAAATAAGAAATAGGTAGTGAGTCAATCAATTTTACATGATTGCTAAATGTTCTGACTGGCCATTTCTTGCATTCCACAGAGTAAGGAATCAAGAATTGGGATAAAGAACCAAACTTATGAAATCAAATTACAGTAGTTGCACTAGTCTGACCAAAATAAAACTGGATAAAATGGTGTGGCCCTGCCTAAAAGAACTGTTATTTTACATATTTAAGATGTACAGCCTGAGATAAAATGTGCTACTAATACTTGATGTGTTCTAATATAAATTACTAAACTTTGGAGTACATGACCATAAACCTGTTTTGCCTTTTTAGATTAATTTTTGTGGCTTATAATTATATCATTTACATAATCACTTTCTTGCCTCTAAGACATTCCAGAAATTAGCAAAATCATGAATTTTGCTTTATCAAGGGTTGATGTTTGAATGTGACCTAAGTTTGTTTTCAAAATATCTGAGCTATGAAGGAAAGGATTGATTACACTGGTCAGTGACTCTGTAATGGAACACACACACACACACACACACACAAGGGACACCATATTTTGGAAGAGGAACAGGAAGTGCTCTGAGAGACTGGAAGAGTTTCTAGTAAAATACCAGTTTTCCAAACTAGAGCTCTGTCTTCCCCTAGGGTGGAATGGCAGAGCTGGTAAGGGCTGTACTGGCTTAATCATTTGATTTCTGCTCATCTAGTAGGGGAACTGCTACTGTCTTGAGGCTCAGCTGGGCAATTCTAGCTATTGAGGGATTCTAGGCAAGCCTAGCAATCAGGAGCACCAGTGGGAAGTAGATTGTGAGCCATGAGGGAGCCAATAGGGAGCCATGAGAGTTGTTTTTCTTTTTCCCTAAATTGTGTAGTTGATTTCTACCTCCAGTTCTTATCCCACTTTCCTCTGAAGAGGTAACACTAACTACCATTTTGGGATTGGGGCAATGACTGATCTGGTTTGTTTCAGCTGAATTTGGGGCATCAGGTATTAGTATTATGATACCCTTCCACAGAGCTTCTTATAAAGACTAAGCTCTCAGATGTAGACAGAGTTGTCTGTTGTCTGGGAAGCACTGACTTAGCCAAAGTCCATAAGACATTCTTGATGGGCTCACAATAGCTTCCATCTGTTACAAGTTTCCATTTAACTTCTAAAGTTGGTCTTCAGAGTGATGAGCCCACAACCAACTGTCACAGCCTTTTATATCTGTTTCATCAGCCAAAAGTCAGCATGAAGATTTTCCCATGTGGCTTCTGGATAGGAAGAAGAGAGGTATTTAGTGTCATTTAATTTGGAGGTTAAAACAATCATGGGCCTGTCCTTCTTTGCTGTGTGCAGGTGCTCTAGGAGCCAAGGTCTGATGTCTCACATCTGTACAGAATCTTTTTATCAAGAAAATATTAGTGAGATTTGCTATGTAAATAATATCTCATGTAGACTTGCGTCTAATGTCTGTGGAGTGTCAACCCTTGTGTTGTTACCAATCCTCTAATCCTTTGATTAAATTTCTTCTTAAGTACTGAACAATGTAGGTTGCCAGAATTAATCTTTCTTTTTGTGTTGTCAAGGCCAGTTGAGCATCTAGTCTTTAGAGGTCACTTGTCCTTGGAAGGAATCTCAGATTCCTCAAGACTCTCTATTATCAGTTGTCCATCAATGTGAGGATAAGTCAAAAGCTTTGCTTTATGTACTGTGGCTTCCTTTGAAGCCTTGAAGAAATCTTTCCCACATTGAGCCTCCTTTTGGAGACTTGATAATGATTCCAATTCATTGATTGGGTTATCCATGGCCTCCATGAACAGCACAATAAATGATCAATAAATAGTCTTTGTTCCTAGGGACCTCACTGACCTTGTATAGAAATGAGAGAAATATTTTGCCTTTTGGTCCCTTTAATAACATTAGAATAGCCTCTAAGAATGATTATTAAACACCTAGAAGATCAGTTTTATACTAGTTTTGTACTTTTACTACTTTATAATACTTCAATAGTCAGATACAACTCAGTAAACTTTGTTTGACATACCTTTTAGCCAGTCCTTGAAATAGCTGGAATTTTGACCTTGCAAAGTTTAATGAGTATAAGATTCCTAAGTCTCATCCTTATGTACCTTAAACAACTTACTCAGACCTTCATAGCTTGTAAAACCTTTCCAGTCTTCTTTATCCTGGAGCAATCCAGTCATAATCATGTTCATATATCTAAGTTCTTTTCTACTATGGTCATTTATAAATTTATATTATTCTAACATGTTCTTTTTATGTACTGCTTCCTTTTACTAATACCATGAGAAGTAGGAACATTAACAAATATGCTTATGATCTTCTGTGAGAATTTTCTCCCCTGTGAAGGGGGAGGAAGCAATTTCTGTCCTATAACCATAAGCCCCACTGAAGATACAAAGTTCAATTTCACCAAAGTCCATCCTGGAGAATCAATGAGTTTTTTGAGCTTACTTATTGATCATGGTTCAAAAGGAACTTACAAGGGTTTTGATTCTGTGGTTTCTTGTATCAAAATGGTCCCCAAAGTCCAATGGAGAGTGGCACTATTAGGAGGTGTGGCCTTGTTGATGTATGTCATAGTCATTTTCTGCTGCCTGCTGATTTGGATGAAGTCCTGATTAACATATTACTTTTCTTTGGAGTATTTCTGAGGCAGCCCTCCCTCAGTTAAGTTCTACTTTGTGTGACTCACTATCCTCTAAGCATTGGTCCATCCTTTATATTACCATTTCTACTCTTCTACATTGTGACTGAGTAGTGGAGTACTACACAGTACATGAGATGCCGATTACAACTTCCACAAATTAACTCCAAATGGACCTTACACCTAAACATCAAATGCTAAGTGCAGAACTTCTAGAAGACACTTGAGACCAGGCCTCTCTGAGCTTGGCAACCTGCCTAGTCTTTGGGAGGTTTCTCTAAGGCCCTGATGTATAGAACAATAACAGAGCTCTGTCACTAACCTTGGGAATATGCTGGGGAGAGCTGGTAAAGATGTGGGGCCAGGAATTTGGAAAAGGCTTGTTTCCAATCTTTAGACCCAGGACTTTCACAAAAGGGCGGCAACTGTGGTTATCAGTCCCGACACCACTGTGGACTTTGTTTATGATGTTCTTGAATTACCCAATGTTCTTCTCGTGCGATGTTGTCTGATTGGCCTCTTTCTTAATTTGTATACTTCCTTTGAAAACCGAACCCATTGATTTACATTAGCAAGAGACTTGCTGTTGAACTTCGCATAAATCTCCAGTCAGCCTGGGACAGGTCTGTCTTTCCATTAGAAGCCAGTGCAGTGCTGAGTCCCATCTGCTCACCTTGTCCCATCACTCAGACCTCAACAGTCAATCAGAGCCTCCAGCAGACCCGCCAGTCAGATGGGAGGGTTCTTCCAGAAGCCAGCCTTCCCTTCCAGTTCAGCTCTTTCAGGCTCTTCCTCTAGTGCATTCTTGTTGGCAGAGAGCGTGTCAGCTCGGCAGTTGCTCCATGGTGAGTGAGGGGTTGTTCTCCACTGATGGGAGGGGTGGCTGGGCTTGATGAGCGAGAGGCCAATGTCCCCAAACTAGGTGGAGTGGCCGCTGAGCCTCCCGGCTGGTGTGGTGGCTGGGTGGGAGCCATCAGACAGAGTTTAGCATCTTCCTGCCTCAATAGTCCTAAGTTAGCATCTTTCTGCCACAGTAGTCCTAAATAATCCTTGCAGCTCTCTGCTGGCAGCCTGTGAATCACTTCACTACCCGGACTTTGCATGCACAGAGCAGAGCATCAGGAGCCACAGATGGTGGTGTCTGTCGTGGAGAGAGATCACCACATTCGCCAAACATGGAGACTCATGGTCTTTTCTGGGTCTTCAGAAGTTCTGCACTTTTAACATTTAGGTTTGAGGTCCATCTGTAGTTAATTTCGTATGGCTTATAAATGATTTCTCCTGTGTAGAGTAGCGCTCCAGTACTAAACTGTGATGTAGAAGAGTATAGTTGATAATTAATGGTATAAGGATTTGCCGGTACTTAGGAGACATTAAGTTACACAAAGTAGAATTTAAGTGAGGGAGGGCTGTATCCCAAATTTCCTAAGATGAGTATCATGCGCACCATGCCTGTTAGAGATTAGTATGATGAGATGCAAATGTTTGTTCACCAGGATTAATCAGTCATTAAGGTACATTCCTACTACAAATGAGACAACCATGATTTACAACCAGCTAGAAGACCCACTTTCCCATCAAAGATCTCTGACCTGCTGCTCAGGGGCCATTACAGGGTCACAACCTTGTGCACCAGGAGAGTATAATTAATTCTAGAACAGCTGCATTTCTCAGCTCTTAGGAAAGCAGTTGTAACACAGTGTCTCCTGTGCTGATTGAGGTAGACTTGAATCCTGTCTGCAGCCCCACAGAGCTTTACCCTTGCTATCCTCTAGGCTAACCACTATAATTTTTTGGTATGCTGTACCACAGATATCTAAAATTACCAGTTTGAGTTATACAGTGGGACTGTCTATTGCAATAACAATAAAAGGATTTGCATGTGGAGCATGGCTTCTTCCTTCAGATCAGAAAAGTAGGAACATGTACTGTGTACACTGGAGTGGGTAAACACACTGAACAAAAGCTAGATCTGAAGCTTAAGGCTGTGGACTGCAGAGGTATCCATTACAAAGAAGGGCCTGATGGGGCACAGTGAGTGACTTTCTGTGATTTCCCATTGTACATTAGTTCCTTCCTTGTGAATGAAGACAGACACCTGTGGGTGTACAGTTTAGTGAGGAGAGCTTGAACGACTAAATATTTAGTTTGCAATTAGTGAACTCTCCCATGCAGATATGTTCAATCCTGGTTGACACAGTGAAGTCAGCTCAGATGTTTGAGACACAGGCAATTGGCTGCAACTCCATGTGTCAGGTTATCGAACTCAGCGCTAACTTTTAACATGGGACAAAGTCATGTGTTCTCTCATTAATGGCATTCTCCCTACCAGGGAAGGACCTACTCTGTTTCAAAGTCAGTATAACTGAGTGTTCAATTATTTTTATCATTTTAAGGAGTCAATTATTGGTTATCATTTTTTAGATTTCATTTTCTTCAGTGGAATTACTGTTATAATCTCTTTATTTCTATTTTCCAATGTTTCCCAGTTTTTGAATTTCATTCCACTTTTTAAGTCCTGTTTATTTACTCATCTATTTACTTATATCAGTTTAGAGCATGATTCTCAACCTGGTGGTCCATGACTCCTTTTGGGGGGATCAAACGAACCTATCACAGAACTAGCCTAAGGTCATCAGAAAGTACAGATATTTATATTATAACTCATAACAGTAGCAAAAATATAGTTATGAAGTAGCAGTAAAAATAATTTTATAGGTGGGAGATCTCTACATCATGAGTAATTGTATTAAAGAGTCACAGCACTAGAAAGATTGAGAACAACTGATTTAGATTAATGTCTCCTGTAGCTCATTCTTGTATCATACTATGTAACTGAGAATTGCTGTGAACACCTAATCCTGCCTCTGCTACCTAGTGCTGCAAAGACAGTTCTGCAACTCCTACCAGGCTGGACCTTGACTGGTCTGTGTGAAGGAGAACTAAATCAGTGAATGAGTATCCTCCAATTTCTGTAGATTTTATTGTGAATTTACAAGTGAAATGGGAACTGTGTAAGAATTGAGTTCACTGACCAGTTGTAAACCCAGTGTAGTCACAGCAGACAAAGGATGGGCAAGAAGGATGGTAAAAGCTTTCCTGCTGTGAAGGTAGTTGACATTAGCTGTGAGTAGTAAGGTGATCAATTTTAGATGTTCAATAAATGTCCTGTCTGGCCATTTCATGGGTCCACAGACCGCACACAGGTGACTTGGAGTAGGAACAGGAGTGCTCTGGGAGAATGGAAGATTTTACTAAACTACAAATTTCCCAGATTAGGGTCCTGTCTGACTATAGTGTGGAAGAACAAACATTGAAGATCTTTGATTTCTGAGTCATTTTATCTCTGCTCACCCAGTAGGGTAACTGCTAATGTCTTGAAGTCCAGCTAGGTGGTCCTAGAAGGACTCTGGTTGGCAATTAGGAGCACCAGAGGCAGTTTACAGGTTCTTTCCAGGATTCTCTTCTTCTGCTATATGGAGCTGTAAGGAGGACCACAAGCCATGCCATGGTGAATGTAGAAGCAACTGTCCTCAGACCAGGAAGAACAGGTTGGCTGAGCTGTCAGACCTGCTTGGACAGGGATGAACCATGAGGCAAACAGGTTCTATTGTCCTTTGTGGTCACCTGGGTAGTTGCCCTTGGCCTCTGATCTTTTTTGAGTGTGGGGGAGGCTTTGCCATCCTGGCATGGGAGACTATGAGCTTGTAATATTGTTGACTCACACTATGCAATGGAGAATTGCTTTGAAAACCTAATCCTGCCTCTGCTGCTTAGTTCTGGGTAGATAGTCCTTCAACTTCTTCAGGACTGGGCCTTGACTGGTCAGTGGGAAGAAAAAATAAACCAGCTAAGGATTGACCTCCAGTCTCTCTGACATTCAGTGTATGATTATAGATGAAAAGGGTGAGTACATAGGTCAAGCTTGAAGCTGGTAGATTCACAGTGCAGGAAGGGAGAGACAGGAAAGTGACTGAGAACTTTCCTACTTCAACCGTAGTTGAGATTAGCAATGCAGAGGTGATCAATTTTAGGTGCTCCATAAATGTCCTCATGGTCATTTCTTGCTGTCCACAGACCAGGCAATCAAGAATCTGGATAAAGAACCAAACTTATCATGAAACCAAATTGCTGTAGTTACAGTAGTTCACCCAAAATAGATCTGAGTAAAATGTGGCCCTGCCTAACAGGACTGTTATTTTACTGGTTTTAAATATACACCCTGAGATAGAAGGTTTGAGAAATCTTTGATGTGCTCTAATATAAATTCCTTGTTTCTGAAGCACATGGCCATAAATCCTTTTTCTACTTTTTAAAATAATTTTTTGAGATTATAATTATATCATATCGAAATTCTCTTTCCTCTCCCCAAGCTTTACCATGACTCTTTATTATCTTCTAATTCATGTCCCATTTTTCTTTAACAACAATTGTGAATGTGACCTGTGTTTGTCTGCAGGATTTCCCAGGTATGAGGTGTTGGGTGGCTGCACTGCATATTGAGAGTGTAATGGAATGTGCATACAAAGGACCTTGTGCTTTGGATGAGGAACAGGGTATGATCTAGAAAAGTGGATGAATGTCTACTAAAATACAAGCTTTCTGGACTAGGGCCCTGTCCACTAGACTGGAAGGACCGAGCAGAAAGTTCTGTGATATCTGAATAATTTGATCTCTGATCACCCAGTAGGGGAGCTGATAATATTCTGAGGCCCAGCTGGGTGGCATTAGCCACTGAGGGAATCTGGGAAGGCTTAGCAAGCAGGAATACTAGTAGGAGGTAGCTTACAGGTGGTTCTTTCTAGGATTCTTCTCTGCTTCTGTTGTAATGAGTTGTAAGGAAGACCACAAGCTATGCCAGAGTGAATGTAGGCTGTTCAGAGGTCTGTTGAGCTGTCATTTCTGCTGGGATTTTGATGGACCATGAGCCAGGCTGTGGTTCTATTGTTCTAAGTAATGACCTGGGCATTGCCCCTTGTCCAGTGAGCCTCCCTGTGTATGGATTTCCTGGGGAGAGGGAGACTCTGCAGCCCTGGCATGGTAGGATATTATGCTTGTAAGATCACTGTCCAGTGTAGAAACAGAGTCATGCTTTTGGTATGCAGTGGGAAGACAGATTTGAAAACTGATAATCTGGTTTCTAGAAGTTCTGAATATTGCAGCCTACTTTCAAGTTTGTCTTATAAATGTTTCAAATAGTTTAAAAGCTGGTAGAACTACAGTGATGCTGATTTAGCAATGCATGATTAGAATGTTTCTAACTTTCTTCTACCACCAGCTGCAATGGTGTGATTCAGTGATGTTTAGTTCCAGGGGACAAAGGGAGTTTCAGAGCTGCAGTGGTTTCTTAGGTGTGTATGGTGTTGGGCAGGTAGATAGAGCAGAATCTATATCTTGTGCTATAATCCATGTGACAGGAAGCAGAAATTATTCTACATTGGTTTGGGATTGGGCATCAGTATGGCTGGGTTTACCTGAAAACAGAAGGAGGTATAAGGACTTGCAGGACCATAGCAGTAGATCATCTCTTTTTGCAGAAAAGGCTCAAGAGCATGGTGCCTCTCAGGAAGAAATACCAGTAGCTGAAGCACCAGTAACAACAGTTTAAGGGTCACTTTGAGTTAATTTTGTGAAAATTGTGAAGTCTTTATTTAATTTCTACACACATAGAATCATAGGTAGCTGGATAACATTGGTCAAGATCACACGTTTCCTGACTAAGTTTCCTTTGGTCTTTTGATCAATACCTGACTATAGTTTTCTACCTTTGTTCTTTGCTTTTTCTCTCCATTCTCTTTATTCTTTCCCAAATATCATACACATTCTTGATTGATCAGCTTTGTGGTAATCCCCCCCCCCCGAGACAGGGTTTCTCTCTGGTTTTGGAGCCTGTTCTGGAACTCTCTCTGTAGACCAGGCTGGCTTCAAACTCACAGAGATCCTCCTGTCTCTGCCTCCTGAGTGCTGGGATTAAAGGTGTGCGCCACCACCACCCAGAAAGAAGTCATATTATGTCAGCCTGTGTACTATTTTTCATAATCCCATTGATTACTCTTTTTGCTTCTAATATGAATGTAGCTTTGTAATCAGCTTTCCTGTTATAAATTGTTGGGAATTATCATTTTACTATAGTCATTTATGGTGCAAATTTTACATACATATCATCTTAATTTTGATGCATCATGTTTCCAAGGATCATTTATTTACTTTTTTATTTATTTAGGTTTTGTTGCTCTTGTTAATCTGTGAGAGACTTTTGGTTTATTGGATAAAAGGTGTTATGGATGTTGGCAGGTGGCTCAGCACATATTAGTTTTCTAGGAGACCTCAGTTCAGATACCTACCATCAAGTTGTGAGGCTCATAACTCTACCATTTCAGATAGAGGGCATCTGAACCCCTCTTTTTTGTGTTACTTGTATATATGTGAAGAAATTCTCACTCTTGCACAAACATATGCAAAAATGACAATAAACTTGTTTTCAAAAGTGCTTGTTGTGACTTATAAAGCAATTAGAGTAAAACAAATTGCTTTAGGTGTCTTTAAAAATCTGTTATTTTGCATTTTGTTTTAAAATGTTTTTATTTCCTCACTCTGATTGCAGACTTACAGGCAGTCATCAATCAGGGGGAGCAAAATGGTATCTAAGTGATCCTAACAGACATATTTTTCTTTACTATAAGATAATGAAATTTTTTAAGTAGTCAAAACTATTTTCTCTGAAGTTAAGGCACAAGAAGGTTTCAAGTGAATCTCTCCAATTTTGGTAGAACAGCCTTCTGCACCCCAGCAATTTTCTATTATTGGTAAAGGATAAAGAACTGAAGTGTATAGGATTAGTGCTGGTCAGTGATTTCTTAGAGTTTTATTTTGGTTAGAATCTTTTTTTTTATTTAAAGGAGCATAATATGTCTTTGTCAGTGCTACCCATCTTTGTTGTTAATTTTATTCATTATTATCTAAGTATATTGTTTGTTTTCTGGAAAATAATGGTCTCACCAATTTTGTCTTCAGAAGATTTCTCATGTTATGAGTTCCTTGAGTTTTTGTTGGTTTGGGAAGTTTCTGTGGAGAGACAGATTTAGTTTTCTCTTCTTTGTTTTAGATGTTTGCCTCTTTCCATTTCCTGGCATATCTATCTTTGTTTGTGTTTTTGCTACTTAAGTGATTGATATGATTAATACATTGCCTTTGGATCTTTCAAACCTTCTTGTATATTATTGTCTCTTTCTAAATAGCCTCAATTATCAGCATGACATAGCTTATACTGATCTGAGAAAATACCAATTGAGAGTATGCCTAGATCAGAATACCTGATTAAGGTATCTGAGAGAGATTTGTTGATTTTGATTGATATAGGAAGGCTCTTCCACTGAGTTGGCAATATCTCTGGACAAGAAGCCCTGGGATAGATATGAGAGCTAGTTGAGCACAAGGCAGTGACAAAGCAAGAGGGAAAGCCAGAAAACAATGGTTCCACATGTTTTGCCTTTAGTTATTAGCTTGAGTATCTATCCTACACTGTCATAAGGAGGAATTGTGAAATAGGGTTAACAACCAAATAAACATGTTCATTACCTGAATTGCTTTTGACTGCATATTTTAATAACAGCAACAGAGAAGAAAGTTGGAATAAAATGGGACTCAAAGAGGATTTTGTTGCTGCAAAAGACCTGGGAATGTTTACTTTTATAAGAATGCTTAAGATATTAGAAAACTGGAGAAAGAGCTTAATCATCTGTTCTTGTAGGACCTAGAAGATGGGAATATTGCAGGTAATGGCAGACAGTGGAGGTCAAGATCATAGAATTTTACTGGGCAGTAGGCTCTTGAGGGAATCATGGAGCTGGCCCTGTCTAACTCCCTTGAGAGACCAGGTTAAAGTCCATGGTTCCTGGGTCACTATATACCTCCCAGTTCCTGACAGACTGTTGCATTCCCTCAGACAATGAGGCATTCAGGCTGATTTGTGCTTCTTTGTATGATCCCTTAGTAGTCAAGGAATCATGAATGCTTAACAGGAAAATCGAACTTAGATATTAATCTTGTGTGTGCTGTATAGCTTGCAAACTTCATTATATCCTTTTATAGACATAGGGTGCTTGGTCATTTCCCCACTGCCCAGACTCATATAATTATACAGAAAATTTATTAATTATAAAACTGCATACCCAATAGCTTAGGCTTCTTATTAAGTAACTTTTACATCTTAAATTAACCCATTGTTATTAATCTGTATATCACCACATGGCTGTGACCTACTGGTAAGATTCCATTTAGCATCTGTCTCCTTCAGTGGCTACATGGCCTCTCCCTGATTCTGCCTTCTTTTCTCCTCTATCTCCATTTGGCATACCCACCTTGTACTATTCTGTGCTGCCATAGGCCCAAAACAGTTTTCTTATTAACCAATGGGTATAAAACATATTCACAGCATACAGAGGGGAATTGCACAACACCCCCCCCTTTCTGTCTAAATAAAAAGAAAGGTTTTTAACTTTGATATAGCAATATTACATATAACAAAACATTTATCAAGCAAGAATTATAGTTACAATAGTTAGTCCATTTAATTTGGCAAATTAAGGAAAGTACTCTATCATCTATTCTATCTTTGTGAGTCTAAAGTTTTATATCTAATCTATTATAATTATAAAACTGTCTTTCTTCAACTACAGCAAAGACTCCAGAAGGATATGTATTACCTAATTAGTTATAAGCATTTCAAAACTCTAGAATTGACAGATACATCTTGCTGCCTAGACAGTTTTCCAAAATTCTTCTGTAACATTGGGGCATCCACTTTCAGTTTACAGGCCCATAGTGTCTGACAGACTTTTCCATGAAGCAGAAAATTTCAAAGACAGTTCCACCTATAATGGCAGTTTCTCAGTCACCTTTTTTTTCTGTGTCCTGCAGAATGTCTAGTAGACTCTTTCATGAAACAGGTACTGTCTTACCTTCTTTAGGCAACTTTGGCAGTCATTTTTTGTAGGTCCTGCATGTGCAGTTTATACAACATATCATCAAGCAATCCAGGCAAGAGCGATTTCTTGCCCAAAAGGCTAGCCTTGTCACATTGAAGGCAAATTCCATAATGAGTTTCTTCAATGCCCATCAACGTCTCTCAAATAATTGGTGCTACCAGAAGGAGACGTGTCTCACTGTCATAAAAAGGCCTGTTTTAAAAACATTTAAAATGCCATATTCTGTATGTCTTTAAAAAATCTGAAGAATATCTATCCATATGAAATATATCTCTGTACATCTAGAAAGCCTAACAAATATGACTACAAGTTTAACTATTATAAATGATTATCTATTAATTTGTATTTAACTATATATTGCATCTTTAAATGAACTGAACAAATACCTTAAACAGGAGCAGAGATTCAATTAACAAAATTGACCTTAAATTTGTATCAATAGGCCAAAATCTATACAAATGCAAAGTATTATCTCTATATCATATCCCCTTTAAATGTAAACAAACATTGATAAACAATATTTGGGAATTAAGTAGTAGTTTTCTTCAAACCGCTTTCTGCTTTATTTTGGGTGAAGTATTTTTGAGGGTTCATGGAACCTATCAGGGGCTCTTGGTCCATCAAACCACCTTATTCTGTAAGGAATCCACAGGTTCTCATCCTCTGCAGAAACAAAAGCAGAACCTTTTTTCCAAAGCAACATATCCTTAGACCCAAATTTTGAAATCAAGATACCTTTAAACGATATATTGGTTTGGCTTAGCAGCCCATAAGATGAAATGTCTCTCTGTACTTAACTCATTCATAGTCAAAAAACTCAAAGAAAATACAATAATACATGTAATCTATACTCTCTGTGTATTTCCCATCTTTACATGGCTTATTTTTCTTTACTCCTTTAATCTATGACTGTCTTCTCTCTCCCAAGCTTGCTTACATTTATACACTGTCTTTTAATCTGAATCTGTTTATTTGCACATTTGTAATTATTTTCTGACCAGAAGCACTTTTTAAAAATGCTAAATAGGCATGTCTAGGACCAACTCCTCAGCCCTGACTGCTTGCTCTACTTAGTCCAACATGGCAGAGGTATGTTTATTGCCAACTCTGTGAGCCATTTTCTCTGCCCCAGCTCCAGGGACTTGGCACGACTGTCTCCATTAAGCAATTTGTAACATGGTGCACACAGACCTCATTTCAGTGCAGTACCTCTGAAAAGAGTCAGAGCTATTTGTGCCAGGACAAACCAGGAAGCCCTTCCCTAAAGAAGCTGTGCATCAATTGTTGCCAGTTCTGAGTCAGGAAGATCTCTCTAATAGGAGCTGTGACATCCTTGCTTGCTGCCAGCAAACAAAGCCCATCTGGAAAATATGTGGCTTCCAAGAAGTCTTACTTAACTCTGTTCCTTTATGTCTAGATATTTTTAACTCTCTCAGATTTTTTTGTTGCTGTTGTTGATGATGTTGCCTCATTTTGACACCATTCTGTTGACAGAGGCTCTTTGTTTGTTTCCTGGCTGCCCAGAAATAATTACACAGAAGCTATATAGATTACAATGCTGCTTGGTCAATAGCTTTGGTTTCTTATTTAGTAACACATCTTAAATTAACCCATTTCTATTAATCTGTGTATTGTCCATGGTTGTAGCCTACCAGTAAGGTTCCATCTGGCATCTGTCTCCTTTGGCAGCTACATGGTGTCTCCCTGACTCTCCTTTCTTTTCACCTCTATCTTTGCTTCGAATTCCCACCTTGCTCTATCATGTGCTGCCATAAGCCCAAAGCAGTGTTTTTTGTATTAACCAATAAGAATTAAACATATTTACAGCTTACAGAGGGGAATCCTATATCATCTTGGAAGTTAAAACTATATTGATCCTAGAAATTGTCATTATCTTCTATTTTTGAAAAATTAGGAGCACTTCTTAAAATGCTAAGCATTTCTTGTGAACTTAAGGTGTTCCATTCGTAGAGCAAATATGGTCTGCCTGCTTGTTCCACATAGTACAACATGGCAGAGGCATATTTGCTGCCTCCAAGAGCCATGTACATTGCCCCATTTTCAGGCATACACGGGGTCTAAGTTGCCATTTGCAATCTGCTCACAGACCCCATAGTCAGTCCTCCAGGAAGAGTCAGAGTTTGCTCTGAAGTGACTTGGTGATTAAATTATGATGTCTTTGTCATGGAATAAGTATGGGGAGCCCCAGAATTATATGATTATACTGCCAAGGAAGTATACATTTACAGTGTTGTCAAAATCATACTTTCTGTTGTACACCTGTATGGGAATATTTTAGAATTCAGTGACCTATGATGACATGCATGTCGACTTCACTTGGGAAGAATGGACTTTGCTGAATACTTCCCAGAAGAATCTCTACAAAGATGTGATGGTAGAGACCTACAGAAACCTCACTACTATAGGTAAGGCTGTATTATCTTTCATGTTTCACATAAGGGGACAACTATTCATTGGCTAATGATGCTCTTTTGTAATATGATTGAGAAAGAAGAATGGGGCAAATCAATCAGGCATGGTTGTAAGGTTTGCTTCAAATGGTAACTAAATTTTTTACAATTCTTAATATAAAACATACAATTTCTGGCATTATGTTTTAGGACACAGTTGGGAAGACCATAATAATGAAGAACATTGTCAAAATTCTAGAAGACATGACAGGTAATTTTCATGTATAAGCTGATACAAATGTACCTCTGAAGAATTTGTAATTAATCCTATATGTTTTAAAGAAAAGCAACAGTGTAAACAATAAAGTGCATTGCTGTTTATTAAATTCACACAAAATCATATACCTTAATTTCAGATAGGTGAATTACATTTGCGAGTCATTCTTTTAAGGAAGAAGAAAACAATGTCTTAACCTATATTACCATTGGAATCATAATACAATGAGAGCTATACTGTAAAGTTGTCAATCCACTTATTTCATATTATTCATATTATAAAAGATATACATGTTGAATAGGTGATAAGTAGATCTCTAAAACTATCTATTGTACTAATAGTCCATAGAAAAATAGTTTAAATATATAGAAAAGTAGTTTAACCCATATACTTGTGACTATGTTAAGTTTAGTGAGCAGGCATTTAGGGTTAGGAATCTTGGGGCACCTGTTTTGGAGTTGCCTTAATCCATATACCAGAAGTCTATGAGGACAGAAAGTCAAACTGGGTGAACTCAATGTAGAAACCTTATATTTGTTATTCTTCCTTTACTAGGTACATCATATATTACTCTGGATACAAGCCACATGAGCATAGGGATGAGAAAAGATATAACATACCTCTCTCTCAGAACAAATAGAAAATATGTAGCAGCCCCCATGTTAATTATACTTGTTCAATTTGATATACACATATACAAGTAATTGGTTTTCCAGTCTCATTGTTAAGATATCAAAAAACTCACATTTCAGAAAAGCCCCATGAGTACTAGAACTGTGTAAATACTTCTGTTTGTCCTAGTTCACTTAGCAAATGTAACATCACTCACAGTATAGGAAACGTTATGAATACAAAAAGAGTGGTAAAGCTCTGAGTTTTTTCAGTTCTCTTCAAATACATGAAAATTCTCATACAGAAAAAAAGATTCTTTATGTAAATGTGAACCATGTATTAAAGCCTGTTATCAGTTATCTTCAGAGATGCAAAGCAAGCCTTAATGAAGGGGAAAAAGATTGTAAACATGATGATGAAACCTTAACATATAATTCCTCTTTAAAATAGGACTAAATTGTAAAATTAATTTATTCAGATAAAAATATTCAACAATGTATTAAATGTAGTAATGCTTTCACATGTACCATTATTATTGTAGGCATGAAAAAAGTAAAACTAGAAAGAAAAGTTCTGCATATACTCAATGTGCTAAAACCTTTGCATGTGAAAGTCATTTTCACAGTCATGAAAAAACACATACTACATTAAAACCCTGTGAAGGAAATGAGTTTGGTAATGCCTTTTCACATCACAGTCATCTTCAAATGCATAAAAGAACATGCCCTGGAGATAAATCCTATGAATGTAATCAGTGTAGTAAAACCTTTGCACATTGCAATGATCTTAAAAGGCATCAAAGTACTCATACTGGAGAGAAGCCCTATGAATGTAATCAATGTGGTAAAGCCTTCACACAGCATAGTCATCTACAAAGGCATGAAAGAACCCATACTGGAGAGAAACCATATGAATGTAATCAGTGTGGTAAAGCCTTTGCATGTCACAGTTATCTACAAAGTCATGAAAGAACCCATACTAGAGAGAAACCCTATGAATGTAATCAGTGTGGTAAAGCCTATGCACATCACTGTAATCTCCAAACACATAAAAGAACCCATACTGGAAAGAAACCCTATGAATGTAATCAGTGTGGTAAATCCTTTGCATGTCACAGTAATCTGCAAAGTCATAAAAGAACCCATACTGGAGAGAAACCCTATGAATGTAATCAGTGTGGTAAAGCCTTTGCATATCACAGTCATCTACAAATGCATGATAGAATCCATACTGGAAAGAAGCTCTATGAATGTAATCAGTGTGGTAAAGCCTTTGCATATCATTGCACTCCCCAAACACATAAAAGAACACATACTGGAGAGAAACCCTATGAATGTAATCAATGTGGTAAAGCCTTCACAAAGCACAGTCATCTAAAAAGGCATGAAAGAATCCATACTGGAGAGAAACCGTATGAATGTAATCAGTGTGGTAATGCCTTTGCATGTCACAGTAGTCTTCAAAAACATAAAAGAACCCATACTGGAGAGAAACCCTATGAATGTAATCAGTGTGGTAAAGTATTTGCACATCACAGTAATCTACAAAGTCATGAAAGAACCCATCCTGGAGATAAACCCTATTAATATAATCTGTGTGGTAAAGCCTTTGCACATCACTATACTCTCCAAATACATAAAAGAACCCATACTGGAAAAAAAAACCCTATGAATATAATCAGTGTTGTCAAGCCTTCACACAGCACAGTCATCTTCAAAATCATGAAAGAATCCATACTGGAGAGAAACCTTATGAATGTAATCAATGTGCTAAAGCCTTTATATGGCACAGTCATCTTCACAGGCATGAAAAAACACATACTGGAGAGAAACATTATGTATGTAATTAGTGTAGTAAAGTCTTTGTTTACCATAGTCATATTCAAAGATGAACTAACACATGCTGAAGAGAAACCCTATGAATGTAATGAGTGTGGTAAAGGCTTTGCACTTCACAGTACTCTTCAAATGCATAAAAGATCACACACTGGAGATAAACTCTATGAATGGAATCAGTGTGGTAAAGCATTTGCATTTATGAATAATCTAAACCATGAACAAAAATTCATACTGCAGAGAAACCCTATAAATGTATTCAGTGTGATAAAGTTTTGTACTTTATATAGGAGTAAAACTTTTGTGTGCAACAATCTGTTAAAATCTTTGCATATTACAATAGACATTGACTACATGAAAAAGATTCTGAGGACTTCTTATTATAAAGTATTTGGTAAGATCTTCAGCCAAAACACTTATAATCAGCTACACAATGATTTGGGATTCTCCTCTGTATGCTGTGAATGTATTTTGTTGCCATTGTTTAATAAAGTACCTGCTTTGGGCCTATGACAGGACATCACAGAGCAAGGCAGGAATTCGAAGCAGAGATCGTGGAGAAAAGAAAGTGGAGTCAGACTCTATGTATCTGCTGAAGGAGACAGATGCCATTACTGGTAAATCACAAATTTTGTGGTAAAATACAAAATAATAGGAATGGGTTAATTTAAGATGTCAGAGTTAGCTAATAAGAATTCTGAGCTAATTCTAGGCTAAGTAGTGTTTTAATTAATATAGAATCTTTCTGGTCTGGGCAGCTAGGAATGAACAAGAATCCTCTGCCTACAACACAAGACTATTTCTTCTGTAGAAATAAATTTGACAGTGTTAACAATATTTTCAAGCATTATGGTGTCCTTTTTATACTGTTTGTACTTACAAACTCATGGTAAAATGAATTTGTGAATTTATGAAGCCGTATGTGTAGGGAAAATGGGCCAGTCAAAAAAACACATCTGGACCCTGAAACCAGAGCTAGTGAAGTACATGATTTTGACTCTGAAACTGGAGTCAAAGAAATACATTCTGACTCTAAAATCAAGACAAAGAAACCCACTTTGTTCCTGAATCCAGAGCCAATGAGAGAAACACCTGACCCTGAAACCTGACTCACTTCATAAGTCTTCCCAAATGATTTATTCCATTAGCTTAGAAGGATCGATTTCTCAGACTTCAAGCCTACCTGATTGCTTCATGTTGAAGAAAAACACTGTAAGCCATTGGGTACCTTAACACCTGTATTATAGGAATGAATTCTTACAAGAGAAAAACATTCATGAGTAAAAATATGTTTAAAGAGTTGTTTTAATTGTGATTATGTGATATCAATGTGTTTTTCTGTGGGTATGTGACTGTGCATACTGGTGTCTGATAATGTTAGACCCTTGGATTTTCTAGCAGAAGTTACAGGAAGTTGTCAAAAATTAGACCTTGGTCCTGGGATTGTACATTTCTTAACTGTCCAGCCATGTTTCTAGTGCTCTAAATGTTTTAAAGCCTATGTGTTTCAATTCAAAGTCAGGAACTAGGTATAAACTCACACAGAAGAAAATTCTATATCTGAAAATAATTTTGTAAAGACTTTAGACATCACAGTTGACTTTAGCTTCAAGAAAAAAATATTTCATATATTTATTTTTTTTCATAGCACCATGAAAATGCCATTAATAGCAGTAAGGTGTGATTGGTTGTTCTAAGTTCATCTTTACCTCAGCCTTGATGATTCAGAAGATTGATAGCATCAGAAACTAACTTAGACTTGGTGCTTAAAGAATTTTCCAAGCCAAAATCTCCACAAAATGAGGGAAAAGTACAGTGAATGATCAGGAGAGAACTGACAATAAAAGTCTTTTAAAGATGGTTGACTATTTAACCATAGCCACAAATATGAGTTTATCTCCAATAAGGTACTGATATATTTTTATTTCAATCACAATGCATAATCTAAAAGCTAGTTTTGATCTGTAAATCTCCATCTGCCTAAGTGGCTAGACTTGCATCCTGCTGTCCCTATTTAAACTGTTCAATGTACAACCTCAGGCCTGAACCTAAAAAAAAAGACTTCAGGATGACAGCGTATGTGGAATGCAAAATCTGGGCCAGGTTGTCACCACTATTGAATGCATACTGTTATTAAAGGAATTCATGTCTATTAAACTTTAAGGGTGTGAATGATTTATTCCTGGGAAGGCATATTAATTCTAGAATAGCAGTATACCTCCAGCACTGTAGAAAAATGTTTCTGAGACAAACTTTTGTATGTTGGATAAGGTAGCCTTGATCCCATGCCATTGCTCCCCAGAGCAATGACCTTGTTTTTCTTGGGATTAAACTAAATTCTTAGATTAAAGAACTCAACCACCACTGAGCTCTAAAATTAAAAATTCGAGTCATATAGTCAACTGTCTATTTCATTAACAGGAAAAGGATTTGTATGTGGAGCATATCTTCCACCTTCAGACCAGAAGAGGAGGAATAGTTTACTGCATACACTGTCAGTAAGCAAACAGCTTCTGGAGTCACCATTATGAAATAGCATCTAAATGTGACAAGATCAGTGATTTTGTAACTTCTTAGCATGTGTTAATCTATGTCATGTGAATGAAGGCAGGATAGATTTTGGGTGTATAATTTGGGAAGGTTAGCTTTAGTCAATAAATATTGAATTTCTAACAAGGGAACTCTCCTATGCTTATATGTTCAATCCTGCCTGTCATTATATCCATTAGCTGTAGCTGTGTGTTTCAGGTCACAGGTTTTGGTGCTATGCAGATACTGGGACAGTTTAAACTTACCTTTGAGAGATAGATGCAACAATGAAATTGGACTACAGAAGAGGAAAAAGACTCATAGCTTTTCCGTCACAGATTTATTTTTGTTTTTTTTTATTAGAATAATGCTGTAAGAATTGTAATTTGAACAAATTATATATTTATTGTTCATTTTTATAGTAAAATTATGCTATTTACCTGTTAATGTTTGTATTTTCTTTGGCTCACTCTGATGATGTTATTTTTTAGAAAAAGGTAGAGCTTATATGAGAAAAATTTTACATAATGCCCACAAGTCCTTAAACTTTATGTGTTTAATAAGACGACTTTGATTGTGATGCAGCTAAAAATTGTTAAAGAAATCCTAGTCCAATTTAAATAGGCAATCCCATCCTGGCTATTCTTTACTCCTTTATTAGGAGATAATTTGGCCATAGAGCATGTTTATTGTAAACATTATCTGCTTGTTCATGATTGCCTATTTATATGTGAATGAAGGCGTAAGTCACAAACAATCCCATACCAGTTTGGAATTATGATTAATAGAATGGTTATTTATTCAAAGGGGAAAAAACTTACAGATTACCATCCCAGACAACAGCCCCTCTGTGCGATCAGGAAAATAGTCTAGGATTCGGAAGCAGAACCTGAAGCCAGAGAGAGAATGGAGGACAGCCACTGCTTTTTTAAAGAGAGAGAGACTTTGCCCCAATGGGCAGGTATCTCAGTGGCTATTGGCTGCAGGAACAGAGAGAGCTCCCGCAGAGCCTCCCCCTTTTGTTTAAGTAAAAAAGTTCTAAGTCTGCAATGAAATTATATACAGTAAGTACAAACCTACAAAATTATATACAATAAGTACAAATATCCTATTCTAACTTTCTTAAGTCTTGTATAATAAATAACTTGGCCAAGACATGAGAGGAAAGTAACTACATTTATACAATCTTCAACCCCATTGAAGAACTGAGAAGGGAAATAATGTCACCTGAGTAATTAGGAAGTGCAATCAAACAACTTCCAGAACATGTAACAAATCACAGAGACAACTGGCTACCTGGGCAAACATCCAAAGCCACATTTACAGCGTTGAAGCAACAAACTTTGGCTAAGGCCTAGTGTAACTGACATACCATTTTCAAAGGTAAGAAACTTTTCAAAACTATCTTACCCCATCTTGGCAGGATATAACAGTTCTGTTTTATCTATTTATGGATACTCTGTAACTCTGTCAGTAGTTGAGGTATGGGCATTTCTTTACGCAAAGGCCAGTTCTGCCAAGAAGAAAGGCTCCAGGTGGAGTGTCTTTGGTGCTCTACATTCTCTCGGGAATAGGTCAGTGTTGCCAGGAGTGATTGTGTCTCACTACCACAGAACTCTGAGTTAGATTAAAGGACATTTTCTACAGCTCTTTGACGAGGTTGAAGATTATCTAACTATACTGAATATAATCTCTATGTATCTAAAGAACCTGATAAGTCTAATTATAAATGACAAAAATAGATGACTATTGATAAATATAATTCTCTATACCTATCTAACTTAAAGACTAAGACAATAAACAACTGTGCAATAAATGAAGACAATATGACTTCCAAATATAAACAATGTACAAGTATACATTGCAATACAGAAAATAAATATATCAATACATTAACAATATATAAGTATCGTAATCAGAGGTAGAACTGTACACTCTAATATGGTAAATATACATATATTGATACAATATATATATCAAAACATAAAACATGTTTTAAACAGAGGTAGAATCATGCATGCATACAACAGTCAATATAATTTAACTTAGTATCAATATACAAGAATCAATACCAATATATTTGTCTAAAAACAATAACTCACAAGCATCAATCTATTATCCCATTATCCAATTTTTTCTCTTTTTTTTTCAAAAAGATCCCTGAGCTTATAAAATTCCTCCCCCAACCCTCAGCCATATACTAATTCTAACCAACCCCTAAAGGATGACCCCAAAACCCAAGGACAAACTTTACTGGGAGAGGGGATGTCATCCTCTAGAATTACTTACAGCTGTCATGGGGGTGATGTTCTTTCTGGGGGATCCTGTGAAAGTAAAATGATGGTTAAATTTCAAGATCAATGTCTTTTACAATTGCAAATAGTCCCTGAGTAATTTGTGGAGGTCTGGCCAGAATGTTGTACAAGATGTACACCATTTCAGCTAACCACATTGGAACCGCCTTTTGCAGCTGGTACCCAAAACAGGTCTTGTAGTAGCTTTATCAGTATCTTGATGTCATATCAACCAGGGAGAGTGTTGTTATGGGGCCCCATTTTCTTCCTGGAAACTTTAAATGTCACTGCAGGAAAAACTCATTGTTTATTGTGGAAAATTTAACATTAATCATATAGACATATACAGACATATATATATATTCAATGAAAGGCATGATAGATACATTTAATGAAAGGTATGATAGATATGAAGAAAAAAGATGTTTTCTAAACTCCTATTCATTTCTGTCCCATATCATGGCTCTATACATGAGACAGAAACTCCAGAAACTTTGGGTTTTTCTTTGAACAACATGCTTGGAATTAGAGAGGGACTGAGCCAGAGTCCAACTCCAAAACCAGCTCTATAAATATAGAAATCTGATTTAGTGTATTTTTTCTTACAGAACCTATTCAGTTTTCATGATAGTCCCTATTGGACAGTTATTTTTCCATCTGTCAGTATTCAAATATCCAGGGTCCCTTAATTTTTCAAAAATGAGTGTTTTCCTATGGTGATAAGAACAGAATCCTGCCCACATTCTATATGTTTTTCTTACCACCTGTATGACTATAATCATTGTGGATGAGCTGTCATTTCTGATTTCCAAGAGGTTTCTCCTCTTCAAATCGAAACTTTATTAATTTTGATGGTATCCACAATTTTTCTTCTCCTGTGGAAACAAGAGCAAAACCCTTTCTCCAACATAGAACATCTGGCTTACATTGAGAGGTCAGCACATCTTTGAAATAAACAGGTTGATTTAAGTCAGACTTTTTTTCCATTATCCAATTCCTCTCTGCTGCTGTTATTCCTTTCTCATTAGCATTAAGAAAATTCAAGGTTAATAAAGCATTATGCAGTCTATTTCTGGGGGTATCTTTCATCCCTTTCTGTTTGTTCAGCATATCCTTTATAGTATGATTTGATCTTTCTATAACTGCCTGACCTGTAGGATTATTTGGTATACCTGTAATGTATTTTATATTATAATAAGCAAAAAAGCATTTCATTTTCTTAGATACATATGCTGGACCATTGTCTGTCTTTATTTGTGAAGGTATACCCATGATGGCCATAATTTTCAATAAATGTGTGATTTCCAAATCAGACTTTTCTGAGCTCAGGGCAGTTGCCCATTGAAATCCTGAATACATGTCTATGGTGTGGTGTACATATTTTAATTTACCAAACTCCATAAAGTGGAATATATCCATCTGCCAGATTTCATTCCTTTGAGTACCCTTTGTGTTACTCCCTGCAGGCAATGTAATTTGATTATAGAAATAACAAGTAGGACATTTCTTTATAATGTCCTTAGCTTTTTGCCATGTAAGGGAAAACTCTTTCTTTAAGTCTTTACTATTGACGTGATGTTTTTTATGAAATTCTGAGACCTGCAACATGCTTCAAATCAATAATTGTTCAATTTCAGTGTTATCTTGTCTTAGAGGACCAGGAAGACCGGTATGGGACTGAATGTGTGTTATGTACATTGGACAAAGCCTATTCCTAATTATGTCCTGTACCTGGATAAACAATGAAGTCAACTCTGTGTCATCTGGTATGAATTCAGCGGTTTCAATATGCAATATAACTCTTTTTGAATATTTTGAATCTGTAACTATATTAAGAGGTTCCTTAAAATCCCTTAGCACCATAAGAATGGCATATAATTCTGCCTTCTGGACAGAATTATAAGGGCTTTGTTCTACCTTACTCAATTCTTCCAATTTATAACCTACTTTCCCTGATTTATTTGCATCTGTATAAAATGTCTGGGCTCCAGTTATTGGAGCATTACATACAATTCTAGGAAGAATCCAAGAAGTTCTCTTTATGAGGTTAAGTCTATCACTTTTGGCTTAGTTGCTGTTAATTTCTCCCAAAAAAATAGCACAAGATCTTTGCCATGGTTCATTATCTTCCCATAACTTTCTTGTTTCCTCAGTAGTAAAAGACACTGTAATTTCTGCTGGGTCTATACCGGCTAGTTGAGAAACACTCAATTTACCTTTTATAATTAATTCAGAGACTTTTTCCACATAAGTTTTTAATTTTTTACTTGGTTTATGAGATATAAATATACACCCTAAAATAATATCATCCCTCTGCATTAAAATCCCTGTAGGAGAAATTCTGAAAGGCAGTATGACTAGGATGGAACTAAGATTTAGGTTCACCCTACCCACATGTGCCTCCTGTAATTTTTCCTCAATCATTGTCAGTTCCTTTTCTGCTTCAGCTGTCAATTTCCTGGAACTATTCAAATCTTCATCACCAGCTAAGGTTTTCTTTAAATGAACTATTAGATCAGGTGTCATCCCAACAGCTGGTCATAGACTGGAAATATCTCCTAACAATCTTTTGAAGCCATTAAGAGTCCATAACCGGTCTCTCCTAACTTTTGCCGTTTGTGTTTGAATTTTCTCTAATCCTATTCTGTAACCTAGGTAATTAATAGAATCTCCTCTTTGAATCTGTTCAGGGGCAATTTGTAATCCCCATTTAGGCAAGACTTTCCTTACTTCTTCAAACATTTTTTGTAAGGTATCTGTATTTGAATCTGATAACAAAATATCATCCATGTAATGATAAATTATTGACCAGGGAAATTGCTTATGAATTATTTCCAATGGCTTATTAACAAAATATTGGCACAATGAGGGACCATTGAGCATCCCCCGTGGGAGGACAGTCCATTGATATCTCCTAGTAGGGTAAGAATTATTATAAGTAGGCACTGTGAAGGCAACTTTTCCTCTATCCTTTTCTTGAAAAGATATAGTGAAAAAATAATCTTTCAAATCAATAACTATAAGAGGCCATCCTCTTGGTAATAGAGAAGGCAAAGGAATTCCAGATTGTAGCGGACCCATAGGTTGAATTACCTTGTTGACAGCTCTTAGATTTGTCACCATTCTCCATTTACCAGATTTCTTTTTACAACAAACACAGGAGAATTCCAAGGGCTGGTTAATTCTTCAATATGGTTAGCATCTAGATGCTCTTGTACCAAGTGTTCCAAAGCCTGTAGTTTATCTTCAGCTAGAGGCCTCTGCTTTATCCATATTGGCTTCTCAGTTAGTCATTTTAAAGGTAGGTCTCTTGATACCTCTAAAGGTTTGCTATTTGCTGTATGTTCTTGTACAGCCTGAATGGCTGGTGATCTTTTTCCATAATACCTCATTATATCCTTCCCAGAATTGTGAGTTCCTGGAACTACGTGAATGTTAATCTGGGTATTCCATTGCTGTAGCAGGTCACGGCCCCATAAATTTATTGAAATATTGGCTATATATGGCCTTAGTCTTCCTATTTGCCCTTCAGTCCCTATGCATTCAACCATCTTGTGCTTTGTTTTACACGAGATAGAGTTCCAATTCCCAGGAACTGAACATCTACCTCTTGAAGAGGCCAATTCGGATGCCAAGATTCTGGAGTAATGATACTTACATCTACACCTGTATCTAATGATCCTTCAATAAAAATGCAAACTATACAGACTCTTAGCTTTGCTCTTTTATCGTTAATAGATGTCTGCCAAAATATGCGTTTACTCTGTCCTACTGGATTTTTTGACTCATTCTCCACATGTAATTCATAATTTAGACCAGTATTACTTTATTATTATTATTATTAATTTATAAAAATTTCCACTTCCTCCTCTCCTCCCAATACCCTCCCACTACCCCCACTCCCTCTTCTCCTCCCTCTCCAGTCCTAAAAGCAGTCAGGGTTTCCTGCCCTGTGAGAAGTTCAAGTTCCTCCTACCTCCCTCTAGATCTGGGAAGGTGAGCCTCAAAACAGACTAGGATACCAAAAAGCCAGTACATGTAGACGAAACAAGTCCCAGTGCCATTATTAATGGCTTCTCAGACAGACCCCATGTCAGCCACATTCAGAGAATCCAGTTTGATCACATGCTCATTCAGTCCCTGTCCAGGTGGCCTTGGTGAGCTCTCATTAGATCAGTCCCCTTGTATCAGTGGGTGAATGCACCCCTCACAGTCCTAACTTCCTTGTTCACATTTTCCCTCCTTCTGCTCCTCATTTGGACCTTGGGGGCTCAGTCCAGTGCTCCAATGTGAGTCTCTATCTCTATCTCCATCTATCATCAGATGAAGGTTCCCTCTGGTCCTGCCTTTCTTGCTCATGTTCTCCTTCCTTCTGCTTCTCATTTGGACCTAGGGAGTTAAGTCCAGTGTTCCAATATGTGTCTCTGTCTCTATCTCCATCCATCGCCAGATGAAGGTTCTATGGTGGTATGCAAAATATTCATCAGTATGGTTATGGGCCAAAGCCAGTTCAGGCACCCTCTCCTCTGTTGCCCAGGGAAGAATCTAGTGACCTCTCCTTGGGCCTGAGAACCCCTCCAGCAAGTCTCTTGCAAACCCTAAAATGGCTCCCTTAGTTGAGATATATACTTCTCTGCCCCCATATCCATCCTTCCTCCCTTCCCCACATTCTATTCCCCCAAGCTATCCCCCATCCTCCTCTTCTCCCTTCTCTCTAACCATCTCCCCTTCCTTCCACACCCCCACCACCTGTGCACCCAAATTTACCTGACAATTTTGTCTACTTCCAACATCCTGGAAGATAACTATATGATTTTCTTCAGGTTCTCCTTCTTGTTTAGCTTCTCTAGGATCACGAATTATAGGCTCAAAGACCTTTAATTATGGCTAGAATCCACTAATGAGTGAGTACATACCATATTCCTCTTTTTGGGTCTGAGTTACCTCGCTCAGTAATGCGTTTTCTATTTCCATTCATTTGCATGCAAAATTCAAGATGTCATTGTTTTTGACCGCTGAGGAAAACTCTAATGTGTATATGTTCCACACCTTCTTTAACCATTCTTCTATTGAGGGGTACCTAGGTTTTTTCCAGGTTCTTGTTATTACAAATAGTGCTGCTATGAACATAGTTGAATAAATGATTTTGTAGTATGATAGGGCATCTCTTGGGTATATTCCCAAGAATGAAATTCCTGGGTCCTGAGAGAGGTTGACTCCCAGTTTCCTGAGAAACCACCACACTGATTTCCACAGTGGCTGCACAAGTTTTCATTCCCACCAACAAAGGATGAGTGTTCCCCTCACTCCACATCCTCTCCAGCATAGGCTATCATTGGTGTTTTTGAGTTTAGCTGTTCTGACAGGTGTTAGATGGTATCTCAAAGTTGTTTTGATTTACATTTCCCTGATGGCTAAGGAGGTTAATCAAGACCTTAAGTGTCTCTTGGCCATTCAAACTTCTTCTGTTGAGAATTCTCTGTTCAGTTCAGTACCCCATTTTTAAATTCGGTTAATTAGAGTTTTAGTGTCTAGTTTCTTGAGTTCTTTGTATATTTTGGAGATCAGATCTTTGTCTGATGAAGGGTTGGTGAAGATCTCCCAATCGGAAGGTAACCTTTTTGTGTTACTGACAGTGTCCTTTGCTTTACAGAAGCTTCTCAGTTTCAGTAGGCCCCATTTATTCATTGATTCTATATTGTCTGTGCTGCTGGGGTTCTACCTAGGAAGTGCCTATGTCTTGTAGACTGCTTCCCACTTTCACTTCAATCAGGTTCAAAGTGGTCAAATTAATGTTGAGGTCTTTAATCCATTTGGACTTGAGTTTTGTGCATGGTGATAGAAATGGATCTACTTTCATTCTTCTACAGATTGACATCCAGTTATGCCAGCACCATTTGTTAAAGATGCTTCTCTTCTTCCCTTGTATACCTTTAGCTCCCTTGTCGAAAATCAGGTATTCATAGGTTTGTGGGTTAATATCTTGGTCTTCTATTCGATTTCATAGGTCGACTTCTTTGTACTTATTCCAATACCAAGCTGTTTTCAATACTGTAGCTCTGTAATAGAGTTTGAAGTCAGGGATGGTAATGCCTCCAGAAGTTCCTTTATTGTATAAAATTGTTTTGGATATCCTGGGTTTGTTGTTTTTCCATATGAAGTTAATTATTATTCTCTTAAGGTCTGTGGAGAATTTTGATAGGATTTTGATTGGGATTGCATTGAATCTAAATATTGCTTTTGGTAGAATTGCCATTTTTACTATGTTGATTCTCCCAATCCAAGAGCAAGGAAGGTCTTTCCATTTACTGGTATCTTCCTCAATTTCTTTCTTCAAAGACTTAAAGTTCATGTCAAATAGGTCTTTTACTATCTTGGTTAGAGTTATCACAAGATATTTTATGCTATTAGTTGCTATCATGTAAGGTGAAGTTTCCCTGATTTCCCTCTCTGCTTCTTTATCCTTTGTGTATAGGAGGGCAACTGATTTTTTCGAGATGTACTTGTACCCTGACACATTACTAAATGTGTTTATCGCTGTTCGAATTCTTTGGTAGAGTTTTTGGGGTTGCTAATGTATACTATCATATCATCTGCAAATAACAAGGGTTTAACTTCTTCCTTTCGAATTTGAATCCCTTTCATCCCCTTATGTTGTATTATTGCTATTGCTAGAACTTCAAGCACTGTATTGAAGAGGACTGGTGAGAGTGAACAGCCTTGTCATGTTCCTGATTTTAGTGGAATGGCTTTGAGTTTCTCTCCATTTAATTTGATGTTAACTGTCTGCTTGCTGTAAATAGCTTTTATTATATTTATATGTGATCCATGTATCCCCAATCTCTCCAACACCTTTATCATATATGGGTGTTGAATTTTGTCAAATGCTTTTTCAGCATTTAATGAAATGATCATATGTTTTTTTCTTTCAGTTTATTTATATGATGGATTGCATTGATAGATTTACATATGTTGAACCAGCCCTTCATCTCTGGGATGAAGCCTATTTGATCACAACGGATAGTTTTTTTTAATGTGTTCTTGGATTCGGTTTGCCAGTATTTAATTGAGAATTTTTGCGTCAATATTCATGAGTGAGATAGACCTGTAATTCTCTTTATTAGTTGTGTCTTTGTGTGATTTTGGTATCAGGGTAACTGTAGTTTCATAAAAAGAATTTGGCAATGAGTCTTCTGTTTCTATATTGTGAAATACATTAAGGAGTATAGGTATTATCTCTTCTTTGAAGTTCTGGAAGAATTCTGCATTGAAACCATCTGATCCTGCTCTTTTTTTGGTAGGTAAGTTTTTGATAACAGCTTCTATTTCTTCGCTACTAACAGGTCTATTTAGAAAGTTCACCTGGTCTTGATTTAACTTTGGTGAATGGTACTTATCTAAAAACAAGTCCATTTCTTGTACATTTTCTAACTTTGTGATATATAGGCTTTTGTAGTAAGATCTAATTATTCCCTGTATTTCCTCTGTGTCTGTGGTTATATCCCCTTTTCATTTCTAATCTTATTAATTTGCATGTTCTCTCTCTGCCTTTTGGTTACTTTGACAAGGGGTTTGTCAATCTTGTTGATTTTCTCCAAGAACCAGCTTTTTGTTTCATTGATCCTTTGTATTGTTTTCTGTGTTTCTATTTTGTTGATTTCAGCCCTCAGTTTGATTATTTCCAGTCTTCTACTCCTCCTGGGTGAATCTGCTTCTTTTTTTTCTAGAGCTTTCAGGTGTGCTGTTAAATCTCCAATGTGTTAGTTATTCGTTTTCTTTAATTGAGCACTTAGTGCTATGAACTTTCCTCTTAGCACTGCTTTCATTGTTTTCCATAGGTTTGAGTTCATTGTGTCTTTATTTTCATTAAGTTCAAGGAAGACTTTAATTTCTTTCTTTATTTCTTTCTTGACCCTGGGGTGATTCAGTAGATGACTATTCTGCTTCAATGAGTTTGTAGGCTTTCTAGGGGTTAGAATTGTTGGTGAATTTTAACTTTATTCCATGGTGATCCGACAAGACACAGGTGGTTACTAATATTTTTTTGTATCTGTGGAAGTTTGCTTTGTTACTGAGTATGTGGTCAATTTTTGTGAATGTTCCATGAGCTGCAGAGAAGAAGGTATATCTTTTCTTATTTGGGTGGAATGTTCTATAGATATCTGTTAAGTCCATTTGATTCCTTACCTATTATTTTCTCTTATTTCTCTGTTAGGTTTCTGTGTGATTGACTTGTTCATTGGTGAGAGAGGTGTGTTGATGTCTTCTACTATTAGTGTGTGTGCTTTGATGACTGTCTTGATTTCTAAAAGTTTTTTCTTTTACATAAGTGAGTGCTTTTATATTAGGGGCATAGATATTCAGAATTGAGACTTCCTTCTTATGCATTGTTCCTGTTATGAGTATGAAATGTCTGTCTCCATCTCTTCTGATTGATGTTAGTTTGAAGTCAAACTAATTTTTGTTAGAAATTAGAATGGCCACACCCACTTGTTTCTTAGGTCCATTTGCTTGAAAAACCTTTTCCCAACCCTTTACTCTGACTAGATATCTGTCTTTGTGGTTGAGGTGCATTTCTTGTAAACAGCAGAATGTAGGATCCTGTTTTTGTATCCAGTCTCTTAGTCTGTGCCTTTTTATAGATGAGTTGAGTCCATTAATAGTAAGTGGTATTAATGACCATTGGTTGTTGACTCCGGTTATTATATTTTTATTTATTTTTTTGTGTAGTAGAATTTGTGTGTTTCCCTTCTTTGAGTTGTGCTTGTGAAGGGTCGCTAGATGTCTGAGTTATTGTAGGCAGTGTTGGCAATGTTAGGTTCCTTGGGTTGCAATTTTTCTTCTATTACTTTCTGTAAGGTTGGATTTGTGTCTATGTATTTTTTAAATTTGTTTTTATCCTTTAATATTTGTTTTCTCCATTGAGAGTGAATGATAGCTAGGCTGGGTATAGTAGTCTGGGCTTGTATCCATGGTCTCTTAATTTCTGCAGTACGTCTATCCAGGACCTTCTGGCTTTCATGGTTTCCATAGAGAAGTCCAGTGTAAGTCTGATAGGTTTACCTTTATAAATTACTTGACATTTTTCCTTTTCATCTCTTAATATTTTTTTCTTTAATCTGTACGTTTTGTGTTTTGATCATTATATGGTGAAGGGGATTTTTTTTTATCCAGTCTATTCGGTGTTCTGTATGCTTCTTGAACCCTCAAAGGAATATCGTTCTTTAGGTTGGGAAAGTTTTCTTTTATAATTTTGTTGAATATATTTTCTGGGCCTTTGATCCACAATTCTTCTCCTTCTTCTACACCTATTATTCTTAGGTTTTGTCTTTATATTATGTCCCATATTTCTTGAATGTTTTGTGATGAGTGTTTGTTGGATTTGCTGTTTTCTTTGATCAGAGCGATTATTTTCTCTATGGCGTCTTCAGAATCTGAGATTCGTTCTTCTATCTATTGTATTCTATGGGTTATACTTGATTCTGTAGTCTCTGTTTGTTTACCTCGATTTTCCATATCCAGCCGGCCCTCGGTTTGTGTTGTCTTTATTGCCTCCATTTCCGTTTTCAATTCTTGAACTGTTTCCATTACCTGTTTGATTGTTTTTTCTTCGTTTCCTAGGGTATCATTTACGGGTTTACTCATTTCTTCAAACATTTTGTTATATTTCTCTTCCATTTCTTTACGCATTAGGTCTAACTTTTTGTTATACTTCTCATCCATTTCTTTAAGGGAGTTATTCATATCCTGCTTAAAGGACTCTATTGCCTTCATAATGGCACTTTTTCCCACTTTTTCTGGATTAGGATGTTCAAGTCCTTCTTTTTTAGATTCGCTGGGATCTGGTGTTTTCATGTTGTTTTTCAGATTGTTGGAGGAATTTCTGCCTTGGCGTCTGCCCATCTCTTCCTTCAAATGTTCTCTAATGGATCTTCTGGTACTGAGTCAGGTTCCTCTTTTGGGCAGGGACCTCACTGACAGAAGGCCTACCATTCTGCAGGCAGGCTATTGAAACACAGGAATTCCTTCCTGCAGGGTGTCATTTATAGCCCAGTCCCAGCATGCAAGCTGGCTGACCTGGGGGATTTTATGGCCCTGAGGAGGAAGGGAGGAATAAAGGAATGTGTTCCTGGGTGAAAGCTTTGATGGGATAGGAGGCAAGAAGGCTTAGCCCCTGCAGAGTGACCAGGGAGTCAAGGGGGTTGGGAAATGTCTCAGCTTCTCCTTGCTTGGCTTCTGCCGCAGGTCAGGAGCAAACTCACTCCTCTGATGGATCTTCTGCTAGAGGATTAGTGCCCCTTGCCAGGTATCTCACTGAGCTGACACAGGGCCTATCTTTCTGCAGGCAGGCTATTGAAACACAGAAACTCCCTCCTGCTGGGTTGCACTTACAGCCCAATGCCAGTGTGCAAGCAGGTTGAGCTGGGGGATTTTATGGCCCCGAGGAGGAAGGGAGGAATAAAGGAAGGGGTTCCTGGGTGAAAGCTGGGATGGGATAGGAGGCTAGATGGCTAAACCCTTGCAGAGTGACCAGGGAGTCAAGGGGGTTGGGTAATGTCTGAACTCCTCCTTGCCGGCTTCTGCCATGGGTCAGGAGCAAACTCAGCCCTCTGATGGATCTTCTGCTAGAGCCAGTATTACTTTTTATGGCAGACATTGGAATTTTCAATTTTCTTGGTGAGACATGTTCTCCTCTGTAACTGGGAATGACTGGACTACTTTTGGCTTGTGGGCCTGCAAGAGGCCCCGCAAACAGTTTTTCTATGGTATCATGTTGCCTTGTCTGTCTGTTGTTGACCTGAATTCGTTGAACCAATGGCCGTCCTTTATCGCATTGCCTACATATACCTGAAGGCTGAGGTCTCCTACTTTTGTCATTGACAGAGGAGATATTATTCCTAGAAATTCTTTGCCTGCAATCCCTTTTCAGATGTCCTAATTTACCACAATTAAAACACCTGGTAGTCTGATGTCTCCTCATAGCTTTGGAAATCACTTCTCCTACCCAAGATTTATCATTATAGCTAAACATCTCAACATTCATTGTATGCTGAACCCATTCATCCATAGGTGCTGATCTAGACCTTAAAGGACCAATTATCTTTTTCCATTCTAGGCTTGCATTTTCAAAAGCTTGAAATTCAAGAAGTATTCGTCTTGCTTCTGTGTCTGTTTCCCCTATGTTGAGAGCCTTAATTAATCTTTGCACAACGTCAGTAAAGGCTTCTCTCTGTCCCTGCCTAACCCTGGTATATGATTCGACCTTTTTTGCCGGATCTTGTATTCTATTCAAAGCACTCAGACTGCTTTGTGACAAAAGGACAGAACTTCTTCGTCATAAAGAGCTTGGACCTGTGGATCAGCATATGCTCCTACACCAAGAATTTTATCTTGGGAAACCTCCACATCTTTTGCTCTTCCTTGCTGCTCCATTTGTTTGGATTTGTCTCTGAAATAAATTCCAAACACCAAGGAAGGTCCATCATCTAAAACTGCAGACACTAACTGAGAGAAATCATGGGAGGTAACTCTGACATTAGAAGCCTAAGTCCTTATCATTTCCTTAACAAATTTATCCTGCCTCTTGAGGAAAAGTCAAAATATACCTCTCTCTAAGTAAAACAGGCGGTGCAGGACAAGGCTGCTGTCTCTTGTGGGATTATGACAAAATTATGTTAAACACATTTTTGTTTCTTTGTAAATATTTTAGTGTTGCTTTTGACATATAGTATAATAATTTTGAAATTATAGCTAATCCCCTAGGACTGTTTTGTCCTTCCATTTCTCCCCCATCCTGGTACTGCCCGTATTTTCACCTTATTCTGTTCAAGTATCTGAATCGACTCCACATCTGTTGAGAAGCAGCATATTTGGGACCAAAGGTCCTGCCTCCTTTCCAGGCATTTGGTGATATAATTTTGAATCCCCACTCCTGGAGAAATGGCCATGCTAGGAAGGCCAAGATTGGTTTTGAAGCAGGGTGGAAACCGGAAATGAGTCAAGGTGGGTTACTACTACAGGCCCCTTGGTACCTGCTCTGGTTTTGGCATTCTATCGCTGAGCACATAAGTCTTTGATCAGGAACAACTGGGTTAAAATGAGAGTGGCCACCAAATCGCTCCACTGTGTTCCATATTTCCCATATCTCTCCATCCTCTCTGCAGTTCTCATGAAGGCTACTTATAGATTCCTTGTGTTGCTTTGCCTCAGTCACCTTTTCACTTCTATTTGGGGACTTACACTCCAACATCCCATGAGATCCTGGGGCATTGCAGATCATAATGGCCTGTCTTTTTACCCACTAGAATATGTGGTTTACTGGTGTAAATGGACCAGAGCTTCTAGAACAGTCACAGAGACAATGTTGTGCTGAGAGTCTTCAGCGGTATTAGGTCATCTGTCTGATTCTCTGGTCCCTTCCAAACCCACTGATCCTGGATTTCTAGCTGGGAATTAACATCTGGGCCCCAAACAGGAAGAGTACTCCCCAGCAGTGAGGGTGATCTCTGGGAGTGAGTGATTGAACTGTGATTAGCAGTTTAGTCTGCAATTTATTCTGCTCTGTGTAAATAGCATCTGGGAAACTATATGCGCTGCTCTTCTTTATTTTTCAGGCCCCTTGTTTTATAACATCATCCTTTCTAGGGCTGTGACACAACTATTATTAGTATTATAACTACAGAAGGATTTTAAAATTCTCATGCTTATTCAATATTTCTAGTTATCATCCACTATGGGAAAGTTTTTCAAATCTTATGTGCTTTTTTTAAAAAAAAAATAACATTTTAAAACAGTCATTCAAAAATATATTCATTCATTTCTAGTGGTGTGGGTCTCCCCACATCAATGAATATAATCCCACATGGTAATGTTCAGTCTTGACTTCTAGGCCATCCTAGATCCTGTCAAGTTGTCAGTCAGTATTAACCACTGCATTTCTTTATGTTTATAAGTATGTATGAGGACAGGATGTGGTAGGAAGAGCTACATATTTGTGGCTATTGAGTCTGATCTAATTGGACAGATGGGCCACAGGTGGACACCAGAGTGGAATTCAGTTCCAGTGACTCTGGACCTCCTTCCTCTGTTCTTCCCTAGACAGCTGAGAGCACCATTTGAATTACTTCTCATCTCCATTGGGATGTTCTGCTTTGATCTACATTATCTCCAAAATTCTTTTTCTTTGATCTCAGTCTGATATTGAGACCACAGGCCAATCAGTTGTTTTTATTTTCCCTGGCTGTAAGCCCACCAGAACATCTATTTCCTTTATTGTGCTACACTGGCAACACACCATGATGTGCAGAAGAAACTTCAGGATGAGATTGACAGAGCTCTGCCCAGTATGGTGAGTGGATGGTACCCAGAGAAGGCACTCATAGGAAAAGAATTAGCAAGAACATGACTCATCAGTCTCAATAAGAATTTTTACAGCAGACCAAGCATTGGTTCTTCCACCCAACAGGAGTTTTAGAGAAACCCTGTGAAGTGGCTAATGTTCCAGCTTCAGCTGTTTTGGAAAGCACCTAGATATGCACTAGAAGGGTGCCTGCCTTTGTGCTTTTGTGAATTCCTAAGTAGTGGTCATCTTCTGGTGGGATGCAGCCATGGGTCCAATTGTGCTGTGGGGAGCATCTCATGGCTGAAGTGCAGGGAAAGGACAGCTCGGCAAGTTTCCACATCCTTGTCATCCTGTCTAGGAAGGGGTTTGTTTGGTGGTGAATAGAACTTTAGAAAAAGAGGAAGCCCAAACAGTTGGGGGAGTTTAAAAGCTCACTGAGCACTGGCCAACAACCTAAAGAAAAAGATGGGAGAAGACAACTGTGTCTTACAAAGTCAACACTCAGAAAGGCAGCCAACCCAGCAGAACCTAATGGTGACAGGCTGGCTTGTAGGGACCATACTGGGTACGGTTAGAGGTGGGGAGGGGGCTAGTGGCCTTCTGAAAGAGAAAAGCTCATGATCAGCATGTGAACCCGCATTCCTACAGGAGATCTCCTAGCTGACTCCCTGACCTGCCACCCTGGAGCAATCCTTAAGGGCAGAGATAGGGCAAGTCTCCACCTAGATGGAGAGTCCTTGCTTAACCTTGAAGTTGTTTTTAAAATTTCCTTATTATTTCATATGTGTGGGTTTGTGGAGGCTAATCTTGGTTGTCACTTACAGTACATCTCTAATGCATACATTCAGGCACTGGTGAGGGATTTTATTGATTGGGTAATTTGAGGTGGCAAAACCCACCCTAAATCATGCACACACCTTCTGGAGTCAGCACACAGAAAAGAACATGGAAGAGGGAAGCTTCTGTATTTTTATCTATTTGTCCTTGCTCTCTTCAGCAAATCCATCTCTCCTGAGGCATTCCTTCACTCGTGTTAGACCCTGCTTTGGGATTTCAATGCACACTGAAGTCTAGCAGCTCTCTGGGACTCACTTGGGAGTCCTACAACTGACAGGGATGGCTGAGACATTCAGGTTCCTAGACTGAAGAACTGCAATGTGCTTGTCTTTTCCATCAGGAGACCACATGTGTAGGACTAGCTGGACCTCTGCTTATGAACCACTAATATAAACAGCCCTTAATATATATGCTTCTGCATTTGTGGATGTAGGTTGTGTGTATGCATGCGTGTCTGTGTGTGTCTGTATGTGTGTCTGTGTCTCTATGCATAGGTATCATTTCCAGTAGCTCTCTTCCTTGGTGAGCACTGACTATAATTGGCTGTTTTGTCTACTCTTAGTTTTCACTGAACTACGTTCTGTCACTGAACAGCTCACCAATTGGGAAAACTGTCTTACCAGTGAACTCTGGTGCCCTGCTGTCTTGTCAGGTGTCTTTGCCTTCTTTCTTCTTGCTGTGATAGAATACTGATCAAAAATAACTTCAGAAAAGCAGACATATTTTTCAAATTGCAGATAAATGTCTACCATGAAGGGAATCCAGGACAGAAGCTCAGAAAGAAACCTGGAGGAAGAAAGGAACAGAAGCAGAGGTCATGGAGGAACACTGCATACTGGATTGCTCCTCATGGCTTGCCCAGCTTACTTTTTTATACCACCCAAAATGATCAGTACAGGATGGTACCACCCACAGAGGGTTGTCCTTCCCAAACCAAGCACTGATCAAGGAAACATGCCACATATTTCCCTTCAGGCCACTTTGATGGAAGTGTTTTCTCAACTAAGGATTCCTCTTCCCAACTCACCTTACTTTGTATTGAGTTGAAGACAATGAATGAATGAAAGAAAGAAAGAAAGAAAGAAAGAAAGAAAGAAAGAAAGAAAGAGAGGAATGGAGGAAGGAAGAAAGAAAGATAGAAACTTCTAGCATGTAGGGTAACAGATTCACTCTACAATGCCATTTTTAAAAAATATGAATGCTGGGTTTTCATTTTAGGTCGCCGTGCTTTCTCAGCAGGCAGCACAAGGATGGCTATCTCCCCATCTTCAATCTGTACTGTTTTCAGGGTCCATCAAACCTGCATAGGGCAGTGACATGAGCATTCCCACTGCTGCCCATAGCAATGGAATGGATGTGCTGATTGATTCCAGTGTGAACAATTTCAAAAGTGTGGTCCTTTATCCACAAACCTGCCATTTCTACATCAACTGACTTTCCTTGTCAGTTTAGCTACATGTTATGATTTCTGCTATCTGTCTTACCCATTGCAGATGTTTCCTTAAATTGGCCTGCAGAAAAGTTAAGGTACACTGTGGAGAGCCAGGACAAGGCTTGTGACAGTATGATGATTGTTTGAATGGCTGTATCTGTATATTTTCCTGTTGATGTGATTTTAAGTTGATGCTCTCATCTGGATTCCTCCCTGTGCATGGCTGTGTGGTGAGTTCCTTCTATGTGACCTCTGTTGGCCTGTTTTTGTGACTTTGTTGAATTACCAGGTCTGAAATCATTCTGCCAAGTCCTCAAAATTCTTCTAGACATATTGATTGGTCATTATGGTGGTTTGACAGAAATGGGCACCCACAGGATGTGGCACTATTAAGACGTGTGGCTTTGTTGGAATAGGTGTGGCCTTGTTGAAGATGTATGTCAGTGTGGCGGTGAGCTTTGAGGACTTTGTTGCTAAAGCTTTACAAGTGTATAACACACAGTTGCTTATGTCCCCTGCTTATCAAGATGTGGAATTCTCAGCTCCTTCTCATCACCCTGTCTGCCTGCATACTGCCATTGCCATCCACCATGATAATGGACCAAACTTCTGAAGTACAAGACAGCTCCAAATAAATGTTTTTATTTTCTATAAGTATTGCTGTAGTCATGGTGTCTCTTCACAGCAACAGCAACCCTGACTAAGACAATGAAGGATAAGTTCACTAGCTCACTCTGACTGTGTATAGGAAGGATAGCTAGACCACTGCTGTCAGTCAATTCTTACTACTGTGCCTCTCTGTCCTCTGTGCTTGACAGTCCTCCATTGATCTACAGGGAAGCCTGTCTCCACCTGCAGCCCAAGTGGTCATTCCCTCAGAATGGCTAATTTATTTTTGGGTAACTAAGTTGTTAGAGACATTGGACATGCCAGTTCCGTGACTAGATGATATGTACAGCTCACTTCTTCTTGATGAGACCTGGACTAGCCTGATGTATATATCCCAGTTTTAGGTCTAATTTACTTGTTTTTTTTTCTTTATAGGCTTATTTATTTATGTATATGAGACAGTGGCGGTTTGTTTTCGGAGTTTGAGAAAATCAAGAATACGAGAGTAGATGCTGTCTCCACAGAGATTTTTTAACAAAGCTGAAGGATTATAGTGAAATTATAAATTCTCGAGATTCGATGACTTTTTAAAGCCGAGGCTGACACTTTGATGGTGGATATGAAGGCTGTGCCCTGATCTGGAACAGAATTGCCCCCTCTTTGCATCTCACAATTCTGCTTTTAGGGACCACTAGACACAGGGTCTAGATAAACCAATTTCTTTATATGACAAGACACCTATTGAATATACATGCTGGGTGGTGATGCAGGCCTTTAATCTGAGCACTCATTAAGCAGAGGCTGAAATATCACTGAGTTCAAAGCCATTTGTCTCTAGAGAGAGTTTCAGGACACCTGGGGCTACACAGAGAACCACTGGTGGGAAACAAACAAAAATAAGTAATAAATAAACCAAACAAAATACACAATGTTTGGTGAATATGCCTGTCTTCCTGTTCATACCTCATGAGAGGCTGTGTTTGTGTCCTTTCCCCATCTTAGTGCAGACAATCCAGTCCCCCACCAGATGGATCACTCACCTGACCATATCAAACACATAGGGGTTGAGTCTTCTGATTCAACCACAAAAGCAGCCAAACATTCTGTACACTGGCAAGGAATGAATGTTTGCCAAAAAGATGTAATGTTTGTCAAAAAGATATAACTCTCAGATTCATAATCAAAGGAATTTCCAAACCTCTGCATAGCCTGATGGCTGATGCTGTGTGCAGTAGCACCTGCTGCAAGAATGAATAGCATACTCCAATAAACCACACTAGGCTCTACCAGAGGTCTGATGCCTGCCTGCCAGCTTCCTCCTTAACTCCTCCCAGCTACTGTGTTGGGAGAATGGTGAATAGAGATGTGTGTGTGTATGTGCGTGTGCGTGTGTGTGTGTGGTGTTTGTGTGCATGCATGTGTACTGGCCTGTACACAGAGTGGCAAGCACATACTTGGGAACACTCATCAATGTGACACTACACAAGCAGAGGTCAGAGGACAACTTTAGGGAGTTGCTTTTCTCCTTCCACTATGTAGGTCTTGGAGCTCAAACTCAAGTCACCAGGCCCAAGCAGGAAGGTGTCTAACTTTTTAAGACAGGAGTTGCCTTGTAACTCAGGCTAGCTTCAGACTCTGTAGCATCCCTCTGGCCTCAGTATCCCAACTGTGAGTTGTAGTTATAAATGTCCACCGCTGTACTGGGCTGGGCTTACTCTTCAAGACTGAGTTCTAAACATGTTGCCTTTTGCCTTGCTTGCCTTCTCATTTCTGACTGTAAGGGCAGACAGCAGCCACACTGTGAGCTGCCATGTGGTCCCTTTGTTGAGGAGCTAAGAACACTCTGCTGTCAGCAGGCAATTACCCAGCAATCCAACCGTCTTTGGAGTTTGAGAACTGCCCCACTTTTACTCAAGCCCAGATGAAACCCTAACCTCAGCCAGCAGTGGGATTCATCACAGTTCTAGTAGAGACCTTGAGCCAGAGAAGCAGCCAACACCTGCTTATTGTTTCACAGTGGGAGAATCAGAAGGAATCTCTTCTATGGCCACATACAGCTCATATACAAGGTCAGATGACTATGTGTAACATCAGCACATACTACATACTCAGTAACAAAACAAGCCTCAAGTCTATTTGGTGTTCTGTAAGCTTCTTATATCTTCATAGGCATATCTTTCTTTAGGTAGGGAAAGTTTTCTCCTATGATTTTGTTAAATAAATTTTCTGTGCTTTTGAGTTGAACTTCTTCTTCTTCTTCTTCTATACCTATTATTCTTAGATTTGGCCTTTTTATATTGCCCCATATTTCATGGATATTTTGGGTTAAGCTTTTGTTTGATTTAATGTTTTCTTTAGCTGTGAGTCTATTTCCTCTATTGTATCTTCAGCACTTGAGATTCTCTTTTCTATTTCCTGTATTCTGTTGTTCATACTTGCAGTTGTGTTTCCTGCTCTTTTCCTCATGATTTCTGTTTCTTTAATTCCTTCAGCTTGTGATTTCTTTATTTTTTTCTATCTCAGTTTTCAAGCCCTGAATAGTTTCTGTTATATGTTTGAGTTCTTTTTTTATGTTTCTTTAAGTGATTTGCTGATATCTTTCAATGTTTTGTTTGTTTTTTCCTTCATTTCTTTAAGGTGATTTCTCATTTCATCTTTAAGAATTTCTAACATTTTCTTGAGGTTATTTTTTAGATCATTTTCTTCTGATTCATCCATATTTGGTTGTTCAGGTGTTGCTTTTGTAGGGTCTTTAGGTCTTACTGGTATTGTGTTGCTCTTTGTGATGTAGCATGTCATCTTACCTTTTCTCCTCATCTTTTCCTCTAATAGGTGTTTTTGAAGCTGTCTGAGATATTATTGAATAATCTTCTAGGTGCTGGTGAATCCAAAGCTAAGATGGTTTTCCTCATAGTACAGTCAGTATCCCAGTTCTAGTTACCCTGTTTGTTATTCCTGTCCCAGGAGGAGCTGAGTGCTCATGTGCTTTGGTCTGCTCCCTTGGAGTTTGCTGTCTCGAGCATACTTTGTCCTAGGCTGCTGGCTTTGATCTGTTTCTGTAAATCTTGGTCTGGATCTCCTCCTTCAGATGTCCCTGGGTTGGAGTTGGACCTGTTGTGGTGGCAATTGCTGACTCTGGTTCTTGTTGCTAGCTTAGTCCTGATCCATCATCTCCTGGGACTGGGCCTGCTCCTGGCTTCTGCTCCTGGTGAAGCTTGTTCTCTCTGTGTCTTAAGTAACTGGTTCAGTCCCACTCCAGTTACAGTGGAGGTTGCAGACTCTGAGTCAGGTCATTGGCTCAATCCTGGTCTGCCAATCCCAGGACTGGGCTGGCTCCCAGGGCTGGATTTGCTTCTGACTTTTGCTCCCAGTGGAGCTTGTTTCTTCTGGCCCTCTCTGTCCTAAGAGTCTCTTTCAGTTCATCTCCTATGGAATTTGTTGTCCAAGGTAGAGTTTCTTGCCTCAGGGCAACTTTGGCTAAGGTTACCAGCTTTGACCTGTATCTGTAAATTCTGGTCTCGATCATACTTGCAGAAGTCCCTGAGTTGGAGTTGGACCTGGAAAGTTTTCTGGTTCTGGTCTACTGCCTTAGAGATCCCAGGCTTGGGGGTTGCCCAAACCCACAGAGGACCTGCTTACTTCCTCAGAGGTCTCAGACTCGAGCCCAGATCCACAGGGGTTCCAGGTTCCTGCCTATTTCCTTTGATATCCCAAACCACTCCCTGAACCCACAGAGGACCTGTCTCAGGCCTATTCTCTCTAGGGTCTCAGATCACGCCTGGCCCCACCAAGATCTCTGGTTCCTGCCTATTCCATTGGAGGACCCAGATTCACTCACACCTAGGGTGGCAGAGGTCCTGGCTCCAGCCTAGCTCCTAGGAAGTCCTAGATTCTCACTCAGACACACTGGGGTGTTGGCTTAGGTCTATTCCCTTGAAGGTCCTGGATTCACATCTGGACCCTCAGCAATTTCTGGCTCTGGCTCACTTGTTCAGTTGTTACTCCCTTGTACCTTTTCCCATGGAGATTGTTAACTCTGTACCTGGCTGCTGGCTCAATCCTGGTCCACCCGTGTCCTGGGACTGGGTTTGCTCCTGGCTTCTGTTGCTGGTGGAGCTTGTTCTCTCTGTGTCTGAAGTAACTGGCTCAGTCCCACTCCCGTTTCTATGGAGGTTGCAGACCCTGAGTCAAGTCGTTGGCTCAATCCTGGTCTGCCAGTGTCCCAGGACTGAGTTGGCTCCCAGGGCTAGATTTGCTCCTGGCTTCTGCTCCCAGTGTAACTTGTTTCCTCTGGCACTCTCTGTCCTAAGAGTCAAAAGATGAAAATTTTATGGTTGACATCAATCAACCTCTTGGTGATTCTTCACCTTCTTCTACCCCTATTATTCTTAGATTTGGTCTTTTTATTGTGTGTCAGATTTCTTGAAAGTTTTGTGATGAGAATTTGTTGGATTTGCTGTTTTCTTTGAACGGAGTGTTTATTTTCTCTATGGTGTCTTCAGAATCTGAGATTTGTTCTTTTATTTCTTGTATTCTATTTTATTGTGCTAGTTTCTGTAGTCTCTGTTCGTTTACCTATATTTCCCATAGCCAGTTGGCCCTCAGTTTGTGTTTTCTTCATTGTCTCTATTTCAGTTTTCAATTCTTGAACTGTTTCCATTACCTGTTTGATTGTTTTTTCTTGGTTTCCCAGGGTGTCAATTATGAATTTACTTATTTCTTAAAACTTTTTGTTGTACTTCTCTTCCATTTCTTTAAGGGAGTTATTCATATCCTATTTAAGGGACTCTACTGCTTTCATAATGACACTGTTTTTCACTTCTTCCAGAATAGGGTGTTCAAGTCCTTCTGTTGTAAGATCACCGGGATCTGATGTTTTCATGTTGTTTATCAGATTGTTGGAGGAATCCTTGCCTTGGCATCTGCCTCTCTCTTCCTTTAAATGCTCTCCAATGGATCTTCTGGTACAGGGTCAGGTTCCCTTGTTGGCCAGGGATCTTGCCCTCTGATGGGTCTTTGGCTATAAGATCAGTGCCCCTTGCTGGACTGGAATCTCGCTGACTAAAGGCCTACCTTGCTGCATGCAGGCTATTAAAACAAAGGAAATCCCTCCTGCCTGGTTGCACTCACCACCATGTCCCAGCACCCACAAGGGCTGTGCTGGGGGACTTTATTGCCCCGAGGATGGGAGGGAAGAAGGGTGAACACTGGGATGGGTTAGGAGGAGAGAGGGCTTAGCAGGTGAAACAGTCCCTGCAGAATGAACAGGGAGATAAGGATGTCAGGGAAAGTCTGTGTTCCCTTGTCAGTCTTCTGCCATGGGTCAGGAACACACTCATCCCTCTGGTTGATCTTCTGCTACAGGATCAGTGCCTTTTGCTGGCTAGAAATCTTGCTGATTAAAGGCCTACCTTGCTGCAGGCAGGCTATTAAAACAAAGGAATTCCCTCCTGCATGGTTGCACTCACCACCCCATCCCAGCACCCAAACAGGTTGAGCTGGGGGATTTTATGACCCGAGGAGAGGAGGGAGGAATGGAAGGGGTTTCTGGGTAAAAGCTGGGATGGAATAGGAAGAGAGAGGGCTTAGCAGGGTGAAGCAGCCCCTGCAGAATGACCAGGGAGATAAGGGCGTTGGGGAAAGTCTATGTTACCTTGCCAGGCTTCTGCCATGGGTCAGGAGAACACTCATCCCTCCGATTGATCTTCTGTTAAAGGATCAGTGCCCATTGCCCTCTGATGGATCTTCTGTTACAGGATCAGTGCCCCTTGCTGGCCAGAAATCTCGCTGACTAAAAGACCAGCATTATTTTTAATTGATTCTTAGTTTGTATTTTTTGGTTTTCCTATTTTTTCTTTTTCTTCATATACTCTCTGTCACCAGAAGAGGGCACTAGATCAACAACATGTGATTTTCTGAAATTACAGAAACTCCACTTTTCCAGTTCTGATACTTTCATTGTTCTTCCTGCATGTGTAATTTGGCCTCCAATTAATTATAAGGCTAGAAACACTTAATGACAATCAGCTGAAAGAAACACCCAGTAATCAAAATCATTAACCACTCATTCATTGATCTCCCAGCTCCATCAAACATCTCATCATGATGAAACTTCAGCTCTCTACTTGGCCGATACTCAGTTATCCAAATTCTTACAGGATTATTCCTAGCTATTCATTATACATCAAACATATCAACAGCATTCTCATCAGTTACCCATATCTGCTGAGACGTAAACTATGGTTGGCTCATCCACTATTTACATGCAAATGGAGCCTCCATATTTTTCATCTGCCTTTTCCTCCACATAGGACAAGGTGTCTACTATGGCTCTTATAATATAATTAAAACCTGGAACATATGTATTGTCCTTCTATTCGCCGTAATAGCAGTAGCATTTATAGGCTATGTTCTCCCATGAGGACAAATATCCTTTTGAGGGACCACAGTAATTACAAACCTACTATCAGCCACCCTTACAATGGCACGACTCCAGTAGAATGAGTTTGAGGCAGCTTCTCAGTAGACAAAGCCACCCTCACATGATTCTTTGAATTCCATTTCATCACAGCCCTTGTATTCATACACCTACTGTTTCTTCATGGAACAGGGTCCAACAACCCATCAGGCTTAAACTCAGACACAGACAAAAATCCCATTCCACCCTTACTATACAATCAAAGACTTTCTAGGAGTTCAACTCTTTTTAATAGCTTTCATAATTTTGGTTTTATTTTTCCCAGATATTCTCAGAGATTAAAGGAATGGGCCACAACCACCTTGCAGGATCTCTTTTTTGCTGTTCTCCTGCAGATGGAAATCAGGTTGAGTGAAGTGCCAAATTCAAAGGTCTATTCTACCACCTCCCATCCCAAGCAGTGTTTTTAACATCATGCTTGGTTGCTCTCTCCTCATACATTGAGTTTAATAAATTTGGAAGACAGACTGAGGGAAAAAATCAAGAAAAAAGAGAAGTTCCTATGTGCAACAGGACAAAATAGAGATCTAAAATGAGAGGGAGAGAAAGAGGGGGGATGACAGTATTCCCTCAAGCCAAGGAAAACATAACCCTACAGAATACTTGGCACACACAGTGAATTCAGTTCTTTGAGGGAATTCATAGGTCTTATTGCTTACCATTTAGAAAAAACCATCTAGCTGGGTGGTGGTGGCAGCACATTTCTTTATTCCCAGTTCTACAAGAGCTGTTGTACAAGAGCTAGGTCCAGGACAGAATTCAAAGCCAGAGATAAGAAGTTTATATGATGTTTAACTTTATTATATGTGCAATGATGTGAGGGTGTCAGATCACCCAGGAACTGAATTTACAATCACGTATGGGGTGTCATGTGGGTGCTGGGAATTGAAGACACTTCTTCAGGAAGAGTCACTGAGATATCTCTCCTGGGAATTAAACTAAGGACCTTTGGAAGAACAGCCAGTGCTCTTAAAGTCTGAGCTATTTCTTCAGCCCTTGTTTGTTTCTTTAATTTAGGAAAAAATAATGTATTTATTTTATGCATGAGCTCTCTATCTGCATGTACTCCACTTTGCCAGAAGAGCACAATAGATCTCTATCATGTGGTTTCTGGAAGTTGCAGAAATTTCATCTCTCCAGTTTTGATACTTTCCTTGTTCAAGAGGAGAACTACCATCACCATGGGATGTGAATGACATTAAAAATCAAAATTCCCCAGCAGAATTTCATCACCAAATGCATGACAATCCTGCATGAGACCACCCTGTGGCATGTTTTTATTATATATTTTTTTGTTTTGTTTTGGTTATGTGTTCTCTCACTCTCTCGTACATTGAGTTTAATTTCAAATTTTATTTCTTTCTCTTAGTGTGGCCATGTCTGTCCCTGTGTGTGTGTGAGGGAGGCAGGGTCACAGTTCAAAACATTTTAGTCAAGGCCCTTTGCAGACAGAACAGATGTTGACGTCACCAAGATGGAAGCTTTTAGGAGGCTGCCACTGGTAACCACCTTGATGTATGCTGACCTCAGCAAGATGGTAGACACTACGAGCCATATTTTCAAGCTCTATTTTGTTCTCAGTCTCCTAGCCTCTAGAAGACCATGATTTGAAATCAGTGTCTCCAGATTCTCCACATTGTGACAATATACTATAAGTGTAAAGAAAAATGCTGTAGGGCTGGAGAGATGGCTCAGAGGTTAAGAGCACTACCTGTTCTTCCAGAGGTCCTGAGTTCAATTCACAGCAACCACATGGTAGCTCACAACCATCTACAGTGAGATCTGGTGCCCTCTTCTGGTTTAAAAGCATACATGTAGGCAGAACACTATATATAATAAATAAATCTTTTTAAAAAAAAAGAAAGAAAAATACTGTAAAACTTTAGCTTTCTGTCTAGGGTGAGAGGGTTGAAAGAGACAGACAGACAGAGAGAGAGAGAGAGAGAGAGAGAGAGAGAGAGAGAGAGAAGAAGTGTGGAAGACAGATTGAGTAAAAAAATCAAGAAAAACAGAGAAGTTCCTATGAGGATATAATAGAGATTTACAGTGAGAGAGAGAGAGACTGAGAGACAGTGAGACAGAGAGACAGAGAGACAGAGTATTTCCCCAAGCAAAGGAAAACATAACCCTACAGAATACCTGGCACACAGTGAATACATCCTTTGAGGAAATTTATAGGTCTCATTGCCCACCATAAGAAAAAAACATCTAGCTGGGTGGTGGTGGTGATGCATTGCTTTTTTTCCAGTTCTAGGGGACAAACTCCAAAGCTAGAGAGAAACCTTGTCTTGAAAAAGCAAAAAATAAATAAGTAAAGTATTAAACGAATAGACAGAGGGATGTATAGACAAACAGAGAGATACAAAGATAGATTCATAGATACATAGGTTGATAGACAACTACACAGATAGATAGAGATGATTGAAGACCTCAGAGATCAGGGGAGGCAGAGGCAGGCCAATTGTTGTGAGTTTGAGGATACCTTTCTCTGCAGTGTGAGTTTCATGACAGGCAAGGTACCACAGAGAAACCCTGTCTTAAAAGATAAGTGTGTTTAGTATGTGCTTTTAACCCCATCACTAGGAGGCGGAGGTAGGGGCAGTTGGATCATTGCGAGTCTGAAGCTCGTCTTGTCTGCAAAGTGAGTTCCAGGGCACAAAAAGATACACAGGGAAACCCTATGTCAAAAAACCAAAACTCAACTAATAATGATAATGATAATGATAATAATAATAATAATAATAATAATAATAATAGATCTAAGAGTTCAAATAACTGACTTCACCCATAATTCAAAAATTGAAAAATAAAGAGTGTGTCTGACTGATCAGCAAAAAACTATGTGTGCTGCGGGCTGTCACAATTATGACATGCTGAGAGGGAGGGACTGAGGGACTCAGGGAGGGAGGGAGAAAGGTAGCAAAGTCAGTTCCCTGCCATCTAAGTCTCCTTTCAAAGACATTTCACCATGGCCACCAATTGCATGCCTGGGGTTCTCTTTCTGTTCTTCTGTTTTTATAATCTCACCCCCTTCCAGACTAAGTACTGAGTCAGAGAAAATTAAAACAGCTGTGGAATAATTTTAGAAATTCCAAATTGGATATCATTTCCAGGAATAATATTGACATAGTGATTTCTTTTGAATCTTTTTACTTCAGACATAAAAAGTAAAAATGTCATTTTATTGATTTCTTTTAGAGGGTCTGTTTCACACCGGGATGTTCACATTTGCTGTGCTGCTGAAGAAGATCTCCTGATCCTTGTATTTCCAGTTCCTGAGTGCTGCTGGCATGACAGACAAGGGCAGCACACTGGAATTTTTCATGCAGTACTGACAGCATGGAGCCCATAGGACCAAGATGAAAGCATTAGAGGGGACTGGCTCCATATCTTGCAGACACAAGTGAATTTCTGGGAGCTTGAGGCCAGCCTGGTCTACAAGAGCTAGTTCTAAGAACAGAGAAAAACAAAAACAAAACAAAAAAACCCACATAAAATAAACAAGAGAGAGAAAGAGAAGAAATATCCATTTACAGATAGAAAATAAAGACAAAAAACAGAATGTTACCAAGAAGACAACCTGGTCTATAGAGTTGCAGAATGGCCATGGCTATTACACAGAGAATCTGTGACTCGAAAAATAATAAAGAAAGAAAACAAAAAAGAAGGAAAAAATCCTGCTTTTTCCCTGTTTTTCTTTGTTAATCCCAGATTATTTATTTTAACTTCAGTTTTCCTTTTTAAATTGTAATTGCAGCAGCAGTGTTCAGAAGGAAGTCCTGGGCCATGCAGTGAAATAGTTTGGCTGAAGCACAAATAAAAAGACAGGTCCTGTCTCAAAAAAAAAATCAAATTAAAATGTGAAATAAAAAAAGAAGGCAAATAAAGGTTTTTTTAATTTCCTTTTTTTTTCTTAGAAACCCAAAATTGACTGAACTCCGCAATTTCTCAACTTCAACAGAAAGGTAATGTTTTCCAACTTCAGCAAGAAGGCACCAAATATGCAAGTCTATCTAGGCCTTGTGGTGGTGGCCCATGCCTTCAATCCCAACACTTGGGAGGCAGAGACAGGTGAATCCCTGTGTGTTTGAGGCCAGCTTTGTCTACAAGAGCTAGTTCTGCCTCGTGCTAGTGGCACATGCCTTTAATCCTCTCACTCGAGAGGTAGAGACAGGTGAATCTTTGTGAGTTTGAAACCAGCCTGATCTACAAGGTCTATTTCTAGGACAGGCTCCAAAGCTACAAAGAAACCCTGTCTCGAAAAACAAGAAAACAAAATAACACCACCACCAACAACAAAAAAGAATTAGGAAAAGCCAAACAGTGGTGACATAATGCTCATAATCCTAGCACTTGGGTTGCTGAGGCAGGAGAATATCAGTGAGTTCAAGGCATGCCTCATTTATCAAACAAGTCCCAGGGATGTTATATAGAGTATCCCTGCCTCAAAAAACAAAATAAAACAAGACACAAAAAAAACAAAGGAATTAGAAAAGTGCTCATGAAACACCATGAACCAACTAGATGGCACTTAATAGTAATCAAAGGTGAAATAAAAAAGGCAGGCCCCCACTGTCACACTTTTGTCTCCTGTGTCCTTGGAACACCAGCTATCCCTATTTCAGTGCTGAGGAGTTCCAACCAGAGGGGTGAGTCTGGGTATCCAGGGCGGTTCTGTCCTGGAAGAGAGCACAGTCATCCACCTCAGCTTGTGCTGCAGGGTCTTCTGCATTCCACTCGACCATGCCCTGCCACCACAGTCAGTCTTTTGTCTCCTGTATCCTTGGAGTGCCAGCTGTCCTTGTTTCAGTGCTTAGGAGAGTGTACTGAGGAGTTCCATCCAGAGAGGAAGAGATGGGCAGGCGCCAATGCAAGAAATTCTCCAACAACCTGAAAGGCAACATGACATCACCAGAATCCAGGGACCACAAAACTAGAAGAATTGAACACCCAACTCCAGAAAAAATAGAAGAAATCGACTCAAAGTGGAACTATATGAAAATAATAGAGGAACTTAAACAGGAGGTGAAAATCTACTGTAAAGAAATGGAAGAGAAGTATAACAAAAAGATTGAAGAATTGAGTAAAGAAATGGAAGAGAAGTAAAACAAAAAGTTTGAGGAAATGAGTAAATCCATAAATGAAACCCTGGGAAACCAAGAAAAAATAACTAAACAGGTAATGGAAACAGTTCAAGAGTTGAAAACTGAAATGGAGGCAATGAAGAAAACACAAACTGAGGGCCAGCTCGCTATGGAAAATCTAGGTAAATGAACAGAGACTTCAGAAACAAGCAAAACCAATAGAATACAATAGATAGAAGAACAAATCTCAGACTCTGAAGACACCATAGAAAAAATAAATGCTGTGACCAAAGAAAACAGCAAATCCAACAAATTCTCACCACAAAACATTCAGAAAATGTGTGACATAATAGAAAAAACAATCTAAGAATAATAGGGGTAGAAGAAGGTGAAGAATTGCAGATCAAAGGCCCAGAAAATGTATTCAACAAAATTATAGAATAAAACTTCCGAACCTAAAGAACAATATCACTATGAAGGTTCGAGAAGCATACAGAATATTGAATAGAGTGGATAAAAAAATTCCTTTGATATATAATAATCAAAACAAAAACATTCAGATTAAAGAATGAATATTAAGAGCTGCAAAAGAAAAGGGTCAAGTAACTTATAATGGTAAACCTATGAGAATTACACTGGACTTCTCTATGAAAACCATGAAAGCCAGAAGGTCGTGGATAGAGGTACTTCAGAAACTAAGAGACCATGGATGCAAGCCCAGAATTCTATAACCAGCCAAGCTATCATTCACTATCAACAGAGAAAACAAAATATTCCAGGATAAAAACAAATTTAAACAATATGTAGCCACAAATCTAGCCTTATAGAAAGTATTAGAAAGAAAATCAAAACTCAAGGAATACAACATTGCTGATACTGCCTACAATAATTCAGACATCAAGTGACCCTTCAAAAGCACAACTCAAAGAAGGGAAACACACACTCTACTACCCCCTCCAAAAAATATAAATATTCAGAATCAACAACCACTGGTCATTAATATCACTTAATATCAATTAACACCTATAATTCAAAATACACCTATAAAAAGGCACAAACTTAGAGACTGGATATGAAAACAGGATCCAACATTCTTCTGTTTAAAAGAAACACACCTCAACCACAAAGACAGACACCTACTCAGAGTAAAGAGTTGGGAAAAGGTTTTTCCAAGCAAACAGACCTAAGAAACAAGCAGGTGTGGCCATTCTAATATCTAACAAAATTGACTTCAAACTAAAATCAATCAGAAGAGATGGAGATGGACATTTCATACTCAGGAAATTTGATACAGGATTTGATACAGAATTTGATACAGGATCAATTCATCAGGAAGAAGTCTCATTCCTGAAAAGCTATGCCTCTTATATAAAGGCACCCACTTATGTAAAAGAAACACTTCTAGAACTCAAGGCAGTCATCAACCCATACACACTAATAGTAGGAAACTTCAACACATCTCTCTCACCAATGGACAGATCAATCAGACAGAAACCTAACAGAGAAATAAGAGAATTATGGGAGGTATTGAATCAATTGGACTTAACAGACATCTATAGAACATTCCACACAAATAGGAAAGAATACACCTTCTTTGCAGCTCATGGAACCTTCTCAAAAATTGACCGCATATTCAGTAACAAAGTAAACTTTCACAGACACAAAAAAATATTAGTAACCACTTGTGTCTTGTCGAATCACCATGAATTAAAGTTAGAATTCAACAACAATGCTACCCCCCAGGAAGCAAACAAACTCCTGGAAGCTGAACAGTCCACTACTGTATCACCCCCGGGTCAAGGAAGAAATAAAGAAAGAAATTAAACTCTTCCTTGAATTTAATGAAAATAAAGACACACCATACTCAAATCTATGGGAAACTATTACAGCAGTGCTAAGAGGAAAGTTCATAGAACTACGTGCCCAATTAAAGAAAACAGAGAAAGCACACACTGGAGACTTAACAGCACACCTGAAAGCTGTAGAAAAAAAAGAAGCAGATTCACCCAGGAGGAGTAGAAGACTGGAAATAATCAAACTGAAGGCTGAAATCTACAAAATAGAAACACAGAAAACAATACAAAGAATCAATGAAACAAAAAGCTTGTTCTTGAAGAAAATCTACAAGATTGACAAACTCCTATCCAAACTAGTCAAATGGCAGAGAGAGAACATGCAAATTAATAAGATCAGAAAGAAACAGGTTGACATAACCAGAGACACAAATGCAATTCAGAGAATCATTAGATCTTACTACAAAAGCCTGTACGCCACAAAATTGGAAAATGTAAAAGAAATGGACATTTTTTTAGATAAGGACCATATACCAGAGTTGAGCCAAGATCAGGTGAACAATCTAAATATACCTGTTAGTCGTGAAGAACTAGAAGCTGTTATCAAAAATGTCCCAACCAAAAAATGCCCAAAACTGGATTGTTTCAATGTAGATTCTACCAGAACTTCCAAGAAGAGCTAATACCTATACTCCTTAATGTATTTCACAATATAGAAACAGAAGAGTCATTGCCAAACTCTTTTTATGAAGCTACAGTTACTCTGATACCTAAAACACACCAAGACACAACCAGGTGTAGCATGAGGGCCAGCTTGTTGGGGTTTCTGTCCCACCCAGTACCCCAACAAGCCAGCAAGTCCCAAGGAAAATCACATGGAGATCTCTATAAGTTATAAAGCTGATTGGCCCATTAGGTCAGGCTTCTTGTTAACTCTTATAACTTATGTTACCCCATTATCCTTATCTATGTTAGCACATGGCTCTGTACCTTTCTCAGCTGGGCAAGTTACATGCTGCCTCTTCAGTGATCTGTGCAGGAGTGGCTCAGGGAGGTTTCTCCTCCCTAACCTTATCCTATCCTCATTGCCCCACCTCTACTTCCTGTCTGGTTGACCCGCCTATACTTCCTGCCTGGCCAATCAGCGTTTTATTAAAATATGATTGACAGAATACAGACAATTCTCCTACACCAACCAGGAAAGAGAATTACAGGCCAATCTCACTCATGAACAATTACACGAAAATTCTCAATAAAATACTGGCAAAGTGAATCAAAGAACACATTAAAAAATTATCCATTATAACAAAATGTGCTTCATCCCAGAGATGCAGGGCTGATTCAAAATATGGAAATCTATCAATGTAATCCATTATATAAATAAACTGAAAGAAAAAAACCATATCATCATTACATTGGATGCTGAAAAAGCATTTGACAAAATTCAACACCCCTTTATGATAATGGTGTTGAAGAAATTGGGGATACAAGGATCATACTTAAATATAATAAAAGTTATTTACAGCAAGCCAAAAACTAATATCAAATTTAATGGAGAGAAACTCAAAGCCATTCTAGTAAAGTCAGGAACACGACAAGGGTGTCCACTCTCTGCATACCTCTTCAAGGTAGTGTTTGAAGTTCTAGCAATAGCAGTAAGAAACCATAAAGGGATCAAGGGGATTCGAATTGGAAAGGATGAAGATAAACTTTCGTTATTTGCAGATGATATGATAGTGTACATAAGTGACCCCAAAAACTCTACCAAAGAACTCCTACAGCTGATAAACACCTTTAGTAATGTGGCAGGATACAAGATCAACTCCAAAATATCAGTGCCCTTCTATACATGAAGAATATGGAAGCAGAGAAGGAAATCAGAGAAACATCATCTTTCATGATAGCCACAAATAGCATAAAATATCTTGGGGTAACTCTCACCAAGGAAGTGAAAGACCTATTTGACAAGAACTTTAAATCTTTGAGGAAAGAAATTGAGGAGGATACCATAAAATGGAACGATCTCCCTTGCTCTTGGATTGGGAGAATCAACATAGTAAAAATGGCAATTCTATCAAAAGCAATCTATAGATTCAATGCAATCCCCAACAAAATCCCATCAAACTTCTTCACAGTCCTTGAGAGAACAATAATCAACTTTATATGGAAAAACAAAGAATGCAGGATAGCCAAAACATTCTTATACAATAAAGGAGCTTCTGGAGGCATTACCATCCCTGACTTCAAACTCTATTACAGAGCTACAGTATTGAAAACAGCTTGGTATTGGCATAAGAACAGAGAAGTCGACCTGTTGAATAGAATAGAAGACCCGGATATTAACCCACAAAGCAATGAACACCTGATTTTCGACAAGGGAGCTAAAGGTATACAATGGAAGAAGAATAGCATCTTTAACAAATGGTGCTGGCATAACTGGATGTCAACCTGTAGAAGAATGAAAGTAGATCCATATCTGTCACTATGCACAAAACTCAAGTTCAAATGGATTAAAGACATCAACATTAATCTGACCACTTTGAACCTGATGGAAGAGAAGTGGGAAGTAGTCTACAAGACTTGGCACAGGAGACCACTTCCTTGGTAGAATCCCAGTAGCACAGACAATAAGAGAAACAATGAATAAATGGGACCTACTGAAACTGAGAAGCTTCTGTAAAACAAAGGACACTGTCACTAAGACAAAAAGGTTACTGGGAGAAGATCTTCACCAACCCTTCATCAGACAAAGGTCTGATCTCCAAAATATACAAAGAACTCAAGAAACTAGACACTAAAACTCTAATTAACCCCATTAAAAAATGGGGTACTGAACTGAGCAGAGAATTCACTACAGATGATCTTCAAAACACCAAAAGACACTTAAGGTCATGCTCAACCTCCTTGTTGATCAGGGAAATGCAAATCAAAACACTTTGAGATACCATCTTACACCTGTCAGAATATCCAAACTCAAAAACACCAATGATAGCCTATGCTGGAGAGGTTGTGGAGTGAGGGGAACACTCCTCCATTGTTGGTGGAAATGCAGACTTGTGCAGCCACTGTGGAAATCAGTGTGGTGGTTTCTCAGGAAACTGGGAGTCAACCTCCCTCAGGACCCAGCAATTCCACTCTTGGGAATATACCCAAGAGATGTCCTATCATACTACAAAAGCATTTATTCAACTATGTTCATAGCTGCAGTATTTGTAATAGCAAGAACATTGAAATAACCTAGGTGCCCCTCAATAGAAGAATGGTTAAAGAAGGTGTGGAATATATACACATTAGAGTTTTCCTCAGCCGTCAAAAACAATGACATCTTGAATTTTGCATGCAAATGGATAGAAATAAAGAACGCTTTACTGAGTGAGGTAACCCAGACCCCAAAAGAGGAATATGGTATATACTCACTCATAAGTGGATTCTAGCCATAATTAAAGGTCCTTGAGCCTTTAATATGTGATCCTAGAGAAGCTAAATAAGAAGGTGAACCTGAAGAAAATCATATAGTTATCGTCCTGGATATTGGAAGTAGACCAGATTTCCGGGCAATCTTGGGTGCACGGGGGTTGGGGGGTGGATGGAAGGAGAGTTGGTTAGAGGGAAGAGAAAAGGGGAGGATTGAGGATAGCATGGGAAATGGATGGGGGGAGGAAGGAAGGATGGATGTGGGAGCAGGGAAGTATATATCTCAACTAAGGGAGACATTTTAGTGTTTGCAAGAAAATTGATTTTAGAGGAGGTCCCAGGTCCAAGGAGAGGTCCCCTGATTGTTCCCTGAGCAGCAAAGGAGAGGTTGCCTGAACTGGTCTCGGCACATAACCATACTGAGGAATATTTTGCATATCACCATAGAATCTTCATCTGGCGATGGATGGAGATTGAGACACAGAACCACATTGGAGCACTGGACTGAGCCCCCAAGGTCCAAATGAGGAGCAGAAGGAGCGAGAACATGGAAAAGGAAGTCAGGACTGAGAGTTGTGCGTTCACCCACTGATACAAGGGGACTGATCAAATGAGAGCTCACCAAGGCCAGCTGGACTGGAACTGAATGAGCATGTGATCAAACTGGATTCTCTGAATGTAGCTGATATGGGGTCTGACTGGGAAGTCATTGACAATGGCACTGGGTCTTGTTTCTTCTGCATGTACTGGCTTTTTGGGATCCTAGTCTGTTTGGATGTTCACCTTCCTAGACCTGGAGTGTGGGGGGAGGTACAGGGCAGGATACCATGACTGCTCTTAGGACTTCAGAGGGAGGAGGAGAGGGAGTTGGGGAGTGGGAGGATATTGGGAGGAGAGGAGGAAGTGGAAATCTTTATAAATAAATAAATAAGTAAATTTTAAAAAAGGCAGAAATTTTTTTTTTATGAAATCCAACCTGCTTCCATTTTCAAAGCTGTACAACCAGTTGAACTAGAAGGAACATGTGCCCATCTATCAAATAAAAAAAGCTAGACTCTCACATGTTCATAAAAGATGAAAATTTTATGAGAAAAACTTAACAAAATGCAGCAGGAACTCGTGCTATTCTCCAACTTCCAGAGTTCACAGAGTTCACTCTGCCTTCTCAGTGAATGGATGATGATAGTGAAGGTGTTTGCTTCCTTTTCTTGTATATTTAGTTTAATTTTAAATTTAGTCAAATGTTTCTGTGTGTGTGTAGGTGTGTGTGTGTGTGTGTGTGTGTGTGTGTGTGTGTGTGTGTGTGTTTGTGTGTGTGTGAGAGAGAGAGAGGCAGAGAGACAGAGGGGTCTGTTGAGTATAAAGGTATACTCCAGACACTTTCTAGGTCATATGTCAAAAGTTTTCATTAAGAAAACAAAAGTCAATAAACAACTGTGATCTTTTTCTTTATTTGTTTGTTTGTTGGTCTGTTCGTCCATTCGTTTTTCATCTGTTCACATATTTGCTTTACTTATTTACAGTGGAAGAGTTCAGTTAGGGTTAGGAATCAGTAAAGAACAATCCATCAGAATGGTAGGTAGGAAGTTATCCTGGGGAAAGAGTTAAGTCCTCATGTCCTTCTCTATTGAGAGGGAGCATTCTGAGGGGGAACAGGTCGTGAAGGCAAGACTAAGATAAGAAACCTTAATTTCAAGTGCTGCCTGCTTCCCACAAGTCCTTTCCCCAAAGTCAGGCATTTAGATAAGAAAGGGTCTCCATTCATTCCCTTTGGAGAAACTTCAGGCCCTGACATTAACATATGACTGGGGTCTATTGGCAAGGTCAATGCTAGCTGCACTCCTCAGCCAGTGACCTGAAGCCACACCCCAGTTCATTTCTGCTGGCAGCCATTGGAATTTATTCTCAGATCCTGCAGCCTCTTCACACCACAGACCATTTCTTTTATAAATCCCTTCCCCACCACCCACATATGTCAGATAAATAAATACTCACCAGCAGAATCTCTAAAGCAGTTTCTCAAAAATTATTTTGATTTTTTTTCTCGAGAGAGGGTTTCTCTGTGTAGCATTCCTAGCTATCTGGCCTTGAACACACAGAGACCTGCCTGCCCTCTTTGTGGAGTTTGGGAGTTATAGCCCTGTGACTCTACCAACCAGTTCATTTCTTTCCCCAGGTTATTTGGTTTAAGTTTAGTTAATTTTCTGAAATTGTATGCTTCCTTTTAAAACTGAACCCATTGATTTACATTAGCAAGAGACTTGCTGTTGAATTTGGCATAAATCTCCAGCCAATCTGGGATAGGTCTGTCTTCAGATTAGTAATCAGTGCTCCACCATGGTGCTGAGTCCCTTCTGTTTACCTGGTCCCATCACTCAGATATCACCAGCCAATAAGAGCCTCCAGCAGACCCGCCAAGAGGATGGGAGGGCTCTTCCGGGAGCCAGACTTCCGTTCTGTTTCAGCTCTCTCATGCACTGTGACTCGGGCTCTCTTCTGGGAAGATAGCTTGTCAGCTAGGCAGCTGCACCATGGTGAGTGAGGGGTTGCTCTCCACAGATGGAGGAGAGGCCAGTCTTGGCGAGCGAGGGGCCAATGCCCCTCGCAGCCGATGTGGTGGCTGGGTGGGAGCCGGCAGGCAGACAGAGTTTAGCATCTTCCTGCCTCAGTAGTTCTAAACTTGCAGCTCTTTGCTGGCAGCCTCTGAATCCCTTCATTGCCTGGGCTGTGAATGCACAGAGCAGAGCATCGGGAGCCGCAGACGGTGGTGTCTGTTGTGCATGCATTTTTGCATGTGGAGTGAGATTACCACATTTGGCAAACGCAGAGAATCCTGATCTCTCCTGGGTCTTCAGAAGTTCTGCACTTTTAACATTTAGGTTTGGGATCCATCCGTAGTTAATTTCGTGCACCTTGTAAATGGTTTCTCCTGTGTAGAGTAGCGCTCCTCTAGTAAGCTGTGATGTAGAAAAGTATAGTTGATAATATAATTAATGGTATAAGGATTTACTGGTTCTTAGGAGACATTAAGTCACACAAAGTAAAATCTCAGTGAGGGAGGGCTGCATCCCAAATATCCAAAGATGAGTAGCTTGCACACCATGCCTGTAAGAGATTATTTGCAACATGAGTTGCAAATGTTGTTCACCAGGATTAATCAGCCATTAAGGTACATTCCTATAACGAATGAGTCAACTTTTTAGATTTTATTTTCTTCAATGGCATGACTGGTATAATCTGTTTCGATTTTCCAATGTTTTGCAGTTTTTGAATTTCATTCTATTTTTTAAGTGCTGTTTATTTATTCATCAGTCATTTATTTATATCAGTTTGTAGTAGTGGTTTTCTACCTGGTGGGCCACGACCCCTTTTGGGGGATCAAATGAACCTATCACAGGACTGGCCTAAGACCACCAGAAAGTACAGATATTTATATTATCATTCATAACAGTAGCAAAAATATAGTTATGAGGTAGCATTAATAATAATTTTATCAGTGGGGAGATCACTCCATCACGTGTAACTGTATTAAAGGGTCACAGCACTGGGAAGATTGAGAACAACCGGTTTAGGTTAATGTCTCCTGTAGCTCAGGTTTGCATCATACTATGTAACTGAGAATTGCTGTGAACACCTAATCTTGCCTCTGCTACCTAGTGCTGGAAAGACAGTCCTGCAACTCCTACCAGGCTGGACCTTGACTGATCTGTGTGAAGGAGAAATAGATTAGTGAATGAGTATCTTCCAATTTCTCTAGATTTTATTGTGAATTTACAAGTGATGTGGGACCCATGTTAGAAATGAGTTCACTGTCTAACTGTAAAGCCAGTGTAGTCACAACAGACAAAGGATGTGCAAGAAGGAGGGTATAAGCTTTCCTGCTGTGATGGTAGTTGATATTAGCTGTGAGTAGTAAGGTGATCAATTTTAGATGTTCCATAAATGTCCTCCTGTCTGGCCATTTCATGGGTCCACAGACAACACACAGGACCCAGTGCCTTGGAGGAGGAACAGGAAGTACTCTGGGAGAATGGAAGATTTTATTAAACTACAAATTTCCCAGATTATGGTCTTGTCTGACTATAATGTGGAAGGACAAACCTGGAGGATGTTTGCTTTTTGAGACATTCAATCTCTGCTCACCCAGTAGGGTAACTGCTAATGTATTGAAGCCCAGTTGGGTGGTCCTAGAGGGACTCTGGTTGGTAATTAGGAACACCAGAGGTAGTTTACAGGTTCTTTTCAGGATTCTCTTGCTCTGCTCTTGGGAGCTGTAAGGAGGACCACAAGCCATGCCGTGGTGAATGTAGGAGCAACTGTCCCCTGACCAAGAAAAGCAGGTTGGCTGAGCTGTCAGAGCTGCTTGGACAGGGATGAGCCATGAGTCAGACAGGTTCTATTGTTCTTTGTGGTTACCTGGGTGTGGCCTTTGGCCTCTGAGTTTTGTTAAGAGTGCGGGAGACTATGAGCTTGTAATATTGCCTCACACTGTGTAATTGAAAAATACTTTGAAAACCTATTCCTGTCTCTGCTGCCTAGTGCTGGGTAGATAGTACTTCAACTTTTTCAGGACTAGGCCTTGACTGGTCAGTGAGAAGGAAAAATTATCCAGGTGATGAGTGACCTCCAGTCTCTCTGACTTTCAGTGTATGATTATAGATGAAGAGGGTGAGTACATAGGTCAAGCTTGAAACTAGTAGATTCACAGTGCAGAAAGGGAGAGAAAGGACAGTGGTTGAGAACTTTTCTACATCAACAGTAGTTGAGATTAGCATTACGGAACCAGGTAATCAATTTTAGGTGCTCCACAAATGTCCTGATGGTCATTTTTTGATGTCCACAGACCGGGAAATAAAGAATCTACATAGAGAACTGAACTTATCATGAAAACAAATTGCTAAAGTTACAGTAGTTCAACCAAAATAGATCTATGTAAAATGTGGCCCTGCCTCACAGGACTGTTATTTTACTGGTTTTAAATATATACCCTGAGATAAAAGTTTGAGAAATCTTTGATGTGCTCTAATATAAACCCCTTGTTTCTGAAGCACATGGCCATATATCCTGTTTCAACTTTTCAAAATTATTTTTTTGAGATTATAACTATATCATATTCACATTCTCTTATCTGTCCCCAAGCCTTATCATGATCCCTTAGTATCTTCTAATTCATGCCCTGTTTTTCTTTAACAACAGTTGTAATTGTGACCCATGTTTGGCTGCAGGATTTCCCAGTTATGAAGTGATGGGTTGGCTGCACTGCACATTGGGTGTGTAATGGAATGTGCATACAAAGGATCATGTGCTTTGGATGAGGAACATGGTATGCTCTAGGAAATTGGATGAATGTGTACTAAAATACAAACTTTCTGTACTAAGACTCTCTCTTTTGGGCTGGGAGGGCAGAGCAGGAAGTACTGTGCTCTCTGAGTCATTTGATCTCTGATCACTTTTTAGAGGAGCTGAAAATCTGAGGCACATCATGGTGGCCTTAGCCAGTGAGGGACTCTGGAAAATCTTAGCAAGCAGAAATAAAAGTGGCAGGTATCTGGCAGGTTCTTTCCAGGATTCTTCTCTAGTTTTTGTTGTAATGAGTTTTAAGGAAGACCACAAGCTATGCCACAGTGAGTGTAGGGTGTGAAGAGAATGTCTGTTGATCTGTCATTTCTGCTTGGATTTAGATGGACCATATGCCAGGCTGTGGTTCTGTTGCTCTATGTAATGACCTGGGCAGCGTTCCTTGTCCTCTGAACCTCCCTGTGTATGGATTTCCTGGGGAGAGGGAGACTCTATAGCCCTGGCATGGTAACATATTATGCTTGTAATCTCACTGTCTAGGGTATACACAGAGTCATGCTTTTGGTGTGCAGTGGGAAGACAGATTTGAAAACTGATAATCCGGTTTCTAGAAGTTCTGAATACTGCAGTCTACTTTCAAGTTTGTCTTATAAATATTTCAAGTAGTTTATAAACTGGTAGAACTACAGTGATGTTGATTTAGCAATGCATGATTTAAATGTTTCTAAGTTTCTGCTACCACCAGCTGCAATCGTGTGATTCTTTGATGTTTAGTTCCAGGGGACAAAGGGAGTTTCTGAGCTGCAGAGGTTTCTTAGGTGTGTATGGTGTTGGGCAGGTAGATAGGGCAGAATCTATGTCTTGTGCTATAATCCGTGTGACAGGAAGCAGAAATTATTTTACATTGTTTTGGGATTGGGCATCAGTGGGGCTGGGTTTACCTCAAAACACAAGGAGGTCTAAGGGGCTGCAGAACCATAGCAGGAGATCATCTCTTTTTGTAGAGAGAGCTCTAGAGCATGGGGTCTCTCTGGAAGAGAATACCCATAGCTGGAGGGTCTGAAACAAAAATTTAAGGATCACTTTGAGGTAATTTTGGGACAATTGTGAAGTCTTTATTTTTTTAATTTCTATATACGTAGTATTCTAGATAGCTGGATAACATTGGTCAAGATCACACGTTTCATAAGTTTCCTTTGGTCTTTTGATTAATAGCTGACTACATTTTCCTGCCATTGTTCTTGGCTTTCTCTCCGTTCTCTTTATTCTTTCCCAAATATCATACACATTCTTGATTGATCAGCTTTGTGGTAATATTTTTTTCCCAAGACAGGGTTCCTCTGTAGCTTTGGAACCTGTCCTGGAACTCACTCTGTAGACCAGACTGGCTTTAATCTCACAGAGATTCTCCTATCTCTACCTCCGGAGTGCTGAGATTAAAGGTGTGTGCCACCACTTCCCAGAAGGAAGTCATATTATGTCAGTCTGTGTACTATTTTCATAATCCCATTGATTACTCTGTGTGCTTCCAATACTAATGTAGCTTTGTAATCAGCTTTTCTGTTATAAATTGTTGTGAGTTGTCATTGTACTGTATCCATTTATGGAGCAAATTTAACACACACATCATCTTTATATTGATGCATCATGTTTCCAAGGATCATTTATTTACTTCTTTACTTCTTTAGGTTTTGTTGCTCTTGTTGTTCATCTGTGAGAGACTTTTGGTTTATTGGATAAACAGTATTATGGATGTTGGCAAGTGGCTCAGCACATATTCATTTTGGAGGTGACCTGAGTTTAGATACCTACACTTAAATTGTGAGGCTCATAAGTCTACCATTTCAGATGCAAGGCATCTGAAACCCTCTTTTTTGTGTTACTTTATACATATGGAACAAAATTTCACTCTTTTTTTCACTCTATTATTCACTTTTATTATTAGTGTGAGTAAGCTCACACTAATATACCTATTGTCCCATCCAATTTCCTTTTTTCCCCCAAAGAGATCCCTGAGGCTACAAAGCTCCCACCCCAATACCCAACCCCCAATTGATGTCTTTAACCATGAGGACAAACTTTGTTAGGAGAGGGTACATCATCTTCTAGAATTACTTTTTGCTGTCATGGGGGTGATGTTCTTTCAATGGGATCCCGCAAAAGTCAAATGCTGGTGAACTTTCAAGATTACTGGCTGGTATAATTGCAAATAGTCTCTGAGTAGTTGATAGGGTTTTTCTGAGATTCCTATTTGAAATTCTGGCCAGAACATTATAGGAAGGGACACCATTTCAATTGACCAAGTTGGAATCATTTTGAGCAGCTGGTACCCAAAACTGATCTTAAATTAGCACTATCAGCATCATGACATCATATCAGTCATGTGGAGTTGTTGTGGGGACCCCATCTTCTTCCTGGAAACTTCAAAGATTACTGCAGGAAAATTTATTATTCATTGTGGAAAACTTAAATATTATTTATATAGACATGTATTCAACAAATGGTATGGTAGAGATAAAAATAGGTATGGAGAAAAGTAAATATTTTTCCTAAATTCTTTCTTTTGTCACATACCATGTGACATGTCCTGACATGACACACAAACTGGATTTTTCTTTTAATAACATGCTTGGGTTTAGAGAAGGTTAGCCATTGTCCGACTGCAAGGACAGGTTTGCTTTTGATTTTTTTTGTGTTTCCAATTTTTTTTTAAATTTATCTATTTATTTGTTAATAAAAATTTCCACTTTCTCCCCTCCTCCCCATAACCTCCCATACCCTCCACTACCTCTCCTCCGTCCCCATAATTTCCTTCCCTGTGAGAAGTTCAAGTTCCTCCCTTCTCCCTCCAGGTCTAGGGAGGTGAGCATCCAAACAGACTAGGATCCCAAAAAACCAGTACATGCAGGCAAAACAAGACCCAGTGCCATTGTCAATGGCTCCTCAGTCAGCCCCCATGTCAGCCACATTCAAAGACTCCGGTTTGATCACATGCTCGTTCAGTCCCAGTCCAGGTGGCCATGGTGAGCTCTCATTCGATCACTCCCTTTGTATCAGAGGGTGAATGTACCCCTCACAATCCTGATTTCATTTTTCATGTTCTCCCTCCTTCTGCTCCTCATTTGGACCTTGGGGGCTCAGTCCAGTGCTTCAATGTGGGTCTCCATCTCTATCTCCATCTATCGTCAGATGAAATTTCCCTCTGGTCCTGCCTTTCTTGCTCACGTTCTCCCTCCTTCTGCTTCTCATTTGGACCTAGGGAGTTAAGTCCAGTGTTCCAATATGTGTCTCTGTCTCTATCTCCATCCCTTGCCAGATGAAGGTTCTATGGTGATATGCAAAATATTCATCAGTATGGTTATGGGACAAGGCCAGTTCAGGCACCTTCTTCTCTGCTGCCCAGTGAAGAATCTGGGAACCTCTCCTTGGGCCTGGGAACCCCTCCAGAATCAAACCTCTTGCAAACCCTAAAATGGCTCCCTTAGTTGAGATATATACTTCTCTGCTCGCATATCCATCCTTCCTCCCTCCCCCATCCCATTTCCCCAAGCCATCCCCTATTCTCCCCCTCTCCCTTCTCTCTCACCATTTCCCCTTACTTCCACCCACAACCTCCATGCACCCAAGTTTGCCTGACAATCTTGTCTACTTCAAATATCCAGGAGGATAGCTATATGATTTTCTTCAGGTTCACCTACTTATTTAGCTTCTCTAGGATCACGAATTATAGACTCAAAGACCTTTAACTATGGCTAGAATAAACTTATGAGTGAGTACATACCATATTCCTCTTTTTGGGTCTGGGTTACCTCACTCAGTAAAGAGTTTTCTATTTCCATCGATTTGCATGCAAAATTCAAGATGTCATTGTTTTTGACTGCTGAGTAAAACTTCAATGCGTATATGTTCCACACCCTTTTTAACCATTCTTCTATTGATGGTCACCTAGGTTGTTTCCATGTTCTGGCTGTTACAAATAGTGCAGCAATGAACATATTTGAACAAATACTTTTGTAGTATGATAGGACATCTCTTGGGTATATTCCCAAGAGTGTAATTGCTGGGTCCTGAGGGAGGTTGACTCCCAGTTTCCTGAGGAACTGCCACACAGATTTCCACAGTGGCTGCACAAGTTTGCATTCCCACCAACAATGGATGAGTGTTCCCCTCACTCCACATTCTCTCCAGCATAGGCTATCATTGGTGTTTTTGAGTTTGGCCTTTCTGACAGGTGTAAGATGGTATCTCAAAGTTGTATTGATTTGCATTTCCCTGATCAATAAGGAGGTTGAGCATGACCTTAAGTGTCTTTTGGCCATTCAATTTTCACCTGTTGTGAATTCTCTGTTCAGTTCAGTACCCCATTTTTAAATTGGGTTAATTAGAGTTTTAGTGTTTAGTTTCTCGAGTTCTTTGTATATTTTGGAGATCAGACCTTTGTTTGATGAAGGGTTGGTGAAGATCTTCTCCCAGTCCGAAGGTAGCCTTTTTGTCTTAGTGACAGTGTCCTTTGCTTTACAGAAGCTTCTCAGTTTCAGTAGTTCCCATTTATTCATTGATTCTCTTTTTGTCTGTGCTACTAGGGTTCTACTTACGAAGTGGTCTCCTGTGCCTATATCTTGTAGACTACTTCCCACTTTCTCTTCTATCAGGTTCAAACTGGTCGGATTAATGTTGATGTCTTTAACCCATTTGAACTTGAATTTTGTGCATGGTGATAGATATGGATCTACTTTCATTCTTCTACAGGTTGACATCCAGTTATGCCAGCACCATTTGTTAAAGATGCTTTCCTTCTTCCATTGTATACCTTTAGTTCCCTTGTCAAAAATCAGGTGTTCATTGTTTTGTGGGTTAATATCCGTTCTTCTCTTCGATTCCATGGGTCGACTTCTCTGTTCTTATGCCAATACCAAGCTGTTTTCAATACTGTAGCTCTGTAATTGAGTTTGAAGTCAGGGATGGTAATGCCTCCATAAGTTCTTTCATTGTATAAGATAGTTTTGGCTAGATTGTTCTCTCAAGGTCTGTGAAGAAGTTTGATGTGATTTTGATGGGGATTGCATTCAATCTATAGATTGCTTTTGGTAGAATTGCCATTTTTACGATGCTGATCTTCGCAATCCAAGAGCATGGGAGATACATCCATTTTTTGGTATCCTCCTCAATTTCTTTCTTCAAAGAAATTTGTTTCTTCAAAGAATGTTCTTGTCAAATAGGTCTCTCACTTCCTTGGTGAGAGTTACCCCAAGATATTTTATGCTATTTGTGGCTATCGTGAAAGATGATGTTTCTCTGATTTCCCTCTCTGCTTATTTATCCTTTGTGTATAGGAGAACAACCAATTTTTTGGAGTTAATCTTGTATACTGCCACATTACTATAGGTGTTCATCAGCTGTAGGAGTTCTTTGGTAGAGTTTTTCGGTCACTTATGTACACTATCTTATCGTCTGCAAATAATGAAAGTTTAACTTCATCCTTTCCAATTCGAATCCCCTTGATCCCCTTATGTTCTCTTATTGCTATTGCTAGAACTTCAAGCAGTATATTGAAGAGGTATGGAGAGAGTGGACAGCCTTGTCGTGCTCCTGATTTTACTGGAATGGCTTTGTGTTTCTCTCCATTCAATTTGATGTTAGCTGTTGGCTTGTTTTAAATAGCTTTTATTATATTTAGGTACGATCCTCGTATCCCCATTCTCTCCAACACCTTCATCATAAAGGGGTGTTGAATTTTGTCAAATGCTTTTTCAGTATCCAGTGAAATTATCACATAGTTTATTTATATGACGGATCACATTGATAGATTTGCATATGTTGAACCAACCCCGCATCTCTGTGATGAAGTCCACTTGATCATAATGAATAATTTTTCTAATGTGTTCTTGAATTCGGTTTGCCAGTATTTTATTGAAAATTTTTGCATCAATGTTCATGAGTGAGATAGGCCTGTAATTTTCTTTCTTGGTTGTGTCTTTGTGTGGTTTTGGTATCAAGGTATCTGTAGCTTCATAAAAAAAGTTTGGAAATGACTCTTCTGTTTCTATATTGTGAAATACCTTAAGGAGTGTAGGAATTAGCTCTTCCTGGAAGTTCTGGTAGAAAATTTCACTGTTGCACAAATATATGCAAAAATAGCTGTAAACTTGTTTTCAAAAGTGCTTGTGGTTTTTCAGGTGTAGTCGTCAGGACAGGGCAGTGAGTGCAACTGGGCAGGAGGGAGTTCCTTTGTTTTAATAGCCTGCCTCCAGCAAGGAAGGACTGCAGGCAGGGAGATTTCTGGACAGCAAGGGGTACTGATCTTGTACCAGAAGATACAATGGAGGGGTAAGTGTGCTTCTGACCCGCCACAGAAGCCTGGCAAGGGAACACACATTTTACCTGCCACCCCTATTTCCCTGTGTATTTGGAAGGGATACCTTCTCCCAGCTAAGCCCTCTCTCCTTCTATTCCATCCCTGTTTTCAGCCAGGAACCCCTTCCTTTCTGGTCACCCTTTTTGGGGTGTGGGCGCCGGGACAGGGCTGTGAGTGCAACTGGGCAAGAGGGAGTTCCTGTGTTTTAATAGCCTGCCTGCAGCAAGGTAGGCCTGCAGTCAGGGAGATTCCTGGCCAGCAAGGGGCACTGATCCTGTATCAGAAGATCCAACAGAGGGAAGAGCCATTGGAGAGCTTCTAAAGGAAAAGATGGGCAGGTGCCAAGGCAAGAATTCCTCCAACAATCTGAAAAGCAACATGAAAACACCAGATCCCAGTGATCTTACTACAGAAGGACTAGAGCACTCTATTCTGGAAGAAGTGGATAACAGTGTCATTATGAAAGCAATAGAGTCCCTTAAACAGGGTATGAATAACTCCGTTAAAGAAATAGAAGAGAAATATAACAAAAAGATTGAAGAAATGAGCAACGAAATGGAAGGGAAGCATAACAAAAAGTTTGAAGAAATAAGTAAATTTGTAAACGACACCCTGGGAAACCAAGAAAAACCAATCAAACAGGTAATGGAAACAGTTCAAGAATTGAAAACTGAAATGGAGGCAATGAAGAAAACACAAACTGAGGGCCAGCTGGATATGGAAAATCTAGGTAAACATGCAGAGACTTCAGGAACAAGCATAACCAATAGAATACAGAGATAGAAGAATGAATCTCAGATTATGAAGACACCATAGAGAAAATAAACACTCTGACCAAAGAAAACAGCAAGTCCAAGAAATTCTCACCACCAAACATTCAGGAAATCTGGGACACAATAAAAAAACCAAATCTAAGAATAATAGGGGTAGAAGAAGGTGAAGAATTGCAGATCAAAGGCCCAGAAAATATAGTCAACAAAATTATAGAAAACTTTCCCAACCTAAAGAACGATATTCCTATGAAGGTTCAAGAAGCATACAGAACACCGAATAGACTGGATCAAAAAAAAAATCCCCTCACCATATAATAATCAAAACACAAAGCATTTAGATTAACGAAAGACTATTAAGAGCTGCAAAGGAAAAAGTCAAGTAACTTATAAAGGGAAACTTTTCAGACTTCCACCAGACTTCTCTACGGAAACCATGAAAGCCAGAAGTTCCTGGATAGAGGTACTGCAGAAACTTAGAGACCATGGATTCAAGCCCAGACTACTATATCCAGCCAAACTATCAATCACTATCAATAGAGAAAACAAAATATTCCCGAATAAAAACAAATTTAAACAATACGAAGCCACAAATCCTCCCAAACAGAGAGTATTAGAAGGCAAATCACAACCCAAGGAATCCAAAATTCCCAACACTGCCTACAATAACTCAGACATCTAGCAACCCTTCACAAGCACAACTCAAAGAAAGGAAACACATACACTCTACTACCGAAAAAAAATAATAACCAGAGTCAACAACCACTGGTCATTAATATCACTTAATATCAATGGACTCAATTCATCTATAATAGGCACAGACTTAGAGATTGGATACGAAAACAGGATCCAACATTCTGCTGTTTACAAAAAACACACCTCAACCATAAAGACAGACACCTACTCAGAGTAAAGGGTTGGGAAAAGATTTTCCAACTAAATGGACCTAAGAAACAAGTGGGTGTGACATTCTAATATCTAACAAAGTTGACTTCAAACTAAAATCAATCAGAAGAGATGGAGATGGACATTTCATACGCATAACAGAAACAATGCATCAGGAAGAAATATCAATCCTGAATATCTGTACCCCTAATATAAAGGCACCCACATATGTAAAAGAAACACTTCTATAACTCAAGGCAATCATCAAACCACACACTAATAGTAGGAGACTTCAACACACCTCTCTCACCAATGGACAGGTCAATCAGACAGAAACCTAACAGAGAAATAAGAGAATTATTGGAGGTATTGAATCAAATGGACTTAGCAGACATCTATAGAACATTCCACCTAAATGGGAAAGAACATCCCTTCTTCTCTGAAGTTCATGGAACCTTCTCAAAAATTGACCACATACTCAGTAAGAAAGAAAACTTCCACAGATACGAAAAAATATTAGTAACCACCTGTGTTTTGTCAGATCACCATGGATTAAAGTTAGAATTCAACAACAATGCTACCCTCAGGAAGCCAACAAACTCATGGAAGTTGAACAGTCAACTACTAAATCACCCCTGCATCAAGGAAGAAATAAAGAAAGAAATTAAAGTTTTCCTTGAATTTAATGAAAATAAACACACAACACACTCAAACCTATGGGACACTATGAAAGCAATGCTAAGAGGATAGTTCATAGCACTAAGTGCCCAATTAGAGAAAACAGAGAAAGCACACATTGGCGACTTAAGTGCACACTTGAAAGCTCTAGAAAAAAAGAAGCTGATTCACCCAGGAGAAGTCGAAGACTGGAAATAATAAAACTGAGGTCTGAAATCAACAAAATGGAAACACAGAAAACAATCCAAAGAATCAATGAAACAAAAAGCTGGTTCTTAGAGAAAATCAACAAGATTGACAAACCCCTATCTAAACTAATCAAATGGCAGAGAGAGAACATGTAAATTAATAAGATCAGAAATGAAAAGGGGGACATAACCACAGACACAGAGGAAATACAGAGAATCATTAGATCTTACTACAAAAACCTATATGCCACAAAATTGGAAAATGTAAAAGATATGGATATTTTTTAGATAAGTACAATATACCAAAGTTGAAACAAGACCAAGTGAACAATCTAAATAGACCTGTTAGTCATGAAGAATTAGAAGCTGTTATCAAAAATCTCACTACCAAACAAAGCCCAGCACCTGATGGTTTCAATGCAGAATTCTACCAGAACTTCTAAGAAGAGCTAATACCTACACTCCTAAAGGTATTTCACAATATAGAAAGAGAAGAGTCATTGCCAAACTATTTTTATGAAGCTGTCAACATGTAGCTTCATAATGTCAACATTATGAAGGATGTCAACATGTAGAATAATGAAAGTAGATCCGTATATATCACCTTGCCCAAAACTCAAGTCCAAATGGATTAAAGACACCAACATTATTCCGACCACTTTGAACCTGATAGAGGAGAAAGTGGGAAGTAGTCTACAAGATATAGGCACAGGAGACCATTTCCTAACTAGTACCCCAGCAGCACAGACAATAAGAGAATCAATGAATAAATGGGACCTACTGAAACTGAGAAGCTTCTGTAAAACAAAGGACACTGTCACTAAGACAAAAAGGCTACCTTCGGACTGGGAGAAGATCGTCACCAACCCCTCATCAGACAAAGGTCTGATCTCCAAAATATACAAAGAACTCAAGAAACTAGACAATAAAACTCTAATTAACCCAATTAAAATATGGGGTACTGAACTGAACAGAGAATTCACAACATATGTACTTCGAATGGCCAAAAGACACTTAAGGTCATGCTCAACCTCCTTAGAGATCAGGGAAATGCAAATCAAAACAACTTTGAGATACCATCTTACACCTGTCAGAATAGCGAAACTTAAAAACACCAATGATAGCCTATGCTGGAGAGGATGTGGAGTGAGGGGAACACTTATCCATTGTTGGTGGGAATGCAAACTTTTGCAGCCACTGTGGAAATCTGTGTGGCGGTTCCTCAGGAAACTGGGAGTCAATCTCCCTCAGGACCCAGCAATTCCACTCTTGGGAATATACCCAAGAGAAACCCTATCATACTACAAAAGCATTTGTTCAACTATGTTCATAGCTACACTATTTGTAATAGCCATAACATGGAAACAACCTAGGTGCCCCTCAATAGAAGAATGTTTAAAGAATGTGTGGAACATATACACATTGGAGTTTTACTCAGCGGTAAAAAACAATGACATCTTGAATTTTGCATGCAAATGGATGGAAATAGAAAACGCTTTACTGCGTGAGGTAACCCAGTCCTAAAAAGAGGAATATGGTATATACTCACTCATAAGTGGATTCTAGCCATAATTAAAGGTCTTTGAGCCTATAATTCGTGATCCTAGAGAAGCTAAATAAGAATGTGATCCTGAAGAAAATCATATCGTTATCCTAATGGCAATTGGAAGTAGACAAGATTGCCAGGCAAACTTGGGTGCACGTTGTGTGGGAATTAAAAGTAAGGGGAGATGATTAGAGAGAAGGGAGAGGGGGAGGATTGGGGATGGCTTGCGTGAATGGGATCGGGAGGGAGGGAAGAAGAATGGATATGGGAGCAGGGAAGTATGTGTCTCAACTACGGGAGCCATTTGAAGGTTTGCAAGAGACTTGATTTTTTAGGGGTTCCCTGGCCCAAGGAGAGGTCCCCAGGTTGTTCCCTGGGCAGCAGAGGAGAGGGTGCCTGAACTGCCCTTGGCCCATAACCATACTGATGAATATTTTGCATATCACCATAGAACCTTCATCTGGCGATGGATGAAGATAGAGACAGAGACACATATTGGAACACTGGACTGAACTCCCTAGGTCCAAATGAGAAACAGAAGGAGGGAGAATGTGAGCAAGAAAGGCAGGACCAAAGAGAACTTTCATCTGACGATAGATGGAGATAGAGATGGAGACCCCACATTGGAGCACTAGATTGAGCCCCAGCCAGAACCTGGAAACAACATAGGTGCCCCTCAATAGAAGAATGGTTAAAAATGTGCGGAACATATATACATTAGAGTTTTACTCAGCGGTAAAAAACAATGACATCTTGAATTTTGCATGCAAATGGATGGACACAGAAAACGCTTTACTGTGTGAGGTAAGCCAGACCCAAAAAGAGGAATATGGTATGTATTCACTCATAAGTGGATTCTAGCCATAATTAAAGGTCTTTGAGCCTATTATTCGTGATCCTAGAGAAGCTAAATAAGAAAGTGAACCTGAAGAAAATCATGCAGTTAAACGCCTGTAGATTGGAAATAGACAAGAGTGCCAGGTAACCTCGGGTGCATGGGGGGGTGGGAGCGTTGTTGGAAGGGTAGAGGGTTAGAGAGAAGGGAGTAGGGGAGGTATGGGGAAAACTTGGGGGACTGGGATGGGGGAGGGAGAAAGGATGGATATGGGATCAGGGAAGAATATATCTCAACTAAGGGAGTCATTTTAGGGTTTACAAGAGACTTGATTATAAAGGGGATCCCAGGCCCAAGGAGAGATCCCCAGATTGTTCTCTGGACAGAGGAGAGGGTGCCTGAACCAACCTTGACCCACAACCATATGATGAATATTTTGCATTTCACCATATAACCCTCATCTGGCGATGGATGGAGATAGAGACAGAGACCCACATTGGAACACTGGACTTAACTCCTTAGGTCCAAACGAGAAGCAGAAGGAAAGAGAACGTGAGCAAAGAAGGCAAGACCAGAGGGAACCTTCATCTGACGATGTATGGTGATACAGTTGGAGACCCACAGTGGAAAACCGGACTGAGCCCCCCAAGGTCCAAATGAGGAGCAGAAGGAGGAAGAAAATGAAAAATGAAATCAGCCCGCGAGGGGTGTCATCACCCACTGATACAAGGGGACTGATCTAATGAGAGTTCACCAAGGCCAGTTGGACTGGGACTGAACGAGCAAGTGATCCAACAGATTCTCTGAATGTGGCCGGATTCTCGGAATGGGGCTGGCCCGGAGTCTTTCTGAAAATGCATCGACAATGACACTCGGACTTGTTTCCTCTGCATATACTGGATTTTGGGATCCAGTCTGTTTGGATACTCACCTTCCTGGACCTGGAGGGAGGGGGGAGGAACTTGAACTTCCCACAGGGCAGGAAACCCTGACTGCTCTTTGGGATAGGGAGGAAGGAGGAGAGGGAGTGGGTTGAGTGGGAGGGTGTTGGGAGGAGGGGCGGAAATGGAAACTTTTATAATTTAATAATCTCTGAATAAAAAATAAAATCATAAAATAGAAGGTCCTTCTTGTCATTTGAAACCTAGGAAGATAAATTAGGGTAAGATTCCATCTATCTAAGTCTTCAATTTCTCAAAGGAATAGGCAACTTAATTCCTAATCTGAGGAAGCTACTTCATGCAGATGCTGCTGGAACTCTGATCCAAACTTGGTATCATCCATAATATCATAGAAGCCAAATTGTGGAGGTGACCCATGTTGTTTTTTTTCTGGAAAAAAGAAAGAAGCAAAATGTATAGGTCATAGATTCTTCCTCTTTAGTTTCAATTTAGCACTGTTGCATCCATCTATGTTTGGCAGTCAGAAACTTAGTGAGGAGACTGTGATAGTTCATTGCATGAAGCTGTGAAGATGAAGACAGAGCTGTATTTTTAGGTGATAGAATATCAAGATGCCCAAGCTATGAAATATCTGCCATGGAGAACTGCATACAGGAAGTAGAAGTAACAAAAGAGATATATATCTCATCTATATCTCTATCTCTCTATCTCTCTATCTATCTATCTAATATAGATAGTTCTATATAAGCTCTTTGAAAATGATTGCCCACCTGTCTGAGGCAGAGCTAAAGGGTTTCTTATTTCCCCTATTGAGTTTTAGTGTTACTGTAAACCAATCTTCCCTCACTGTGTCCACAGTTCTCTCTCTTAAAAATTTATTCTTCTTGTAAACAGAGACTGCTTATTCTTTTCCCCGGCACACAGACCTGAATAATCACAGGGACTGTATTAATTACAGCATTATTTGGCCTATTAGCTCAGGCTTCTTATTAACTAGCTCTTTTTATCTTAATCCATGTCTATTAATCTCTATATCACCATGAGGCTGTAGCCTACTGTTAAGCTTCTGGGGTGTATTTCTGCTTAGGCAGCTACATGGCAACTCTTAGACTCTGCCCACTGTCTCTATATCGCTTCCAGCCTGGCTATATTCTGCCTTGCCATAGGCCAAAGTAGCTTTATTCATTAACCAATAAAAGTAACACTTATACAGAAGGACATCACACATCACTTTTCTTATAATCTATCCCAACTGTAGTTTCCCCTCCCTCCATTCCTTTCAGTCCTCTCCATTACATCCTTCTTCTCCAGATCCACTCAATCTTCTTTTCCCTTCAGAACAGAGCAGATATCCCAGAGATATCAATAAAGCCATACATAGCAAATTGATCTAATAAGCACATATCAAAGACTGGATCCGTGAACCCAGTAGAAAGAAAAGGGTTCCAAGAGCAGGCAGAAGAATCAGAGACATCCCCCACTCCCACTGTTAGAAGTTGCACTAAAACACCAAACTACATAATGATAACATATGCAGAAGACCTGATGCAAACTCCTGTGGGCTCCATGATTGCTATTTCAGTCTCTATGAGCTCCTATGAGCCCTACGTAGTTGATTGTGTGGCCTGCATTCTCCTGTGTCATTTTACTCAGGAAAGATTTTGACTATGAAATTGTTTGAAATTTTTTTCTGTGCCTCTGGGGTGAGATTCTTCTCCTTTGTTTCCTATTATTCTTAGAATTGGTCTTTTCCTAGTGTTTCAGATTTCCTGAATGTTATCTTTCAGGAAATTTTAGGTTTAATATTTTCTTTGACAAATATATGTATTTCTTTGATCATGCTTTTAAAGTTTGAAATTCTCTGTTGAATGTCTTATTTTCTTTTGGTGAAGCATGCCTCTGTAGGTCTTATTTGATTACTTAGGTTTTCATTTTCACAACTTCTTTAGTTCATATATTTTAATTGCTCCTATTTCTATTTTAGGTCTTGAACAGATTCATTCATTTCTGTCAACTGTTTCTTTGTTTACATCTTGGCTTTCTTTAAGGGGTTTATTAATTTTCTCCAATACTTCATTTATCCTTTCTGTGCTTTCTTTAAGGGATTCATTTACTTTGTCTTTAAGGACTTCTGTTATCTTTATAAAGTTGGTCTTAATTGTGCTTCAACTGCGTTGGAATATTCAAAACTTGCAATAGTAGGATAGCTGGAATCTGGTAGTGACTTATTGCTTTGGTTGTTGTTGATTGTGTTTTAATGCTGGTGTCCAGGTATCAGGGTTTGAGGTATTTGTGGGTCTAGGTACCAATTTCTTTGTTTGTCTTTGTTGAATGGGAGTTTTGCTCCTTGGTTTCTATTTGCTCTCTAGTTTTCTGATTTATGTGGCCTATGGTTGAACAGGGACTCTCATCCCAAGTTGGGGCTGGAAATCTTACAGATGGTGTGGCCTTTGCTCCAGAAGGGAGTGTCTGCCCATGTTTGGGCCTGAAAGTAGAGGAGAGGGTAGGCAACTTGGAGATAGTGTTGAGGGGCACTGAGAGAATGAGACAGGTCAGTTGGAAGGTGGCCTACATAGACTTCTTGCAGACAGTGTGTGGGTCTCCACCCAAGTTGAAGGCTACAGCACAGAGAAGAGGAGGGACTTGGGATTGGGGATAGTGTTGGCATTATTAAAAGAATGGAGGAGGTATACAGCCAAACCTCAGTGAATTTCTGGTAACTGGCATAGGTTCTGATCCAGCAGAGTCTTCACCTCAGTTTTCCTACCTGTTTTTTGACTGATGTGGTCTGCACTTGAGCAAAGGCTATGCATCTGATATAGGTGTGGGTGCATGGTTTCGGGGTAGCAGCTGTAGGGTTGCTGGAGGATTGTGTCTGTGGGAATGCATGAAGTGTGGAAATTTTATGGGCTTGTGGTCTGCCTATCTGTTCATCAGACTGGTGTGACATACACGAAAGTCTGCCTAAGTTGGGAGGTGTAACACAGTCATATTCCTATTTCTATTAATGGGAACATATCCTGTGCAATTATATGCTGTGAATATTTATTTATTTTTTATTTACAACATGTGACAGTAAAGAGATTGTCTTAAGTGTCAGAAGAGACTTTGGACATTTGTGATGTTTGGGCTGCTACAGATTATAAGGATTATTGAACTTAGACTAAATGCAGTTTTATTTTATTTGTATTTATTCTTCTTTTATACTATATATCTTGATTGAATTCTCCTTTTCCTCTACTCATTCCAGTTCCTCCCCCACCAAATCCCCATTGTCCCAGTTCCACTGCTTCCATTTCCCTTGAAAAAAAAAGTGCAGAAGTGTAGACCTCCCAGGGATATCAACTAAATAAATCATACCAAGGTGCAATAGGAGTAGGCACAAACTCTTCTTTCAAGGCTAGACTACATAATGCAATAGAAGTAAAAGGTTCCTAAGAACAGACAAAAAAGTCAGAGACACCATGACTCCTACAGTTGGGGGATTCGCTATCATCCCAAGGTAAACAACTGTAACATGTATACAGCCATGAAGACTCTGTAATTGCTTCATCAGCTTCTTTGAGCCACTATATGTCCTACTTGGTTGTGTTGGCTATGTTCTTATTTCCTCAACCACTGAATACTACAATACTCACACTCTCCTTCTACAAGATTCTTAGAGCTCAAGCTAATGTTTGGTTAGGGATCTCTGCATGGGCTTCCATCAGCCCCTGGAAGAAGCCTCTTTAATAATAAGTAGGCCAAGTACCAACCTATGATTATAGCAGGAAATAGTTAAGAATCATTTTATTAATACTTTTTTCTAGCAGTGTCAGTTATGGGCTTCCTCTCACAGCATGGTCTTCAAGTTAGACCAGTCATTTATTGGCTACCAAGAAAGCTCTGAATCACCAGTGCCCCAGCATATCTTGCAGGTAGTACAAGTGTGGGTTGAATGTTTTGCAGGTTAGGTATTCCAGTCCCACTGTGAGCTTTATGTGGTTACAGAAGTTGGCTATTTCAGCCTTCATATTCTTGATTACTAGGAATCCTCACTAGGGTCACATTTATAGTTTCCAGAAAGTTTTCACTACACTGTTTCCATATCCCCTGTTAAAAGCTCCCCTATTCCAGTCATTTCTCCCTGTCTTCTCTGCATCTGTCCCTTCCTCGCTCACCTAATCCTTCTTCTTCGTATCCCCCCCTGCCTCCAGTACACCCACAAAATCTATTTCTGCTTACCAGGGAGATCCATGCATCTCCCCTAGAGCTGTTCTTGTTATTTAGCCTCTGTGTCTCTGGATTGTACTGTGATTAACTGTAATTACTGTGATTATACTTTACTAAACTGCTAATATCCCCCTATTAATGAGTAAATACTATATTTTTCGGTGTGATTCTGGGTTTCCTCACCTTGAATATTAAAGAATTCAAGAAACTAGACAAAAAGAAGCCAAATAATCCAATTAATGGGGAACACCGCTAAACAGAATTCTCAATAGAAGAATCTAAAGTGACTGAGAAACACTTGAAGACATGTTCAACATCTTTAGCCATCAGGGAATTAATATTAAAAATTCATCTTACACCTGTTTAAATTGTTTAGATTCATAATACAAGTGACAGTTAATACTAGCAAGGACATGTAGCAAGGGGATCCATTGCTGTTACAAATACAAACATGTCCAGCCAATGTGGAAATCAATTTGCAATACTCAGGAAATTGGGAGTCAATCTACCTCAAGACCCAGCTATACCACTGTTGGACATATATCCAAAGATCATACTACAAGGACATTTGTTCAACTCCATTCATAGTGGGTTTGTTCATAAAAGCCATAAACTGCTGTATCTCGAAGAAATTGTGTTAATTGATGATTAATGTGGGAAGGCACCTCTACTGAGGGTGACAGTACCCCTAAGAAATATACCCAAAAGACCCTATGACAAGAACATTTGCTCATCTGTATTTATAGTGGCTTGTTCATAAAAGCCATAGACTGCTGTATCTGGGAGAGATTATGTTGATTGATGATTGATAAGGAAAGGCTCCTCCACTGAGTGTAGAAATATCCCTAAGAAAGTGGACTTGGGCTACAAAAGGAATGAGACAGTGACTAAGCATGAGAGAAAGCCTTTTTCGGTGGATTTTTGCCTTCAACTATTAGATTGATTTTTCTCTCCTAAACTCTGAAAATGATGAAGTCAAATTATCCCACTCATTGTCTGAGCTGCTTTTGGTTAGAGGATATTATCAGAGCAATATAAATACAACTTAGAACAAAAAATGGAAAACCAAAAGTAACATTGTTGGTAGGCAGAAACTGGAATGATGTCTCTTGAAAGAGTATAGAAGATATCTAGACTTTAGGTGGCAAGAAATATAGAAAGTAGTACATAGAACTAAATTGGCTGTTCTTGTAGGACCAGAAAGATGGAAATGTTAAGAAGAATGCCAGAAAGTAGAGACTGAGATTATAGGATTTCCATTGGAAATGATTGATACCATAACAGATTAACTTAGATGTCACTTGTATGATACTTTTGACTCCAAAATATTTCTTTTTCTTCCTATGACCTTGAATTTAGTAAAGCACAATTAAAAAATAATGGGCTAATTCCTTAAATTAAATATTGGATCAGTTGGAAGGTAATTCCTGATGATTCAATTAGGACTACAGTAAAAAGAAACATTTGGGATTCAAATAAATTAAAATGAAAAGATAGTTTCAGGTGGCAGCCAATTACTGAAGCAAGCAGGGATTTTCAAGGAATTTCTTTCTATTATAGAGAAGGCCCTTGCAATGGAATAGAAGTCTAGCAAGATGCTCCAAGAGTAAGAATCAATCCACATAAACCTACAATTTATGTAAGAAGTAAGCAAAGTGATTCCTAGTCCTAACAAGCAACTTCTTACAAAACCTGCTACACCTGTGGTCCAAGTGTGTTACTGTCTATCAACTAAGAAGTTAAACTTTCTAGGTTTACTCACCATGTGCTGGTCCTGGAAGCAAGAAAGAATCACAATGTAAGGTAATGGGTTCTTAGTTTTTGGTTACAGTTCAGCATTGTTACTGGCATCCATGTTTGACAGAGGCAGAAACCCAGTGAAGAGACTGTGAGAATTCACTTCATGAAGCTGTGAGGATGAAGCCTGTTGTTGTTTTTCCTCTTTCTGGGGCCTCCACCTAACTCTAAAAAAAGTGACATACACTGAGGCTTATTATTTCTTATAAATTCCTGGTCTGAGTTTGTCTTGTTTCTAGCCAGCCATTCTTAACTAATTGTCCCATCTACCTTTTGCCTCTGGGCTTTTATCTTTCTCTATTCTGTATACCTTTTTTAACTTCTTCTCCTATGGATTGCTGTGTAGCTGAGTGTCTGGCCCATGCCTTCCTCTCCTTTTCTTGATCATCCTTCCCTTTTCCATCTAAGATTTATCCTCCCATTTATTCTCTCTACCTGCCAGCCCATCTTATTCTTTCCTACCAAGCTATTGATTTTTCATTAGGCCAAACAGGTATTTTAGACCAGCCCAGTATCACAGCTTCACAGAATTAAACAAATGTAACATAAAAGAATGCAACACATATTTGCATCATTGAAACAATTGTTTCACAACATAAATAAATATAACACATTTTACAATAGAATTCCATAACAGCAAGGGTTCTATTTTGATACAGCCTAAGTTGCATTTTGATACCACAAGATATTGAGATTCCTAAATTATAAGACATCTTCTATGGAGTACTAACTGAATATAGAGAGTGGAAGTAACCAAAGAGAGAGATGTATGAGAAGATGCAGGGATAGGGCCATCTATGCCCTTTGAAACTGAAGCACTGTGCCTTTAAGACAGAGCTACAGGATTTGAGGTTTGTCTTGTTATGTTTCAGACTTGCTTTGGTTCAATCTTCCCTCACTATGTCTCCATTTCTCTGTTTTGGAATGTGAATGGTATTTTGTACCACTGTATGTTGGAAAGATGTAACTTGTTTTTTGATATTTAGAAGATGTTACATGTTGTGGGACAACAGTCTTGTACCTTGTAAGTATTTGTCACTTGTATTGGTCTAATAAAACACTGATTGACCAGTAACCAGGCAGGAAGGATAGGTGGGGTGACCAGAACAGGAAAATTCTGGGAATAGAAAAGGATCAGTCTACAGTTGTTACCTAGACACAGAGGAAACAAGAGGAGAATATCTCACTGGTATAAGGTACCAAGCCATGTGGATAACACAGACAAGAATTATGTACTAATCTAAGATGTAATAATTACTTAATAAGAAGCCTGAGCTAACAGGCCAATCAGTTTATAATTAATGTAGACCTCTGTGTATTTCTTTGGGACCAAATGACTATGGGAACTAGTAGGACAGAAAACTCTATCAACAAATCACTGTCAAGTGATTGTCTTGAACACCAGAAGAGACCTTGAACATTTGAACAGCCTAGCGCATATTGCAGACTCTGAGTATCATTGAAGTGACTAAGTTTAATTTTTTCATGGATGAAGAAAACTATGAGCCTATAGTGACCCAGGTTAGAATGTAATTGATTGAATGAAAAACCTCCCAGATAGGAAAATGTATTTTAACATGTGCCTCTTCTTGGTAACTTTTGTTTGATTGCTTCTGAAACCATTAGTAGGAGGAGCCTTCCTGGATGAAATTTCTCATTGGGATGTGAAATGATATAGTAAATAGGGATGCTTGTTTGTTTCATGATACTCAGCCCCAAAATAATCACATAGAAACTGTATTAATTAAATCACAGCTTGTCCCATTAGCTCTAGCTTCTTATAGGCTAACCCTTGCATTTTAACTTAACCCAATTCTATTAATCTATGTATCACTATGTGGCTGTGGCTTACTGGGTAAAGTTCCCAGCATCTGTCTCTGGAAGGTCTACATAACTTCACTTTGACTCCACCTTCTTCCTCCCAGCATTCAGTTTAGTTTTTTCCCCGCCTACCTAAGTTCTGTCCTGTAGCTCTGCTATTGGCTGAAAGCAGTTTTTTTATTAAACAATGATAATCACAGCATACAGAGGGGAATTCTACATCACTTTCCCTTTTCTGTTTAAATGGAAAGGAAGGTTTTAGTTTTAACATAGTAAAATTACAAATTACAAAACAGGTATCATGCAAGAATTACAGTTACAATATTGATATCTACTTTATCTTTTATCATAACTAAAGAAAACTATAAGTATAAATTTTTCAACTCCATCAAAGACTCTAGAAGGATATAATATTACCTAAGTAAACAGGAAGTATATTGTAAGCACCTTCCAAAACTCTAGAAATGACAGAGACATTTCATTGCCCAGACAGTCACCCAAAGTTCTTTTGTGTTGATGGGGCATCCAGTCTTTAGCCCACAGACCCTTAGTATCTTGCAGACTTTTCCATGAAGCAGGAAATTTGAAGACCTGTTGTGCCTTGCAATTGAAAAGTCCATCAGTTGCTGTCTTCTGTGTCCTGTAGAATGTCTGGCAAACTCTTTCATCAATCAGGAACCCTGAAGAATCATCTCACCTTTAGGAAAGCTCATCAGTCATTTCTCTGTGTGTCCTGCATGTCCAGTTCATCAAGCCTTCCAGGCAAGAGCAGTTTCTTGCCCAAATGTCTAACAAACTCCATAAGAAGTCTCTTTGACGTTCATCATCCTCTTAAAGTAGACTGGTGCCACCAGGAGCAGATGTGTTTCATTGTCATGAAAAGTCTTTTTTTTTTTGGCCCATATTAGTTCTTCAAATTACCCTCATAGAATCATTTTAGTATTAAACTATAATTTACAATTGGAGCTCTATTACCATTTTTGGGAACCACATATAGGTATGTAAATATATATATTGCTATATTCCGGCTATCAAGGATAACTTGTGGTAAAAGAAGCACCCCACCACAAATTTGTGCCTAAGTCAGTATGCTTTGTTTAACTAATTTCAACAAATCACAGTTATTTGATTGATGTGACTTGAGGTTCTACATTTACCATTATTTGAAGTTTATATAATTCCTTTATTATTACTGAGGTTGAGTGCTGAAATTCTCTTGGTAGTATAAATTAATGAAATACTGCAGAGTTCTAATTGATAGCTTTCTCAGATGTCTTCATAAACTGTTATTATTCTGTCTGCAGAGGCTTGTAATCTCTGGAAATTTCATGGCATCTTCACTTCTTGAGACAGATGTTCTGAAATAATTTTCAATTATGTCTTGGTTTTTGGCAGTGAGAGTTAGATAGAAAAAAAACAGTAAACAGATTCTAATCTAGTATCTCACTTCTATTGGGTCTTCTTCCACTTAAAAAGGAAACTGGAATATTGGAGGAGTTTCTAGGGTAAGTCCTCTCCACTAGACATACCCTCAGATCACACTGACATATTCTTTTTTTTTCTTTCTTTCTTTTTTTTTAAGTAAATTTTATTAAATTATAAAAGTTTCCATTTCCGCCCCCCCTCCCAACACCCTCCCACTCCCCCCACTCCCCCTCCTCCTCCCTCTTCGTCCCCCAGGGCAGTAAGGGTTTCCTGCCCTGTGGGAAGTTCCAGTTCCTTCCCCCTCCCTCCAGGTCCAGGAAGGTGAGTGACCAAACACACTGGATCCCCAAAATCCAGTGTATGTAGAGGAAACAGGTCCCAGTGTCATAGTCAATGGCTTTTCAGAAAGACTTCGGGCCAGCCACAGTCAGAGAATCCGGCCAAATTCCGAGAATCTGGTTAGATCACGTCCTCGTTCAGTCCCAGTCCAACTGGCCTTGGTAAACTCTCATCAGATCTGTTCCCTTGTATCAGTGGGTGATAGCATCCCTCGCAGTACTGATTTCGTTTTTCATGTTCTTCCTCCTTCTGCTCCTCATTTGGACCTCGGGGGGCTCAGTCCGGTGCTCCAATGTGGGTCTCCGACTGTATCGCCGTCCTTCGCCAGATGAAGGATTTATGGTGATAAGCAAAATATACTTAAGTATGGTCATGGGCCATGGCCGCTTCAGGCACCCTCTCCTCTGTCCAGAGAGCAATCTGGGGGATCTCTCCTTGGACCTGGGATCCCATATATAATCAAGTCTCCTGTAAACCCTGAAATGGCTCCCTTAGTTGAAATATATTCTTCCCTGATCCCATATTCATCATTCCTCCCTCCCCCCCCCCCCCCGCCCCATCCCCGACCAACAAGCTTTCCCCGTTCCTCCCCTACTCCCTTCTCTCTAAACCTCTCCCCTTCCATCGACCCTCCCACCCCCCCATGCACCCGAGGTTACCTGGGACTCTTGTCTATTTCCTACCTCCTGGTGGATAGCTAAATAATCTTCATCAGGTTCATCTTCTTATTTAGCTTCTCTAGGATCACGAATAATAGGCTCAAAGACCTTTAATTATGGTTAGAATCCACTTATGAGTGAATACATACCATGTTCCTCTTTTTGGGTCTGGTTTACCTCACTCAGTAAAGCGTTTTCTATTTCCATCCATTTGCATGCAAAATTCAAGATGTCATTGTTTTTTACCGCTGAGTAAAACTCTAATGTGTATATGTTCCACACCTTTTTTAACCATTCTTCTATTGAAGGGCACCTAGGCTGTTTCCAGGTTCTGGCTATTACAAATAGTGCTGCTATGAACATAATAGAACAAATGCTTTTGTAGTATGTTAGGGAATCTTTAGGGTATATTCCAAAGAGTGGTATTGCTGGGTCCTGAGGGAGGTTGACTCCCAGTTTCCTGAGAAACCGCCACACTGATTTCCACAGTGGCTGAACAAGTTTGCATTCCCACCAACAATGGATGAGTGTTCCCCTCACCCCACATCCTCTAGAGCATAGGCTATCATTGGTGTTTTTGACTTTAGCTATTCTGACAGGTGTAAGATGGTATCTCAAAGTGGTTTTGATTTGCATTTCCCTGATCGCTAAGGATGTTGAGCATGACCTTAAGTGTCTTCTGGCCATTCGAAGTTCATCTGTTGTGAATTCTCTGTTAAGTTCAGTACCCCATTTTTTAATTGGGTTAATTAGAGTTTTAGTGCCTAGTTTCTTGAGTTCTTTGTATATTTTGGAGATCAGACCTTTGTCTGATGAGGGGTTGGTGAAGATCTTCTCCCAGTCCGAAGGCAGCCTTTTTGTCCTACTGACAGTGTCCTTTGCTTTACAGAAGCTTCCCAGTTTCAGTAGATCCCATTTATTCATTGTTTCTCTTATTGTCTGTGCTGCTGGGGTCCTACTTAGAAAGAGGCCTCCTGTGCCTAAATCTTGTAGACTACTTCCCACTTTCTCTTCTATCAGGTTCAAAGTGGACGGATTAATGTTGATGTCTTTAATCCATTTGGACTTGATTTTTGTGCATGGTGATAGATATGGATCTACTTTCATTTTTTTACAGGTTGACATCCAGTTATGCCAGCACCATTTGTTAAAGATGCTTTCCTTCTTCCATTGTATACCTTTAGATCCCTTGTCGAAAATTAGGTGTTCATAAGTTTGTGGGTTAATATCTGGGTCTTCTATTCGATTCCATAGGTCGACTTCTCTGTTTTTATACCAATACCAAGCTGTTTTCAATACTGTAGCTCTATAATAGAGTTTGAAGTCAGGGATGGTAATGCCTCCAGAAGTTCTTTTATTGTATAAGATTGTTTTGGCTATCCTGGGTTTTTTGTTTTTCCATATAAACTTGATTATTGTTCTCTCAAGGTCTGTGAAGAAGTTTGATGGGATTTTGATGGGGATTGCATTGAATCTATAGATTGGTTTTTTGTAGAATTGCCATTTTTACTATGTTGATTCTCCCAATCCAAGAGCAGGGGAGGTCCTTCCATTTTCTGGTATCCTCCTCAATATCTTTCTTCAAAGACTTAAAGTTTTTGTCAAATAGGTCTTTCACTTCCTTGGTTAGAGTAACCCCAAGATATTTTATGCTATTTGTGGCTATCATGAAAGGTGATGCTTCCCTGATTTCCCTCTCTGCTTCTTTATCCTTTGTGTATAGGAGGGCCACTGATTTTTTGGAGTTGATCTTGTATCCTGCCACGTTACTAAAGGTGTTTATCAGCTGTAGGAGTTCTTTGGTAGAGTTTTTGGGGTCACTTATGTAAACTATCATATCGTCAGCAAATAACGAAAGTTTAACTTCATCCTTTCCAATTCGAATCCCCTTGATCTCCTTATGTTGTCTTATTGCTATTGCTAGAACTTGAAGCACTATGTTGAAGAGGTATGGAGAGAGTGGACAGCCTTGTCGCGTTCCTGATTTTAGTGGAAAGGCTTTGAGTTTCTCTCCATTCAGTTTGATGTTAGCTGTCGGCTTGCTGTATATTGCTTTTATTATATTTAGGTATGATCCTTGTATCCCCAGTCTCTCCAACACCTTTATCATAAATGGGTGTTGAATTTTGTCAAATGCTTTTTCAGCATCTAGTGAGATGATCATATGGTTTTTTCTTTCAGTTTATTTATATGATGGATTACATTGCTAGATTTGCGTATGTTGAACCAGCCCTGCATCTCTGGAATGAAGCCGACTTGATCATAATGGATAATTTTTCTAATGTGCTCTTGGATTCGGTTTGCCAGTATTTTATTGAGAATTTTCGCGTCGATGTTCATGAGTGAGATTGGCCTGTAATTCTCTTTCTTGGTTGTGTCTTTGTGTGGTTTTGGTATTAGGGTAACTGTAGCTTCATAATTCTCTTTCTTGGTTGTGTCTTTGTGTGGTTTTGGTATTAGGGTAACTGTAGCTTCATAAAAGGAGTTAGGCAGTGACTCTTCTGTTTCTATATTGTGGAATACGTTAAGGAGTATAGGTATTAGCTCTTCCTGGAAGTTCTGGTAGAATTCTGCATTGAAACCATCTGGTTCTGGGCTTTTTTTGGTAGGGAGATTTTTGATAACAGCTTCTAATTCTTCGCGACTAACAGGTCTATTTAGATTGTTCACCTGTTCTTGGATAAACTTTGGTATATGGTACTTATCTAAAAAAAAAGTCCATTTCTTTTACATTTTCGAACTTTGTGGCATATAAACTTTCATAGTAAGATCTAATGATTCTCTGAATTTCCTCTGTGTCTGTGGTTATGTCCCCCTTTTCATTTCTGATCTTATTAATTTGCATGTTCTCTCTCTGCCGTTTGATTAGCTTGGATAGGGGTTTGTCAATCTTGTTGATTTTCTCCAAGAACCAGCTTTTTGATTCATTGATTCTTTGGATTGTTTTCTCTGTTTCTATTTTGTTGATTTCAACCCTCAGTTTGATTATTTCTAGTCTTCTAGACCTCCTGGGTGAATCAGCTTCTTTTTTTTCTAGATCTTTCAAGTGTGCTATTAAGTCTCCAGTGTGTGCTTTCTCCGCTTTCTTTAATTGGGCACTTAGTGTTATGAACTTTCCTCTTAGCACTGCTTTCATAGTGTCCCATAGGTTTGAGTATGTTGTGTCTTTGTTTTCATTAAATTCAAGGAAGAGTTTAATTTCTTTCTTTATTTCTTCCTTGACCCAGGGGTGATTTAGTAGTTGACTGTTCAGTTTCCATGAGTTTGTTGGCTTCCTGGGGGGAGCATTATGTTGAATTCTAATTTTAGTCCTTGGTGATCTGACAAGACACAGGTAGTTACTAATATTTTTTTGTATCTGTGGAAGTTTGCTTTGTTACCGAGTATGTGGTCAATTTTCGAGAAGGTTCCATGAGCTGCAGAGAAAAAGGTATATTCTTTCCTATTTGGGTGGAGTGTTCTATAGATGTCTGTTAAGTCCATTTGATTCAATACCTCCAATAGGTCTCTCAATTCTCTGTTTGGTTTCTGTCTGATTGACCTGTCCATTTGTGAGAGAGGAGTGTTGAAGTCTCCTACTATTAGTGTGTGTGGTTTGATGACTGCCTTGAGTTCTAGAAAAGTTTCTTTTACATATGTGGGTGCCTTTATATTAGGAGCATAGATATTCAGGATTGAGACTTCCTCCTGATGAATTGTTCCAGTTATGAGTATGAAATGTCCATCTCCATTTCTTCTGATTGATTTTAGTTTGAAGTTGATTTTGTTAGATATTAGAATGGTCATGCCCGCTTGTTTCTTAGGTCCATTTGCTTGGAAAACCTTTTCCCAACCCTTTACTCTGAGTAAGTGTCTGTCTTTGTGGTTGAGGTGTGTTTCTTGTAAACAGCAGAATGTTGGATCCTGTTTTTGTATCCAATCTCTAAGTCTGTGCCTCTTTATAGGTGAATTGAGTCCATTGATATTAAGTGATATTAATGACCAGTGGTTGTTGACTCCGGTCATTTTTTTTTTTTTTAGGTAGTAGAGTGTATGTGTTTTTCTTCTTTGATTTGTGCTTGTGAATGGTCGCTAGATGTTCGAGTTATTGTAGGTCTTGTTGGGAATGTTGGATTCCTTCGGTAGTGATTTTCTTTCTAATATTCTCTGTAAGGCTGGATTAGTAGCTATGTATTGTTTAAATTTGTTTTTATCCTGGAATATTTTGTTTTCTCCGTTGATAGTGAACAATAGCTTGGCTGGGTATATTAGTCTGGGTTTGCATCCATGGTCTCTTAGTTTCTGCCTTACCTCTATCCAGGATCTTCTGGCTTTCATGGTTTCCATAGAGAAATCTGGTGTAAGCCTGATAGGTTTACCTTTATAAGTTACTTGACCTTTTTCCTTTGCAGCTCTTAAAATTTTTTCTTTAATATTTATGTTTTGTGTTTTGATTATTATATGGCAAGGGGATGTTTTTTTCTGATCCAATCTATTTGGTGTTCTGTATGCTTCTTGAACCTTCATAGGAATATCGTTCTTTAGGTTGGGAAAGTTTTCTTCTATAATTTTGTTGAATATATTTTCTGGGCCTTTGATCTGCAGTTCTTCTCCTTCTTCAATCCCTATTATTCTTAGATTTGGTTTTTTTATTGTGTCCCAGATTTCCCGAATGTTTTGTGAAGAGAATTTGTTGGATTTGCCGTTTTCTCTGACCAGAGCATTTATTTTCTCTATGGTATCTTCAGAATCTGAGATTCGTTCTTCTATCTCTTGTATTCTATTGGTTATGCTTGATTCTGTAGTCTCCGCTCGTTTACCTAGGTTTTCCATATCCAGCCGGTTCTTGTTTTGTGTTTTCTTCATTGCCTCCATTTCAGTTTTCAATTCTTGGACTGTTTCCTTTACTTGTTTGATTGTTTTTTCTTGGTTTCTCAGGGTAGCACTCACGGATTTACTTATTTCTTCAAACTTTTTGTTATATTTCTCATCCATTTCTATACTCATTTCTTCAAACTTTTTGTTATACTTCTCGACCAGTTCCTTAAGGGAGTTATTCATATCCTGTTTAAGGGACTCTATTGCTTTCATAATGGCACTTTTTTCCACTTCATCTGGGTTAGAGTGTTCAAATCCTTCTGTTGTAGGGTCGTTGGGATCTGATATTTTCATGTTGTTTTTCAGATTGTTGGAGGAGGTCTTGCCTTGGCGTCTGCCTATCTCTTCGATCAAATGCTCTCTATTGGAACTTCTGGTATTGGGTCAGGTTCCCTTGTTGGGCAGGGAGTTCACTGATAGAATGCCTACCTTTCCCCAGGCAGGGTATTGAAGCACAGGCACTCCCTCTTTCCGGGATGCCCCTACAGAGCAGGCCCAGTGTGCAAGGCAGCTGAACTGGGGAAATTTTATGGCCTCAGTGGGAGGGGAGAAATATAGAAATTTGTACCTGGATGGAAGCTGGGATGGCAGGCAGGAGAGCCTAGCAGGGTGGAAACAGCACTGCAGGCTGACCTGGGAGTCTATGGGGTCGGGGAAAGTCCTAGCTCCTCCTCGCCGGGCCCCTGCCGCGGGCCCAAATCAACTCACCACTCCGAAGGCCCTCTGGGTGGAAGCTGGGATGGCTGGCGGGGAAGCTAGCAGGGTGGAGCCAGCAGAGCAGGCTGACCTGGGAGTCTATGGGGTCGGGGAAAGTCCTAGCTCCTCCTCGCCGGGCCCCTGCCGCGGGCCCGAATCAACTCACCACTCCGAAGGCCCTCTGGATGGAAGCTGGGATGGCTGGCGGGGAAGCTAGCAGGGTGGAGCCAGCAGAGCAGGCTGACCTGGGAGTCTCATGAAAAGTCTTAATGTCTTAAAATATTTTAGATGCCATATTTTGAAAGTCTCTGACAGATTTGAAGAATCCCTATTTGAAATACATCTCTGTACATCTAGAAAATCTAACTAACATTAGTACAAACTTGAGTATTACTATCATAGATGACTCTCTACCTCTATTTTAATTATATATTACATGTTCAAATGAGCAGCACAAATACAATACCTTAATCAAGAGCAGAAATGCATATGATACAATTGACTTTAAATTTGTGTCAATAAACCAAGATCAATACCATTGCAATTTTCTATAGCATATCCCCCTTTAAATGTAAAGAAACATTTATGAATTGTATTGGGGAATATGGGTATAGTTCTCTCCAAACTGCTTCCTGCTTTTCCTTTGTGATGTAATTTTTTGGGGCTTTCATGCAACCTTTTGTATGGTCTGTATTCATCAAACCACATTAGTCTGGAAGAATTCCACAGGTTCTCATCCTCTGTGGTAACAAAAAAAAAAAAACAACTTTTCCAAAGCAACAAATCCTTAGATCCAAATTCTGAAGACATGATACCTTTAAAGTGTATGTGTTGGTTACTTAGCTCCTTTACAGTCCAAAAATTCAAAGAAAACACAATAAAATACATAATCCAGACCCTTTGTATATACTCCATCTTTGTGTGGCTTATTTGTTTTTATTCTATTACTTTTTACTATTTATTTTATTACCTTTACTCCTTTATGATGGTCTGTACTCTGTCTTTTTAAAGTCTTCATTTGATTTTTTATAAACCATTTACTTCTTTTTATAACTCTCTATTATTTTTCCTCTTTCTCCCAGGCTATGTACATTTTTTAAACACACTGTGTCTCATTTAGAGGTCTTTTATGTATGAATCTGTACTATTGTGTATCTGAATTTCTTTCCTGTTCTAGAGTGCTTCTTAAAATGCTAAGCCCTTCTTATGAACTTAAACTGTGCCTGCTTGCTCAACACAGTCCAACATGGCAGAGGCACATTTGCTGCCTCTGAGAGCCATGTACATTACCCCATTTTCAGGCATACATGGGGTCTAAGTTGCCATTATCAATCTTCTAACAGACCCCATAGCCAGTCCTCCAGAAGGAGTCAGAGTTGGCGCTGATAGCACAGCCTAGAAAGTTGGCATTTCAAAATGGTGGAGCTTTTTTTATGTTACCTTTAAATCAGGAAAACCTCACTTAAAGGTGCTGTAGCATGTCAGAAGTAAGCAAAGCCCATTTGGGGAAATAAATGTGGCTAAACTTCATTTTTTACTATCTAGAATTCCTTTCCAAGCTCTCTAAGATTTTAAGTGGATTTTAATTGGCCACATGGGCACCAGTTTTTTATGGGAAGCCACTCTTTAGTTCCGAGCTTCTCAGCCTGAAAATAATCACACAGAAACTGTATTAATAAATCACTGCTTAGCTTAGTTAATTATTGGTTAACACTTACATATTAATTTAATCAATTTCTATTAATTTGTATATTGCCACGTGACTGTGGCCTATGAGGTAAAGTTCTCAACATCTGTCTCTGGGCGGGCTACATGACTTCTCTCTGACTTCACCTTCATCCTCCCAGCATTCAGTTTAGTTTACCCAATCTACCCTAGAGTTTTCCTAAAGCTCTGGTATAGTCCCAAAGAAGTTTCTTTATTAAACAATGATAATCACAGCATACAGAAGGGAATCCCACAATATGAGTTTCTATAGCCTGAGCTCATTTCCTGTTCTTTGTGCCTACTGTGTTGTGGTTGAAACTAATCAGTCAGCTTTCTTAAGACTAGAGAGGGAGGGGGGTGGCAAGGGGGAGGTGGGGTGAGGGAGGGAAAAGGGAGGTGGCGAAGAGGTGGAAATTTTTAATAAGAAATTAAAAAAATAAATAAATAAACTGGGGTGCTTCAGTTTTCTGATAGATGAATAAAGAGTTGAAGTGAATGCATAACTTTTGTAGAAAATTCAGCAAAAGTCTATGAGTTATTTCTAACTTTTATGGTTGATTGATTTTTATCATGTGAAATAGGTATTTAACATGTATTTCTGGCTGCCATAGAAGTGATTGTGTGGACTAGGCTGGTATTCAACTCAGAGGTAGATACACATACATGTCTCTGCCTTCTGAGTCCTTGGATTAGAGGACTCAATGAATCCATCTTTTTCATCTTATTTTTCTTTTTTGTAGTTAGAAATTCATACAATCTCTCTTATCTGTACTCTGTACTGTTGATCTGTTTACATATCTTTCATTGTTAGTTAGTAGGCATTTCTCTTGCAAAGTGATATCCCTTTAAATGGGTTCAGAAATGACAATGGTGAACTTCATATTGAGTTTGCTTCTAAAGTGACTTGGTGATTAAATTATGATGTCCATGTCATGGAATAAGTTTGGGTAGCATCAGAATTCTATGACTATACTGTCAAAGAAGTATACATTTACAGTGTTCTCAAAATCATACTTTCTGTTGTACATGTGTATGGGATTTTAGAATGCAGTGACCTATGATGACGTGCATGTCAACTTCACTTGGGAAGAATGGACTTTGCTGAATCCTTCCCAGAAGAGTCTCTACAACGATGTGATGGTGGAAACTTACAGAAACCTCACTGAAATAGGTAAGACTGAATTATCTTTTATGTTTCAAATAAGGGGACAACTGGTCATTGGTTAATGATGCTCTTTTGTAATATCATTGAGAAAGAAGAATGGGTAAAGAAATTAGACATGGTTTTAAGTTTTGCTTCAAATGGTAACTATTTTTTTTTTATAATTTTTAATATGTAACATACATTTTTCTGGCACTGTATTTTAGGATATAATTGGGAAGACTATAATACTGAAAAACATTATCAAAGTTCTAGAAGACATAAAAGGTAATTTCCATGTATAAGCTGATACAGATGTACCTCTGAAGAATTTGTAATGATCCTATATGTTTTAAACCAAAACAACAATGTACATAATAAAGTACATTGGTGCATATTAAATTATCACAAAATCATATACCTAAATTTCAGATAGGTGAATTAAATTTGAAAGTTATTCTTTTAAGAAAGAAGTCAGGAAAACAATGCCTTAACCTATATTTCCGTTTGATTCATAATACAATGAGCTATTCTGTAAAATTGTCAATGCATTTATTTCATATTTTTCATATTATAAAAGATATACATTTTGAAAAGGTGATAAGTATATCTCTGAAACTCTCTATTACACTAATAGTTCATAGAAAAGGTAGTTTAACCCATATACTTGTGACTGTGTTAAATTTAGTGATGGGGCAGGTAGAGTCACAAATCAAGAGTGAGTTGTTGTAGAGAGGCCTTAATCCAGATACCAGAAGTCTATTAGGACAGAAAGTCAAACTGTGAACTCAATGTGGAAGCCTTATATTTGTTATTCTTCCTTTACTAAGTATATCATATGTTCCTCTGGATACAAGCCACATGAACATAGGGATGTAAAAAAATATAACATACCCCTCTCTCAGAACAAATAGAAGATATGTAACAGTCCCCATGTTACATGTTGAATTTGATGTGCACATATACAAGTAATTGGTTTTTTAGCTTCATTGTTAATATATCAACAAGCTCATATTTCAAAAAGGCACCATGAGTACTAGGACTGTGTAAAAACTTCTGTTTGTCATAGTTCACTTAACAAATGTAGTATCACTCACAGTACAGGAAACTTCATAAATGCAATAAGAGTGATAAAGCTTTGAGTTTTTTCAGTTCTCTTCAAATACATGAAAATTCTCATACAGAAAAAAAGATTCTGTAAATGTGAACCATGTGATAAAGGTTGTTATTAGCTATCCTCAGAGATGAAAAACAAGCCTTAATGAAGGGGAAAAACAAGATTGTAAACATGCTAATAAAACTTTAACATATAATTTTTCTTTAAAATAGGACTAAATTGTAAAATTAATTTATAGAGATAAAAATATTCAACAATGTATTAAATGTAGTAATTCTTTCACATGTACCATTATAATTATAGCCATGAGAAAAGTCAAACTAGAGAGAAAACTTCCGCATATTCTCAATGTGTTAAAGCCTTTGTGTGTCATCTTCACAGGCATGAAAAAACACATACTAGATTGAAACCCCGTGAAGAAAATGAGTGTGGTAAAACCTTTTTACATCATAGTCATCTTCAAATGTATGATAGATCATGCACTGGAGAGAAACCCTATGGATGTAATCAGTGTGGTAAAGTCTTTGCACAGCATATTCATCTTCAAAATCATGAACGAACCCATACTGGAGAGAAACCCTATGAATGTAATCAGTGTGGTAAAGCCTTTGCACAGCATATTCATCTTCAAAATCATGAACGAACCCATACTGGAGAGAAACCCTATGAATGTAATCAGTGTGGTAAAGCCTTTGCACAGCATATTCATCTTCAAAATCATGAACGAACCCATACTGGAGAGAAACGCTATGAATGTAATCAGTGTGGTAAAGCCTTTGCACATCCCAATTATCTCCGAATTCATGAAAGAATCCATACTGGAGAGAAACCCTATGAATGTAATCAGTGTGGTAAAACCTTTGCACAGCACCATCATCTACAAGGTCACAAAAGAACCCATACTGGGGAGAAACCCTATGAATGTAATCAGTGTGGTAAAGCCTTTGTGTGGCACAGTAATCTCCGAATTCATGAAAGAATCCATACTGGAGAGAAACCCTATGAATGTAATCAGTGTGGTAAAGCCTTTGCACAGCACCATCATCTACAAGGTCACAAAAGAACCCATACTGGGGAGAAACCCTATGAATGTAATCAGTGTGGTAAAGCTTTCGCACAGCATGGTGATCTTCAAGTTCATGAAAGAACGCATACTGGAGAGAAACCCTATGAATGTAATCAGTGTGGTAAAGCCTTTGCACATCCCGGTTCTCTCCGAAATCATAAAAAAACCCATACTGGAGAGAAACCCTATGAATGTAATCAGTGTGGTAAAGCCTTTGTGTGGCACCGTTCTTTCCTAATTCATGAAAGAACGCATACTGGAGAGAAACCCTATGAATGTAATCATTGTTGTAAGGCCTTTACATCTCCCAGGAGTTTCCAAAACCATAAAAGAACCCATACTGGAGAGAAACCCTATGAATGTAATCAGTGTGGTAAAGCCTTTGCACATTCTGGTTCTTTCCAAAATCATAAAAGAACTCATACTGGAGAGAAGCCCTATGAATGTAATCAATGTGGTAAAGCCTTTGTGTGGCACCGTTCTTTCCTAATTCATGAAAGAACGCATACTGGAGAGAAACCCTATGAATGTAATCAGTGTGGTAAGGCCTTTGCATCTCCCAGGAATTTCCAAAACCATAAAAGAACCCATACTGGGGAGAAACCCTATGAATGTAATCAGTGTGGTAAAACCTTTGCACAGCACATTCATCTACAAAGTCATGAAAGAAGCCATGCTGGAGTTAATACCCTATGAAAGTAATAGGTGTGGTAAAGCCTTTGTATGTCACAGTAGTCTCCAAACACCTGAAAGAACACATACTGGAGAGAAACCCTTTGAATATAATCAATGTGATAAAGCCTTTTCATTTATAGTGATCTCTGAAAACATAATAGAACCCATACTGGAGGGAAACATTACATATATAATTAGTGTGCTAAAGTCTTTGTTTATCATAGTCATCTTTAAAGACATGAACTAACATATGCTGGAGATAAACTCTATGAAGGCAACAAGTGTCGTAAAGCCTTTGGACTTCACAGTATTCTTCAAATGCATAAAAAAGCATACACTGGAGATAAACTCTATAAATGTAATCACTGTGGTAAAGCATTTGCATGTATGAATAATCTAAATCATGAGAAATATCAATACTGCATAGAAACCCTGTAAATGCTTTAGTGTGATAAAGTTTTGTACTTTATATAGGAGTAAAATTTTTGTTTGCAATAATCTGTTAAAATCTTTGTATATTACAATAGACAACTGACTACCTGAAAAAGATACTGAAGACTTTTTATTATAAAGTATTTGGTAAGATCTTTAGCCAAAACACTTCTAATCAACTATGATTTGGGTTTTCCTTCTGTATGCTGTGAATGTATTTTGTTACCATTGTTTAATAAAGAAGCTGCTTTGGTCCTACGGCAGGGCAGAATAGAGCAAGGCAGGAATTTTAAGCAGAGATAGAGGAGTAAAGAAAGAGGAGTCAGACTCCATGTGTCTGCTGAAGGAGACAGATACTCTGTAACCTTACTGGTAAATGACAAGTCTTGTGATAAAATACAAAATAATAGGAATGGGGTGATTTAAGATGTCAGTGTTAGTTAACAAGAATCCTGAACCAGTAGGCCAAGCTGTGTTAATTAGTATAGTTTCTGTGTGATTAGTTTGGGTCTGGGCATCCAGGAATGAACAAGAATCTTCTGCCTATAACACAAGAGTATTTATTCTGTAGAAATGAATTTGACACTGTTAACCATCTTCAAGTATTATGATGTCCTTTTTATACTGTTTATACTTACAAATTCATTGTAAAATGAATTTATAAAGCCCTATGTGTAGGGTAAGTGGGCCAACTAAAGAAACATATCCTGAGCCTGAAACCAGAGCCATTCAAATATACAATTTTGACTCTGAAACTGGAGCCAAATTAATATAATCTGATTATAAAACCAGTTATAGCCAGACTTTTCAACAGTCAGGATTCCTTTGTCTTTATAGCTCTAGATGTCCAGTATACTTCAACAGCAGTAGGTATATCCTGACATGACAGTGAGGGTACCTTTCTCTTCAGAGCTATAAGTATTTAGGATGCCTCTTCTCCACAGTTTCAGGGATACCCTGACTTAATAACAGTCAGGGTAGCTTTCCAATCAGCTGTAGATATCCAGGATTGTAGTTGGAGACTGCTTTGGCAGTTTCTGTTGCCATCTAGACCCAAATAGTCCCACAGAAAATATATTAAATACAACACTGTTTGGCCTGTTAGCTCAAGATTCTATTAACTAATTCCTATATCTCAAATTAACCCATTTCTGTTCATCTCAACACAAGGATGGTGGCTTATCAGTAAGGTTCTGTTCTGGCATCTTTTTGCTTCAACAACTACATTGCATCTCTTTTACTCTACCTACTCTGTATATATATTTCATCCAGCCTGAGTATATTCTGCCTTGCTGTAGGCCCAATCAACTTCTTTATTAGCGAATGATAATAAAACATGTTCACAACATACAAAGGATACCTTCCCTTCACAACTGTAGGTATAATCTGACTTCTGACAATCAGTGTTGTACAGAGGTTGCTTGTTTAGCTTCCAGCTACCCAGTTAGTTTAGATCTGAAGTAACCACACAAATACTGTATTAATTAAATCACTGCTTGGCCCATTAGCTCTGGCTTCTTATTGGCTCACTCTTACATATCAATTTAAACCATTTCTATTAATCTGTGTATTTGCCATGTGGCTGTGACTTTCTGGGTAAAATTCCCAGCATGTGTCTCTGGCTGCTCCATGTTATCTCTCTTCTGCTGTTCTTCCTCCTAGCATTCGGTTCAGTTTTCCCTGCCTACTTAACAGGCCAAGGTAGTTTTTTATTCATTAATGGTAATCACAACACAAAGTGGGGAATCCCACATCAAATCAGGATATCTTTCTCCCACAGCATTAGATATCCAGACTACCTTCCTTTCTTAGTTGTAGGTATAGCCTGACTTCTGACAGTCAGAATCACTTTCCCTTCAGAGCTATAACACAAGCACTATGCATTTAAAGAATAATGTAACCACTTTTTATTTTTTTCTCTTCAATTAAATGGAATCACTGATTCCAGTGTAAAACTTTATTGATTCATATTAGTTCATTTTCTGTTGTTGTGATATAATGTCTATCTATAAAAATTATAAACTTATAAAAATGAATTTGGCCTTAAGTTCCAGAGTAATACAAAATTGTCATGAAAGTGAGTGACACCACAACTGGACAGTGATGTTGCATACTTTTAATCCCACACTCAGAAGGCAGAGGCTGGTGGGTCTCACCTGCATGGTGTACAAGAACTAGTCCTCGGACAGACTTCAAAGCTACAGAGAAACACTTTCTCAAAAAAAAGAAAGAGTTATGACCACAAGTGTCTAACATGACAGCTAAAACAGAAAGCTAAGAACTCAAATCCTCAACCTACAGCATGAAGCAGAGAGTGTAAACTAGAAAAGCCTACCCCAAGTGACTTATTTCCTTCAGCAGAGCAGCATTTCATAAGTCTTCCCCAATGATTCCATTAACTTAGAAGGCTTGATTTCTCAGACTTCAAGCCTACCTGATTGCTTCATGATGAAGAAAAACTCTAAGCCATTAGGTGACTTAACACCTCTAGTATATTAATGAATTCTTACAAAAGAAAAACTTTCATGAGTGAAAATGTTTAAAGAGTTGTTTTAGTTGAGATTATAATATCAGTGTGCTTTGTGTGGGTATGTGAATGTGCATGCTGGTTTCTGATAATATTAGATCCTAGGATTTTATAACAGAAATTACAGGATATTGTCAAAAATCAGACCTTGGTCCTGGGAGTGAACATTTCTTTACTGCCCAGCCATGTTTCTAGTGCTCTACATATTTTAAAGTCTATGTGTTTCAATCCAAAGCCAGGAAATATGGATAAACTCACACTGATGAAAACTCTTTTCCTAAAAATGATTTTTTTAAGACTTTAGATATCACAGTTGTCTTCAGCTGTAAGAAATAATGTAATGTTTTATTTATTTTTCATCATATCCTTTATGAAAATAAATTACTTACCATGTTCCCTGAAGACTGATGGTACAGATCACTGCACTTTAGTTTGTATTTTGAAGCATTTGAGGTAGATACTAAAGTGTGCTCCAAGTGTGACAAATCCATTTAGTGAAGTTTATTTTGTGGTCCTTATATTTCTTCTGTGACTTGTTAATCTATTGTGGTTTTACATATTGATAGGTATTTTTCTACTATAATGTGTAGAGTGGTCCATTATTTCTTTAAATATCAGGCAGTGTCTGATCATATTTTTCAAGTAAGAGTGTCTATAAAATGGTGGTGGATTATTGGTTTTGTTTTTTCATATTTCCACAAATTCTCAAATTTCCTCGAGATTTTCTTATTTCTTATTAAGTTTTGCATACATGTTAGCAATGATTCAGGGATATATTTGAACTCATGATCCTCATGTGTCTACCTCCTGAGTACAAATCAAAGTGTAGATGATGTACTCCCAACGTTTGCTGTTTTGTCAACACAATTTTGCAATGTTAAAGTTAAAATGCTTAATAGAAGAGAATATAAGAAACATTAATGATCTCGTATGTATTCAAAAACTGTTTTTGTTTTTCTGGTAGAGATTTAATAAAGTAGAATAATCATCATTCAACTGTGTATCTTATACCATAGCTTCATGTTTTGTGTGTGTGTTTGTATGTGTGTGTGTGTGTGTGTGTGTGTGTGTGTGTGTGTGTGTATGCATATATATTGTGGTCCATTCTTTCCTCATTCCCATTACTTAACCATTTGTCATTTTATCTTGAGGAATTGCTTTGTAAGGAAATTATCCAGAGATGTCAGGTAATGTAATGTCACTAACATTTATTTTGTAACAAAGATTTATGGAGTGTGTGTGTGTGTGTTTGTGTGTGTGTGTGTTATGGGAGATTTGTCTGTGTTCTGTCAATCATGTTTTAAATAAATACTGATTGGCCAGTAGGCAGTCAGGGAGTTTAGGCAAGACAAACAGACAGGAATTAGAGGCAGGTTAATGAAAGCAGGAATATTCTGGAAAGAAGGAAGGTCTTTTGCCAGTCCTGCCCAGAACAAGGAAGGAGTTAGATGTGACCTGCCCCACCGAAAGAGGTACCAAGCTACATGATTAACATATACTAGAATAATGGGCTAATATAATTTATAAGAGCTAATACGAAGCCTTAACTAATTGGCCAATCAATTTATAATTAATATAGACTTCTAATTTTCTTTGGCGGTTACAGGCTGTGGGAACTGAGCAGGACAAAAATCCCAACAAACAAGCCCTCATGTTATATGTGTAAAATATGATTATTGGTTTGTAGGACGAATGCAGATATGTGGACATCAGAAAACAATTTTACATTTTCTACTTTTGGTCTTCTTAATGTGATTTTCAAGGTTAATTGTCCATCCTTGCACACCACAGACCTTTCCCATGCAACTATTTCACTGGTCCTCAAATAAGATTATTAGGAATATTGTAATAGTAAACTCTTGTCTCCTTTTCATATGAGGATAGAGGAACACAGTATAATTTGAATAATAAATCCTTTTGCATAGGAAATCATTTATATGATTATACATCTTTTTAATTTGTTTATCCTGGAGTCTAAACATTTGTTTATAACATTTTCTCATAAACCATGATTGAATGCCAAAGAATTGCCTCATTCATTAAAATTGGTTGCTGATAAGCCTGAGGACCTGTGTTCTATCACTGGGTGATCCATATTGCTCCTACATGTTTTTTCTTTTATTTCCACATTTGAGCAGTGGCATATGCACACTCCTACATACATAAATGATTTTTAGTCCTGAATAAGTGCAATTGAGGTCAATTGTAGTCAAATGAAATCCTAAGTTTCATCATTAAACTCACATAGGGGAAGAAAATAATAGACACCTGTGAGTTGTCCTCTCAGTGGTACATACACATGGCTCAGGTGTTAACACACAAACAGAGTTCAATCAATTTTATATGCATATAGTTAATAAACAAAGAAAACAACCCACTTATTAAGCACATATAAAATGATGACATGTTTAAATTATAGAATTCCAAGAAATATTACTGTTCATCAGAACAATGATGGTCTTTTTAAGCCATACTTTATCCTTTTTCTGATTCAATGATAGGTCATTTAAAAACACATACTTCTACTGAACCCAGAGGTGCATGGCTAAAATCCTAGTACTTGCGGAATTGTGTTGGGCCAATCTCTGAGTCTGTGAACATCTTGGTGCCCATGGTGAATTCCATTGCAGCTATGGCATTGTGAACATACCCTGTGTCAAAAATTCCAAAAGTACAATCTTATCTCAAATTTTGGAACTTTTCCTAATATAATCTGGCTGGACTCTGACTGGTTTCAACAACAGGTTTTGTTATCTTACATCAAGAGAACTGTGTTAACAATAAAACTGAGAAGCAATATGTAGAGGTGTAGAAATCCATTGAATTCTTTGACAACCATCAAGAGGGGACTTTCCTCACCTTCAAGTGGCAGGAGACAGAAGGAATAGTATCTCATCTTCATCTTCAGCATTATTATGACATGGAGAGTTGGCTCAGTAGTGCTACTCCTTTTGGATACCAAAGTTTAATTTCTAGCAGGTACCTATATTTGATTCTTCAGAACTACTTGTATTTCCTGGTCCTGGAGATCTGGTGCATTCTTCTGGCCTCCTAGGGAACCAGATATGTAAATGGTGGAAAGACATGTTTACATATTGTTAGAAAGGGTTTCTTCATGTGTCTATTATCTTAGAAAAAATAAAAGAATAAAACTTAATTTAAGCATATAAGTTTTGCCAGTGAGTATACCAATGGCATTCCAGGAACCAGTAGTGACCAAAGATGCTGTCTGATTCCCTGTGACTGGAGTTGCAGACAGTTGTGAGCTGTCTTTTGGGTGCTGGAAATCAAAAGTCAGGCCCTGTGGATTAACAGCCAGTGTTTTAAGTGCTGAGCCTTCTATTCAGCCCCATGAATATGTCATTAATAGCAGTAAGGTGTGATTGGCTGATCCAAGTTCATATTTACCTCGGCCTTGGTGACCCAGAAGATTGATAGCATCAGGAACTAACTTAGATTGGTGCTTAAAGAATTTTCCAAGTAAAATCTCCAAAAAATGAGGGAAACGTACAATGACTGATCAGGAGAGAAACTGACAAAGAAAGTCTTTTAAAGATGGTTGACTATTTAACCAGAGCCACAAGAGTGAGTTTATCTCCAATAACCTCCAAGTGGAGCCCACAATGTCACATGTCAGGTGTTGCTGAAGAAATGGTTCTTAATATAGTCCGTCTTAATACTGCTTTGCTTTTTCTGAAAAGAAAATAACAGGAGAAGCTTGATAGATATGAAATTTATAAATGGTTAGAGTGAGGCTAGACAAGACAACAAATGGGTGTTTAAAATCTGGCTTCCCATGGTCTTCTGTGAGCTGTAGTCTAAAACTCTCTTGAAATGATTTCTTGTGGATTGAAGTCATTGGCTTATTCATGCTTTGTGATATAGACAGGAGAATATTACATAGATTCAGATAGTCTATTCATAACCAAATTCACCTTGTCTACTTAGGTATACTGCATTGATGAAACTTTATAACTCTAAGATTCTATCATTATAAAATGGGTTCCATTCTACCACATTTATTGTAAAGTCAGCCAATGGTTTCTCTGCTAAATGTTCATCTAAGAACATGAGACTGTGCTGGTTAGATAAGCCTTTCATACAAACTGGTGTCACCTGGGAGGAATGAACCTAAGGAATTGCCTCCATCCAATAACCCTGTGAGCATTTTTGTGTGGCATTTTTATGATTAATGATTGATATGGGAGGACTCAACACACTGTGGGTGCTGCCTTGGAACAAGCAGTCCTGGGATGTATAGCAAAGCAAGCTGAGCAAATCTTGAAGAGCAAGTCAGTAAGTGATGTTCTTCTAGGGACTAGGTGTCTGCTTCAGTTCTTGTCTCTAAGTTCCTACATTGCATTTCAAGGACTCCTGGGAATAATTGGGAAATTGTGTTGTAGGGAGGGAATCTGTGAAATTAGCACATGGAGAGGTTACTCTTTCCACCCACTGTGTTTAGTGCTCAGTAGACTCAAGAGTCTGTAAGAGATATGTGCATGAGTGCCATTATTCTCAGAGCAAATGGACCACATGCTAATAAACAAAACACTGTAAAACTTTGCTTTAAATTATAATTATTCTCAATATACAATACGAAGTTCTTTGAAATTAAGTAATTTTCAAAAATATATAGAGCATCTTCAGGTATTTGAGGATCATTAATTCAGGAAGATGGACTTACTTCATTACTTGAGGATTTGCCAGCTTCTGCCTAGAGGTATTTGAAGCTAGAACCAGTCTAGAATACTGGATTACTTACCCCAAATACTTACCATCTGTGACAGCTAGTTTTTATGTTGCTTTGACACAAGCTGCGGTCATTTGGGAAGAAGTGGGAACCTCAATTGAGAAAATGCTCCTACTAGATTAGCCTGTGGGGTATTTTCTTTATAATGATAAATGTGGGAGGTCCCAGTCCCCTTTGGGTGGTGCCACTTCTCCCCAAGTGGTCCTGAATGCTATAAGAAAATAGATTGAGCAAATGATGAAGGACCATGCCAGTAAGTAGTGCTCCCCCATGGTCTCTGCTTCAGTTTCTACCTCCTGGTTATCTCCCTGAGTTCCTGCCCTGACTTATCTCAATAATGGACTACATGCTCTAAGGTGAGATAAACCTTTAACCTTCCAAGTTGTTTTTGGTCATGATATTTCATCACAACCATAGACACCCCAACTAAGACATCGTCCCTTTTCCCAAACTGCTATGCAGTCCACTTTGACTTAACTGACACATTTTCTTCCTGAGGAATGTAGGAAAATTAGGACACCATGGATTCCTTTGATCTAGATAACCTTTCTGCCTTGCTGGAACTCCACCTTAGTCGTGGCAGTTCACGGCCAGTGCCTTCTGACACTCCCAGGCATGCTCTGTACAAACTCTGCTTCTCTGATCCCCATCTCCTGCTCACCTCTCACGGGGGTCCACATGGTGTGTATTTCCCATGCTTAGTGCAGATTCCATCCTTCTCAGTGCCAGTCTTTCTAGATTTTAGCCCGCTTTCATAGAGGACCACCGCTGTGCCAACTGTGCCAAATTCCTAAGTAGTATAGGATTGAGAAGATAAGCAAAGACTGACTTCATTAAAATTATTCCAAATGAAATGCGCTGTTTCTTCTTCCTTTTCCCAGATTGTCATGGCTATAAAACTCTGGGAGAATTATTCTCACACATGAACTGACTCTGGGCAACAATTCCTGGTTACTATTCACCTGAACTGCTTATGAAAAGTTGTTAAAATGAAAAATGTGTTGAGCTTGGACACACACACACACACAATTCAATGATAAGAAATGGTCCCAAGAGTCTGATGAAGGGCAAAAATGCAGCTTCTGTAGGAGTGAAGACCAATCATGAAGACCCAAGCTGCTAGAAATAATCAGTGAGGATGCAAATGGGGAGGAAAGCAGCACCAGTTACAGACAGAGGATAGAATCTACCTCACGGGCTGGAGAGCAGCTGGTGGATGGTTCTGATGACAAAAGACACAAGGAAAGGACTCAAGCCAGAACATGTGGTCAACTCAGAGCCCAAGGAGCCTTCATCTTCCCTCTTTAGTTGCCTTGAAATTGCCCTTCCCCTGACTTCTCACATGATGTGACCTCTTCCTTGTCCTTTTATTACCTGCTCTTTCATCTCTGCTGTTTGAATAGTTTCTCTATTCTTGCTTTGCTCTCCCTTCCCCTCTTTACCTCCCCTTCAGCCCCAGACTTCTTTACATTTCTATCCACCTCTCCCTTTTACTCTTCCCTGAGTTTGTCATTTCCTACTACTTCTCCTATGAAATCACATCTCTTTCTACTCACTATAGTTACCCAACAAAAACTATAAAAAGCCCTTGCTTCAACTTTTAGGGATAGTTTTCTTTTTGTGGATTTTTATTATTTAAAACAATTTTAAATTTAAATATATTTTGATCACATTCTTCTGCTCCCAAAAGTCCTCCCAGGTCCTCTCTAACCACCCAACATTAATCTCTTTCTCAACTAACAAACAGAAACCCAATTCAACAATAATCCTCACAGAATAAAAACAAAATAAAACAATACAGAAAAAGAAAAACAAATAAAAACACCAACTGTAACCAAATAAAATGACACACACACACACACACACAACCTGTAAAGCTCATTATATGTTGGCCAACTACTCCTGCATTTGAGTGAGGCCTGACATGGAGTGGTTGTTATAAAAGTAATTTTCCCTCTTCTAGCAGGTGCAAGTGATACTTCAGTTGTTAACTTTTATCCTGGTTGCTATGTTTTCATTCTGTGCTCTGAACAGTCACATTAAAGAGATGAACAACTGGCTCAAGGTTCTCCTGATACCTCTTTCTGCAACCCAAGGTGGAGAAGCATTACCTTAAACACTTCTCACCATGATTACAGTCCCCCCATTTTGACACTATACTACAAAAGCAGTTCCAGATGAAAGAGAGGCAAAAAGGTATGTCTGCCTCCCAAGAACCTGGGAACTCAACCAAAATCAAGTCTTCTCAAATAGCCCCAGCTCTAACGAGGAAAAAACACTTAAGAACCACAAATTTATGCCCTTTACATGATGGAATTAAACTTTCTCTTCTGGGCTTAGAATGCTGATACTGGGATGAAAATAGAAAAGGTAAGCAATAGAATAGTTAAAAAAAATTTTGAGCCTGTCCTGGAAGTAGCTTCTGTAGACCAGGCTGGCCTCAAACTCACAGAGATCTGCCTGCCTCTGCCTAATGAGTGCTGGAATTAAAGTTGTGCACTGCGACGCGCATCCTGACCAGCAGGAATGAACGCCACTAAAAACGAGAATTCCTTCCCTGGTCACGTCTTTATTCGGAGCATTTGATTGAGGAAAATTGGGGGAAGGGAAGATAGAGCAGGGACGAGAGAAAGCTTAGAGAGAGGAAGTTGAGCCCAGAGGCAGCTGCTTTTAAACGGTGGAGAGGCTTGAACGCTGTCCTGATTGGTTAATGCCATTTGCTGGTCTGAGCATGTGCAAGCAAGGGTGCAGGCAAGGGTGCTCAGCCCCACGTGGCTAAGCCAGGTATGGACTTGTATACCTCCAAACTGCAGGACCACCTGTGCCTCCAGGTGGCTTCCTACAGTGCAACACCATCGACCAGCTAGAATGGTTAAATTTTAAAGTCCAACTAGGAAAGAGAATAGCTGGAGATCAACAGACCCTAATTCCTGGGCTCTAGTCACAGGAACAGCCGGCTCTTTCCTTCTGATGGTGGTATTTCCCATTTATATATCATAACTCTCAGTTCCAGGCTATGTTCTAGCCTCCTGAAAACCAGCTAGTAATAATCTTACTCAATATAGCGCCTTAATATGATGCTGTAAGTGAGAAAATAAGAATACTGTAGTCCAGAATTAAGGGGTCCAGCTTCAAATCTCACAGCCAGTGCCTGGTCTGGTAGTGTCTGAATAATGGTGGAGCTATACACAGTCATCATGACCAATCTTAGAGCTTCTTTTCCAAGGAACTTCAAACAGGATCCAAGATGACTTCAAAGACTTCTTTTCACAGCAATGCCTAGATATGCAAGCACTTTTCTCTTCACAGATATTTTAGCACAAGGTTCTAAAACTCTGTTTATGTGAGTAATTACCCTGAATCAGAGGCTGATGAGATGGCTTAGTGGATAAAACCCCAGTAAATAGAGAGCAATTAAAGAAGACTGTGTGTCAGCATTAGGCCTGAACACACACATACACACACATACATACACACACACATACATACACACACATGCACACACTTTGCATACATGCATGCACATCACCCACATATACATTCCAAAATTCAAAAACAATCATCAGTCAACACAGACTGCTATTTCTGAGAAACAATGAGGACCATGTCAATATTTATTATTTTCTAAATTTTATGTATTTGTGTGTATGCGCATGCATGTGTGCATGTGTTCATGTGTGCACATGCCATGAGATACATGTGGAGACCGTTGTACAACTCTTTGGTCAGTTCTTCCTTCATCTTTCCTTGGCTTCTAGGAATCTAACCCAAGTCACCAACGTTGTAGAGGAAACACTTCCATGTTTGGAGCCATTTCACTAGTCCTCTTTCAATTTTGCTTAATATTTATACCACGAGATGTGTCCATTTTAGAATCAAAAGAGGAATCAGAACAAAGCCATCAGAGAATGAATTCTTTGGGAAGATTAACTATTTGAATCTATGAAAGTAGCCAGGTAAATTACATTGCTCAATTTTTCACTGTATCTGTGGTATATATCAGCTAAGTTATCAGATATTGTAACATACCTAAAAAGTTTATTTTCTTAATGATAGCTCTCACACCATAATAATCTGTAGTTACTCAACACGTATGTTGATTATCAGGGGTCATTAAATGGGATGGTTCCTGAACGTAATTAGGAATTCAAAATACACAAATGGAAATATAAAAAAAATTTAGGCTGGGGTGAGTGTGTGCTAACCTGGGCAGACTGTCCTAGAAGAGAGACAGCCCTCCCCCCAGCTCCTGCTCAGGGTCTTCTGTGTTCCACTGGAACCTGCCCTGTCCCCCAAGGTCTTTTTTTGTCTCCTGTGTCCTTTTACTATCAGCTATCCCTGTGTCTGTGCTGAGGAGTTCCATCCAGAGGGTGAGTGGGTGCTATCTGGAGCAGACTGTCCCCGAAGAGAGCACAGCCCTCCCACAGCTCCTACTGCAGGGTCTTCTGTGTTTCACCGGACCCTGAACTGCCCCCATGGTCACCCTTTTGTCTCCTGTGTCCTTGGAATACCAGCTATTCTTATTTCAGTGCTGAGGAGTTCCATCCAGAAGGGTGAGTGTGTGCTATCCCAGGCAGACTGTCCTAGAAGAGAGTACAGCCTTCTCCCCAGCTCCTGCTCAGGGTCTTCTGTGTTCCACTCAAACATGCCCTGCGCCCCATGGATGCCCTTTTGTCTCCTGGGTCCTTGGACTATCAGCTAACCCTTTGTCTGTGCTGAGGAGTTCTATCCAGAAGTTGCTGAGGAGTTCCAGCTAGAGGGACAGGAACAGTTCCTGCTCCTGCACTGAAGAGATCCACCCAGAGAGTCAGTCAAAGCAACGACTGAACCAAGACACCAAGTCTCTCCTGGCTCCATTTGAAGGAAGAGATGGGCAGGTGCCAATGCATGAATTCCTCCAACAACCTGAAAGGCAACATGACATCACCAGAATCCAGGGATCAAGAAACTATAAAAATTGAACACCCTACTCCAGAAGAAATGGAAGAAATCGACTCTAAGCAGAAATATATGAAAATAATAGAGGAATTTAAACAGAAGGTGAAAAACTGCCATAAAGAAATGGAGATAACAAACAAAAAAAGTAGATGAAATGAATAAATCTCTCAAAGATACCCAAGAAAAACAAGAAATCCAAGAAAAAGCAATCAAACAGGTAAGGGAAACAGTTCAAGACTTGAAAAATGGAATGAAGGTAATGAAGAAAACACAAACCGAGGGAAGACTGTATATGCAAAATCTGGGTAAATGAGTAGGAACTGCAGAGACAAGTATTACCAACAGAATACAAGAGATAGAAGAAAGAATCTCAGACACTGAAGATACTGTAGAGGAAATAATCTCATTGATTAAAGAACAAAACAAACCCAACAAATTCTTAACACAAAACATCCAAGAAATCTGGGACACCGTGAAAAGGCCAAACCTAAGAATAATAGGTGTAGAAGAAGGAGAAGATTTACAGTTCAAAGGCCCAGAAAATATATTCAAAAAAATTATTAAAGAAAACTTTCCCAATCTAAAGAAGTATAATCCTATGAAGATATAAGAAGCATACAGAACACCAAATAGACTGGATAAAAAAAAAACCCATCCCCTCGCCATATAATAATCAAAACAAAAAACATACAGAATAAAGAACAAATATTAAGAGCTGCAAGGGAAAAAGGTCAAGTAACATATAAAGGGAAACCTATCAGAATTACACCTGACTTCTCAATGGAAACCAGGAAAGCCAGAAGGTCTTGGATAGATGTGCTGCAGAAACTAAGAAACCAAGGATGTAAGCCCAGACTATTATTCCCAGCAAAGCTTGCATTTACCATTGATGGAGAAAACAAGATATTCCAGGCCAAAAACAGATTTAAACAATATGTAGCCACAAACCCAGCCCTACAGAAAATACTAGAAGGAAAACCACAAACCAAGGAAGCCAACAACACCCACAATAACAAAAGCATCTGGCAACTCTCCACCAGCACAACTCAAAGAAGGGAAACACACAAACAATAGCACCAGGAAAAATAACTGGAGTTAACAACCATTGGTCATTAATATTGCTTAATATCAATGGACTCAACTCACCTATAAAAAAGCACAGGTTAAGAGAATGGATACAAAATCAGGATCCAATATTCTGCTGCCTACAAAAAACACACCTCAAACACAAAGACAGACACTATCTTTGTTTTCCAATCAAATGGACCAAAGAAACAAGTGGGTGTGGCTATGCTAATATCTAACAAAATAGATTTCAAACTAAAATCAATCAGAAGAGATGGATATAGACACTTTATACTGATATCAGGAACAATTCATCAGGAGGAATTCTCAATCCTTAATATCTATGCCCCTAATATAAAAGAACCCACATATGTAAAAGAAACATTACTGGAACTCAGAACATACATCAAACCCCACACTTTAATAGTTGGTGATTTCTACACTCCTCTCTCACCAATAGACAGGTCAATCAGACAGAAACTTAAAAGAGAAATAAGAGAACTAACAGAGGTAATGAACCAAATAAACCTAAGAGACATCTATAGAACATTCCACCCAAACAGAAAAGAATATACCTTTTTCTCTGCATCTCATGGAAACTTCTCAAAAATTGACAACATAATTGGTAACAAAGTAAACATTCATAGATATAAAGAAATTGTAGTAATCACCAGTGTACTATCAGATCACCATGGAATAAAGATAGAATTACACAACAATTCTTACCCCAGAAAGCCTACAGACTCATGGAAACTGAACAGTCAACTGTTGAACCATCCCTGGGTCAAGGAAAAAATAAGGAAAGAAAATAAAGTCTTCCTTGAATTCAACGAAAATAAAGACACAACATACCGAAACCTGTGGGACTCTATGAAGGCAGTGCTAAGAGGAAAGTTTATAGTATTAAATGCCCACATAAAGAAAACTGAGAAAGCATACATTAGAGACTTAACAGCACACTTGAAAGCTTTAGAAAAAAAAGAAGCAGACTCACCCAGGAGGAATAGAAGACGGGAAATAATCAAACTGAGGGCTGAAATTAACAAAATTGAAACACAGAAAACAATCCAAAGAATCAATGAAACAAAAAGCTGGTTCCTGGAGAAAATCAACAAGATTGATAAACCCCTATCCAAACTAATCAAATGGAAGAGAGAGAACATGCAAATTATCAAGATCAGAAATGAAAAAGGGGGACATAACCACAGACACAGGAAGTTCAGAGAATCATTAGATCTTACTACAAAAGCCTGTATGCCACAAAATTAGAAAATGTGGAAGAAATGGACACTTTTTTAGATACATACAATTTACCAAAATTAAGTAAAGACCAGGTGAGCAGTTTAAATAAACCTGTAAGTCATGAGGAAATAGAAGCTGTCATCAGAAACCTCCCAACCAAAAAACCCCTGGCCCAGATGGTTTCAATGCAGAATTCTATCAGATCTTCTAAGTAGAGTTAATACCTATACTCCTTACTGTGTTTCCCAAAATAGAAACAGAAGAGTCATTGCCTAACTCCTTTAATGAACCTACAGTCACCCTGATACCCAAATGACACAAGGACTTAACCAAGAAAGAGAATTACAGACCAATATCACTCATGAACATTGATGCAAAAATTCTCAATAAAATACTCACAAACAGAACACAAGAACTCATCCAAAAAGTTATACATTATGATCAAGTAGGCTTCATCCCAGAGAGGCAGGGCTGGTTCCACATACGAAAATCCATCATATAAATAAACTGAAGAAAAAAACCATATGATCATTTCATTAGATGCTGAAAAAGCATTTGACAAAATTCAACACCCCTTTATAATAAAGGTATTGGAGAGACTAGGGATACAAGATTCATTCCTAAATATAATAAAGGCAATATACAGCAAGCTGACATCTAACATTAAATTAAATGGAGAGAAACTCAAAGCCATCCCAATAAAATCCAGAACAAGACAAGGCTGTCCACTCTCTCCATACCTCTTCAATATAGTGCTTGAAGTTCTAGTAATAGCAATAAGACAGCATAAAGAGATAAAGGGTATTTGAATTGGAAAGTAAGATGTCAAACTTTTATTATTTGCAGGTGATATAATAGTGTACATAAGCAACCCACAAAACTCTACCAAAGAACTCCTACAGCTGAACAACACCTTTAGTACTGTGGCAGGATAGAAAATCAACTCCAAAAAATCAGTTGCCCTCCTATACACAAGGAACAAAGATACAGAGAGTGAAATCAGAGAAAGATCACCTTTCACAATAGTCACAAATAGCATAAAGTATCTTGGGGTAACTTTAACCAAGGAAGTGAAAGATCTATTTGACATGAACTTTAAGGTTTTAAAGAAAGAAATTGAGGAGGATACCAGAAAATGGAGGAATCTCCCATGCTCTTGGATTGGGAGGATCAACATAGTAAAAATGGCAATTCTACCAAAAGCAATCTATAGATTCAGTGAAATCCCCATCAAAATTCCAGCGAAATTCTTCACAGACCTTGAGAGAAAAATAATAAAGTTTATATGGCAAATCAAAAAACCCAGGATAGCCAAAACAATCCTATACAATAAAAGTACAATAAAAGGCAAAAAAAAACAAGGATAGTCAAAACAATCCTATATGATAAAAGTACTTCCGGAGGCATTACCATCCCTGACTTCAAACTCTATTACAGAGCGACAGTAATGAAAACTGCTTGGTATTGGCACAAAAACAGAGATGTTGACCAATGGAATCGAATCGAAGACTCAGATCTTAATTCACAAACCTATAAACACCTAATTTTCGACAAAGGAACTAAAACTATACAATGGAAGAAAGAAAGCATCTTTAACAAATGGTGCTGGCATAACTGGATGTCATCCTGTAGAAGAATGAAAAAAGATTCATGCAAAAAACTCAAGTCGAAATGGAATAAAAACATCAACATTATTCTGACCACTTTGAACCTGATAGAAGAGAAAGTGTGAAGAAATCTACAAGACATGGGGACAGGAAACCACTTCCTATGTAGAAACCTAGTAGCACAGACAATAAGAGAAACAATGAATAAATGGGACCTCCTGAAACTGAGAAGCTTCTGTAAAGCAAAGGACACTGTCATTAAGACAAAAAGGCAACCTAATTGGTAGAAGATCTTCACCAACTCCTTATCAGAGAGAGGTCTGATCTCCAAAATATACAAAGAACTCAAGAAACTAGACACTAAAACTTTAATTAACCCAATTAAAAAATGTGGTTCTGAACTGAACAGAGAATTTTCAACAGAAGAACTTCGAATGGCCAAAAGACACTTAAGGTCATGCTCAACCTCCTTAGTGATCAGGGAAATGCAAATCAAAACCACTTTGAGATATCATCTTACACATGTCAGGATAGCTAAACTCAAAAACACAAATGATAGCCTATGCTAGAAGGGATGTGGAGTAAGGGGAACACTCATCTATTGTTGGTGGGAATGCAAACTTGTGCAGCCACTGTGGAAATCAGTGTGGCGTTCTCTCAGGAAACTGGGAGTCAACCTACCTCAGGACCCAGCAATTCCACTCTTGGGAATATACCCAAGAGAAGCCCTATCATACTACAAATGCATTTGTTCAACTATGTTCATAGCCAGAACTTTGTAATAGCCAGAACCTGGACACAACCTAGGTGTAGACCTCAATAGAAGATTGGTTAAAGAAGTTGTGGAACATATATACATTGGAGTTTTACTCAGTGGTAAAAAAAAATGACATCCTGCATTTTGCATGTAAATGGATGGAAATAGAAAATGCTTTACTGAGTGAGGTAACCCAGACCCCAAAAAAGAGGAATATGGTATGTACTCACTCATAAGTGGATTCTAGCCATAATTAAAGGCATTGAGAAAATCATATAATTAACCCACTGGACTGGAAGTAGACAAGATTGCCAGGCAAAACTTGGTTGCATGGGGGTGAGGGGTGAGTGGATGTAAGAGGAGATGGGTAGAGAGAAGGGAGAAGGGGAAGATTCAGGAGAACTTGGGGGAATGGCATGGGTGGGATGGAGGGAGTATGGATATGGGAGCTTAATTAAGGGAGCCATTTTAGGGTTTGCAAGAGACTTGTCTCTAGAGGGGTTCCCAGGAACAAGGAGAGGTCCCGAGATTGTTCGTTGGGCAGCAGAGGAGAGGGTGCCCGAACTGGCCTTGTCCCATAGCCACTCTGATGAATATCTTGTATATTACCATAGAACCTTCATCTGGCGATGGATGGAGATAGAGACAGAGACCCACATTGGAGCTCTGGACTTAGCTTCCAAGGTCCAAATGAGGAGCAGAAGGAGGGAGAACATAAGCAAGGAAGTCAGGATCATGAGGTGTGTGTCAACCCACTGAGACAGTGGGACTGATCTAATGGGAGCTCACCAAGACCAGCTGGGCTGGAAGTGATGGAGCATGTGAACAAAGCAGACTCTCTGAACATGGCTTGCAATGAGAGCTGACTGAGAAGCCAAGGACAATGGCACTGGGTTTTTATTCTACTGCATGGACTGACTTTCTGGGATCCTGGTTTATTTGGATGCTCATCTTTATAGACATGTATGGAGGGAAGAGGGCCTTAAACTTCCCACAGGGCAGGGTACCCTGACTGCTCTTAAGACTAGAGAGGGAAGAGGAGGGAAAAGGCAGGTGGGGAGGAGGTGGAAATTTTTTATCAATAAAAAAACCAAAAAAATTGGGCTTATGGGAATACATTAAAATTAGATAGCATGTTAGCTAGATGACTTTAACTATAAATTAATTAATAGTTCAATGTTAAATTAATTTAATTATTTATTAAAATAACACTCATTTTAAAATATTGTTGATTGAGATTTTTTTGATTTTTTTTCCTTATTTGTTTATAAGAATTTTCACTTCCTCACCTCCTCCCAATACCCTCCCGCTCCCCCCACTCCCTCTCCTCCTCCCTCTCCATTCCCAAGAGCAGTCAGGTTTTCCTGACCTGTGGGAAGTCCAATTTCCTCCCCCCTCCCTCCAGGTCCAGGAAGGTGAGCATCCAAACAGACCAGGATCCCAAAAAGCCAGTACATGCAGATGAAACAAGACCCAGTGCCATTGTCAATGGCTTCTCAGTCAGCCCCCATGTCAGCCACATTCAGAGAATCTGGTTTGATCACATGCTCTTTCAGTCCTAGTCCAGCTGGCCTTGGTGAGTTCTCATTCGATCAGTCCCCTTGTATCAGTCGATGAATGCACCCTTCGTGGTCCTGACTTCCTTTTTCATGTTCTCCCTCCTTCTGCTCTTCATTTGGACCTTGGGGGCTCAGTCTAGTGCTCCAATGTGGGTCTCCATCTCTATCTCCATCCATCGTTGGATGAAGGTTCTCTCTGGTTCTGCCTTCCTTGCTCCCACTCTCCCTCCCTCTGCTTCTCATTTGGACCTAGGGAGTTAAGTCCAGTGTTCCAATATGTGCCTCTGTCTCTATCTCCATCTGTCGCCAGATGCAGGTTCTGTGGTGACATGCAAAATATCTATCAGTACGGTTATGGGCCAAGGCCAGTTCAGGCACCCTCTCCTCTGCTGCCCAGAGAACAATTTGGGGACCTCTCCTTGGGCCTGGGAACCCCTCCAGAAACAATTCTCTTGTTTGTAAGGGAACCCTAAAATGGCTCCCTTAGTTGAGATATAATGTTCCCTGCTCCCATAACCATCCTTCCTCCCTCCCCCTTCCATTCCCCCAAGCCATCCCCAATCCTCTCCCCTCACCTCTTCCTACTATCTCCCCTTAATTCCACCCCCCCACACCACCCCCGTGCACCCAAGTTTGCCTGGCAATCTTGTCTACTTCTAATATCCAGGAGGATAACTCTATGATTTTCTTCAGGTTCACCTTCTTATTTAGCTTCTCCATGATCATTAACTATAGGCTCAATGTCCTTTGTTTATGACTAGAATCCACTAATGAGTGAATATATACCATATTCATCTTTTTGGGTCTGGGTTACCTCACTCAGTAAAGCATTTTCTATTTCCACCCTTTTGCATGCAAAATTCAAGATGCCATTGTTTTTTACCGCTGAGTAAAACACCAATGTGTATATGTTCTACACTTCTTTAACCATTCTTCTATTGAGGGGCACCTAGGTTGTTTCCAGGTTCTGGATATTACAAATAGTGCTGCTATGAACATAGGTGAAAAAATGCTTTTGTAGTATGATTGGGTATCTCTTGGGTATATTCCCAAGAGTGGAATTGCTGGGTCCTGAGGGATATTGACTCCCAGTTTCCTGAGAAACTGCCACACTGATTTCCAAAGTAGCTGCACAAGTTTGCATTCCCACCAACAATGGATGAGTGTTACCCTCACTCCACATCCTCTCCAGCATAGGCTATCATTTGTGTTTTTGAGTTTAGCTATTCTGACAGGTGTAAGATGGTATCTCAGAGTTGTTTTGATTTGTATTTCCCTGATGGCTAAGGAGGTTGAGCATGACCTTAAGTGTCTTTTGGCCATTTGAACTTCTTCTGTTGAGAATTCTCTGTTCAGAATAGTACCCCCATTTTTTAATTGGGTTAATTAGAGTTTTAGTGTCTAGTTTCTTAAGTTCTTTGTATATTTTGGAGATCAGACCTTTGTCTGATGAGGGGTTGGTGAAAATCTTCTCCTAATCAGTAGGTTGCCTTTTTGTCTTAATGACAGTGTCCTTTGTTTTACAGAAGCTTCTCAGTTTCAGAAGGTCCCATTTATTCATTGTTGCTCTTATTGTCTGTTCTACCAGGGTTCTACCTAGTAAGCGGTCTCCTGTGCCCATGTCTTGTAGACTACTTCAGGTGGCTTGTTTTGTTTGACAATGTTGAGATATGGATCCCAGGCTGGCTTGAAGCTCCCCGAGGAGCCAAAGATGATGACCTTGATCTTCTGATCCTTTGCTGCCATCTTCCAAGAGCTGGAATTGCAGGCGCTTGCAGAGGTAAGGCGGAAACCAGGACCTTGAGAAAGTTCGATAAATTCTCTCTTAACTAAGCTATATCCCAGCCCTTAGTATGAGTTTGTTTGTTTGCTGTCTAAATAAACCATCCGGCTGCTGCTGAGAATGTCTAGGACCATGAGGGTCACTGTGTATGTTTTGGCTGTTCTTTTTGTTTTAAAGGTCTTACATTCTCTTCACAAAGTTAGCATGATACAGACCTGTTCCCTTCCTGTCTGTTACCATTAATCCCTAGCTGTTCAGATCTTGGGACATGTTGAAGGCACTTCCACACTGCTTCTTCAGGAACCAGTCGCTTTCTCTCATAATGGATTTCTGTTCCATTTTTAAACCAAGGGGCCCAGCTATGTAAAAACCGAAGAATTTGCTCTTAATAACAGTTAAAATTACAGATAATTGTGATCTGGTGTGGAAAGCAAAAGCTACCAGCCATGAGTCCCCTTATGAAACCTCCCAAGGTGGGAGACGCTGACCTGAGACAATCATTGGCTTCTGTTCCTGCTACCAGGCATTCAGACACTCCACCCGAGAGCCTGAGGCAGTCAGTGGGCTTCTCTTCTCTTGTCCAGCCCTGAGCTTCTCAACTTCAGTACTAAGATGTTCACTGAGCAACTTGGGCTAGCTTTTTAGAGTTGTAGTGTTTGAAGAACATCCATTCCTCTGGTCGGTGTGATGTAGATAACTTCTGGATCCAACCAGTGAAGAGTGGCAGGCACAGATATCATTATCAAGGACTTCCAGGTGACCCTTAGAAGTGAGGTAAAGATGTGCAGGTCAGTTTCCAGACACAGGCCATTCAACTGTAAACACGGGATTCAGAGTGAGCGGTGATTGAGAGAGATGGAGCAGTTTCTCTACTCCTGCCAGGAGTTACCTTCAGAAAGTCTTGCATGTCCTCCTCACTATTAGGGGAGATTTATGCATCACCCTACCAAGTTCGTCTGTAACAATGCCATACTAAAATATCTAATATGTGTGTATATGTATATATGCTTATATATGTGAGTATATATACACAGTAGCAAAAGTCAGTGGCCTGACCTTACCAAAATACTGAATATATTTCAGTTTTTCATGTACTTGCATGTACTTGCACTTAAGGCACACAATATACTTTTGTCATGATAAGAGAACACGCATGTCTTAAATGTGGCCTTAATGTGGTTTTATTAGGTGAAAATGTACAATTTTAAAGAGATACACACTGACATCTAATACAATTGTAAGTCCTAAATGTACACATAATTCTACCCACCCTAACTAAAAAAATAGAAAACCAGCCAGGTAGGGTGACACATGTCTGTAATTCCATCACTTGGAAGGATGAACCTGGTGCATTGCTATGATTTTGGGGCCAGTTTGGTGCTTATAGTGAGTTCTGAGCCAACCAGTACTACATAGCAAGACCATGTCTTAAAACACCGAGAAAAGTTGTAAAGCCACATAGCTAAGGAGGAATATGTTTGGTATTGGTGGGAACTAAAGTAGCCATAAGTGTAGACTAAAGGAGTTGAGGTAGCCAAATTACAGTTAGCTTTGTGCCTTAAGAAATACACTTCTGGTCATGCGGTGGTGGCGCACATCCTTAATCCCAGCACTCAGGAGGCAGAGGCAGGTGGATCTCTGTGAGTTCGAGGCCAGCCTGGTCTACAAGAGCTAGTTCCAGGACAGGCTCCAAAGCTACAGAGAAACCCTGTCTTGAAAAACAAAAACAAGAAGAAAGAAAGAAAGAAAGAAAGAAAGAAAGGAAGGAAGGAAGGAAGGAAGGAAGGAAGGAAGGAAGGAAGGAAGGAAGGAAGGAAGGAAGAAAGAAAGAAAAGAAACACACTTCTGGTCAGGGCAGTTGTGGCATACACCTTTAATCTCAGCCCTTGGAAAGCAGAGGCAGTCATATCTCTGTGAGTTTGAGATCAGCCTTGTCTACAGAGTGAGTTCCAGGACAGGCTCCAAAGTTATACAGAGAAACCCTGTCTGGAAAAACCAAAGAAAGAAAAAGAAAGACATTTCTATTACTTCTATTAAAGTGAATGATGTTGCCTTAAACTACCAGTAGGGGGCAACACCACACATGATTTTGCATTTTCTAAGGCCCATTAAGTTCTATCAGGGCTCATCATAGCACCTCATCACACCTCATCAGAGGGATTTGGAGAGGGCTGGTAGAAATGAGAGATGTAGGAAAAAAAAAACAAATCCCATGCCCAGCCAACTCAAATTTTAGACAAACAGGGGCTATGACACCTTTTTGTAAGTTTTGTGGATAACACATCCACAGTGCACATACATAACTGCAGGTAAAATACACATAGAAATGAACAATCTAAAAAAAAATTAGTAATAAATATTTGCTGACTGACACTGAGAATACATATATTCATTCAAAACAAAATAAAAAGAACTATGAAAAGAATCCTGAAGAAATGATTAGGTCAGGGTATGGGGATGTCTGCCCATAGCTCCAGCTACTCCCAAAACTGAGGAAGGAGATCACTTAAACAGAAGAGTTTGAGGAGTCTGGGTGACGATATAAGACCCTATCTCAAAAGAGTCAGTCTGTGAGAAGAATGTAGGAGTTAGAAGGTGGGGGGGAGGGCTCGGGAAGACATCTTGCCCCCCCACTCCCCCCCCCCAAGACAGGGTTTCTCTGTAGCTTTGGTGCTTGTCCTGGAACTAGCTCTGGTAGACCAGGGTGGCCTATGAACTCACAGAAATCCACCTGCCTCTCTGCCTCCCGAGGGCTGGGATTAAAGGTGTGCACCACCGCCACCCAGCAAAGGTAAGACAACTTCCAAGTATTAATCAGGAGTTCACAGCGACTGCTGATGCAGGTACGAGGATGGCCACACACTTTCACTGCTGAACTATTTGCTGTTAGTAGATTCAGGGAGTGGGGAGTTAACGCTTTCAGTTGTGTATGCACTGGTGACCTCATCAGGCTCTGGTGGACACTTCGGACCCAGCATTCACACAGATGGCCCTGGTCAAACTAAAAATGCCACAAAAGCAAAGCAAAAGTCATGACTCTGTGACCGGGACTGAAGGAGGGAGGCTCATGATATGAATGTGAGGGAGCCAAACGAGAGTGCACTCCAGAGGTTCAGTATGCGTTATATACTTGCCTAAGATCTCCAAGTAAGAAAATTCACTTTTTAAAAAAGGAAATATCATTTGTGTCTTAATGAAAGTTATTAAGGAGCCTTTGTTAGTCTTCTGTGGTATTATATTGTCTTTTAAAACAAAAAAGTAAAAATACACACTAAAGTATTCAAGTCAAGTAGCAAGTGCATAGCAGAGAGACTAACACGAATGTTATTTTAAGCCACTGAACCAAAAAAAAAATTATTCTAAAAAGTAAAGAGTGATTGGGAGCTGTAGAGATGACTCAGGGGTTAAAAGCACTGCTGTTCATGGTGCACACACACATGCCGGCAACATACCTGCACAAATGAAAAGGTAAGCCTTAAAACACACAGGTAATGAAAAAACAACAGTAAGAGTTTGCCAGTGTCCAAGAGGGAAGCCTGAGGCTGGACATCTTCTGGGGCCTGAGGCTGAACACCTTCTGAGGCCTGAGGCTGGACACCTGCAGGGGCATGCTTCTGGACACCTTCTGGGGCCTGGAGCTGGACACCTTCTGGGGACTGGAATTGGACAATTTCTGGGGTCTGTACCTAGATACCTTCTGAGGACAGGGGCTGGACATGTTCTGGAGCCCGCTGCTGGGCACCTTCTGGGGCCTGGGGCTGGGGACCTTCTGGTGCTTGGGGCTGGACACCTTCTGGGGCCTGGAGCTGGACACCTTCAGGGGCTTGCCACTGGACACCTTTTGGGGCCTCCTGCTAGGCACCTTCTGGGGCCTCCTGCTGGGCACCTTCTGGTGCCTAGGGCTGGACACCTTCTAAGGCCTGGGGCTGGAAACCTTCTGTGGTCTGCTGCTGGACACCTTCTGTGGTATGGGGCTTGACACCTTCTGGCCTGCTGCTGGACATATTCTGTGGCCTGGGGCTGGGCCACCTTCTGGAGCCAGCTGCTGGACACCTTCTGAGGCCTGCTACTGGGCACCTTCTGCAGTCTGCTGCTGGACATCTTCTGGGGCCTGCAATTGGACACCTTCTGGTCTGCTGCTGGACACATCCTGGGCCCTGCTGCTGGACACCTTCTGGGGCCTGCTGCTGGACACCTTCTAATGCTTGCCTCTGGACACCTTCTGTGGCCTACTGCTGGTCACCTTATGAGGCTTGCTGCTGGACACCTTCTGGCACCTACTGCTGGACAACTTCTGGGGCCTAAGGCTGGACAACTTCTGGGGCCTGCTGTTGGACACCTTCTGGGCCATGCTGCTGAACAACTTCTGGGTCCTGCTGTTAGAAACCCTCTGGGGCCTGGGGCTGGACACTTTCTGGGGCCCGCTGCTGGACACCTTCTGAGGCCTGCTGCTAGACACCTTCTGGGGTCTGGGGCTGGGACACCTTCTGGGGTCTGTGGCTGGGACACCTTCTGGGGCTTGCTGCTGCATGTCTTCTGTGCCCTGATTCTGAGTCAACTTCTGGGGTCTTCTGCTGGACTGAGGGTGAGTTTTAAGGTCATTTTTCTCTTTTGGCTTTTAGCTTTGAAGGAGAAGAGTTTTGAGCCTCTGGGGAATTTGCTGGCAAATAATCTTTGAGATTTAGCTTCTCCAACTGATATGTTTCCTCATTTCCTCATTTCCCTTACGTCAAGTTGAATGTGGCCTTTCTCAAAGAGAGTTTCCTGATGCTCTGTTTTTGAGGACTTCTGAGAAGAAACAGACTATTGTGCCTGTCAAACATATTTACTTTCAGCTTTTCTTCTGTTTTCATTTCTGTTAATAATTAATATAAAAATAAGAATGGTGGGGCTGGAGAGATGGCTCAGCAGTTAAGAGCATTAGCTACTCTTCCAGAGGACCTGGGTTCAATTCCCAGCATCCACATGGCAGCTCACACCTGTCTGTAACTCTAGTTCCAGGGGATCCAAATTCCTCACACAGATATACATACAAGCAAAACAACAATGTACGTAAAATAAAAATAAATTAAAAAAATAAGAATGGTATATGACCCAGGATCCAGGAAGCAGTAGGTGAGTATCAGATACAAACTCAAAGCAGATCTGAGCATGCAACTCTGCCCTATTTCATTGTGTGTCACGTAGATCAGTAACCACCACCTCAGCCAGGGAGTCAAGAGTGTCAAGACATTTTACATGACTGATCCGATTACCATTTCCTTGTAAAACTGTTGGTACAGAAGGCTTTCTTCACACCTCTAAGTGGGGTTGGTCACATGCAAAGATGTCCCCAGAGGTGACCTGACTTCTTCTTGAATGTGGTTCCTTGTGTCACTGACAGGCTTTCTTCATGCTTGTCCTGCACTGCCACATCTTTGAAAACATGAGCAGTAAGGAATTAATTCATTTCTTGAACAATTTCTTAGTTTACTATGAGACAATTATTGTTGTAGACAAAAGAGACTCAATGAGTTCTTTTCCGTGAACTCGAAACCTTCCCATCAATGATTACACAGGATCAGGCTATAAAGGAGGGGAGACACAGGAGAAAAAGGAATTCGCAGAGGAATTTACTCTTAAAGACAGGTTCTGCATAGTGAGCATTAGCACTAGGGAATTAACTACCAAGAGAAGACAAGAAAGCCAGGGAAAGGGAGAGGAAACTGTATTGAGTGATTCTGAAGTTAAGACTTTTATAAACCTGAAAGGAAAAGGAAAACAGCATTCTAAAATACATCAAATCAGCTTGTGTTTGTTTCTTTAGGTGTCTGTATCAAAGTAGAGAAAAACAGAAGACTATCTATCTGTGTGGGTGTTGATCTCTTTATGCCTCTGCGTTCCCAGAGCTGGGATTAAAGGTATGTGCCCACACCCCACCCCTGCCTGGTTAGTGTCCTTCAAAAATACTCTAGGGTTCCCTTACGGCCCAAGAAGCATTTACCCAGGGAGCTCTCTCTAAATTGGCCTTACAGAGCCTTTCTGGAGGAAGAACACCATCCCATTCTCCGGGAGGGCTGTCTAGATAGTCACAACTAGACATTCCCTTCTACCCACTGCTGACTTGTGAGATTAAAGGTGTGGCTCTGCTCACTTTTTACTCTTTAGATTAGAGCAGCCTTTAGCCTGTTATACCCAGAAACAATAATAGAACAAGAAAATTGCTCCTGACCACGGTCCTACAACCCCATCTCACACCAGAGTTTCTTTAGGTAAGAAAGAGGCAGGAAGGACCTTTACAGAGACCGATTCCTAAATCCAGCTACAGCCTGCAGATCCCCGCACCACCATCTCCCTGTCCACATCTTCCTTCTGGGACTTTCCAGTGCCGAGACACACCTCTAGCCTCATCTTCACCGGTTTCACATTTGGAGAATTTATGAAGGGCTACTTTCTGGAGCGCTGGCTCAGAAAATGGTTTCAGTTTTTTCTCTTCCTAAACTTTCCAGCTCTTCAAGGAAATTGTCAGATGGTGTAATCGGGGCTCGGCCATTTGACGAGATGGAACCCAGCCCAGTTAACAAGTTGCCAGGCTGTCTCAGGGTAGAAACTCACCTAAGAGCAGGGAGCCAGTGACAGCCAAGGACAGAAGAGCCAGACTAGATACCAGCTGGCAGGCCGGCAAGGAACTGAGGAAGGAGACACAGGAACACACGGAAGGGGCTGCAGGGTCAAGCAGGCAAACAACTGCATGTTTCTTAGCACACAGTCTTTCAAGCAGTAACTCACCACGCTCACTAACAGAAAACCTTTTCCCCTCTACTTTTCTTCAAAAATGCATCTGGGAAAACTAACTGCTGAGTTTTCACTTTGAACTTAACAATGCTGATTCAGCAGTTACTTTAAATGCATAATATGTTGTTGGTAGGTTAAGATTATTTTCTGTGAAATCCCAAGAAGAATTAATATTTGATATACTTTTCTTGTATAAACTTTTTATTTTGTTACTTTTGAAAAGGTAAGGAGTAATTTTCTTTGCTGTCATTACATTTGGACTTAACACATTTTGTAATATTTGTTTCTTGTGTTTTCATCCAGTATTTCAAAGAGAATTATGTTTTCATTTTTGCTTATCAAAGAGAGATGCATTTCCCCTCTCTTCAAAACAGATTCTATTACAAAGATAGGAAATCTTGTTGCATGTAAGAACATGGTGAGCAGTTTATAAATTCTTGGCTTTTATAAGATTAGAATTTTACAGTTTTACTCCTGTTAAGTTTGAGCCTGAAAAATTGCAATTGGAGATTTAATTGAAGATGCTTTAGCATCAAGATAAAACTTTAAACCATAAGTATAATTCACACAGAGACTGGGAACCGTACTTTCATGGTCCTTTCTTAGTGTACCTTTGAGAATGTAACAATTTCTTGTGAGTCAATTTATCCAAACAGCTAAAGCTTTAAAAAATTAGCAAAGACAAAGAGGCTGACATACATCTTCAGCCTGAATGAACCTTAAGAATTAATAAACCTTTTTCATCAAACATGTTCCTTATCTAAAAAAAAGTTTATAGAAGCCTTGAGTCAAACACAGCTAGCAAAGAAATAAGTAGTTAGACATACAGCTTTAAGTCGGTTTCTATTAACCTGAGTAGACCTTGCAATCTTAGGGATTCAGAACTCTCAATCATCAAACAAGTTTTAAGTCCTGTTCCAGGAGCCTCATTCCTGCTCTTGTTCTCATCTGTTACATTTTACTCTCAGAACAAAACGATCTTCATGCAAAATCCATCCTAATCCTAAATATCTCAGAGGCCTGGCTGGCATGTTTAATCTCAGCTAGGAATACAGTGACAAGCTAAAGCTCAGTAGCACGAGAAGTTTTGTGGGTGCTGCCTCAGTTGGTTTGTACCACATGGTCACCTTAACCAGGATCCCATGCCTGCCAGCCACTTGGTGACTATTTATTCTAAAGCGAGCCATCAGGCACACACTTTTTTTTCTTTTTATAAACATCTATTTTTCTAAACAAGAGTTGAATCCAAGTTACATACAAGTGTGTTTTAGCAAGTTAAGATTACCTATATATAGATTTTTTTCCCTATCAACCCTTTTTGTTACAAGTTTTAAGCTAACATTTTATTACAGATCTTAAAAAAATACACCAAGCAAGCTTAAAAATCCTGAAAGACAGGAAGTTTGCACAATGGTCTTACGAATCTTGAGATAAAGTTTGTACTTCAGAGAAAGTCTTAGAGATAGAAGAGAAGGTGTTCAGAAAGTTCAGTAAAACCAAGAACAGGGGGTGCGGTGAGCAGCGATAACCCTTAGTGGACGTAGTTTGCTCTAGTGTTCTAAGGCACATGTGTCTTTCTCCTTTTCCCTGGCTATTTCCCTTTGCTTTCCTTTTCTGTCACAGAGTCAGGTGGCCAGCCTGACCCCGGACACAGAGACTTAGTAGGAAGCTTCTAAATGAGCATGCTTGGGTCTGGAGAGACGCCATAACTCAACTCCAGAGCCCCCTATTTAGTAGAACAGTACTGAAAACTATTTTTAGTATTACCTATACACCAAAGAGATTTGAATCTTTAAGAACGAATCCCATGGTCAGAGGGAGGGGGCCAGAGCAGCTTAGAGCAAAGAAGGCCCAGGGGATGAGATTTTGGGAAGAGCAGAGAAAGCTTAGAGAAAGGGGGACTTTCAGATCATGTGTTTGTGTGGTGGCAGAAGTTGTCACAGGCCAAGAATTTGGCCAATTTCTGACCTTGGAGAGTGATGTCTAGTCTGTATGGAGATCAAACTATTTGCAGTAGGACAGAAGGGCTTTAATGGGGTCCCCGAGTCTAAGGAGGAAAGAGACTAGAGGAGGCAGGTGAGGGGTCTGTGTGAACGGAAAAGTCACAGTTGGCTATGGGTGCTGAGAGACAGGGCAAGCAGGACGGAAGATGTCTTTCAAAAGGTGAGTGAAGAGGAGGTGGGAGAGGCTGAGGGAAAAGTGTTGAGAATAGGAATTCCATCAGAGGGAGGTTCCAATATCTTAGAGTTCCAGGAGGGCTTAGAGAAGCTGCCCTGAGTACCTGCTGGACTTCTGTAGAGTGGGCTTCAGGAGCTGAGCGAATCAGAAGGATCCAGTGAGAGGGACACAGACAGAGCAGGCAGCTCCTGGAGGAGGGGAAGAGAGGAGAGATGGGTGGTCAGCCATGGCTAGAGAACAAGCTCCAAGAGGAGCTGAGACACCAGGTGGGGAGGTGGCCAAAACCAGAAGAAGGAAGGAAGTGTCCAGGTGACAAGAATTTTAATTTGGGATGTCCCCAAGTGGATCTAAAGACATGTCAGATGTCCACAGATCAGTGGAGGAGTGTCCTTCCTCCTCATGATGGTCCCCACCCAAAAGGGCACAAGGAGACTTCTGGACAAACCGGTGCACTTTTGTGGTAGCTCCTGGTAGACAAAAACCTCTAAGAGATCTGCTTTTCTAGCGAACAACACCCTTTAGGCTTGTCCACCACTAACAGTCCTTCTGTCCACCAACAGTCCATCTGTCCACCACTAACAGTCCTTCTGTCTGTCCACCACTAACAGTCCTTCTGTCTGTCTACCACTAACAGTCCTTCTGTCTACCACTAACAGTCCTTCTGTCTGTCTACCACTAACAGTCCTTCTGTCTGTCTACCACTAACAGTCCTTCTGTCTGTCTACCACTAACAGTCCTTCTGTCTGTCTACCACTAACAGTCCTTCTGTCTGTCTACCACTAACAGTCCTTCTGTCTGTCTACCACTAACAGTCCTTCTGTCTGTCTACCACTAACAGTCCTTCTGTTTACCTGGCCAAAGCTCTGTTTAGGATGTCTCACAAGCACTGTCATTTTGGGGAAGGAAAGCTTTGGACCTGACAGTATATACACATTTTGCTCTATCTTTACAATGTTGTAGATCATGTATTTATTTTAAGTTTAGAAATAAGGATATTCCAATACCCAAGTTTGCTGCAGAACATTAATAATTACTGATTTTAAAAAATGCTCTAGACTTGATCACAAATATTGAGCTAAATTTACACCATTGGGAATCTTCCCTCAGTTGTGATGGTCACCTTTTCATGAGTTATATTACCCAAAAGGTGGAATAAAGACACCAACTCAGTGCTGAGAAGAGACGTCTTCAACACATAGTAATATACTATTAACATAAAAAAACGAGCCACAAGAATGTATCTTACAGAACCACTGGTTTCAGAGTGCAGTTTTCAAACAGATGAAAGGCAGGTTTCTGGTAAGGAATAGAAACAATCCCCAGGCCTGCAGGGTTAGACTCAGTCTTAGACTCCAGGGATCTGTGGGGAGATTTGATCATGAGCTATCCAAATGGGAACATGTTTCAGGGAATTGTCACATTGCCCATTTTGGAGTGCTTGAGAGAACACAGGCCATTTAGTGAGTTTGTTAGGTATTGTAGCAAGTAGAAGTGGAAGAGGCAGCGCCTAACCATTACATCGCTTTTCTAACTCAGCACCTTTTCTCAAAGGTTTGTATTACATGTAATTACCTGTGTATGGATGTGGAGTATGTACATACCACAACACATATGTGATGGTCAGAGGATATCTTGTAGGAGCCAGTCCTTTCTATCATGTGTGTGCCTGGTATTGCACTCAGATTGCTAGGATTGCTAGCAGGCATCTTGACCTGCTTGAGCCATTTTGCTGGTCATCAATATATTTAAAATTGGAGGCAAAATCAATCTGATTAATTTACTTATAGAATTTGACTAAAATATTATAACATAGTATCATACTTTGCAAAGGTAATGTTTAATTTTTGTTTCAGTTTTTCAAGGATGTGTAAATGTATACTTGGCATGCTATAATACAACACTTTTTTTCTTGTTGTTGTTGTTTTTTTTATTTTTTTTGAGTCAGGGTTTCTCTCTGTAGCCTTGATTGTCCTGGAATTCACTCTGTAGACCAGGTTGGCCTCACACTCACAGAGATCCACCTACCTCTACCTCTCGAGTACTGGGATTAAAGGCGTGCACCACCACTGCTACCTGGCCTAAAAATATATTTCTTATCATGGGCTAAATTACAAAAGCAACTTTCTGGAAACCACACATTATTATTATCAATCATCTTACCTTTGAATTGTCTTTAGTTTTTCCTTGTTTCCATTTTAATTATAATGTATACATTAAATTACATATATATAATTTAATATTTTTATATTATATTAAATTATATATAATTTTATATGTAATTATATATAATAATTATAAATATAATGCCTGTTAGAAGGGTTTGTTAGGTATTGTAGCAAGTAGAATAGGAAGAGGCAGTGCCTAATCATTACATAGCTTTTCTAACTCAGCACCTTTTCTTAAAAGATGCTGGTCCTGGTGACCTTATTTCTTTTTGTATGAGTTTGATATTCTCTCGTGTGTCCGTTGCCATGGTTGCATGCTGCTCCATCATCCCAGGCCTGGAACAAAGATCTCAGACACATGCACCTGCATAGATTACTGAACTACAGTTGGTGAGGGTGAGGTTACGTTATGGATGTAAAACATTTATGGATATTTGACAAAATGTCATAATTAAGGAAAAATGTCCCTGGTCTCAATAGATTAGTTGGGGTGGTTATGCATTAGCATATGAAAAATTCGGTGATACTTAGTTTATTTTAAATCACCAGAAAGGATAGTTACCTTGCTGCTATTACGATAAAATGTAAATTCCTTAAACCTCTCAATTCAAATTCATTTATAAATTCTCTTGGTATCGTCTTTATTGCTGTTCAGTGAGATGGTTTTGGCCCACTAATATTGGCATTACTAGTAAGTTTGCTGCGTTGTCAGACATCTACTCAGAACTGCTGAATTAGAACCTCCAATTTTGGGGCTGGGATGTAGTTTACTTATAGTTTCCAGTTTCCTAGCTTGTGTAAAGTCCTAGGTCTGAGCTACCACCCCCACCCCCCCAAAAAAAGGTAGCAATGTTTCAAAAAGTCATAAGCATGTCCTTTTCACCTGAAACTAGTCATACATGATCTTATATTAAATAGAACTTTAGAATGTAAATACATATGTTGATGCCATTACATTTAATTTTTCATAAAAGCATAGTACCTACCCTGCTTCTGTGGACTTAACATCTTTACTCGAGAGTTAGGTGCTACAGTAGAAATGCCACTAGGTTGAAATGTCTCCGTTAAGACCACTCCCATGCATGAAGAGTAGTTCTCCCTAACTCCTTTATTCTGGGTCAGATTCAAGAACTGAGTCCATGGCCACATGGTCATTGTGCTGCCTATTTTTATTTCAGGAACTATTGACCTTCAAGGATGTGGCCATCGATTTTTCTGGAGAGGAATGGGAATGCCTGGACTCTGAACAACAGAATCTGTATAAGGATGTGATGCTGGAAAACTATAGGAACCTGGTCTTCTTGGGTAAAGCTCACTTCTGCAGAATTACTAATTCAGCATTGCATTTACTTTCCTTGCATTGCTGAGTGTATCTTGGGAGCCTGTGAGTTCAGGAGAGAAGTGGGTGTGTGTGCATGAAGTAGTATTGAATTCGATAATAAATATTTCTACTTTTAAATCTTTATCCTTTCCATCTCTCTTCAGGTAATATATATCCCAAATTAAAATTATTGGTAATTATATCAGCCAAGTGGCATAAAATATAATAATTTACATCTTAAAGTACAATTATTCTCCCTTTACCTGTGATTGGGCAGTAGACAAAAATGTAGCTAAGATCTGTAAATTGTAAATATATTACTGTACATCTGTAGGGAAATAACATTTGGAAAAGTGATGTTCTAAAGTATTATTATGTATCTCTTATTTATCTTTTTCATACTGAACCTGATTCTAGGCCAGATATGTTAGTCCTTATGAGGAAAATCAAATAGGTATCATGTTCTGTCTTCCAATAACCAGGTCTTGCTGTGTCTAAGCCATACCTAGTTACCTGTCTGGAGCAAAGGAAAGAGCCCTGGAATGTAAAGAGGCAAAAAACCTTGATCTTGTTCCCAGATGAGTAGGAGTGACTGAAACAGAGCCCAAAAATGAGGGATACAGGATTTGATGAAGCAGGCCTAAAAGATGTATTGTGAAGTCTGTTCCATTGGCATTGGCTTTCCAAAGTGCAGCTCTGTTTGTCCTCCCATTGCCACTGAAGGCACTTCCTGATGTGTTCACCATCCTTTATATCCTCCAACCTTAATCCTGCAATGATCTCCTCCACATTCACAGTGCTCCTCCAGCCTAGTCCTCCTGCAGTGATCTCCTCCACATTTACAGTGGTCCTCCAGCCTAGTCCACCTGCAGAGATCTCCTCCACATTCACAGTGCTCCTCCAGCCTAGTCCTCCTGCAGTGATCTCCTCCACATTCACAGTGCTCCTCCAGCCTAGTACTCCTGCAGAGATCTCCTCAACATTCACAGTGCTCCTCCAGCCTAGTCCTCCTGCAGAGATCTCCTCCACTTTCACAGTGGTCCTCCAGTCTGGTCCTCCTGCAGAGATCTCCTCCACATTTACAGTAGTCCTTCAGCTTAGTCCTCCTGCAGAGATCTCCTCCACATTCACAGTGGTCCTCCAGTCTGGTCCTTCTGCAGTGGTCTCCACATTCACAGTGGTGCTCCAGCCTGGTCCTCCTGCAGTGATCTCCATTCACAGTGGCCCTCCACCCTAGTCCTCCTCCAGTGTTCTCTTCCACATTCACAGTGGTCCTCCAGCATAGTCCTCCCGCAGTGGTCTCCATTCACAGTGGTCCTCCAGTCTGGTCCTGCTGCAGAGATCTCCACATTCACAGTGGTGCTCCAGCCTGGTCCTCCTGCATTGATCTCCACATTCACAGTGGTGCTCCAGCCTGGTCCTGCTGCAGAGATCTCCACATTCACAGTGGTCCTCCAGTCTGGTCCTCCTGCAGTGATCTCCATTCACAGTGGTCCTCCAGTCTGGTCCTCCTGCAGTGCTCTCCACATTCACAGTGCTGGCTGCAATCCTCCCCTCTCCCGTGGGCAGTTGTATAATGTAACAGTTATTTCATAATGTTTGGTAGCCTCAGAAAATCTGTCGACCTTTTCAAGACCTCTTGGTCAATATAGTATATTAAATTAATATGCTAAGGAAGTTTTCTATTAACATTATTTATATATTTGTTTTTTTCAATTGTCTCAGAGATTTTTATAAACATTTTAATGAATTTTCTGTAAATTTTTCTACCAAACACTGACTGCTAATGATTTACAGGTATATAGAGACAAAACTGAGAACTCGTTTTCTATTAAGACATTTTTAATTATCACCTGATGGTTTAGGATTTTATGGTACAATGGTTTCTTTTTCCTTCTCTTTTTCTGTATTTTCTGTTTTTACAGTAGGTTCCTTTATATTCCTTAACATTAGTAGCTTTACCTGTATTTTATTACTAAATGTCTATTATAATTACTGTATATTGCAGGACAGTGTAAGGTGAAATTAGAATAAGACTGAGTTATGTGTCTATTACCAATAAAATTGTGTGGGTTTTTATTTGCCTGGCTAAACAGTGCCCCTGTTTTGCTTATGGCGGGGATATTTTCTGACTGGGTTGTCCTCCTTGTTCATTTCATCCTGACTCAGTGAATATTTTTGACAGTTACCTTACTTTATCATTTGTGTCTTGATAAATCTGCTTCCATATCTAAGAGAGACAGATTAAGGTAGCTTTTGAGAAGTTTCACTTTCACTTCTTTCTTAGCTTTTTACCATGATCAAAACCACATAAAATTAAATTTATTGTCTGAAAGATTTTATTATTCTATTTTATACTGTTAAATCCAAATTGTTATGTAACACATCTCTATGAACTTTTCATTTTAAAAAAGAAAAATTCAGTATTTCTGAATAAAAAGGAGTGTTTATTTTCTTCCAGAGTCATTGTGTTCAGTATTAGTAAAGCAATTAAGGCCATAGATTTTTACATTCTGCTGTTTGCTGTTGTGCTAAATTTAGCATGATTTTAGATATTAGATGTGTAAATTGAATTTATCAGAGTGTAATGAGTGAAATAATTTTTTTGTCTTGATTTCTTTCAGCTGTGTTTCCTCATTATAACCAACACTTTTCACCAGAGCAGAACATAAAATATTCACTCCAGGAACTAATCGATGGAAGCCATAGAAATTGTGACCTTGACAATTTGTGCTCCAGAGAAGAAAGGGACCATATAGAGGGACGTGATGTTCCAAAGATGTATTATAATGGGTATAACCCATTTGTCATACTGAGAGTAGGAGAAGTTTTACACCCAATAGACAGCAAGAACCTGAAATGGCTCAAGAAAACCCTCAGGCTCTGCCTGTTACTTGTGTTATGAACAGTCATGTGTTTCTGTCAGTGAAGATCAGAGTCAGTTTTTGAAATGCACCTTTTCTTTCAAAGATAGTTTGGGAAATGCAGAGAGAGGTCTAGCCCATTCTTCAGTTACTGACTTCAGCAATTTCAAATGCAGCTTTGGGTTAAGTTTTCATTCAAACCTTTTTGTAGATGGGGAACTTAAAAATGAAGAAAAATTTCTAAATGTAATCAATTTGAGAACTCCATTATGAAAATTTCCTTAGTATATAATCAACAAATAGGTCTTTCATGTGTCAAAACAGAATTTCCACAAATATGGCAGGTTCTTTACACACCCAGTATCACCTAATCAAAATTCAAGTACAGATATTATAGAAATCCAGTATATATGTAAAGAAAATAGGAAGGCCTTTACTGAGGAATCTTCCTTAAATAATCACCAGGGCATTTTTATTGGAGAGACAGTATATCAGTGCAATGAAAATGACAGTGACTTAACCCATGAGACAAATCCTCCAGATTAGCAGTCTGCTCATTTCCCAAAGGACTTTTACAAATGCTACAAGTGCGACACGGTCTTTCATCAATACTCAGAACTTATCATCCACCAATATATCCATATTCAAGATCAGATTTCCAAGGGGATGGATTGTAACACAGCTTTCAATAAAAGTTCCAGCCTTCCTAGAAATCATACTAGAGAAAAACCCTACAAATGTAAAGAATGCGGCAAAGCCTTTACCTATTCTTCCAGCCTTAGACAGCATCATAGAATTCATTCTGGTGTCAAACATCACAAATGTAAAGAATGTGGCAAAACCTTCTACCATAAGTCACTCCTTACGTAACACCAGAGCATACATGCTGGGAAGAAGCCCTACTGTTGTAAATTTTGTGTCAAAGCATTTAATCAGAGATCAAATGTTACTTAATACCAGAGGATTCATACTGGAGAGAGGCCCTACCATTGTAAAGACTGTGGCAATGCTTTCCATCAAAGGTAAAGCCTTAGCCTACACCAGAAAGTTCATAGTGGAGAGAAACTGTACAAGTGTAAAGGGTGTGAGAGCATCTTCAGCTGCAGCTCCCACCTGGCTGAGCACCAGTGCACTTCCTTAGGCAGCTGCTTCCAAGACACAATGTTCCTCCAATATATGTGAGTTTACTGTTCTGTTACAGCCAGCTCGCAGACCGTTGGATTCATTGTTAAAAATGTGATATGTTTTATATAAAAGATACTTTGTTCTTTTGTTGCAATACCTTACTAGATTTCCAGAATCACATTCTGGTTTAATTGAGTAATAGTTTTCTTTCTTGTCATTTTGTCAACTGGTTCTGTGTTAATTACATTCTCAAATGTATTTCCCATAATGTAAACATAAAACATATATGCTGTTACACAGAGAAAACCTGTCTGGAAAAAAACAAAAAAAATGTTGTCCAATGTATACATAAAACGATATACCAGACTTCACACTAGAGTAGTTTTTGCTGGGCACCAACCTATAGAGCTAAAAGCCTTTTGGGGTAGTCTTTTGTGTTCTCCATATCATGTCTAGTTACGTGTCGCTGCTAGAAGGCTGTGTGTCAGTGTCCTGAAGATGAGTGTGGAATATGTAAGGGCAAGGAAACAGTGGCAGCACAGTTAGATCTGATACATTATCAGGAGGGAGAAGAGCTGAGAAGAGTGAAACTTAGACACCACCTAGCGCAGAGCTGTAAACAACTAACTAAACTATAGACTGAGAGTGTTGTTTGCCTCGGCCGATGGAGGACTAGTCCTGTCACACTGTCGAAGGTTTTTATTGGGGTCGTTTCATTCTCTGTGTTAGCTCCTCAGCTGAGACTCCCACTTTCCACATGACACTTGGTGTGTCAAGTTGAGAATAAAAACAAACAAGGATGGTGCAGTGTAAGGTAGTGAATAGGGAGGATAAGAGAGTAGCTATGGTAGCAATACAGTAACCAGGAGCCCGCATCCTGCTTAGGGTTTCACAGAGAAGCTCAGAAGAGGCCAACTCAAGATGAGACCAACCAGCAGTCTCCCCTCAAAAGAAGAAACAATAGGTCAGTACATTTGGTGGATACACTGGCCTCAGACTTCCCCAGACCCCAAAGAAGATAAGTCTGTTTGGTGGGATGGCACCTTGATTTCTCCTTAAACTTGTGTCCAGAAATGCTCTCTCAGATACCCTGCGTTTTGATTCCTGAAGGTCTAGTAACTGCTCCAAATGCAAAATAACAAGCACAAACGCAGAAAGATTTCCTTTGAACATCTTTAGAAATTTTTCTTTGTCTCAGTTATGGTGTTAAGTCCTTAATTCTCTGCATTAACAATAAATGAGTGATATGGAAACAAACTGTTGGTTCTGATATCTGTATGTCTCACCATGCATGATGAAACAGTACCCAAATTCTAGGTCTTGTGTTAAGTATTGCAAACAATATGAAATTTACAGCTCACAGTCTCACAACATGCTGTGAGCACATAGTGCTGGCTTAAATAGACATTTTGTACATGACTGTCTGCATCTTGTGTTCCAAGTGGTAACTTATGAATTCCTGCCTACTGCAAATTTTAAGCAAAGAGTGATTTAAGATTTGCAGTATTCACTGAGAACTAAGAGGATGTGTTCTGAGAACAGATAATTTGCACGAGCCTTGTGTTGTGTTTTTTCTCTACTGTAGCACTGCACATGGTGGCTGTGAACACCAACAAGGACCCTGATTATGATGCCAGTTCATGAGTGTCCCCTCAGTTTCCTCAAATTCACAGAATTACAGTGCCTTAGATTGGGGTCCTGTGATACCACATGAATTTTCCTCCAAATGCAAGGTCACTCGCATAAGTCCACAAGGTAGTGTGCGTGTTTGCTCTGGTGCCAGTGCCATGCTGGTTTTTAAACTTGAGAATTTTATAACTATGTTTTGATCACATTTTTTTCTTTTTAAATTCTTTTTATTGCACTATACAGTTTTCTCTGCTCCCTTGCTCTCTTCTCCCCTTTTACCCTCATGATCTCCATGCTTCCAATTTACTCTGGAGAGCTTGTCTTTTTCTCCTTCCTGTGTTCTACGTCTAAAAGCCACTTATGAGTGAGTCTATATTTTATTTGTCTTTCTGGGTCTGGGTTACCTCACTCAATGTGGTGTTTTCTAGATGGTCATGCTCTTACTCCTACTTCTTCCCTAACTGCACACCATTGCCTTTAGGAGTATATAGTATAGTTTGAAGTCTGAAATGCTATTGTCAGCATTACCTTTCCTACTCAAGATTGTCTTAGCTATTTAGGGACATTTTTTGCTCTTATAAGTTTTAAGATTTAAAAATATTTCTGTAAAAAATGCCATAAAATTTTTGATAAAAATTGCCATGAGTCTGCCTATCACTCTTGGTGCTATGGATTCAGCCCAGCCGTGAGCATGGGAGGTCTTTCCTGTCTTTAGTGTCTTGTGCACTTTTGCTGTAGAGGTGTTTAACATGTTTGGTTAAGCTTTGTGTTTGCGTCTATATACATGTGAGCATGTGGAGGCTGGATGTAAACTTCAAGTGTTGTCAGGTGCTGTCTGCCTTGTCTCCCTGGTGTGGATTCAGCAGGATGAGGCAGGTTTTCAGCAACCCCAGAGAAGTGCAGTCTTCTTCCTAGTGCTGAAATGTGGGCACATACTACCACGTGTGTACCTTCTCACATGAGTTCTGGAGATTGAATCCAGATCTTAATGCCCAGAATTCATGCCCAGAATTTTGTCAACTGTACTATCTCCTCCATACCTAGGTACATTTCTGAAGATATCACGGGTGGAGTTTTTCTGGTTTCTAGTTCATGAAACTGGCTGGTGTATACAGAAACTGATTTTGAGTCTTGCTTCTTATCTAAAACTACCAGATGTAAGAAGCTTCTGAGTCTTTTGGATGTTTTAAATATAGTGTATTTTATACAAATCCGTTATTTTAGTTCTTTCTGTTGGATCCTTTCTTAGGTTAAAGAAATGGAAAACTAATAGTTTGAAAGTGAATGTTGAAAGGGAAAAGGAAAATAGAAAGAAAAGTTCCAGATTAGATTTGAGAAAAGGTGAGGGAAGGAGCAGCACGCAATCAAAATGGAGAGAAAAGCCAGATCTCTCCCTCCCGGAAGTCATGGAGATGGCTCTTCCCTAGGCAGCCGATGTGGGAAGTGGAGCAGTAAGTTGTTTTCCTTGTTCTCCAGGTGGGCGGAGTCCTGCCAGCCAGCAGGAGCTGAGAGAAAGTGTCCACTTCAGGGCTCTGTGTGTGCCGGTGTGTGATGGAAAACTGTAACCCGGCATATTTATGCAAGACCCCTGTCTCCTGGTCCTGTGAGTGGGTGTCAACAGACACCAGAGTCACTGTCCATGTGACTCTGAGCATGCAAAGTACGAAGACAGGATGCCAAATGATCACCTAGCCCTGCCAGTACTTTCCATCTCAGCCACACAGAGATGTGCACATGCGCACACAGAGGCTTCACTCCCTTTGGACCTTGGAACACTGCTTTAAATAGGAAGTAACTAAGAGTGGTACTCTTGCCATATAGAATGTAGGAAGAATTTTAAGTAACAATTATTTTCCTGAGGTGGCTGCTGGCTCCTTGTTAGATGACCAATGACTATGCTAGGAAGGGGAGGAGACAGTGCAGCATCAGCGCGCTGCAGGGATCGCAGAACTGTTTCAGACTTTGCAAGCTGCCAAGCTGCCGAGTTTTAGGTTTCAAAACTTACATCTCGGTGTAGCCCTGCTAAGTGGCAGCTCCCCCTCTCCTCACCATCCTCTGGGGTACACACTGGTAATATTGTATTTCCATTCCGGTTGAAGAGTCTGTAATTTCTAGATTTAGTCTGATTGCTGCCCAACTGGATGGTAGTAGCTTAGACTGAGGAGCTTCCAAGTGGAGCCTGATCTCGAACCTGAAGATCTGCATGTAGCCCAGGCTTTACACATTTCCAAGGGATGTGCAGATTTTCCGACAGAGTTTATCTTTGGGATTTGTTAAGACTACAGCTCAGGTTAGACCCTTAGAGCAGTGGTTCTCAACCTTCCTAATATTGCAACCTTCTTGCACATGAAGGGGGGGGGTCAGAAGCTATGCACTGGCTCGGTGGATTGACACACTACATCTTCAGAGAAGTCTAGTTGGTGACTGACCAGGACAAATAAGATCTGACAGCAAGACGACATCTTGGAAAACTCTTAGCCTGCTAAATTTGGTGTCAGGCACAGCTAGAAACTTCTGCCAGATCAGAGAGAGCCATCCTGAGGCTTCCCAAGTACTGCTCATGGGCCAGACCTTATTCCTCAAGAGCAGGCAATGTCTAAGAGCAGTAATTACTGCTGAACATTGCCCTACTGACCCCATCTTGTAGGCAGCCGAGTGACCATGGCAACAGCAACAGCATGCTCTGCTGTGGGTACACAGGGTGAGAAGAGGGCAGAGGATGGGCCCACTGGATCTCAGCTCAGACAGCTGCTCCCATTTGTAGAGCGCTGAGTCTAAGGAGGACTAGGTCCCAGCTTTCTCAACCTCCTGCTTCCAGGACCTCCCAGGGCAGAGAAATAGCTCAAGACCCATTGTCTAAGGGATTACTGCTGCTCACTTTTTAATTTTGCTAAATCCTTCCCCAGAAAAATTAGGTTCAAGAAAAAACAATATCTTCGTTGTACACTGAGTGTTAAACTAATTAAACTGTTAGTAAATTTTGCCTTATCTAAAAAACAGCAACAAAAAACAGCAGCAAGAACAAAACCCACTGTGACTAAGTGAAGATTTTCCATTGTTTTCAATAACCTTGGTAAAGGGTACTAAACAAACAAGTGTGTGCAAGGAACCCCCTGCTATCTCTGCAGCACAGAACTAGCAAGTCTGTGCAGCTGGAGTCAATAACTGTCTGAATTATCTATCATCTTTGGCAATTGAAGATAACAAGATGTGCTTGTCAGATCCATAAGAAAATTAGGGTTGGGGAGTTAGGAAGGGGAAGTCCCATGTTTATCTCCCTGAGGTATGGTCTATCTCAAAGACGTTCTAAAGACTCAAGAGTTTATTCATGTAGTCCAGGCTTTACACATCCCCAAGGGATGTACAGGTTTCCTGGCAAAGATTATCTTTGGAATTTAAGTCTACAGCTCAGGCTAGACCCTTAGAGCAGTGGTTCTCAACCTTCCTAATGCTGTGACCCTTTAATATAGAGTTCCTCATTGTGGTGACCCCAAGCCATAACCTTATTTTTGTTGCTTCTTCATAATGAATTTTGATACTGTTATGATTCACAATGTAAATATTTTTGAAAGTAGAAGGTTATCAAAGGGGTCCTGACCCCCAGGTTGAGAACTGCTGTCTTAAAGAGAATACTTGCCCAACAACATCTTGAACAGATTGAGGCTAGTTATTACTTCAGGTCTCCACAAACAGTGAAATTTGTATCAAAGTACCTTATGCTAATTTCTCCCTTGCCTCCACTTTCTTAAATGAGCCCATAGTTGGCAATGACAGGTGTCCCTGTTGTTTAAGATGTTACAAAATAATTCTGTTGAGAATTTTTTATTTAAATTCACATATTAAACTACAAATCTGCAAAATGTTTCAGTGCCTCAAAATGAGATTTCTTAAATAAAGTCACCATATTATGATCTAGGGAATCAATCAAAAATATATGGTGATTATAAATCTACATGCATTTGCAGCCCAGCAGAGCAGCACATTTCCAGCATTTGGGAAACTGAAGAAGAACCAAGAATTTGTGGCCAGTTCGAGTTACATTCTGTACGAAGCCAGTATCTCCATGCATGTAATAGTGAAGCACCTAACCTCATAAAATACATTGACTCAAAAGATAGGCCCTGTTGTGATCCAGCTGCTCTCACTCCCCTGACTAACAGCAGAACTTCCTTGAGGTCTGTAATTGACAAGGATGGTTGTGTTTTTTCTGGCCGGTGGGTCTCCACAGAAGTAGTAGAGGTATAAAAGGTTGCTGGGCAAAATAAAGGTTGCTGTTCTTACATGTGAGAAGAAGCCTCCGTGTCTCTATCCTGGCACACCCTCCCACCAGTCTTGGCTATCCAGGCTGTGCTGGCTGCAGCAAGTGGAGGTCCCACCAAGATCTGGAAAGTGGGGATATGTAAACAGGGTAGCTCCAGCCACTGGCTAAATCGAGGAGTGTATGGGGGAAGGTAAAGTGTTTTTATTTTTCATCTCCAGAGATAACTCTGAGGGACATCCTCCAAAAGATAAGCAAGTATAAAGAGCCGGGAGGGTGAATTGAAAGCCTTCAAAAAGTACCTGAAACTCTTAAAGCAATATGGCACAGAAGTAACAAGGAAGACAATCGAAGATTTTGTCCAGGAGGGGCTTTAAATGTTCCAGACTGGGAACAAGCCAAGTCAGATTAAAATGAGTATGTGTGTTTTCATCCCCAGAGATGCTCTGAGGGATGCCCTCTGTAAGATTGGCCAGTAGGGAAGAAATAGAAAGGAGGCAGGAAGGTGAATTGAGGGCCTCAAAAGCTAGAATGTGTAGAGATATGTTATTGTGTTGATTGTATTGTCTTTTGTGTTCTGGATTGGAGAAAGACATTTTATTCTGGGAACTGCTAAGAAAGGTATTTTGGCTTTAAAATGCAGGCCTAAGGATTTGAAGCTTTGGAAAAGAGGCTTTGCTTTTGTCTCCACCGAGAATGAGAACCTGTGGATTCATTGCAAATTTATGTGGTTTGAATCACGAAGACCTCCTGAAATATTGAAAATACTCCCAGGAATGCAGCACCCTCACTCAGCAGGAAGTAGCCAGACAGGTTGACAATGCCCAAACTCTCTAAAAGATTGTTCAAGTGGGGTCCCTTTAATGGTTCTGGAGCAGGAGCAATGAGCCTGCTTCTCTGAGTTCTGCTCCACTCCATGCAGCAGTTTGGATTCAGAGTGAGTGCGACTGGGGCCAGAAGGCAGCTGGAGCAGAGCTTTGCCACCACAGCTACTGCTGCCAGACTTGCTCTCTCACAGACTGTGCAGATGGCTGAGACTGTCAATCAGCTTGCTAAAAAGAGTCCACAATGCTTTGGACATATTCAATTGGGCATATTGACCTTGAACCAACAAGTATCTCTGGTTCAGGAGCAAGTGGACTATCTTTGGACTTTTCAACAGTTAATCATGTTATGTGTGTTACTCATGGCTCTGTATTGCATGCTTCTGCTACCGTTATAGAACTCAACGGTCATAGGAGAGAGCTTTGGAATACTGCTTTTGTTAAGTTTATCACCCAGTTAGTGCATACTAGATGGTTGCAGCACTGGTCTGGCTCATTGGTGCTCTCAGTCCTGGGGATACTTGGTTTAGGGATATGTGTCTAGGTAGCCACGGACGGGCAATACTTTTGGGGCAGGATGCTACCTAAGACAGGGAATATTACAGGGCTATTTCCCATGACAGGGAAGGTATTATAAAATAAAATGGGGGGGAGTTGTTGTGATCCAGCTGCCCTCACTCCCCCTGACTAACAGCAGAACTTCCTTGTGGTCTGTAATTGACAAGGATGTTTGTGTTCTTTCTGGCCTGTGTGTCTCCACAGAAGGAGTAGAGGTATAAAACGTTGCTGGGCAAAATAAAGGTTGCTGTTCTTCCACCTGAAAAGAAGCCTCCATGTCTCAATCCTGGCACCCCCACCAGTTGTGGCTATCCATGCTGTGCAGGCTGCAGCAAGGCCCAAATTTAGTAGTAGAAGTTTCCAAACCCCAGCAGCAGACAATTTCTTAGACAATACATCAGGTGTAAGAAGAACTTAAAAATAAATCTGGAATCTTAATCTTCTGGTCACAATTGAATAAAAGTATAAATTAGCAACAGAAACTTTACTGACGAGAATTTTTTTAATTTGACCCAGGCTAGAGCCATCTGAAAGAGGGAACTTCAGCTGAGAAAATACCTCTTCCATATTGACATGTGTACAGAGTTCTGGGGCATTTTCTTGATTGACAATTGATGTGGAAGGGCCCAGCCCACTGTGCATGATGCTCAGGTTGGCCTAGGGTGCTCTCTCTCTTAGAGAGAGCTCAGTTTTGCAGGCTGAGCAAGCCAGTAGGAATGAGCCAGTAACCAGCTGCCTGACAAATTTCTGTCCCTGTCTTGTTTCCATGTTGGATTTGAATGTCAATGTGTCAGCCAAATACCACCCCTGAAACAAGTTGCTTTTGTTCATGGTGTGTATCACAGCTACAAAGATCCTAACTAACATAGAAGCTGGTACCAGGTTGTGGGGTATTGTTGTTACAGACCTAACCACGTGTCTCTGGGAGGATTATAATAGTGTTTGAACTTTGGCCTGGAAAAGCCTTTGAATGCTCAGAGCTCAGTGGGTTGTTCTGTGGGAGTTTAAAAGACAAGGCTGTCAGTGAAGATGATGGAGGCTTCCTGGCTTGTGAAGTTTTAGATGGAAGCAAAGACTATCTGGGAGGGAGGAGAGCAGAGAAAACTGCAGTCAAAATGTAATATGTGAGAAAAGAATTAAAGAAAAAAGAGACCAGGATCACTGAGGATCATAAACCTGGGAGTATTTCCTCAGGGTCAGCACACACAAGCTGTGGGCCATCGGGGACCAAGGCTGCTCCTCACGCTGTTAGCTGAACTTGGTAATGTTTAAGAGTCACCCAGATGGTATTATTTTTGAAAGCGTGAAGTGGGCATGGAGAGAAGCTGAGTCTTGGCACCGTACAGTAGGCTTAGAGTTCTTGGAGGAAGGCCAGGAAAAGCTATCGGTGAAGGTTCAGCTTAGTTGTAATCAAAAACTCCTAATATTTTGGAGATGTCCATTCTATGGGATGACTGCCAAGGACACTCTGAACCAGAGAGACAAGCTGTGTGTATTGCCAATGGTGGAGCCAGAGAAGAGGGCCAAGGATCTCTCCCAGGGGATTGTGAATGGGTTCCAGACACCAAGAACTGAGCTGTTGGACTTGGTTTCCTTTGATCTGATTGTTATTGTGTCCCAGTTCTTCCCTTTTGGAGTAAGAAAGCTTTTAACCCATTTTTTTTTAACTTTACAGGAAGTGACAGCTATGAGATCTTAAGTATCTCATAGAAACTTTCGAAATTAAGAGGAACTCTGATATTTTAGAAAGACTTGAACTTTTGGAGAGAACGGCTATTTTAGAGAGGCCTAGAAGTTTGAGAGAGACTACAGGTATTTTAAAGAGAATGAGCTTTTAAAGCTGTGAGGTGTTTTCAAAGACAGACAGACAAATTTGGAATGTTTTTGATTATGAGGTACTGGGGACAAGCAATAAGGAAAGGTGACGATTAATCAGTGATATATTTGTGGGTCAAGTTGACAAGGGGTTAGTTGTTCTGCCAATTTGACACAAGCTGGAGTCATTTCAGAAAAGGGAATGTCAATTGAGAAAATGTCACCATAGATTAGCCTGTGGGGAAGCCTATAGGGAATTTTCTTGATTAATGATTAATATGGGAGGGCTCAGTTCATTTTGGGTGGTGCCACTCGCTGCCCTACTTCCTTCAGTGATAAGAGTGTGACCTGAGTTATAAGATGAAACAAAACCTTTTCTCACCAAGTTGCTTTTGGTTGTGATGTTCTATCACAGTAAAGAAAACATTCACTGAGACAGAAATTTTAGAGATTGTGTAAATATATTGAGATTAGGTAACTTTTTAAAAAAACAAATGGATTATTCAGAAATTCAAAAAGAGATGTTGAAATTTTTCTTTAAACAAAAAACTATAAGCACAACATACCAAAATCTGTGGTATATAGTAAAAAACCCACACTGAAGGAGATTAATAAAAATAAATGCCTGCCTTAAGAAATAGAAATGCTTTAAATAACTTAAAAGTTAATTAAAAGTTATTAAAGCTAATAAACAATAATTTATTCAATTACAAAGCTTATTAAATAAATAAAGTAAAAAAATGTAGTATCCTGTGGTATGGAAATCAAATCTAAACCATAGGCTGAAGCAAGACTCATTTGTTGCCTGGGAGAAGGGTAAATCGTGTAAGACATCTAAAGGGGTCTGTGTATAAGACACACCAGTATAGAGCCTGCCTACAGCTGTACCAAAAACTTAGGAACAAAAAGATCAGAACCAAGAGAAGCAACAACCTCAGCCAGCTCATGAACTGGCTGTAGGGATAACATCACACAGATCATCACAGTAAGTGAAATGCCATCAGTTCTTCAATCATTGGAAGGCACCAACCCACATACCCAGAGAATTTGTAAAAGGGACAAATTCAATTCAGTGGAGAGGAAAGTGACCCACAAATGGTGACAGAATAAATATAAAAAGTGAGCTGTGTAGAATCCAAATGGAAAAACGAACATAGCCATAAACTTTATGAATTACACAAAAATTCACTAAACTGCTTTTCACTTTATAAATGGGAAAGTTTGTAAAGGTAATAGAAGAAGATCTTCATAAGCTGTGTCCTTGAAAAAGGTGCCAACTAGATGGCCCAGTGAGTAGAGACAGCTGCTGACAAACCTAAGGATTTGAGTTCAATTCTTGAGACCTGAAGGGTGAAAGGTAAGAACTGACTCTCACAAGTTGTATTCTGACTTACAGAACTAAATAAATGTGTAATTTAAAAGGATGTGTTTATCTTTATTTTATGTGTATGAGTGTTGTGCCTGCATGTTTCTATATGTACCATGCACTTTGCTGGAGCCCACGGAGACCAGAAGAAGGTCATACTCAGTTACTTTCTGCAATGGACACCCAGGCAAGAAAGTGGAGGTCTGTCATAGACACTCAGAATCCCCTTAGACTGCCCTGTCTGACCAAGAAATTCAGCTTCTGGGAAAAAGCAAACAGGTCAAGAGAAATGGACAGCGGTCATGAATGTCTAAGGCAATATTACTTTTTAAACATACAAAAAAAGACAGCAGGGAACCAAGCTATTGATTATACAATCACATGATAAATTATTGGTCTGGGAGTGAAAATTTGGCAAAAATGGCTGTCCACTGACATGGACAGATGTCAGCATGTCCAGCCAAGTGAATGAGAGAGCAAAACCAACACAGCAGCTCAACAGCATATTTGTCTCATAGACACAATGAATTGCCATCAGACAGGTTAACTCTCTAGTCTGTGGTGTGTAGGCCAGTCCCAGCCAGGCTTGTTGCTTGTCAACTAGGGAAAATGTCCTATAACCCATTGTCCATAACAAAATGTCCATAACAAAAATGGCAGAGAGCTTCCCATACATGAGTAACAAACTGGAAGAGGAGGGCGGTTTTGTAGGGCTAGGTAGGGTCAGGGGTGGAGCATTCTGCTCTCCGAAGAGACCTCACTGTGCAGAGTTCTCCCAGCTCTCACCTCACAGCGAAGTGGAGCAAGCCCATTTTGTGCTTCCTAGAATACAAGTGTGTCCCGCGCTACCGTCTCGCCAGCAAGAACGACGCGGGGCACTTAGGATATTTCTGCAGTAAAGCTTTAATGCCTCTTGAGAGGGAGAGCATCAGCTTCCAAGGCGGAGACCCCGAATGAGGGGAACCCAGCCCTTATAAAGGAAACAGTCCTCGCTTCTGACGTGTCACTCTTGGATCGGTCCACTGCCCATTATCCCAGATGATGCCTCGGGAGTAGGCAGGGACGCAGCGGTAGAGAGTTACAAAGCACGTGTGCTGGGATTAAAGGCGTGTGCTACATCACCTTGAACTCACAGAGATCTGCTTGTCTCTGCCTCCCAGGCATTGGGACCAAAGGCGTATACTACCACGCCTTGAGGTTACAGAGGTCAATCTGCCTCTGCCGCCCAGGCATTAGGACTAAAGGCGTGTGCCGCCACACCTTGGGGTCACAGAGGTCAATCTCTACCTTTGTTCCTAGAAGCAATGGAGAATATGGTCCGGCCCTCCACACAAGTGGTTGTCACAAAAACTGAGCAAGTCCATCTCCTGCTGGGGTGCCTCAGAGGCTGCAGCAGCAGAGGCGGCTGTGGTGGTGGTGGGCGGGCATATTACCCACTGGTGGGACTCCTTGGAGGCAAACATTGCTACCCTGGGGATGGACTCCTTCTTTTCCCTGGAGTTAGCGGTCTCAGTAAGGTTCCTGGGAACGGGATTCTTCTGGTCCCCAGGGCCGCAGATGTTCTGGTGTTGTGTTTTATGAGGAGAGATCAGGGTAGGTGGTTCAAACTGGCACAGGACTGCAATGTCATGATTGATTATTATCATTCCACGTTTTCCTGACCCTTTCACTCTGCCAAATACAAAGAGTGATATTTGGGAAAGCCGAGATTTCAGAGTGGTTACCTGGCCTATATCGGCCTGGCTCTGGCTGCCCCATCTCAACTGGCTGAATGGCCAGAGGTGCTGGTGCCAAGAGTGAAGCCTGCTTCTCCAGGCACCTCCGAGGTGGTGGCCTCTCCAACAGCAGGAGAATCAGGAACACATCTCTCCTCCTAATCTTGTCTCAAGACAAATGAGCCTTCTGGGCTGTCTCTAAGCAGTTGGCTAAATGGTTGCAGGATTCTGCATTGTGATGTCACTGTTAAGGAAGTGAGGTCACTCCTGGGGTCCCCATGCCTTAGTCTTCTCCTCACACAGGGCTTTCCCAAAAGTCTCTTAGGTCCCCTTCCTCCTCCCACTTGAACTACTTGACACAGATACGAAGATGCTTCCCACTCCACTGCTCCTAGGGATGTCTGGGTACAGGCAGCACATGGCTTTCCAATCTGAGCTCCTATTGTTGACCTGCATCAGGAACTCTAAACCCAACCCTAATTGCCCCAGCACACCTTAAACTCTTGCCATGTTGCCTTGCTTCTTGGGTGCTTTGTGTGTGTTCTCTGGGAACTATGAGCACACATCATCTGTGTGTTTGGGTTTTCATGAGGAACTAGAGTGGGACTTTTTTTAGCAATTTTTTTTAAAATAAACATTTTGTTTTGTTTTTTATTGTTTTGTTTGAGACAGGGTTTCTTTGTACAGCCATGGCTGTCCTGGAACTCACTTTGTAAACCAGGCTGGCCTGAAACTCCCAGATATCCACCTGTTTCTACTTCCTGAGTACTGGGAATGAAAGCATGCGCCACAACCAGGGTCAAGAGTGAGACAGACTCAACTGTGAGATGAAAGGGATTGAGTCTTTTGGCTTCCAAATATGTGTGCGCAAATATGCAGGCGCTCTAGCCCACATACGTATACACAAACACACATGAACACACACACATAAACAGAGAGACAGACAGACAGAGACAGACAGACAGAGAGAGAGAGAGAGAGAGAGAGAGAGAGAGAGAGAGAGAGAGATTTGTTACAAGGAGTGGTATGATTTTCTTAAAGACTCATTTAAGTAATGAATTGGGAACTGTAACACTAAGCTCAAAAAACTGTAGCAAACCTGGTAAATTCCACACAGGGCTGCTGTGGGCAGGAAAATCAGCATCAAAAAGATGAAGACAAACCACCACCACCACCACCACCATCACCAGCAACAAAAGCCAGAAAACCCTCCAGTTCTGCAGGCAGAACTAGAACTGTGTGTTAGCAGTGCTCCATTAACAGAGCCAGCAGTGAGAGTTCCCTTTCCAGAGCTCTGCTGGAGGGAAGGACCTCACAGAAAATGGCTTGACACCCGAATGACAGAGATAATGTACTGTGATCTATAAAGCTGGCAGGGTATCATTTGAGGAGATAATGTTGCTCACTTAAAAAACATTCTCAAGTCCAGTGTGCTGGCACATTCCCCATATCCCAGCAACTTGGAATCCTGAGGCAGGAGTTTGAAGCTGTACAGGTTATATGTTGCATTTGAGGACAACCGGGGCAAACAGAGGAACCCTGTCTCCACAAAATGAAACCAAAACAACTCCCCCACACATCTTCAAAACAGGGGTCACTTATTTTCTAAGTTAGTGTGACCAAGGAATCAATATGTTTAATTGCACATTTAATTACAGGTGAAAGTACTTCGTGGGTACTGAATATCTGCTCAATGGGTGTTTCAATGGGTTCAAAGTAAATTTAGAGGACTGTTGGTAACTTAGCACTGTCTCTTAGAAATAATAATAATAATATAATGAAATAATTAAAAATAACTTAATTAATAAAAGATAACCTTCAGGAAGGTTAGTGATACAGCCTTGTCAAGAGGCGGATGAAGTGCTGCATGTCAAGAGCTGATGAGCAGGAGAGATGGATGATTGTGGATGGAAAGGGAATGCCAGTGTTTGGTGTTCACAGTCTGAGATTTGACAGACTCACCTCCATCACATACTGAGTTTGCTTTCCCGGGTCCCCGGAGAAGGGGTCATTCGGCTGCGCCTCCCCAGTCAGTGTCCTTTGGTCCCCGGGGATGGACTCCTTCCTCCCCGTGGAGTCCTGGGTCTCAGTCTGGTCCCTGCATCGTGGGCCGTTCTGGACCCCAGGGCTGCAGATTTTATGGTCCTCTGTTTCCTGAGGAGAGATCAGGGTGGGTGGTTCAAACTGGCACAGGACTGCAATGTCATGATTGATTATTATCATTCCACGTTTTCCTGACCCTGTCACTCTGCCAAACACCAAGTGTGAAATTTGGGAAAGCTGAGATTTCAGAGTGGTTACCTGGCCTACATTGCCCTGGCTCTGGCTGCCCTGTCACAAATGGCCGAATGGCCAGAGTTGCTGACGCCAAGAGTGAAGCCTGCTTCTCCAGGCACCTCCGAGGTGGTGGCCTCTTCAACAGCTGGAGAAACAGGAACACATCTCTCCTCCTAATCTTGTCTCAATCTTGAGCTTAAATCAGCCACATTGTTGAGAGAGAAACAGGTCCCACGAGTTTGGAGACTAAGTGTAATTTCTAGGATTTGTAAGTAGATTAGACTACCTCAGACATTTCTTTAGTTTTGTAGTGTTAAAAACAGGATACTTTCTGACTTCCATTTCAGGTAGAGATAAAACTCCAGATGGCAGTGTAGAGGACCATGCTTTAAGTGAACAGGGTCACACACAAAGAAGTCCTTTGTCAGAAACTCTAGATGTGAAGCCTTCAGAGGTGACTCTCCCCTTAGTGCTTCCGCTGGGAACTGAAGACCATGTTCTTCTGCCTGTCACAGACTGTCAGTCTCCAACGTCTGACATACTGCTGAGGGCAACTGGGAATGGATATTCAGAGCTGCAGTTGATTTTTTTTTACAACAATTATATTGACTTTGAAAGCATGGAATTGCTCAGACATCCCTGGTAGTAAACATAAACATCTCTGGTAATGTGCATTTTCATATTAATCCCCATTCATTTGAGCTGTGTGGCCATTATGTTATGTGTGCAAGTAAAAGCACTTGACCTTGCATTTTACTTATATTTATAAAGTGATTCTAATTTGCAATATGTACAATATTTGTATCTAATGTACAACATGCAAAAACTGACAATTATATGAAAACCAAATCTTCCTGAAGTATTTATTTATTATTTGCTTGTTTGTTTATTTGTATGTGTGCACACTGTGACAATCACGCAGAGGTCAGAGGACAGCTTGTGTGAGTCAGTTCTCTTTTTGTACCGTCTAGGTCCGGGGGTCAAATCCAAGTGTTCAGAATTGGGAGCTTTCCCTAACTGAGTCTTCTCATTGGCCCCAGAAGCTACATTTGTAACATCACAGGAAAGCATTCAAAAGCACTGGTTAAAGTACAATATTTTGCGACATATTGAGAAATTCACGATTTCCATTGGAATGTGGGGGCTGCACACAATTATTTAATAAAAACATTGTTGACTGTACTATCATGCAGGCACAAAGACTTTGGTGTTCGTTGGATGGACATTCCTCTGAACTGAAGCCTTTCTGGAGACAGGCTTATGGAACTTAAGATGTAAAACAAACATACTAGGCTCAAGAAGCCCCTGAAATGTAAAAGACTTACAAGCCCCTCTCACAGTTCTCTGGGCATTGACAGTTACTGGGAAGACGAGGTCTCAGATCTGGACTTTCTTTCAAGTTGTGTAGGGAGCTGCAAGAAAACAGCTTGCATGAGTCATTGCCATTGCATTGCACTTACGCACCTGTTAGACACCCCCAACTAACACAGAGACAGTCACTAAGCTAGATTTGGGTATAATTATTTCTTCTGTCTACTGTTGGTGCCCTCTTTGCAGTTAACAGACATGTGTTCATGTCTCTTCTGAAAACGGGGCACAAATGGTGCCTGTGTAGGAATCAAAGATGAGTTGGCCCAAGATGGGGGATGAGACATGTAACTGTGATTGATCTCTCTGAGGGTGGCATGAGGGACACTTCCTGTGTGGTATAAGGTTGGGCACCTCCCTGACATAGCGGCACTGCATATTTTCCCCTTGGAAGGTGATGAGTTATGCAGTCAAGTCTGAGCCACCTGAGAGTGGAGTATCCTTGGGGTAAGACCAATGTAAGAGGACTCGTGTTTAATGGAGTCGGCCTTGCCAATGCAGAGCCTGCAGAGACAGTGCAGTCCCTGATAGTAACATGCATGGCTGCTATGAGGTTATTATAAATGTCAAGTACTTGGTGTTCCTTTTCTAAGGCGTTAGGCTATATAGTATTACCTTAAATACAAAACCACTAATATTTTCTCAAATCTTTCTTGTAAGACCAGGATAGACTGTCAAGTCTCCTCTAACAGAATTGCTTCTCCCAGAATGGTCCACAGTAGTATCTGGTCTATATTCTGAAAATTACCACACTGCTGGAAGTTTAGTAAAAACATGTGATGGGCCTTAATAAAAGAGATACAAGCAAGATGACACCAGTAAATTAAACACAGTGGGTTTTTTTCATTAATTTTTTAAAAGAAAAGTGTATAGAGACCAAAAAAAAAAAAACCTACCTTATATGCCCATAAACTTCAGAAAAAAGAAAATTTATGTTTCATAAATGATCAATTTTGGTTTAATTGTGCTATGGCAGCATAAGTACAATTTGAGATTAAAAAATCCTTAAATTTGAATTGAGAGTGAAATCATTCTAAAGTAATGTATCACTTCTCTATAGTAAGTGATTATATTTCATCACCATATAAAATCAAAGGTTAAAAATGACAAACTTTTTTAAAAGTCCTTTAAAAAGAGAGGAACATCACACACCTCACATTCCTGCATAAGTAAATGTTATGTCACTACCTATTACTCTAAAATAGAAATTAGTAGCATAAGAGAAAATTCAAAACATTTACTTTTTAGCCAGGCAGTGGTGGTGCACACCTTTAATCCTAGCACTCAGGAAGCAGTGGCAAGTGAATTTCTGAGTTTGAGTCCAGCCTGGTCAGTGAGTTCCAGGACAGTCAGGGCTACATAGGGAAATTCTGTTTTAAAAAAATCAAAAACTAACCAAAAAAAACCATTTAGGGTTTCATCTAAATTATTAAAATAAAGATTTGAAATAATAAAGCCCAGTTTCATATTTTTGAGTTATATTTAAGTAATAAATGTGTGGCCATGGTGGAAATGGGTTTATTTTTCTTTTATATGTTGTTACTCTCTTCCTCCACACCCATCCTCCTCACGCACCTGTGTGAAACAGCCCCCCAGGCACCATGCTTATTCCTGAGGATGTTGAGAATCTTCTGCTTTTGCTGGTTCGCTGTCTCACAGTCACGGTGCTCGACAGCACTGATGAGGTGGTCACACATCTCCTCCTCCTCTCTCCTGTCAGCAGAATACTGTGCACACTGTGACTGTGAAGGCATGCAACAAGTAAGAACACACTATGTAGAGTGTAAAAATGCTGCCTACCTTTAAGCTAAAGGGAAGAAGAACTGAATTTAAAACCACTATTTAACATACTCTAAGACTGTTCTAAGAAAGGCAGAACCACCTTTCAAATTAGAAAACAATGTGTTCTTTTGAAAAGTATACATAAAATATTTTGAGAAAAGTTCCATAATTAATGCTTTTCTACTTTGGGTCACTTCTTTTTTTTAATTGATTTTTATTGAGCTCTACATTTTTCTCTGCTCCCTTCCCTGCTTCCCCCCCTCCACTTCAACCCTCTCCCAATGTCCCCATGCTCCCAATTTACTCAGGAGATCTTGTATTTTTCTACTATCCATGTAGATTAGATCTATGTATGTATCTCTTAGGGTTCTCATTGTTAAGTCTGATATCAGTGTCAAAATTAATCATTAAGAAGAAATAATTAAAAAGTTCACTAAACTTAAGTCTACTTTTTAAAACCAATTTAACATGCCTCACTTAAAACAAAGATATATAATTCTAATAATTACTTTGAGAACAAAAACCTTGTCACTTGCCATATAATTTTTTGCTTCCTAAAAGACAATGTAGCATAGAAAAAAATTAGTTAGATATTTAGCAGATGGATTTTGTTTTGTATTTTAAGCAGACTATGTTTGCTTTTTGCCCCTAATTCCCAATCTGTAAAATGAGGAGCTAAGACAAGGTTTTTCCAGGTTCCATTCTAACTCTAATATTTAATGCTTCAAAAGGTCTTACAAGAATCATTCTTAGTCTCATCTTCCCAGGTCCATAGCCTTCAGTTGTCATATCTGCATCTTATTTCTGTTTTATGATGCTACCTTTTTATGCAAACCTCTGATGCAAAACTGAAAAGACACTTGAGTTTTAGATTAGCTACTGTGTAGACTGACTCAGTCTGTGATTTTAGAGTTACATTTCAAACATCTAAGAAAATACATGTGACCAGCTCCAGTTATGACCACTGTGCAAAGACCTGTTGCGTAGGAGGCATGGGGACACAGTCCTGTCTGCTGACACATACTCTGGGCAAGCTTTCTCATCTGCAGAAAGAACCCATAACAATGTAAGAAGAATTAATTCATTATTCAGTTTATCTTTTTGTACAGGGAATCACCAATTAGTACAAAGATCTGCTGCAATAATGTAGTTAATATTTCATTTGCACACTGGAGGGTGAAATTAAATTTTTATTTTTCTTCCTTAACAATTACAGTATTAACTAAGAAAAAAGTCTTAACTGTGAAGCACCTAGCTCAAATTAAATACGTTTCTCCTTAACTGCAGAGCTCTATGAGGCTACAGAGAATTGTCAAGCCTAGTTAAATATCATACCATCTGCATTTTTTAAATTTAAAACTGATATATTTAGTGTATATACACACACACACACCCTCTACACACATAAACACAAATGCCCATACAGACAGACACACAGACACATACAAGCACACACACACACACACACACACACACACACATATATATATATATACACACATACAGACACAAATACAGACACATACACTCACAAGCACATAGATGTACATACACACAGATACACAAACACAGACACATACACATTCTAACATGACGTAAACAAATGTAAGCATTTGACCTGAAAAACCAGTGGGTATCTGTTAAGTAACAGTGACTATTTTCTCAAAGTTAAACTTCTATTGGCAGTATACACTGTGGATATGAGTCCTAAAAGTTAGACTATATTGGCAGTATACACTGTGGATATGAGTCCTAAAAGCATCCAGCCTTCATGTCCACTATCTTCAGAAGCTTTCACTACTTCTCCCATACAACCACAGAAAGACTAAGCTCACCACTACCTCAAAAAAAAAGCAACACTGGAGTGAGTCTGAGAAAATCTTACTTCCCTACTAGGAAAGCCACAGATGCACATAAAACACATAAACAGTATGTTGGGATTGTTGAATAATCATTGTGGTCAGAAGAGCGACTACAAAACAATGTCTAAATATTCCTTATGTGGGACAGTATAAACAGATGAGAAAGAAACACTGTCCTTATCTTATGTCCTTTTGATTAAATATGTGCTAAAGGTCATAGCTAGTATCTGCATGCCTGAAAATATATTTGAAATGTTTCATATGACAAATATTGGGCTGTTATATCCCCACAAAACAACCTACTTTTTTTAGTATAACTATGATTGTCTCAAAATTAATTCTGCAGACAATCCAGTTAAAGTTCTAAATATTATTTACTTCCATAGTCAAAATGCAATTAAAGTCCCAATAAACTAATTTCTTATTTTTCAGTCTACCAGTACAAGTTTTAAGAACTAGACAAATCCTAGCTACATGATGATTTAATCCTACTGAAAATGCTTTTTTTTTTTGCAAAAGATGGCAGTGTCATTGCTTTTACCTTTCCACTGATGACAAAGTAGGACAACAGCCTACAAAGCACATACGTATACATGTGTAGGTGTTTGGCATAAAATATGCCACAGACAATGAGGCAATACTGACTCCACCATATTGGTAACACAGAAGATATCTGCTCTTGGGTGAGCTGTGTGTGAGGTACTCAGTTTTACTCCACTTCTTTCAAACCCCATCTGGATATCACTCACACACATACTGATAATAAAACTGTACTGGTTGGTTTGTGTGTCAACTTGACACAGGCTGGAGTCATTAGAAGAAGGAGCCTCAGCTGAGCAGATGTCTCCTTGAGAGCCAGCTGGAAGGCATTTTCTCATTAAGTGACAATGGAAGAGGCCCCAGCCCATGGTGGGAAGAGTTATTCCTGGGCTATTGGTCCTGACTTCCATAAAAAGGTGGGCTGAGCAAGCCATGGGAAGCAAACCAGTAAGCAGGTCCCCTCTATGGCCTCTGTATCTGTTACTGCCTCCGGGATCCTGCTCTATTTGAGTTCCTGTCCTGACTTTTTTCAGTGATAAACAGTGTTGAAATGTAAGCCAAATAAACTCTTTCCTCTCCAACTTGCTCTTTGGTCATGGTGTTTCATTGCAGTAATAGAAACTCTAAGGCAAAAAGCAAGTGAAATTTCCTGAGTTCTTATATTTGTCAGGAACATGGAGAACTGATTACAGACCACACCGACTGCCTTTCATAAATAATTTGATCCCTACACCTCATTTGTTGTCTTATTAGAGGGACACAAACAGCTTTTTATTTCCATAAGAAACAAGTGTTTATTTGACTTTTTAGGAGATCATCATTCCAGGTTAGCATTGAACAGCTTTCAGAATGAAGAAAGATAAGAAAAGCAGAATCAAACTTTCATTTAAACTTACTACGAGTTAGTTTTGTGTTGGTAAATACACTATAGGCAGGACACTGGGGTACAGTATGTGCCTAATTCAGTGTCAAGTAGGTGGGAAGGCCATATAAGTAAAGGCTTTAGTTACATAGTTTTCATGTTATAAGTAATTAAGTATAGATTAAAATTGGTGTATTATTTTATTTATTTAGTGTGTATGTACATGCACACATGCGTACACGCATATACACACACACACATTCACTCTTGAGCTGTTTGCTGGTGTTTGCATTTGGATGTTAGGGGATAAGTCTAGGGAGCTAATTGTCTCCTTCCACAGTGTATTCTGAGAGCTGGACTCAAGTCAGCAGGCTTACACAGCCAGTGCTTTAACCTACTAAGCTACCTTCCCCTAACTTCTTTCATAGAGATATAACTTGTATATAGGAAAAATAACTTATTTTAAATGTACCATTTGATAAATAGTCAAATAAACCTTTTCATATAAACTGCCACATGTAGCACCAGTTGCCCAGTTTCTATTTCTATAATTTTGTCTTTCATTGCTTGTAACATAAGTGGGAAATATTTTCACTTGCTGATTGTGGACTCCATTTTGTTGCTGCAGTATTACTTGGTTATGACTCACTTTTTCATTGATATCTGATTATTTTCAATGTTTGTTGAAATGAGTAAAACTTCTGTGAACATTCACCCACATATTTTAACAGGAACTTTTCATTTTGTTGGACCTAGGCTTAGGATAACTGATAAAGGAAGTGTATGTTTGATCTGCTAAGATTCTAACTGAATAAGCAGTTTTCCAGGTGGAGGGACATTCGGTGTGCCTACAGATGGTATATAACTCTATTGCACTTTTTCAATGTGGTTCAAAACTGAATTTCTCTAATGAAAAAGATTTTGCACATCTTTTCAAATGGTGGTTGAGCATTTATATACCAATTTCAATGGTGTTTGAACTTTTTGCTCAATCCAAATTCTTTTTTATTTATCATCTTTTAATGATTACTCTAATGAGGGTCTGACTGCATACTTTATAATACACAAAGGAAGTCCAGTATCCTGCAGCCCAAAGAGTTCTGTTATTTATATCCACTAAGTCTGAAATTCTTGTTTCTTTCCTATTTCTGGCATCATTTTGTTGGGGAATATTATTTTAAGGAATGCAACTTTTGTTTATGCTGCATTTGTTTAACTCTGTGAACACTGTGATTTTTTGCCTGTCTACAATACCTGATGGTCTAATAAATAGCAAGGCAGGTGAGGCTGGCAGGCAGAGAATAAACAGAAAAATAAATGAGGGGGGGGGAGAGGAATGACAGAAAGAGAAGAGGAGGACATCAGGGGCCAGATACCAAGCTATACAGCAAGCCACAGGAAAAAAAAAAAAAAAGTAATGAAAGGTGTTGCGTTGCTTTGGCCAGCAAAGCAAATGCAACACCGGACTTTTCTCAATGCAGTTTAATCAGGAAACCTTGAATAATCTTCTGACCCCAGGGGAAGCCAGCCCACACCTAAAATAGCCTCTGGGTAGCCAACTCCAGCAAGCCACGTGGGAAATACGGATAGGCCCAGGTACACAGAAACAAGCCAGATCCTTAGCTTTAGCCATGTATGGAGTTATTTACAATTGAAAGTACATCCCACCCAGAGGGTGGAGAGCAGAGGTCAGCGCCATCTTTAAGGTGAGACCCAAAGCAGCTCACTACATTTCCCCCTTTTTGTTTTAGATGCTACAGGTAAGTGTAGAGGCTCTTGTGAAAACAAGAGCCTTGTACTGATCCTCCTTAGGTGTCTTCCACTCAACGAGTGCCAGACTGGCTCGATGCCATTTTCCAGAGGTGGGATCTTGGGCATCAACCCACATGCAGCTAGGCATGCTCTTCTCAAGGTTAGCAAAAGCCGTCCTTGAGTGCAATGCCTTGCCTCGCACCCTGAATGCGTCAAATTATCCTTTCATGGTGGCTAACCATGTTTGGGGGGATTGGCCAGCCTCTATAGTCATAAAGGCTTGTATAATCATGGCTGTACTGTGACACTGAGAGGCCCTAATCTGACAGATAAACCACAGGCAGGCTAGAGAGACCAACACCAGAAGGCCAGCTAACGCTCCCAAGCCCACCCACTCCTTCAGATGATTCATGGCTGCGGAGATCCAGGACAAGAGTCCTTCAGCCATGCCAGCATCCACTTAGGTAGAATTCATGGTAACAATGGCCACCCTCAGCTGCTCCATCATGGCACCAAATTCTCCAGTCTTGTTACCTAAAATATAACTAGACAACTGTTTAGACAAATTTGAAGCACGGATAAAGTTCTCATATTGTATACTAGTCACGGCATGGGAAACATCCACAGGCACAGGCATGATGCTTCTTATGTTGAACTCTTCTAGTCAAATGCTCTGGCACCCACACCGGATCTTGTTGGTCCTGTGGAAAAACACAAACAGAGCCTCGTGCCCATGTTAGCATGAGATCAGGCCCGTACCATAGCCCTGTCAAAATATCATTCCACTTGACCATCCCTTTAGCAGGGCCATGGGGGTCCTGATGTCTATCAGCTGCATAGTTACCTTGAGCGTCCAAATTTTTAAAAAATTATGGAAAAGAGGGCAAGGAAAAGTCTTTTTTTCCCCCTTGGGGTCCAGCCGTGGTCTATTCCCCCTTTTTGTTTTTGTAGACATTCTTTAGTGTGTGGTGAGCATACTCCACAATGCCTTGTCCTTCAGAATTGTATGGCAATCCATGAAAAATCTGCACCTCCATTTGTAGACAAAAGGAGGCAAACATTTGATCTGCATAAGCTGGTCCATTGTCAATCTTTAATTGTTGAGGCCTGCCCCAAGCAGCCCAAGCTTCCAGGCAATGGGGAATGACATTGTGTGTCTTTTCTCCAGTCAGAGGTGTGGCATGTATTACACCTGAACAGGTGTCCACAGACACATATACATACTTTATATTTCCAAACTCAGATATACGTGTCACATCCATTTGCCAGATTTTTAGGGGGAATAGACCCTGTGGATTTACTCCAATACTGGGTGGATGTTGATGAGTCACACATTGAGAACAATCGAAAATTACCTGTCGAGCATCTGCTCGAGACATGAAATTTTTGTTGTAATGCTTTAGCATTAACATGAAAAGTCTTATGAAAAGCTCTCGCCTTTTCCAAGGTAGAACTTATGAATATACATTCTATTCTAGTCCACTGATCAACTATATCATTTCCTTCATTCAAGGGTTCTGGAAGACCTGTATGTGCTCTAACATGCTGGATGTAAAAGCAATTTCTTCTCTGCCAGATTAAATGTTGCAATTGCTGGAATAAAAGGCACACTAGACTGGAACTTTTAATAGGTCCAGCTACTTCTAAAATTCTAAGGGCATTAACATCATATGCAGAATCCGATATTAGATTAAATGCAAAAGGGCAAACTTTAAAAACTTCAACTACAATTTGTAATTCTACAGTCTGAGGAGAGCCAGGTTGAAACTGATGCATCACAGGATCTTGTTTATCTATCAAATACACCCCACAGCCTGTCTTAGATCTGTCTGTAAAGACATTTGGGGCCATGGAAATAGGCTGCGATGATGTTATTTTAGGAAATATTACAGGATGCTCCTTAAAAAATCCTAACAGTGGATGTTTGGGATAATGATTATCTATGTTGCCATCAAAATCACACTGCAAAATAGCCCAATCATCTATCATAGCAGACAGGATCTTAACTTGATGGCTGGAATAAGGCACTATAATGGTGATGGGGGCAGTCCCAAAATATTGTAAACACTGCTGAATCCCTTTCAGGGCTAAAGTTTACACAGCAGTAGGATAATGCTCAGGAGCTTTGGCTGGAGATATTTTGGGATAAATCCAAAGCTGTGGACCGTTTTGCCATAACAACTCTGTAGGCTGGTGATATGAAGGCAGAATGAACAAAACAATGTCTTGGCCCTCTTGAATCCTCTGCAGAAAGGCATCTTGTAATCTACTTTCCATCTTATTCAATGCCTCTCGTGCTTCATTAGTCAGTTGCCTTGGAGAATTCAAAGCAGAATCTCCATTTAAAATATTATATAAGGGTTTTAACTCATAATTTGGCAACTTCAAATAACATCTAAGCCAATTTATATCGCCTAACAACTTTTAAAAATCATTCAGGGTCTTTAAATTATCTTTTCTCAATTCTATCTTTTGTGGAATAATTTGCTTCTCACCAATTCGTGCTCCTAAATAATTGACAATTTTATCCATTTGTACCTTATCAGGGGATATAAATAATCTCTCTTTTCAAGCAATTTAATTAACTCCACATAGGCCTGTTTCAAGTCTGAGCAGCAGATCTCTGTCCCACGCTGGATTTCGAGCTGCTTGATCAGCTGTAGCCTGCTCGCTAGCAATCTCAATCAAAAAGGCTCTCCAGTCTAAGTACTGTCCAGGGCTCAGGCATGCTTGAGTGAGCCCACTCCAGTTGCTAGGTGTCATACAGTATCTATTCAGGGCTTCTACCTGTGCCACAGTAAAAGAGACTGTAATCCCATAAATTTTCATAGATTCAACCAAAAACTCAATCACCTTAAAATCCAGAGGCCCTTTGTGCTTATTTCCTTGCTGACTTTGAAACACTGGATATGCTAATCGCAGTTAAGTTCTAACAGCATTCCAGACTCCTGGACAAAATGTGAGTCCGGAGCCACCCTGACACCCTCCCACATAAGGTGGAGGGGTAGAGGGTGTTGTGGGGCAAAGTGTCAGTCCTTTTGAACCTCCTTTCTCCTTTTTTCTCACCCTCTTTCTCAGTCTTGCCTTTTGCAATTTTCTTGCGATTGCCTGTAGTTGTTTATTTGACTCTTCTAACTGAGAAAGGTTCAGGTATAACTCTCCCCATTCCTGATGGTTCCTTTTACTGCTTGCCTTTTCAGATCTTTGCTCTTGTAACATCTCCAGCACTGCCTGTTCATTTTCTACCACTTTACTGTAATGCAGGTTCTCAAGACAGTCTCTAATTAACTTCCAAACTGGTTTGACCCCTCCCTTAAGGATCCCTTGCTCAAATGCAAAATCTAGGTCTCTCCCTAGCTTTTCCCACAATTATATCGAGAGACGCCAGGGTGCAATGGCATCATGCTCGTTCAGAAACCTTTCCAAAGAATTTTGTTTTATCTTTAGATTCTTTGAACAGAGCAGCTCATTTAGAGGCAAAAAAATTGGGCACAATTGATTAGTGCCCATATTTGATTTATATTTCTTTTACTTTTGTTTCGCCAACTTGCGAAACTGCTCTTCGCTGACTCATCTACGGAGTAGCGATTATTCCCTGCTTTGATCTGCGGTTGTTCCCCCTTTATTTCCAGGGAAAAGCAATTAACCCCCACTCTTTCACAGTTGCTTTCTCTTTATTTACCGAGAAGAGCACTTAATTGAGCCTGCTTTGGTTGCAGTTGCTTTCTCTTTATTTACAGAGAAAGCTAATAATTATCCCTGCTTTGGTTGCAGGATTCCCATTTACCTGGGACCTATATCCCTGCTTTGGTCGCAGGATTCCCGCTTACCTGGGAACTATACCCCTGCTTTGGTCGCAGGATTCCCACTTACCTGGGAACTATTCCAGTGCACTGCCCTGACTGCAATGAGTTCTGGGTCCTTAACAAGCAGAGATCCCGGGTTTCAGCACTACCTGTTGCGTCGCTCTGGCCAGCAAAGAAAACACAACACCGGATTCTTCTCAATGCAGTTTAATCAGGAAACCTTGAATAATCTTCTGACCCTGGGGAAAGCCAGCCCACACCTAAAATAGCCTCTGGGTAGCCAACTCCAGCAAGCCACGTGGGAAATACAGATAGGCCCAGGTACACAGAAACAAGCCAGATCCTTAGCTTTAGCCATGTATGGAGTTATTTACAATTGAAAGTACATTCCACCCGGGGGGTGGAGAGCAGAGGTCAGCACCATCTTTAAGGTGCAGCACAAAGCAGCTCACTACAGAAATATATACAGAAATAGAAAAACATGAGAGCCCAGAGGCAAAAGGTAGTAAGGATAATTTAAGAAAAGCTGAAAAGAAACAAGCCAAGTAAAAGCTGGGCATTTGTAGCTAAGAATAACCCTCTGTGTGTGATTTATATGGGAGGTGAGTGGTGGGCCACTCAAAAGAGCCAAAAGAGCAAAATCAACCAAATACATTATGAACAATAAACTCAAAGATGTATACACAGTATTATTTTTCTATATAACTTAAAATCATATTTGAGTTAATGAATTATCAACTTTATAATGCTCATTAATTTGTATATAGCAAAATTCCAAATTTTATAAACTGTGGCATCTTATGACCATTTCTTTTTTATTCTGTCACTATTTTATTTCACACACATTTATATTTATGTATGCACATACATACATATACACATACCCACATCATCTTCCTTGTCTCCCCTTTTCATGAAGGACCATACATCCCAACTTTCTTCATAAAAGGCACTATTCAACAAATTATTGCCCTTTCAGCTTATGTAGTCATCTGTAAAATGTGGAAAATTCTCTGTGTGAGAATTAACTATAGAAATGAATGTGAGCAGCCCAATGGCCTATGCAAAATGAGGTGTGGTATACTTTACTAGTTCTACATTGTCCCTACAAGCCTTGTGCCCATCTGACACCTCTGCTAGTAAAATGCTGTGACTCACATCAAAGAAATGCCTGAGCAGACTGAAGATGAGCATACCCATCAGTGACCTGCAGAGGACAGTGGTGCAGCTGCAGACCCGGAGCCTGACTGCCTCACTGCCTTGTAAGATACAAAGTCTCCCACTCTCTCACTGATCTTCCTAGTACTTTACATCATACTACAGAAATCTGGCATGTGGCCTTTACCATTGCAATATAACACTGCCATCTACAAACTTCACTCAGGAACCTCTCAATTGAATTAGGGAACAACTTAGAATATTTAAAGCACATTTATGATTATGTCTTGGGGTGCAGTTGTAGCAGTCTTTCCAGGCTTTGCCTGCCAGAATTCTTAAAATCAAGTAGGGTAAAACATTCAACCTAGTTATAGTCTATCATAGTTCTTTTGCTCTTCCAAGAAAATTTTTAAGTCATCTTGTCAATATCTACAAAAAACAATATAAAGCAACATCATTATCAACAATACAAAATAGCTTCCAAGGACTTTAGGCCTGAGTTATCAGTTTAGAAAAATCTGTGGGCAGAGCAGAGTTGTGCATTTATTGAATTTTTAATTTTTATAAAATATATTGTAGTTTTTTATTGTGTATTTTTTGTGTACATTAAGAGGATATTTCTAAGCACTTCACTTTACTTTTAATTTAATCCTTTTATAAGCATGCTATCATAATAGTATTTGAGTGCTGATCTGTACCCTATCTATTTTCCTGATTCATTTAGTTGTTTGAGTACCTTTAAATGAACTAGCTAAGACCTCTGGTTAAATGCCCAATGTAAGTGCTGAAGAGAGAAAAAAATCTTTGCCTTGTTTGGGCTCTGCAGGAGAAATATGTAGTCTGTCTCCACTAGTCAAGATGTTGGCTGTGCTTCTGTATCCATCACTACATTCAGGAAGTTCAGTTGCAGTCCTAATTCAAGAATGAGCATCACGACTCCAAACTGAACTGCATCTGTGAGCATTCTCACACACAGGTGTTATCTTTTAGTCTGTGCACGTGGAGCCTCACATAAAGGTTTTGAATGTCACACCAACTCTACATTTTTGACTAAAAACTTTCTTGTAGGATTATTTTCACAGGTTTCTGGATATGCTATACAAGTCCATGTATCGATGATACACATGTTTATGATTGGCACTGACAGGAAGTTTCATTTTTTGAAATGCATTTTGATGCTGGTGTAAAGAATAGGCGATTCATAAAATGAGCTGGGAAGCATTTTGTATTTCTGGAATGTTTGAAGCATAAAAATGTTATTTTTATTCATTAAATATTTAGATACTTTATTAACATCCATTTTGCTCTTTAGTAAGAGAAGTTCACTGCTTTGCTTTCATTTTGCTACAAATAGAGAAGTATAGATAATGGTATAATTTATTGTATTGATGTCTTCTTTATAAATAATGCTTTTAAGAAAGAAAAAATTGTAAAAGTTACACATGCTTAAAAAACATAGATAAATTTAATAAACCCCTATTATCACTAGCAGTAAGTAAATTACTAGTCAGCACTCAACTCATGAAAACAGGCATGGATAACTAATATAAACCACAGAGATAACGATCCAGTCTTGATCTTGTCTGCACTTACCACTTATGAAGAGGAAGTAAACATCAGAGCCACTTATCTTTCTGTAATCGTCACCTGTGTCTGTATGGTTCTGAGTCCTTTCCTAAAGGAAGTGGTCTGCAGTCACAACTCATGACAGCACTGGAGTTATAACATGATGACTTTGCACTTAGCAATATCCTGAGTAGGATATCCTTGAATGAGTTAATTTTTCTTCAGATTAAATCCAAATTTCTCAATTCTAAGTTAGTTGAACAGAAGAAATACATGCAAAAGCATTTCTTTCCACGCCAAAAATAAACAAGTAAGATTTGCTTTCTAAATTTTCATTGAGGCTGTGTCTTTAATGCTGTGTGCGTAACAGGTGCTGAGACTTTCAGGACTGCCCATGTGTATGTTACATTATATTAATAGTTCGTAAACAATAAGACCTTTTTCTTAGTCTTTTTCCAGATGGGGTAAAGGATTGTTATAAAGAGTTAATGATGGCTTTTAAATAGCGTGTACAATTGAGGAAAATCACCTTTGTGCTCTCTGCGTATCAACACATGAACTGCTCAATTTACAACGTGGTTATTCTATTTCCCTGGTACATGGAGGAAAGCTCAGAATCCTGGCATACAATGAGGATAGTTAAGACAGAATTACATTTAAAATTTTTTCTCTCGAAAGTTAAAAATATCTAAATACAAGTATATCTGGAGAAATATTTTAAATATTGTTAAAATATAATTCAAATAAGATTGACGCTCACTGTGACTTGAATATGTTTCCTGAAGTTCATGAGCTTGAATCTTAACCCCAGTGTAACAGTGTTAAAAGTGGGGGCTTTAAGAGGTTTATAGGTTTTCAGGACTGTGGCATCAGGATGGATTAATGTTATTGGAAGAGTAAGTCTGTTACAAAACAAAGAACATCCCTTCCTTTGCTTTCTCTCATCCTGTCTTTATGTTTTATTGTTGGGAGCATGTGGTGAAAAGACCCTAGCCAGATGCTGGAGCCTTGATCTTGGATTTCCCAGCATTATGAACCATGGAACAATACATTTTTTGCTTATAAACAAGCCAGCTTCCAGTGTTCTGTTATAACATAAAGCAAATTAGCACAAGGAAATGTGAATTGCATTTCCATAATATGTGAAATCTAATCTTTATTAAATGGGACTTAATTTAGCTTTGAATAAACATACTTTGTAAACATTCTCTAAAATGTTCAAGTCAAAAACAGAACTACACACTAATTTTATAAAGCAGAAGACTGTTTTTACTTATTTATTTATAAAACTCAGCACTTAATATTACACGCATACACACACACAAAGAATAAGAAGAAAAATGTCTGATTTAGTCTCCAGATGAAACAATACAGAGAAAAACTTCTATTTTCAAATTTCCAGACATTCATGGTTAAAAACTAAAACATTAGTTCCAAGGAAATGGTTCAGAGATTATAGCTTTGGAAATTGCTGGTGTTTGTGTATGTGTGTGTGTGTGTGTGTGTGTGTGTGTGTGTGTGTGTGTGTGTGACTGAGTATGAGTGACTAATGTGTTTGTTGGAGAAATAAATTCAAACAAAACTTTGGCAGTTTTAATGTTAAATGGCTTAAAAATAGTAGCCACATAATTATGAATTACACTTGGATCAAGTTCCTCTTCTTCAGATCCTAAAGAGTTACACTATCTTTAACTTTTATGAAGATAAAATGAAAACTGGAATATTGTGAGCCCAGGTTATATCAGCATGGGACATAAACATTCTACATTTTACAGCAAATTCATTAATTGTATATGACATTCATTAATTATATCTGATATCCCATTCAAAAGAGTGATGGAACTTTATTTAGGGAAAAGATTAATTCATTTCAAAGGATTTCTCACATATTTTAAAAATGTCTTTCTTATATACCTCCCTTTCAATTCATAGTTTAATAATTTAAATTCTAATTATTATTGCCAAGATATTACAGGCAATTTTACATTACATTAACCTTGCTTTGTTTTAATAATAAAGATTCTTGGCTAGATTCTTTTAGATGACCCAGAGTATAATTCCTGGTTGCCCTGGGTGTGCTTTAGCTCAGCTGCACATTCATCAGCTAGTTTCTCCTGTTAATTATAGATGACTCAAACATGCTTTCTCAGACTCTGATTCATGGACTGTATTCATGGGTGTAGCTGTTAAGAAGGATAAACATTTATAACAATTTCCACTCGGAGGTTTTTATTTCTATTCCTACTAGTCAAATAAATGGAAAGCCCAGCAATCAAGCTAAGAGTTAGGAGCAATGTTCCGTGTTCAGACAAATGAGGAATCACATGTGAAGTACTGAGTTTGTATGTAGCACACAGACAGTGAGTAAGTTTCACAACAGCAGACAAACAGAGGGATGTGCTTTTACCCTAAGAATCAAATGGTCATGTTCATGCTGGCTTTTGGAAACCAGTATTAACTGATGAAAGATGCCCTTTTGTATGTTGTGAATGTGTTTTATTACCATTGATTAATAAAGGAGCTGATTTGGTCAATAGCTAGGCAGATTAGAGTCAGGCAGGAGATCCAAGCAGAGATACAAGGAGAAAGAGTAGAATCAGAACATTGCTAGTAGTCACCAGAGAAGAAAGAGCCACGAGTCTCAAAGTAAAATATAAAATAATCAAAATGGGTTAGTTTAAGTTGTAAGAACTAGTTTATAATAAGCCTGAGCTAATAGGCCAAACAGTTTGTGATTAATATTAAGCCTCAGAGTGGTTATTTGGGAACGGGGGGTGGTGGTGGAAAAAAAGGCTCCAGTTAAAATTAACATTTTGAATTTGCACAAGAAAAATATTTAAATTGAAAAGTGATCTAAACTATAGATAGGATAGAAACCAGAGAATTCTTAGTATGTATAACGTTTAACAACGCGAATGGAACCTTTCATCCTAAGTGTCTCTGTTACTAGCAGCTCTTATAAATGTCACATACATTATTTTCAGAGAAATAGGTGCTACTACATTTCAGACCATTCTCTACAATAATGCCAGGGTACAATTATGTTAAATACTTAGAGTAAAAGCACTTTCCAGTGGAAGGGCTAATATGTGAACTTGGCATAACACACATAACATGTGTGTGCCATGTCTGACTAGGCACTGTGAAAGCACCCATAAGAAACACATGACCAGTCAGCAATTTCTAGCATGAAGCCAAGGTGAGTAAGGCCCAAGGGGAAGGGGAAGGACTGAGAAACAGGGGATAAGAGTTTAATTTACAGGCTCAGTGAAGAGAGAAGGGAGTGTGCAAAGCCTTCTAGCCACCTACCTTGGACTGTAGGGGAAAACACTAGATTGTAAATACAGACCCCACTATAGGCTTTTCCATGTCATCCCACAAGCTCTGAGGTCTCCTCGGTCACTTCTGTCCAGTTTTTTCAACACTGGTCATTTTAACAATATTCTCACTACTCTCATAAATATTTCTAATTTCTAATTCACACTAAGGCACTATTTCAGGATGCACAGATGTGGTGGCCTACACATATCTAAAGCAGCAAATAAAGTCTAATTTTTAAGGAAAGAATTTTAGGGTGGAGATCGATAAACTGGTGACAAAGAAGGTAACTGGAGATGGCATCATGAAGGTGGCTGGCTGCTTATGGAAATGTCTGGGATAGCATAGTATCTAATCTAACTCCAGAAGACAGAGAGAGAGGCAAACACATGGAGATGTGGGGCAAAAGATGGACACCATGTACTGGAAGGTTTCCACTTACCTAAAACCCTTCCAGATTGCTTTCTGAAGTGCAGGGGCCCACAGATGTGAGCGTTTTTCACCTTGACTAAAGTTCAAAAAGTTTGAGCTTATTTTTAACTCTTTAAAAGTTGTTGACAACAGGTGCGGCTACAAACAAGAAATGCTAACCTAGGCTGTGTTTACTTGGTGTCTTTGACATTAATATGGCCCACAGAGGTAGATCCACAACACCCTGACCAAAGGTCAGGGAACTCAAGGTTATTCCTGCTCCTTCACTTAAAAATAGGAGATTTGACATTGGGAGTGGCTGCCAATAGGATACTTGGTCTAAGGTATATTTGCTGCATATCCTGCCCAAAGCATTCAAAATGCTTTACTCAAGAAATCATGGCTTAATGTATCAAGAATTGAAACAAGTAACTGTTCTGGTTGTCCTTTATGTCATGTTAAAGCAGTCTTGTGTCTTCTTCCCCCCCCCCATTTTGTATTGGGTTATAAAACTAAATGAAAAATAAATGTGGATGAATTCAGTATTCACTGAGTTGCCCTCCCAGTACTATCCTATGTCTCTTTATTTCTTTCATATCTCTGTTCTTACTAACATTTCTAATCCATGTGTTCCTACCCTGGAATGTACAAACCCATCATGGCAAGCGCGTGAAAGAAGCCACCGCAAGGTGTGGTTTATGACACTAAAGAGTCCAGAATCCAAGTACTTTGATGCCTTGGGCATTTCACAAGTTCAGTGTAACCCAAAGCAAAAGCTCTTCTCATCAAACTATGCTCCTCCTGTTCTGCTCCCCTTGTGTGAGCTGAACCTCTATTACATGACATCCATTTCTAAAAGCCATAAACCAGGCTGTCCTTGTTTTTTCTCTTTGTCTTCTCTCATTGCCTTTTTCACCTAATTTCTAAATGATACTTTCTAATATGCTCATGTCTTCCATCCTCACAGCTAAATCACCCCTAAAAAGAGGCCTGAAACCTCACAGGGCAGTCTGGTTCCATGCTGAGCCCTTGAATCTGTGTATCACACTGCACACAATGCCTAATCCTCAGCAATGACTTCCCAGCACCCAGAGCACCACAAGTTCTCTCATGACAGGATCCTGTGTTGTTGGAGTTTGTGCTACTAGAGCCAGTAGCTGTGGGATGACTGGAAATACCTCCTCTGCAGCATACCTTGTTACCGCAAGCCTCCAAGCCTTTGCACTATATAACTGTCTACAAGTTATTGTTTGATTATAAAGACATAGTCTTGTGTCTTCTATACTAGCCTCACTGAATAGCTGAGCATCACTTTGAGTTTCTAATTGTCCTCTGTGTACCTCTCAAGATGTGGTATCACAAGCATGTTTCACCATACCCAGTTTATGTGCTATTAGGGTTAAAACATTAGGTTTCTGGAATACTAGGCAAGAAGTATCTACTGACCTCCATCTCTAGTCCTGATCTCTAGATCTTTATTCTCCCCTAGTCTGGATGTCTTTTAATTGTGTCTCTGGTCAAATTTACGATGGCATTCTCTTCTCACTGGCATGATTCCTCCAGCCTTAAACATGTTGTCAAGATAAAAGTCATTTTAAAATAAAGGCCATCTTGAAGCACTGTAACTTACTGTACAATAGCAGTTATTCTCCTCATTCATGTTCTATGCTTTTAAATTATCAAAACTTTCATCCTGAAAACTATCTTTATAGTTGCCAATACTAACATCACCTTCAACTAGGATCATAATATTGCTTCCTCTTTGTAGTAAAGCTTGTATGGACCAATGAGTTCTTGATGAGAGTTTCAGATTTAATTGTTTAAAAAAGTGATCAATATTTTATTTTCATTTACTCTCAATATACAGCAAACTCTAAACTACTACTGGAAAAGGAAACTCATAGAAGCTTTATATCTTTGTTATTAGCAAATGTTCTAGTGCCATTCTTTTTTGACAATAATTACAATTTAATTAGAGCATTAGAAATTCAGCCTCCTTAGCTCTTACAAGTATTATTGACAGTAAAATCATTTTTTCTCATTTCTGATGCCCACAGAGTCGAGAACAGGACATCATTCCTATAACTGGAGTTACAGATGATTGTGAACCATCATATGGGTGCTGGGAATTTAACCTGGGTTCTCTGGAAGATCAGCCAGTCAGTCCTTTTAAGCCCTAAGCCATTTCTCTTTCCCTATTACCAGTTTTCATAATTTCCTTCATTTTTTACACTGCAGTAAGCATAAAACTTATTTTAAGTTTCAGAAGTATATTATGATGAAAACATTGTTCATTGATAACAAAAGAAATGTGCAATAAGATACTATACAAACAGAGGTAGTTTCCCAGGATACAGTGCAGTGATAGAAGAAAGCAAAGCCATTCCACATATAAACTACTTTTCCTTAGAATGCATTATAACATACAGGAAATTCAACTTGTAATGGTTGCATGCCTTGGGTTGATAGAAATTGCACCTGTCATGGGTTGACAGATCTAGCAACCTTGATGTGTCTATCACTAATAAAGCACTGAAAAATCTCATAGTAAACAACCACACACGACAGTGATAAATACAGCAATGGTTTCAAACAAAATATCACCTATGGCATCATTAACAATGGTAACAGACACCCCGAACAAAGGCTGTTACACCTTCTGTATTGAACATTCCTTATACTTCCAGTCAGGTACCAGCTGCATGACAGGATCAGAGGACACTGGTTCATGTGAATTGATGAGGGCTCAAGCATGAACACTGAGCTTAGCCTGAAAACAGATGGGGTAGCAGATGGGACTGCAGACTGGGTTCACATGATCTGTCTGAAACAACTTTACTATTCAGTAAGATGTGACTCAAATCTCACAAAACATCATAAATCTAATATTATCATTTATATATACCTTGTCTCCAAAAACTAAATACTTAATACCTAAAATTTATTATTTTAAAATTTAAGTGCCTACATATTAAATTATTTAATTCAAAGCTATTTTTCTAACAATCTTTAGAACAGATGGTGTGAAAATGCAGTTTCCCAGTGAAATCAAATGCACACGGTCTAGATGTCCAAAAAGAGCAAAATTATTTACCTTCCTTCATTGATGAGTTCAATTAATGCAAGGTCTGCATTCTTCTGGATAGAATTCTGCCATTCCTAAAGGGATAAACCAAAGCAAATGTAAGAAAGATGAACATGCAAATGAAACAATAACTAACTAAGGCCCATGCTGACACTGTAACCTCCATAATACTTTGCAAGGTTTTATAACACGTGTCATTTCAGAAGAAAGAAATTTTAATGACCCTGATTCACACAGTTTAGAAGGTGGCTTTTGGTTCCCCAAAAACTGAAGTTTGCTGGAAATTAAGATAGTAGTTTAGTTCAGCACCAAGCTTCCTTCCAGGAAAGAACAAATGGCCAAAGCTATACAGGCCTAAAGCTATACACAAGGAAGAGATATTTTATATGACTGAAAACTTTAGTCATTAATACATAGTCTTCATTATAACTGGAAGAAAATTAGAAATGGCTTTATGTATCTATGTTTATGCAAGAAAACCTTTATATATGCATGTATGCATCTATACATTTTTGTAGTGATACTTCATTTGCATTTTAATAATGTTTGCCTGAAGATCAGAGAGTAAAATAGCCTCACTGGTCAGCCTTACAGACCAGGCAGTGGTGACACACATCATTAATCCCAGTAGCCACACTAGTTTGCCACAGAAACGAGTGTGGTAGAGGTGTATGCCTTTAAAGCCAGCACTAGAATGGAATATAAGATGGGAAGAAACAGCTCTCAGACACAGTCTCATTCTGAGGTTCCCTGAGGCAAGATCGCCATTTTGGAATGAAGTAGAGGTAAGAACAAGTGGCTGGCTGTTTTGCTTTTCTGACCTCAGATTGAACCTCAATATCTGTCTCTGGGTTTTTATTAATCATGCTATATATTTATGCAATACACCTTTATGCATTTATACTTTTATGCATCTGTGTATTTATGCATCTATATGCTTATTTATCTGTGCATATATATATATATACACACACACACCTTGATGCACATATACCTTTATGCACCTGTGCCTTTCTGCACCTATATATTTCTGCATCCATAGCCATACAGTTATACATATATGCATTTATGTCTTTATGTGTATATACATTTATACAATATACCTCCATGCTTCTGTGTCATTATACATTTATATGTCTTTATGCATTTGTAGCTGTAAACATCTTTGTCTTTATGCACCTATGCCTTTATGTATGTTACTTTATGCAATCTATGCCTTTATGTATCTATACCTTTATGCTGCTATACATTATGCATTTGTACCTTTACATATTCATATCTTTATACTGCCTTGGGAATAAATTTCTCTAGTCAGACTCACATTTAAAAAGCGTGAAACAGCACAAAGCTATAATTTTATTATGCTCAAATGTGTAATACAGTACTTAATGGTAAAAATATTACTCTAAAGTATTATCTCTTTGCTAACTGGACATTAGCCAAATTTTCAGAATGCTTGAATCTGGTGGCCCCACAGAGAAAGGGCTACAACTATGAACATCAACAACTATGATACAGTGCTTTTTTTTTTAGGAAAGAATGCTGCTTATTTTGTACACTTTCCATGGAAAATTTGGAATATAATTTAAATATCCATTTTGGTGCTGGGTTAATTCAAGTTACTTCAGCCTGTGGTTAATTCAAGTTACTTCAGCTTTCTTAAAAATAAATGCTGGGCATGCAGGTTTTATACTGACAATTCTATTCCTTTCAGTAGTTCTATGAGCATTTTTCTAGCTCCATTAGTATACACACATATACAATTTCTACTAATCACCCATGCCACTCATCTGCAAATTTCATTTCATGACTTATGTTTCTTTTTTTTTGCACATGGAAAATCACAATTTTTTATAAAATTTTGACAGCTTAACTGATATGGTGGAATGAATATTTATTATAACAAAATGACATTTCTTAGCATCTCAAATCCAAGTTTGACTCAAATTGATACCGGTATATAATTAACTCAGTATATAAAATGACAAGTAGTCATATTAGTTAGCTTTTCTAGATATACAGAGACGTATTTTAGTTATTAGGTATTCTTCAAATCTTTCATAACCTTCAGAATATGGCATTTAAATATTTTAAAAATTTAGGACTTTTCATGACAGTAAGACACATCTGCTCCTGGCAGCACCAGTCTACTTCAAGAGGAGAATGGGCATCAAAGAGGCTCCTTATGGAGTTTGTTAGATAAACTGGACATGCGGGATCCACAGAGAGGTGACTGCTGAACTTGCCTGGGGATGAGGGGGTCCTTCGGGGTTCCTGCTTCATGGAAGAGTCTGCAAGACATTCTGCAGGATACAGAAGAAAGTGACTGGCAAACTGCCAGTACAGGCAGACCTGTCTTTGAAATTTCATGCTTCATGGAAAAGTCTGCTGGATACTATGGGCCTGTAGGCTGAAGATTGGATGCTGCAATGGTACAGAAGAACTTTGTGTGACTGTCCAGGCAGCGAGAGGTCTCTGTCAATTCTAGAGTTTTGGAAGTTGCTTACAATGTATGTCCTGTTTTCTTAGGTCGTATTATATCCTTCTGGAGTCTTTGATGGAGTTGAAGAATTTATGGTTATAGTTTTCCTTAGTTATGATAAATGATAAAGTTGATATAAATTTGTAACTAATTCTTGATTGATAACTGTTTTACTATGTTAAATTTAAAACCTTTTTAATCTAAACAGAAAAGGGAAGGTGATGTGGGAGTCTCCTCTGTGTACTGTGATTACCATTAATGAATAAAGAAACTGCCTTGGCCTGTTGATAGGGCAGAACTTAGGTAGGTGGGGAGGACTAAACTGAATGCTGGAAGAAACAAGGGCAGAGTCAGGAACACTATGGAGCCACCGCCAGACATAGACATGCTGAAATTTTGGTGGTAGGCCATGACCTTCGTGGAGATATACAGAGTAATAGAAATGGGCTAAATTAACAGGTAAGAGATTAGCCAATAAGAAGCTAGAGCTAATGGGCCAAGCATTGATTTAATTAATACAGTTTCTGAGTAATTATTTTGGGTGTAAGCTAGCTGGGTGGCTGGGAAGAATTTGCCGCCTGCTCCTCCTACCCAAACTGATAGATAAATATTTCAAGGAAAAACATGAATCTATATTTTATGCACAAAGAGAATCAGTAACTGGGAAAAGATTTGGAGACAAAACAAAGTCACTGGGATGCGGCCACTAAGCACCTTGGGAAGGCCACTCCATTTCTCAACACTTCTTTAAATTTCATCTTTATTGAAAATCACAAAGGTCTTCTTTTCTTACATTTTAAATAGGTATCACACTACCATCCTTTAAGACATTGATCTTAAATACTAAGTTTATTGCAAATCAAGATTCCACAAAAGGTATTAGCTTTTCAGAACTACTTGACATTTACTTTGATAACAACTCAGTCCACTATGAAGAGTCTTGGAGACAAGTAACGGTAAACTCCTGAAACATAGAAAGAACCACAGAAATTTTCTAGAACACATCCAAGTCTCCAATGTACAAGATGAGCTGAGAAAATGTTTTGAAAACTATTTAGATCAAACTAAAAGTATCGGTAGTCTGCCTTTAGGTCAGATGACAATTTTGATATAACCTTTGATAAAGAAAGAGTAGTAAAAAGTGAGACCTAAGGTAAAGATGTTGGTGTTTAAATATAAACAAGCCAATGGATAATAGAGGCATGAGACTTCATTTAAGAAATTTGTATCTTAGACCAGTGTACTAGTTTTTTTTTGAATTTTTGTGAAATATATGCTTTCTCGGGCTATATCTTGCCCCAAGAGAGCCCTGCACAGCATAAACTCATTATGAGTAAAGGAGCAGCATGAATGCATCCTGCTGGGCATATAAACACTCCACATCACATTTTTATCTTGTGGGAAACATTTAATTTCAATTTGAAATGCTTGCAGAGGACCACCAAGTCTGTAAACCAGCTTGGCCACCATTTTAAACTCTTCTTTGAGGATGCAAAAAACTTCCTTAAGATGAGGGGCTTTCTCAGGGAACTGGATCTTGTGTGAAGACCCTTTGAAATGGAACACTTTGAAGACAAATAAGTTCCAGAAGGGTGACAATGAAATCCCTATGTTCTCTTATGTCAGTATGATGACCAGTAGACAGCTCAGGCCCCAAACATCACTCTTTCCATCAGTTTCTCCTCATCTATGCCAGTACAGTGCACATTATTCATTCCTCCTTCTTTGTATAAGATTAAACATGGCAACTTAATATCCTTAGATAGTTAATCTATCGTAAACATTTTGAAAATATGGTAAATATTAGAAGGAAAACAAGAGGGTAAGAATGGATTTAAAGTCTTCTGTAAATTGAAAATTGATTTTCAATTTCCTGTGTTCTTTTTTTAATTTTTCCATTAAAAAAATTTACACTTTTTCCCCTCTTCCCATTCCCCTCCTGTTCCCCAACTCCACATCCTCCCACCTCCTCCCCCCTTAAGAGAGGGCAGGGAACCCTGTCCTGTGGGAAGTTCAAGCTGCCCCCCATCCAGTCCTAGGAAGCTTTGCATCCAAATTGACAGATAGACTAGGGTCCCAAAAGGCCAGTATATGCAGTAGAAACAAGTCCCAGTACATTTATCAATGGCTTCTCAGTCAGCCCCCATTTTCAGTCACATTCAGAGAGTCCGGTTTGATCGCATGCTCATTCAGTCCCGGTCCCGCTGGATTTGGTGAGCTCCCATTAGAACAGGCACACTGTTTCAGTGGGAGGAACCAACCCCTCGCAATCCAGACTTCCTTGCTCATCTTCTCCCTCCTTCTGCTCTTCACCTGGACCTTGGGGCTCAGTCCGTTGCTCTGATGAGGGACTTTGTCTCTATCTCCATCCATCACCGGACGAAGACTCTATGGTGATATTCGAGATAATCATCAGTGTGATAGTGGGGCAAGGTCAGTTCAGGCACCCTCTGCTCTGCTGCCCAAGGACCTAGCTGGGGACATCTCCGTGAACTCCTGGAATCCCCTCTAGAGCCAAGTCTCTTGCCAACCCTAAAATGGCTCCCTTAATGTAGATATCTTCTTCCCTGCTCCTATACCTCTCCTTCCTCCATCTCCACCCTCCCACTCCCCTAAGCTCTTGCCAGTCTTTCCATTTTCCCTTCTCTCTCCCCACTCCCCTTCCCCTAACCTCACCCCCATCCCCAACTTTTGCCTGGAAATCTTGTTTGCTTCCAATTTCCAAGAGGATCTATATATGTATTTCTTTGGGTTGACCATGTTATTTGGCTTCCTTAGGCTTATCAACTATAGCCTTAATGTCCTTTGTTTATGGCTAGAGTCCACTAATGAGTGAGTACATTCCATATTTGTCTTTTTGGGTCTGGGTTATCTCACTCAGGATAGTGTTTTCCATTTTCATCCATTTGCATGCAAAATTCAAAATGTCATTATTTTTTACTGCTGAGTAGTATTCTAATGTGTATATGTTCCACACTTTCTGTACCCATTCTTCCATTGAGGGGTATATAGGTTGTTTCCAGGATCTGGCAATTACAAATAATGCTGCTATGAACATAGTTGAACAAATGCTTTTGTAGTATGATTGGGCATCTCTTGGGTATATTCCCAAGAGTGGTATTGCTGAATCCTAAGGTAGATTGATTCCCAATTTCCTGAGAAATGGCCACAATGATTTCCAAAGTGGTTGCACAAGATTGCATTCCCACCAGCAAAGGATGAGTGTTCCCATTGCTCCACATCCTCTCCAGCATAGGCTATCATTGGTGTTTTTGATTTTAGCCATTCTGACATGTGTAAGATGGTATCTCAAAGTCTACGTAATATTAACTATCACCAAAAAGTGGTGGTAGTCCTTAAAATCTTCAAAGTAAATGTTTGCTGTAACTGATAAGGTGATGACATGTTGAAAAATCCAAGGAATAAACTAGTAAAACTAATAAGAACAAAAACTTGAGTGAAGACTGTGTATAAAATAAGGAAGTAGTGTCCCATACATTTCCTATGAAAGGGAAACTGCTGATTGGTTTCTTATTGCCAGCTCGAGACAAATGAAAGTATCCAGTGAAGGGGGAACCTAAATTGAGAAACTGTCAGGTCAGACTGGCCTATGGGCATGTCTCTGTGTACTGTCTTGAATGCTGGTAGATGCAGAAGAACCCAGCCTGCTGTGGGAAATACTACACTAGGCAAGTGACCCTGAGACAAGCCAATAAACAGTGTTCTTCCATGGTTCATGCCTTCACCTTTCCTGCCTTGAGTTCCTGTCCTGACTTCCTTCATGATGGGCTATTACATGGAAGAGTAAGTTGAAATAAATCCTTTCCACCTTCAACCTGCTTTTGGTCATGGTGTTTATTATAGCAAAAAGAAACAGAATGAAAAAGAAAGAGAAAGGAAGGAAGGGAGGGAGGGAGGGAGGGAAGGAGGGAGGGAGGAAAGAAGGAAGACAGATACCTAGGGTAGAAAGATAAGCTAATTCATATCTGAGTGTATATGTAAAACATTTTAAGTATTCTTTACTTTTGGCCTTTCATTGCTTACATTTTTTAATATTGTACTCAAAGCTTATAATAAAATAATTTAATAAATAATAAAAATATTAATGATTAACTGGTTAATTTAGAGAGATTACTAATATAAAGGATAATCATGTAAAAACAAGTAGGCAACATAAGGATATCAATATTCAGGGGTACTCAAATTCCTCATATAAAATGGTATAATATTTCTATATAATATAAGCACAACCCTGGTACAATATAAATAATAATTAGGTTTGTAGTACTTAGTACTTATGGTGACATAAATGTTACATAGAAAACTATTCCTACTATATTTCTTAAAGAATGGCAGCACAAGGTTTGAACATGTTCAACATAGCTGCACATACTTATTAAAGGAAAAATCTATCAAGAGAATATTACAGTTCTAGGCCGTTACCCACAAAAGGACACCCGATTTTATAAAAGAAACACTCTCTCTAAAAATCACTAACAAATAAAATACCCTAACAAATACCCTAAAAATACCCTAACAAATAATAGGTGACTTCAATACTCCACTCTCACCAAAAGACAGAACATCTAAACAAATACCATACATCAAATTGATCTAAGAGACAACTACAGCACATTCCACGCAAATGTTAAAGAATGCTTTCTCTGCTATGTTTTTATTTTTTTTTCAGAAACCCATGGAATTTTCTGCAAAAAGAGGCACGCAAAACTGACTCTGAACAACAAACATACTATCACATGAAAATTAGGCCAAGACAGAAATCAAAAAGGAACATAAAACCTTTTAAAAACTGAATAAAAATGAAAACAACACATCAAAATCTATGGACACAAAGCAATTCTAAGAGAAAATATGTAACATTTAAAAAAATTAGTGTTTGCCACATTCAAATATATAACTAAGATTTATTTATAGACATGGTTTTGAAATCCTTCAAGTCTTGAAATTAAAGTTTGATACAATAAGAATTTCTAAAACAATATTCAAAAACTACATGTAAAACATATCTCTCCTAATTTCTGATTTAGCATGAGAACATAATGGCCTTTTACACAAGAAGTTACATGAGATGGGACAGAAATTTCAGAGACCTTCTTTCCTTGACTATCCCATTGAAGCTTACTTTTCTTTTAGGGTGAGCATCTACATCTTTTTAGATGAACCAATTCATGTGAACATGAAGGGAGAAAGCTAACAGAAAGCATCAAACAAAAGGATGAATTGTTAAAAGACACTCAGGAAGATGTGAAATACTCTACATAATCCAGCAAATAAACTGATTCATTTTATTAGTAAGTTATAACTATTATTATTAATGCGTGTATGATACTGGGGAGGGCATCGGTATGCTTGTGCCATGGAGTGCATGTGGAACTTGTTAGGTCTCAAACCCCCACAAATGACTAACTTTGGTGCCTATTAACACATCAAAGCAGGTGGTGGCTGCCACGTTCTCCCAGTATCCCTCAGTGCCAACCTTTATAGGGTCATCCTGGCTGGCATAACCAGCCCCTACCCTGAACTCGCCAGCCCAGGGGTTGGGGCTGCCCTTCCCCCAGCTTCTCCTTCCTATATAATCCAGCCATTTTGACGATGCTGGTCCTTTTTTGGCCTTTTGGGCCTCTTATCCTCTTGGCCACTGCTCCTGGTTGCCCTCTCTCCCTCTCCTCACACGGTCAGACTCACTTTGCAGGTATATTCACTCTGGACCCTTCCAGATGCTTCTGGCTATGTTCTCCCTCAAATTTACCACGCTCTTCCTTTTATCTACAATAAATGTTCTCTTCCAACATACCTAGGAGCAGTCATATCTTCCCTTTTTATTTCTTGTTTTAATTTAGATGTGAGTGACAGTTTTCGGGATTTGGTTTCATCATGGGTTATGCGGATCTATCTCTGGTCATCCAGCTTGTGGGACAAGCACTTTTCCTTGTGGAATTATCTTGCTAATCCTAATTATTTAATTTGTAATGTGTAATAAACAAGGTGGGTGCCAGGCCCGAGGACAGACAAACAGATCTGCAGACCTGCTTGAACTGTCTTCAAGAGCTGTGTCTCCTTCCCTGATAACATAGCAGGGAAAGCTTCCCCGCTTCAGGGTCCACTTCCATAGTCTTCAGAGTCACACATGCATGCTGCTTGATTATATCAATTAAAAATCTCAGTCATGTGTTCTTGTTGTTGGTTTTTTATTTTGTTTATTAAGTTCTGCCTCATTCATATATGTAATTTGCAATGCCATAGATAAGCCTAGCCTCCCTGAGGAATGGAAGTGTGTTACTAGGGTTTTAGTAACCACCAAAATACTAACAAAAGCTGGTCACAGAGTGTGTAAGCACTGATTCACATGTGACAGAATTCCACCATGAAAATTTGGATTTAATAATATTTCCAAAGACCTGGAGAAAAAAAAAAAGGTGCCATCTCTGGTTTTCTCAAATTTATCATCTTATTACACAACCTCAAGTCCTTACAGTACTGAGTACATACGAAAGAAGGCATTTATCAGGCCTCTGCATTAGCCTCAGCCTTGCCTTAGAACCTCATCTTGGCTTTATTAAATCCAGAAAAAAAAATCATTTTCTTTTGTACCATCTGACTAAACTGTACCAAATTGGAGAAAAGGTTTTAAAACATTAAATGTTCAAAGGCCAAATCACTTGAAAGGAGAAGGGTTTCCTCAGTTGTGGCTCCTTTGTGAATGCAGTCTGTAAAGTCCTGGGTCACACCCTAACCACACCAGTGAAGGCACCAAATCCTTTCAGTTAAGTATATGAAGTATTTAGACAAGAACAAAGTCACATAAACCACAAAATAATTCATGCTGGGCATGTCATACATTGAGTGTTTATTTTAACTTATGTATTTTAAAGTTTTTAATGAGAATAGGAATGATTTATTAAGCAGACATTTGCTTTAAGTCAGAAAGCACTTAAATACTGACAGTATGATTTCTTTTTAATATGAGGTCTCTCAATTTCTATCTTGACACATAAGGCAAAGAGAAATGCAAGTGGCATCTGCTAAGCTTTACTGATGGAAACTTAAAGAAATCCTGTGGGTAACAACATTCAATTTTTTTTAGAATTCTTCTCATGGAGACTTCCTGAAAAAGAAAATCTGGAAATAATTCGAAACTATTATAGTACCTAAAAAGGTTTACTTGAGAAACTCGACCTGCTATTCATCTAAGAATGTAGTAACCAAGGAGAACTTAAGGAGGAAGTAAGTGCTGTGTGAGGGGTGGGAGCACCTCAGCCACAGTGTGCAGAAGTAGACAGTCTGATGCCATGCTACCTACAACAACTGAAGAGCCTGTACACTGACCCTGGGCTCTTTTACCAAGTAGAACACAGACTAACCAACCACCTGATACAGTTCCTTATACTCCGAAATGAAAAAAAAAATTTTTAAAAAATATTTATTCATTTATTATGCATACAATATCTGCCTACATGTGTGCCTGCAGGCCAGAGAGGGCACCAGATCTCATTACAGATGGTTGTGAGCCACCATATGGTGGCTGGGAATTGAACTCAAGACCTTTGGAAGAGCAGGCAGTGCTCTTAACCACTGAGCCATCTCTCCAGCCCCCCCCCAAAAAAAACATTTTTTAAGAAGATGATAGTAACTATTTTCACAAACCATAAGTGAAGAGTAAATAATTAATTCTTAAAATTTAAGATGTACATGGGAAAAAGTATCTAAAAATTGTAAAAATTGTTCTGTGTCTTTTGGACCAATAACCAAATTATAATGGAGAATGATAATATCTCCTTGAAACTTAAACCATGTTTTTGAAGAAATGCAAAATTCCACTAGGGGTAAACTGAATGTCATGCCCCTTGGAGTTAGAGGGTGCCATATGAACTGAATTATCCTTGACAAGTACCTTCAGACATTTGTAATGTGATCTCATGTGAATTTAGACCACATTTTGGACACAAACTATTGGCAAGAGTAATTTTTTTAGACACTCAAAAAAGAAAGAAAATCAAATATCCTTAATAGTATGTAGTATTTAACAAAAATTTGCAACATGGAAAGAAAGGTAAAAGCAGCAAAAGCATCCAATGAGCTGTAGCGAAGAGATGTTAAGGGCAGCCAAAGAAAAGCTCCCTTTCTTTTCTTTTCAATGCCCACTGCTTACTCTCTCTAACACAATTTGAGTTTCCCATGACTTGAGTAAATTTTAGGATAAATTTTATGCAAACAAACTACAAAATGTTATTTGCATTTAAAACTTATTTTGTCAAGAATTAAATGACAGGGGTCGGATCTAATGAGAGTTTACCAAGGCCAGTTGGACTGCGACTGAACGAGCACGTGATCCAACCAGATTCTCTGAATGTGGCCGGATTCTCTGAATGTGGCTGGCCTGGAGTCTTTCTGAGAAGCCATTGACAATGACACTGGGACTAGTTTCCTCTGCATATACTGGATTTTTGGGATCCAGTCTGTTTGGATACTCACCTTCCTGGACCTGGAGGGAGGAGGGAGGAACTTGAACTTCCCACAGGGCAGGAAACCCTTACTGCCCTTAGGGACAAAGAGGGAGGAGGAGAGGGAGGGGGGGAGTGGGAAGGTGTTGGGAAGAGGGGCATAAATGGAAACTTTTATAATTTAATAAAATTACTTTCAAAAAAAAAGAATTAAATGACAGCATGGCTCATATTTTAAGGTATTTCTCCCTGGCAGGGGGGCATATAATGTATCCAGACAGTAAGGACCCATACTTTGAACTACTTCTTTCTTTTAGTCTCTCTCACTCCTGATGCTCATCCTGTGGTGACTGACAGTCAAACAAAGCAAAAGGAGCTCTGAGGTCTGAGGTTTTAAAGACTCATCATGACTGCCTGCCTTGGCAGGAAGACAGCCCACAGACTGGTGCTAATTCTACAGGGATCAGCTCCAATGGAAAAAATGCATTAAGATCTGCAGAAAGATCACAGTTTGCAGAGAGCAGGGCCAAGATATCTCTGCAGCATGGTTAACTTTCTCCATCCCAGGTCTGCCACTGCTGCAGTCATCTGCTAATTGGTAAAAATGATGAATTTTAGTATTGGAGAAAAATATATTATTTTAAGAACCCTTTGAAATGTGTCTACCTTCCTCAGTACCCTCAAAACCAAAGTTTGAAAACATCTGTGGACCAACTAATCATCTTCAATGATGGATGGATAAATTAATAATTTATTAATAATAAATTAATTTCACACTAAAATTGTTAACTTACACAACTGCATTTGACGGTATGAGCATCACTCATTTGCTTTCTTAAAAATGCATTGTAGAAAGTAGCATTACAGATTAACACAAAACAACAAAACAATGCGAGTTATTTTTAATGTGTGCACCTTTCAAGTTACTTAGGTGAGGGATATTTAACAAACAAATGGACCACCTGAAACACTTAAATTTTTCAGTGCTCAAACACTGAATTATTTTTAAAATTCAATTTGAAAATCCAACTAAGAGGCCTGTTTATCATGCTGTCCTGCTGACACACGAAGGAAAGTGCACCTCAGACAGAGCTTACATTTCCCACTCTTCCTTCCAATCGATATGTGAGGCAAAGTTTCATCTCTAGGACCCCTAATGGCAGGAATTCCTGCAGCCAGCAAATGGTGATGTGAGACCCATGATTAGATGATGAGGCCATTAAAGACACCAGTTCCTAATGCAACATTCCTCTTTATTTCTCTGAACTGCAGTGATAGCCAGAGCTAAGAGAGAAGGCATTCTAAACTATGCCTTGCCACAAAAGCTGCTAAATGTTTGGATTCTTATCAACCTAAAATGTCCACGGAGCTTCCATTTCCCCTGAACTCAGGACCTCGACACAGAGTACACTTTTCACACACTCTGCAGATGAGCTCCTCCCAGGGTTGGCTCTATGGTTTCCTCTCAACTGTATTCCTGGCTTCCCATGAACACACTCCTGAAGAAAGTAAATGTGAACCTGGAAACTGTAGGTAAGCTTTTGCTGTTTGCTCTGGGATATATAAAGACCACTGAAGTCACACTCGGCTTATCTGGCTTGGTAGTGGTGTAGGCAGACCTCAGGTCGGTTATGGTGAGGTGTGTTCACCCTTCTACTGAGAAGACCAGGGAGAAATATAACAGCTATGTATTACAAACATGTATCTACTTCCTTTTCATTCTAATATTATAGAACATTTCATATTTATATGGTAACAGCGAGGCTTCAAGTGACAGGGAAATGAAATGCCAATAAATTTCTGTTTTAGTTATCCAAAAGACTAATATATGGTTTATCTCAAGATATAGATAGATCAAGCTTTCTTGTTTGTTTTTGTATAGTTTTAAAAATAAACAATATCCAATCATTTACCTTTAATTCTTGTTAATAAAGACAATCACCATTCAGTAAACTTTCAGATTTAACAATACATACCAATTCTACACAAAATTGAAAAAGCAGCCTGCCAAAGATGACTCAACAATGCACTGTATGAGTTTAGTACTGATAAAAAAGGACCTTGAGTTTCTTGAGTTTCTACCACTTCTAATCTGACAGAGGAGAAAAAAATAGTAACTACCAGTTATGTTTTCAAATTGCAATATGGGCTGCAGTATTTTTAAAACATGGTGCATACAATAGCAAAAGACATTAAGAACATAGAACAAAGCCAGGCACAGACAGAAGAGAACAACGGGAGGTAAGGGAGGAGAGAACGGAGAAAGAGGTGAGAGTAGAGAAGTTCTCACATAGGATGATCACTAGGCTCTAAAGCACCTCAAGGCAAGCTATCTTCTGCATTCTCTGCAGCGAGAGATAAAATTTAAAATATGATTAATACTATACATGCATAAGAAATTCTCGTGCAGGTTAATTTTACCCAGTGACTAAAACTCTTACTTGAGAGCAAAGCAGCATGACCAGCTCCACCACAGACGTGTGGACTTCACACACACAAGGCCTGCATAGGGAGAGGTCAGCAAAGGTCAAACCACATGACAGGCACACAACTACCTGATTTTAAAGTATTAAAAACTTGTCTGAAACAAGACTTCAGAAATTAAAGTGAATGAAAATATTCATCAATATACTCTTCTACATTAATTTAAAATATTCAAATGTTCCAAATGATATAAAAGTTGACAAAATATTGACTGCATGTTTCAGTTCTTTACGGTCATGATAGTTTAAAATGTTTAGGTGAAGGTAAGAGCTTAGGTTAAGGTTAGAGTTGCTTCACCCAAAGGCATTGCCACTGTTTCCTAGAGCAGAGAGCAAAGATGGAAGAGCAGCTGGCATTTTCTACTTGGAAGACCAAAATTAAACAAGGCACACGTAGCTCATTCACCAAAACTTATTAAATGATCCAAACTCATAGAACAAATACCACAAAGAATGAAAAAATGAACGCAATGAGTATGTGATTCCAAGGATCACTGACTCAGTGTCTGATGGTGCCTGTGTTAAGTACCTTACATCACCAAATCATGCAAGTCACATTATACTCTAATGCCATCCCTAGTGTACACGTAAAAACATTCTGCAAACAGCTGGGTTATTAATTATTCAACTCTCCTAAATAAAAGATGATTTGTAAAATGTTATATGTAATAAGAAAGTAGATCATAATTGCTAATTTCTAAAAAGTACAATAATATGGATATGTAAATTTGATTTAACAATAATCTCTGTATGAGCATATAAATTATAGTGGTTGCTACCTTATTAAAATAATAATCTCTGATGAGCATATTTGGTACAATGACTGCTACTTTAAAATAAATGTCCAAGTCATGGGCCTATTTTTTTTCTACAGAAAAAGTTTAATGAAGAAATTTTGAAAATTTTTTGTTAATTACAAATGCAATCAAAAAAGGATCTTTTAAAAAAATTACTATTAATATGTAAGTGATGTGTGTGTGGGGGGTGGTGCTTGGACATCACATGTATGGGAGTCAAAAGGACAGCTGTGTGGATTTTGAGGTTGGAACTCAGGTCTCCAGGCCTGTGGGGCAGAGGTCCTTACCTCCTGAGCTCACCCGTTGGTCCAGTAAATAATCTTACAGAAAAAGATACTTTGGTCTTCCGTTAAAATGTTAACAAATGCAAAGCTGAAGCAACGGTTTTATTTTCTTGTTTTCAGCCAGCAGTCTCAAGTGCCTTGTAGACACGAGCATGTCCACTTATTGCAGGGGGTGGATAAACATCCTTTGGTGGCTGTTTTGCTAAAGACTATCCATGTCATACAGACAGACAAAGCAAGCTGCAAAGAAGTCACTGGTACTCCGTACCATCAGATCCTGAGCAGACAGCTAATGAGATGAGAGACTGCCATGAAAAGTCTGTTGAAGAGAAGTGTGGTGTGACTGGTCAGAAATTCTCACACTCAGGAACTAGAGTCAGAAAGATTAATAAAACATTTGCTATTTGTTGGCTGAACAGCATTTGGATTCTGACAAAGAAAACCTTATGGAAATGGTCATAGATAGGATCATAATTAAGTTGTGGGCATATTAACACAGACAATACTACTCTGCTATAAGAATTGTCCATCTTTATTCTGTATTAATTTTGAATACACAACACTAAGTAAACACTTAGAAACAATGGAATTATTACTAATTTAAAACAAACTCTTATATAATAGTCACATTCATAACTCCTAGAAACATTATCGATGCATCATAAGAAAATAAAAGCTTACATCATTAATGTATTTTTTTCCGAAAGGAATATGAACAAATAGACAGGATAGCAAGATGGTGCTTCCAAACACATCCCTTCTCATGTCTGTATAAAATGATGAACTCAGGTTCAGAGAACCTCACTCTTTACCAGTGTGTGTTGTCTAGTAAGTTCTGGTCAGAACAACCTTTTCTCAAAAGATAAGCCAGGAAGTAAAAAGAAACCTGACACTGATGATGAGAGCATATGCTATGGAAATCCAGGAAACTAATTAGAATTATAGCTTGCTGTGAGTTACTTCTAAGGGTTAGAAGGAGTACGAATGAGACATGCAGTGTGATGCCTGTGATAATGAGATGCATGCATAGAATAAAATAATATTTTATTCTTATAAACATCACCATATTTGCAAATTTAAGAAGCAATAAAATTCAGTCTGTGGAAATTTAATCATAAGCTCAAGTAAGTAAAATTTACCTGGTGATGCTGTAAACTACTGTTAACTGTTTAGACAACAGCAGAGGGTGTACTCATACAGGCCTTTGTGCACTGAATCCATCCTATCTGTATCTGACAAGAAATCTGTAACTGAGCCAATGCATTTGATACCATCTCTAAGAGTACAGAGTGAGCACTTGACAGCGATAAGTAAGATTTTACTAATGACAGCTCAGCATGCATTCCAGGCTGTAATTCAAATACCTTATACTATTAACTTTTTGAACCAGTTATCATTATAGTGTTTGATAGACTAATAAAATGAAAATATTTGTTGATGATACCAATGTGTTTCACCTAGGAAGTGGTAGAACTGGGGTCTGAAATTACAGGACTTAATTAGAATAATCACTATATGTTTTCTACATAACAATCAAGCATCGATATGATGGCAATATAACACGATGAAAGCCCTGGTGGTTGTGTGAGTAGAGTGACTTGGTCAGCTTCCATGGTGAAGGTAAGCTGTTTTGGTCTGATGTGCAGATGGGAAGCAATATATTATGCAACAAGGAGAGCATGATCAAGGAACAAGGAAAATATCTCAATAGAGGTTTCCATCTTGGAGATGGATGAGGATGCTGGAAAGCAGAACTGGGAATCTAGGTTATTACAAATTACAAATGGTTTGGGATATTACAAATGGTTTGGGGAGTTAAGATGAAAAGCTATGAGAATGCTATTAAGTGAGGGAAAAGGTTCCAAAGTCTATTAATGACATTCCCATTGTATAACGACATGTGCCTTGTTAACTAAAACATAGCCTTCATTGGAGTCATACATGTGAGGCAGAGGCAGGAAGTTCTCTGTGATTTCTATCAAGTTCCAGGTCAGCCAAGGTTACATGGTGAGTCCCCGTTTGGAAGGTGTGGGGCAGAAGTACAGGTCAATCTCACTAGTTTTAAAGCTAAAATATATTTAATTTCTGAAATATAAATAGTTCAAAGTTTCTCTAACAGTCATTATGAACCCTTAGGGTCTTTATGTTTATATAACAAATATGTTTTTTTCAAATACATTAATAAACCATGATGAAAGTGAATGTCGGGTATCACTTTCTTTTCTTCATAAAACTTTCATAAAGTTAAAGATAAAAGGCTAAGAATTACTAAAAGGAAACTACTCGCTAATCATTGTGATGAAAGCATAAAAGGAAAATGCTTTCAATGTAAGGCGGCTCAAGTAGAAGAGGCTAGTCAAGTGAACTTGTTTACTTTCAAGAGTCTCTTCGCTTTATCCAACTAGTACAGACTTGAATTGTGGACGCAATCTGAGAAAATAAACTAGACTTTCATAAACTGGGTGCTCAGAGCAGTGGGTTCTCAGGCTTTACCCAGACTGAGCTTCTTTGGTAAATGTAACATTAAAGCAAAAACACTAAAGGTGAGCAATAAGTCTGCTTTTATTCAATATTAGCAACAAAATGTTGTCTTGCAGATTAAGTTATATAACATTATAAATAGTCTTAAAAGTCCCAGAAATTATAAGTTCATATTCTATTTAAAGAAACATCTTATTGACATGATATGCCATACAGTATAAACAAAATATAAATCATATTGTTATTAATTTAATTATGAATTAAATTATTTTGTATAATTGTGGTCTGTGAGATGGATCAGCAGGAAAAGGCATAAACCTGATGAACTGAGCTTCATCCTTGGATCTCAAATAAAAGTATAAGAGAAGAACCAGATCCATAAAGATATCATCCTATCTTCCACATATGCTCCATGGTGAGCACATACCCACACATCATTATATACACACAATGGCAACGAGTAAAAGTGTAAAAACTACCCCGTCTAACCAAAATGCCCTATGTCCAATTCAAATCTAGTTATATGTCAGAGTAAGATTTTAGAGTCAATTTAAATTTTAAACCAGCAGCCCAATAACCATTCATAGAATTTTATATACAAGTATCCATGTGGACATGGCATAAAATATTAGAACATATCAACTAAAAGTAAACAGTACTTTCTATTCATTCTAATGCATCTTAGAACAAGAGATAGTTCTTTTTTGAAACCCTATGTACATGAAGTATACATACCAGGATCTGTGGTTTTCAAGAACTAAAGACATCTGGTGGTTTTTATAATATCTAAAACAATACTACTAAATAATGTGCCAAGGCAAAAATGAAACAGGTAAGTCCTACTTCCTAGAGAAGCCTCAAATCTAGTGGACGGCCCAGACAAATGCACTGACCAGCTTTCAGAGAGAACAGCAAATCCTATCTCAAAGGAATTTTAGGATGTTGATTCAGTGATCTAGATAAATAATGTTTTAATTAATTCCTTGTCAGCAAAAGAAAACAGTGGCACTAACGGGAATCAACAGGAAATATGGGTGGTCATTAATTTGTAGGGAGAGTGATAAGGTATTCTAAGACCAGCAATCAAAAATGTTTTAATTTGTGAAATAGGATGTCTAACTACAAAAGGTATTTTCTGAGAGTGCACCTAGCCTCAAGCAACTCTCCATTAGAAAACAAGTATGTAAAAAGAAAACATCATTGTTAGTATAACTTTCCATTAGATGCTTTGCTGTTATGCTGTTTAAATTCCTCTAAGTTCTTTTTAAAAAATAAACAGTCTTAAAGTTAAAATAATTACAAGTTTAATGAGAAAAATATCTTTGGTTGGACTTGGTAGGATTAGAACGAACACATGAAGCAGAGAGAAGAACCTGTTAGGGAAGAAGATGACACTATGTTCAGGCACCATGCACCATGAAGCACATGTCCTGTTTTCACATACAGAAGGTCAGGAACAGCCTAACAGCTAAGGTGACAAGCTACATAGTTTCTGTAGCTTTTCAGAAACTATGACCTGCCAGATGGAGATAGCACACACCTTTAGTCCAGCACGTTGGAGGCAGAGGCAAGCAGATCTCCATGAGTCTGAGGCCAGCCTGGTCTACAGAGTGAGTTCCAGGACAGCTATGGCTGTTACACAGAGAAACCTGTCTTGGAAGAAAAAATAAAACTATTTCCTAAACCTCCTGAGTGACTCATTTTATATATAATTGTGAATTATGCTAGCCATATAGCAGGCAAAACTAGAGTGAGAAAACCGATGTGCACACAGGAGTTGATGTGCACACAGAAAACAAATAATGAAAACAGGAGAAGAACCTAGAGCAGGCTCAGGGGAGCATCCCATAGCTTTAGCACAGCAACTAACTTGAAAAATCAGTAAAATACAACAAAAAGATCCCTGTTGATCAAGTTCTTACTATGCATGGAAAAAATAGCACAAATCACGGTTTGCATTATCTTGTTAGTAAATAAAAAATTGAAGATAGAATCATGACCTTATCATCTTCAGTCCAAACAGGAAGCTAATACGGCACAACAATGTCTGAGGGCCCAAGTGAGCACCATCTGCAGGAAAGTATCAGAACAGCGTATATGGCACAACAATGTCTGAGGGCACAAGTGAGCACCATCTGCAGGAAAGTATCAGAACAGCATCTGGGACAGCGAATGATTACAGAGTACCAGGGACACCGCAAACTTGGAGGTTTCTGGATCGTGGATTTCTGCAGAGGAAGAAACATAAAGCTAGAGTGGGAAGGACTGAAATAATGGAGGATTCTTCTTTCCAGTTTCTAAGGGTTTGTCTAATAACAAAAGCTTCCAGTTCCTAAAACTCTGCCAGAAGGAGTTCAGAGACAGTGGAAAGAGGCAAAGGATTTATATAGAGGGTAACTTGTAAAAATCTCAATGCAGTGCGTTCTGAACAACAGAAAGATCAATAAATATGCAAAATATTTGAAGAATTCTGGGAACTTTAATTAAAAATCATAACACGTATTATTTTTATGGTATTTCAAATATTTCAAATCTAGATTTCTCAACGTAGTCCATAATCTACAAATTTTGAAAGTTTTTACAAAAAACAGTGAAATATAACTAGCTAGCAGCTATGGTCTATAGTGTTCTGAATTTAACACCACCTGAACCTACCATGGACAGCTAGGCAATCTTTTTCAGCAAACAGGACTTAACTATATATACAAACAAATCTTCAAAAAAATGTTCTAAGTTACTTAAAATTGGAATTTTTTATATATTAAAATTATCAATTTTCCATGCATATTGTGAACAATACAAAAATGAAGGGGCAGGTGTAGAAGTCCTGTCAAATGTTTATTCTTGTCTAATTTTTAATCAGGCTTCTTTAGAAAGAATTAGTCCTTAATGGATTGTTTGTCTTGTTTTCCAGAGTCTCTCTAAGTTGTGGGAACCCCACTTAATTAAGAAGTATCTGTATGTGGAAAACTGTATTTTGACACCCAATAAAGATGGATGGGAGAGTAATGGACAGAGGCGACTTGTCCTTGGTCTGACCTCAAATCCTGAAACTAGAGAGAAAAGGAGGCATATCCGGCAGCCCAAGAAAATGTCTGTATGTGCATGTCTGTATGTACTGTTATTTAAAATTCAATTTGGGTAGATGTCATTCACATTCAGAAAGTTACTGGAAAACAGTAGAAAGTTTTCCTTTGAGATCCTTTACTATTAGAGCATGAGCTCTAAGAACCTGGATTTCACTGGCATTATCAAAGTTTAAACTTGGATCTGTTTTTATACTAACGTCAAAAATGTCATTTTAATGTCATTTCTTTTTAGAATTCTCTGGTCACATGTATCAGTCCCATGCTCTTTGTGTTAATAAGAATTTGTGTTTCTTCTGCCTTGAAATTTGAAAGAATTCAGGAGTGAATCCAGCTGCACTTATAGTATATTTTATTGTGGAGATTTCCTACTACTGCCGCATTCTCCTTGCTTGTTATAGATGGAACTGTTTTAATGATCTTATTAATTTAATTTTGTTAAGTGATATGCATCTAAACTTCATTCCTGTATTTTATATTCTGCAATTCAATAGAATATAAAATTTCAAGGTAGGTTCTAATAATTGTCTGAATTTTATTAGCATCAATCATAATGGCTTCCTTTCCACCTCAGATTTAATTAGTGTGATTTAATTAGTATGATTTAATTAGTTTGCCTCCTGCAGGCAAGGCAAAAAACAAAAACAAAACAAAACAAAAAACCTCAAACAACAACAACATCATCAAAACCAAACCCCCAAACAAAAACAAACACATAGAATTATTTCGGGCCATTCCTTAGGTTAAAATCACTCACTGACTTCACTGCACGTCGGGTAAACTCTGAGCTCAGCCTGCCTCTAAGGCTTAGCGACTTCAAATGCATTCCAAGTGGCTTGAAGTAACCCTTGAGTTTAAGCTTCTGATACAGTGTGCTGCATTCCTCCACTTCATGGTCCATAGGCAAGCTATTCCTTTTGCTTCCTGATCTTAGCACTTCTGAGTACCAGGTATCACCATAAACATCACACACACACACACACACACACACACACACACACAGAGAGAGAGAGAGAGAGAGAGAGAGAGAGAGAGAGAGAGAGACCTTCCTTAATGATTCTGTTAAGCAAATCCATCATTCATTTTATTCTTCAGGAAATATGAGCTGGGATTGTGGGCATAGCTCAGTGGTGGGGGAGGGGCTAGCATGGATAAATCCCTGGGTTTAGTCTCCATACCCCAACTATCCACACATACATATAATGAAGACATCTTTTGTAACATGAGGGCCGGCTTGTTGGGGTATCTATCCCACCTGGTACCCCAAAGCCAGCAACTCCCAACAAAAATCACACACAGGACTCCATAAGATTATAAACTGATTGGCCCATTAGGTCAGGCTTCTTATTAGTTCTTATAACTTATGTTACCCCAGTATCCTTATCTACATTAACCACATGGCTCCGTACCTTTCTCAGCTGGGCAAGTTACATGCTGCCTCTTCAGTGGTCTGCGCAGGAATGTGGAGGGAGTTTCCTGCTTCCCAGAATACTCCCAGTCTCTTTGCTCCACCCCTACTTCCTATCTGGCTTTCCCCCCTATACTGCCTGCCTGGCCAATCAGCATTTTATTAAAATATGATTGACAGAATACAGACAATTCTCCCGCACTATTTCCCTCTTTTTTTTTTTTAAACAAAGGAAAATACCCATAATCCATTTGTTGGGAATGTGGGTGTAGTATTTCAGGCTACTTCCTGCTGGTTGGGGGTGCTGATGATCTTATGGAGACCCAAAGAAAATTTAGAGTTATAATCAAGTCCTGACTGGAGTATCCTGTGAGTCTTGATCATCTCAGGCAGCGTCTTGAATCCATTCTGGATGTAGAACTCAGACATTTGGGCCATCTGTTCCTACCAGAGATTGCTCAGGTGGTCTCCCTTGGCCAAAGATGATTTTTCTTAAATCTGAATAAATCCAGAGCCTCTCATTTTCTGTGGAAACAAAAGCAAAATCTCTTCTCCAAAGTAACATACCTTTTGACTTCAGTTTTGAAGCCAAAGTATTTTCAAAATACCGATCTTGGGTTAGTTCAGCAGCATTTATAAACAAGAGTCTTTTAGCAGCTGTTGCTCCTTCCTCAACAATCAAACAATTCAAAGAGAGCATAATAGCATACAGTATCAAGATTCTCTGTGTATTTTCCATCTTTGTGTGGCTCTACTTTAACCTCTATTTCTTTTATTTTTACTTTTACTTTTTGAGACAGGTTCTCTGTATATCTTTGTCCTGGAATAACACTGTAGACCAGGCTGTCCTTGAACTCCCAGAGATCCCTCTGTCTCTGCCTCCCCAGTGCTGGGATTAAATGTGTTTGCTACCACACCTTGAACTCACAGAGATCTGTCTGTCTCTGCTTCCCAGGCATTGGGATTAAAGGTGTGTGTTACCACACCCTGAAGTCACAGAGGTCAATATACCTCCACCTCCCAAGTGTTGGGATTAAAGGTGTGTACCACCACACTCAACTACTTTCTTTCTTCCTTTTTTACTTTAAGAACTTTAACTTTTAGCCTGCAATATTTAGAGGTTTTTTGTTTGTCTTTGAATCTCTCTTTACTGTATATCTCACTTTTTCTGACCATATGAGTCTTTAATGGGTAGGACTAAAGCCATGGCTTTGACAGTTAGACCCAGCCCATTCCTTAGCTTTCCAGGCTCATGGCTGAGATACCAGCCAGAGCTGTGTTCACTGCTACAACTCTATGGCGTTTCAAGGTCCTTGCTAGCAAGCAAGCTGCAGCATTCTGCTCACAGACCACACTCAGTCGGACTGCCTGCCTGAAAGAGTCAGAGATCGCCCTGGCAGGACAGCCCAGAAAGCTGGCATTTTAAAACAGCACAGCTTTTTTCCTGCTCCGGCTGAAAATCAAAAAGCATGAGTTCAGCTTTTCATCAACACCGTTTAAGTGTTTCACGGCAGGACCTCTTAAAAGAGCTGCAAGGTTTTGCAGCTAAAGTTGAGTAAGGAAGCATCTAAGAGCATCTAAGAGCATCTAGCAAGCAGAGCAGACCTGAGAAATTGCTGCTACCAAGAAAACATGTCTTATTCTTTCCCAAGCTTTCTCAAGCTTCCTGTGGATTCAGTTATCCACATTGGGTGCCATATGTAACATGAGGGCCAGCCTGTTGGGGTTTCTGTCCCTCCCGGTACCCCACAACCGGCAACTCCCAAGGAAAATCACACACAGGACTCCATAAGATTATAAAGCTGATTGGCCCATTAGCTCAGGTTTCTTGTTAGTCCTTGTAACTTATAGTAATCCATTATCATTATCTATGTTAGCCATATGGCTTGGTACCTTTTTCAGCTGGGCAGGTTACATGTTGCTTCTCTGGTGGTCTGCGCAGGAGTGGCAGAGGAACCTTCCTGCTTCCCAGAATTCTCCTGTTCTCGTTGCATCACCTCTACTTCCTGTCTGGCTTTCCCGCCTATACTGCCTACCTGGCCAATCAGCGTTTTATTAAAATATGATTGACAGAATACAGACAATTCTTTCGCACCAATCTTTGCTTAACACTGCTGAGCCCTGGGATAAAATATCTTTCTATTCCATGGAGCTGTGGTGTAGTGAGGAAGACCGACATAGGGAAGAGAATGAAATTAAAAGGTCCTATTAAGGGAGAGGAAAGGGCAGGTATCTGCTTCACATAGCATAGTCTTTTCAAGGAGGCTACACTGAACTGCAAGGCACAAAGAATCACTCAGGCAAAGCATCCGTTTTTCCTCTCTCATATCCTGACTCTACAAAGCAATGGTCCAGCTTTCAACATTTTGTTTTGAATTAGTATGCAATGCCCATGGTCCTCTCTCCCTTAACAGACCGCCCCTACAGTGTGGAAGGCTCTCCAAACTGGCTGATTGGATTAGTAAGTGGTTGAATCAATGAGTGACTCATCAATGAGAGCATTTCCCGAAGTTTAACAAGTGACATGCTGTGACGGATGCTGTCACTGTTATCTTAATGGGGACTCTAATAGGCTTGAGAAACACCAAGATGACTGTAAATTGAGAAGAAAAGTGCATAACTGTGTGTATTGCGGGGCAGCTAGGAGAGTTTACACACATAGCAAGCACTCAGCAGGAGCCTACAGTCACTGGAGACACTAGTGAAGGTGTCTCATGGTAATAAAAACTCAAGCCCAACATTTATTTTCAGAAGCTGTAAAGAATTAAAGGTCATACAAACAAGCACTAAGTGACCTCTATGTGTAAGGCTGGTCCAAACCATCCTCATCTTTCCTCCAAATCCACCTGGTGACACATAGAACCAATGTTGCAGGGAAAGTCTCAGGCTGTCCCAAGACCACCTAATTTCCAGAAGGCATGGGTGTTAATTGCTCATAGATCACATTTAAGCCCCTATTTAGAAACTGTTTGGCTAAAGGAACAACTTTAGTTGTGCCCCTTCTCTGGAGCATTCTGCACGCACTGGCTGGCTAGTCAAAAGCCTCAGTTGATGGATGGCTTGAGCCCCCTTTTCTCCTTCCTCCAGTGCCTGGCCCTATCACCCCAGCAACTTCTCAAGGACCCAAGGACCCTGCTACACAGAAATCTTAATATCTGTTCCATGTCCAGTCCTGTTTCTGTGACAAAATCACAAAGCAAGTTAGGGAAGAAAGAGTTTGTTTTAGTTCATGAGTCCAGGCTCCAGCCCATTTGGGGGGTACATCAAGGCGGCAGGAGCTCGAGGGAGCTAATCAAGCCACAGGCAAGTCAGAGAAAGAATAAATGCATGTCTACTGTTCAGCTCACTTCCTCCACACGTACACAGTCCAGGACTGGATCCCAGGGAAGAGCAATGCCCACCCTGGACTCAGTCTTCCCATCAACCAACAGACATGCTCACAGGCCAATCAGATTCAGACAATCCCTCACTGAGACTTTCCTTCCAGGTAATCCTAGGCTGCGACAAATTAACAATTAAAAGTAGCATGGCACCTTTGAGTTTTCAACCAAGGAATCTGGCCTGCGACAACTAGGCACAATGATGTTCTCTCTCTCCTTGGAAAGACTATATTTTGTGTGTGCGTGGAGAAAGAGAGAGAGAGAGAGAGAAGACAGGAGAGAGAGAGAGGGACGGAGGGACACACACACACACACACACACACACACAAACACACATACAGAGAGAGAGAGAGAGAGAGAGAGAGAGAGAGAGAGAGAGAGCACAAGGCCGATAATGTCTTCAAGGCAAATAGATGAAGTGGCCTTCTGGTCTCACATCCCATGAGCCTTTGTTGTTGCTGCTATATCAGTCTCTATATGGCTTTGCCTCCACAGCAACTTCTGGGACTTGGGAGATAAAAAGACAAACTCAAGTGAGGCAGAAGTCTGCACATATGACCCAGAGATCAGAGGGCACAGGTACTTTATGTAAGCCCCCAAGGGCAATCTCTAATGACAAGACATAGGTCTTAGCCTCCTAAAATGATCTACAATGACAAGCGAGTTCAGAAGCAAGCATCACATGGCAGCATCTCCCTGCCTGAATCCATGCCCAGAAGCCAGGGGTGCAGGGCTCTTGGTCAGTCAGCCTTAAGGGGCTAGAGTCTTTGTAGCCAAGTTGCCCAAAAACCAGCTTTACAACTTACCAGCTTGTGAACCCTAGCCTCCACCACTGCCCACCCAGCCTCCTTCATCAGGGGACGAACTTATTCCACCCACAAGTCCTGGTCCTATTGAGTAATCTGCTGTTTGATAAACTTATGCTCTGGCTCCTTCGCTTCTTTCATCTGCACATAAGAAAATCCACCTGAAATTTGTGCGGTCCCTGCCCCCCCCCCTCCGCTTATACAATTTTCAGGCTGGCAAATTCCAATCGCTGCAAGTCTGCACTGAATAGCAACCTCCCAACCTTCTTGGGCGCATCACAATCCACCCATCTCGTGCATCTTGCACGACATTACATTGTAACCCCTCCTCTTGTCCCTGTAAGCCCCCCCCCCACGAACTTCCCTCCTCTCGTCCCTGTAAGCCCCCCCCCCATGAACCCCGGAGACTCCCTTTCAGGCAGCTACAGCTGAGCACAATGTTTGGCACTCAGCCAAGTAAGTCGTGACTAAATAACCGGGACGCTCTATCAGTTTTCGTCTCTGTTCCTAGCCTGGCCAAGGGAAACCCTCCTAGCTTTCTTGCTGTGCCCCAAGATAGATGGAAACAGGAGATTGCGGGACAGAGCTGAGCCCCAGACCCAAGGCAACCTGTAGCGGTTCTCAGCTTCCCGGTGCGAGCTCTTCCGGGGAGACGTTTGGATGTTGGGTGGAAACCTCAGAAGTCAAAGCCTTACGAGCTCCCGGCGAAGGTTGGGGGTGGAGAAGGCGGGTACTGGAGCCAGGACCCGGCAGCAGCAGCCTGGGAAGACAGGGTGGCGCTCCGGGCCCACGGCTCACCCACAACCCACCAGCACGAGGAGGGAGCTCATGGGGACCCAGCACCGCGCGAGGAGGACGCGCCACCAGTTCGGACTTGGGGTGGGTGCTCCCTATCTTACAAAGTCGACTTTGCCGTTACTTACCTTGCCAGCTATGGTGGCCCGTGGGTACCTCGGACCCGTGCCTCCCGTTACAGGATCCGCGGACGCGCTGCGGCTGGGACGCTCCACCTCAGCTCCTCACAGTGCGCGAGCGCCTCCTGGGGCGGCCTGGCTTCCCCGCGTCGCGGAGCCCATTGGCTGGGGCAGCAAGACTCCGCACCCAGTCCCGCCCCTCCCGCTACTCCTTCCCATCCCCACAGGCTTTCGCTCCACAGCCAGGTACGGAAAGTTGCTGCCACAAGCAAGCCGTACTCTCGCTAGCCTCAAGTGGCGCAATGAAGTGATCTTTCTTCATCCCAGGAGCAGAGAGATGCCCCTCAGGGAGTGCGAAGAGTGCAGTTCAGTAACCTAGGGAGCCAGCTTTGAGAAAGTCACCTGGCCTCCCTGGGCCTTAGGAGGAGCTGCTGAGAGGCCAAGTAGCCATTTGTCAGCAAATGTTACGGAATCACAAGTACAAGAAGCAGCAGGGTGCTAGGCTCTTACTCTGGCGTGGATCTGGAACGGGGAGTTGGTCATATACAAGTACACAAACAAAAGACAATGTCAGCTTGCTGTAAGCTGAGAGGGGTGTATAGTCATAACACAAAAGGGATGCCACTGTATGCCAGGATGGTCTATGGAGGCATAGGTGTGAATTAAGACTATAGGGTTAAAAGTAATCCCAGATAGAAAAAGAAGGCAACCAGGGAATCTCAATCCTCCAATTTGGCACAGACTAGGAGGTCATTTGGCAGGTTCATGTCTCCTGTATCATTTCTATGCCTCAGTTTCCTTTATAAGGCTAAATCATGCCTCAGTTTCCTTTGTAAGGCCAAATCATGCAAATCATGCAGGAGAACATGATGGTTTTCACTAAAAAATCTCCTGTATCGTTTCTATGCCTCAGTTTCCTTTATAAGGCCAAAGCAGAACACCCCCAAGACTCACCTGCAATATTTTGTTTCCTTTTAGTGACAGGGTCTCACAACATGGCTCTGGCAGGCCTGGAACTTTATGTGTAGACCAGGCTGGCCTCCAACTCACAGAGATCTACCTGCCTCTGTCTCTTGAGTGCAGTTTAACGGTGTGTGTCTTCACACCCAGCTCTAACTGTAATTTCTAGATTTATAACTTAGTTATTTTTTAAAAGATTACTGGTGCTCAAAATGCATCGGAAAAATGCTTGGGAAAATTATAAGGAGAATTCTTGTCTGGATAGGTAAATTTAAAGAACATTACATTTCTAAGGAAACAAGGAATAGGGTAGAGGTTTAGATGAGAAGCTAGGCAGATTACTAGCCTAGCTTACAAAATTAGATTACAAATATTCACATTTTATTGCAATATAAATAAAAAGGTAAAAATTAGATGCAGGAGAACATGATGATTTTCACTAAAAATTCAATGAATGGTAGCCGGTATTTGGTATATATCAACAAGGATTTTATATTAATGATGTTCTCCCATCATGCATTGGAAGTCAGTGACACCTAGAATTATTTATTTTTATATACTGAACTCGAATAATGAAAAAGGCCTGGAAATGGTAGACTCCCTCAGAAGGGGCAATCCCTCACCTGAGATGGTGTTTAAATTTGAAGAAACAGCATATGATCTAGTAAGTCACTGGAGGGTGTACAAGGACTGGAAAGGTAGAAGATGCTAAGTCGTTAAATAATACTTCCAAACCTTTGTCAGCAGCAAAATGAACAGTAATTAAAAGATTGCTTTCTAGAAAAATGCCTGTTATTTTTACTTCCACATATTTAAAAATTATTTTCTTATTTTCAAATATGTGTATCTGTGTGTGGGTTTCTGCACATGAGTATATGTGCCTGCAGAGAGAAGCCAGAGGCAGGGAGTTCCCTGGAGCTGGAGTTACAGGCTGGAGTAAGTCACCTCACTTGGGTGCTGAACTCAGGTCCTCTGCAAGAGCAGAATCTGCTCTTAACCACTGAGCCATATCTCCAGCCCCTCTACCCCCACATCTTGAGGGGAGGATTAATTTTCACTCTGTGAAAGTTAGCAATTCCTCAGGCCAGAACCCTTCTCAGATTGTTTCACCTACAGTTCACCCCAAGTCCTTGGAGCAGAATGTTAGTTCAACCTATCAGAAGCTCATCCCAGACACTTTGTCTCCCCAGAAAAAGTGGCATAAAGGCCTGAGACTGGACAGGACACTGCTCAGGGTGATGGTGACTTCAACAACATCCTAAAGAAACTGGACCATATTGCTATGAGTCATAGTGAGCAGCCTCAGTGCTCCCTGGATTTCTGCCTATTTCTCAAGTTTCATCCATGTGGCTACCCCTGTATCTCACCTTACCATTTTTCCTTTGTAACTCTCCATCTCTGCTACCCAGTCATTTCTGTTGCTTTAAACCAAGACCCTGATGGATTCAGGAAGGAGAAATTGCCTCACACAACAGCAAAGGAACAGTTTAGCATAGGCATCTGCATACAAGCAAATGTCTACATAGTGACAGGTGTACACATTCCGTCATTACTCCACAAGAAATCACACCCCACATGGTGGTGATAGTACAAGCATTTGAAAATGATATTTACATTTGCAAAGATCCCAGATACACTATTCTTAGCAGGTCTAAAAAAGAAGTGAGCAAATTCTTATAATACCAAGCTATCCTAGAAATAAACTCCCTCTTGTAAAGTTTATAGCTTGCAAGTATTTCACATTTCATATGCACAGATTGTAATTGACAGAGTTGTGGTTGGATTCTGGGTCCTTACTCAGAACAGTTCTGGATTTACTGAGCTGTAGCTTGGCTCTGCTTGTCAGCAAGGGTAGAATTGTTCTGTTGTCTATGCATGGACATATTTTTAAGGTGTAAGTTTTATTTTTCAATATTTCCTAATTCAATTTTCTAACCACTTGAAATGATGCTTAAGATACAAATGATTAAAGATGAATTATGGGATGGGGAGATTACTCAGTGGGTAGAGCATTTGCTGTGTCAGCATGAGTACCCAAATTTGCATCCTCAGAACTCATATAAAACGTCAGGTTTGGCAGGACACCTGTAATCCCAGTGCTGCTAAGGGAAGGTGAGGGGTAAAAACAGGATTCCCAGAAGCTAGCCTGAGGTAAGCACCAGCAAACAACAAAGGGACCATGTTCAAACAAGGTGGAAGCAAAGATGGACCAGGTTATCCACTAAACTCCAGATGTACCCCACAATACACACATGGAAGTGTGTGGCCCCACACAGCCACATATGATTAAAAAGAGACAAATTGCTAGGCTTGGAAAACAGTGAGTTTGGGAACAATCATGGTCAGGATCCGGAGTGGTAAATGTTGTTTTAGAGTTAGAATCTAAGGGGCTCTGGAGTCTATTCAAAGAGGATCAGTGGTGCAAGAACTTTTCAATCCCATCTACTCCCACGCATCTTTACCTGGAGAGGTGGTTGGACTTCATTTTCACCTCTGAGCCCTGGTAAGAGGAGGAGAAAGAAAAGAATTGCATGGAGTGAATGTTTCTTTTCTTGAATTTCAGAGTCAAGTCTCAGTGATGCCCGAGTCTAGGGATGAGGCAGATTCTGAGCTGAAGACTTTGGGAGGCTTTCTGCTAACTTTTGTGTATTGTGGAGTATTTCTGCTGACATTGCAAAGAATTGCCATGGCAACCAGTAAAATAAGTTTCCCAGTTCTTGCCATTTCCCTCAAAGGAGGCAGATGCCAGTGGGTGTTCCTCTGTCATTAAGGATGTACAGAAGTTTCAGCTGATCATGTCACTCTCAACGTCCAATAAATTTGCCTTCAAGTCTCCCTCAGAAGCAGCTCCAGTGAGGCAGAAAGTGGCCCAGTCCTGTGGGACAGGGGATGGAAATACCTTTACAATTATTCATTTCCATGCTTGGCTGCACATTCCAAAAACCTATCAGGTTAAAAAGCAAGATGGATTTGACAGCTTCCATCCAAGCCAATCAGCTAGAAGAGGGGGGCAGTATATCAGCGGGTACACATTGTATCAGTCACTTTTTTGTTGCTGTGAAAAGACACCATAACCAAGGCAACTTATAGAGAAAGAGTTTATTGGGGGTTACAATTCCATAGGCCATCATGTTGGGGAGCATGGCAGCAGGAAGGCAGGCAGGGGTGGGAGCTGAGTCCTTAGATGGTATGCAAAGTGGTAAGTAAAGAGACATAACTGTTAAGGCAAGGGTCGCTTGTTTGTCCCAGCTACCCAACTAGCTTAGACCTGAAATAATCACCCAGAAACTATATTAATTAAATCACTGTTTGGCCTATTAGCTCTAGCTTCTTGTTGGCTAACACTTATATTAATTTAGCCCATCTCCATTAATCTGTGTATCACCATGTGGCAGTGGCTTACTGGGTAAAATTCCCAGCATCTGTCTCCTGCAGCTCCATGGCTTCTTCCTAACTCTGTCTTCCTTCTCCCACCACTCAGTCCAGTTCCCCCTGACTCCACTTACCTAAATTCTGCCCTATCAACAGGCCAAGGCAGTTTCTTTACTCATTAACAAATAAAAGCAACACTTAGACAGAAGGACTTCCCATACCAGCTAACTGTGAGTGGTGTGGACTTTTGAAACCTAAAATCTCACCCACAGGAACATATTGCCTCAAACAAGGCTGCACCTTCTAATCTTTCCCAAATAGTTCCACCATTAGGGAGCCAAGTATTCAAACGTATGAACCTATAGGAGCCATTCTCATTCAAACCACCACAACCAATATTATGTAAGCAATGTTGAAAGAGTCCTGATCCATAGTGTCAAGTCTCACTGTGTGGTCCTGGGACAGCCGTTATCATTTCTCCAGGCTTTCAGTTCTTCACCTGTGAAATAAAGTCAGTAGGGTGTGTAATTAGCTTTGTCAACTTGACACAACCTAGGATCACCTGAGCAGACAGTCTCAATGAGGGATTGACTACGTCGCCTTTGCCTGTGAGCGTGTCTGTGGGGGATTGTTTTGAGTAAATTAATTGATGTAGGAAGATCCATCACACTGAGGGTAGCACCACTCTAGACAAGGCACGCTGAACCATGAGTGGAGAGTTTGAGCTGAGCACGAGCAAACAGACAAGCGAGGGAGCACACACTTATTCCTTCCCCTGCTCTCGATTGTGGATGAGACACGACAGCTGTCTCGAGCTCTTGCTGCTATGACTATAACCTAGAGTTGTGAGATAAAATAAACCCTTTCTCTCCCCAAGTTGCTTTTTGTTAAGGTATTTTACCATAGTCACAGAAAGGACACTAGGATAATCATACAACTCTCTCCAGAATTGTGACTCTTGAATATGAAGTGCCTGGCAGAACCAGGTCCGTAGGAGTCTGAACTCCAGATGTGCTTGCTGTTGCATTGAACTCTGCCCTACTTTCCATTTACAGATGATTCCTCCAGGTACTTTGGCATGAGGACCCTGCAATGAGGCTATCTTGTCCACATGTCCTCTGCCTTCCATCCTAAACCCCACGTGGACATATAAGTCTGCATACATTGGTCTCTATACTTGTTATCTGATCCAAAATAAACAGCTCCTATGCTTGTTGTCCACAAGATGTCAGCCACACACAAGAAAATGTCCAAATGTTCAAAAATATTGTTCCCCTCACAAACCTAAAGTCATTCAGAATACATTTCAGAATCTAAATATATCAGAATTGTCTGTCAAAGAGATATATTTTAACTATATGATATCTTATTTCCTGTCAGCATGGCAGAGTTTCATCTTAGCAGGAAAGATGATGCTTGGTGCATTCTGTATTATATTCTGCATCCTATATGAGTGCTTTCCAAAACTATAACATACCTACAATTAGGATGCATCTTACAATTTATGACATGAGTCAAATTTTCCTTTCAATTAATATGTGTTCACATGCAATATAAAATAATTATAAATCTTATAAGAAGTAACCAATGCAATAGCATGCAGCAAACTTTAAGAAAAAGATGTACAACAGACAACCATTTCACAGAATGGACCAAGAGGTGAATGACCAGCCTCCCATCCGGACAACCCAGTCTCTAGGCCCAGGGCAAAACCCTGGGCCCCTCTTCCACCCATCCTAGCCACACTATCCAGCAGGCAAATCTTCTTCAGGCAGATTGCTTCACCACTCTTCATCTGACTCTGTAATCTACAAGTCTCTGCCCCAAACCCACCCATCCCCTGAGACCTCAGGACCTCCCTGAAACACAGACAGCAACCGCACAGAGTGGACCAAGAGTGGCTTCCCTGAGATGAGACAACTTCACTGACTGGTCCAAGAGAGGCTCCCTGAGGCACAGATACCCACTGCAATGATCACACCAAGAGGCAACAACACTGCCTGTACCAATTGGAGGAAGAGATGGGTAGACATCAATGCAAGAATACATTCAACTTTACATTTAAAATTTAACAGCATTACACTTAAAGGAATACATTTAAAGAGCATCATGCCACCACTAGAGTCTAGTGGTCCTACACCAGGAAGACCTGAGTATCCCAACCCTGAAGAAACAGAAGAAAATGACCTTAAAAATAACTTTATGACAATGATATAAAACCTTAAAGAGAAAATAAAAAATTTCCTTAAAGAAATGGAGGAAAAGACAAACAAATAATTGAAAGAAATCAATAAATCTCTTAAAGTAATCCAATAAAAAGCAATAAAACAGGTGAAGGAAACAGTTCAAGACTTGAAAATTGAAGTAGAGGCAATAAGGAAAACACAGAGGAAATTTTGGAAATGAAAAATCTGGGGAAAAAAAACAGGTACAACAGATGCAAGCACAAACAGCAGAAGGCAAGAGATGGAAGAGAGAATTTCAGGCATTGAAGATACAATAGAGGAAATAGATTTTTCACTCAGAAAAACATTAAAGCCAACAAAATCACAGGTACTAGGTAATCTCACACCAGCAAATTTCCAGAATTTCCTCTGTGTTTTCCTTATTGCCTCTACTTCAATTTTCAATGTCAGCTTTAGGTGATGATCCATTTTCATGTAATGTTAGTGAAAGATGTTGAAATTTCTGTTTCTGCATATACTTTCCAATATAGGAAATCAGCCTCCTTTCTGATAGGACAGAGTGCTTTTGTATCTCAACAATCCTTATTCTAAAACAAATACAATTATTATAGGCACTTGCTCTTCAATTATCTGACACAACTCTAAAGAAATTCTCATTCAAATCAACCATGATCATCTGCTTATGAGAAACTTTACTCTTGCTCAAATAATTGAAACTGAAATCAGATACTCACATTATTTATACAACAGTAAAATAAATGATCTAAATTTGAAATGAACTTACCATCATGCAAATAATTTGAATAAAATAGTTCATGACTTGATAAATCCGTGCTACTCTATCTTAGAGACAACTAGACTCCTTTCCTTGACACTGATAATGGTACATATGACTTCATTGGATAGAACTCTTGAAATATTGAAATGCTTTAGATGACACATTTTTACATATTTCATGTTGTAACAGATTTAAGAGAGATTGTAGACATTGAAAACATTATAAAATAATAGTTTCTATTTATACAAAATACTATTTCTCTCCTATTCCACTTTTTGTTTCTTTAACTTATTTTATTATTTTTTGAGCTCTGTTTTCTAAATGGAGAGAAAGAAAGGCTGTGGATTTGGATAGGGGAGTGGATATAGGTGGTACCTTTTGAAATAGGATAAAGGTAAATATTAGATAAATATTAAATATTTTTTAAATTTCTTCTTTGGACAGTAGTTTTTGTTTGTTTTTTAGACTAATTTCCTTTCTAAATGATGCATATAATGAATATTTCTTTTTCATTTTGATTCTACATGCCATGGTCAAATGATGTTACAAATCTTCGTTTGTTTAGATGCAAGTTGAAAGGTAAACAATTCAAGCTGTAAATATTAAATTTTTAATCTTCTATCTTTATGTATATATTAGTTACACTTTGTTGAAGCCACAGGGTGATCGGTAATGAAAAGTCCCCAGACTATCTTAATACAAAATATACAACTTTAATAAACAGAAGTAAGACTTACACCAGCTTACACCAGAATCCAAACGATCCGTCTGGACGCAGGAGCCAGGCGATAGAGAGCTAGCGGGAGCGTGCTTGCCAGATTTATAGGCAAGCGTTAGCCTAAGGGTGACATGCCCCCAAAATAGAATGTGATTGGCTGAACTCCCCTATCACTTTGTGAATTAATGGAAAGGTGGAAATCACTACAATTTTTATTTTTTGTATGTATTTTGATAGAAAATATTGTTTTAAGTTTGCCTCTATCTACTTCTACATATATCTGTCCTCCAGACTGTCCATCTAACTTTCAATTCAGTGAAAACAATTGAGAAATTCTTTTTTCCAACAATTCTATTGTGTAGGTTCGCTAACATATTAATAATTTATACATATCAATAATTTGATTTATTAAACATATTAATAATTAATATTAACGATATTAATAAGATTAATAATTTCTATAATAATATTAAATAATCGAATATTTAATAAATTTATTGATAATATTGAATAATATTAATAATTTAACTTTTTTTACCAACTTCCTAAATTAAGTACTACGGAGGCAGATCAAGAGTCTAACATAAATATGATTTTGAGTGTGACCATTGTCAACCAAACAAGACTAAGCAGCACCAACTAAAAGACCTCTGTGACCAATATTTGTGCAATTATTCCTTTTTTAAAAGTATGAAAGAATTTATCATACTGCCATTATCTTACATCCTGATGCTTTGTTTCACTATCTCAAACATTCAGTGTTTATTTGTAAAGTTGATTAGCATGTAGGTGCTTATTTCCTCCAGAGATTATTATAGTATATTTAAATAATTTCACTTTTATTAGTTAGAATATAAAATGATATTATATTGCATATTTCCCTTTTTGAACCTTTAATTTTGAGACTATAATATAATTAGATTTCTCACTTGCTTTTCCTCTCTCCAAAATTTTTCATGAAGCATTCCTCACTCTCTTTCCTATTAATGGCCTTTCTTTCCACTGCTATTGAATGTATTTATGGATACAAAATTACATATATTCCTAAATATGAACTGTACACTCCCCCAATATAATTAAATAATCATAATATAAAATATTTTGAGTCATTGTGAGTTTATGCTTATTTACATTGTGTCTTCCTTGTTTATTTCATGCTTATGCATTAATGGACTTCATGGATGTAGGTTCTGATATTCCTGGAAGACATCACAGCAAACCTCCCTGTCCCTTGTAATCTTAATGCCTTCTTTTCGTCAATGACTTCTTATTTGCTGGAGTCATATAGTAGATGTAATCTTTGGGAGTGTGATCCAAGAGTCTATATGTTTGTTGGCTGTGGTTTTTAGTAATGGTCTCTGTCTATAATGAAGACAAGTTTCCTTAATGTAAGGTGAGGACTACCTTTATGCTTGGGTATAAAGCAAATACTTAGAATTCAATTAGGGATAATATGGTTTAGTAAGTAACTTTATCCAAGACATTACCAGGTTTTGATAGTTGGTTATGTTTTCAGTACCAGGTACAAGTTCTCTCTTGTGGAGGAGGCCTTCTGTCTCATTTTATAGTTGATAGAGTGGGAGTCCTCTTCCTTCTCAGCCTGTTGACTACTAGGCCAAGAAGGGAAAGAGGCAGATGGAGCAACAGAAAGCTCTGTAAATGGCCCATAGAGGGAGGCTTCTGGGAGACAGTCTTGGGTGCATCAGCTCAAGTTTACCCCATAGTATAAGGACTATATAGGATTGAGAAGCCTGGGGACACACCCTAATTTGCATTAAGGGGCATCCTCCTACCAAAAGGCTTAGTGTATGGCAGTAGGGTCCAATAGCAGAGCTCCTAGCACAAGTCTTAGCAGGGATCTGTGCCAAGGACAGAGCTAAACATGAATCAGGCATCTAATTTAAAGACATGCATCTGATTTCAAAATAGCTTTTAGATAATGTCAACCCCCCAGGCCTAGAGACATTCTGAAGATAAGTGCAGATAGAAAGCAGGAAGGTTTGCTGGAGGGGGAGGGCTCCATCTTGCTGAGCGCTGTTGAGAAAAGGTCCCAGACCATGGTAGATTGTGACATCTAATCAGACAGAAATGTGTTCCAACAGCTGTTGATTAATGTCGTCATGTGTGTTACACTATTACACTTTTAGGGATATTGTATAATGTTAGTTGTTTGTGTGGTTAATAGGCATCAGTGCTGTACAGGACTCTCAGTTATATTCCTTCTTTGTAAAATCTGAATTTATTTATTTGTCTGTATTTCTAACGATTTCATCAAATCAATTAATCTCTAGTTCTCATCTTGTACATATGATTCCAAGTCTTTAATTTTTTCCATTAATGATAAATTCTCATCCTTAGTGATTGTTTGGGTGGCATGTAGATTGTCTTCCAGGAAGGATGTTCTATCTGCTAGCTTTTCAAAACGTTTTAACAGATTTTGATAGTCAATTTCAAGAGTTTGAATCTTTTCAGAAAATCTATCAGTACTGTTCTGCAAAGTTTTATAACCCATTGACATAGAGTGAATTTTGCCTGTCAAATTATGGTTATTTTCAATGGTGTGAATCCTTTCAACCAACTACTCATTACTAGTCTGTAAAACCTGTATTATTTATAAAAGTTTCTCATTCTTGATTCTGTTATCAAATCATTTCTTAAATAAATTATATGAACTATCAAGCTAATACCAACTATAAATAAGAATGTATATGTCCCAGGTAGGTCATATACCTCTCCTAAAATTCCTTCTTTAGCAGAAATGAAAAGGTTTTTAAATTCCCAGATGGTGATACTTTTTTGCCATTATCAGCTTACTTCTGTTAAAATCATAGTTCAGGTGAGAATTTTAAGTTGTAATAACAATGTGGGCCAGCAGGTGCTGATGTTGTACCACTAAAGCAGTACAGAGATGCTGGAGCTTGTCTGTTCTTGTTGCAATGCAGGTAACCTGTGGATTTTCTAAGTCAAACTCAAAACCAAACTGAACACAATCAGCCAGGTGATGGTGCCGTAGCCTTTAATTCCAGCAATTGGGAGGCAGAGGCAGGTAGGTCTTTATGAGTTAGAGGTCAGCCTGTTCTACAAGAGCTAATTCCAGGACAGCTACAGCTAGGACTGTTCTTACACCGAGAAACCCATCTCGAAAAACCAAGGGGAAAAAAGGATGCCAGTCAGAGCATGTTACTTATTTGTCAAATGGTGAGGACTGCTGCAGAGCAGTGGGATTCCACCAGAGTTAAGAGAAGGGCCCACCAGTCCTGCTGTTGCTGAGACAATAGAGGGCAGGTCACAGGACAGAAGGGTCACTCATCAGTTCTATCTGGTGTTGCCTGGGCCTTAGTGATGGAAGTCTTCTGTGGTTGGGGCAGGACACAAGTTGTCTAGGCACTAGCTAGGGGGCTTTGAATCTGGTTGTGCGTCACAGGGGACAGAAAACAGGGAGGCTACAGTTCTACTAGCAGGTGGATCACTCACCAACTCTGGCTTGTGTGGACTGCCTGCTTGTTGGAAGTCTTCTGGGTGCAATTCCACTGGCAAGCACATAAGTCACCCATCCTGAATGATGTGACCTAAACCTCAGTGGAGGAAGTCCACCTGGGTTGGAGGCAGGACCCAGAAACGGGGCCTGATATGGCCTGGGTAGTGTAGGCCCGAGGAAAGGGATAGAATCCCGGGAGGTGTGCCATTCCACTGCTGATGGGTCACTCTTTCTGGCTAGTGAGGATTTCTTTGGCAATTTTGATCTATACTTTTTATATTAACCTGTAACCCTGTACAATAGACCTATAAAGTACATTGTCTCACCTATGTATTAATTTCTATCTATTAATAGACACATTTAAATAATGGAAATATCTTTATAGATAAATGTAAACATATACATATATATGTAAATATACATATACACATACATTTATATGTATATGTAAATATATACATATATAATCAGAACTTTCACACATGTATATAGTACGTCTTTATCATTTTCACCAGTTCTTTCCTTTCTAAACATAAAACTCAAAAATTCACTGTCCTTCAATAACCGCAGCAATGACAATCAATTAAAATCACAACCAATAGTGAGGAATTCAATTTTATTAATTACATTAAGTGTTGATATAAATTTTATAACCAAAGATGAGTAATAAAGATAGCATTGTTCTTCCTGAACTAAAGATAACACACACACATGCACACACGTGCGCACACGCACAAACACACACATACGCACATGGACAAACACAAACAGGTACATTCATTGATGATCAGTTTTGAGCTAATTAATGCTGTATCCCATTCATGTTACATTTCAATGAGTAACCAGATACTTGTACTAATATCTACCTATAAAGATGGATCTTGTGTTAATTGTGGTTACTGTTACTGTGATTAAACACCATGACCAAATGCAGCTCGGGGAAGGGTTTATTTGGTTTACGTAACAGTCATGACAGCACTTGTGGAAAGTCAAGGCAAAGAGTCAATCCAGACAGCACACTGACAGCCGGACCTCTTGCAGAAGTTTTCCTGCTTGTTCCTATGGCTTTGCTCGGTCAGGTTTCTCATACAATTCAGGATCAGCAACAAGCAGATGGCTTCAACCATAATCTCTCCCTTTAGTTACTTCAGCTGGATTGCTTCTTCTAGAAGATTTCCAAAACATGGTGCTTCCCCATGTGGAAAATAAGAATGCAGCTAAAGGTAAGGGAGAAGTAAATTAATTGAGGTAACACTCAAAAATATTTCTACAATGTCTGGGTACTTATTGATGAAGTTACCTCAGACTAACTCCTAATATTTAAAACATACCATTGGGTCAACAAACCTTTTGTGTTTCACCTGAGGTGTTTACCCACAAATACAAAAATTTAATACTAAACATTACTTTTGTATACCATTAAACATAATTGCTTACGGATAGTTACTGATGCTTAGTTCCTAGATCATGGCAAACCTCAGGTCATGTCCTCTATTTACAGCAAAATGTCCATCACTATGGCCATTGCCACAAAATAGATTTAAACCAGATTTTCCCCAAATAACTAACACTGTCTACCCCATATCCCTGAATGGGGACTATTAAATTTCTAACATTGGTGGAAAATATATATGATTTAAAATGATAAATTCTGAAATCTAATTAAATTTCTCTGAAACAGCCATGTAGGTAGAACATGAGTTGTCATCCTACCATTGACTCAGGTATTCAATTTTTGCAGAGGATTCTCTCAATACTCTTTTTACAATTTCCTTTTCATCAAATGCACTATCCCAGATTACCTGGATCATGGACACCAAGTCCATCACTCACATGTATATCATATATATATATATATGTATATGTATATGTATATATTCACCCAACATAATATATATTCATACAATATATTCTGATTAGAGTTCCCCCACCCACATACTCTGAAAGCCTGCCAATTTCTTCAACAACAGAAATCCAAATTCTGACTTTATTTCTATTATTAGAAAGCAAACAGGCATCCAAAAATTAAATAATAATGATGATGATAATAATAATAATAGTAAAAGAAAATAAGATATAAAAGCCTACAAATAGAATAAGAAACAAATGGGGAAAGTAGGCGAGGAAAAATCAGTAGAAACTCACATAGATACAGAGACACACAAGTTCTCTCACACAAAAATCATAAAAACACAAAACTGTAAATCATGATGAATATTAAAAAATATATGAAAGTTAAGAAAAACACACAGCCAAACATTTTAAGACAAAACCCAAAATAGCAGTGAATTGGCTTTCTTTGGGCCATCTTCTGCTATGTAGGGACCGATTTAAGTGCTCTTTATATACCCAGTGAGACTGCATTAGAGGACATTGTTTTTTCCTTTGTTAGCAGTTATCAAGTGACATTACCTTCTGTATTAATGATAGAATTAATGTCCACTTCAGATAGCACCACTGGAACTCCAAATGGCTGAGGCAAGTGAAACAGTAAATGGTTGAGAACTTGATTCTGCAAATCAGGAAAAGAAGTAACAAAGGAAGACTTCAGGAGAAAAAATACTAAAAACCATTTAACAGCAGTAGAAAGACATGCAACACAGATGAAAACAGTGTCCAGGTGGCCTCTTCTTGGTGAGGAAGTACAACTTTTTAATGCCTTTTCTTTTTGGTGTTTCCACAACTCTACAGTCTGCATACAAAGTGACTTACTACTCATTGGATAAGACATTCTTGCTGATGGCCCTTGGCTTCAGGGTAAAGTCCAAAGTCCCTAGCAGTCCTTTGTATACTGATGGCATCTCTCCTATACCATCATGCATTGCTATTTCCCCCACTATTCCTGATATACACAACACATTTTTATTTCTCTCAGTCCTCATGGCATGTTCTTCCTTCCCCACATTACTAACTCCTAATTCTTTTATTGCTCCCTCATGGCTAACATACACAATGTAACTGAGTTCATTTTTCTGGGACTCTCTTCCAATCAAGAGGTGCAGAGAGTTTGCTTTGTGATATTTCTGCTCTTGTACACAGCCATTGTTCTTGGGAATCTCCTCATGGTGGTCACTGTTGCAGCCAGCAGAAGTCTTGAATCCCTCATGTACTTCTTCCTTGGCTGCCTCTCCTTTGTGGAGATCTGCTACTCCTCTACAACAGTGCCCAAACTCATCTGTGATCTCCTAGCTCAGAAGAAATCCATATCTGTATGGGGCTGCATGACACAGCTTTTCTTCATGCATTTTTTGGTGGCGCTGAGATTTTCCTGCTCACGGTGATGGCCTATGACCACTATGTGGCCATCTGCAAGGCCCTGCACTACACCAGCATCATGAACAGACAGGTTTTGCTGTCCTTGTGGGAACTGTATAGATGGGAGGCTTTGTGCATTGCTTTGCCCAGATCCTTCTTATCTTCCACTTACCTTTCTGTGGCCCCAATGTCATTGACCATTATTTCTGTGACTTGCTTCCTCTGCTCAAACTTGCCTGCTCAGACACTTTACTCACTGGTTTGCTAATTGTTGCCAATGGGGGAAACACTGTCTGTGATCAGTTTTGTGGTCCTTTTAGCATCTTATGTGGTTATCTTGTTTCATCTGAGGACTCAAAGCTCTGAGGGTTGGTGCAAAGCCCTTTCCACCTGTGGGTCCCATGTCACTGTAGTTATATTATTCTTTGGTCCCTGTGTTTTCATCTACATGAGACCTTCTGCTACACTGCCAATAGACAAGATGGTAGCTGTGTTCTACACAGTGATAACTCCCCTCCTCAACCCTGTCATCTACTCCCTGAGAAATGCGGAAGTGAAGAAAGCCATGAAGACTCTATAGATCAGGACAATCAAAGTAGATGAGAAGTAGTCTGGATATTGGCTATCAGTATTGGAATGGTGCTGAGTCCAAATTGATGGGGCCCTGTGAGTGGAAGGAATAGCATTATTGTAACTGAAGAGCATCTTATAAAATACTTGTACATCAGTTCCTTTTATGGACCTTTACATAACTATTTTAGATTGTTACATTCCTACCACTCTCCATAATACTGTAGCAAATATTTGCAGCAGAATACTAGATTTTGCTTATTTTAGTTTAGATTCACTTCCTATGGTAATTTTACTGTGACACAGGACAGAAATATCTGCTTCACAAGGTCGGTTACTTTGAGCAAATTGTCTTACGAATGCAAGCGTGATAGAAAAAAAAACCACTTCGCTTAATAGAATAGTATCTTTTTTGAGTAAGAAATGAATGGATGGATGAGCTACCTCCCTGTATCCTGACAGATGCTTGTTAATTGCAAAAGGAAGCATGTAACTTCTTAACTATCTCTTACACAATTTCCCAAAGTGAACATCACTCCAGTAACAAGATAAACTGATGGAGCACAGCTCATTATATGGTGTGCTCTAGAGACACACAACATTATTCCTGCGCTATTATTTCCAAAATATGCAACCTAAGTATAATTTTGTAATAGGTTAAGAGAAAATCAAACTCAATGGTGTTTTGCAGCATGGGGGCATTTACTTTTCAAAAAATGGAGAGAAAAAAAGATTGAAAAATTGTTTCCCCTTCAAACTACTATTAAGGGTAGGCTGTGTGCCCAGAAATAAATGGCCAGCAGAAAGCAAACTCAGTGAGATCTTTGGATGTTTCTTGTCTCATAAGAAAGCCAGAGCTTTCTTTTTTCTTTTTAAAAATTTTATCTCTGGGTGATGGTGGCTCAAGCCTTTAATCCCAGTACTTGGGAGACAGGCAGGTAGATTTCAGTGAGTTTGAGGCTAGCCTGGTCTACAAAGTGAGTTTTAGAACAGCCAGGACTATTACATAGAAAAGCCCTGTCTACACACACACACACACACACACACACACACACACACACACACACACTTTTTAATATATATACAACCTGTAAAAAAATGAAAGTAGATCCATATCTATCACCATGCACAAAAATCAAGTCCAAATGGATTAAAGACATCAACATTAATCCGTCCACTTTGAACCTGATAGAAGAGAAAGTGGGAAGTAGTCTACAAGATTTAGGCACAGGAGGCCTCTTCCTAAGTAGGACCCCAGCAGCACAGACAATAAGAGAAACAATGAATAAATGGGATCTACTGAAACTGGGAAGCTTCTGTAAAGCAAAGGACACTGTCAGTAGGACAAAAAGGCTGCCTTCTGACTGGGAGAAGATCTTCACCAACCCCTCATCAGACAAAGGTCTGATCTCCAAAATATACAAAGAACTCAAGAAACTAGGCACTAAAACTCTAATGAACCCAATTAAAAAATGGGGTACTGAACTTAACAGAGAATTCACAACAGATGAACTTCGAATGGCCAGAAGACACTTAAGGTCATGCTCAACCTCCTTAGCGATCAGGGAAATGCAAATCAAAACCACTTTGAGATACCATCTTACACCTGTCAGAATAGCTAAAGTCAAAAACACCAATGATAGCCTATGCTGGAGAGGATGTGGGGAGAGGGGAACACTCATCCATTGTTGGTGGGAATGCAAACTCGTGCAGCCACTGTGGAAATCAGTGTGGCGGTTTCTCAGGAAACTGGGAGTCAACCTCCCTCAGGACCCAGCAATACCACTCTTGGGAATATACCCTAAAGATTCCCTAACATACTACAAAAGCGTTTGTTCAACTATGTTCATAGCTGCATTATTTGTAATAGCCAGAACATGGAAACAACCTAGGTGCCCCTCAATAGAAGAATGGTTAAAAAAGGTGTGGAACATATATACATTAGAGTTTTACTCGGCGGTTAAAAACAATGACATCTTGAATTTTGCATGCAAATGGATGGAAATAGAAAACGCTTTACTGAGTGAGGTAAGCCAGACCCAAAAAGAGGAACACGGTATGTATTCACTCATAAGTGGATTCTAACCATAATTAAAGGTCTTTGAGCCTATTATTCGTGATCCTAGAGAAGCTAAATAAGAAGATGAACCTGATGAAGATTATTTAGCTATCCACCAGGAGGTAGGAAATAGACAAGAGTCCCAGGTAACCTCGGGTGCATGGGGGGGTGGGAGGGTCGATGGAGGGGGAGAGGGCTAGAGAGAAGGGAGTAGGGGAGGAACGGGGAAAGCTTGGTGGCCGGGGATGGGGGGGGGAGGGAGGTAGGATGAATATGGGATCAGGCAACAATATATTTCAACTAAGGGAGCCATTTTAGGGTTTACAGGAGACTTGATTATATATGGGATCCCAGGTCCAAGGAGAAATCCCCCAGATTGCTCTCTGGACAGAGGAGAGGGTGCCTGAATCGGCCGTGGCCCATGACCATACTGATGTATATTTTGCTTATCACCATAGATCCTTTGTCTGGCGAAGGACGGCTATGCAGTCGGAGGCCCACATTGGAGCAACGGATTGAGCCCCCCGAGGTCCGGAGGGGGAGCGGAAGGAGGAGGAACATGAAAGACGAAATCAGTACTGCGAGGGATGCTATCACCCACTGATAAAAGGGAACGGATCTGATGAGAATTTACCAGGGCCAGTCGGACTGGGACTGAACGAGGACGTGATCTAGCCAGATTCTCGGAATTTGGCCGGATTCTCTGACTGTGGCTGGCCCGGGGTCTTTCTGAAAAGCCATTGACTATGACACTGGGACCTGTTTCCTTTGCATATGTTGGATTTTGGGGATCCAGTCTGTTTGGACGCTCGCCTTCCTGGACCTGGAGGGAGGGGGAGGGAGCTGGAGCTTCCCACAGGGCAGGAAACCCTGACTGCCCTGGGGGATGGAGGGGAAGGAGGGGGGCAGTGGGGGGAGTGGGAGGGTGTTGGGAGGGGGGGCGGAATTGGAAACTTTTATAATTTAATAAAATTTACTAAAAAAAAAAAAAAAAAAAAGAATTCCTAATGATGATTCCTGGGTTGAACCTTGTGAGTCTCTCCCATCTATTTTTAATTAAAGAGAAAAAAGAAAAAAAGAAAAACAAGTGGTTAAGAAATGGCGTGCTATCACACAAAAGAGCTTTTTTCCCTTTATGAACTGATGACAACTGAATGTGATACATGCTCTGGATTAGATCTTTCTAGACAAAGCAGTGGGATTGTGTAAATATTAGTTTGCTAACTTTGAAAATGACACCATCTATCTTATAGAGCATCTTTGGATTAGGAATTGCTCACTGAAGTGCTAGGGATAGAAAGACAATGTGTGGAAGTTTTCAAAGATTTTAAAATATATACATTTGTCACATAAAGTTGAGCAGGCAGGGAGAGTAACTGTGATTGGTTTGCATAACTATCTGGATGGATATTAATAAAAATTAAAGTTGTGGTTTATGTAGTATATATTGATAACAATAAACCATTACAGAAATATTGAAATGTAAAAATTAGATTTAAAATAAATCCAATAAAATATTTGGAGAGACTTGACTCTAGAGGGGTTCCCAGGTGTCCAAGGAGAGGTCCCCAGCTTGTTTCTTGGGCAGCAGAGGAGAAGGTACCTGAACTGGCCTTGTCCCATAGCCACACTGATAAATATCTTGCATATCACCATAGAAACTTCATCTGGCGATGGATGGAGATAGAGACAGAGACCCACATTGGAGCACTGGACTGAGCTCCCAAGGTCCAAATGAAGAGCAGAAGGAGGGAGAACATGAGCAAGGAAGTCAGGATCACGAGGGGTTCATTCACCCACTGAGACGATGGGGCTGATCTAATGGGAGCTCACCAAGGCCAGCTGGACTGGGAGTGATCTGGCATGTGATCAAACTGGACACTCTGAATATGGCTGACAATGTAGGCTGACTGAGAAGCCAAGGACAATGGCACTGGGTTCTGATTCTACTGCATGGACTGACTTTGTGGGAGCCTAGTCTGTCTGGATGCTTGCCTTCCTAGACCTGGCTGGAGAGGGGAGGACCTTGGACTTCCCACAGGGCAGGGAACTCTGACTGCTTTTTGGTCTGGAGAGAAAGGGGGAGGGGGAGAAGGAGAGGGAGGGGGAATTGGGAGGAGGGGAGGAGGTGGAAATTTTTAATTAAAAAAAAACAGAAAAAAATAAAGTAAATCCAATAAAATGTTTGGAGATGTGCTGTGACAATTGGATTCTTTATTTTAAGAGCTATGAAACTATAAGATATACATTAAATAATAGCATGATTTAATGAACTACTTTTCTTTATATTGGGCATAATTGACAATGATATTAAATACTTTAATAATATAATATGCATGTTGTATATGTGAAATCTTATTCATGACAAAACCATTAAATCTTTAGAACTGAACACAAATTATAATCTTGTGAGTAAGCATAACTGGATGATTAAGCAAAATTAAAACAGATGAACTCTTCTGATTGTATACGTTTGTTGTATTTGCTTGAAGATTTGAAAATCAATATCTGAAACCTATACTATCAGTATTTTAAGTAATCTACTTTCAATATTGAATAATAAATACTTTTGTGGTGCTTCTGTTTATCACACTTGCCCTTTTGCAAGCACAATTACTAAACTCTTTAAAACCATATGTAGACTATAAAGTCCAAAATATGGAACTCTCTAATTGAACATATAAAATATTCAAGGTATTTTGGGTATAACTATAGGTTTATGTATGTCATGTGCTTTATTATTTTATTATTGGTGAGTTAGAGATAGGATCCTGAATTTTAACTCAGAGCCTTGTATATAGTAGGGACAGATTTTATTTATTTTGAATTATTTTTTTGTCGATGTGCCAATGAAGATGGGGAAAATTCCACATGGTTCCACTCTTAGATGAAGAGCTACATGAAGTTATTATTTGCTAAGGGTCAATTGTCTTCAGGCACAAATTTCCACATAGGTTGTCCAATTTAATGTGGTCATGGTTGGGCACATAACATATGAGCAAAGCTAAATGAACTCAGTAGGTTATATATACAGGTGTGCATATATGTGTGTGTGTGTGTGTGTGTGTGTGTGTACACTTATGCATATGTATATAACTGAAACAATTTAAAAAGAGATTGTGATTTGGGAAGGGGTGTGGAGGACTTGGTCTAAAAGAAGGAGAAGGGGTGATAAAGATGCAATGTGCTCATTTATAAAATTCCCAGAAAATATAAATAACTATTAAATAACAATGAAGCATCACTTCAATTATATTTGCTTAAGGTATACAACACGCTCTTTTAATGTATTTATACCCAATGAAAGTTTTAGTACAATGAAGAAAATTAAGGTTATCTCTAACCTTTATTTTTTCGTTGCTGTGAATATTTTTATTTATCAAAAGCCAACAGAGTCCAGCTCTGCTGACTTTCTCCCGGGAATTGGTTAGGTTGCCTCAGTGTAGGGAAAGGAACTTAGAAAATTTCTAGCCGAAGAGGAAATGGAATGGACTCACATGCTTGTACTTCCAGTCATGTTTGTCATGTTTGTTCACTGTTTTGTTTTAATTATCATTTTCTTGTTCTAATTGTCTCAATTCCAATTCTCTGTTACCAGTTTCTGTTCCAGTTCATTCTTGTTCTAATTATTCTACATTTCTACACTCCTTTCTTCTTCTTCTTCTTCTTCTTCTTCTTCTTCTTCTTCTTCTTCTTCTTCTTCTTCTTCTTCTTCTTCTTCTTCTTCTCCTTCTCCTCCTCCTCCTCCTTGTCCTCCTCCTCCTCCTCATCCTCCTTCTTGTCCTCCTCCTCCTTGTCCTCCTCCTCCTCCTCATCCTCCTTCTTGTCCTCCTCCTCCCCCTCCTCCTCCTTCTGATTCAATAGAATAATTTATGAGTTTTATAGGTTTGAACAATTTTCCTTACCTTTCTGAGCTCTCTTTGCTCAATCTATCAATTGGGAATGCCAGCTGTTGTCACTTTCCCTATATGAGACATTAGAAAAGTAGAAAGATACAGAAATGCAAATTCAGTGTGCTGTTGCTTTGGAAATTACACCTTGTAGTAAAGGAACTCTACTCTTTCTGATGCCCCTTCACCATGTTCTGGGAATTTGTTGGAAAATGCTTATAATTGTAAGAATGTATCATTGGAAGACTCTTACAACAGTTATTAAGAGACAGTTGGGGTAGCTGTGCTACTATTTCTACATTGGTTACTCTCTCATCTTTACAATGATTGAGTAGATGATCTCAGAGATCATTCTATGTCTCAGTGGTGTTTAAAGTATGTGTGTGAGGTAACCTGGATTTCCTTGACTGAAGTTTTCCTGACAATTGTTGACATCATGGGTACAATGAGGTGTGAGAGAGTAGCAGAGGCCACCTGGAGCCCCCGTAAGGATGTCCTAGTGGGCTGAGATGGTGGATCCTTCTCTGTCACTCACCTCAGAATAGAGAATGGAGGACCTTTGGGGCCAGATCAGTCAGGGCCAATCATGAGGGGCAAGTAGAAATCTTGGCTTTCTAATTGGATTAATTAGAGAGAGCTCTTTTAACTCTGAATGAAGTAAATGTGAGTTTGACTTTCGCTGTTGTTAAGAACTCCCTGGGCATGCTATGCTCAGAGAATTCAGCTCTCTGATTTAAATTCTTCATCCCTCACACCTTAAATGGTTCAGGACTTTTGGTCCAGCAAACATTTCTAACTTCCTTTTCACAGGCTTTAGGGTAGAATTATCCCTCTATATTTCCCTGTCACTTTCCAAATGAGGTCATTAAGTGCTAGAGTTGACACATAGGGGTATCAGCATGAATGACAACTGGTGAGTCCCTTTGGGTGGAGCAGATTCCAAGTCTTGCATTCAATGAACTCTTCCATGGATGAATAGACACTAGGGTGGGGCCTTTCAAACACTGGCACATTTCTTCTACCCTTTCCTTCTTATTTCCCTATCTCCTTCATTCTTTAACAAGGTCTCACATATCCTAGGTTGGCCTTGTCCTTTCTAGGTAGCTGAGGATCATCTTGAACTTCTGATCTTGACTTCACCTCCAAGTGCTGGGATTATGGGAATGAACCATCACATCCAGTTTTATGTGATGCTGGAGCTTTCTACATGCTAGGCAAGCACTCTACCAGCTGCACAGCACACCTAATCCCTTCATTGGCTTATTTCATTGTTGATATCCCTGCTTCACAAGCTTTCATAAACGGAAAGCCTGTCTCAGAATTGCTCTCTATTAGCAGCTGAGATCGCCTTATGTATCATTTTGTCAGAGTCTTGTCGTCTGACTAAAAAGCTTGCAGCTTGATTTAGAGCAGATGATAGAGTTAGTTTTTTTTTTAACAAGCTTCTGGCTGAATAATTTGCAATGATAGTTTTATAAATAATTGCTGCTACATTTTTTTAAAAAATATTCTTTTGAGAAATTTAAGCGCCTTGGCTAAGACTGACATTTTCTGGGACACAAAGGTATTAACATCATCTGAACCTGAATGGAGCTCAGTCTGTGCAGAAACCTGAATTTTGGGTCTGGAGATGGGATTCAGCGATTGAGTGTTCATATAGCACAGCTTATGATTATTGAGCAAAATAAAATGGAGGAAGAGGTCCCTGTGTTTTATTTATCTACACCCATTGATATGTCTTTGGAGAAAAAGTTGGAGAGAGGGAATACTGGACAAGGGCAGCTGGGTCAATTTCATCTTTCAGAACAGCACAGAACATGAGATTCTAAGATAAGAAGTGTCAGACAGGAAGTCACAAAGTAGGTGTTGGATTCATTAGAATGATCTAAAAGGTTCTCAAGGAAATTGTTTATTGAGTGAATTTAATTTAACCTTCTATGTTCAATTCTGTTTAAAGTTTCATTAACTACAAATCCTTGAAATATTCAGTTAGCTTTCTGCATGATAAGAATGTTCACTTATCTTTCAGTCTTTTACTTTGTCTCCAATAAATAAGAAATTATAATTAAAGTTATTTATACCTCACAGGTGAAATGTCATCATTTTTGTCCATGTTTACCTTGTCTGATGACCCTTTATAAAATTCCCTCAAACACTTTTATTTCCTCTTAGGTGTTGGCTCCTTTATTGTTGTTTCACCCAAATACATTTAATTTATAGCTTTTTAAGATCTTTGTATTATAAAGATATATTACATATCAATAATCTTAAATTAAACCCAAACTAAGCCAAACCAGCCCAGTCCAGCCCAACCCAAATCAAACCAGGGATGGGAGATAGGTCAATTGGAAAAGTGCTCTCCATGAAAGAATGAGGACCTGAATTTGATCCCCAACAACCAGGTGAAAAATGAGATGTGATGGTACTTATTTATAATCTCGGTGCTGAGGAGGCAGAGACAGGTGGATATTTCAGGTTTACTGGCCAGCTAATCTAGCAGAATGCACAAGCCCCATGATCCAGTGAGAAACACTGTCTCAAAAAATAATGTGAATGGCACTTCTGAGGAATTTTACCTGAGAGTTACCTCTGTCCTCTATACACGTCATTTCTGTGCATGTGTTGGGTGGAAGATTCTTGTATCAGAATCCTGGAACCCTGAACATTTCTAAATGTATGTTATGCATGCCTACACTGCAAGAGTACTTTAAGATAATGTAGATTGAAGTATACTCAATTATGCTCTGATACAATATAATTTGATTTTATCAAGTATAAACTCTGGAGCTTGGCAAGTTTTACCAATGGCAGAAAAATTAGAGTTGAGAAATCACTCCTTGTAAAATGTTGATTCTGTTCTGTTGTAGAGCAGGACTAAGTCATCAGTTAAGTCACTATGAGTCAGAGATTGAAGATTTGAGCTGTATCATGCATTCCCTCCATTTTTGAGGATAGTCAGATAATTCCTATGCATGTAGAGTATTACAAAGTCAAATTTCAGCCTGAGACTAATATTCAGCAGCAGGTAATTGCTATTTAATCACTGTGTCATGGAATCTTTGCTTTGGAGAAACCCAAATGAAACAGGGAAGGAGGAAGAGACAGAGAAAAGAAACAAGGGAGGGAAGAAGAGACAGTTGGAGGGAAAGAGGGAGAGAGAGAGGGAGGGAGGTAAGAAAGAAGGGAGGGAGAAAGAGAGAGAAGACCAGACCATAAAACCAAGAGAATGCCTCTCATTTCTGATGGATTCTGATGCTGATTTCTGTGATTCTAGGTTATCAGAAACCGTGCTTTAAAACATGGCAGTTACAAGCAATATAACAGAAATAATTTTTGGGGGATTTCCTCAGAGTCAGCATGTACAGAAGGTTATTTTGTGATGTTTCTCCTGATGTATATGTAATGAGGCAATGGCCTCATTGTGGTGACTGTTATGATCAGCAAAGGACTCTCTTCCCATATGTATTTCTTCCTCAGCTATTTGTCATTGGTAGAGCTCTGTTACTGTTCTGTCACAGTCCCCAAACTCATTCTTGACTCTTTGCTCAAGAGGAAAGTCATTTCCCTTCAGGGTTGCATCACACAGATATTTTGCCTCCATTTCTTTGGTGGCACTGAAATCTTTCTTTTGGCCGTGATGGCCTATGACCACTACGTGGCCATCTGCAAGTCTTTGCACTATGTCACCATCATGAATCGAAGAGTATGTGACCTCCTGGAAGGGGCAGCATGGAGTGGGGGCTTGTTGCATTCTGCTGGACAAGCATTCCTCATTTTCCAACTGCCCTTTTGTGGTCCCAACATCATTGACCACTACTTCTGTGACGTCCACCCAATGTTGAAGTTGGCTTGCTCAGACACCTTCCTCATTAGCCTGCTAATCATCATCAATGGTGGCTCCATCTCAGTGATCAGCTTTAAAGTGCTTCTGGCTTCTTATGTGGTCATCCTGCATTCCCTGAGGAGCCACACGGCAGAAGGATGGCGTAGAGCACTCTCTACCTGTGCCTCTCACCTTGCTGTGGTGGGTCTGTTCTTCATACCCTGTTCTTTTGTCTATATGAGAACCTGCATCACCTTCCCTGTGGACAAGACCGTGGTTGTGTTTTATACAGTTGTCACACCTGTCTTGAACCCCATTATTTACTCTTACAGGAACTCTGAGGTAAAAAATGCCATGAAGAGACTTGCATGGAAGAAGACGACTTGGGAAGAAAAGTAGAAAATTTGGGCAAAACAGGGACAGTAGATGGGAAGTTGGGGGGTAGCTCAGGTCTCCCTAGATCTCTGCCTTGTTTGACAATGGTCTTATTGAAATTTACATTCCCTCATATTTATGTCAATAGAAAACAGTGAAGATATCTAGACTGGAGTAAGAGGGATATTCTAGTGCCAGAATGGCATTGAGGTAGATTGGCAAGTCTGGAAAAGTGAACTTCTTCAGCACCCCAAGCCAGTCTGGGAAGATTGAGGAAGGAGACAAAGAAAGAGGAAAATAAATAGCCAGTGTTCATGATGTATCTCAAGTATCTAGAACATTTCTTGGCACTTTGTTGGTATTCCATTAATATTAACTGATCAAATGAGTGAATGAATAATTAATTTCCATACTAGTTATGGAAAATGAAAACAATGAAAGCAACTAAAAGATGTTACAGAAATATATTTTTTTATCTTGGAACTTAGAAGTTGTGTAGTAACACAATACAAACAGAATTCAAAACTCTGAGAAAATAACAAAGCTATTGTAAATGAATGAATATATGAAAGACCAAACAAAAGTCATAGATTGAAAGTAACTGTAAATAAACAAATATAATTAAATTATATTAAATTCACCAAAACTATTCAGAATCATATCAAATTCTTCCCTGCACCTTAAATATTGTAGTGGTAAAATGTATGTATATGTGTATCTGTGTGTGTGTGAGAGAGAGAGAAAGAGAGACAGAGACAGAGATAAAGAGAGACTGAGAGAGAGACAGAGACAGAGAACATGAATCCTTGACCCAAAGGCTGAGTTTCTTCCAGGTGTATGAATCAATAACTGAAAATCAGAATTTTTTTTAAAAGTACACCAGTACCTGGAGTAGCAGAATTATTGTAGGTCCAATGTCAAGGGCAGATTGGTAGAAAGTTGAGAAAAAGCAACTGAAATCCTACATTAACAGTACCTAAGTAATGCTTTTGAAAATAATTTCCCCTTTCATCTCCTCCCTTCCAACCATCCCATGTAGCATCCTACCCCACTGACTGTAAAATTTATGCCCTCTTTTTCTTTAATATATATGTATGTGTGTGTGTATTTTAAAATAAATAAATATAGCCCATTCAGCCTGTATAAATGTTAGTTGTATTTATGTTTTCAGGGCTGACCATTTGATTTTGGATAACCAGTTGGTGTGCTCTTCCCGAGCAAAGACTATTTCTCCCACTCTCAGCATTCCTTAGTTGTCTGCAGTTCTTTGTCTAGGGTTGCAGCCTAGTGAGCTTTCCCTTTCCCAGAAGACAGAGTTTCCTAAAAGTAATCCACTGTCTTTAGCTCTTACAGTCTTTTCTGTTTCCTCTGAGCTTTGATAGAAAAAAATTGATCAGTTCCATTGATATCACTCACTGTACTTTGTCCAGTTGTGGGTTTCTCTTTTAATTACCATTTACTACATCTCAGATGAGAGTTGAGTGATGCCTGATCTATGGTTATTCAGTATGCCATTGTAAGTTATTTGTCACTGTTTTCCTTTAGAGAAAACCTTTAGCAGGTTTTCCCTAGAGCCCATGACCTATCTGGTCTCCAGTTCTTGACCACTATAGCAGTGCCAAGGGTGGGTTCCAACTCAGGGGATACTACTTAAATATAATAAAATGTGGTTATTTGTATCCATAACATTTGTGGCCCAATTATACAATTCTATTTAAAAGGCAGACCACTGTTGTAGGTCACAGAGTTAGTACTTGGGTGTTATTAATTATGACATTTTTTTCCTCCAGTAGGATTCAGAGTACCTTCCTGCATCATGAATGCTAGTCAGTAAGGGCAAAATTTCTAGTTGGGTACTGCATTGTTTCCAATGTTCAATGAGAAAAGTAAGTTCTGTCATTATCAATAGGATCTTAGCATCAGATGTTGGAGACGAGCCAAAATTCTTGCTAATGGACTGCAATGATACGGTGCGGTAGGTCTATGGTACACTTTGAACAATGACTCAACAACTTGTAACCCATTCCTGGCATTGAATGCTTAACTTGATGTAACATGAGGGGCCGGCTTGTTGGGGTATCTGTCCCACCCAATACCCCACAGCCGGCAAGCCCCAAAGAAAATCACATACAGGACTCCATAAGATTATAAACTGATTGGCCCATTAGCTCAGTCTTCTTATTAACTAATTCTTACATCTTATGGTAACCCATAATTCTTGTCTGTGTTAGCCATGTGGCTCAGTACATTTCCCAGCTGTCAGCTCACATGGTGCTTCTTCGGTGATCTGGGCAGGAATGGCGGAGTGAGCTTCCTCCTCCCTAGCCTTCTCCTGTTCTCACTGTCCTGCCTCTACTTCCTGTCTGGTTGACCTGCCTATACTTCCTTCCTGGCCAATCAGCGTTTTATTAAAATACGTGATTGACAGAATACAGATAATTCTCCCACACTACTTCCCCCTCTTTTTTTTTAAAAAAAAAAAGAAAACAAAGGAAAATATCTATAGTCCATTTTTGGGAATGTGGGCGTAGTATTACAGGTTACTTCTGGCTGGTTGGGGATGCTCATAATCTTATGGGGACCTAAAGAAAATTTAGAGTTATAATCAAGTCCTGACTGGAGTATCCTGTGAGAATTGATAATTTCAGGCAGCAGTCTTGAACCTGTTCTGGATGAAGAACTCAGACATCTGGGCCATCTGTTCCTACCGAGATTTCTCAGGTGGTCTTCCTTGATCAAACTGGATTTTTCTTAACTCAGAATGAATCCACAGCCTCTCATTTTCTGTGAAAACAAAATCTCTTCTCCAAAGTAACATACCTTTTGACTTCAGTACCTCTGGAGCCATTTTTATCATCACAACTCTACAGTGTTTCAAGGTCCCTGCCAACAAGCAAACTGTAGCATTCTGCTCACAGACCACACTCAGTTGGACTGCATGCCTGCAAGAGTCAAACTCTGTCCTGGCAGGACAGCCTAGAAAGCCAGCATTTTAAAACAGTGCAACTTTTTTCCTGCTACGGTTGAAAACTGAAAAGCATGTGGTCAGCTTTTCATGAACCCCATTAAAGTGTTTCATGGCAGGACCTTTTAATGAGCTGAAGGGTTTTGCAGATAAAGTTGAGTCAGGAAGCCTCTCTTAGATGAGTGTACTTGCTTGCCCCTAGGAAGCAGAGCAGACCTGAGAAATTGCTGATACCAAGAAGCCATGCTTTATTCTATTCTTTTTTTTTTGTCTAGAATTACTTCCCAAGCTGTCTCAGGCTTTATGTGGATACAGTTATCCACATGAACACCATCTGTTACATGCAGGGCCAGTTTGTTGGGGTATCTGTCCCACCCAGTACCCCACAACCGGCAAGTCCCAAAGAAAATTACACACAGGACTCCATAAGATTATAAACTGAAGAGGGGGAAATGGTGCGGGAGAATTGACTGTAATCTGTCAATCATATTTTAAATAAATGCTGATTGGTCAGGCTGGAAGTATATGCGGGAAAACCAGACAGGAAGTAGAGGTGATGCAATGAGAACAGGAGAATTCTGGGAAGCAGGAAGTTCCCTCCACCATTTCTGCCCAGGCCACCGAAGAAGCATCATGTGAGCTGACATCAAAATAAGGTGCCAAGCCATATGGCTAACATAGATAAGAATAATGGGTTAAGATAAGTCATAAGAACTACTAAGTAGCCTGACCTAATGGGCCAATCAGCTTTATAACTTATAGAGATTCCTTTGTGTTTTTTATTGGGACTAAATGGCTGGGGGACCAGGTGGGACAGAAACCCCAACTAGCAGGCCCCCACCATGTAACAACTTGGTGTCATAAGATGTCTAGTTGGAACATTTAGCTCCCATTTTATAATAGTACCATTTAAGTTTCTTTCATATATGTACAGAAGTAGGATTCATATACCTTTTAAAGTGTTATAGTGTTAGCAAGATACAAAATTATTACACAGAATTCACTGCCCTCCTTATATACAAAGAACATACTAAAAAACTAATCAGGGAAATATCTTTTATAGTAACCTCAAAAAAATAAAATACCTCCAGATAATTCTAACTAAGCAAGTAAAAGACTTGTATAATAAGAACTTTAATATAATAAAGAATGAAAGTCACTGAGACAAATTACTCTTATCTGATACTCCAATCACATCCTCTGAGAGGTCCCTACTATCCAGTCCCTACTATCCACAGCAAGTACTAATATTGAGAGCACTACTGAAACTAATATCTGTTTGCTATGCTTCCCACAGTGAAGGATGTCCTATTGTTTAAAAGGAAAGTTACATGGTAAAGCCTGCACCTTGGGGTAGAGGTCAGTTCTGACATCATTGAGAAGAACAGTGTATGAATACATTATTTTGCTTCATTTGGTTTAAATATTTAGAACATCATCTCATCCACTGTATTTATTTGTGTATACCTATATAGATGCATACATTTTATGTTGTATGCTGTGTTATAATGCAATACTTCATTTTATTAATCAATAGCTTCTACTTTGGTGAGATCTTTCTAGTCCCTGTGCCCTCTGGCCTTGCTGTTCAAGCATTTCTTTCCTTTCTGACTTAGTAAGCACTGGTTTGCTATGTGAAATAAAAGATTAGAGGGTTAGAACAGGTTCAGACAGAGTCAGACATTTTCAAACATCAGACAACCCAGGAGATGCTTTCCATGGCTGTGACTGAAATAATTTTCAACCTGAAGCCCGTATTCTCCCGAGGGACCACACACCTACCTTTGGCAGCAGGAGAGCCACACATCACTTTTCCATAGGAGAGAAGATAAAAAACTCAATCCCTCAGTCAATGGCAAGCCTTACTTCCCTCTGCACTAGAACAAGAACTGGCAGGAGTAGGGGTAAGAATTTTTTCTTTCTATATTTAAAGTCAAAAGCTAATTCCCATGTCTGTGAACAACTAAGCAAAAACAAAATATATTAAAAAACAGCCAATCAAACACATGAACATGCTAAAGAAATTCTGTGTCTGTGAATACAGCCATATTAACTGAATGCTAGAGAAATTCACTGTTTGAGATAACGCTCCACAGTTAATCTCCTCTTTCAAAGAACATGAATTGTGTTCCCAGCATGCATGTCATGTGGGTGACCACTTTTAATGCTAGGTCCAGGGATATGACACCTTTTTCTGGCCTTCATGCACACTGCATTCACATGTACAAACTCCATATAGTCACAAAAATAATGAAAAATTATACATTAAATCTTAACAAATTAAAAGAGTAAGGGGACATTGAAAACAAACTTTAAACTTTGCCCTATCATGTATGATGTCCATATTTGAAGGCTTAGGTCTGATGGTAAAGAAATGTTACATCTAAAAATGTTGAAGAAATATCACAATATCTTTAAACAATCTCAGAAGAAATATTAAGTGTAGGATGTATTAAATAATTAAAATGTGAAAGATTTTCACAAAATGAATATGAGCGTAAGGTGAAGAGTCAATTTATAAATTAAATAAATAAATAACAGCTCAAGATTCCTGGAACATGGGAAGAGATGACAGTTCCCATATGTTTCTAACTAATCTATATTGAAATCTCTCATGAATGTACAGAGACAGGGAGAAAGGTCAGTGGGTAAAGCTGCTTCCCTTCCTTGTTATTTTTGACTGCATATACATCTGTGTACCACATACATGAGTTACAGACAGTTGAAAGCCACCAAAAGGGTACTGGGAATTGTTCCTAAATCCTCTGAAAGAGCAATCAGTGATGTGAAACACTAAGTCATCTCTTCAGGCCCCAAACATGCTTCTGTGCAAGGTTTATGACCTGAGTTCATGCCCTGAATCCTGAAGATCAGATGTTGTTTTCAGATCACGACAAGCATAAAAAGGCATATTACCCCCCCAAATAAACAATAACAAGTCTATACTAGTGATTGATGGTTTTTTTTTGGATAGGTGAAAATGAACTATTCATTTATTTACCTAAAAATTACTTATTGTGTCTAAATAATACAAAAGGCACCATTGTTTCTCAACAATAATGTAAGAAGTGATAAGGATTTAAAAGCAACATGAATTAGGTGAACCTATATCTTCTGGTATTTTACTATGTCTCTGTTTATATAGTTTGGGGCAGACTATCCTCAAAGACCACTTAATCACAGTTTAACTAATCTAGCGGATGGTTGGCATGCATTCTAAGATCTTATTCAAGTCCTTTCTCATTGTATTTTTCACCTGCAACAAGGCGGTGGGGAAGGTGATAGTTGTAGAACTTTGTGAAATTCCTGAAAGTACTTAATTGTTGACATTAAAAGAAAAAAATTACACAATATTAAAATTATACCTCAACTAAGCCTTTCAGGAAAAAGAAGGATGGAAATCTTCAGAGATAAGCTTAGTTAAGCCATAAGTTATCTTTCTCAAATCATCGTTTGAGAACCAAAATCTCTTCAGTGTGTCTCCAAGATCACCATGAACTCAGGGCATTTTTTTCATCTGTCCCATAACTTTCCTCAAAGCCTGTTTTTCTTTATGTTTTTTTGTTTGTATGGATTTTTTGGTTTATTTATTTATTTTTATGCCTTTTACTTACCAGTTACAGTTCCCTCTTCCTTCTCTCCTCCCACTTCTCCCAACTACCCCCAACCCACTCACTATCATCCACTCCTCAGGAAAGGTATGGCCTCTCCAGTGGGGAGTAAACAAGACCTGGCATATTCCGTTGAGGCGGGACTGACCCGCCCCACCCCCGCATCAAGTCTGAGCAAAGAGACCCTTGGTAGGCTGGTGTTATAGGTGTTAAGGTATAGTGCTTGGTAGATTCTCGTTTTTGTAAATGTACTCAAGAGTCTTAAAAATTGGCTAATACCTTCCCCCTCCAAAGACATGGAAGAGAGAATGTTTACATTGCACAAGGAGAGCTGGGATCTGTAAACAAAGGCTACCTTCCACCTGGACTTTCCATTTCAATCCTGTCACCTCCATGTACCTTGAAGACCATAAAACAGATGGTCTGCATTCTTAAATTTGATTGGTTTACTTATTTTATTAGGTGCTGTTTTTTTTTGTCTGTAAGCCTTACTTACACAAATGGTATGTAAATCCCCTCAATCCAAAGGCTCTGTGAAAGACAATATGGAATAGGAAAAGGCCATCATTCACTTATTGCCTGCAACAAGAGAGTATGAATTCCAAGCATTCACATTTATGATTTCTTGTGCATCACTGAATTTCATCCTAATTATAACTTTTACTTTTAAATATGATTAATGAAATAAATGTTGGATGAGAAACACATACATGTAAATGTAGTAGCATGGAGTAAGGGCCCAGTATAATTAACAGCTCACATTGATCACTTTGCTCCTTAGCCATTACCACAAAGTTTTGTATATTGGGTGTCAACTAACACTCTTCATAATGTACTCTTTAAACTCATCTGGTAGATCCCTGTTCTTCCATTGCCTTTAGAAAGATTAGTTTTGTTGTACTTATAGTGGGTCTTTGTGTGTGTGTGTGTGTGTGTGTGTGTGTGTGTGCCATTCCATGTATGCAGGAGTTACCGGCGTCAGACTGGGTATCAATCTAGAACTAGAGTTACAGGCAGTTGTGAGGTTCCTGCCTAGAAGCTGGAAAGTAAAGTTGGATCCTCTGGAAAACCAGCACTCAGTTCCCCATAATCACAGAATCCTTATCTATGTATTCAACTATTAAAGGAAAATATTTCAAAAAGTCTGTGCTGAACAGGTACACACATTTTCTTTCCATCATACCCTACACACTGGGATATAACAGCTGTTTGCTTAATATTTGCATGTATTAGTTGTTGGAGGAGAAGCCACTTGTTTGTTTCCTGGCCACCCAGACACCAGAAATAATCACACAGAAACTGTATTATTTAAACCACTCCTTGGCCCATTAGCTCTAGTTTCTTTTTGGCTAACTTTTACATCTTAATTTAACCCATTTCTATTAATTTGTGTATCACCACATGGCTGTGGCTTACAGGCTAAAGTTCCATCTGACGGAGCTACATGGCTTCTCTCTTATTCTGCCTCATTTCTTTCAGCATTCCATTTAGTTTTCCCCAACTAGCTCTGTTCTCCTACAGCTTTGCTATAGACCCAAAGCAGTTCCTTTATTAATCAAGGATATTCACAGCATACAGAGGGAAATCCCACATCAATTAGTATTTTAATCAGTCTAATGACTTAGAGTATACAGAGGGAAGTTCCTGGTTATATGCAAATACTATGACATTATGGAACATGCACATCATCAGATTTGAATTCTAAGTCCTGCTGCATACATCTGGACACCCAACAGAAGATATTTGGCTAGGAGAAGGTACTGAAATGCCTTTCCTAGGTCTTAGATATTTTCATCAGTTCATTTGGGTCCTCTGAAAGGAGAGGTTAATGTGTGGACTTCGCAAGGTACACTACTGGGATTGTGGAACTTTTGCTGGGAAATGGCATCTTTAGCAAAGGAACTTAAGGGGCAAGGAATATGTTTGGTTCGTGGTTCAAAATTGATACTCTCTATTATGGTGGGAAGGGCATGACAGCAGGAGCATGATGCAGCTCATCCCATTGCATCTGCAGTTTGGAGGCTGAGAGTGAAGGGACCAGGTCATAAAAACAGAAGCCAGTCTCCAGTGAAGTACCTCCTCCACTAAGACACTTCCTCCTAAAAGTTCCATAGCCTTCCTTACATTACCATTACCTGGGGCCCACATGTTCAGGCACATAAGCCTAAGGGGAATTTAATATTCCAACCAGAACAGTATATCAAGAGGGGTCATGGGGACAGGAAAACTGGAGAGATAACAAATGCATCATGCTCCCCTGATGTCATTAGAAAGTCATAAGAGAACTAGGGTTCACAATGAGAAGTCTGCTTTCTGGGTGGATAGATCAGGTCACCTGCATCTGAGGCAAGCCCAGGTGAGGAAAACATGAGAAACGTGGATGTCCTGGTCAGCGGGAGCCTCACAACGTGCCTAGAGCTTCAGGTTAAATGGAGCTGAATTGTTGAGCTGCTTTTGATAAATGAATGGAACTAAGAAATTCTGTTTCATTCGTTTTAACCACATTTTCTGGGAGAAAACAATTGACTTCCCTCGAATTCTCCAGCTCCGGTTGGATCTTAATGGAGAGCCTTTCGTGGGCATCACTGCTTCCCTTGTCCCCAGGCCCAGCACAGTGCAGTCAGAGGGCAGAGTCAGGGTTGCCTGCCTCTGGGCTAATATTTCTACTCCTTGTCTTCTCTTGTTTGGATGCTGACTGTGAGTGACCTTGGGTTGAAGTCCCTAAAATTTCTCCATGTGTGAAATGTGAAATATGATGCTTTTGACCTAACTCAGGGTGATAGATGACCCTGGATGCTGTACGGTCTAATGAGTTAACATTTACAAAATGCTAGGAGCTGCTTGGGAGAATAGCATGATGGAAGCAGAGAAGATCATTATTCATTACTCAGAATGCATACAAATAAAAATCAGATTGCTTCAGAATGAGAAGCTGGATGCAGAGAGCCATGTCTACTCTGTGTGAAAGACAGGCAGGAGATTAATTCAATGGATAAACTATTTTAAAACCAGGCAGTTCCACTCTCATGAAAAGGAGGCCTGAAGACTATATTTTGATCTTGCGGTCACAGCAGAACTGCAGTGTCAAACTTGTGTAATTCACTTCTGCTTTTCCCACTCAGCCTTACTCAATGTCTTTGGGCTATGCTGCCTATGAGTTTTGGAAAGAAAATGATGCTGACTCTAGGTGTAGTGACATGAAAAATATAGTTCTATGTATCTTGTCACTCATCTTAGAGGACCCACAGGCTGTCCCACCAGAGATCAGGTGACGGCTTTTATAAATAATACTGTTACTTTCTAGCTTTCGTGTCTGTTCTTGTGGGCGTGTGTGTGTGCTGCTGTGAATATAGGTGTATATCCGTGCCTGGGTCTTCTTGTGGTGGTTCATGTGTGTGTGTGTGTTTATGTGCCTACAGTTTTTTATGCATGTCTATGTGTTTTTGTGGTAGTGTACATATATGGTGTATACATGTTGGTGTACATGTAGGCATGTACAAGTGCATACAGAGGTCATAGGACAAGCTCAGCGGTTATTACTGAGATTCCATCTGCTTCACTGTTTGACACAGGATTCTCACAGTCCTGGAGCTCACTGATCAGACTCAGCTGGACAGCATGCTACAGGGATCCCACTGATGTTGCCTCCAAAATGGGAAAATTATAAGAATGTGCAACAGTATCCAGATGTTTTTGTGGATTCTGAACAATTGATCTCAGGTCCTAATGATGGTGAAACTAGTACTTTGCTATCTAAACTGTCTCCCCGGCAACTTTCTAATTTTCTAATGAACTTAGAAGATTCAATTTTTCTACTTCTATGCTTTATTAATCAGATAATCACTATCAAAAAGTAACATGCTGATATTAAATGTAGGTCTCCTTTGAAAAGACTTTATCTCTCTCCAATATATCTATCATCTGTCTATCTTTTTATCTCTCATATATCAATTTCTCTACATCTATCTATCTATCCATTTACATCCATCCATCCATCCATTCATCCATCCATTCCTCCATCCATCCACATGAATAGAGAGAAATAATTGTTTCTAGAGGAAGGTTATAACATCTTATAATAATTGTTCATTATACAGATTGTGTCATTGCTCATGGTTTAAATTATTCTTTTTCCAATCTTGGGTAAAACGCATTGTCTATGCCAATATTAACTCAAATTCTGAGGACAAAAGAAGGCACCTTAGGGTTTATTTTGTAGACAAGAGAAGAGGCAATAAGGGAAGGACTAGTTAGGAATACAGCTTGGTACTAGGGTAACATGATGTTACATGAGAGCAGGATTTGCATGTTCATATGCATATAAGTGTGTGAGATTCATGAGAAGGTCAGAAGACAACTTCAGCTCTCCTTCTTTGGGTGCTGTCTATCTTGCTTTATGGGACAAGTTCTTTCATTGGCTTGTAACTCACTCTGCAGGCTGGACTAGCTGCCTAATGAGTCTCAGAGATCTGCCTGTCTATGTCTCCAGGGTTGATAATTTTTTTTTCATTTATTTATTTATTTATTTATTTATTTTTTCTCAAAGATTATTAAAATACAAAAGTCTCCATTTCCGCCCCTCCTCCCAACTCCCTCCCACTCCCCCAACTCCCTCCCCTCCTCCCTCTCCATCGCCAAGAGCAGTCAGGGTCTCCCACCCTGTGGGTAGTTCAAGCTCCTCCCCCCTCCCTCCAGGTCCAGGAAGGTGAGCATCCAAACAGACTGGATCCCAGAAATCTAGTATATGCAGAGGAAACAAGTCCCAGTGTCATTGTCAATGGTTTTTCAGAAAGACTCCGGGCCAGCCACATTCAGAGAATCCGACCTCATTCAGAGAATCTGGCTGGATCACGTGCTCGCTCAGTCCCAGTCAGCTGGCCTTGGTGAACTCTCAGATCAGTCCCCTTGTATCAGTGGGTGATCGCACCCCTCGCGGTCCTGATTTCCTTTTTCATGTTCTTCCTCCTTCTGCTCCTCCTTTGGACCTTGGGGGACTCCAGCCGGTGCTCCAATGTGGGTCTCCGTCTGTATCGCCATCCATCGTCGGATGAAGGTTCCCTCTGATCTTGCCTTCCTTGCTCATGTTCTCTTTCCTTCTGCTTCTCGTTTGGACCTAGGGAGTTAAGTCCAGTGTTCCAATGTGGGTCTCCGTCTCCATCTCCATCCATTGCCAGATGAAGGATCTATGGTGATAAGCAAAATATTCATCAGTATGGTAATGGGCCAAGGCCAGTTCAGGTACCCTCTCCTCTGTCCAGAGAACAATCTGGGGATCTCTCCTTGGACCTGGGATCCCATTTATAATCAAGTCTCTAGTAAACCCTAAACTGACTCCCTTAGTTGAGATATATTCTTCCCTGATCCCATATCTATCCTTCCTCCCTCCCCCCTCCCAGTCCCCCGAGCATTCCCTCTTCCTCCCCTGCTGGATAGGAGGGTGAACCTGAAGAAAATTCACGTAGTTTTTCTCCTGGAGATTGGAAATAGACAAGAGTCCCAGGTAACCTCGGGTGCATGGGGGGGGGGGGGTAGGAGGGTTGTTGGAAGGAGAGAGGGTTAGAGAGCAGGGTTGATATTTTAAATGTATGTCACTGAACCTTGGTTTTGTTTTGAATGTAGGCCCTAGGGGATTAAACCCAGGTATTCATGCTTGTGTCAGGGTCCAGCCTCAACAGGTTCATACATTCCAGTGTAGGGGTGTATGGATTACAAATGTTAGACAGAAAAAAAAAAACCAGATATACAAAAGAGATAGAGACAGACACAGGATAGAATCAAGAGGGCAATCCAGTGAATATCGAATCTGCTCATGCTTATTTTCACAGGATTTATATACCCAAATCCAAAGAGAGGGGAATGACAAAAGATCTTTTTACCAAAATGCAAGGAAGATACTAAGTGCTCATCTTCTCAAATACCCAAAGATCAAGTAAACACATCCTAGGTCAAAACATTCTGTTAGTAGCCACACCTTCAGTCAAACTTCCTGTCAATAACTTTGAAGGAGCAGGAATAGGCCTGAACTCTCTGACCTTTGGTCAATGTGGAATGAATCCACATCTGTGGGTGCCGACCTGCTTGCATGACAATACTTTACCAACTGAGTCATTTCATGCGAGGAAACTGCTTTGACAACTGAGCCAAGTCCAAGGTAGGCTTCTTAGAGGAAATTTGTCATGCTCAAACAGGAATATGAATATTGTCATGACATCTGTGCAGAGAAGGAGGGAATGGGTCCTGCAGGCAGGTGGCAGTTTGTGTAGGGCTTTAAGTGCACAGTAGGAACAGGACTTGCAAAGAGACTTGAAGATCTGAGATGCATTGAGATTCTAATACAGATGACTCAATCAGGAGAGTGATGCGGTCTTCTTTAACAAGGTGTCCATCTTTCCTGATTTCCAGTGATGGCTCCATTTATGACTATGGCTATGAAGTTACTGACGTGAAGGTTTGAGTAGCACATTTTTAAAATTAATGAACATGTATACTTGTGCATACATATCTGTGTGTACATGTTCTTGCATCTGAATGGATGTGCAGGTCAAGCCTAGAAGCCAATATCCACTGCCCTTACTCAGGTGATATTTGCAAGGGCCTATAGAACTGGAACTTACCATGTATGTTAGACTGGCTGGGAAGGGACATAAGTGCTGCACCTACCTTTATGCCCTCAGTCCTAAGCTTGCCAGTACATACCACCAGACTTGCTTGTTTTCACATGAGTTCTGGAGACCCAAGTCCTTGTGATCCCAAGACAAGCAATTGACTGACCAACAATCTCCACAGCACTTGAATGGTGCATTCTATATCACTTGGCTAGAGAAAGCAAAATCAGAAGCAGATAGTACAGGTACCTTCCAGCTGAGAGACATTTTAGTCACTTAGGAGAAAATGTGGCTACTATCATACAGATGATGGGGAAATCCAGGGAGCCCTCAATGTCTAGTGACCAGTCCCACATCACAGAGTCAAAAGGGATAAAGCCAGATCCAATTTCCAATTCTTGCAAATGTGAAATTATGGTTCATTTTCATCCTCAGTTTTAGCACTCATTCATAATATGGCTCTGTTTGAAATGTTAATCCCTGGTTTAATTACTGACACAACTGACTGTGAGCTTCCTATGCTGGTACGATGGAAGAATCAAGTACTACAGAAAGGGAAGCATGGGGATGAGGTAGCAACTATGCACTCTGTAGGAACCAGTCTGAACCATGCTCCTAGTTACCTCCCGTTGTACAGAACAGCAACTTTAATGGTGGGCCTTGCCTACTTAACGCTATTTGATAAGGCTGCTATTCTTTTCATTGCAAATGCTAAGTCATAATGTATCTGAGCAAGTAAACAACTATTCTCTGTCTAGCATTAACCCTGAGGGACAGGCTAATCCATGGCTTGCTCATTATCACCTGTGGACTCATCAGACTAAGTCAGGAACAGGTGGACACATAGGTGCACCAAAACAAGGCCTATGAGTTCATCAAATACATCAGAACAGCAAATAGTGAAAAGAGGCACACCTATTCAAGCCTGAGAATGGAACTCAGTTGGTGGTTTGTCTGCCTAGTGTGTAATAGGTCATGGGTTTGAACTCAAATACCACAGAAGTATCCAATTTCAGCACTTAAAGTAAATGCTGAACAATCAGAAGTTTCCAGTAATTCTTTGTCTCATAGGGAGATGCAGAACACTCTAAGCTAGGTGAGACCATGTCTCAAAAATCTCAGAAATGTAAAATAAGAAAGGCAAGAACTCTTCACACTGGTAAACAGTGGTATCTACCAGCCATCATCACATCCCCTATTCATGTGTCATAGCATTAATAGATGTCCTAGTTTCATTTCTGTCGCTGTGATAAACACCTGTAAGAAACTTATAAAAAAGTTTATTTGGCACATACATCCTAGTCACAGTCTATCACTGAGGTATGTCAGGATAAAAACCTGGAGGCAGGAACTAAAACAGAGACCCTAGAGGAATGATGCCCACTGTACTTACTTTTTATAAAACTTAGGACCTCATGCCTAGTGCTGCCAACAGAGGGTTGGACTCATCCAAGCCAACCATTAATCAAGAAAATGCCCTATGGAGTTGACTACAGGTCACTTTGATGGAAGAAGCATCTTCTCAATTAAGGTTTCATCTTCCCAAATGACTTGAGTTTCTGCCAAGTTGACAAAAAAATTCTAGAAAGTCAAACAAGAGAAAAGTGACATATTCCTGTACCCCCAGAATTTATCTAAACACCATTCTTGTTTGAGTTGGTACAGTTAACCTGAACCAACTCTGCATCTTTCACCAGCCATTGCATTGGCAGCCATGAACCTAGAGAATTCTGATCAGCAGCAGCATTAGAGATTATTAGTGTAAATGATTCCCTGATTCCCTTCTAGTCAATGGGATGTTTTCTCTGAACTAGTTAGAAACTTAACATGCTAGCTGTCTAATCAATCATCTAGACAAGGGCCACTCCTACAATAGTGAGCTCGTCTCAAGACATGCCAAAGAGGTGAATAGACTAATTATCCCTTTAAAGAAAAATAATGCAATTTTCTTCCCATAGTTTCTGCTACCTAGAATCAGTTACAGGGACACAATAATGCAGCTCTGTACATCTTCTTCATGTGAATTATTGAGCATATCTTTCCCTTTTCTTCTTTCCATCTCTGTCCTATGTCTGCTTTTCCTAATACTTTACCCTGTGTCAAAGGTCTTCAACCTACCATGTGGCTATGTGGCACCAAGTTGCTGACCCCCATGCCTTCTTACATTAAATGATGTGACTTTCTTCCCCCTTCACTACTCCATTATACTCCATGAAGTTGCTAAAATTTACAGTTTGCCTACCTTGGAAATTTCTTTTAAACTAGTAATAATGTCCTTGAACTGCTATTTGAATCCATTCTGAAATTCTTTTGTCAAGAGTCTCAGAATGCCAAAAGGGGAACCAGTTTAACCTCTATTATTTAGCAACCATGAAATAAATATTTCCAAATTTTTTGTCAGTGCTTTGAATGGTTGCTCATGCTAATGCCTTACTTAGCCATCTTCAGAAACTCTCTTGCAACTCGATTATCTCTCTGCTCTGGCCCTCGGTTTGGCACCTTAAACACTTGGCTAACTATTTGTAGCTTACCTACCTCACTGCCTAAAGCTCAATAACTGGGCTGACAGCTGTTATATGCCACACAACAATCTGATTAGTAACCTATGGAGAGTACTTTCAGAGAATATCTAGCTAACAAACTTCCAGGTGCCTCAATTTCTCACTTGGGGAAGTGAGTTAACAACCCAGATGGACCATAGGGTCACCCTTGACTACTGGTGGCCATCGGTCCCCTTTCCTGCTGACTGTTGGGGAATCTGACAGCTTGGCTTCAGGCTTCTGTTAAAATGTTACCCCTTCTTCAGAAAGCTAAAAGAAGGGATCCTGACTCTGCTGCTTTTTTTCAGAGCCTCCAGAATGAAATCTGTGAGGGCTGATTCTCCTCCAAGGGCTTAACATGCTGTCTATCTGCATGCACACCACATTAACCACTCTTCTAAATTAGCTCCTTATTCCCAACAGTTCATGTCAGTGTCCTGTTTTCACCCTGTATCAGAAACTTCTGAGAATCCATATTAGTGATTAAGGTTGAAATAGAATAACGTGTGCCCTCCATTGGCTAAGAATCTGTAATCAGGAGGTATGGGTGCATCAAAACCAAAATATTAACTTAGCTTATGAATGTATTGATATTCAATAAATCTTGACATTGTGAATGATGTAGATATGCCTGTTAATGTTTCAGACACAGCTAAACCATCCTTTTTTGTGATAAGAGATGAAATTGAGGGATGAGTGTCATTTCCCAGAAGGCTTTGCAGGCAGAACCCACAGCTTTGCAGATGGATTTGTTACCAGGCAAACACCCTCTCTAAACCTGAGAAATAGCTCTTTTTGGTATTAAGAGCTTTTTTTTAAAAGAAAATATAGTTGCTTATCCAGGCACATGGGTGTCCTAGATAGAGCCTACTGCTGCAAAACACATACATGATAGAACAAAGGACATTTATTTGACCAAGAACATAACCCATACAGTAGCTACTCACCCCCAGCTCACTGCATTCCTCTACAATCAATTTTATAACAATCTTGAAAGAAATGGGGATATTTTAAAGAGATATTTGTGTCCTCTTTTGGTAATCATGATACAGGATTAACTGGGGTCCCTTCTCAGGTTTCTTAGTCACTGTAATAAATTAAAAATGAATTCAAGACAAAGTTCAAGGACAATTCTATTAGAGTTTAGAAAAGAAAAAATCCAGGTAACGAAAGCCATAAATCTCATCAACTGTTGAAAAGATGGGACAGAGTAGGGGAGAAAAGGAGAAATGTACATGTCGCTTAAACTGCCATGTAGGTCAGACATGTGTTGGACAAGTATCCATATGGTGGAAAGGGAGGACTTAGAGAGAGAGTAAGGAAGTTTGAAAATCAGGACAACCCAATTTTAAGGAAGGCATCTTTAGGAAAGGCAGAAGAAAAGGGGAATTGAAATGTTCTCAATGATTCAGAGAAGTAGGCAGATTTACAAACTACCTCATTGTGGTACTAAACTTCACATTAAAATCAGAATTCAGGAGGCAAAAAAGCATAATAATCAAAGTACTCATCAACAACCATCAAACAACTGATTATTCCACCCATATCCAGCCTTCTTAAGGTTGACTCCTTGGCCAGGAGAACGCCCTGGTCCAAACGATCAAGAGTGTTTACTCAATCATTCTATTGAAGACTGGAGCTCAAGAAATGGAATTGTCCTAGGAGTTTCAGGCAGAGATGATGAAAAGGCTGGTGGCTTGGAGCCAACCAGAGGGACAACATGTTTCCCAGAAAGATGTCACAGAGTTCTGCGAACTTGTCAAAACACCTTGCAGTAGAGCCTGGAGCTGAGAGAGTTTTATCCCTTCCTGTATTTGCTTCTGTTTCCTTCACCCAGGTGCCCTCTGCCTCAGTAAACTAAAATGCCAGACCAAGTGGGCAGGATAAAAAAACTCTATACCTGTCTAGGTTCATCAAGTTTGATACAGATGATTTTCACATTTTAGTAATAAAACATAGTGTATAATTTATTTATACAATATGATTGGTTTTTTCTCTTTTTTCCTACAAAATATTAGGAAAAGGACTGGAGAGATAGCTCAGCAGTTAAAATCATTCACTGCTACTGCAGAAGATAGAAGTTCAGTCCACACCATGTAGAACTCCAGCCTAGGAACCTGGACCTTTTCTGGTCTCTATATACATCCCCACATGCATACTTCTATAACTTCCTCCTCCCCATAAATTAAGAAAAGCAAGTCTTAACAATTTTTTGTAATAAGGCATCATATTACAATTTAATATATGTTAACAAAACAAAATTAAGTGTCAGCAGTTTGGCAAAGGATCCCATTTTTTGTCTTGTTACCATGTAGAGAGCTTTTAAGTTACCATACCTATATTCAGCATACAGTATTGTGTGTATATTTTCCTATGTATGCAAGTCACATGCACGTGCATACGTGTAGAGGCCAGATGATAATTTGATGTTTCTTCTCTCAGGGTGTTGTCTACCTTGTTTTGCGGATACTCTATCTCACCAGCCTAGAACTCTCCAGCACTGGAATTATTTAGCATGAGTCACTCTGGAACTTTACATTAGCCGTCAGAATCAAACTCAGGTCCTCATACTTGCATCAAATACTTTAATTACTGACTGAACTACTACCTAAAGTATATTTTTCAGCTACCATCTAGTTCTTATCTTCCTGTCACACTTACAGCAATGCAAAATTCCATCTGCAGCCTCACTCAGCCTATCTGGTCCCTGGGCTAATGAAGAGTAACATGTTCTCACCAGCATCAGTCCAGTGTTTGTAACAATGAGGGGCCTTGCAAGTTTGTGTTTTCTGTCCCCGCCTGGTACCCCACAACCGGCAGGCCCCAGAGAAAATCAACCACACAGATCTCTATAAGTTATAATGCTGATTGGCCCATTAGGTCAGGCTTCTTACTGGCTAACTCTCATATCTTGATTAACCCATTTTTCTGATCTATGTTAGCCATGTGGCTCAGTACCTTTTTCAGTGGGGCAGCTCACATCCTGCTGCTTCGGTGATCTGGACAGGAGTGGGAGGAATCAACTTCCTCCTCCCATGAATTTTCCTGCTCTCCTTGCATCATTTCCACTTCCTGTCTGGTTTTCCCGCCTAAACCTCCTGCCTGGCCAATCAGAGTTTATTTAAAACATGATTGACAGAATACAGACAATTCTCCCACACCCAGTGTTCTCAATGAAAGTCAGCTATGACTGTACAACTCTTGTCTGTATAGCCTAGTCAAATAAAAAATGCCTACAACCACAGGGCTTATTACCTGCTTTCACCCAACTACTGGATTAAGCATGCTTTCTCTTCTGTTACTTTGTATTTCTAAACCAATTTAGCTGGCTAACATATGTGTGTGTCTGTCTGTGCCTAAGCATTGAGTAAGATCCTGTGTGTCACAATGAGATATCAACACTATGAGTAAGGCGTTACCCCATCCCAGGTTATAGGTACTATTGATTTAGCCATTACTCTCTGGATTTCTCATTTTCTGGTTTTGAAGATTTGCTTTGCCCAGCATTTGTGATAATTGTGTTGTTGAATTTTAAACAGTGTCCTCAGTCAACCCTGTATGTACTCTTTCCCAGACAGGGAATAGAAAAGAGAATATTGTTTCTATTTTTCAAGTATTAGATTCTGTTTCAACACAAAGAAAATCATTAGCTGTCCAGTTTGTGTCTGACATTTGACCAACGATTTGCTAACAGTCTAGGTGGAGAATGTGCTATACATTCTGCCCTCTTCATCTTCCTAACAAGAAATTGTTACAGTGTTAATGATACCAGGAAAAGATTGTTAACTGTCTGTGTTTAGAGATAATGGAAGATAAATTTGTAATACCATTAAGGATCATCCTGGGAACTCAGGCAGGTAGATGGTTTCTGCTGGCTTGCTGTGGAAAAGTCTAACTCACAATATCATTTTCTGTTTTGTGTTGATTAACTACCCTTCCCCATGTAGACATAGTCCTTTGACCAGGCTTACTTACCAGATGAGAATTCTTTTTCTGTGAAACAGGGAACCTCCAAGACAATTAGAAAATAGTCGGTTACCCATAGAACAGTCATGACACTAGTGTGTTAGAGGCCCATTTTTGCCTGGCATGTTTGTAGTAAAACATTAATTAAGTCTTTGAGGAAGGTTATTTTTGATTCTCTTTCTACCTTGTATGATGTGTCAGTGGCTTGATTTACTTGATATCAGAGACAACCAAAACCAATCTTCCTTCTGTAGAACATTATGCTAAAGACCACAAGTGGAAAATACATTTTCCTTTGCTGGTGGCCCCAAAGACAGAGGGTCAGATGTCTCGGATATTACCATGTGTTTAGCTTTTCCAAAGCAACATATCCTTAGTCTCAAATTTTGAAGACAAGCTACCTTTAAAATACATAAATAGGTTTAGCTTAGCAGTTGTCAGAATCAATATCTCTCTGCAGTCAAAAAGTTCAAAGAAAACACAGTAATATACATAATCTAGACTCTCTGTGTATTTTCCATCTTTACGTGGCCTATTTTCTTTACTCTATTATTTTTCTACAAGTTTAGTATTTATTTTATCATCTTGCTCCTTTAATCTATGATTGCCTGTACTCTTTTATTTTATAACTGTCTATATTCATTTTCTTCTATCTCTCAAGCCTACATACATTTATCCAACAGTGTGACCCATTCAGATGTCTTTTTTTGTCTGAATCTGTCTTTATGCATATCTATAATTATTTTCTGACCAGTGGCACTTTAAAGTGATAAGGAGTGTGGTTGCAGCAACCCTGGATGTTGGCTCCATTTCTCTCTGTCTTTCAGTATGGTGGAGGTTACATTACTGCCAGCTCTGTGACTGCCAGGTAAGAGCTACACTCACCACTTTAACTCTGAGAAGGAACATATAGCAATAAACCCTCTTTATCTGAGTAAAAGTTAAATCTTCCATGCAGTATACTCTGGACTGGAAATATCTCTGTGTACAGTAGTGGGAATCTGCCATGCTCTCCTGCTTGTGCACTCCTAGCAGACCTGGTACTGTGACCAGCCTTAGTGGGGAACAATGAATGGTGGGCATTGTCTCAGCTACTTTCCTCCAAACCCCAAGTAAGCACAAAAGCATCTGGACCTGAAGTGGGTGGTGGGCATCAATCCCAAACTTTTTAGACCACATTGGCATGCCATTCTGTAGACAGAGATTGCTCATTTGTTCCAGCTCCTCAAACCTGAAATAACCAATCAGAAACTATATTAATTAAAACTGTGCTTGACCAATCACTTAAGCTTATTGATAGGTAGCTCTTATATCTTAAATTAACCCATTTCTATTATTTTATATTTTACTATGAGGCATGTGGCCACCTTCAAGTTTCCGGCTTGTGTCTTTCTCCTCTGGCGGCTACATGGCATCTAACTGATTCCACTTACTTCCTCCCAACATTCAGTTCAGTTTTTCTCCCTAAATCTATTCTCGTTACACAGGCCAAGGCAGCTTCATTAACCAATAAAGCAACACATATACAGAAGGACTACCCACACCAAGGCCATTTCTCCAAAATCCAGAGAATTTCAGTACACACAGGAGTAGATTAGATAGTAATATGCTTGCCTTCAAATGTCAAGTACATCTGGATCACAATGCAAACTCTATGACTTGTGCAAGTCACATAGTCTCCCACTATCTTGGCCTTATTCTCTGCAAAATAGGAATAAAATAACAGAAAATGGTTCACGCAGTTTTCACAAGGATTAAATGGACAGCCACTTCTCTGTTTGCAATACAAATAAACATTTCACTGGAGAATGAAAATGGCTCAATGAATAAAGTTTTTGCTGTTCAAACTTACGGACCAGAGTTCAGATCCCGAGAACCCACATAAATCTTGAATGAGGGATGGAGAGAGGTGGATCTCAAGCGATCACTGGACAGTCAGTTCCAAGAAAATGATGAGTTCTGGGCTAAACAAGAAAACCAGTCTAGCAGTAGGGAGATAGAGAACCAATGAGGAAGACATCTTAATGTCACCTTCTGTCCTGTTCACCACACATGCACACTACACTCATTTCTTTAACACGAATGATGAAAGGAGAAGGTGTAACATGAGGGCCTGCTTGTTGGGGTTTCTGTCCTGCCCAGTCTCCACAGTCAGTATGCCTCCAAGAAAACCACCCAGAGGTCTCCATAAGTTATAAACAAATTAACCCATTAGCTCAGGCTTTGTATTAGCTCTTGTAACTTATATTAACACATTATGCTTACCTATGTTAGCCACATGGCTCAGTATCCTTTTTGACGGGGCAGGTCACATCCTGCTTTGGTGTCTGGACAGGACTTCAGGAAGAGCTTCCTTCTTTCAAGAATACTTCTGTTCTCATTGTCCCGCCTCTACTTCCTGTCTGGTTGTCCCATCTATACTTCCTGCCTGGCTCCTGGCCAATCAGCCTTTATTTGAAACATGATTGACAGAATATCGACAATTCTTCCACACCAAGGAGGAAAGTGGAAGAAGAGGAGGAGAGAAAGAAGCAGAAGGAGACAGAAGATAAAAAAATTTCTTTCTAAGATCTTTATTTTAGGATCAATATAGGCTCTTATGTTATTATCTATCATTGATACTGACTGAGACACTCTTGTGAAGAAGAAAGTACAACAAGATTACCACAAGAGAAGGCAGTTTGCAGAGAAAGATGGCCAGCTCCTCCTCACTTTGGCTTCACCTAAGAAACAGCAACAAGGGAGGTGGATAATGTGTCTATTTAAATGACTTGTAATTGATCACTCCTTTCAAGGTCCAGTGCTTTCTGAGTTTTTCCCCTCAGCTCACTGGATCTCTCTGATCATTGAGGGGGGCTTTTCCCTGTCTTAATAAACTCCATTTCCCTGACTTCCTAGTCGATTTTAATCTTTTTTAATCTCCCCCTGCCTTGTGGCTGCTTTTTAACCACCACTGCTAAACCCACCTGTTCTAGAATCCTAACAGAATGCATAATTTTCTTGCCTTGTCTACCTTTCTCTTCCTAGCAACTGTCAAGATTACAGCTTTCCTGCTTTGTTGCTTGTCACCCAAACTCCAATAAGTTGGTTCCTGAGCTTCCTTCAGCATCCATTTTTAGTTTCCTTTGTTGAAACTAAGTACAGACAAAGGAGAACCTCAAATGTCCTGGTAACGTACACACATACCTGTTTTGACTGCATAACCACTTGTCCTTTCATACCCTGTGTTTAACTAGTGGGCATTTGTTCATTCTTTGGCCCAGTCTGGTCCCAACTAGATATTGTCATGATTCTTTCTGCAGATAAGTGCCTTCATACTGAAATATTTGACATCTGCTATTGAAAAGTTAGTCTTTGCCTATCTTATCTCTGTGACTTAGCTTTGGGGTCACTCTAAAGTATTACTTTCCTATTTTCAAAGAGTGTATAGCATATTGAAATTATATGCAAAAGTAATATGCAAATATTAAGCAATATAAATATATATTTTTATGCTTATAATATTGTTAAATATTGTACAAGTTTGACTATGAATGTAATATAGAAATAAATGATATTTTACAAATAATATGTAATAAAACTAAGTTATATGTAAGTTACATTTGAAAGGAATTAATAATATTGATTGAAAATTATCACTGAATTAATTAGAGGCATCTGTAGACTTCATTTTGGTTTTTCTGAATAGTCTTCAGTCATATATAACTGTGGAGAGCTCATTCATTGTCAATATCTAAGTGCAAATTCCTAGAATCTGCTAATAGCTTGGCTAATTAAACTTTTGCATCTTAGTCTTCAGATTATAATATACAAAACATCACTATCATAAAAATCAAATCAATGATTTCTGCTGGTATTCTTCTTACATAAATAAAGGCTATGGTATATTATATAATAATGGGTAATATTGACATGTCATGTCAAAAAACACAAGTGTAGCATAAAGGAAATCGGAGGCCAGGAAAATGTTCCACTACCTACTAAATTATTGCAAAAGTAGAACTGATCAATGGTAGTGGTGACTTAAAAATGATAAGAATCTTATAGACAAACTTGGACAAAAAGTACAAATGTCATTAATGCTACAACACTAAATAACTTTTGTTGGAAGATTTTATTTCAAATCATTTGGGAATAAGAAATTCCAAGACAAGCTTTTCAAAGAATTTTGAATTCCTTGACAATTGACATGAATATTAATTTTTGAATAAATAATAAGCACTTTCTTGTGGTTACTTTTCTGAGACAGGTTTCAGAGTGGCTGCTACCTCACTTTGTAGCCAGGTGTGACCTAGAACTCCTGATCCTGCTTCTGCCACTGGAGTACTGAGATTAACACAGCACTGCGTCAGTTCTGTAAAACAGAAAAAACCTCAGCTCTATAATCTATTTTCTGTCACTTCTATTTGAGTTGTGTTGGGGGTGATAGAGACTATGTACATGTGGGTGTGAAGTGTGTGCATGTACCTGTGCATGGAGACAGAGGCTCCATGGAGAAGGGTATTCAACATCCTGCTGTATCCACATCTGCCTTTTTACTTTGACATAGTAATCTTGTTTCCAAACGGCTGAGATTACAGGTATGGTGTGCTACTGCAACATGACTTTTGTTTGATTCTAAAGATCAAAACTAAAGTCCTTATTCTTATGCACCAAGTGCTCCTCTCTGCCTAGCCATTTCCCCAGCTCCAAGTCTATCAGGTAATATCACCAGTCTCTAAGAGTAAATGGAAGACACAATGAATTTAGTAAAATAGTTTAAGAAAAAGGGAGAGTGTTTTTAATTCAATAAAGGTATAGATATTTATTTGAAAACCTCCCGGTGCTGTCCTCATCTTGGATTTCCCTGTATAAGCATAAGTCTTGGAAGCACTGTATTGCTGTTCAGGGGCCTAATGTAGGACCATATGTAACATGATGCTGTAGGGTGCCTACCTTCTTATTCACAGCACACTGATACACATTCAGCAGCTTTCCTGCACTGGAGAGATCTTTCTAGACTTCTGAGCACAGAGGCTGACTTAGGGCAGCAGTTCGTCTCAAGGTAAGTCAATGTAATTAAAGGACTAGTTAGTGCTCAACAAAGCAGATCATATATTGCTTTATCATCCATATTTCACAGTACACTTAAAAGAACTTTATTGAGCAATTTGAGAAGTGTTCGGTGGACTCCTTTTTTTTTTTTTTGCTTTACACTCAGAACCTAGCACAGCACAAACTCACACTATCATTTTTTCAAGCTGTTAAATGCTAACTTCATTTGCTTATTTGAATTATGCTTGGCTCTTTTAGGTTTGAAATGAAAAATAAGTACGGGTTATGCAAGCCATAATCCCTGTGTATGCAGCCACACTCTTTCTAAACAGTTTATTATGCCACAGTCTGGTGCTCCATTAAATATTGATTACAGAGGACTGAATAAATGAATACCAACAAGGCGTTACCATCCTTCTGTACATACCAATGCAAATAATAAATTGTGGCATATCATGAAAATGGAAAAGTAGCAGAATGGGTCAAGCAGTAATTACAGATTTGTCTTATCTTCTGTTGCTTGTCCTCCAAACAACAGCACACACCCATCCATTGCATTCTCATTTTGTTCCTCACTGACTCTAGGAGCAGGGTCATCTTGGACCTGGGAATTGCTCTGGTTTGCTTCTATGAGCTGTCTGCTCAGTGCTACCTACTGAAGGCACCGTAAAGGCAGTTTACAAGGAGAGAAATTTTACCCTGTCATTATCCCTGCCTTCTACTCAATGCCTCGGTGAGTGCTTACCTCTCTCCTCTTCTTTAACTGAAACTCCTGAGCCAGGGGAGATAGAGTAGTTATGTGCCTTGCAAATAAATAGACAATAAATATGTAGACAGATGTTTCTGTTGTCTTTCTTAATTCCTGACTTTACTCTGCCTAAAAGCTACATTATTTTTCAACTAATAATATTGACCTTTCAGCCTCTGTTAATTCATTCAGTTAATTATTATTTTATTTTAATTCATAAATATTTATTTGTTTTTGATGTATATGAGTTTTTGACCACATATGGATCACGTGTATGTCTGCCTGGTTCCTAGCAAGACCAGAAGAGGAAACTGGGTTCCCTGGATCTGAACTTATAGATGATTTTGAACCATCATGTAGGATCTAGGAACTGAGTCACACCCTCTGCAAGAGCACAACGTACTCTTAAACACTGAGCCATCGCTTCAGTCCTTTTAAAAACTTTTAAACATTTAAAAGTTGCAAAAGGTGTGTGTGTGTGTCTAGATGTAAGTGTGAATGCTTGTGAAAGAGGAGGTGGTGGATCTTCTTGAATTGATGCTATAGGAGGTCGTAAGTCATCCAACATGAGACCTGGGAACTGAACTTCACTCCTCTGCAAAAGCACCAAGCTCTCTTGACTGTTGAAATGTCTCTCTACTTCCATGCTACACACAACCCCAAACCCTTGGGATTAGCCAGCTCAGGTGCAGCACTGTCAATGCCATGGTGGTGTGAATTACTAAGGGTATGAATCTGCTTTATTCTTAAAGAAAAAACAATTATGAAATTTGTGTCCAATTATTCCTTTTTCTTATTTTTTGTCACCTACCCCTAGAGAATCTCATTTTATAGCTCTGACTGGCCTGAGACTTTGGACTGTCCTGCAACATTCTATATGGATCAGACTGGAACTCACAGAATATCACTTGATTCTGTCTCCTGAATGCCAGGACTAATGGCATGACATACCATGTCCAACAGTGTCTGATGATTGTCTCCACTTAACAAAGCAAGTAATGTCACAACCGCCTGTCTTTACTTACTGTTTTGAGTCTCTAAAGGACTGTGGAGATGCCAGTTTTTTGTCATTCAGCTCCTCCTCCTCCTCCTCCTCCTCCTCCTCCTCCTCCTCCTCCTCCTCCTTCTCTCTCTCTCTCTCTCTCTCTCTCTCTCTCTCTCTCTCTCTCTTTCTCTCTCTGTCAAGTTAGGTATGATTTTGTACCACTGGAAATCAAATTCCAGCCTAAGTATCTGATATGGGTAATGAGCCTAGCTTTCTTGTGTTCTCAGAACATAAGAATAGTCTGTCTCTCCAATTATATAGTGCCCTCTTCATGCTTTCAGCTCTGCTGATTGCAGCCTGGTAGCCCTTCCATAGAAATGTAAGATTCAGACATGTGTAAAAGGGTGTGCCGAGATGCATTTTCCAAGAATAAGAATGAGGTACAATATGTCAGACACATTTTTCTAGATGGTTCATCATTTCCTCATAAAGAGGACTTAGTAAATTCCTAAGGCACATCGATGTCTGGCAAAAGACTGAGCTATCAGCCATGACATGGGTGAATAAGGCTCCAAGTAACATATCAACAGAAAAATAATTTTCCTTGGTGATTTCAGCATGTGAGACTTTCTTGTGAACACGGGAGGCATTGGCTCTGTGAGGTATTTCCTCTAGCAAGAATCCTCCACTGGAAAGTTCTACAACACCCCCAGACAGACCATCAATTCAGGACAAAGTGTTCAAATATAAAAATCTGTGAAGGACATTTCTTATCGCTATGTGTTCAAATACATGAGCCTGTGAGGGCCATTTCTCTTTCATAGTACCACAGTATTAGATGAGAAGATGAGAGGCATTGAGCATTCTAGAGCATACAGTTTGCTTTAGACTCATGGAAGAGAAGGGAGAAAGCATGGATGTCTTCCGTGCTCACAATAGATGTCTTTCAGCATGGTGGAGAGCTCAGTACTAGCCTTGGAAGCTGAGAACTTGATTTTAATACCCAGGTTATGTAAAAAGCCAGGTGTGTTGCTACAGGCTTCTAATTCCAGATGTACAGAGGTGGAGATGGACAAAGGTTCTATGGTGATATTCGAGATAATCATCAGTGTGAAAGTGGGGCAAGGTCAGTTCAGGCACCCTCTCCTTTGCTGCCCAAGGACCTAGCTGGGGACATCTCCGTGAACACCTGTGACCCCCTCTACAGCCAAGTCTCTTGCCAACCCTAAAATGGCTTCCTTAATGTAGATATCGTTTTCCCTGCTCCTATATCCACCCTTCCTCCAGATCCACCCTCCCATTCTCTCAATTCTCTCCAGTCTTTCCCTTCTCCCTTCTCTCTCCCTGTCTCCCCTCCATACTCCTACCCCACCCCATGCTCCCAACTTTTACCCAGCAATCTTGTTTGCTTCCAATTTCTGAGAGGATCTATGTATGTTTTTCTTTGGGTTCACCTTGGAGATAGAGATAAAATCCCTCATCAGAGCAACGGACTGAGCTCCCAAGGTCCAGTTGAAGAGCAGAAGGAGGGAGAAGATGAGCAAGGAAGTCTGGACCACGAGGGATTGGTCCACCCACTGAGACAGTGTGCCTGTTTTAATGGGAGCTCACCAAATCCAGCTGGACCAGGACTGAATGAGCTTGTGATCAAACGGGACTCTCTGATTGTGGCTTACAGAGAAGCCACTGATAAAGGTACTGGGACTTGTTTCTACTGCATGAACTGGCTTTTTGCGACCCTAGTCTATTTCTCTATTTGGATGCAAAGCTTCCTAGGTCTGGATGTAGGGGTGAAGGCCTTGGACTTCCCACCCTCTCTTAAGGAGGGAGGAGGAGGGAAGAGGGTGAGTGGGGGAACAGGAGGGGAATGGGAGGAGGGGAGGAAGTGTAAATTTTTGAATGGGAAAATAAAAAAGAATAAAGATTATTTAGAAACAAAATTAAAAAAAGGTGGAGATGGGTAGATCCTTGGGGCTCACTGTCCTTATACTGCAGACTGCTTAGAGTTTCAACACAAGAAGAAGCACTTTCTTAGTAAAGGTGAGTGATGTTCAAAAGAAATAGCACATACAGCTGACCTATGACCTCTGCAAATACACTGGTGCTTTTGTGTTAACACGCACACAAGAAAAAAGGGGCAGCTTTAATCTTTTTCTTCTATATATTGAGGAATTAAGAATGATGTAGAATAAGAATTGAGACTGAAGATTCTTAAATGCTTCTACAGTGGTGACTCTGGTTTCTGTGTTCTACAAACAATGTAAATAGATCTGGCCTAGGAAACACAGTGGCTGTAACCACTGATGTAGTAGTGTAATGTGCAGCCTGAACTTTTCCAGCGCAGTGGTGGATAGTGCCAAAGCTGACTGCATATGTCATCTCATCAGGATGGCTAGGGTCCAGGATGGAACTCGGAAAGAGAATTTAAGACGTAGTGGGCAGGAGAGTCAGGAACTGGACCTTGTGTTATCCCGCAGTGCAAACTGCCACAGCAAGGTACTCCAAATAACTCTAACCCATCTGCTGTGAGTGGCTAACTGACTACCATCTAGTACAGCAGTAGATTAGTCAGTAAATCGACAGATCTCATCCACTCCTGAGTAGACAGTTCCCTATTCCTCCCCTTACACCTAAGGGATGGAAGACAAGACAAAAACAATCCCTCTGCTGGCAGCTGGGCTTCATTCACCTCAAAAGCTGGAGTGCCAGCCACTGAGCCCTAGACAAGACTGTTCTGTAGATAATTCCAGGGAGATTTGAATTGTTATAAGAGTCTAAGTAGAACTAGAGGGAATCCAAATGCCAATCTTAGGACTCTCCCAGAGCCAAAGGTACCTGGGAGGTTTAGATGATGTGGGATACCATTAAGGTACCCACTGCCCACCAGGGAAGTGAGCAGGCAAGTGTTATAGAGCTCCGTCTTCAGTAAAGAAGGCCCTCACACTGTGCTTGTTCAGGTGCTCAGTCAAGGCTAGTGACACAGCAGCTCCCAGAGAGAAAGCAAATCTAGTGCTGGTCCTCAGACTTTACAACTCTTGGAGATCAAGCCCTACTGTCAGTCTCACGGACTGTTTCACGCCTGGAATAGACCCCAGTGCCCCTCTTGCCCCTGCATTCCCGGTTCTGATATAACAAGTACGCAACACCACTCTGGCCTTTTTCAAAGTGGATTCTGAGGCTCAAATTCAAGTCTCCCAGCAAGAACCAAACCAACTGAGCTGACTCCTCAGCATCTGGTCCTCCCAGTTTTGGTTGTTTGTTTATAATCTTAATCTTAGTGTTCTTGGTTAAAATAGACTTAGTAAAGCTCTTCTGTGTTATCCCAAATCATAAGAGAAAAAGATGTTTGCCATGAAATCCGGGTCCACCCATTCATCTCTTACATCTGAAGCGTTGGCACTCCATCTCCAAACCCTATGAGAAGTTGTATATGGAGTCCACATGCTTAGAAGCTAGTATTTGATTCATGTGTGTGGACATGATTGTAGATTCACAAGTGCCTACATACATGTGGAGGTCAGAGCACAGCCACTGCTGTCATTCCTCAGGCATAGCACAACTTGTGCTTGAGACAGGGTCACCTGATGGCCTGGAATTTTATTTTGTCAGCTCCTGGGACCCAGTTCTTTCTGCCTCCAGTGTCACAACCACTGGAACTGCAGACTTGTGATGCCACAGTAAGCTCCTCATGTGTGTTGTAGGGATCAGCAATCAGGTCCACACGTGTGTACGGTCAGAATTCCAGTGAAGTCATCTTTCTCACTTCCTAAAGGTTATTTTCAGACTTGGACTGAATACAGTGAGAGGCTCAGGGTGACTGTGATGAGTCTGTAGCATGCTTGCTACCCGGTGTATGGTCCCACAAGCCATGCTCCGGAGACAAGTATTCCTCTTATAAAAAAAAGTCCTGCTCACTCCCAGCTGGTCCTCTTTAGTCCTCATGGCAAGTTATAAAAACCTAGAGAACTTTGGTGATTGAAAGCCTTTCTTAATACAATAGAACAAACAGCTCAGCATCTTCCACATGCCAACACTATGCAATATCAGACTTTTAAGTGTACAATATACTTAAGAGAAATTATTAGAATTTCTCCTACCATGGTGTGAAGACATTTGAAGGATGCTGGGAAGAGGGGCTCTGGTAAGTCTTCACACTATACTTTCTTCAGTGATCCACAATGCTGGTCCTGAAGGATTCTGACCTGCCACCTCCCTTCTCCTGTCAGAGGACCCTGTCTTTTCACCTTTGGTTGTTTACTTTTCCACTTTTGGGTGTGTATATGAGTATCCTGACAAACAGACATTTGTGTGTACATGTAAAGGCCAGAGGTCAGCAATTGCCTCCTCGTCAGCTCTTCACCTTGTTTTCTGTTACAGGTCTTTCACTGAAATGGGAGTTTGTCAGTTCACTAAGTTGAGGACAGCAAGTGCTTGTCTCCTCCTGTCTCGACCCCCTTTCCTGCATTGGGGTGCCAAATCTGTTCATGCATGCAGCTTGAACTCGGATCCTCATGCCTATTCAGACAGCCCATTACCAGCAGCCAGTCACCCTATCACCACTTGTTAAAAGAGCAAGTGGACATGCCAATAGCAGAAAATGAAGGATACACTTGAACAGACGTGGTTGCATAAAGAAACAAATAAAGAACTTCTCTTTAAAACAGTCAAACAGACAGACAGACAGACACACACACACATATGCAGCAAATATATCTCCAGTATTAAAATGTATATATTTCATATTTAGGAACTAATGAACCTGGCATAATATATAAAATTTTCAGTTACAAGATTTGTTACGTATTAGTATTGATTGTCATGATGACAGCAGCAGGAGGCAATATTAACTTAAAAATTTCTATCAAGTGTTTATGATGCAGCAGAGAATCTTCTAACGTCACTACCTGTATAAATGAATGTGGTTTGTGTGTCTGCTGTGGAGTCATTTTACAGTAGTGTAACTGTTTGTCAACACAGGCATCAGATGAAGAAACAGTAGGATTTTAAGACAGGTACAATGGCCACCAGCTCATAATCCCACAGAAGCTCCTCCAGTGATGCTCCCATGTTTCTGCACTCCCACGGCAAAGTCCTTTCTTTTCTGGGATCAATGGTCCACCTTGGCTCCTGGTAAGTAACCAATTGTTTCAATCTGCTCTAAACTCAGTGTAGGTGCTGGCACAGCATTCTTCTAGATTTTCAGATTGAGACTGTAGTTCAAGAAATGATCATGTTATAATTGAGCCCTGCTTAAATTACTTAACAAAAAGCAGAGTGTCTTAAAAGTTATGAGACAAATAGATAGATGTGACTTATTGCCTCCAATACACAGTGTATAAGAAGATGCTGCCGACTAGGAAGCATGGGCTGTTTTGTCTTACTTACCAGCATTTTCATTTGGCTCAGCAGGATGAAAAGTCCAATATTAATATTTCAGTAATGTTCCGAATTGAAATATAATTTTAGGGTTTTTATGTTATGGTTTGCTTTCCACAGAGGAGTCACACTGAGTATTTCATGAGTAGTAGAGAATGAGGCTCTTTCACATCTGCCACCATCCATGTGAGATGTGTTTGTTCTGAGACAGAGTCTCGGCAATAACACACCAGAGGATGAATTCATATCACTCTGTCATTCTTACTACAAAACGAGATTTTTTTTAAAACTCAGATATTTGGTTATTATATAAATCTACCTTTAAAACAAGCTTGATATCTGGTTATAAATACTTTTTAAAAGTTAAATTTGAGAAAGAATATCTGTTTACTTTTTAGAGCTCTGTGATTTATTTCCTCTACAACTTAAAATTTGTATATTTTTTATTTTTGTGTGTGAGTAAATGTGTATATGATGTGGAAGTCTTCTCTGTGTACTGTGATTATCATTAATGCATAAAGAAACTGCCCTGGCCTCTTGATAGGGCAGAACATAGGTAGACAGGGAAAGATCGTCTGAATGATGGGAGGAAGAAGGGCAGAGTCAGAGCAGGACACCATGGAGCCACAGGAGACAGATGTGCTGAAACTTTGCTGGTAGGCCACGATCTCGTAGTGACATACAGATCAATGCTGATGGGTTAAATTCAGATGTAAGAGTTAGTCAGTAAGAAGCTAGAGCTAATAGATTAAACAGTGTTTTAATTAATATAGTTTCTGTGTGATTATTTTGGGTCTAAGCTAGCTGGGTGGCCGGGAAACAGCAAGCGACCTCCCTGCAAAATGTTTATGTGCATGTCTGTGAGCATGTGTGTGCTTTCAGCAATGAATGCCAAAAAAAGGCATCTGATTTCCTGGAACTGGAGTTACAGGTGGTTGTAAGTCACCTGATGTTGGTGCTGAGAACTAAACTCCAGTCTTCTGGAAGAATAGTACACAATTTTATCTGCCAAGACATCTCAGCAACTCACTCTATGGCATCTTAAAAAAAGAACACTGACTGACTTGTTTCCACTCATTGTCTCTACCAGTTCAAGAGGAGTCTTGACTTCATTTAGTTTTTGGGCTGATTGTCTAATTCCTTATAGAGTATTTATCTACATCTGACACCTCATGAGCCCAGGATTTCCTGTCCACATTACTCTGAGATTTCTGGTTTGATTCACTCCCATCAGAAAGGCCCAGTGAATTTTGCTTACAGAATTATAGTGCTTCTCTACACTATTTCCCCCAAATCTTCCATATTCCTCCCAAAAATCACTTCCAAAATGATTCCACCTCTTGATACTAATGTTCTATGTTAGTTATTAGAAAAGCACTTTGAGTTAATTCAACTGATAGTTTCTAAGTACAGTGACACTTTGTTATATATACATTCTTTGAGAAATATTTTCTGGAGAAGATTTAGACAGAGAAAGTACTAATAATACTGTATGGATGAGAAATCTAGGGATCAGATGAATAAATGGCTTCCTCTAAATGGCACAGTTGAAGGTATAAGAAGCAGTCCTCTGAGCAAAACCACACCCACTTCAACAGAGCAGTGTATCAGCTTTCAAGAGGACACCAAGACCACTGTCATACCCAAATAGAGAAAGAGGGTCATTGGCCTTTCATCTGAGGTTTCAGAAGCACCTCCAAGATATTTGTGCACTGTTCTGCCATAATTTTCAGTGACTTCAAGGGGTGCTACAGTGATGTGTGCTAGGGGAGGATAAATGAGAAGGATTCCATCTAGGTGGTTATGAAGAAGACAGCTTCCATGGCTGGAAAAGACTTTCCAGTGTAGCTGCTTTGGAGTCATCCATGTTCTTGCAAATAATCCCTCACCCATGTTCTATACATAAGCCCAATAGTCATTGGTTCCCCCAAAACAAACATTGGTAGAATTACACTTTAATTTGTCATTCTAACCTTTGGGGGAAAGAAGTCAATGCTCTTTTCATTTCCAGAGGAAGGTGATTCTCTCACAGAAGAATGACTGCTCCAGAATCCTTAGTAAACACTATGTTATCAAATCCTCAGAGAAGAACCAAAGATTTCCACTCACTGCCAGTTACCACCATCATGAGCCAAGTTCCAAGCTGTCTGCATGGCTACTACCACCTGGCTCTGAACCAGGATGCTTTGGTAACAAAAACATTGCTTTTAATCTTCAAATGGGAAATCAATGATCATGGTAATTAGTTGGCCTTAAAGTATGGAAGCTTCAAGCATGGTTGAGCAACAGGTAATGAGCATCCACAGCCCATACCTGGTAGATACTTCCAACCTTGTGCTGAACATAGACAAAGCGAGAAGCTGAGGCAAACATCATCAGAACTCACATTTGTTAGCACTCTGCAACTCACTCCAGCCTGCACTGGGGGGACATTCAATTCATCCACTTTCCAGCTCTCCTCAGACTGCTGGGTTATTTTAGTTTTTGTGAGTTACCTTCAAGTTTCCATACATTAGACCACATTGCACACCCATACCCATACTGCACACATTTTCTTTCCCGTATATTTATTTACAGTTTTGTATATGGACTTGTGCAGTGTGGATGAGTACAGGTCTTCATGTTCTCACATGTATATTGATCCTGAAGTTGAAATCCAGAATTTTATTAATTTATTTCCGCTATATATATGGAATCAGGCACTCTCAATATACCCAGAGCTAGTCTGGCAAGCTATATTACTTCAGGTATTTCTCATGTCCTCCTCCACCTTGCTGGGATTGCTATGCTCACTCACCTAGCTTTTAGTGGATGCTGAGGGTCTAAACTCTGGTCCATATGCTTGTGCAGCAAGATTTTCCTGGCTGAGCCAGCTTCAGAGGTCTTCCTTTCCGTTTTACTAAGCTGTAACTTTCAGTGATGTCACCATGGAAACTTCTGAGGGTCTTTGTCTTTGTAATAGCTATTATGGTCACCTATTATACCTAATTTCAACAAAAATTCCTGGCTGAGGATGTAGTTCTGCTGCCTTGAAAGCCCCTGCTGGAAATCAGCATAGTCCGCATGTCTTGTGCTGTAAAATCATACACACACACACACACACACACACACACAAACACACATGCCGTACACCACACACATACCACACACACACACACACACACACACACACACACACACGACATACACACACACACACAACACACATGCACACATACAAAACATGAAACATCTTCTCCCTTGGAACATTTCTCATTTTCTTTGTACTTTTCTCTTTCTATGATAATAGCTTGAATTTCAACATTTATCAGAAATTGAGAAATTATCTTAGTAACACCCTAAAACCGCATGTATATTCACATAATTAAATAAGGCAGAGGGCCCAAGTAGTGCTCTAAATAAGGGCTGTGTGTGTGTTTGTGTCTCTGTGTGTGTGTGTGGTGTCCCTCTCTCTGTGTGTGATTTGTATATAGAAAGTCTTAAGGTGTCTTGCTCTATCCCTCATCTACTCCCTTGAGACAGGCTGTCTCACTGAACCCGGAGCAAGACTGGAAGTCAAGCTCTGGGGTTTTGCTGCCCTTGTTCTCCCAGCAGGCACATATAGCCATGCTCAGCTATATGGGTGTTGGAAATCAGAATTTGGGTCCTTACACTCATGCAGCAGACACTCGAACTGGACAAGTTCCTCAGTCCTGGGCTGTTTGATTTTCAATTTTGAGTATCTGAGTTATTAACAGCCTAAGAGTAAGTTTTGTACATATTTTAATATATGTCTCAGAAGAACTTTGTTTAAAATTTCTTAGTGCAAATAAGAGCCAGGAATAAAAGCAACAAATCAGTATGAGACAAAATGCTAGTGTGTGCCCTGCTAAATCCAGCCATTTGTTCTGATGTTTAGTGAAGCAGAATTCTGTCCAGCCCCAGGAGTACAGTCTGTCTGGTCTGACTGACTCAGAAAATACCTGGTTTGAATCTTGCACATTCACGGTGCTTCTTCCACTTATATTTTGACTAAAATGTTGTTTTTCTTTTTTTAGTGTAGAGCTTCAATGTGTGTTGGTTATTGAAGTTTCCAGAGTGATGAATGCTAGAGCTGAAGGAACAAAGTCAAGCCTGAAATGTGGAAGCCTGAGGATGTGGGTAAGGCAGCAGGTGGTGTCTATGTTTATGGCATGCTCTCCCTGGACAAGGCTCCCTCTCACACCAAATCTCTGTGTTCATCTGGGGAGCAGTCCTGCAAACCCTTGGTGTTGTCTTCTTCCCTTTGTCTGAGCCTTATCTGGCTGGATTCCGTTCCCAACCTTTGCCTTTGTACATCCGTACGCAGAGGGATCCCCATCACTTGTTCCTTCCTTGGGACGGACACACTTTCTACTTCCCAAAGTTTTGTCTTCCAGTTGACTGTTTCATCTGATTCGACTGTTGGTCATCAGGACCAGTCAATGTAAGAGACACCAAATCAGGGCCAACCTCTGGCTCTCCTACCTGTATCTGTCAGAACAACAGAGTTTTAATTTTACTTAAAATGCAAGTATTGCTTTTTTTTTAAAAAAAATAAACTTACAGTGTTGGAAGAAAATTTGCTCCTTTATTTATTTGGGGACTCAAAAAATAAAATGAAAACCTTTTACTAAGTTATACTGTATAGGATCCTATCCATGACGGAAATCAAATAAACAAGAAAAGGTTTGTCTTGCCTACTGCATGGGAAAGAATATACCCTTACAGTGAGAGGGTATGGGCATGAGGAAGCGGGTCACATTGAATCTACTGTCTGGAATTAGAGTATAGACTACAAAACCCTAAATCTACCCCCTAATAACATACCTTCTCCATACACGCTCTATCTACAGAAAATGTCAAAACCTTTTAGAACAGTAAGAGCTAGGACTAAGTGTACAAACACATAAGTCTATGGGGGACATTTAAAATTCAAACCACACCATAAGATGTGAAAACTAGAACTGAAAACTATCTTAAGGCTGGAGATAGTGCAACTTATAAGTAAAGTAGTGAAGTACCTCAAAACCCCTAGACTAGGAACTCAAAACCATGGTAAATGTCTAACTCAAATATGAATACAAAGAATTACATCAAAATATGCAGTATCATTTCTTGGTCCTTTGTTTTTACTTAAGGATTCTATGGCTGTGATAAGACACCATGACCAACAATAACTTGTGGAGAAAAGCGTTTATTTCACCTTACAGCTTCTAGTCCATTATTCAGGGAAATCATCCTTGTTAAACCGAAGTGAGGCATAATGGACAGAGGCATGCCTAGAGGTTTGACTTATAGGTGATTTTAGACCCTGTTTAATTTATAGCTAAATTACCATTACAACAGTACAGGGAAAAGCTCATTAAAAATGGAGAGCTAATCATTACACACTGCCTATATAGTCTCAGCAAAGCCATGTTGGATATAACAGCAGGTGAGGCACCATATCAGAGGCTTGCTATCCTAGCACTGGAGAGGCTAAGGCAGGAATAGGGGCCTGAGCCTGTCAGGCTATATACATACATACAGACCTTTTTTCAAATAGAAAAGTTATATGTGTGTGTCTGTATGTGTCTCTTTATGTGTGTCTCTATGAGTAAAGAAATGAAGAAGTAAAATGTGCCATTGTTCACTAATTAAAATGAAGCAGTAATGGTGGCTTTATCACAGACCAAGTATCAGGTCAAATAAAATTATCTGGGATAAAGAATGGTCCCATAGTAAAGGAATTTCAGTGAATGAAACTGAAAGTGTATTAAGACCCCTAGTTTAAGACAAGATGCGGATGAATAAAATAACTTGTTGCAAAGTGGCCAGCTTTGAAGCAACATCTAACTGTGTACCTAACATAATTCAGGTAACAATGGTGATCTTTAGATCTCTTCACAGAAACATAGAAATGAACATGTCTCCAACAATCTAGCTCTGACCTTGACACCATTCACAATGCTCAAGCCAGCTGGTAGCAGTTTCCACGAGCCACTCTACGCTCTCCCCTGAGACTCTTATTATCTAGATTATCCTCTGACTGAGTCTGGAGAACCAGTGTGAGCTGCCACGTTTCTTATTGCGCTCTTTGTAATACTAGAATCAGGAGAGCCACTAGTAAAGTCCATAGCTCCCAGCTTAGACTAAAGAGATCAAAATTTGCACTATATTCCTTCAAATGTGTGGGCATATGTTCAAATATGAATGTAATTGTATGCAGATGTATGTTCCACATCTGTCTGTGAAGGTTAAAAACAGGCCTCAGGTGTCTTCCTCAATGTTTTCCCATCTAATTTTTGAAATGTGGACTTTTCCTGTTCTGAGAAAACTGATTGAGTTAGGCTGAGGCTCAGGCATCTGCATCCCCACCTCCCTGGTGCGACCACAGACAGTGTGTGTGTGTGTGTGTGTGTGTGTGTGTGTACTAGTGTTTGAATTCAAATCCTTTTAATTACAAAGCAAGTTTTTCTTTGCTTGCTTTGGTTTGGTTTGGTTTTTCATCAATGAAACCATCTCCCCTGAGTCATGTGTTTTGTCGAATGTAAGTTTCACCATCCATTTACTGGATGCTGATTTCTTTATTATTTTAACTATGTGAGATCTGACTTATTACAGTGCAGAACTTTCCACAGTTTCAAAAGAGTTTTAAATCCCATATGGTTTGTATGCCACTACTGCCAAGAATCTGCCCATGTGTTCTATTGAAAATTTTCTTGGTGAATATAAACCCACTCTCATCCACTTACCGGTGGGTAGTACTTTCAGTTTTGACAACTATGGTTGCTGATTATAAGACAAACAAGAAATCTCAGGAAAAGATATTTTTGAAATGGAAAAACAGATTAAAGAATAATACCTAAAACAAAACAAAGGAACAAACATGTAGGATTCTTTTCACTGATAATGAGTACAGGTATTGGAGAGCTGGAAAAACCACCATGTATCAGTGTTTATTAAATATCAGTAGAAGCTGTGGGCCTTCAATCATAGCTTTTGACAAAGTTGCATATAGATTTTACTTTTCATGGGTCATGGTCCCTTTAATGCATGTTGAAAAATGTCACAACCACAGCTAGAGACCCTAATTCAGTAGCTTACAGAGAGTTTTGCAGTTTTTTAGTCCCAAATATGTTTTAGCTGGAAGGACAACATACTTCTGCAGTCATTACACAGATAGTTTTTTTTCTTATCTTGTAACATAAAGCTAGCCACCTGAAAGGTCAGAATATCCTACTAATTTCAGAGAAGCAGTAGTTAGTAGTTTAACACTTCAAGATACACTTTCCATTCTCCTCTTTGTGCTTGGATATCATTGGGATTACAAGTATTTGCAGAATAATTTTGTAAGTTTGAGGCATTGATTTTTGAGCCTTCACTGATTAGGCTCTTGCTATGGTTGGAATATGAAAAGTGTCTCCTCAGACTCTGTCAGGGTGCACTTGTTCCCTTGACAGTGGTGACATTTTGTTGGAAGATTGTGGAACCCTTTACAAGGTGAGGCTTTTATGTTGCCATTTCTTTTGGTTGCCCGTCCTTCTCCTCCATTCTTGAAGATTACAAACACTTCAGAGCCTGAGGACCTGAGCTGGAGCTTTCCTGAAAACCTCCTCCCTGAAACCTGGCCTTTATGGTACCTAAAGGAACTAAACAAATTTTCAAAGGAGGAAAGCAGCCAGTTGTTCTGTCCAGCTATTTCATCTATGAATCACGTTAACAAGCATAGCATAAAAACCTAAACAGTGTAGTAATGACAAATACCTTGGTGGTAGCCAACACCTCCCTAACTGGACTTGAGACCTGCTCAACCATAGGGAAAACATGTCCAGTACTGGAAACCTAGATAAAAACCCAGTGCTAGAGAACTCATTTATCTTGGAGGATAACGTACAATCATCACTTTACAATGCTAGCATAATCTCTAATAACTTCACTTTTAATATTTGTTTTTATGTCCATGGTTAAGTGTAGTCCTCACACCTCATCAAGGAAACTTATCTTTGTAACAGAGATAATTAAATTAATTTCAAAAAAATAAAATTCCAAATCTTAGGGGAGTATTTCTAAAGGATACATCTACAGCATTACTCTATCATGTAAGACTCAGGGAACATTGCTGAATAGTGGGCAGAAAGATTGTAAGAGTCAGGGTATCAAGGAGTTTACCATGAGATTATGTCTGCTAGCAATGTCAGAAGGTACACCCATAAAATCTCACCAACATTATTGACTTTATATGACCTGAGCAATGTTGAATAGACAAGCTAACATTGAAGCAGAAAAACTCAAGACGTCTCAACATTAGACAATGAACTGCAATCAACTAAGGATTGCTGAGGACTAGAGATATAGTCTTCCCCAATTGGATATCTGATACCAAATGGACAGCCTGGATAACATAAACATTAATGTAACATATAGACTAAAATGGTTGTATTTATGTATTTAGGAATGCATACACACACACACACACACAAATGTTTTTTTTAAAAAAGCCTATTATTTGCATTTCCCTGATGGCTAAGGAAGTTGAACATGACCTTAAATATCTTTTGGCCATTTGAACTTCTGTTGAAAATTCTCTGTTCAGTTCAGTACCCCATTTTTAATTAGGTTATTCAGAATTGAATAACCTAGTCCTAGTATAGTTTTTTATATATCAAAATTATGCAGATAAATGAAAAGTCATCTTCCTGATCATCCACAGATATATGTGCCCATAAGATTAAGAAGCAATCATGAGATTATATGAAAACATCAAATGAGATTATGCACTACAATGCAGGTGTTGGGGATACCCCAAGATGCCTAGCAAATGTGAACAACAGTTTCCAGTGTCAATGGTTCTACAGACCTTGCCTGAACAGAATTGCCTTCCACTCAGAAATTGTTCCTTTGGCAGGGTGGCATTTGAACATTAGTTTCCAACTGTTGTTAACTCTCATGGCCTCCAACAAGTGTCTTGGCCTGAGGGACAACTCCAACTGCCTTGATTGTCTTTGGAATTCACCACCAATTTCATGGAAATATATCCTAGTATAATGCTTTAGATTCTTGAAATGCTTCAGGAACATCCAAGACACATGAAGCTCTATTATTACAGTGTTAAATGTCCCAATAACTATTACATAATAATCTTATTCCAGTACAAAGGACCTTACTGTCATACCAACAAATGTAAATGCATTTGGCCAAAGCAACCTCTTTTTATATTTAAGTTTTAAAGTACCCCATGACCTTTTTTCTTTCTTAGAAGACAGGACTACAATGGCCATGGTGTTGGCAGCATTGTGCCTAACAATCTGAAAGGAGACAAAATGATGAACAAAATGGCCACACCATGGTAGTCACAGTGTCAGACCTAAAGCTTCGAAACTTTGTCCCGGAAAAGTCTTCTGATTCTGTGATACTACAAAAGAAACTAGTTTCATCCTAATTTCTGGTTTGGAATCCCTTTTATTCTTTTCTTTGCTATTCATGAGATAATGTCTCACATAACCCAGGCCAGTCTTGGACACGATGAAGCTGAAAGCAATAATGAGCTTTCAATTCTCCTATCTCCACTACCTCAGTACTGGATTTACAGGCGTATATCATCACATATGGTTAATGTGCTGCTGGGTACCAAACTCAGGGAATCATACATGTTACATAAGCATTCTTCTCCAAGCTTTAAACCATCAGAACATTCAGACTGATACTCCTCTGAGGACAGCAGCAGAGTGAGCTCTGTCTCTGAATGTTTAAGGGGTTTGTCAGGTCACTAAACTACATTTTCCGAAACAATTCTTATATTCTCTATAACCCATTTGGGAAACATGGCCTGATGATAACTCTAAAAAATTAAAAATAAGTTCACTAATATGAGTGTGTTTCCTGTTTCTCTCATGCGTCATGGATGGAACTCTTTGAATAGTGGAAGCTACAAAGATTACAGAAGATTTCAAACAACCAGTTGGACATTCTGTAAATCTATTCATAAAATTATTTCTGCTTGCTTTCAAATTTTCATTCTCTTTTTCTAATAAAATTATAGAAGTTTGCTAAATAGATAATCATAGAAAAGTTTATATGAACCAATCTGCTGGATTGCCTTCCAATTATGAACATTTGCAGTGTGCATACCGGCTAACTTAGCCAGAGTTACCATCTGCAGACTTCAAAAGCAAGCACATACAGGACAGTAGATAGCTGCAAAATAACTTAATTTTAAATAAAGATTAAGTCATATAAGTGTTCAAACTTTTATAAAATAATATGAATCACAGGAAATTATTCTAAACAAAATCCCACAAATCTTTAATTTTTGGTTAATTTTACAAAAGGTTAAGATTTTCAAATCCCTGAGCTTATAGATGGCTCAGTGAGTAGAAGGCTTACTGTACAAGCCTGTTGCCTATTTCTGGATCCTGAAAAGCAGACACTGGCACAGTGTTCCTCACTTCTATAGGAAGATGGGAGACAGAGATGGGGGTTCCTGACAAGTCCACCTTTCCTTACAGAGCCAGAGATGAAAATTTAGAGACCCTATTTTAAGGTGAAATGCGAGAACAGACACTAGAAGTAATCTGTGCATTCACAGGAACACACACCACATCTATACCCCATATACTACACACACTACTTCACTTTCATGTGCATAGTATAGCAATGCTGGAAGAGATGTTTTAATGAGCACCAAAGTTTTATTATTTATTTATTTATTATTATTGTTAATTATTATGATGATATTTATGTGTGTTTGTGTGTGTGTGTGTGTGTGTGTGTTGTGTAAGTGTATGTGTGTGTATGCAGGCATGTATATGCCACAGTGTGTGCTGGAGTTAGAATAACTTTTCAGAGTTGGTTCTCTCCTCCAACCATGCATTCCGGAGATCATCCTCAGGTTGTCAGCATGTACACTAAGTGCTTTTACCTGCTGAGCAATTTCACCAGCCCATGCACTTCTTATACTTTTTAAGTAAATGTGCTTTTGATACTAATGTCCAGGTTCTCATAAGCACATAGAACCTTTCTTGCAGTCTTCACAAATACGCATCTGGAAAATTATTTCACAAACATTTTAGAACTCTCTATAACCTTTTCTAACCTTTCAGTTTTGTCTTATTATTCTCATTTTCTATAGAATTTTTCTATAAATTCGACATTAATATAGTATTTGACTTTATTTTCATGAACAAAACAAATACCTTTGTACTTATAGCAACTTTTCTTTTTTGTATTTTTATTCTTTTGTAATTTTATACATCAATGCAATGTATTTAAACACATACCCTATGTTCTATCTCCCTTCAAACTTACACCCTAACCTCCATAAAGTTTGTGGAGAAATTAACCAGAAATTGATCCTGAAGCTTTTTCCATGACTTATGACTTTCTGGGTACCAAAAACTACTTTGTTGTCTGTTGGAGGAGAGACACCACAGTTGGTCTTATGTAAAAGTGAACTTCCAAATTACAGCAATGACCATACTGACTAAATATGTCATTGTAAGAATAACACCATGGGTGTTGTAGGAGTAACGAACAACTTTCCAGATAGATTTTTAGCTTTTTCATACCAATGATGCATGTTATTTGCATACTTGTGCGTACAATGCCTAGTAAATTTAGTTACATTTATTAAATATATTTCTTTATTCACATTAATTCTTTATCAGTGAATTTTAAACAGCCAACAATTATGAATGCCAGGTATATGAATGGCAATTTCTAGAAGAAGTATACAGTTTCTTGTAGTATTGCTTGTTAGTGTGCTATAAAACATGTTTATTAATCATCACAAATATTTTAAATCTGTCTAATGTCAGATACTGTACAAAAGAAAAAAATAAGATATTTTTGTCTCTTAAATTTTTATTTGGCCTAACAAGTAAAGTACAGATTTCTCTTGTGTTTAATTTTATATCTCCGGTAACGATATGTCAATCCACGGGTATAGAAATGGCATATTTTCCATAGAAAGTTTTCTATTTTCGTCTATTTTCCTCACTTTGTAATTATACCTGAATTGCTGATAAAATGAGACACTATACAGCAAGTTTTCATCTGAAACATTCTTCTTATCTTTATATAATATGGAAATGAAATTAATTTATGTTGTGAATAAATCTAGGCAAGAAAGATTGTACACATGCACTATAATGTATAATGCCCCAAACTCAGAAGGCATGCTCACGTCAACAAAGCCAAAACCATCATTTAACCAGAACTTAACTAATTGGCATGAACTGAACTAACTTCCAGTTAGTTCTGAACCTTCTAAGATAGCACCTGTTGCTTTCACAAATGCCTGATAAAAGCAACTCAATGAAGTGGGGGTTTCTTTTGGCTTGGAGTTTGAGGGTCTAGGCTGTGTCAGCAGGGACATGAGGCAGTTGATCCCACTGTATCCACAGTCATAATACTAAGAGCCATAAATTCTAGTGCTTGGCTGCCTTTAGATTTTTATTCAGTCAGACTCCAACCCATGAAATGGAGCAAGCAAGGTTTAGGCTGGGTCTGACCACTTCAGTTGAGTCTAGATGTTCTCTCACAGACATGTCCGGATAACAGTTTTCCAGGGGACTCTAGGATCTGTGAATTTGACAAACAATATTAGCCATCATAGGAGGTCACATATTTTTTTGAAGTCTAAATAAATCTACCTTTTCAGGCAACCTACTGTGAAAACATTATGTGTATAGCAAAGTTTCATGCACATGTATAATTTAAACAGACGTGTGAATACATAGTTTGATCTCACACATTTGCCACTTTAAAACTGTAGCCCTTCTCACAAACTTTCTATTGTTTTTCTTCTTATTATTTTAAAAACATATTGGCCCTAAAATTGTTTTCAGAACCATGGAGCAAGATTACATTTTAAAACTATAAATCTTGTTTGTATGTACAGAAAAGAGTTTTGAGACTTGGTTCAAATTTCATGTCCGCTTTTCCTTTCATTTTCTGATTTGTTAATTCCTCTAAATCTGTATTAAAATGGATAGTTATGAAGTACTAATGAAGGAGGGACACATCTCAGACTTCAAACTCACATGCCAGCTTCTGCCGACACCCAGAAAAAGGGCTTGTCATAAACAGACCGGAGATGATGGCTGGTAATGTTGTTTAGATAGAGTTAGTTATCACAGTGGATGGAGTCGAACTGGCTTTCCTAAGTTTCTTTCTGTGCCTTCAAGCAAAGAAATGCTGGCAGAAAGTGTCAACACAACATGGCATGAAAAGTCTTATGAGACAACACAATGGTGTCCGTTGTTACACTTGTGTAACGAGTCATAATATTCAAGTCTCCTCTGGGAGGAATTTGGGACTCAAAAAGAAACAACAACAACAGGAAGCTTCTTAGGCTGTTCTTGTCATTCCTGAAAGACATGGACTTTGATGTAATTTTCACAGCATGGGAAGCCTGTAAAGAAATCCCAGTGGAGCCCTGCTAGTGCTTGCTGCTGCTCGTGCTTTTAAGCAGTTCGTGTCTGTCTTAGCAGTCAGCTCTGATCACAAGTCTAATATGCATTAGATTTTTTTTTATTGTTTCTTAGCTAAGAACTTGCTTAGTGCCATATTATAGAAGTCTTAAATGAGTGCATCCTTAATATCTTACTCTATTTCCTGTTTCTTAGTTAGACTGTCAAGTTTAATATGAAGCTCATTGGTAAAGAGTATGATGATATCACAGCAGAACTTGTATAAATTCATTTTCTTATGTTTTGAACCTGAATTATTTTTATTTCAAAATGAGTTCTTTAACTAGAAACTGCCTTATGCCTTTGCCTACAAGATCAAATAGTGGGCCAGTCAATTTTCTTCAGAGGAAGACTTTGGTATTCATTTCAGAGGTTTTCAGCAATCATCCTTTTGGCAAGAAGCTGATAGAAGAGAAAGTTTAGCAGACCCTGGAATTGAGGTAAAGAAACAGCAATCGAGAATAATTCAATCAAAGTACAGTCTTCTTTCATTATACCATTGACTGATAAGATTTTTTTATTTGTATTTGTAAAGATTTCAAAGAAGATTCAAAGTAACTGCAAACAGAGATGTGAGATACAGTAGAAAAACAAGACATAGATAAAATAGCCCAGAGATATCAAAATAAATCCATGAAAGAAAGGAAAGTCAGGGGAAGAGTGGAAATGTATGTCCAAAACCAGCAAGCATGAGAAAAATGCCAGGAGATCTCCAAATGATAGAGAGGTTGAAGGCTATGACGCAAATGACCCAAAATGTTCGTAGCTTGGAAAACATAAGAGACTCTGCTCTTCCCAGCTGATTGATCCACTGCCATTCTCAGAAGTTCCTTTGTCTCATGATAGATTGTCTTTATTACTGTCCATCTGTCCATTATTCAGTGCTTTGCTCTGAGCCATGAGAACATGAAGATTTCAACGTGTGCCCTCTGGATTTTATTCCATAACTCTAACAGTGCTAAAAATCCAATTTTGATGATGAAAATGTTTTGTGATAAAGCAAAACTCAAAAGCAGAACGAGGTAGCAGTGAAGGTTAGGGAAGAGTTGTTGTTCTGTTGCCATGATTAAATATGGACCAAAGCAGCTTGTGGAGAAAGTGTTTTTAATCTTACAAGTCCAGGTGACAGTCCAGCCTTAAGGACGCATCAAGGCAAGACTCAAGCTGCTCTTCACATCATATCCGGAGTCAAAAGCATGCTGCTTGATGCTTGCTCCCATCTACTTTTCTCCAGTCTTAAATTGTTTAGGACTCCTTCCTAGGGAATGATGTCGCCCATGATGGTTGTCCATTTTTTCAATATTTAATTATGACATAATCCTTCCCAGATGTGCCATAAGTCAACCTGACTTACGTAAATTCCTCAGTCGATGTTATCTTCCCAGGTAATTCTAGATTGTATCAAGTTAACAGGTAAACTGACAAGCCCAACAAGCTTGGTGTTTCAGTCCACTGACAGGCTGATGAAACAGTGACAGACAACTAGGGAGAATTAATTTAATGACTATTACCCTGAGAACAAAGACACTTTGTTCCAGGCCAGAGGAGTGGACTCATTAAATCACTGGTAAGCAAGTGTTTCTCTGTGGTCTGTGATCCCACATTTTCAGTACATATGTATACATCGTTTACCGCTTCATCCCGGAAGTTATAGCCCTAAAGAAATGGACTTATTTACTTTTTATAAGAAGGCATATTTTGGAACCATTTAATCTTTTAAATATCTTCACATGTTAAATAAAATGCATTCTGTGATCTCCCTCTCTCTCTCTCTCTCTCTCTCTCTCTCTGTGTGTGTGTGTGTGTGTGTCATGTATATGTTTTTCTCCATGTTTATCCATATAGGCACATGCACAAATGCATGTTCGTGTCCTCAGGACCTTCTGTCTTGTTGAAATGTAGTCTCTCTCTAAACCCAGGATTCACTGATTTACTTAGCCTCGTAGCCAGTTACAACCCCCTTGTCTTTATTTTCCTCAATTGATGTTACATTCACACACCTCCACTCTGAAGTATGTTTATGGGCACTTGGGATTTAATTCAGGTTCTTGTACCTTCACAGCGTGTTTGTATTGACTAAACAGCTAGTGTAGGCTTTGCATCTTATTGTTCTTAAAAGATATTTTGTTCATTTCTTTTTGATGTAATCATAAGGAAGCAAACACCTTTTCTTTCATTTATGGTCTCTGCTATATACTCATGTAGTGAGGAGGCCACTTGTTTGTTCCAAGCCACTTAAACCTGAAATAATCACACAGAAACCAAACTAACTAAATCATTGCTTGGCTCATTAGCTCTCGCTTCTTATTGGCTTTAACCCATTTCTATTAATCTGGTGTATCACCATGTGGTTGTGGCTTACCAGTTAAAGTTCCGAGCTCCATAGCTTCTCTGACTCTGCCCTTCTTTCTCCCATCATTCAGCCCAGTCCTCCCCATCTAGCTCTGCTCTGCCCCACCCTGCTCTGCTATAGGTGCAAAGCAATTCTTTATTCATGGTAATCATGGCATACAGAAGGAAATCCCACATCACTTATCTTTTCTGTTTAAAGGAAAAGAAAGTTTTGAACTTTAACTTGGAAAAATTATATATAACAAAACATATATCAAGCAAGAAGTACAGTTACAATATTTATATCTACTTTTTTGTGGGTGTTCCGATAAAACTTTATTTTCAAGCATAGAACCATGGATCAGATTTCAACTACAGATCATAGCTTGGGGGTTTCTATGTAGTGTTTACAGCTTTAGCTTTTTAAGGGGAAGAGAAAGGGATGCAAGGAACACAGCTTGATGCAGTGATGTCTCAGGAAGGCATCACTTACTTCCCTTTATTTATTTATTTATTTATTAAAAATTTCTACCTCCTCCCTGCCTCTCTTTTCCCTCCCCCTCCCCCCTCCCACTCCCTCTCTTGTCCTAAGAGCAGTCAGGGTTCCCTGCCCTGTGGGAAGTTCAAGGTCCTCCCCCTCCATCCAGGTCTATAAAGGTGAGCATCCAAACAAACTAGGCTCCCACAAAGACAATCAATGCAGTAGAATCAAAACTCAGTCCCATTGTCCTTGGCTTCTCTGTCAGCTTTCATTGCCAGCCACATTCAGAGGGTCCAGTTTGATCACATGCTCCATCACTCCCAGTCCAGCTGGCCTTGGTAAGTTCCCATTAGATCAGTCCCACCATCTCAGTGGGTGGACGCACCCTTCATGGTCCTGACTTTCTTGCTCATGTTCTCCCTCCTTCTGCTCCTCATTTGGACCTTGGGAGTTCAGTCCAGTGCTCCAATGTGGGTCTCTGTCTCTATCTCCATCTATCGCCTGATGAAGGTTTTATGGTGATATGCAAGATATTCATCAGTGTGGCTATGGGACAAGGCTGGTTCAGGCACCCTCTCCTCTGCTGCCCAAGGAACAATCTGGGGACCTCTCCTTGGACCTGGGAACCCCTCTAGAGTCAAGTCTCTTGCAAACCCTAAAATGGCTTCCTTAATTAAGATATTTACTTCCCTGCTCCCATATCCACCCTTCCTCCATCCCAACCATCCCATACCCCAAGCTCTCCTGAATCCTCCCCTTCTCCCTTCTCTCTACCCATCTTCCCTTACATCCACTTCCCACACCCCCGGGCACCAAAGTTTTACCTGGCAATCTTGTCTACTTCCAATATCCAGGAGGATAACTATATGATTTTCTTTGGGTTCACCTTCTTATTTAACTTCTCTAGGATTACTAATTATAGGCTCAATGTCCTTTAATTATGACTAGAATCCACTTATGAGTGACTACATACCATATTCCTCTTTTTGGGTCTGGGTTAGCTCCCTCAGTAAAACATTTTCTATTTCCAACCATTTGCATGCAAAATTCAAGATGATGTTTTTTACTGCTGAGTAAAACTCCAATGTGTATATGTTCCACACCTTCTTTAACCATTCTTCTATTGAGGGTCACCTAGGTTGTTTCCAGGTTCTGGCTATTACAAATAGTGCTGCTATGAACATAGTTGAACAAATGCTTTTGTAGTATGATAGGGCATCTCTTGGGTATATTTCCAAGAATGGAATTGCTGGGTCCTGAGGGAGGTTGACTCCCAGTTTCCTGAGAAACCGTCACATTGATTTCTATAGTGGCTGCACAAGTTTGCATTCCACCAACAATGGATGAGTGTTCCTCTTACTCCACATCCTTTCTAGTATAGGCTATTATTGGTGTTTTTGATTTTAGCTATTCTGACAGGTGTAAGATGGTATCTCAAAGTTGTTTTGATTTGCATTTCCCTGATCACTAAGGAGGTTGAGCATGACCTTAAGTGTCTTTTGGCCATTTGAACTTCTTCTGTTGAGAATTCTCTGTTCAGTTCACTACCACATCTTTTAATTTGGTTAATTAGAGTCTTAGTTTCTAGTTTCTTGAGTTCTTTGTATACTTTGGAGATAAGACCTTTGTCTGATGAGGGGTTGGTGAAGATCTTCTCCCAATCAATATGTTGCCTTTTTGTTTTAATGACAGTGTCCTTTGCTTTACAGAAGCTTCTCAGTTTCAGAAGGTCCCATTTATTGATTGTTGCTCTTATTATCTGTGTTACTGGGGTTCTACCTAGGAAGTGGTCTCCTGTGCCCATGTCTTGTAGACTACTTCCCACTTTCTCTCCTATCAGGTTCAATCTACTTTAATTCTTGTCATAACTAAGTAAAACTATATTGTTACTATCTACTCTTCAACTTCATCAAAGACTCCAGAAGGATATAATATTCCCTAAGTAAACAGGAGGTGCATTGTTTGCAATTTCCAAAACTCTAGAAATAACAGAGCATCTCACTGCCTGAACAGTCACCCATAGTTCCTCTGTATCATTGGGGCATCCAATCTTCAGCCCATAGGCCCATAGTATCCAGCAGACTTTTTGATGGAGCAGATAATTTAAAAGACAGTTCTGCTTATATTGGCAGTTTGTCAGTTAATTTCTTCTGTGTCCTGCAGAATATTTGGCAGACTCTTTCATAAAGTAGGAACTTCGAAAGACCATTTCACCTTTAGGCAACTTCAGCAATCATTTTTCTATGGGTCCTGCAAGTCCAGTAAAGCAGTTCAGGTAAGAGCAATTTCTTACCCAAATGGATAACAAACTTCATAAAGAGCCTCTTCGATACCCATCTTTCTCTTGAAGTAGTTGGTGCTGCCAGGAGCAGATGTGTTTTATTGTCATGACTAGTCCTAACTTTTAAAACATTTTAAATGCCATATTCTGAGGGTTAGTGAAAGATTTGAGGATTATCTATCTACCTGAAATATATCTCTATTTATCTAGAAAACCTAGCATGAGCATAAGCTTGACTATTCTTCATTACATTTTAAATGAGCTACACAAACACAATACCTCAATCAAGTACAGAAATATACATATCAATAAACCAAGATCCATACCAATGCAAATTATTCATATCTATATCATATTCCCTTCAAATGCAAACAAACTATTTATAGACAATATTTGAGAATATGGGCATCATTTTTTCCATATTGCTTCTTGCTGTTTATTGGGCAAAGTAATTGTTGAGGGCTATTCAATGTGACCTTTTTGGGAGTCTTTGTCTATCAAACAATAATAGTCTGGAAGCAATCCATAGGTTCTCATCGCTGTGAAAACAAAAGAAGAACCTCTTTTCCAAAGCACCTTATTCTTAGACCCAAATTCTAAAGTACAGATACCTTTATAATATACATGCTGGTTTAGCTTAGCATTCCATTCAATGAAATGTCTCCCTGTATTTAGTTCCTTCACAGTCAAAAAATTCAAAGTAATCACAATAATATACATAATCTAGGTTCTTTGTGAATTTTCCATTTTAAGCGTCTTATTTTTCTTACTCCTTTTAATCTATGACTGTACTCTGTCTCTTTAAACATTTTACCATTTTTAAACCATTTACTTCCTTTTATAGCTGTCTATATTCTTTTTCTTATCTCTCCCAAGCCTACATATATTTGCCCAAAACTGTGACCCATTTAGAGATCTTTTCCATCTTAATTTCTCTTTATTGCATATCTGTAATTCTTTATTGATCAGGAGCACTTCTTAAAATGCTAATTACTTTCTAAAATCTTAAGCTGCATCATTTCTAGGCTATATATGGTACTTTCTGCTTGTCTTGCCTAGTCCAGCATGGTGGAGTGCTTGCTGCCTCTGAGAACAATTCACAGTGACCCATTTCTAGGTACACAGCTAGTCCATATTACCACCAAACAAGCCTTAGCATGTTGCTCACAAACCCCATTCAAATGCTCTGTCTCCCTAAAGAGCCAGAGGTCATGATGGCAGCATGACTCAGAAAGCCAGCATTTTAAGATGGCTTGACTTTTTTTCTGCTACAACCGCGTCAGGAAAACCTCTCTTAAATGAGCTGTCCCTCTGCTTGCTTCTAACAGAGTCCACCCAAGAAAATGCTTCTACCAAATCATGCTTAACTCTGTTCTTTTGTGTCTAGGATTCCCTTTTAAGCCTTCTCAGGTTTTAAATGAATTTAGTTGGTCACATGGAAGCCAATTTGTTGCAGGAGGGGAGGGTGATTGTTTGTTCCCAGCCACTTAGTCCCAAAATAATCACAAAGAAACCATATTAACTAAATCACTGCTTGGGCCATTAGTTTTAGAATCTTATTGGCTAAATCTTATATTAATTTATCCCAATTTTATTAATCTGTGCATTGCCATGTGGCTGTTGCTTACTGAGTAAAATTTCCAGCATTTATCTTTAGTAGTTCCATGGCTGCTCTCTGACACTGTCCTTTTTTCTCTCATCATTCAGTCTAGTCTTCCCCTCTTCAACTGCTCTGTCCCACCCTGCTCTTCTATAGGTTCAAAAAAATTCTTTATTCATGGTAATCAAAGCATACAGAGGGAAATCCCACATCACACTCAAATCAGCATGTTCCAGCTTTGTCACAGGCCTAAAGCTATGGAGCCCACAGAGCACAGAAGAAAGATACAAAAATTATAAATTTTTAGCAAAATAATCTCTATATAAATTGATAATCTAAGGAAATTTGAAACAGTTTGTCTGATTCTGACTAGCACAGAAATTCTAGGCCCCACTTGGTCCCACGACTCTCTGATTTCTAGCTTAGTAACTTGTATTTTGAATGGAAACCATTTTTGTGTATCTCTGGTTACTGAAGCTTCCATCCAGGACCCAGTCTTGGTGTTTACAAGACTTCCAAAGGTTTTATGGTCTCTCACACCATGGATTAGCTTTAGGGGTCAATTTTATGCATACTTATGAAGCAGAAACTCAAGATTCAAATGCCTCCTATAAAGGCTAATACTCTGAAATGTAGTAGGATCAAGAATTGCCTAGGAGACAGAACCCAGTGCACAATTCTGAGGGAGTTTCTAGATCAGATAAACTGAGGAATGAAAACATACCTAAAATGTGAGTCACACAATGCCATGGGCTAGGGTCATGGACCTGAATAAAAATAGAAAATGAGGTGAGAACCAGCATGTCTTTCTGCTTTCTAACGATAGATTTAATATGATCAGATGTCTCTCGCTCTTGTCACCATCACCCTTTTGACACCGTGGACTTTACCATCAAACTGTGAGACAAAGTTTAATCTTCTTTCCTTAAGTTTCTATTTTCAGGGACTTTGTCACAGTAATGAGAAAATGTAAGTAATTGATCCTCCTAAGGACTGAAAACTCAATGGAGGAAGAGCAGAGACAGAACAAGGGATACTCACAAGCCTCACTGCCTGATGAAAAGGATAGATGGCTCAGTTGGCCAAGGTGATTTCCATGCAAGCTTGGTGACCTTAGTTCAATCTTCATGACTCTTTTAAATATAGAAGGGAAGAACAGATTACACAGTTATTCACTGACTACCTATGAATGCCATGGCATGTGTTTGCCCCTGCACAAACATATCACACACACACACACACGCACACACACACACACACACACACACACACACACACACACACACACCAGAGAAAGAGATATTGATAACGGTAAATTAAACATAAAAAAAATATCCAGAACATTACTCTGTCCACTCTACTGTAAGAATTCCATTTGGTTACTTGGTTTTGTTGAGGTTACTGGCAGTTCTATTTTATCTACTAATTATTACCTCCAGACTAAAAATGGTTCAAAATGTTAAACCTCATCAAATGTGTTTCTTGTATTGAAAATCAAAGGCAGTAACTGAAACACAGAAATGACCTGAAGTTAGTTTTTTTAATACAGTGAATGAGATTTTGGCAGTTTCCACCCTGATTGGCTGCAGGCTCAGCTGCTATGGGTGACAGAGACTCAGCTTCATGTTGTTAAGAGTTTAATTCCAATCAGGCTATAGCATGTTTACATAACAAGAATGTTATAGTCACATTGTATGAAAAAAATTGCTGGCAATTTTAAGTCAAATATAATAAACTAGTAATATGTGTCAAAACACAGAAGTGCTCATAGGAGACACAACACTATGTATATTTCCATCTTTATTTGGCTTTATTTTAAACTATATTTCTTTTATTTTTAATTTTTGATTGCTTGGGATAGATTTTTTTCTGTGTATCTTTGGCTGTCATGGAATTCACTGTGTAGACCAGGCAGTCTGTGAGCTGAGACAGATCTGTTTGCCTCTGCCTCTCAAGTGCTGGGATTAAAGGTGTGTATCACCACATCCAATTACTCTCTCTCTCTCTCTCTCTTTATGGACTTTATCCTTTTTTTTCTTTTCTTTCCCAAGCCTACATTTATTTTTAAATTCAATGTAAACTGTTTAGAGGTTTTTATGCCCATCTGAATCTATCCTTACTGTATATCTTTATTTCTCTGACCACATGAGCTTTTTATTTACTAAGCAATATGGCTAAAATTAAAGCAATAACTTTGATGGCTGGATCCACCACATTCCTTAGCTTTCAGAGAGTCTAAATTCATTGATGAGGTACTGACAGGAAGCATGTTTATTTCCACAACTCTATGGAGTTTCAAGGTCCCTGCCACGACCAAGAAGCATGCTGTCATTCATAAACATCATTTAACTGCTTTGTGATGGCACCTCTTATAAAGAACTGCAAGGTTATTACAGCTAAAACTGAGTCAGGAAGCCTCTCTTAAATGAGACATACTTGCCTCTTGAAAACAGAACCCACCTGAGAAAATGTTGCTACCAAGAAGCCATGTTTAACACTGTTCTTTTTGTGTCTAGAATTCCTTCCCAAACTCTCTCAGTTTTTAAGTGGATTAAGTTGTCCATGTTGGTGCCATTTGTTGACACAAGTTTATGTCCTGCCAGATCCTGCACACAGAAGATTAAATTAATTATAAACTCTTTGACCTATTATCTCAGGCTTCATATTAATTCTTGCATGCTACATTAATCCATTATTCTTGTCTGTGTTAGCCACGTGTCTTGGTATCTTTTATCTGTGAGACATTCTGATCTTGCCTTCTCTGTGTCTGAATGATGATTGCAGACTGACCCTTTCTTTTTCTCAGAATTCTCCTGTTCTGGGTGTTACACCTTCCTGCCTGGCTACTGGCCAATCAGCATTTTACTAAGGCAGTTACAAGTGACAAATCTCTACAGAATAGAAGACCTTTTTTCACAGTACCATGTAGTCTCCAAAGGAGACAGATGCTGGATGAAACCTTACTGGTAGACCACAGCTACATGGCAATACACAGATTTATAGAAATGTGTTAATTTAAAATGTAAGAGTTACTTAATAAGAAGCCTAAGATATTAGTCAAGCAGTGCTCTAATAATATAGTTTCTGTGTGATTATTTCAGGTCTGGGCAGCCAGGAAATGAGCAGTCTCTAGCTACAATCGACTCAATTTATGTTCAGCATTGAGTTGCTGAGTTTCCATGAGCTTGTACACTTTCTGATGTTTCTATGATTGCTGATATCCAGCTTTAATACTTGGTAGTCAGAAAGGATATAAAGATTTATTCTGACTGTTGAGACTTATTCTGATCTTAATATGTGGAAAATGTTGAATAGAAATTCGATGGCTGATAAAAAAGAAGTATAGTCTTTATAGTTTTTAGCATTTGTGCAGAATGTTCTAAATATGTCTGTTAAGTTCATTTTGTTTATGATAATATTTAGCTCCAGTATTTCTGTGTTTTGGTTTTGTCTGGATGATCTGTCTATTGATTAGAGTGTGGTATTGAAGTCATTCACTTTCTCTGCATTAAAGTCAATATGATATATCAGCCATAGTGGTGTTTTCTTTATGAAATTAGGTACCCTTTTATTTGATGTTTGAATGTTAAGGTAATAACAGTCTTGATTGCTGTGTTTCTTTAATAAGTATGTGGTATCCTTACATGTCTCTTCTCATTAGTTTTTGTTTGAAATGTATTAAGTCAGATATGAAAATAGTCATGACTGTTTGCTTCTTGTGGCAATTTTTGGGGATATTTTCCATACTTTTACTTGGAAAATACCCTTTCAGTTTTACTGATTTATTTATTGCTTCCCTGCATAGAATTTCATTTATTTTTGTTCTAAATTTTACTTTATTATGTTTAATTTGAAGTGAATTTTGTCTCTTTTTCTAGCTCTCAAGGGTAAACCTACTCTGTAATTTATTCATTTAGTTTTTATTTTGAGTCTGTTTTGTTCATATATTAAAATAGTCATGTCTGCTTGCTTTATTGTTTCAGTTACTCTGAATACCCTTTTCCATTTTTACTTAAAGACAACACATACCTTTGATAAAGAGATGTGTTTCTTGAATGCAACATAAAGATTATACTTTCTTATCCATTCTGTTACTTTATGTACTTCTATTTCAGAATTAAGTTCATTAATATTGAGCACTATTATTGAGCACAATGTATTGTTATGTAGTGCTCCTTCTCTTATTTTGATGAACTCTTCTGGAATCATGTATTTCTTTTGTCATAGTGATTGTATGATGTGGGGGAATCCTTCTGTATATGTGTTGCTGTCATTGGTTAATAAATAAATAAACTGCCTTGGCCTGTGATAGGGCAGAGTAGAGCTAGGCAGGGAAAGCTAGACTGAATGTTGGGAGAAAGAGGACAAAGTCAAAGAGAAGTCATGTAGCCCCACCAGAGACAAAGACCAGACAGAACTTTACCCAGTAAATTAGAGTCACATGACAGTGGATAGATTAATAAAAATGGGTTAAATTAAGATGTAAGAGCTAGCCAATAAGAAACTAAAGTTGATATTCCAAGCAGTGATTTAATTAATATGGTTTACATGTGGTAATTTTGGGAGTCTATGTGGTCAGGAGAGTAACCAGTGGCCTCCTAATACAGATAGGCATGCCAACATGTGCCAGCTAAATCCGCATAAAACCTGAGAAAGCTTGGAAAGGAGTTTTAGACAAAAAAGAACAGAGTTAAGCATGTCTTAACACCATGGTTCCTTTAAGAGAGGTTTTCCTGATTTTATTGGTAGCAGGGAGAAAAATGCACAGTTTTGAAAAGGTAGCTCCCTGGACCATGCTGCTAGCATGAACTCTGGATCTTTCAGGAGGTACAGCTATGGAGCATTTAAACGGGGTTTGTGAACAGAATGCTACAACTTGCTTAATAGAAACACAGACCTTCTGCAACCCGACCCTGAATCTGGGGCAGAGAGAATGTCTCTCACAGGCAATAAATGAACCTTTGCGATGTTGGACTGGGTGGAGCCAAAGGCAAAGCAACTTTAGCCCTGGTAATGTCACTTAATATTTCAAGAAGCACTTCTGTACAGAAAAGGATTTCAGATACACAATAGGACAGATTCAGACATAAAAGACCTTTAAACAAGATACATTGTATTTAAAAAATAAACATAGGCATGGACTAGAGAAGAAAAAGTGTATAAATAGTTACCAAAAGAAGTAAATGCATTTAAAAAATAAAGCCAAGTCTTTAAAGGGACAGAGTACTGGCAGACATAGCTTTCAAGGAGTAAAGAAAATCCAGATAAAGATGGAATATACACACAGAATCTGGATTTTGTATATTGTTATGTTTTCTTTGAATTTTTGGACTGTGAATGAGCTATGTACAGAGAGACATTCATTATATTGGCTGCTAAGCTAAACCAGAATATATATTTTAAAGATATCTTGGTTTCAGAATTTTTGTCTATGGTTGTCATGAACAAACCCAGAAAATTACTTCACCCACCAAAAGAGAGAACTATGCCCCAATTCCCAAATATTGTTTATAAATGTTTGTTTACATTTAAAAAGAGATATTCTATAGAGATTTGCATTAGTACAGATCTAGGTTTATTGAAAGAAATTTTAGGTCAATTTTATTATATGTATATTTCTGTTCTTTTGATTAAGGTATTGCGTTTGTGCAGCACATTTAAAATGTAATGTATAATTAAGAAATATAGGTCAATAGATAATCATCTATAATAGTCAAATTTCTACTCATATTAGTTAGGTTTTCTAGCTATATAGAGATGCATTTCAGCTAGATAGATATTCTTCAAATCTTTCAGAGACCTTGAGAATATGACATTTGAAATGTTTTAATAACTTAGGATTTTTCATCACATGAGACATGTCTGCTCCTGGCAGAACCAATTACTTCAAGAGGAAAATGGGCATTGAAGAATCTCCTTATGGAGTTTATTAGAGATTTGTACAAGAAACTGTTCTTGCTTGAATGGCTTGATGTTATGCTGTATGAGCTGGACATGTAGTATCCACAGAGAAATGACTGCTGAAATTGCCTAAAGAATGTGAGACAGTCCTTCAGGGTTCCTGCTTCATGGAAGAGTCTGCCAGTCATTTCACAGGACATGTAAGAAAGCAACTAAAAGAATTTGTCATTACAAGGCAGAATATGTCTTAAAAGTCTGCTGGATAGTATGGGCCTGTAGGCTGAAGATGAATGCCCCAATGGTACAGAAGAACTTTGGCTGACTGTCCAGGCAGCGAGATGTATCTGTCAATTCTAGAGTTTTGGAAGTTGCTTATAATGTAATTCCTGTTTTTGTTTTTTTGGGTTTTTTTAAGGTAATATTTTATCGTTCTTTTGTCTTTGATGGAGTTGAAGAATAGTTGTAATTTTCCTTAGTTATGATACAAGATAAAGTAGATATAAATATTGTAATTGTAATTTTGCTTGATATTTGTTTTGTTATATGTTAAAGTTAAAGCCTTCCTTTTATTTAAACAGAAATGGGGATATGAATTGGGAAGTTTTTCTGTATATGTGTTGCTTTTATTTGTTAATGAATAAAGAAACTGCATTGGTTTATGATAGCACAGAGTAGAGTGAGACAGGGAGGTAAGGAACTAAACTGAATGCTGGTAGAAAGAAAGTGGAGATGGGGAGAAGCCATGTAGCCCCGCCAGAGACAGATGCCAGGCAAAAATTTACCTAGTATGTCACAGTCACGTGGCAATACACAGATTGATAGACATGGGTTAAATTAAGATGTAGGAACTAGCCTACAAGAAACTATAGCTAATAGACAAAACAGTGATTTAATTCATACACTTTCTATATGGTTATTTTGGGAGTCTGGGCAGCTAGGAAACAACTTGTGTTAACCTTCTCAGAAAAAAATCCTTTTAGTACCTTCTAAAGAGTTAAAATAGTGGACCAAAATTGCTAAAATTTGTTTTAATTGTGAAATGTATTTCTTCTCTGTTGATTATAATAGTTTTGCTGGGTATAGTAGTCTAAGTTGACATATGTAGTTGTCAGAGCTTATAAAATATTTGTATAGCCCATTCTGTTTTTCAAAATATCCAGTGAAAAATCAATCATTATTTGAATGTGTTCCACTCTTTTTCCATTAAATCGTCTAGTATTTTCTTTGTTCTGTATATTTAGCATTTTGGTTATTATGTGCTGTGGGGAAATTCTTTTCTGTTCCAGCCTTTGGTATTCTGTACACTTTTTCATCTTGATAGGCACCTCCTTATTAAGATTTGGAAAGTTTCCTTCAGTAATTTTGTTAGAAATACTTCTCTGTCTTTTATCTGTGTTTCTTCTCCTAATATTCCTATTATTCCTATATTTGCTTTTCTTATTAGTGTCTTAGATTTAGGGATATTTTGTGTCTTTATTTTTTCAGATTTGACTTTTATTTTTTCTACTTTAGTGTCAATTTCCTCTATCTCATCTACAAGTCCTACCACTTTCTCTTCCATGTCTTTTAACTTGTACCTCTAACATTTTTGTTTCATACTCTGAGTTTTTCTCTTTTACTTTTATTTGTATTATTTTTTACTTCAGCGATACTATTTCCTTTTTAAATTCCACTTTTGTGTTTTATATTATTTTTACTATTTCATTTAACTGTTTGTGTTTTTATTATCTTTATTATGGCATTTGTTTGTAAATTCTTCACTAGTTTTATTTCGTAACTTCTTTACTATTTCATTCAACTGTGTTTTTATTGTCTTCATTATGACATTTTTGTGTCCAGGAACACATTCATAATTGCTATTTTGACATCCTTTTCTTATGCTCCAGCTAAATTGTTTTTCTCATGGCCTATTTCTGTAATATTCTGGGTTCTAGAGGAGGTACATTGCCTTGATTATTCATATTTGTACCTTTGTGTTGGGATTTGAGCACTTCTAGTTGTTATGATTGAGATGCTTCTTTTTGTAGGAACTGGTCTTACTTTTGATAGGTGAGTGCTGCATTCTTTGCTTCTTCTTGCCCCATTTTGGGTCCTAGTCCAGTAAGATGATTGTGGGGTCCATGGTAGAGAGTAGTTCTTTGCTTTGGTAGGGTATCCAATAAAATGCGTCTTGGAAATTTCAAAAAATAGAACATTTAATGTTCATAATCAATGAAGGTGCTAATATAAGTAACCTCCAACAGTAATCTAATAAAAAAATTCTCAAATACTTAAATATCCCTTAAATGCCCTGAATTATCACTGTTAAAAACATTGAACCAAAAATCCTCTCAAACTAAGTGAAAAATGTATTTGAGACTAAAAAAAATGATGAGATAAATTATCAAAACTTGTACAGTTCATTCAGGAAACCAGGACTAATTTGCTAAGTTACAACACTGAATCCATATGACAGCATTCAAAACTTTAGAACAAAGGCTTTCTCTTTATGAATCTAAAAAAGAGACTATATCCATTTTAAATCAAATACAATAAACTAAAACATATAACATAAGAAAATAAAATCATAAAGAGGAAACCAATCATTAAATTCACCAGTAAAACCAATAGTTGAGGATAATAAAGATCACTATAATGGATTCCTTCTATAGGCCAACTTCAAAAGATGGGTCAGAAGCCAAAACAATAAGAAATATCAGGAAATAAAAGATACAATGTCATCACACATTCTATATACATTGAGAGGATAACAGTAGAACCATGGAAATAGTATCATCACACTTTTGGTAAGTATTCTGAAACAAGTCAACTCCTTAAAAGACAATCAGTGAAAATTCATACAAACAAAGAAATGAATAGTATATTTACAAAAGAAGTTGAACCTGTAATAAACATTTTAAATTGGATAATTTCAACATGATCAGCTTGATGGTGTATGTTGATAAACACTAAAAGAAAATGATGTTAACTATTCTCTAGGATGTCTGGAAAAACACAGACAATACTTTCTAACTCATCCTCTGAAATGGACATTACCCTTATACAAAATATGATGAAAGCATGCAATGAAATAGCAGACCAATAATGTTCATGAAAACAGGTGCAGAAATGCTCAACAAAATATCCACAAACTAAATGCTTGGTATATCAAAGAATTATATACCATGACACTGAAAGATTTACCCTTACTAAACAATGATTTTTAAACAATAGAAAATAAAGGAGTTGATGAACTCAGGAAAGAAGTAATACAATCAAGTCAATACATGGAGAAAGAATTGTTTGACATAAGTATAGCCATTTATAACAAAAACTTATTCTCCTTGATAAAGAATGTCAAAATATAAGCATTGTGTATTTTCTCTTATTTCTGGGCAGTAGCTTTTGAATTTTAGTTATTTGTGTTAAATTTAAAATATCTACAAAGTTTTGATAGCTCATAAGGGACCATGAGCAGGTCATTAAAAGAAAGGTAAATATAATTTAATTATATCAAGAAATAAAAGGGAAATAGAATAGGAAATAGGAAAATAGAATAGAATATGAACAAGGTGATTAGGAGGCAGAATTTAAAAGAAAATATGAAAGTCCAATTGAAAATCCTTGTGAAATGCTACTGCTCTAGCAGCTTTCCAAAACATAAGTAAGGAATTAAAATTCAGTTTTCCTATAATGGGAGAGAAAATACTTCAACTGGACATCATATGATACAAAGTGAAACCTCCAGTAGCAAGAATGAACTGTATCTTACTGAATCATTATTGTGTGTAAACCGAGGTATGTGCCAATGAGTAATGGTTTCCACAGAGGGTAAGAGAAGTCACCAGGTATTCTGGAACTGGAATTACAAGGGGATTTGAATACATCACATGGGTATTTGGAACTGGACTCTTGTCTTCTAGAGACTAACTACTGATTCATCTCCCAGACCCACGCAGCTGTTCCCAAACTTTTCTGGACTCCTTTGCCTCTGCTTTTCTGACACTAGTGTTCTTGATAAGAAAGAGCACCTTGCAAAGAAAGCAATGCCATCAGGAAGAACTATATAGGAGGTTCAGAACGGGCCAAGTTCCAAACATCCAAAGTGACTCTGACCAAGTTGGAAGGAAAAAGGGTGATGGATTGCCTTACACTTGGCCATTATCACTGCTGTTAAACTCAAATCAGCTCCTAAATGGTCAATTACCAGAGAAGCTCACAAGCAGGAGCAGCCAGGGAAGCGAGATTCAATTTCCCTTGTGTTCAACTGCCTGCCTTTCATGAAGCCCACTCTAATTTATTTGGGGCCCCAGGCTTGGGTTCTTGCTCTTTCCTGATTTTTATATATATATGACAATTTCCTAATTCCCACTTCACCTTCCTTCTCCTTTGTCAGTTCTTAATGACTGTGTTATGACCTCATGTAGCCTGGGGTGTCCTTGTGTGCCTATGGGCCTCTGAGCACATTCATTTCTGTTCATTCCCATAAATGCATTTTTAGTAATTTTCCAAGCACAAAATATCTGTACCTATCATGAGAACTGATATGTCTGCACAAAAAAAATGAACAGCTACAGAAATCCAGTTTCAGTGAGCCTGAGCAGGCATGCTGCATGTGCGCTGCACATTCTTGCCATGCCACAAGCACAGATATGTAGTGATGTTCTTTTATATTCTAGAAAGTAGGTAAATCAAAACATTCTAGGAAAGTGCTTCTTCTCTTTATCATTGAAAGAACATTCCTTCCATCTCCTTCTAGTCTTCTTCTGGAACAAAGAACTAATTAGAGCAGTGGTTCTCAACCATGCTAATGCTGTATCCCTTTTATACAGTTCCTCATGCTGCAGTGAACTCCAACCATAAAGTTATACTTATTGATATTTCATAACTGTACTTTCGTTAATGTTATGAATCACAATGTAAATATCTCATATGTGACCTCTGTCAAAGGGTCATTTGGTCCACAAAGAGGTAACAACCCACCAGTTAAGAAGCACTGTCATAGAGCCTATTATGGAACTGGATAGATGGCTCTTACTTTAAGAGAAGTTGCTATGACAATGGAGGGATAAGTGTGTTGTTCCTGACCGCCACACAAGTCCGGTTAGGGAACACACAATATTCCTGCCACCCTTATCTCCCTGGCTACTCCAAAGGGGCAGCTTCCCCCAGCTAAACCCTCTCTCCTGCTACGCCATCCCAGCTTTCTGCCTGGAACCTCTACCCTTCCCCTCTCCCTTTTTCGGGGCTTAAATTCCTCCATCTCAGCCAGGGTGGGTGCCGCGGGCCAGGACAGGCGGTGAGTGCAAAGGGACAGGAGTCCCTTTGTTCTGATAGCCAGCCTGCAGCAAGCTAAGACTGCAGTCAGGGAGACTTCTGACCAGCGAGTGGCTCTGATCCTGTGGAGGGGTAAGTGTGTTGTTCCTGACCACCACACAAGTCCGGTTAGAGAACACACAATATTCCCGCCATCCTTATCTCCCTGGCTACTCCAAAGGGGCAGCTTCCCCCAGCTAAACCCTCTCTCCTGCTACACCATCCCAGCTTTCTGCCTGGAACCTCTACCCTTCCCCTCTCCCTTTTTTGGGGCTTAAATTCCTCCATCTCAGCCAGGGTGGGCAGGGTGCCTTAGCTTGCTGCAGGCAAAGTGATTCCTGGATATCAAGGGGCACTAATCCAGTAGAAGAAGACCCAGCGGAGGGAAGAGCCATTGGAGAGCATCTGAAGGAAGAAATGGGCAGGCGCCAAGGCAAGAATTCCTCCAACAATCTGAAAAACATGAAAACACCAGATCCCAGCGATCTTAAGACAGAAGGACTTGAACACCCTATTCCGGAAGAAGTGGAAAACACTGTCATTATGAAAGCAATAGAGTCTCTTAAACAGGGTATGAATAACTCACTTAAAGAAATAGAAGAGAAATAGAACAAAAAGATGGAAGAAATGAGTAAAGAAATGGAAGACAAATAAAACAAAAAGTTCGAAGAAACGAGTAAATTCGTAAATGATACCCTGGGAAACCAAGAAAAAACAATCAAACAATTAATTGAATCAGTTCAAGAATTGAAAACTGAAATGGAGGCAGTGAAGAAAACGCAAACCAAGGGATGGCTGGATATGGAAAATCTAGTTAAACAAACAGAGACTTCAGGAACAAGCATAACCAATAGACTACAAGAGATAGAAGAACGAATCTCAGATTATGAAGACACCATAGAGAAAATAAACGCCCTGACCAAAGAAAACAGCAAATCCAACAAATTCTCATCACAAAACATTAAGGAAATATGGGACATAATAAAAAAAAAAAACAAATCTAAGAATAATAGGAGTAGAAGAAGGAGAAGAATTGCAGATCAAAGGTCCAGAAGATATATTCAACAAAATTATAGAAGAAAACTTTCCCATCCTAAAGAGTGATATTCCTATGAAGGTTCAAGAAGCATACAGAACACCGAATAGACTGGATCAGAAAAAACATCCCCTCGCCATATAATAATCAAAACACAAAGCATTCACATTAAAGAAAGGATATTAAGAGCTGCAAAGGAAAAAGGACAAGTAACCTATAAAGGTAAACCTATCAGACTTACACCAGACTTCTCTATGGAAACCATGAAAGCCAGAAGGTCCTGGATAGAGGTACTGCAGAAACTAAGGGACCATGGATGCAAGCCCAGACTACTATACCCAGCTAAGCTTTCCTTCACTATCAACGGAGAAAACAAAATATTCCAGGATAAAAACAAATTTAAACAATACATAACTACTAATCCAGCCTTACAGAGAATATTAGAAGGAAAATTACATCCCAAGGAATCCAACATTGCCAACACTGCCTACAATAACTCAGACATCTAGCGACCCTTCACTAGCACAACTCAAAGAAGGAAAACACATACACTCTACTTCCCCCCCCAAAAAATGACCAGAGTCAACAACCACTGGCCATTAATATCACTTAATATCAATGGACTCAATTCACCTATAAAGAGGCATAGACTTAAAGATTGGATACAAAAACAGGATCCAACATTCTGCTGTTTACAAGAAACACACCTCAACCACAAAGACAGACACCTACTCAGAGTAAAGGGTTGGGAAAAGGTTTTCCAAGCAAATGGACCTAAGAAACAAGCGGGCATGGCCATTCTAATATCTAACAAAATCGACTTCAAACTAAAATCAATCAGAAGAGATGGAGATGGACATTTCATACTCATAACAGGAACAACTCATCAGGAAGAACTCTCAACCCTGAATATCTATGCTCCTAATATAAAGGCACATACATATGTAAAAGAAACTCTTCTAGAACTCAAGGCAGTCATCAAACCACACACGCTAATAGTAGGAGACTTCAACACTCCTCGTTCACCAATGGACAGGTCAATCAGACAGAAACCAAACAGAGAATTAAGAGATTTATTGGAGGTATTGAATCAAATGGACTTAACAGACATCTATAGAACACTCCACCAAAATAGGAAAGAATATACCTTCTTCTCTGCAGTTGATGGAACCTTCTCGAAGATTGACCACATACTCGGTAACAAAGCAAACTTCCACAGATAAAAAAAATATTAGTAACCACCTGTGTCTTGTCAGATCACCATGGACTAAAATTAGAATTCAACAACAATGCTACCCCCAGGAAGTCAACAAACTCATGGAAGTTGAACAGTCAACTACTAAATCACCCCTGGGTTAAGGAAGAAATTAAGAAAGAAATTAATCTCTTCCTTGAATTTAATGAAAACAAAGACACAACATACTCAAACCTATGGGACACTATGAAAGCAGTGTTAAGAGGAAAGTTCATAGCAATAGGTGCCCAAATAAAGAAAACAGAGAAAGCACACATTGGAGACTTAACAGTACAATTGAAAGATCTAGAAAAAAAAGAAGCTGATTCACCCAGGAGGTCTAGAAGACTGGAAATAATCAAACTGAGGGCTGAAATCAACAAAATAGAAACAGAGAAAACAATCCAAAGAATCAATGAATCAAAAAGTTGGTTCTTGGAGAAAATCAACAAGATTGACAAACCCCTATCCAAATTAATCAAACGGCAGAGAGAGAACATGCAAATTAATAAGATCAGAAATGAAAAGGGGGACGTAACCACAGACACAGAGGAAATTCAGAGAATCATTAGATCTTACTACGAAAGTTTATGTGCCACAAAGTTGGAAAATGTAAAAGAAATGGACATTTTTTTAGATAAGTACCATATACCAAAGTTGAACCAAGAACAGGTGAACAATCTAAATAGACCTGTTAGTCGTGAAGAATTAGAAGCTGTTATCAGAAATCTCCCTACCAAAAAAAGCCCAGGACCAGATGGTTTCAATGCAGAATTCTACCAGAACTTCCAGGAAGAGCTAATACCTATACTCCTTAATGTATTCCATAATATAGAAACAGAAGAGTCATTGCCAAACTCCTTTTATGAAGCTATAGTTACCCTAATACCAAAACCACATAAAGACACAACCAAGAAAGAGAATTACAGGCCAATCTCACTCATGAACATCGACGCGAAAATTCTCAATAAAATACTGGCAAACGGAATCCAGGAACACATTAGAAAAATTATCCATTATGATCAAGTAGGCTTCATCCCAGAGATGCAGGGCTGGTTCAACATATGCAAATCTATCAATGTAATCCATCATATAAATAAACTGAAAAAAACCATATGATCATCTCACTAGATGTTGAAAAAGCATTTGACAAAATTCAACACCCATTTATGATAAAGGTGTTGGAGAGACTGGGGATACAAGGATCATACCTAAATATAATAAAAGCAATATACAGCAAGCCGACAGCTAACATCAAATAGAATGGAGAGAAATCAAACCCTTTCCAACCAAAATCAGGAACGCTACAAGGCTGTCCACTCTCTCCATACCTCTTCAATATAGTGCTTGAAGTTCTAGCAATAGCAATAAGACAACATAAGGAGATCAAGGGGATTCGAATTGGAAAGGATGAAGTTAAACTTTCGTTATTTGCTGACGATATGATAGTTTACATAAGTGACCCCAAAAACTCTACCAAAGAACTCCTACAGCTGATAAACTCCTTTAGTAACGTGGCAGGATACAAGATCAACTCCAAAAAATCAGTGGCCCTCCTATACACAAAGGATAAAGAAGCAGAGAGGGAAATCAGAGAAACATCACCTTTCATGATAGCCACAGATAGCATAAAATATCTTGGGGATACACTATCCAAGGATGTGAAAGAAATATTTGACAAGAACGTTAAGTCTTTGAAGAAAGAAACTGAGGAGGATACCAGAAAATGGAAAGACCTCCCCTGCTCTTGGATTGGGCGAATCAACATAGTAAAAATGACAATTCTACCAAAAGCAATCTATAGATTCAATGCAATCCCCATCAAAATCCCATCAAACGTCTTCACAGACCTTGAGAGAACAATAATCAAGTGTATATGGCAAAACAAAAAACCCAGGATAGCCAAAACAATCTTATACAATAAAGGAACTTCAGGAGGCATTACCATCCCTGACTTCAAACTCTATTACAGAGCTACAGTATTGAAAACAACTTGGTATTGGCATAAGAACAGAGAAGTCGACCTATGGAATCGAATAGAAGACCCGGATATTAACCCACAAACCTATGAGCACCTAATTTTTGACAAGGGAGCTAAAGGTATACAATGGAAGAAGGAAAGCATCTTTAACAAATGGTGCTGGCATAACTTGATGTCAACCTGTAGAAGGATGAAAGTAGATCCATACCTATCACCATGCACAAAACTCAGGTCTAAATGGATTAAAGACATCAACATTAATCCGTCCACTTTGAACCTGATAGAAGAGAAAGTGGGAAGTAGTCTACAAGATATAGGCACAGGTCTAGCAGAGGGCCATCGGAGGGGTGAGTTTCCTTCAGGCCGGGGCAGGGCCCCAGTGAGGAGGAGCTTGGGCATTTCCCGATCCCATAGATGCCCAGGTCGCCCTGCAGTGCTGGCTACCCCCTCCCGCCTGCCATCCCAGCACCCATCCAGGTACGAATTCCTATATTTTTCCCTTCCCCCTGGGGCCATAAAATTTCCCCAGCTCAGCTGCCTTGTGAGCTGGGCCTGGGCTGTAGGTGCATCTCGGCTGGAGGCAGTTGCTGTGTCTTAAAGGCCTCCCTGAGGACAGGTGGACCAGGGGCCAGCTCAGCCACATTCCTGACCAGCAGGGGCCCTGACTTCTAGCAGAGGGCCATCGGAGGGGTGAGTTTCCTTCGGACCGGGGCAGGGTCCCGGTGAGGAGGAGCTTGGGCGTTCCCTGACCCCATAGACGCCCAGGTAGCCCTGCAGTGCTGGATAACCCCTCCCACCTGCCATCCTAGCTCCCATCCAGGTATGAATTCCTATATTTCTCCCTTCTCCCTGGGGCCATAAAATTTCCCCAGCTCAGCTGCCTTGCACGCTGGGCCTGCATTGTAAGCACATCCCAGAAAGAGGGAGTGCCTATGCTTCAATAGCCTGCCTGAGGAAAGGTGGGCATTCTGTCAGTGAAGTCCCTGCCCAAGAAGGGAACCTGACCCGGTAACAGACGTTCCAATAGAGAACATTTGAAGTAAGAGATGGGCAGATGCCAAAGCAGGACCTCATCCAACAATCTGAAAAACAACATGAAAACACCAGATCCCAAGGACCCTACAATAGAAGGACTTGAACACCTTATCCCAGAATAAGTGGGAAAAAGTGCCATTATGAAAGCAATAGAGTCCCTTAAACAGGATATGAATAACTCCCTTAAAGAATTGGATGAGAAATATAACAAAAATTTTGAAGAAATGAGTATAGAATTAGATGAGAAATATAACACAAAGTTTGAAGAAATAAGTAAATCCGTGAATGAGACCCTGAGAAACCAAGAAAAAACAATCAAACAAGTAAAGGAAACAGTCCAAGAATTGAAAACTGAAATGGAGGCAATGAAGAAAACACAAACCGAGAACCGGCTGGATATGGAAAACCTAGGTAAACGAACGGAGACTACAGAATCAAGCATAACCAATAGAATACAAGAGATAGAAGAACGAATCTCAGATTCAGAAGATACCATAGAGAAAATAAATGCTCTGGTCAAAGAAAACGGCAAATCCAACAAATTCTCTTCACAAAACATTCAGGAAATCTGGGACACAATAAAAAAAACCAAATCTAAGAATAATAGGGATTGAAGAAGGAGAAGAATGGCAGATCAAAGGCCCAGAAAATATATTCAACAAAATAATAGAAGAAAACTTTTCCAACCTAAAGAACGGTATTCCTAGGAAGGTTCAAGAAGCATACAGAACACCGAATAGACTGGATCAGAAAAAAAATCCCCTCGCTATATAATAATCAAAACACAAAACATACAGATTAAAGAAAAAATTTTAAGAGCTGCAAAGGAAAAATGTCAAGTAACTTATAAAGGTAAACCTATCAGGCTTACACCGAATTTCTCTATGGAAACCATGAAAGCCAGAAGATCCTGGATAGAGGTACTGCAGAAACTAAGAGACCATGGATGCAAACCCAGAATACTATACCCAGCCAAGCTATTGTTCACTATCAACGGAGAAAACAAAATATTCCAGGATAAAAACAAATTTAAACAATACGTAGCTACTAATCCAGCCTTACAGAGAATTTTAGAAGGAAAATCACTACCGAAGGAATCCAACATTCCCAACACGGCCTACAATAACTCGAACATCTAGCGACCATTCACAAGCACAAATCAAAGAAGAAAAACACACACACTCTACTACTTAAAAAAAAAATGACCGGAGTCAACAACCACTGGTCATTAATATCACTTAATATCAATGGACTCAATTCACCTATAAAGAGGCACAGACTTAGAGATTGGATACAAAAACAGGATCCAACATTCTGCTGTTTACAAGAAACACACCTCAACCACAAAGACAGACACTTACTCAGAGTAAAGGGTTGGGAAAAGGTTTTCCAAGCAAATGGACCTAAGAAACAAGCGGGTATGGCCATTCTAATATCTAACAAAATCCACTTCAAACTAAAATCAATCAGAAGAAATAGAGATGGACATTTCATACTCATAACAGGAACAATTCATCAGGAGGAAGTCTCAATCCTGAATATCTATGCTCCTAATATAAAGGCACACACATATGTAAAAGAAACTCTCCTAGAACTCAAGGCAGTCATCAAACCACACACACTAGTAGTAGGAGACTTCAACACTCCTCTCTCACCAATGGACAGGTCAATCAGACAGAAACCAAACAGAGAATTGAGAGATTTTTTGGAGGTATTGAATCAAATGGACTTAACAGACATCTATAGAACACTCCACCCAAATAGGAAAGAATATACCTTTTTCTCTTCAGCTCATGGAATCTTCTCGAAAATTGACCACATACTCGGTAACAAAGCAAACGTCCACAGATACAAAAAAATATTAGTAACTACCTGTGTCTTGTCAGATCACCATGGACTAAAATTAGACTTCAACAACAATGCTTCCCCCAGGAAGCCAACAAACTCATGGAAGCTGAACAGTCAACTACTAAATCACCCCTGGGTCAAGGAAGAAATAAAGAAAGAAATTAAACTCTTCCTTGAATTTAATGAAAACAAAGACACAACATACTCAAACCTATGGGACACTATGAAAGCAGTGCTAAGAGGAAAGTTCATAGCACTAAGTGCCCAATTAAAGAAAGCAGAGAAAGCACACATTGGAGACTTAACAGCACAATTGAAAGATCTAGAAAAAAAAGAAGCTGATTCACCCAGGTGGTCTAGAAGACTGGAAATAATCAAACTGAGGGCTGAAATCAACAAAATAGAAACAGAGAAAACAATCCAAAGAATCAATGAATCAAAAAGTTGGTTCTTGGAGAAAATCAACAAGATTGACAAGCCCCTATCCAAATTAATCAAACGGCAGAGAGAGAACATGCAAATTAATAAGATCAGAAATGAAAAGGGGGACATAACCACAGACACAGAGGAAATTCAGAGAATCATTAGATCTTACTATAAAAGTTTATATGCAACAAAGTTGGAAAATGTAAAAGAAATGGACATTTTTTAGATAAGTACCATATACCAAAGTTGAACCAAGAACAGGTGAACAATCTAAATAGACCTGTTAGTCGTGAAGAATTAGAAGCTGTTATAAAAAATCTCCCTACCAAAAAAAGCCCAGGACCAGATGGTTTCAATGCAGAATTCTACCAGAACTTCCAGGAAGAGCTAATACCTATGCTCCTAACGTATTCCACAATATAGAAACAGAAGAGTCATTGCCTAACTCCTTTTATGAAGCTACAGTTACCCTAATACCAAAACCACATAAAGACACAACCAAGAAAGAGAATTACAGGCCAATCTCACTCATGAACATCGACGCGAAAATTCTCAATAAAATACTGGCAAATCGAATCCAAGAACACATTAGAAAAATTATGCATTATGATCAAGTCGGCTTCATTCCAGAGATGCAGGGCTGGTTCAACATATGCAAATCTATCAATGTAATCCATCATATAAATAAACTGAAAGAAAAAAAAAATATGATTATCTTACTAGATGCTGAAAAAGCATTTGACAAAATTCAACACCCATTTATGATAAAGGTGTTGGAGAGACTGAGGATACAAGGATCATACCTAAATATAATAAAAGCAATATACAGCAAGCCAACAGCTAACATCAGACTGAATGGAGAGAAACTCAAAGCCTTTCCAACCAAAATCAGGAACGCTACAAGGCTGTCCACTCTCTCCATACCTCTTCAATATAGTGCTTGAAGTTCTAGCAATAGCAATAAGACAACATAAGGAGATCAAGGGGATTCGAATTGGAAAGGATGAAGTTAAACTTTCGTTATTTGCTGATGATATGATAGTTTACATAAGTGACCCCAAAAACTCTACCAAAGAACTCCTACAGCTGATAAACACCTTTAGTAACGTGGCAGGATACAAGATCAATTCCAAAAAATCAGTGGCCCTCCTATACACAAAGGATAAAGAAGCAGAGAGGGAAATCAGAGAAACATCACCTTTCATGATATCCACAGATAGCATAAAATATCTTGGGGTTACTCTAACCAAGGAAGTGAAAGACCTATTTGACAAAAACTTTAAGTCTTTGAAGAAAGAAATTGAGGAGGATACCAGAAAATGGAAAGACCTCCCCTGCTCTTGGATTGGGAGAATCAACATAGTAAAAATGGCAATTCTACCAAAAGCAATCTATAGATTCAATGCAATCCCCATCAAAATCCCATCAAACTTCTTTACAGACCTTGAGAGAACAATAATCAAGTTTATATGGCAAAACAAAAAACCCAGGATAGCCAAAAAATCTTATACAATAAAAGAATTTCTGGAGGCATTACAATCCCTGACTTCAAACTCTATTATAGAGCTACAGTATTGAAAACAACTTGGTATTGGCATAAGAACAGAGAAGTCGACCTATGGAATCGAATAGAAGACCCAGATATTAACCCACAAACTTATGAACACCTAATTTTCGACAAGGAAGCTAAAGGTATACAATGGAAGAAGGAAAGCATCTTTAACAAATGGTGCTGGCATAACTGGATGTCCACCTGTAAAAAAATGAAAGTAGATCCATATCTATCACCATGCACAAAAATCAAGTCCAAATGGATTAAAGACATCAACATTAATCCGTCCACTTTGAACCTGATAGAAGAGAAAGTGGGAAGTAGTCTACAAGATATAGGCACAGGAGGCTTCTTCCTAAGTAGGACCCCAGTAGCACAGACAATAAGAGAAACAATGAATAAATGGGATCTACTGAAACTGAGAAGCTTCTGTAAAGCAAAGGACACTGTCAGTAGGACAAAAAGGCTGCCTTCTGACTGGGAGAAGATCTTCACCAACCCCTCATCAGACAAAGGTCTGATCTCCAAAATATACAAAGAACTCAAGAAACTAGACACTAAAACCCTAATTAACCCAATTAAAAAATGGGGTACTGAACTTAACAGAGAATTCACAACAGATGAACTTCGAATGGCCAGAAGACACTTAACGTCATGCTCAACCTTTTTAGCGATCAGGGAAATGCAGATCAAAACCACTTTGAGATACCATCTTACACCTGTCAGAATAGCTAAAGTCAAAAACACCAATGATAGCCTATGCTGGAGAGGATGTGGGGTGAGGGGAACACTCATCCATTGTTGGTGGGAATGCAAACTTGTGCAGCCACTGTGAAAATCAGTGTGGCGATTTCTCAGGAAACTGGGAGTCAATCTCCCTCAGGACCCAGCAATTCCACTCTTGGGAATATACCCTAGAGATTCCCTAACATACTACAAAAGCATTTGTTCTACTATGTTCATAGCAGCACTATTTGTAATAGCCAGAACCTGGAAACAGCCTAGGTGCCCCTCAATAGAAGAATGGTTAAAAAAGGTGTGGAAGATATACACATTAGAATTTTACTCAGCGGTAAAAAACAATGACATCTTGAATTTTGCATGCAAATGGATGGACATAGAAAACGCTTTACTGAGTGAGGTAAGCTAGACCCAAAAAGAGGAACACGGTATGTATTCACTCATAAGTGGATTCTAACCATAATTAAAGGTTTTTGAGCCTATTATTCGTGATCCTAGAGAAGCTAAATAAGAAGACGAACCTGATGAAGAATATTTAGCTATCCGCCAGGAGGTAGGAAATAGTCAAGAGTCCCAGGTAACCTCGGGTGCATGGGGGGGGTGGGAGGGTTATTGGAAGGGGAGAGGGTTAGAGAGAAGGGAGTAGGAGAGGAATGTAGAAAGCTCGGTTGACCGGGATGGGGGGGAGGGAGGAAGGATGAATGTGGGATCAGGGAAGAATATATTTCAACTAAGGGAGTCATTTTAGGGTTTACAGGAGACTTGATTATATATGGGATCCCAGGTCCAAGGAGAGATCCCCAGATTGTTCTCTGGACAGAGGAGAGGGTGCCTGAACCGGCCTTGGCCCATAACCATACTAATGGATATTTTACTTATCACCATAGATCCTTCATCTGGCGATGGATGGTGATATGGACGGAGACCCACATTGGAGCACCGGACTGAGCCCCCCAAGGTCCAAATGAGGAGCAGAAGGACGAAGAAAGTGAAGAAGGAAATGAGGACTGCGTGGGATGCTATCACCCACTGATACAAGGGAACGGATCTAATGAGAGTTTCCCAAGGCCAGTTGGACTGGGACTGAACGAGGATGTGATCCAACCAGATTCTCTGAGTGTGGCCGGATTCTCTGAATGTGGCTGGCCCGGAGTCTTTCTGAAAAGCCATTGACAATGACACTGGGACTAGTTTCCTCTGCATATACTGGATTTTGGGGATCCAGTCTGCTTGGATACTCACCTTCCTGGACCTGGAAGGTGCAGGAAACCCTGACTGCCCTTAGGGACAAAGAGGGAGGAGGAGAGGGAGGGGAGTGGGAGGGTGTTGGGAAGAAGGGCATAAATGGAAACTGTTATAATTTAATAAAATTACTTAAAAAAAACGTGAAGTTGCTACTCTTGTAGAGGACTGGAGTTTGGTCCCCTTACACACACACACACACACACACACACACACACACACACACACACATACACACCTGCACTCAATAAAGAGTTGTGAAATAGAGTATTTGTTTAACAATATAAAGATGTGATAAATTTGTTTATTCTGTGTTTAACTGTGTAAATCTATGTTGCTGTTTAACTTGCCTGCCTAATTCATCTGATTGGTCCAAAAATGTGAATGGCCAATATCTAGTCTGAGGACAGAGTGGCAGGCACGACTTGGGAGTAGAGAGAAAAAGGGAGTAAGCCAGCAGGAGACCTGTCAGCCATATATGGAGAAAGCAAAAAAGCATGACAAACTATGTACATGAGGAGAAAGAGAATGGATTAACACATATATGAATAGAGATGGATCAATTTAAGTAAAAAGGAAAATGCTAGATAAAAACAAGACTAAGTTAAGGTCAAGCATTCATAATTAATAGTAAACCTCTTTGTCATTATTGGGGGGAATTGTGGTCAGAGTAATTTTGTTATAGGAGAGAGATCTTCTAAAAAGGGTATTTAAGATCTAGTGTGCCCAAAGCAATTACTATGGGCAACCTGTTTATTGAGGCTTTCAGTCAGAAGGCGTGATTAAGTCCCAGAAAGAGCGGCCTGTTGATTCCCCTGTAGACTCCATACTCTACTTATCTGCTGGGAAAAGTTCACATGCTGTTATATTAGAAAATCAACTCAAAAGTTAAAACACAAGCTTTAATAACTATAGAGTATTTCTGCAAATAAACTTTTATTATAACAATTATAAGTTTTATGAAGATATAATTAAAGCAAACTTCTAAGACCACACAAACATGATCCAAGTTTCCAAACACACAGCATCTGCATGTCCAGGCAGATTCCTCTCCTTAGAGGAGAAATCTGGGGCAGAATCTACCCTAAGTCCTGCATGTTTCCATGACTTGCTTGAATTTCTCCTGGCAATTAAGTGGTGCTGTGATGCACCATTGTGAGCACAGTGGACATACAATTTCACATCTATACTTAGCTGTTCAGTCACATGTCACTCCTGTCAGTCACTACCAGAGGGTAAGATTAGTGGTCAGTAAGATATGTAGGAAAGGTGGTCTGAATAGATGTTCTGTCCAAGGCCAGTCAGTATCCGGGCTTCTGTGCCATTTTCCCTCATGGCTCTCTTTACTTGAAATAGCACCTTTCTCATCATTCATCTCCCCATTAAAATGTACATTCAAGAAATTATCTGACATCAGTAACTGAGTGAATGGAGAAGGCAATCACTAAGTTGAAAGTGAGGCACTCATTGTCTGATCATTCAAACAACCATGATTTCTTTGCTTCCACTGTAAATTTCATCATCCAGCTCGGCAGAAGAGCTTAACTGCATGAAAGTTTAGCTGCTCTTATCACTATCTTTACACAACTTGCCTAGTCCAAACAGAATACATCGGGGCACTGAGTATTAAATATCTGAAAGTTAAACTAAGTTTCTTCAGTCAGTTTCTGTTGTTTTGTTTGTTATGTCATTAGTCCTTGTGACATAGCCTAGGCTGGCATGTAATTTGGAGTGAAGTTCTTCTGTTCAGGCTCGCAAGTGATGGGATCACACCTGTTTGTCACCATACACAAATTTCAGATTTTACTTTATCCATCCAAACATTTAATAATATGTCATAATGCCAAGACTATGATTCATGCACATGTGAGTTGGAAGCCACGTTAAGGATATGTTAGCTCTTTATCAAATTACTTTTGTATTATGTAAGTGTGGAGTGTGTGTGCATATGTATGTAGATGTGGATGTTTGTATATGTGCCAGTGCATGTATGCATGTACACATGCATATATGTATTCAGAGGCCAACCTCAAGTGTTGTTCTTCAGAAACTATCTATTTGGGGCTTACAGATTAGGTGATTTGGTGAGCCTGCCTGACTGGAGACCTCCAGTGAACTTCCTGTCTATGAATCCCAAGCCCTAGGTTTACAAACATGCACTACCATTTCTAGCTTCATACATGGGTGCTCAGGACTGAAATGAGGTTCTTGTACTTGTATGACAAGAAATTTATGGATAAGCTATCTTCTTAGCTTCAGTGTTCCTATAGACACAGGTTGTTAGTTCATTCTGCTGCCTTTGTCAGCCTGTATTAAAAGTTATGGTGCTTAATTCATGTTACTACTTCATCCTGTACAGGTACTCTATTGCAGTAATTTTCACAAACTAAAATTAAATCTCTTTCTAAAGCTATTACACTTTCAATGCTATGCAATTATAATTTACTCTCAAAGGTATGTTTCAAAACAAAGGCATTATATTTTCTGACTATATGATTATTGCCAAATCATTCATTTTCATAACCATCTTTCTTGGTTATGTTTTTGATTTATTTCAAGATGCCCATTCTTGATGCCTAGTTTGATACACAAACTAATTTGCCAGTTCTATAATGAAAGTCTTTACTATTGACTCAAGGTGAAGATAGGAAAATAGAGAACTTCTTGCCCTACAACATCCACTCAGTGTTCTTTTTCATTGATTCAAATTAGGTTGTCATGTTTTGAAATAGAAACAAAAGATCACAAACTATATATAAAAAAAAACTTGAGTCTTGTCCCAGGAGGCAAAGAAGATGTGTGTTTACAGGTATATTGCATGATTATATTTAGATTGAAAATCCATGCAAGTTTCTTATTACTGGTTTTTCTTAAAGGAGGGTCTATCCATTGTCAGTTGAATTTGAGCTTAATGTCATGACAATATTTCTTTGATCTTAAGTTAATTTAAATTGCTTTTATATTCAACTCTCTGTATCTTTAGTCATACAGAATTATTAATGAAAAAAGTCATATTCATCATTAAAGATCTTTCTGTTCCCTGCCCACCCCTAATACCTGCAATATAGTGGTCTCTGTTAGTAGAGCTTGTATTCTCAATGTCATATGACTTACACAGTATGTAGTCTGTGAGACCAGCTTCCTTTGACTCATTATTAAATTTTGCTATGTGGAGTATTTTTTCTTGTTTACTAGTATTACAATATATAGATATAGTTTTATTACTTCAATTCTTCAGGTGACAAAATATAATTGGTTTGATCTCTGTTTTTAGTAATTTCAACATTTGTGCAAACTAGTGTATAGTTTTCATAAACTAGTTTATATTTTCATTTCTCCAAATCAAGGAAAATATGGCGTATTAGAACACAGCCATGATCGCTGTAGTAGTACATACACAGATAAAGAGTTGATTGACTCTCCAAGACATGCTGTGCCCTCCACCCTCTGGAAGTATACATCTGGCCTTATCATAAATGTTTGCATTTATGGATCACATTATAAATGTTTATTTGCTTTTAAAAAACTGTCAAAGTCATAGAATAATGTTAAACTCTTATTAGACTAAACTAGATAGAAGAATGATTGTATCTATTAAATAATAATGATGCTGGATGTTCTTCTTCCATGCATTATTCATGATAGCTCAAAATGTTGTAGGCACAAAGAATAACTGCCTTGCTTTTATATAATACATTAATAAAAGGAGCCAAGGAAAGCATAAATTAATGAGGACACAAGTGGCTCCCTGATTTAAAATCCAATATAGTAAAGATAGGAAATTTTCTAAATTGATTTATAGACTTAATAGAATTTCTGTCAAAATCCAAGTAAGGGATTCACAGAAATATGGCACAAACATGGGAAAGTGTATACAGATGCAAATGGATTCTAACATCCGTGAGTGAAACCAAAGTAACTAGAGTAGCTACAATGATTTCGAACAAGAATGATGGAATTAGATCCAGATGTTTCCATTTTAGGGTTGGATTTAAAACAACAGTATACACACTATGTGGTGGTAATGGAGGATCAAAACTATAGATTAATGAATGGCATGAAATAGAAATTTTATGGAAAAACCCTTAAAACCAAGGAAAAGGCATCAAAGCTACATGGACGTAGTGACAGGTTCGTCATAAACAGCTGACACTTCACAGAGGACCCTGATCCTAATTGTCTGAAGCACTGACCACAGCAGCTGAACTATAGAAAGAAATGTCATGTTCATCAAAGAGGAATGGGGGAAAGAGGCTTATACACACAATGAAATACAATTATACTTTTTATAAGAAAATTGATATAATTGGAAACAATCATATTAAGCAAATTAAGACAATTGCAGAAAGATGAACATACTATTTCTCTCATTTGTGCTTTCTATATCTTTAAATAAATCTTTTAAGATAATAACATTATATTTGTAGTTCTATATAGATACAAAATACACACATATATACATACACACATGTGTTATGAAACTAGAAGAAAATTGTCTAGGTAGACAACAGGGGAGGAAGTGAGCAGTAGTTATATGAGACAAGGGATGAATATACTCAACTCACAATATGTGGAAAAATCAGGCTTCTGTATTTAAGGAAAACTATTTAATTTTTAAGTGTTTTTAATGACATTGCTTTATGTTGTGATTTTTTATTGCATTGGTTTATTGTGTAATATACCATTTGTGGTTCTGTGAATCACAGCACCAGTGACATCATGAAGCCTTGCTAAACTCACTGAAATTCATTTATTTCAGGAAGTTTCTTTTGATGAAGCATCACAAGAAATGTAGTAGTTTATGGAATGTTTATGTAGTCATATTCTCTGTGAATGGGGATAGTTCTGTAATTCCCTTCTAGTACATCTGCCTTTGTTTTTCTTGTCAAATTGCACTGACAGAGGTTTCCACTCAGTGTAAATTTGAAATAGCAAGATGAAACATCTACTTGTTCCTATTTTTTGGGAGAAATCAAACCATTCCTCAGATAAGAACAATGTTTGTTCTCTACTGTTGTTTTTTATTTTTCATTTATCGAGGAGTGATCAATTTCTAAGACTTACTTTATAATATGTTATTACTGTCCACATATTTGTCTAACAAATCTAACACTCATTATATGAAACAATATTGAAGAGAATAAACAAATTTAACTAAATAATGGTTATGTTATTAGATAAGAAACATGAACCTGTCATGTGGAGGGGTTGTGTGTGTGTGTGTGTGTGTGTGTGTGTGTGCATGTGTATTAAAAACAATTCAATTACAATTTGTAATTGTACAGTTTAGTAGTGATTAATTGAATGAAAGTGTTTTAAAGTCCATAGAGACCTAGATTGTTCCTTGGGCAGCAGAGGAGAGGATGCCTGAACTGGCCTTGTCCCATAGCCACACTGATGAATATCTTGCATATCACCATAGAACCTTCATCTGGCGATAGATGGAGATAAAGACAGAGACCAACACTGGAGCACTGGACTGAGCTCCCAAGGTCCAAATGAGGAGCAGAAGGAGGGAGAACATGAGCAAGGAAGTCAGGACCATGAGGGGTACGTCCACCCACTGAGACGGTGGGACTAATCTAATGGGAGCTCACCAAGGCCAGCTGGACTGGGAGTGATGAAGCATGTGATCAAACTGGACCCTCTGAATTTGGCTGGTAATGAAGGCTGACTGAGATGCCAAGGACAATGGCACTGGGTTTTGATTCTACTGCATGGACTGACTTTGTGGGAGCCTGATTTGTTTGGATGCTCACCTTTACAGACCTGGATGGAAGCAGGAGGACCTTGGACTTCCCACGGGGCAGGGAACCCTGACTGCTCTTAGGACAAACGAGGAAGGGGGAGGTAGGGAGAGGGAGGGAAAAGGGAGGTAGTGAGGAGGTGGAAATTCTTAATAAATAAATAAAGTAAATTAAAATAAAGATAAAGTCCATAGAGAGAAATCCAAGTCTGAGTATTTAGTGTGGCTGGAAGTTTTCTAGGTCCCACTGGTTCCGTTGATTGTTTTCTACCTGTTCCCAAACCCACATATGAAATAACCATTCTGAGGCTTAATATTAATTACATACTCTTTGCCCTATTAGTTCAGGCTTCTTATCAACTTCTCTTGCATCTTAAACTATTTTTATTATTTCATATTCTACCACGATGTTCATAGTTTGTTACCTCTTCCTTCTTGGGCAGCTACATAGCATCTGCCTGAGTCCATCTTCTTTCTTGGGATTCCTGCCTTGTTATATTCTGCTCTGTCATAGGCCAAAACAGCTTCTTTATTAAACAATGGGAATAAAACATATTCACAGACGACAGAGGAGAATCCCATATTAGTATAGTTCAGAGTTAGAGAGCTTGCCTAGCATGTGTGAAACCTTGTGTTCAATCTCTTATACTACATAAAAGAAATAAAAAACAAAAGAGAAAAAGTGGTAGAGGAGGGTGGAGAAGAGGAGAGAATTTCTTGCGGTACAGGATTTCATGCGGTTGATTGTAAAGAAAAGAAAATCTGAAAATCTACTATGGGTTACTTGTACATAATGTCAGTAAGTGAAACAACAAGTAAAATGATATTTATATTAAAATTCATAAAGATATTATTGAACTAATTTTAACATTAATACTCCATTCTTTCCTCCTGAAGCTCCATGATCCAGAACTTCAGAATTAAACTATTTGGTGGTAGGGCCTTTATCAAGCTAAATTAAAATAAAACCACCTGGTGGACTCTAAACTACTTGATGGTTCTTCCAAGACAGGAATTTAGATATGCTGGTGAAAATCAGCGATGAGGCCAACAGCATCCTTAGAAGAAGGCAGGCACGGATTAACTCCAGATAAGCCAGCAGATATAGAGATATCACTTGATTCCCATCTAAATTGCTGACCTAAGCTGACATGACAGACATGAAGCAATGTAGTAACTGCTGTGGAAATGCATAGACAGGTATGTTTTGAGCAAAAGCCTATAGCAAATAGAATCAGTGTTAAGAACAGTCTGTTGGAAAATGTTGACTTTCCTGATATGGGCGGGTGGGCCACCAGTCAAGAATGGGTTACTAATGCTTCAGAGTGGCAAAACTGTTTAGAAACATTACTTGGTACTTAGAAAACAATGCATCTTCATGATGTCCTGGTACAGTTGCTGAACTATTCACTTTCAGAGTGGAACACTTGCAATGGTTTCTGTTGGTTATGGTAAGATCGTTAAAGAAAGATGAGTTAAGGAATCATTGCTTGTTTCTAGGCAGACTTTAACAACACTATTCCCTCTCACCTAGGACATTAAACCACAGATCTGTACTGAAATAGTGATTGTTAGTCTTAGAAGTACGGGACATGTATAGAAAGCAACTAAGTAAGAAATAAGTACAAAGCTACGTCAGAGAGCAGGATTGAGTCCTAGTACTGATCACAGAGAACAACTAGGAGAGACCCTCAAAAGACCCAAGCAAAGTGCTACCGAAAGAGAAGAATGCCAATCTTCCCCCAGTGGTTTCAGCATTAAATATATGAGTATAAATACCATAGTGCCTCTCCTAATTATATACACATTCACTGAAATTTTAAAAGTTTAGGGATTTGGTCATTACACATTGTATACTGACATGAAATGATCATATCATAGCTGTTAAGTATTTACAATTAGAATAAAAATTATCAAATGTTTCTTAGTTGAAAATATAAAATCATTATTTTCATTAAATCCTCCTAACAAAAGATACTCTCCATAAAAAAACAACCTCAAGGTAAAACCAAAATCAGAAATGAAACTCTCTCAGGAAAATGTGGTAGGTGTAGACATGTCACAAGAAGTTCTTTCTGACTCATGGTTTCCTCTGTATGAATGCATCTCTAAGTGTGTGTGGGAGGGGAATAGATCCATCTGCTCATGTACGTGGATGCATATGTTTGTGTATGCATGTAGAGGCCAGAATTCGCCACGGGTGTCTTCCTCTCAAACCTTTTCTGTGGACTTTTCTTTGTTTGTTTGCTTGTTTGCTTGTTTGAGATTGGGTCTCTGATTGAACAGAAATGGGCCTATAGGCCTACACCGCCTAGTCTCAGGCTCGAGGCAGCCTTTGGTGTATGCCTCCTCAGGACTAGAATTAGCTGCAGTCTGCTGTGCTTGCCTTTTTTGAGGGTTCTGGAGCTCTGAGCACTCCCTAGTACAGTCCTGTCTTTTTCCTTTATTTTAATGCTGGTACTGTCCTAACATCCTGAAATGCCTAGAGCACAATGAGTATTTTGGACATAAACCAAAAGTCTGGATTTTTGTCTCATGAGCGGGGCATCAGGATTGCAGTCCTCCAGGTTTCTGACACGGTTTTTGAAGGTTGAAGTAAAAGTAGCAGAGACTGGAGTAGGTAAAAATGCTTTGGCCCCTGATTTTTCTAAAGAGGAAGCCTTTTCACAGCTGCAAGTGGGTCTATTTCATATTTAAGAAGAACTACTTATCAGAAGATGGACTTAAGATATGCAGATAATGATGGACTAAGAAGTCACATTTGAGGATGAATTCAGCTTTTGGGCACATTCTTTGTATCCAATCTCCAAGGACTATAAAGCAACAATATGGTAGCATGCTTGGGCACATCATAACTACCTTATTATTGTATATGTGAGAATAAGATAAATTACCCAAGTAGGTCACAGGTCTCTTGTTGAGAAGACGCACTGGAGTGATTTTGGGGGGTTCTTCCTACAAACCCAAATTTCAGAACCAGGAGCTAGTTTGGTTGTGGGTAATATGTTACCTAGGAAAAGACACTGCTGTACAATGTTTATTACAAACTTCTCAAAATATTAGTCATGAGTAAGTTCAGCAAATGTTTGGAGAGTGATAAATAACAGATGACACAGATGGTAAAAAGTTTAGCATGAATTACTAGTGCCTAGGTTTGGCTACCAGAGCACACACTGAACATAAATAAATGCATGAACAAGCTATGGATGGTGGTACATGTTTCTAATCACAGTTCAGGAAGACAATGACAAACAGACCCATGTGGCTTCCTGGCCAGCAAGTCTCAACTCCTTGCAAAGTTCCAGGCTGAATGAAGAGGTATTTGACAAAGAAAGAACCGGAGGGTTGACCTCTCAAATATACAAACATATACACAAGTGATAAAAAAATCAACCCAATAGAAAATTAATAAAGTGCAAAAAGTGAATAGTGGAGAGTAGAATCAAGTGCACTGATATGAAGTCAGAGGCCCAGGTTCAGTACAAGATAGAGAAAGTCAAACCACACCAGAGGGTGCTGTCAATCCAAGTCTCTTCTCATGGATGAGATTTTTACTTCTGAAAGATCTATATGTCCTCAGACTATTTCAGAAACGAATTGCTGTCTAGCAGTTTCCTCCAAAGCTAGTTAAGACACAAGAAGTTAAAAAAGAAACTTCTTAAGACTCTGATAATGCTGAAGGCTGGCTTGCTCCTCAAGACTTAGGAAATCTTGTAGGGAAGCTCATTAAGATTCAGAAGTGAATGCCTGAGAAGTCTCAGGAAATTCCTAAAGCTGGTCAGAGTAGAAGGCTTAATAAGCAGTAAGAACTGCTGAGGAGACACAGACAAGCTGGGGGATGTAGAAGAGGCGTAGATTATCCTAGCTGCCTGGATGACATGGTCCTGCCTCCAAGCTGCTTTCAAGACATGATTGGATAAGAAAATCTGGTGTGTGTGTGTGTGTGTGTGTGTGTGTGTGTGTGTGTCTGCTTGTGTAGACCATTTTGGAAACTGTGATCTACACATACACATAATACTTGTAAAACTTACATGGGGAGTTATTGAGAAAGGAACACTCAGTATTTTGTCATGTAAATAAGCATCATTATACTGTGATGTATTGATGTAGACAGCTGCATTTACTGAAGCATTCTTTCTGATACTGTCTTATTAGAAAAGCAAAATCAAATTCAGACTGTAAACTCCACAGTGGTTGTCTATACCAACAAACCCAATTTAACTTTAAATTAAAGTTATGATAAGTATGATAAGTATAATATTTAGACAGAAAAAATTATAATAAAATTTTATTTTACTAAACAAACCTGAATCCAAATTGCGGTAACCTTTAAATGTGTTTTCTTGCAGATATCAATAAATGTATAAAAGGATCATAGAGAATAATATAGCTTATTAATATGCAAGGTGGGATTGGAATAAATTGGGTATGTATGGAGGGAAAATGTCATAAACCTCTGGGAAGGAGTCAGTTTTGCTTATCCATAAAAAACTCACTAAATGCTAGTGGGCATAGGCATATATGAAAATTGTGAGGCAAACTGTGTAAAATATAAATCTATATTTTAAAATTCCTCTTTGTGCTAAATCTTTCAAATATCTGACTTTGCACATTTGTAGAAGTAAGAAATTTTGTGATTGAATTTGTTTCTGATTATTAATTACTCAAAGAAGATGAACTATCTCTATGTGTTTTGCTGTGTCTACACGTGAATATTTCCTTTTTATCATTTTCATGTGCACGGGTGTGTGTGTGTGTGTGTGTGTGTTGTGCTTCTGTGTGTGTATGCATGTTTGTATGCTAGGAACAATGTGCTTATGGAGGCCTGAAATCTGTCCTACCTTATTCATTGAGGTGGTGTTTCTAGCCAAACCTGAACTTCACAGACAAGACTAGTCTGACTACTAGCTTGTTCTTGGATTCTGTCTCTGCTTTCCGTGGTGGAAATTGCATGACTTGCTGCCTCACTCACCTGGCATTCACACAGCTTCTGGGAGTCTGAAGTCGGATCCTTATGCTTTCATAAGAAGAAGCTGGCTGCTGATCTATCTCTCCAGTGCTCCATACTTACATATTTGCATATGTTAATGTTAATTTATTTTTAAAGCTCTCTTTCTTGTTTCCCATAATGCTGTTTATTTATTTTGTGGGAAAAGATATATACCAATGCTTTATTTAACAAGTAGTGACAGATTCTTCCAGCAAACTTGTGATTTCTAGGAGTGTTGCATTGTAAAATTAATTTAACACATTTTATAGTCACATACTTAAGACACATAATCTGTATGTGAAGTCTCTGATGTTGGAATGATTGATTTAAAGTATAAGCTTCATCCTCCTGACACACACACACACACACACACACACACACACACACACACACACCCTATAGATAACAAAGGTAACAAATATGTTCTCCTAGCCTAGCTGTCTTGAGAGGCATGTTTCATATGTTTTATAGGTTTTTTCAGGTAAGGGTCCATGACTCCTGGGGCACAATGTGCCTTCCAATTCTTAAGAAACCAATGCAGTCTATTAGTCAATGAAATGTTCAGGCCACTGTATGTTTCTTTATATGTTCAGCTATTAGTTAAGGAAGCATGGAAGCCTGTGAAGACAATTGGTCTTAGACATTAATCTTGTGTACCATGTATGGCTTGTAAATTTCATTGTATCATGGCAACTACAACTGTATTGATCCTGGCAATTTCTAATTTATTCTGTTCTGATAAGCATATGCAAAGTCTAATTGATCTCAGTAAATTTTCATAGTCTCAATTTTGCTCTGTCTCCTCCAATTAACCTGATTCAATTTCTTTTGATTATATCAGGTGATATTAGCCCAGTAAGTAAGTGCAGGCACTTATAATATCCAAAGGAATTATGATTAGAATTTGAGCCTCGAAGAAAGAAGATTGACTGACTACATGTCTTCTCATTTCCTTCCTTTCTTCCAAATTTAATTCCTCAGTCTCACCCACTGCTCTGTAGAGGAATACCTGTTGAAGTCCCTTCTCACTCTCTGCCTTCATTCCCTGAGGACTAATCAGATCCTGGTAGAACACTATGCTTTCTTCTATTCTTTGTACTCCATTAGCTTCTCAAGCCCATGCTTATTCCTAAGTCTCAGTTTTCAATTCTCAAGAACACATTCTACCAGGAAGCCCAAATGGCCACATCTGGCAGAAAGAACTATGAATTCCCTACCAGTCAAGAACTATCCACCACATAGTCCTAAGAACCAGAAAAGGCAACAGGAATTATGGAACAAAACACCTGCCTAAAAAGATAAGATCAGATATCAGCCTATAGAATTAGAAACATCCCAATTTCAGATGCCTAGATGCTAAGGGGAAAAAAAAACAGCAACAGTAAGGACACATTTCTCTACTACAGTATAGGAACCCTTTCCAAACTAAGCTCTGAGTAATGCAACATAGCTGAATCACAATAGAAATACCTCGTGATAGCCTCGATGAAAATGATACAGATTCTTAAAAAGGAAATCAGTAAAACTCTGTAAGAAATCAATGAAAACACAAAGAGTGAAAGAAAATAAATAAAAATGTTCAAGGCCTAAAAGCAGAAATATAACCAATAAAGAATACCCAAACTAAGGGAAAATTACAAATGAAACTTTTAGGAAGTCAAAAAAGGAATCTCAGAGACAAGCCTTACCAACAAAATACAAAAAATAGAAGAGAGAATCAATCTGAGGCATTGAGGGCAATTTAGGGGAAATAGATACTCCAATCAAAGGAAATTGTAATTGTAAAATAATCTAGACTCAATCCTTTCAAGAAATGTGGGACACAACAACAAGACCAAATCTAAGATTAGAGGAACAGAGGAAGGAGAAGAAACCTAAGTAAAAAACAAAGAAAATATTGTCAATAAAATCAAAGAAGAACATTTTCTTCACTTAAAGAGGCCTATCAAGTTACAAAAAGCATAGAAAACACCAAGCACATTATATCAGGAATAAAATTCCCTTGCACAATAATAATCAAAACACTAAATATAGAGTATAAAGAAAGTATATTAAAAGCTGCAAGATGAAAGACCAAGAAGCATATAAAGACAGACCTCCTATGACAATTACACTGGACTTTTCAACTGAGATTCTAAAAGCCTGAAAGCTTGTATGTATTTCCTACAAACTCTAAGAGATCAGAGATGTGAATTTAAACACCAATACCCAGCTACAGATTAAATCACAATAGATGGAGAAAATACGACATCCCAGGATAAAACAAAATTTAAGCAATATCTATCTACAAATATAGAGTTCACTAGAAGAAAAACTTCCACCTAAAAAAAGTTAACCACACCCAAGAAAACACAAGTATAAAATACTCCCGGACCAGCAAATCAAAAGAAAAGAAACACATACACAATAACACATACCCTCATACCCTCTCTCTCTCTCTCTCTCTCTCTCTCTCTCTCTCTCTCTCTCTGTCTCCCTCTCTCTCACATACACACACACACACACACACACACACACACACACCACACAAAATAATTCCTGTTGTTTTACAGGAATAAACAAACACTGCTCATTGATGACTCAATATTAATATTATCAGTTCCTAAATAAAAATAAACTAACAGAATGGACATGAAAACAGGATTTATCATTCTGACAAACTGAAAAAATACACCTTAATATCAAGAATAGACCTCGAAGTAAAAGGATAGAGAAAGGTACTCTAATGTAACCCACCATATAAGCAAACTTAAAGACAAAATCCACATGCCTATGGCTTTATTTTTTAATTGTTTATATTGAGGTACATAATTTCCTCTGCTCCCCTCCCTTCCTCTCCCCTCCTCTTCTACCCCCTCCCATGGTCCCCATGCTCCAAATTTACTCAGGAGATCTTGTCTTTTTCTACTTCCCATGTAGAATAGATCCATGTATGTCTCTCTTAGGCTCTTCTTTGTTGTCTAGGTTCACTGGGATTGTGAATTGTAGGCTAGTCTTTCTTTGCTTTATGTCTTAAAGTCACATATGAGTGAGTATAAATTATATTTGTCTTTCTGGGTTACCTCACTTAATATAATATTTTCTTGATCCATCCATTTGCCTACATATTTTTTTCTACTGTGTAGTATTCCATGGTATAAATGTACCACATTTTCCATATCCATTCTTCAGCTGAGGGGCATTTAGGTTGTTTCCAGGTTCTGGACATGACAAATAATGGTATTATGAACATAGTTGAGGACATGTCTTTATAGTATGATTGAGCATCTTTCGGGTATATATCTAAAAGTGGGTCTTGAGGTAGATTGTTTCCTAATTTTCAATGAAATCACCATACTAGTATCTAAAGCAGATGTACCAGTTTACAGTCCTACCAGTAATGGAGGGGTGTTTCCTTTACCCCACATCCTGTCCAGAATAAGCTGTCATAAGTATTTTTGATTTTTGCCATTTTTACAGGTTTAAAATGGAATCTCAAGAGGTTTTTTTTTTTTACATTTCTCTGATGGCTAAGGCTGTCAAGCATTTTCTTAAGTGTCTTTCAGCCATTTTAGATTCCTCTGTTGAGAATTCTCTGTCAGTACCCTACTTTTTTAATGGTATTGGCATAAAAGCAGTAAGAATAACCAACTTAATTGAAGACCTGGATATCAATCCATACACCTACAATAACCTGATTTTAGACAGAGAAGCAAAAAATATAAGATGGCAAAAAGACAGCATATTCAACAAATGTTGTTGGCATAACTGAATCTCAACATGTAGAAGTTGAAAATTGATCCATATCTGTCACCATGCACAAAACTTAAGTCCAAATGTATCAAAGACCGCAACATAAAACCATCTACACTGAACTTCACTGAAGAGAAAATAAGACGTAAATTTGAATGCATTGGCACAGGAGATCACTTTCTCAATATAACCCCAGTAGCACAGATGTTTGCTGTGGGACAATGGTCTTATATTGGTTTAATAAAATGTTGATTGGTCAGTAGCCAGGCAGGAAGCATAGGTGGGGCAACCAGAACAGGACAATTCTGGGAAGAGGAAAGGTTGAGTCTGCAAGTTGTCACAGAGGGAGTCAGGTACAGAGGAAGCAGGATGAGAATGCCTTGCTGATAAAAGTTACCAAGCCATGTGGCTAACACAAACAATTATTGTGAGTTAATGTGGGATATAAGAGTTAATAAGAAGCCAAAGCTAAAGATCAACCAGTTTTTGATTAATGTAGACCTCTGTGTGTTTCTTTGGGACTGAAAAACTGCAGGACTGGGAAGGATAGAAGCCTCAGTCAACAAGACACAGAAGGAAGTCATTAATAAATGGGACCTCCTGAAACTGAAAAGTTACTCTAAAGCAAAAGACATGGTCAACAAAGCAAAATGGTAGTCTACATGGGAAAGACCTTTACCAACTGCACATCAGATAGAGGGTTAATCTCTAAAATATGCAAAGAATTCAAGACATTGTTCATCAAAAGAACAAATGCTTATGTCTTTAAATGAAGTAAAGGCCTTTGACAAAATCCAACACACCTTAGTGACAAAAGTCCTGGAGAGATTACAGATACTTCCACATAAATAAAGTCAGTTTATAGTAAGCCCATAGCCAACATAAATTTAAGTGGAGAAAATGTCAAAAAATTTCCACTACATTTAAGAAAAAAAGCTGTCCACTCTCTCCATAAATATTCAATATAGTACTTAATGTCATAGAGTAATATGACAACTGAAGGAGATCCAGGGGATGGAAATAGAAAAGGAAGAAGTTAAAGAATCTTTATTTGCAGATGATTTGATAGTGTGTATAAGTGACCATAAAACATCCACCTAGTGAGTCCCCTAAGTTCGAACTCTGCCTGCAGGGACTCACATGAGGCTTTCCTTAGAAACACCATTCTTCAAGCATAGAAACTGTCTAGACACCCATAGAGCCATCATTGAAAAAGGCTGTTCAAAATCCTTATGGCCAGAATTCCTGAACCATTCAAACTGTCCTAGGATTCGAGGTCCATTGCTACCCTGGTCTGCACTGGAAGCTTTAGCACATCATTCAGAAATGCCTGCTGCCAGTCTCCCTGTTCACCTACAGGAAAAAGATCAAGCACTCAGGTCATTTCTGTTTGACTCCTAGGAATTGTATAGTTAAAGTCATGCCCCCAAGGTGCTCTGAAAGAGATGAAAACTGAGATTATTATGGACCCCTGCAGTTGTTGTACTTACCATACTTCAAATTCTTTGCAAGAGGAAGAGAAGATTCTTAAAACTTCATGGAGCTTTCTTCCTGCTTCGGTATGATAAACTCTCATGGCTCACTGCCAGGGACACACTTCCTCCAGCAAAGTTACACCTCCCCTTAACCACCCCAGGCAATGCACTACCAACTGGAGACACAGTGTTTTTGTTTTTGTTTTAATCTATTCATGAAAAATTTCCCCCTTCTCCCCTCCACCCATTTCCCTCCCATTCTCCTCACTCCCCCTCTCCCTCCCTCTCCAGTCATAAGAGAAGTCAGGGTGCCCTACCCTGTGGGAAGTCCAAGGTCCTCCCTGCTCCATCCAGGTCTAGTAAGGTGTGCATTCAAACAGACTAGGCTCCCAAAAAGCCAGTCCATGCAGTAGAATCAAAACCCAGTGCCATTGTTCCTGGCTTCCCAGGCAGTTCTCATTGTCAGCCACATTCAGAGTCCAGTCTAATCACAAGTTCCATCAGTTCCAGTCCAGCTGGCCTTGGTGAGCTCCCATTAGATCAGTTCCACTGTCTCAGTGGTTGGTCGCATCCCTCGCAGTCCTGACTTCCTTATTCATGATCTCCCTCCTTCTGCTCTTCATCTGGACCTTGGGAGCTCAGTCCAGTGCTCCAGATGACTATGGTATGTACTCACTCATAAGTGGATTCTAGCCATAAACAAAGGACATGATCCTAGAGAAGTTAAAGAAGAAGGTGAACCCAGAGAAAATCATATATGGATCTTCCTGGATACTGGAAGTAGACAAGATAGCCGGGTAAAAGTTGGGAGCATGGGGGTGGGGTGAGAGGTGGTGGAGGTGGGAGAGAAGAGAGAAGGGGAGGATTGGGGGAATGGGATAGTTGAGATGGAGGAAGGGTAGATATGGGAGCAGGGAAGAAGATGTCTTAATTAAGGGAGCCATTTTAGGGTTGACAAGAGACTTGGCTGTAGAGGGGATCCCAGGTGTGCAAGGAGATGTCCCCAGCTAGGTCCTTGGGCAGCAGAGGAAAGGGTGTCTGAACTGGCCTTACCCCATAGCCACACTGATGAATATCTTGAATATCACCATAGAACTTTCATCTGGCTATAGAGGGAGATAGAGACAGGGACAAAGTGTTTAAGTGGTGGATTCTATCAGTGACATTTCTCTGTCAGGCTACCACACCAGCCAACCCATCCATTTCAAGGAGAAAAAAAATTCACGAAAAACTCCCAACTATTATATAAACACTTTCTGCAAAGTATCTGGATACAAAAGTAAATAATAAAATCAGTGACTCTCCTACATACACACAGCAAGCACACTGAGAAAAAAAATCAGGCAAATAGCAACTTTCACTGGAGCCTTAAAAAATATAAAATATTTTAGGTCCACTCTAGTCAGGTAAGGTAAAAAATTGTATGACAAAAACTTCAAATCATTTAAAGAAGAAATTGAAGAAGAAATAAGATGAAAAAATCCTTCATGCTCATGGATTAATATAGTGAAAATGGCCATCTCATCAAAAGCAATCCGCAGATGTAGTACAGTCCCCATTGAAATTCCAACACAATTCTTCACAGAGCTTGAAGGTACAATTTACAGTTCCATATAGAAACACACACAAAAAGTGGCTAGGATAGCTAAAACAATCTATAATAGAAAAAGAACTGATGGAGCTATTACCATCTCTGATCTCAAATTGTTACACAGAGCTATAATCGTAAAAGAGCTTGGTATTAAAACAAAAGCCGACATGTAGAACTGTGATGGCATAACTTCATACACGTATTTCTCTGCTTAGTTTTTGTCTGGATGATCTTTCCATTATTAAGAGTGGCATATTGAAATTTCCCACTATCAGTGTGTGGGGATCAATATGCAAATTTGAGCTGTAGTGGTATTTCTTTAAAAGGGAGTGCCTTTGTGCTTGGCACATAGATGTTAAGAATTGAAATATGTGTTGGTGAATTTTTCCATTGATAAGTATCAAGTGCCTTTTCCTTTCACTTTTGTTTAATTTTGGTTTGAAGTCTACCTTGTTAAATATTAAAATCTCTACACTAACTTACTTCTTAGGTTCATTTGCTTGTATTTTTATTTTCCCACATCTAGCCTAGGCTAAAGTCTACTTTTAATGTTGAGGTGTATTTTGAATGCATCAGAAAAATGAATACTACTTTTTCATTCATTTTGTTTGTATCTCTTTTGGGGAAATTGAGATAATTGATACTAAGAAATATAAAGAACAAATGACTGTTGATTGCTGTTATTTTGCTGGTGGTGGTTTTGATGGTTGTAGTGATGGTGTGTGTGTGTGTGTGTGTGTGTGTGTGTGTGTGTGTGTGTGTGTTCTCTTCTTTGGTTTTGTTCATGTGAGACTGTTTATCTGCTATATCTTCATGGGAGCAGTAATCCTTCTAGAAACTTCTGTAGGACTGGAGTTCTAGATAGATACTACTTAAGATTGATTTTATCTTGATAAAGATATTTTTAAAATATCTTACTTTATCTATCTATGGTACAGAAAGTTTTCCGGGTTTAGTAATCTGGACTGACATCTGTGATCTCTTAGAATCTGCAACAAATCTATTTATGCCCTTCTGGATTGTAGAGTATCCACTGAGAAGTTAGATATATATCAAATAGGATAGGACTTATACATTACTTGGTCTTTTTACCCTGAAACTTTTACTATTTTTGTTGTTCTGTATGTTTAGTGTTTTCATTATTATGTATTGAGGGGGCTTTCTTTTCTGGTAAAATCTATTTGCTATTTTGTGTTTCTTGTACTGTTATAGGTATCTCCTTTTTTAGGTAAGGAAATTATTTACTTAAGAATATTTTCTGGATCTTTGAGCAAGGATTTTTCCCTTTTTTCTTTTTTATTATTCTTAAATTAGGTCTTTATAGTGTCCCCATATTTAGTGAATGTTTTATATAAGGGATATTTTAGGTTTAACATTTTCTTTGACTAATGCATCCATTTCTTTTATTGAATCTTCAATTTTTGAGATTCTCTCTTCCATCTTTTGAATTTTATTGGTGGAGTATAGAAGATTTTGTTCAGGGAGACTCTTTTTATTTTTTTTAAATTCCAAACAGGCATGACAAGAACCAATTCTGTGGTCCTGCCTGCTTTCTCTGCCCAGTCCAACATGGCAGAGGCTTATTCAATGCCTCTGAAAGCTATGCACAATGCCCCATTTTCAGGCACACAGTAGGTCTATGTTGGCATTAAGAAAGCTGTAGCACTCTGCTCACAAACCCCGTGGTTTATATTATTTTATTTATTTATTTTTTGTCGTTTTAGGGGTTGTATTGGTAGGTTATTTATTACTTAAAAAATACCAATCCAAACACCCACTCCGTCCCCTCCTTTCAGTCCCCTCCCTCTCCCTCCACAGACCCTCCCCCCACCCTCTCCAACCCTAAGGGAGTGCCATGTACCCTGCCCTGTGGAAAGTACAAGGACCTCCCTACTACAGGAGGGAGCAAGGTTTACATCCAAAGAGAATAGGATCCCATGAAGCCAGTATATGCAAGTAGAGACACAGCCGTGTCACTATCAGTGACAACTCAGTCTGTCCCAGTTATCAACCCCTCTCATAGGGGTTTGGTTGCTCCCATGCTCATTCACTACCAATCCAGTTGGAGTTGGTGAGCTCCCATTAGCTCAAGCAAACTGTTTCAGTGGATGACCACCTCATGGTCTTGAATTTCTTGCTCATACTCTCAGTCATTCCACTCTTCAACTGGATCTTGGAACCCAGTCCAGTGCTCTGATGTGGGTCATTGCCTCTGTTCCCATCTGTTGTTGGATAAAGGTTCTATGGTGATATTTAAGATAATCATTAGTCTGACTACAAGGTAAGGTCAGTTCAGACACCCTCTTCTCTATTGTTAAGGGTCTTAACTGGGGCCATCCCTGTGGGTTATTGGGCATTTTTCTAGAGCCAGGTTTCTTCCTAACTCAATCATGGCTCCCTCAATCAAGATATCTCTTTCCTTGCTCTCATCTCTGTCCTTCTTCCATCTCGACTATCCATTCCCTCAAGTTCACCTCAACACCCTCTTCTCCCCATCTTTCTACCCTCCAACTCCCCTGCTCCCAAATTGTTGTCTGATCCCAATTTTCAGGTTGGTCTATCTATGTTTTTTTTTTGGGTTCACCTCATTACTTAGTTTCTCTAGGATTCTGAGGTATAGGCTTGTTGTCCTTTGTTTATGACTAGTATCCACTTATGAGTGAGTACATACCATATTCGTTTTTGGGGGTCTGGGTTATGTCACTCAGAATAATGTTTTCTAATTCCATCCATTTGCATGCAAATTTCAAGTTGTCATTTTTTTTTTACTGCTGAGTAGTACTCTAATATGTGGATGTGTCACACTTTCTTCATCCATTCTTCAGTTAAGGGGCATCTAGGTTGTTTTCAGGTTCTGGCTATTTACAAATAATGCTGCTATGTACATAGGTGAACAAATGCTCTTGTAGTATGATTGAGCATCTTTTGGATATATTTCCAGGAGAGGAATTGCTGAATCCTGAAGTAGGTTGATTCCCAATTTTCTAAAAAACCAATACACTGAGTTCCAAAGTGGTTGTACAAGTTTGCATTCCCACCAGCAATGGATGAGTGTTCTCTTTGCTCCCCAACCTCTCCAGCATAAGCTATCATTAGTGTTTTTGATCACAAACTCCATTTAAATGTTTGACCTCCAAAAAGACCCAGAGTTCATGCTGGAAGCACAGTCCAGGAAGCTGCTGTTTTGAAACAGCATAATTTTTTTGCTACCACTGAATCAGGAAGACCTCTCTTAAGGAAACTGCAGCACAGTGCCAGCAAACAGAGCAAGAAGCTATGTTAAACATTTTTGTGTGTGTGTGTCTAGAATTTCTTTCCAAACTCTCTCAGATTTTAAGTGGAATTAGTTGGCCATGTTGGTACCCATTTGTTGGGTGCCGATCTGTAGTAGGACTTGCTGGGGGAGGCCATTAGCTCATTTCCCAACCATTGTCACTGGAAATAATCACTCAGAAACTATATTATTTGCAACACTGTTTGGCCAATAGTTTAAGTGTATTGCTAGCTACCTCTTAAATCCTAACCTAACCCATTTCCACTAATCTGTGCATCACCACAAGGTTGTGGCCTACTGGCAAAGTTTCAGCAGGCTCCAGCAGAGGCGTCTTGTCTCTAGGGTCAGCTACATGGCTTCTCATTGATTCAGCCTACTCTCTCTATATATCTCTTCTATCATGGTTTTACTGTTAAGCTATTGGCTTAAAGAAGCTTCTTTATTAACCAATGGCAATAAAACCTATTCACAGCATACTTTACCTCCCACATCAGTGAAACTTGCTTCTGTAGTTTGAATTTCTAACTTTTTCATTTTCAGAATTCCCTTGTTTTACATTTTCTTTATTGCTTCTATTTTCATTTTTAAGATTGAGCTGCTCTGTTTATTTGCTTCAACTTTCTTGGCTTTTAAAAATTTCTTATATTTTATTTTAAATAAAATAAATATTTTATTTATTTCTTATAATTAAGAGATTATATTTTCCTGACTTTTTAAAAAGTATTTCTTCATTTCCTCCAATTGCCTATTTATGATGTACTGGATTTCTTTAAAGAATGTTTGCCATCTTTTATGTAATTTGTTGTAAAGTCTTTTGCTTTGCTTTGGCTATGCTAGAATACTCAGGGCCTACTGCAGTTTGGTAGCTGGGTTCTTGCCGAGACATAATTGTCCTGGCTGTTACTTATCATGCTCTTAAGCTGGCCTCTAGGCATTTGGATTTAGGCATTCTAGTCTAGGCATTCTGACTATAGGTTCAGATTTCTGGCTTTGTCCTTGTTGGGTGTATGTTTTTTTACTTGGCTTCTGTTTCTTTGGATTTTCAGGGAGTGTGATCGCTTTGTTTTCACTGTTTTACTGGCCTGCTTGGTTCTTAGGTTCACAGAAGTGCTCGTTGGTATGGGAGGTAGGGATGCAGCTATGAGTGGGAAAAGAGGTCAATAAGGGTGATCCCTGGGAACCACAGGATATGTGGGTGAGGGTGAGGGTGAAAGCCTATTGCAGTGGCAGGGATAAGTCTGAGATACATGGGGTCTGCTTGGTGAACAATGAATGTGGAAAAGGTACAAAGTCAGACTAGCAGGTCTTCTGGCAGGTGAGTCTTGTGTTTGATCAAAGGGTGTCCACCTCAGTTGGGAGCTGGAACACAGTGACAAGTGAGGAAAATAAAACCAGGAGAGAATGATCTGTGGGATCCACAGGAGACATGGAGGGGGAAGCTGCAGCTGTTATTTTATTGCATGGCCAGACACAAGCTGGAGGGATTGGGTCTGCTGGCAAACCAGAGAGTCATTATACAGATCTTGTTAATATTACATGAGCATAGCCTTTCTGACCTATATACAAGATGCTATCTTTTATCAGGTGTACGTTCAGGTCTTCTGTTTCCTGCACCATCCCTTCCCTCATACAATTCCTTGATGCTTGGGTATAATTACATTACAGAGGAACCAGCTGACGCTGTGTACCCGTAGTCACCTATTCTCTACATTTTGACTAATTATAGGTGTCTGTAGTGACCTTTGCTTCAGAAAATTTTTTGATGAGGTATGAGCACTGGCTTTTTATGTAGGAATAGCGATAAATATTTAGAATGTAGCTATAAATTATGTTTGTTTAGAAAGTTGCCAATATGATCTCTCTAGCCAAGGGTAGTTTTCTAGGTTTACAGTGCCAAGCATGCTCCCTTCCTTTGAGCAGGCCTTTTGTCCAACTAGAAAGCTAAGAGCTACCCCAAGATACAAGTGTCACTATTACATCATTGGTTATCTTGCTGGGGTTGGCACTATTGTTCATCTGCTTCATAGCTGGGTAGAACTACTGCTGTGTTTTGCTTTGTTGGTAGCTTTCATAGCTGCTTCTGATCCTTATCAGTTTCCAATGAGGAGGGTGCATGCTAAGTTCCATCGTAGTTTCTCTAAATCCTGTAAACAGTGTTTTTTAATTTTAAATATCGTGATATGTTTATTGTTGGGGTATGGATGCACCGGTGTTTATACACTTCAGAAGTGATGTTATTGTAAGTTACCAGATATGGGTGTCAGAAACCTAACTCATGCTTTTTCTGCAAGAGAAATAAGTGCCTTTAACCACTGAGACACATCTCCAGCCCCAGTCTGAGATGCTTTGAGCAGTAGGGCTTGCCTCCCAATTCTGGCATGCAAACAAAGACTGTGGCAATCAATTACATTGTTCTCCTTTGGACTCCCAACCAACAGGAAGGAATGTTTCCCACTGAGGTTTTAGTTAGGCTATGGCTCTTGGGGAAAACAATACCATTCAAAGTGGCATAACTCTAAATAAACAAACAAACAAATAAATAAATAAATATATTACATATATACCATATATTATACCTGCTATATATGTCAGATATAATAATGCAATCATTTAGTTGTACAAAATATATTTAAGCCATATACTTATATTTAAGATACATATATTTGCATTCATATACTTAAAAATATATATTTATAGGCAAGTTTATGAAATAATGTTTCCCTTTGGCTTTCTCCAACATCTGGTAGTGTGATTTCTTTCTCCTCCCACCTGCACCTCTCCCATATAGTCTCTTTCTAGTTCTTTGGTTTTACAGTTTGTTCAGATTATGTGCATATATATGAAAATTCAGAGCTTGAATCCCTAGATAAGAGAGGGTAAAAATTGTTTGCCTTTCTCTTCCTGTGTTGCCTCATTCAGCTTAATATTTCCAATTCTACCTGGTTATATGCAAATTCTCATGATTTTATTTTTCTTTATAGATAAATTGAATTCCATTGTGTATATATACTACATTTCAATATCTCTTTATTGGTTCAAGGACATCTAAGTTTTTTCCATTTTCTATCTTCTATGAATATAATGAAGATGAGCATTGTGGAGCACGTATCTCTGAAGCTCGATATCAAGCTTGGTGCATAGGACAAGAAGCAATAGAGCTGGGTCATGGAGAAAATCTATTTTTAGGTTTAGAGAATTCACATTGATTTCCACAGCAGCTGAACCCAGTCTGTAATCATTCCCATTGTGAATGAGGGCTCTTTCCCTGTACCCTTACCAGCATTTGTTGTCAGGTCTTTTTTTCCATCCTGGCCATTCTACCTGAAGTAAGATGTTATCTCAAGAGTTATCTTATTTGCATTTCTCTGACAGTTAATGATGTCAAACAGTATTCTAGATCTCCCTCTGCTATTTTTATTTCTTTATTTAAAAAGTTTCTGATTAGATATATAGTGTATTTTTAATTGGTTCATTTGTTTTCTTGATTTTTATTTATTTATTTTTGCTGTTATTGTCCTTAGTATTTTTGGATATCAATCCTTTGTCAAATGTTTAGCTGGCAAGTTTCCTCTCCCACTCTGTGGACTTCCCATAAACTAAACTGATTGTTTCTTTGGCTCATAAGACTAATTTAGTTTAATGGAGTCCGAATTGTCTACTGTTAGTCTGAATTTCTGAGTAAATGCAGTCCTACTCAAAAACTCTTTCCCCACGACTTGGTATTGTAGGTTACTGCTTAGGTTTTCTTCCATCAGTTTCAGGGTTTTGGGTTTCACACTGAGGTATTTGACCAATTTGGAACTGATTTTTGCGTAGGGTGATAGATATGGGTCTTATGCTGAGAATAAGATTATGCAAACACTCCAATCCACAATACCCTGAATATAAACCTAACAAAGGAAGTGAAAGAACTTTGTAGTGGAATCTCTAGTCGAGAAAGACATTTATGAGATGGAAAAGTCTCCTATGCTGATGCATTGGTAGGATTAATGTTGTGAAAACAGACATCCTACTGAATGCTACCAAAAGATTCCATGAAATCTTAATAAAAGTTAGATGACATTCTTCACAGAAATAGAAAAAAATCTTGAAATTTATGCTGAAGCACAGACGATCCTAGAAAACTGAAACAATCATGTGATGGACAGCCCTGGAGGGATTTACAGCCCAAACTTCATGGTATAATACAGAGATACAGTAATAAAAACAGAATGGTTCTGACACAAAACCAGACAGAGTAGAAGATTCAGACATGAGTACACATGGTCACAACCCCCTCATATTTGACAGAGATACCAAAATCACACATTGAAGGAAACATAGTATGACCAGCAATGCTGGGAAAAGTTGAATGTTTGCATGTGGAAGAATGATATCATTTTTATCCTTAGCATTTGAATATCCAAGCAGAGTTTGAAAATGTTTACTGGGGATTTGGTGCCCTTCATTAAGTTTGAAAAGTTCCCATCCACTGTTTCTTCAAATACAGGGAGTTTCTTTATTGCTCTTTCCACTTCAATTTCTTGACTCTCATTTTCAAACTGTCTCTCTGCTTCCTCATGATATCTTCTATACTTTTCATTCTTTACGGTTTATCCTATTTACGATGTCACGTCACCTTCATCATGCATGCAGCTGAATATAATTGTTTACTTTTGGTTTCTTAGTCTACCGAATATAAACTTTTTAAAGACATTTTCCATACATTTTAAAATTTGTTTGATCGATATCACTGCCTTCTTTTAATTCTCTGAACTTGCTGCCACTTAAACCTTTCCTTCCTCTGTGTCCTTCCTTCCAATTTCTTGCCACATTCCTAGCTCTTCCTTCCACAGGGAATCTTATGTTTCCTTCTCACATGCTTTCACATGTCCTCTCTAGCTTACTGGATTCTGCACACACCTACACAACTATATTTGCCATGTATATAGATGGTCTGAGCTATTAATTTTACTTTATTGTGTTTTAGAAAATGGGATGGATTGTTTGAAGTGCTCTATTGAAATTCTCAGTCTTTAATTTCCCTAGCACATTGTCTTAATTAGCATTAGTTGTAAGAGCCTAGAGTCATCTGAGAGGAGAGCCTCAACAGAGGAATTGTCTTGATCAGAAAAGCCTGTGGTGTATCTATGGAGGAAGCTTCATTATTAAGTGATGTCCCCAGGCTCTGCCCACTGTGGATGATGCTCTCCCTAGGTAGATGAAGCTGAGATGTACATGAAAGCTGCAAAGGCATGATCCTGTGAATGACCCTCATAGTGAGTCAGAAAATATTGCTCCTCTATGGTTTCTCCCTGCAGGCTACTGTCTTCAGTTTCTACCCTGACTTTCCTCAAAGATGTTAGTGATCTAGAAGTTTAAATCAAATAAAACCTTAAATTTCTAGTTGATTTTGCTTTTTGTCATGTTTTATCAAAGCAAGAGAATGAATCTAAATTGCCAAGCCCAGTCATTTCAAATGTTCCAATAAACATGTCCATTGGATAGTCTGTGTGAGATTTTTGCTTTGTATTCTGTTATTTTTTAGTCACCTATTCTTGTTTCCTTTATTTATTGATTTTTGATGGGTAAAATCATGTTAGATATGATTATTTCAGATACATGGTGGTGTACCACTATTACTTCAGCTTGGAGTATAGAGACATGCTTTCACATTATATATGAAAATCATAACTCTAATTTTCATTCATTAAGTTGAATAAATTAGGCTTTTTAAATGTTTTAAAAAGTTATGTTTCTCCTCATAATTTATAAATGGAGTCCAAGTTAGCTAGCCTACAAACTCTATCTTAAGCTGTCTTCCAGTAATGATAGCTCCTCGGTGTTTTTCTTGTTTGTGGCATTAGACATTTTCCTCAGTAACTCTCAGCTTTAGTTTTTTCAAGCAGTGTCTTTCATTGCATTCTGGAGTTTAAGCAGTTAGACTAGACTGGCTGTCCCCTTGAGCCCCAAGGGGCTTCTTGCTTCTGCCTCCCCAGAGAAGCTACTAGTGTTGCTTGCACCACACCTAGCTGGATTCTGGTGATCAAATTCAGTTCTTCCTTCTTGCACGACAATTTTCCTAACTCAGTTTTCTTCCCAAGCCTTCCAACTTTTCTACTTGTTTTAAGACTGCCTTAAAAAGCCGGGCAGTGGGGCACACACCTTTAATCCCAGCACTTGGGAGGCAGAGGCAGGCAGATATTTGTGAATTCAAAACCAGCTTGGTATACAAGAGCTAGTTCCAGGAAAGGCTCTCCAAAGCTACAGAGAAACCCTGTCTCAAAAAAAGAAAAAAAGAAAAGAAAAAAGAAAAAAGACCGCCTTAAAATCTCTGTGTGTACCTGTCTCAAAAACAAAACAAAACAAAAATCTCTGCATGTAATTCCAAACCAAACTCAGCACCTTCTTTGATGCTGCTTAAAGAGATTTGGTATGATAGTTTATCTCTCTTTTCAAGTTTCCTTTTATTTCCTTCTGAGTTTTTTCCTTACAATTCTTTTATTTTTTCACTTTCCAGGTTTTAGTATTGCTTTGCAATAGCTTTTAGCAGAAAGTTTGGATCATCTTGTGAAGCAAGTCTTAGGAAGCACAGAATTCCTAGTGTGCTAACAGGATTGGGGCAATGAAAGTTCTTCATTCCTGACTCACAAAAAGCAGTAAACTGTTTTCGCTAAAAAAATGTTGTGAAAAGACACAATGGCCATGGAAACCCTTAAGAAAGAAAGGATTTAATTTGGTATTGCTTACAGACTTAGACATTTCCTTCATTATCGTAGCAGGGAGCCTAGCAGTACATAGGCAGACATGATAGTGAAGAAGGAGCTGAGAGTTCTACAGTGGTATCCAGAGACAGCAAGAAGAGACAGTAGACTGCTGGCATAGCTTGACAAAGTTCACCTCTGGCAACACAGTTTCTCCATCAAGGCCATACTTCCTGCTGCCTGTAAAATACACCTGAGTGATCAAACATTCAAATACATGAGCCACGGCAGCCATTCTTAGCAACCTATCACATCTGCTACTCCAAAAGCTTCAAATTTCCTTATTTCAAATGATTTCCCATTTTCTTCTGCACAAAGTACAAAATTCTACCTTATAGCTAAGTAACAAAGCAACCTGTCTGAAAAACAAATTCTCTTTAGTACCTTCATAGATGAGTTAAATACTGTTTATTAATGGGTGACAACAATCAGTTATTTTATACTTAGAGAGTGTGATAATTCATTTTTGTCAACTTGACACAAACTAGAATCATCTGTAAAGACAAAAGTTCAATAGAAGATTTTCCTTCATCAGACTGGCTGTGGGCATACTTCTGGGACATTTTCTTAATGAGTAATTCATGTGGGAAGGCCCGGGTCACTGTGAGGAGAGCCACCCCTGAGAAGTTGGTCTTGGGTTATATAAGAAAGCATTGAGTTATTCACAGAAAGCAAAATAACTCTTTCTCCATTTCTGCTTCAAGTACTACCTTCAGGTTCCTATCTAGACTTCTTGTACTGATTTCTCTGGAATACTGATTATTAGCTGAAAGCTAAAATAAGTCCTTTCCTCCTTTAATTGATTTTGGTTATGGTGTTTATCAAAAGAACTAAAATCAAATAGGACAGCAAGATACATGAAATCTTCAAAGTATGATCTGATTTTTGTTGAGTACTTCTCTTGAAATTTTTCATTTCAAAAAATGAGTAGATGCACTATACAATGAAGGAAGGGTTGAGGAGATGGCTCAGCAGATAGAAGTTCTAACTACGAAAGCCTGAAAACCCAGGTTCGATGTCCCAAATACACATAAAAAGCTAGATTTGGTGGCATACTTCTGGAATCCCAGAACTGTCCAACTTGTTATTAAATCAATAGTAACATATATTCACAGCCCTTTCCCCTTTGTTGTCTAATTAAAAAGGAAGTTTTCAACTTTAACATAGTAAAACCATATACAACAAAAACAGATATCAAGTAAGAATTAAAGTTATAAAATCTGGTCCATTTGTATTTAGCAAATTTAGAGATAGTATTCTATTACCTATCTGATCTTTCTGATCATAATGGGTTATCCCTAATTAACCTTTTATCATAACTAAGAAAGTATTTAAGTTTAAGTATTGAGTCTTTAATTCAATAAAGGACCCCAGAAAGGTGTAAAAGCAGGGATATCTGGCTAGCTGGAGAATCACTCAAATTTCTTCAGCAACATTAGGGCATCTTTGTTTGGCCAATAGGCCTAGTATATCTGACAGACATTTTGGAGAATTAGGGAATGTTGCAGGACTGTTCTACCTTGTCTTGGCAAAGTTTGGTAGTTGCTTTCTTTTGCATCCTACTGATCCAGTTTGGACAGTACAGTGTCAACAATTGTGACAAAGGTAGTTTTGCCCCAAAATGGATATCTTTTGCCATAAAGAAAGCAAACTCCATATGGAAGTTCTTTGATGGCCATCATCTCATCGGTAGTAGATTGGTCTAATCAGAATTAGATATGTCTCACTTTCAAGAAAAGTTTTAGGTTATTAAGTATCTGAAATTACATATTCTGTAGGTCTTTAAAATGTTTGAAGAACATCTATCTAAATATATGTATAACCTTAAATACATACCTAATATGACTACAAGTTTGATTATGATAGATGTTTGTTTGGCCTGTATTTCTTAATTTTTCATTATATTTTAAATGAGCTGAATAAGTATGACAGCCCAAATAAGAGTAGAAATGAACATATAGTATAACAAAATTAATTTTAAATTTGTATCAATAAGACAAAACGCTTATCAATGTAAAATATTTTGAAATTAATAATTGTGTTTTGGATTAACTTAGATTCAATAATCCACCATTTTATATCATAATTTACATATTATATTTACTTTCTTCTTTTAGAAAGAGATTCTTGAATTTAACTCTTTTCTTTAACTCTTTTTACTGACTGTGACCAATAACAATTTGTAATCAACCCAACTTAAGTGATAACAAGCCTCCATAATCCATCTCTTGGAAATGTAGTCATTGCTTTTTCTAGATTGCTTCTTGTTGTCTTGGAGCTCTTGCATCTTTGAGGGAACCTTGAGAAAATCAGAATAATTGTCAAGTCATGTCTGGAGTAGTCTGTGAGGCTGGATCATCTCTATCAGCAATCTTGAAGCTGTTTTTGATGCAGAAATCTGAGGAAACTGAACAGAGGTGCATTGAGATGTTGGATCATATGGGCATCTGTTTTTATTGTCTGATGTTGTTGTTCTGAAAATACATACATTATTAAAGTTAACATATGTATCTGTATTAGTAAATGTTTAGACTGTTTGTTGTATACAAGTTAGCCAAATTTAGTGGTTTTATATGTTTAAGCAAATAAACTATATATTGTGTTTTGTAGTTTTTCTAGATTTATTTCGTTATGCATGTAGCCCGGATTTTTAGGGATTCTTCCTCAAACAAACCTGATTTTTTAAAAAACTTGTAATGAATCCAAAGCCTCTTGTTTCCTATGGAAATAAAAGCATAGCCTTTTCCCCAAAGCCAATACGTTTTTTGACTTCCATTTTGAAATCAAGACACTTTTAAAATATATACATTGGTTTAATTTAGCAGGTTCCATAATCCAATGTCTCCTTGCAGCTAGTACTCATTCATGAGTAGTCAAAAGTTCAAAGAGAACACAATAATGTATAGAATCCAGACACCCATGTATTTTCCTTCTATACAAGGATTATATGATTTTTATTATTTCATTCCTTCTTTGAAGAACTTTATTATTTTTAAATGTTTTAATCTATGACTGTATATATCCTTTCTCTCTTGTCTTTCAGTTCTATGCATATTTTTAAACACACCATAACACATTTAGAAGGTTTTTCTTCTAGATCTGTCTTTGCTGAGCATATTAATTGTTTTTTGATTGGATGAGAAGAATCTTAAATTGCTATTTCAGCTGCTGGAATTGCTGAGCTAAGTACATAGTGTTTATATGTGGTGGTTGGTGGCTGGCTCCAGCCTGCAGGCAGTTACCAAGAGATGTGTCTCTGCACCATGGCTGATATAGACTGTGAGACTTGGAAGTCCAGTTTGACTGCATTTTTGTTGTGTGTTTTGAACCTTTTCTTAAGCTTTTTCAGGTTTTATATGCATTTATATTGCCTGATAGTTGATCCCATGTGTAGGCAAAGTTTTTCCTATCACCAGTCATATCCCACATAACCACACAGAGACTTCTTATTAATTATAAAACCTTAGCCAGAGCTTAGACTTGTCATTAACTAGCTTCTATAACTTAAACTAACACATATTTCTTATCTATTCTCTGCCAAATGGCAGTATCTTTTTTTTCAGCACAACATGTACATCTTATTTCTCTCTGTGTTTTTTGTTGACTGCTCTAAGTCTGACCTTGTTCTTTCCAGCATTCTTTTAGTCTGCTTTTTCCATATAACTTCTTCCTGCCTGGTTATGGGACTGTCAGCTCTGTTTAAGCCAATTAGAATAACAAACACTCACAATGTACAAAAAGGAATATTTCACTGCAGTTGTGAATCAACAGCCATGAGTGCTGGAAACTTGACTGAAGACATCTGGGAAAGGAGCAAATGCCATCTCTCTAACCTTAGTATTTCTTAATTGTGAAACAAGACACTTTACATATTTACATGTTCTCATTGTCAAAATGGGATTAAATGTTCATAGATAATTATAACTTCAAGGATGAAATGAGATTCTGAGTGAAGAATCTCTGATCAGTTGTCTGGCAATAATACAGATAACCATGCAAATACATTTTTTCCTTTCTTTTTATTTTCTGTCCTAAAATCAGAGTTTGTTTATATTTCCCTCCTACATTCTAATCCTTGTTGCAGTTATTAATCAAAAAAAAAACCTGAAACCATGGGGCTACAAATACAGCTAGTTGATAGAATTCTTGCCTTGTATATACAAAAACCTCAATTTGTTTCCCAGTACAGATAAACATATGGTGGTCCAAGCCTGTAATCCCAGCATTCAAGAGGTGGAGGATGAGAAAATCAATGTAATATTTAGCTTTGTGGTATGTTCCAGGCCAGATGTCTTAGGCAGTGTTTCTATTGCTGTTATGAATCACCATGACCAAAAAGTAATTTGGGAATAAAGGGGTTTATTTTGCTCACACATCAGCATTGGTCTTCATCACTAAAGGAATCCAGGACAGAAACTCATACAGCGCAAGAATTCAGAGACAGAAGCTGATATAGAGGCCATGTAGGGGAACTGCTTACTGGCTTGTTCCCTATGACTTGCTCAACCCACCTTCTACAAGACCAGCAGTCCAGAGAAGGCACCACCCACCATGGATGGGGCCCTCCATATTTGTCACTAAATAAGAAAATGCCTTACAGCTGAATCTCATAGAGGAATTTCTCTGACTGATGCTCCTTCCACTGATGAACCATATTGATGTCAATTTGACACAGAAAATCAGCCACTATACCAGCCTTGGTGAAAAACCTTATCTTACACATACAAATACTCACCACACACACACACACACACACACACACACACACACACACACACACACTGAAATTTGGTCCACATGTGTTTTCTTGGTCTCGCTTCCTGGTGTTATGATCAAATGCTCTGACAAAATCAGCTTTGGAGAGAAAGGGTTTAATTGACTTACAATTCCAGATTTCATGCTGTTCTTGAGGGGAAGTCAAGGCTACAGACTCTTGAAGCAGCTAATCCTTGCATCTACAATCAAGAACACAGTAGTAAACTGATGCATGCATGCTGGTATTCAGGTCTCTCTCTCTCTCTCTCTCTCTCTCTCTCTCTCTCTCTCTCTCTCTCTCTATGTTTTATAGTAGAAGATCCCCTGAACAATGGTTCTGAACATGACTAATCTGGACCTTCTTGCATCAGTTATGGTAATGAACTTAATCCCTATAGACCGGTGCAGAGACTGTTTTCTCAGTTGATTCTACATTGTGTGGAACTGATCACACTCATCATCACCACTCCATAGGAAGAGTCCTGGTGTTCCATGCACTACACAACATAGTTCTTACTCTCTGTGCTCATTTGCTAACATACACATCTTTCTGGCCTTGTTATTTCAGAACTGATGAAGCAAATAACCAGGTAAGATAAATGGATTAACAAACCCATAGAAATAAATAGCAGAGGACAGTCCCCAAAACAAAGTTGTTTGTACACTTGCTTCTCACTCATTACCCAGTTTTTCTTCTCCTTTCATGAGTCTGGTCTTCAATTCTTGGAATACAGTACTAAGAAAAATTTGGCATTTTTGGGACACTGGTAACAGAAATTACAAGCCTAGGAGTGAGATAAAATCCTCAGCACAGGGCAAAAGACACTTCCTCTGTTATCTTTCTCCCTGGCTTGCCTACCAGTATCATCTAATTCTCTGATCTACACCTTGAGCTCCAGCTATCTGATTGACCCCATTCTATTAATTTTCCTATGTTTCTTCCTATGTGCATGTGGGTGATGTACTGAACTTTAAATATTTATTTCAAGACATGAATGCTATATCTTAAAACCATTATGAGATGGGTGTATTCCTAAGATGGTCTAGTGGATAAAGTACAGGCTACACAAGTATGAGAACCTGAGTTCCGATAACAAGTGCCCACATAAAACTTGTATCTGCTGTAACTCCAGGCTGAAAAACTTGGGTAGGCTGGCTTCTGGGTTCTCCTTGACCAGCATGCCTATACAAAATGGCTAATTCCATGTTTAGGATAAAAATTTGTTTTAAAACACAAAACAATACATCCTTCACTCCAATCTCCCTTTTTGTTTCTATTCTGTTGCTCTTCTTCCCTTCTTTCAGTCACTGTGTTTACTTTGATCTTTCTTGTCAGCCTTAGGCCATGTCCCTTTACCAAGTTCCTTGTTGACTGAGGTTTCTGTCCTTCTCAGTCCCACAGTCATACAGTCTCAAAGAAACACACAGAGGTCTATATTAATTATAAACTGGTAAGCCTATTAGCTCAGCCTTCTTATTAACTAATTTCTATATCTTAACCCATATTATTGTCTGAGTTAGCCATGTGGCTTGATAACTTTATCAGTGAGGCATTAACATCTTACTTCCTCTGCATCTTGGTGAAAACTACATACTCTGCCTTTCCTCTATCCAGAATTCTTCTGTTCTTTATGCTGCAGATCTACTTACTGCCTGGTTGCTCCATCTATAATTCCTGCCTGGCTACTGGCCAATCAGTATTTTATTAAAATAAAAGTGACAGGGTACAGACCATTGTCCCACAATACTTCCCTCCTTTGATTTTCAAAACTAATACTCTGAATTGAATCTCCTTTGTTTAGCTTTTCTCCTGACCATTATCCATAACAACTTATAAATGACATTCTAATAGAAGGCAAACATCCATAATTCATTTTTTGGGAATATGGGCATAGTTTTCCAGGCAACGTTCTGCTGATTGGGGCACTGATAATCTTATGGGCACCTAAAGAAAATTTTGAATTATGGTCAAGTCCTGAATGGAATATTCTGTGTGGCTTCATCATCTCAGCCAGCAGCCGTGAAACTGTTCTGGATGCAGAACTCAGAGGAAACTCCAAGAGAGGTCCTCTGAAATGTTCGATCATCTGGACCATCTGTTCCTATTGGAGATTCTTCAGGGGATCTTCCTTGATCAAACCTGATTTTTCTTAGCTCAAAATAAATCCATAGTCTCTGACTTCCTATGGAAATAAAAAACCCTCTTCTCTAATGTAACATATCTTTTGACTTATATTTTGAAGTCAAGGAATTTTCAAAATATATATGTAGGATTAGTCCAGCAGCTTTTATAATCAAAGATCCTTTATCAATTATTTCTCTTTTCTCAGCCATTTAACAATTTAAAGGCAATTCAATAACATATAGTAGCCAGACACTCTGTATTTTTCATCTTTATGTTGTTTTATTTTAAACTTTATTTCTTTTATTTTTATTTATATGTTTGCTTTTTGAGACAGGGTTTCTCTGTGTATCTTTGTATTTCTTGGGACTTACTCTCTAGACCAGGCTATCCTTGAACTCATAGAGATCTGCCTGCATGTGCCTACCAAGTACTGGGATTAAAGGTGTGTACCACCACACCTTGAACTCACAGAGATCCACATGCCTCTACCTTCCAAGTAGATTAGGAGTGTGTACTTTTAATCCCTATGTGTACCACCATACCCAACTACTCTTTTTCTTTCTTTTTCATTTTAAGGATTTTATCCTTGTTTTTCTCTCCTAAGCCTACATATATTTTTAAGCACATTGTAGACTGTTATTCTTTTGCTGTCACTTTAAGAATTAACCACGCCCACCCCAGCCACTTCTGACCTTCCCCCGCCGCCATCTTCTCTCTCTCTTGTGTGTTTGTCTCGTGTCATATGTACGTGTGTCTTTGTTCTCTCTATGTTTCTCTTATGTCTCTCTGTTTTTCTCTTCTTTAAGCAATAAATGTCTCCCTCTTCTTTAAATAATACTATGTACTGTGAGCCTTTTATCTGCCATAACCGCCCGCCTGACTCCCTCGGCCGCATGGCGCTGCCATCCTGGAGATCTTACAGGGACCCACAGCCATCCTTGTCGGACTAGAAGCTGCTCCCAGCATCCCATCATAATATTTTTAAAGAACAATATAAACCATTTAGAGGTTTTATTCATCTTAATCTATCTTTCATGTATATCTCTTTTTCTCAACAAATGGGTCTTTAATTTGCTAAGTGATATGGTTAGGATTAAAGCCATGGCTTTTCCAGCTGAATCCAGCCCATTTCTTAGCTTTCTGAGAGCCTAGCCTGATGGCAGAGGTACCAGCCAGAGCCATGTTTATTGGCAGAATTCTATGGAGTTTCAAGGTCCCTGCCACCACCAAAAAGCATACAAGTGGCTATTTATTAACACCAATTAAGTGTTTCATGACACAGCCTCTTTAAAGAACTGCAAGGCTATTGTAGCTAAAGCTGAGGCAGGAAGCCTCTATTAAATGAGACAGACTTGCCTCTAGTGAACAAAGTCCACCTGAGAAAATGATGTTAAAAAGGAACCATGCTTTACTCTGTTATTTCATGTTTAGAATTACTTCCTAAACTCTCTTAGGTTTTATGTGGATGCAGCTGTCCATATTGGCACCATTTGTTGACTGAAGTTTTTGTCTCACCGACTCTTGCAGCCTTATAGTCCCAAAGAAACACACAGGGGTGTACAATAACTATAAACTGGTTGATCTAATATCTCAGTCTTCTAATTAACTAATTTATACATCTTAATCCATAATTCTCTGTTTTAGCCACATGTCTTGGTACCTTTATCAGTGAGGCATTCTCATCTTGCTTCCTCTGTGTCTGTGTGACAGCCACAGACTGTACCTTTCCTCTTTCTAGAATTCTCCTGTTCTTATCAGCCCACCTCTACTTCCTGCCTGGTCACCCTACCTATGCTTCCTGACTGGCTACTGGCCAATCAGCATTTTGTTAAAACACAAGTGATAAGGTACTGACTATTATCCCACAAGAGTTCCTGATCTCTATGAATATGAAACACACATATTCCATTATTCAAAGCTAATATTCACAGATGAGATGTTAGTCTTTTTGTCTGTGATACCCCATTCAAGATGATTGGGCCCTAGGAGAGAATTTTCTACTACTATTCTGATAAATGGACATGGTATTCAGCAGACTCTTAATGTCTTATCTTTATCTGTAGATTAGTATACCTACAGCCGCAACAGAGAACTCTTTTTTAGTAATTTTTTGAGCTATACACTTTTCTGTGCTTCCATTCCTTCCTCTACCCTCCCCTTCTACCTTCTCTCATGGTCCCCATGCTCTCAATTTATTCAGGAGATCTTGTCTTTTTCTACTTCTCATATACATTAGGCCCATGTATGTCTCTCTTAGGGTCCTCATTGCTGTCTAGGTTCTCCGGGATTGTGAATAATTGTAGGCTGGTTTTCTTTGTTTTGTGTCTAAAAGTCACTTATTAGTGAGTACATATGATATTTGTCTTTCTGGGTCTCAGTTTTCTCACTCAATATGATATTTTCTAGATTCACCAACTTGCCTTGTGTCATTATTTGTTATTGCTGTGTAGTACTCTATTGTGTAAATGTATCACATTTTTCTAATCTATTTTTTTTGGCTGAGGGGCATTTAGGTTGTTTCCAGGTTCTGTCTGTGACAAACAATGCTTCTATGAATATAGTTGAGCATATGTCCTTGTGATACGATTGGATATCCTTTGGGTATATACCATTGCAGTAGGTAGCAATTGAGACAGAGACTCAGAAGTGGTTGAAACACTGGTGTAGGAGGTCCTTCTGAATTTATGTTGCTTTCATTTGTTAATAAAGAAACTGCTTTGGACCTCTTGACAGGACAGAACTTAGGTAGGCAGGGAAAATTAAATGCCATGCTGGAAGAAAGGAGGCAAAGTCAAAGAGAGACACCATGAAGCCACCAAAGACAGATACTGAGAATTTAACCCAATAAGCCACTACCACATGGTGATACATAGATTAATAGAATTGGGTTAAATTAAGATGTAAGAATTCGCCAATAAGAAACTAGAACTAATGGGCCAAACAGTGATTTAATTAATACAGTTTCTGTGTGATTATTTTGGGGCTAAACTAGGCAGGCAGCCAGGATAAACAAGTGGGCCCTCTTCCTACAGATTAGCGCCAATGTGGCCAGCTAAAATTCATAAAAACCTGATAAAGCTTAAAAATTAATTCTACACACAAAAGAACAGAGTTAAGCATAGTCTGTTAGCTGCATTTTCTTGGATGAGCTCTGTTTGCTAGAAGCAAGCAGAGTTATGGCTTCTTTAAGAGAGAATTTCCTGATTCAGCCATAGCTGGAAAAAAGGCATGTGGTTTTAAAATGCGGCTTCCTGGATCATTCTGTCAGTGTGAACATCAGTTATGGAGCATTTCAATGGCATTTGTGGGCCTGGGTGTTTGAGTGCCAACACAAGGTCAGGAGGAAAGTCGCTGTGTCTATGTCCATTGTTCAGTGTTCCCTGCTTGGGCAGGCAGCAGGATCAGGACTGCTAGGTGTTCACAATCAGGAGAGCATGATGGATTCCTGCCACCATACACAGAGATATTTCCAGGCCACACTGTGTGCTGCATGGTGGACTTAACTTTTAGTCAGAAAGAAAGGGTTTATATGTTGCATGGTGCTACTAAGTGTTTAGGGGTGAGAATGGCTTCCACCTGGCAGTCCTAGAACTGAGGTGAAATATCTCCATCATATTTACAGCCTGGGATCTGTGAGAGGTGGAGCCAACACCCAGAACAACTAAGACAAAACTGCTTAACATTTAAAGAAACATTTCTGATTAAAAAATAATTACAGATGTACAATAAGGACAAATTCAGATTGAAAAGAACTCTAAATGGGTCACAGCGTTGGATAAATGTATGTAGGCTTTGAGAGAGAAAAAAGTACAGTCAGTTAAGCACATGCCTTTAATCCCAGCACTTGGGAGGCAGAGGCAGGTGGATCTCTGTGAGTTCGAGGCCAGCCTGATTTACAAGAGCTAGTTCCAGGACAGTTTTCAAAGCTACAGAGAAAGCATTTCTTGAAAAACCAAAAAAAGGAAGTAAATTGTTTTAAAAAGAAATCTTTAAATGAACAGAGTACAGACAGTCATAGATTAAAAGAAGTAAAAAAAAAAATAAGCTATATAAAGATGGAAAATTCACAGAGAGTCTGAATTATGTATATTATTGTGTTTTCTTGGAATTTTTTGACTGTGAATGAGATAAGTACAGAGAGACATTTCATTGTAGGGGCTACTAAGCTAAATCAGCATGTATACTATGAAGATATCATGACTTCCAAATTTCGGTCTAAGAATATGTTACTTTGGAAAAGAGGTTTTTCTTTTGTTTTCACAGATGAGAGCCTGTGGATTGCTTCGATATCAATATGGTATGATGAACCATATCCCCGTGAAAGGTTGCTGTGAACACCCTCGAAAAACTATTTTGCACAACTGCTGACTGAGATGAATCTAGCACACAGGATACACCATGAAAGACTTGATTAACAGTGCCTCCAAACAGCAGGAAAAAGTATGGACAAAACTATGCCCATATTCACAAATATAATTTATAAATATTCTTTTACATTTAAAGGGGGATATGATATAGATATGAATAATTTGCATTGATATGGATCTTGGTTTATTGATACAAATTTGAGGTCAATTTTGTTATATGTATATGTATTTCTGATCTTGACTAAGGTATTGTGATTGTGTAGTTCATTCAAATTTTAATATATAAATAAGAAATATAGGTTAATAGATAATAATTTATAATAGTCAAGTTTATAGTCATGTTATATTTTCAAGATGCACAGAGAAGTATTTCAGATGGACAGGGATTCTTCAAATCTTTCAGAGACCTTCAGAATATGTCATGTCATTTAAAATGTTTAAGAACCTAAGGCTTTTCATGACAGTGAGACATATTTGATCCTGGCAGCACCAAGCTACTTAAAGGGGTTGATTGGCATTGACGAGGCTCCTTATGGTTGGTTAGCCTTTTGGGCAAGGAACTGCTCTTTCCTGGGCTGTTGCATAAACTAGACATTCAGGACCCACTGAGCAATGACTGCTGAACTTCCCTAAGGTAAGATGATCCTTCAGGGTTTCTGCTTCATGAAAGAGTCTGCAAGATATTCTGCAGAACACAGAAAAAAGTGACTGAAAACTTCCAATATAGGCAGAACAGTCTTTTAAATTTCCTGCTTCATAAAAAAGCCTGCTGAATACTATGGCCCTGTAGGCTGAAAATGAATACCGCAATGATACAGAAGAACTTTGGGTGACTGTCTAAGCAGTGTGATGTCTTGGAAATTTTTAGAATTTTGGAAATTGCTTACAATGCACTTCCAGTTTACATAGGTAATATTATATCCTTCTTGAGTCTTTGATAGAGTTGAAGAATTGATAGTTATAGTTTTCCTTAGTTATGATAAAAGATAGGTAGATATAAATATTGTAACTGCAATTCTTGCTTGGTACCTATTTTGTTATATGTAATTGTATTATGTTAAATTTAAAGCCTTTCTTTTTGTTTAAAAAGAAAAGAGGAAATGGTGTAGGAGGTTCTTCTGCCTTTGTGTTGCTTTAATTGGTTAATAAAGAAAGTGCTTTGGGCCTCTTGATAGGGCAGAAGTTAGGTAGGTAGGGAATCCTAAATGGCATGCTGGGATAAAGAAGGCAAAGTCAGTGAGAATCACCATGGAGCCACCAGAGACAAATGCTGGGAATTTTACTTGGTGAGCCACTGCCACATGGTGATACACAGATTAATAAAAATGGATTGAATTAAGATGTAAGAGCTAGCCAATAAGAAACTAGAACTAATGGGACAAGCAGTGATTTAATTAATACAGTTTCTGTATGGTTACTTTGGGGCTAAGCTTGCTGTGCAGCCAGGATGAAGAAGTGGGCCCTCCTTCTACAAAGCACAAAGAGTATGGAGTGTTCATACATTAATGGGGCACCTTCATAATCCCCATTTCCCAATAAGATAAAGTTGGAAATATGATAAGAGTCCAAGATAGTATATAATCACAATGAGACAATGTTTTTGAAACACAATAAGGCAGATGTACATATGAACTCAATATCCAGTGTGGCAACATACACAAGACCTGTGTTATCTCAAAGAAGATAAAATCAAAGCATGAATGAGAAAGATGGTCATGAAGTCTTATCCTCACTGGAGGAACCTTTTGTAACTGATTACTGCTAAGCGAGATGGAAGTTAGTTTTTTTTTAGGGTGTGGTTCTAGAAGGTCAGCATTGTCCAGGAGATGGCCACACACCCAAGAATTTATGAACAAGAACAATTGGACTAATTTTGAAAAATTAACACAAATTGTGTGGGTATGGAAGGGGGTGGCTCTGACAGGAATTGGAAGAGAAACATTAATATGATCAAAATATAATATATAAAAGTCTCAATGGGTTTATATCACATTTTGAAGTATTCATTTTAAATGATAACACTTAAAAATATTTATTTGGAATTTGTCAGAGGAAAACATTGGCAGTAGCCTCCGAACTCCATATATTTATGCACAGGCAAGTACGTAGGCATACACACACATACACCACATATACATATATATATACACACACACAATATCATGAAATGTACTGATCAATACACTTTTCTACCTTTACATCAATGACATTTATACCCAGGACTAAATGTTTAAATATGAATGAAACTTATATTATGTCCAACTTAGTCTTGTTGGTTATCTGTCTTTGCATTGTCAGTTATAATAAAATAATTATATCAGTTATATATTGAAGATATGAGTAATTACCTCTAAAAGTATGCTAATAAGGTAGTTGATATTCACCACATTCCTTTCATATCCAAAAGAAAATGATACCTGTTATTCCAATTTTGAATACAAATTCAAATTGCCATGTTTATTATTCAGCTGTTTTGAAGAGTTGCTGATTTTGTCTCCCATTGGTGCAATGATTTATTGAAATGGTTTCATTTCTATCATTTCCTAAATGGGATATTGTATCATGACAAATCTGTGCACATGTTCATTGAGAACTTATTGCAAATATAATTAAATCTAATGTCAGGTGCTGTTATTATCATTATTATTATTGTCTTTATTATTGTGCAGCTGTATTTGAATATAACTTGATTCTTTGAATAACTCCATTATATTAGGGTTTATAATCAACATTATTAATGAGGCTCTTTTACCATAAATACTTACACAGTATTTTGTGTACCAGGATTGAAATTTGGCCTCCCAGCTCTAGACTTGGTTTTCTTTATTATTCATGAGACTACCTAGTTTTTTTAAAACTGTCAGAATCAAATAGAGTATATAACATTTATAATATCGTCCTGTCAAGAAGGTAAAGAAAAGCATACACACATATAATTTACTCATAGGTGGCTCTTTATGAGCTCTTGTATTTCCTTCACTCTCTGCAACAATTGAGATCATGATTAGAGCACATTTGCAGTCCTGGTAGTCAACGACTATCTAAGCTCTGGAAAACTGCTGCTGTTGCTTATCTTCTGGTCTACAGCTATTTAATGAAGTGTTTTACTAATTTGAAAATATAAAAACAGGAGCTGGGAATGCAGTTCAGTGTTAGGATGTTTGCCTAACATGCATATGGCCATGCCTTGATCCCCAGTGTTGCATAAAGCAGGCATGCTGGCGCACCCTGTAATCCTTGCATCTGTGAGGTAGAAGCAGGATAAGAGGTATGCTTTTATCCTCAGTTACAAAGTGAGTTGGAGAGCAACCTGAGCTGTCTCAAAATGTAATTAAATCTTAAGTAAAAATTTAAAAGATGAGAGGATATGTTACTTTGTTTTTATGTAAGTTTTTATATAAAATTTCAAAAATATGACTTTAATTTCTGATGTTGGCAGAGACAATTATGGCTTTAAACAAATGCTCAGGCCTTTATAAAAGGAGAAAATGACCTCACTGTGACTTCACCTCAATCAATTTCCTACTGTTGACATTTTAGCACCTGTTTTAGTTTCCTTCCTGTTTCTATGACAGAGTTTTCTGGAAAAATGGCAACTTAAGGGAGAAAGGATTTGTCTGGCTCTCAGTTTACAGTCAGGGTCTTTTCAGTGGAGTCAAAGCAGAAGGAACTTTAAGTGCTTACTCACATTGTGCCCACAATCAAGAACAAAGAGCAATAAATTGGTGTGTGCTATGGTTTAGCTTTTAATGACTTCTCACTCATTCCAGGGTCCAGCCATTGAAATTGTGCTGTCAACACCCAAGATGGGTCTGCACACTTCAATTGGCCTTACTTTAAAAACTTGACAAAGGCATGCCTACAAGTCAAAGTAGTATAGAAAATTTCTTATTGAGACTCTTTCTAGGTGATTCTAGATTTTATCCAATGGACAGTTAAAATTAACCATCACAGCCATCTTCTTCCCTAGACCCTTTTTTGGTTTAGAGATTGTACTTTTATTTGAGAAGATGATAAGTTTACAAATTCTCATATACTGCTCAATATTGCTTATCTATTTCTGAAATATAGGTATGATGGCTAATATTGGTTGTCAAGTTTGCTACAGTTGAAATCAATTAACACCTATTCAGCTGGCTACAGCTGTGGGAGATTTTTCTCAATTGGAACATTTGAATGGAAAGACTCACTCAAAAACCAGGCCATACCTCTGGGATGACAGCCTGTATAAAATAACATAGAAAAAGAAAACATTGTGTTCTTTATCTGGTGTTATCCCTCTCACTGAGAAGTTTATCTCTGTAGCTGCAGAGATATTATTTCACTGGTATTGCAACCTACTTCTTTGGGATTACAAGGTCATCTAAACATCAGATAAGACAACCAGAGAGACTGAATAACTACTGGTTTCTTGGCCTGGACATTGTACGGTAGTCACTGTTGGATTAGTCACCCTAATAAATTCCATGATATATCCAACATATTAGTTTTGCTCCTCCAGAGAACTCTGACTAATACAGATACCAGACAAGATTCTAGAAAAACAGTGATATAATTACAAATTATTTAAGTATGTGAAATAGAATTTCCACTTCACTAACAAGTGTAGCTACTGAAGCCTGTCATAGAAGCGAAGAATGTACTAAAATCCATGGTGAGAACTATCTAGAAAACTTAGTGAAATTACAATTCTCTCCTCACGACCAATGCTCCTCACCCTTTCCCCTAAATGGCAGGGCCCCTATAAAGTAATTCTTGTAACTGCCACAGCTCCCAAGCTTGAGGGATTTCCTCATTGGATCCACCGGTCCCACCTTAAACCTTTTACTCTTCCAGCTCAATAACTCCCTCATGTACAGTAACTCAAACAGAGCCCTGCTCTCTTAAGTTTCAGAGGGCACCAAGACCAGCTACTTTCTCAAGTTCCAAAAAAATAAAAGTCTCATCACTCTACTCAACTCTCTTGTGCAAAAAACTTCATATACTCTCCCTCTTCCTCTTTCTCCTATCTGTTTTACCAAGTTCTCTATATCTCCAATGTCATGCTTAAATTTCCAGTCAACCAATCAACTATTATTACAAGGACCATCATTAAACAGAGCTGGAGGTACAATGATTGCCAAAAGCCCAGGTGGAAAGAAACAATAATGAGTTTGGGGACATTCACAGCCCCAGTCTCCAAACACTCACAAAACAGACTTTAACATAAGAGCTTTTTCCCTGACTGCAGCAGTGTCTCCTAGATTTTAAGGTAATGCCATGATGCTAAAGAGAACAAGTGCCTTAAGATTTATTTCAGGTAAAACATTAAGGGGTCTAATAATTCCCCTTTCTAAAGATTTCCCCTTCTTTTCTTTCCTCCTCTCCACTGTCTTCCATTTCCAACACTATATCATCATAGTCATAAGCTAAAATATGTCTAAAATTTATTTCTTTTCAATCATTTTTTTTCATAAGCTCTAGGAAGCCAATTTAAATGAATCAGACTTGCCCAGAATAAGCATCATTTAATTTTCACTTATCATTCCTGGTCTCAGGAACCCCTGGGAAATTTCCTCCTCCACAACCCCCCCAAAAATAACCCTCTATCTTCTATCTTGGGACTCTTCTACCTTGATCACTGGGATCAAAATTTTTTTTCAGACATAATTTTCTGCATTTCCAGCATCTTGCGAGTTGAAGTTGCCAGCCAGCCTGCTCTACAGAGCTCAGAAAAAACACAAAAGTAATCAGCCACCCCAGGACGTGGTCAAGCATCTCAACTCTCTGAAACCCACAAAATCAGCAGGAAGCAGTCGCAAGAGACCTTACGATGCCCCATTCCCACCCATTAAAGACCCCAAACTCTCCAAATTTTTATAATAAACAAAAGGTATGACTCAGCTAAGTCTTTGCGCTCATGCGTGAGCCCTGTCATCTGCATATGATGTAGCCATGTCAATCCCTGTGCACATGTGCTAGGCAGCATTTAAAAGAAGGACGCACCATTTTTCTGTCTCTCTGCAAAATGACTTTCCAAGGACTGTCCACGCCCCCTCTAAAAATTTCTAAGTGGGTTTGTTGCATGTTACATGTTTCTTTCTCACTCATGCCGCACCAGGTAATTTTATGTAGTGATAGAATATATTTTATTATTCTGATTTATTTATTGTGAGGAAAAAGAAACTAGACTTTTTTTTACTCAAGACTTGATTATCTGAAAAAATCTCTGGATAAAGTGACAAAGGAAAAATAATAAGCTTCACGGTAATATTAAGCAACTTCAAGATCTGGTGACAAAGGAAAGAATGAATGACCAGCTCCAGTTTAGTACAAATAACCTCAAAGTTCCTAAGTGAGCCCTGTAAGAGAAGCTTCTCTCCAACAAACATAAAGCTCAAATTATGGAAAAATCAAACATAAGCACTCATTATAAAATTGGCTGGATTATCCCCTTGGACACCTGGGAACCCCTCTAGAGTCAAGTCTCTTGCCAACCCTAAAATGGCTCCCTTAATTAAGATATATACTTCCCTGCTCCAATATCTACCCTTCCTCCATCCCAAACATCCCATTCCCCCAAGCTCTCCCCATCCTCCCCTTTTCCTGTCTCTCTCCCCATCTTCCCTTACCTCCACCCCACCCCCACCCCCAATATCCCAATTTTTGCATGGCAATCTTATCTACTTTCAATATCCAGGAGGATAACTATATGTTTTTCTTTGAGTTCACCTTCTTATTTAGCTTCTCTGGGATCACAAATTATAGGCTCAATGTCCTTTAATTATGGCTAGAATCTACTTATGAGTGTGTATATAGCATATTCATCTTTTTGGGTCTGGGTTACCTCACTCAGGATAGTGCTTTCTATTTCCATCCATTTCCATGCAAAATTCAAGATGTCATTTTTTTTTACAGTTGAATAGTACTCTAATGCATATATATTCCACACTTTCTTTATCCATTCTTCTATTGAGGGGCATCTATGTTGTTTCCAGGTTCTGGCTATTACAAATAATGCTGCTATGAACATAGTTGAACAAATGCTTTTGTAGTATGATAGGGCATCTCTTGGGTATATTCCCAAGAGTGGTATTGCTGGATCCCGGGGTAGGTTGATCCCAAATTTCCTGAGAAATCACCACACTGACTTCCAAAGTGGTTGCACAAATTTGCATTCCCATCAGCCATGGATGAGTATTCCCTTTACTCTACATCCTCTCCAGCAAAGGCTATCATTGGTGTTTTTGATTTTAGCCATTCTGACAGGTGTAAGATGGTAGGACAGCTGAGGAGAGCGCACCTGAACTGGCTCTCTCATTTAGCCACACTGATGAATATCTTGCATATCACTATAGAACCTTAGTCTGGCAATGGATGGAGATAGAGACAGAGACCCACATTGGAGCGCTGGACTGAGTTCCCAAGGTCCAAATGAGGAGCAGAAGGAGGTAGAACATTAGCAAGGAAGTCAGGACTGCAAGGGGTGTGCCCACTCACTGAGATGGCAGGGCTGGTCTAATGGGAGCTCACGAAGGCCAGCTGTACTGGGACTGATGGAGCATATAATCAAACCAGACTCTCTGAATGTGGCTGACAATGGGGGCTGATTGAGGAGCCAAGGACAATGGTACTAGGTTTTGATACTACTGCATGTACTGACTTTGTGGGAGCCTAGTCTGTTTGAATGCTCACCTTTATAGACCTGGATGGAGGGGAGAGGACCTTGGACTTCCCACAGGGCAGGGAACCCTGACTGCTCTTTGGACTGGAGAGAGAAGGGAAGGGAATGGAGGAGAAGGGAGGAGGGGAGGAAAATGAGAAGTGGAAATTTTTAATTAAAAAAAATTAATAATAATTAAAAAATTGGCTAGAATGCAATGAAAAATCAAGTTCCAGCTTCAGAGGATGCTGACAGCTAAAACAATGGCATTGACCATTAAGAAATAGAATCTAGTGATTTGAGTTAGAGATTTGCAAGGAGACCCTACTGAGGCTTATGACACTGAACCCCTTATGTTACAAAGGGTTTTTCTTAGCAAAGGAGGTAATCTTTCCACCCTAAGCAAAAGATGCACTCCCACCCAATATCCTGCAATATTGCCCTCTCTTTGCCTGAGGGAAATAATTCTTGATCTTTTCATAACTTGTCATAACTTACTGTGAACACAATGCCAGGTAAGATAATACTGATATCTCTCTGGGCCCAGCAATAGAGGTCTCTAGAACAGTAACTAGACTCAAGGCTAAGCAAGTTCCTAGAGGGCAGAAAGAAATTTAGTCCATGAGAAAGTAAACACTTGGGAGTTTAGTTCATTCCTGCAGAAGTCCAGGGGATCCATGTGGGGATAGATTTTAAGAATTTTTTAGGGGATATATTTTATAGAGAAAAGGGAAGGAAGAAAACTAGATCAGACTGAGTTTATTCATTTAGTGTCACAAAGAAGTCATTCTAGACTTAATAAAGAAGATACACCATTAAAAGAAGTATCAAAATTTTGTTTGATAGGCTGAAGCATTTGTCAAAATATGGTCTAATGAAAGGGAGCTGGGGACGTGTGCTAATCCTTGGCTTAGTGTTGATGAATGTTCAGGGAACTTGCCATGCTAGAGTATGTACGTGTGTCAAACCTATACCTCCACAGTGGGAAGGACCAGAAGGCATGCCCTCACTACTCCTGTAAGGACACACAACAGGGAAGAGGGACAGCTGTATACTGAAGAGTTTTATTATTGATCTTTCCTTGTGCCAGACCCTAGGGTTGGAGATGCTATTGTTCAATTGGATAATTAAATGTATGCGTTTAATTGGGTCCTGAAGTAGCAAGGACCAAGTGGAAGCATTGAGCCAATGAAGGCAAGGTGAGCCTAGTTTTTAAAATGAACATCAGAGGCATAACAATGTCTCTTAAGGCCTGATACACAATGGGTAGGATAGGCAAGATAATTTTTAGGGTGGCATGACTCACATGGATACTTAGTAATGGCTAACCAATCCTGGTATTTCTAGAGACAAAATAGATAAAAACTATAATAGGTGTTTGTTCCATCTGTATAAATATAAAAAAATCTTAAACAAGTCTGTAAAAGCCTATATTGGATCTTAGCAAGAGGGAATCTTGACCCTTGAACTAATTTCTAGATTTGAGCCAGTTTGCAGACTCAGAACCCCATGAGTGAAAGGGAGACAGATGTCCCTGAGAAAGGACTATGCTGAAATATGTTGAGAACCTTGAGTACCAGCCTCAGTATCCTCTCAGGGCTAAGAATTGAATGTCTATGGCAAGCAAGGATCTGAGGGTTAAAAAAGAATAGCTCAAAAATATTACCTCTGTATATTCTTTATTTTGGGGGTCAAGAGAAAAAATTACATGAAGGGGCATGGAGAAGATGAAGAAGAATGGATGATATCTATGAAGTTTCTAGTTTTTACAGACATAGTTGAAAAATTCCATTGTCAAGGACAATGAAAATATGCATATCAAAACTACAAGAAGAACAGGTAGAACCTGACAAAGCAGTACTCCAGAAGAGGTGGCCTGACCAAGGAAAGAGTCACCATTCAAGGGGAAATCCCTGACATTCCGGACCATGAGATAAAGTTATTAAATGTCGCTAAATCCTGAATTCACTCTCTATTTTCATCTACTTTCTTTTGCGATGACCAGCTTTGGGGACACCCACATTTGTTTGTCTAAAAACAGTGGGTCATGGTGCCTCCCTGCTCAGTGCCTGTCTTCTATAGAAATTTCTCTGTGATCTATTAGCAGGTAATTTTGTGGGATTGACTCTACATAAACTTGACTGTTAGAAAAAAGACTAAATGTTGTCACTCTGAGGCCTCATGGTGTGGGAGTAATGGAGCAAGGTCATTCTGTAGCCTTTGCAGGAGAAGTTACACGACTGAAGATTTTCTGGAATGAATCCCATTTTGAAGGGAAGAATCATGGCTTCACAAGGTTTTTACAGATATGATAGCATCTTTTCCAAAAGACGAATGTCCCACAGCTTTGCAAAATGGATTAATCCTTATGGACGTGTAGGTATGCACTTCCCGTGGATCTGCCTATTGGTCTGACAGCTGTGCACTCTTATGGGCTTGTGACAAAAATCGAGTTTTACTCTCAGTATTTCTCCTACCCTCCCCATAAAGGACATATGGCCTTTGATAAGGGCAACTGCACACTGGAAAATAGGAAATAATCATACATCTCAGGGTATATTAGATAGTGGTTCAGATGTGACACTGATTCCAGGAGACCCCAAGAAGCATTGTGGTCCTTTAGTTAAGTAGAGGCTTATGGAGGTAAGGTAAATAATGAGGTTTTAGCTAAAGTCTGACAATGAGTTCATTGAATCTGAGAACTCATCCCAATACTTCCCCATTTCAATAATATACAATATAGATTATAATAATATATAATCTAGATATATTAGATACTGTCAGAATTATAACCGTGGTTACCTGGCCTATGAATTGAGAACTAATATAGTTGGAAAGGCAAAATGGAAGCCTTTGGACTTGGGTATAGGAGGGAATATTGGGAGAAAAAGCTACAATATTATATTCCGGGAAAAATTGCAGAAATTAAAGTCATAATTCAGATTTGAAAGATTCAGAGGTGGTTGTTCCTACAAGATTTCTCTCTCTCTTATCTGGCCATTGCAGAAGATGGATATATATATATAATGAAAATTGACAACTGAAAAATTAATCAAATAGTGATTCCAGTTGCAGCTACTCTATCAGATGTGGTATTCTTACTTGGGCAGATTAACACATCATTTGCTACATTGTGTACAGCTCTTGACCTAGCAAATGCCCTTTTTCTAGATACCTGTTCATAAGAATAAAAAGCAATTTGTTTTCAGTTGGCAAGGTCAGCAGTATACTTTAATAGTTTTTACCTCAAGATTATATTAATTCTCCCAGGCCTGTGTCATAACTTAGTTAGAAGAGATTTTGATTTCCTGCCTCTTCCACAAAATCCTACACTAGTCCAGTACATTGATGATATTATGAAGATTGTACCAAGGAACAGTAGGTAGTAACCACTTTGAACTTGTTGGTAATGTATATATGCATCAGATAACAGGAAATAAAACTCACTAAATTTCATGGGCACCCAACCTTTGAAATTTCTGAAATCTAGTGATGTGGGGCATGCCGAGATACTCCTGAGTTGAAACATAAGTTATTGAATCTGGCCTTTCTTACCACAACGAAAGAAGCACAATATTTAGTGTGCCTTTTTGGATTCTCCAGACAACATATTTCTAACTTGGGTGTGTTACTCCAGTCCATATACCTACTGAATCAGAATGCTGCTATCTTTGAGTGGAGCCTGGAACAAAAGGAGGCTCTTCAACAGGATCAAGCTGCTGTGCAGGTTGCTCTACCACTTAGTCCATAATATGGAGTAGACCTGAGGGTATCTGAGGTGTCAGTGGCACATAGAAATGCTGTTTAGAACCTTGGGCAGGGCTCTATAGGTGAATCACCGAGGAGTTCTTTGACATTTTGGAGCAAGGCTCTACCAGCATCTATTAACTATTTTTTCTTTGATAGACAGCTCGTGACCTGCTATTGGCACTTAAAGGAAATCCAATATTTGACAGTGGGCCAACAAAGTAACATGTGATCTGAGGTGACCACTATGAGCTGGTATTAACTGACCCATCAATCCATAAAATAGGGCATACATAGCAGCAACTCAATATAAAATGCAAGTGGCATGTATGTATATATATTATATGTATATATATATATATAATTAAGCCTGAGCAGGTCCTAGGTCCATGAGCATGTTACATGAAGTTGTTGCCCAAATACCTATGAATTTTACACCCTCTTCAATGTTATCTGCTCCCAAGAATACATCCATATTCTCATAGGGTGTCCTCTATGATAGGTTGACTGCAGAAAAGAAGACTAGGTTCTAGTTAATTTATGGTTTTTCATGCTATGTAGAAACCATATGGGAGTGGAAAGCTTCAGCATAATAACCCCTTTCTGGGACTTCCCTGAAAGATACTGTCAAAGGGAAGTCTTCGCAGTTGGCAGAAACTTGGACATTACACATGGTCACATATTTTGCTTGGAAGGAGAAATAGCCAGATATTCAATTGTTCACCAACGAGGGCTGTAGTCAATTGGTTTGCTACATGGTCAAGGTCTTGGAAAGAACATGAATGAAAAAATGCTCAAAAAATACCTGGAGAAGAGTCTGTGGATCAATCTCCCCAAGAGGGCACAGGATCTGAAGATACCTGTATTCCATGTAAATGTTCATCAAAAGGTAACTTCATCTGAGGAGAAGTTCAATAATCAAGTTGACAGAATGATCTGTTCTGTGTACAGTCAACCTCTTTCCCCAGCCATTTCTCTCAATGTCCAATGGACCCAAGAATGTCATCATAGCAACCATGATGACAGAGATGGCGATTATTCATGAGCTCAACAACATGGACTTCCACTCACCAAGGATGACCCTGTTGAATGCCAGATCTACTAACAACAGAGACCAACACTTAACCGCAAATATGTCACCATTCTATAGGGTAACCAACCAGTGACCTTATGGCCATTTAGCTACATAGGAACATTTCATTCATGAAAAGGACAGCACTTTGTCCTTACTGCAGTAGATACTTTCTGGTTATAAATTTGCTTCGTCTGATGTAATGTTTCTACCAAAATTACAGACTGCCCTTATCCACCATGATGGTATTATACACAGTACTACTTCTGATTAAGAAACTAACTCTATAGCCAGAGAAGTATGAGAGTAGACCCACACTCATGTCGTTCACTGACTGTTCTTACCTTGTTCCCATCATCCTGGAGCAGCTGGATTGGTAGAAAGATGAAATGGCCTATTGAAGACACATTTGTAGAACCAATTATGATGCAATAGACTGGTGAGCAGGGTCATGGTTCTCCATGGAAACCAATAGTCTAAGAAAAAAATAAAACTGTTAGGCAGTAAGCCAGACCCAAAAAGAGGAATAAGGTATGTATTCACTCATAAGTGGATTCTAGCCATAATTAAAGGTCTTTGGGCCTATTATTCGTGATCCTAGAGAAGCTAAATAAGAAGGTGAACCTGAAGAAAATGCAGGTAGTTTTCCTCCTGGAGATTGGAAATAGACAAGAGTTCCAGATCCTTCATCTGGCAATGGATGGAGATAGAGACGGGGACCCACGTTGGAACACTGGACTTAACTCCCTAGGTCCAAGCGAGAAGCAGAAGGAAGAAGAACGTGAGCAGGGAGGGCAAGATCAGAGTGAACCTTCAACCGACGATGGATGGCGATGCAGACGGAGACCCACATTGGAGCACCGGACTGAGCCCCTCCAAGGTCCAAAGGAGGAGCAGAAGGAGGAAGAACATGAAAAAGGAAATTAGAACCGCAAGAGGAGCGATCACCCACTGATACAATGGGACTGATCTAATGAAAGTTCACCAAGGCCAATTGACTGAGACTGAAGGAGCCCTTGATCCAACCAGATTCTCTGGAGGAGGCTGGATTCCCTGAATGTGGCTGACCCGAAGTCTTTCTAAAAAGCCATTGACAATGACTCTGGGACTTGTTTCCTCTGCACATTCTGGATTTTTGGGGATCCAGTCTGTTTGGATACTCACCTTCCTGGACCTGGAGGGAGCGGGGAGGAACTTGAACCACCCACAGGGCAGGAAACCCGGACTGCTCTTAGGGATGGAGAGGGAAGAGGAGAGGGAGTGGGGGGAGTGGGAGGGTGTTGGGAGGAGGGGCGAAAATGGAAACTTTTATATTTTAATAAACTTTAAAAAAAACTGTTAGACAGGATGATAAATTCTGACCACCAAGAGAAATCAAAATGCTTCTTTTCAATGTAGATAACAACGATTATGACTGGTGTGCAGTACAGTCTTTTAGAAGTCTCATGGCATTACCATGTCCTAGGATTAAAGTCAGTGGGAATCCCCAACACAACTAAACCCAGCAGAGTGACAAAGGTCCAGATAATTCAGAAATAAAGAATGGGCCACTCCTCCAAGAATAGAACGAAAACCAGCTAAATTGCTTGCTGAGATTAGAGGAAACACAGGATAGTAGGAAAAGGTAGTTATAAATGCAAGCTAATACCATGCGACCAGTTGTAGAAATAAGGATGGTAGTCAGCATGAATATTTTTGTCCTATTTAACTAAAAATGTGTTTCTGCATCTATACACATATGTTAAGTAATATTTGTTATCTTCTATCTCTTTGTTATGTAATGTGACATAAATTGAGATAATATCAGTGTTTAACACATTTAAGTTATGAGACAATAAATAGTTAAGTGTATCTCAAAGAATATCTTTTTAAAAATAAAAAATACATTTGTAGTTATAACCGTTATATTATGTCAGGTTGATTTTAACCCTGTTAGTTATTCCTTTCATTTTAGAAATTGAACTCTATAGAGGAGATATAATTGTGTGTCAAGTTGACAGAGAGTTGCCTTGTGATGATTAATCTTGTTTGCCAACTTGACTAAATTTGTAACCAACTAAAATCCAAGTATCTGGGCACACATATGATCCATTATTTTGACTAGATCATTTGAAGTGGGAATACCCACCATAAATTTAAATTGCACTGTCTCATTGCAACCCATAAAGAAAAGCATGAAAGAAAGAAATTTTGGCTTTCTGCCTGCTTGCTCTCTCTTTCTCTGGCAGAAACATTCCTTTGCTGGTATTAGAACGTGCTTCTTCAATATTTTAACAGAAACTGAACAAGCAATTTCCTGGTTATGAAATGAGTAGCTTCCATTCTTAGCCTTTCCATAGGAAAAGTCATTATTGGTATGGTCAGACCACAACCTCTATGGCATTTTAATAGAATCCATGTGTTTGGGGTGTGTGTGTGTGTGTGTGTGTGTGTGTGTGTGTGTGTGTGTGTGCCAAGTTAGACAGGATGTCAAAATACATATGTGCATGCATACATACATATATACATGCATACTCTTTCTATTAATTCTGTTCCTCTAGTGAACCATGACTAATATAGCAGTCATGTAAGCATAAACAGTTTTCATCAGGCTTTTCATGATTAACCACATCTGCATCTACTCCCGCATTACCCATTTGCTGATGACTGGGCACAGCATACCTTTGTAGCCCTGGTGCCTGAAATACTTAATGTTTATTGAGCATCTTTATTGGGTAGCATGGGTCCCCAAGGAAGGACTATGACTTTCCTTCCCATTTTGTAACACATGGGTGAATCTCATTATTGTAATACTATGTATTCTCTCTTATGTTTCCCTTCTCAAGATATTTCTTCCCTGCATCTCTGGAGTAGAAAAAAATAATTGCTTTCCTTTTGTATACCATGTGCTGTGGGTTCCTCCTTTGTTTCTGTAGACATTGGTTCTGAGACTCCAGTTCCTAGTGATGAAGTGTGTAGAACTTAAATCAATATATCCTCTGATTAAAAACTCAAACCACCACCTACAGACCTGCTTTGCAGGGGCTCTATAGTGCTGTATGTATTTCTTTACATTCTCTGCTATAAACTGAAGATGCTGTGGCCCTGAGAAATGAGGACAATCTTTCATCAGTCTAACAGTTCTCTATTCCATCACAGATATCTTTGCAACCAAAATCTTATTTTGTTTGTTCTGCTATTTTACTCTGAAAACTCACAGCAAAAAGTATAAGGAGGTATGAATGAATAACTTCAATGCATTGTTAGTTAGAACAAGAAATATACTAATTTCAAATAAAATCTATGTTTTGTCATTGTTTACTGTAATACTGCAATCATATTTTGCAATTCATAGACCAACATTTTCATATATAAATTAAGTCTTAATAAGGCCTACCTAAAAGGATTGTTGGTGGTGACTTGTGAATTAAATCATTTTTAGATTCCAGAAATTGTTATGAAATTGAGTATGAGTATGTAAGTATGTATGTATACATGTACACGTGTGTGCACGGATATACATATGAGGTCAGAGAACAACCTCCATTTTTGTTTTCTTGTTTTTGTGAGACAACATCTCTCCTTAACATGGATCTTGTCATTACCAGCTACTGGTTGGCTGCTCAGCATGTCCCAGGGACCCATGTTTCTTCTTCTCCCCAGCTCTAAGGTGGTATGGGAGGCCCTTCTATCTATGTGTTGCTTTCATTGATTAATGAATAAAGAAACTGGCTTGGCTTACAGCAAGGTAGAACTTAGTTAGGCAGGGAAAGTGAGACTGAATGCTGAGAGAAAGAAGGCAGAATAAGGGAAAAGCCATGGAGCCACTACCAGAGACAGATGAGCTGAAACTTTGCTGGTAGATCATGACTGCATGGTAATGCACAGATTAATGGAGATGAGTTAAATTAATATGAAAGAGTTAGCCAATAAGAAGCTAGAGCAAATAGGCCAAGTAGTGGTTTAAATAATATGGTTTCAGTATAATTATTTCAGGTCTGAGCTGCCGGGCGGCAGAAAAAGAAACTAATGGTCCACCCTACAACAAATTGGAGCACCTACATGGTAAACTATATCCACGGAAAACCTGAGGGGGGTTGGAAAGGAATTCTAGACACTAAAAAACAAAGTTTAGCTGCATTTCTTTCCTGAATGGGCATTGCTCACTGTGGCATGCTGTGGCTCTTTTAAAAGAGGTCTTACTGATTCAGCAATAGCAGAAAAAAATGCCACATAGATTTGAAATGCAGCTCTCTGGGATGTGCTTCCAGTATGCACTCTGACAAGACCCAGCTATAAAGCATTTAAATGGGTTTTGTGAGTAGAGTGCTACAACTTGCTTAAAGGCAACCTCTGTGTGCCTAAAAATGGGGAAATGTACATGACTCTGAGAGGCAGAGAACATCTCTACCTTTCTGGACTGGGAAGAACAAGCAAGCTGGGCTGTATTTGCTGTAACAATGCTGCAACTAAAGTTTTTAAGAAGTGCTTAGCATTTAAAGAAGCAATCCTGATCAGAAAATAATTATAAATACAAATTCAGATGGAAAAGACCTCTAAATGGATCACAGTGTTGAATAAATGTATGTAGGCTTGGGAAAGAGAATATAGACAGTTATAAAAAGTAAAAAAATATAAAAATATAAAAAGAAGTAAAAAATGGTTTAAATAAAAGCAAAGTCTTTAAATAGACAGAGTACAGACAGTCATAGATTAAAAGAAGTAAAGAAAAATAAGACACATAAAGAAGGAAAATTCACAGAGAGTCTGGATTATGTATATTATTTGCTTTCTTGAAATTTTTCGACCTTGAAGGAGGTAAGTATTTAAAACATATACTTTAAAGATATCTTGATTTCAAAATTAGGGTCTGAGGATGTGTTGCTTTGGGAAAGAGGTTATTTTGTTTCCACAAAGGATGAGAACCTGTGGAATCATTTCAGACTAATGTGGCTTAATGGACCAAGGCCCCTTGAAAGGTTGCTGTGAACACCTCCCCAAAAGAAACTCCTTCACCCAACAAAAGCCATAATCAGTATTGAGAGAACTATACCCACATTCCAAAAATATTGTTTATAAATGTTTGTTTACATTTAAAGGGGAAATGCTACAGAGATTTTCATTGATATGGATCTAGGCTTATTGATACAAATTTAAGGCCAATTTTGTTATATGTATATTTCTGCTCTTGATTAATGTATTATGTTTGTCCAGTTCATTTAAAATTGTAATATATAATTAAGAACTAGTGGTTAATAGATATTCATCTATAATAATCAAACCTGTAGTCATGTTAGTTAGATTTTCTAGATATAAAGAGTTGTATTTCAGATAGTTAGGTAGTCCTCAAATCTTTCAAACACCTTCAGAATATGGCATTTAAAATGTTTTAAAAAGTTAGGACTTTTCATGACAGTGAGACACATTTGCTCCTGGCAGCACCAATCTACTTAACAAGGATGATGGGCATCAAAGAGGTGTTGGTTAGCCATTTGGACAAGAAACTACTCTTGCCTGGATTACTTGCTGCCATATATTCTTCAGAACACAGAAAAATGTGACAGACAAACTGCCAATATATGTGGAACTGTCTTTGAAATTTCCTGCTTTATAGAAAAGTCTGCATATATTATGGGCCTGTAGTCTGAAAATGGATGCCCCAATGGTACAAAGAACTTTGGATGACTGTCCAGGCAATGAGATGTCTCTCAATTCTATATTTTTGGAATATGCTTACAATGGACTTTCTGTTTATTTAGATAATATCATATACTTCTGGAGTCCTTGATGGAGTTCAAGTATTGATAGTTATAGTTTTCCTTAGTTATGATAAAAGATAAATTAGATATAAATATTATAACTATAATTCTTGCTTGATATCTGTTTTGTTCAGGCAAAAACAGCCTGGTCTACAAGAGCTAGATCCAGGACAGGCTCCGAATCTGTCTCAAAAACAAACAAATAAACAAGATTCAGCTGTAAGGTATTTTTTTAATTATTGGTTGATGGGAAGGGTATTGGGGGTGGATCTCAGCACTATAAGAAAGCAATTTGAGCATGTTATGGGGGAAAACAGTATGCAACACCTCTCCATGGCTTCTTCATCAGCTCCTGCCTCCAGAGTTTGGTCCTGCATGAGTTCCTGCTCTGACTATGCTCCTGATGAACTGTGGAAGGTATGGAAGTATAAGCAAAACAAACCCTTTCTTCCTCAAGCAGCTTTTGGATATACTATTTCATCACACCAACTAAAACTCCTCTGAAATACAACCAAGAAGATAAATAAAGTCTATCATGACAGTGGAAATCATGGTGGCAGAAAAGGGAGGTGACTCGCAGAAGTGCATTATGAATCAGGAAGCAAACAACAGATATGATGTGGGGCCCTACCAGGAAGATTCATGGCCTTTCTCCAGTAGCCCTCTTTCTCCAGTGTGACTCCAATTCCTGAAAGTTTCAAAACCTTCTCAAACATTACAAATAGCTGGTGGCCAAGTATTCAAATACATGGACTTATAGGAGATATTTTACTTTCATATCACAACATGTATACTCCAGACACATACATACTTTAAAATAACAGTACACTCACATCTTCCTTCCACTCCCCCACCCAAGAGAGAGAGAAAATATGAATCCTTAAAAAGTAAAATTCACTAGATGTACTTTCTGTTTGGTTTTCAAAACACTCTCAGAAGTCAGACATTCTAACAAAAAACTTTAAGAGAACTCTCAACAGAAGAACTTCGAATGGCCAAAAGACATTTAAGGTCATGCTCAACATCCTTAGCGATCAGGGAGATGCAAATCAAAACAACTATGAGATACCATTATACACTGGTCAGATTAGCTAAACTCAAAAACACCAATGATAGCCTATACTGGAGAGGATGTGGAGTGAGGGGAACACTCATCCATTGTTGGTGGGAATGCAAACTTGTTCTGCCACTGTGGAAATGAGTGTGGCGGTTTCTCAGGAAACTGAGAGTCACCCTCCCTCAGGACCCAGCAATTCCACTCTTGGGAATATACCCAAGAGATGCCCTATCATACCACAAAAGCATCTGTTCAACTATGTTCATAGCAGCACTATTTGTAATAGCCAGAACCTTGAAACAACCTAGGTGCCCCTCAATAGAAGAATGGTTAAAGAAGGTGTGGAACATATATACATTAGAGTTTTACTCAGCGGTAAAAAACAATGACATCTTGAATTTTGCATGCAAATGGATGGAAATAGAAAATGCTTTACTGAGTGAGGTAAGCCAGACCCAAGAGAGAGAGAAAATATGAATCCTTAAAAAGTCAGATTCACTAGATGTACTTTCTGTTTGGTTTTCGAAACACTCTCAGAAGTCAGACATTCTAACAAAAAACTTTAAGAGAACTCTCAACAGAAGAACTTCGAATGGCCAAAAGACATTTAAGGTCATGCTCAACATCCTTAGCGATCAGGGAGATGCAAATCAAAACAACTATGAGATACCATTATACACTGGTCAGATTAGCTAAACTTAAAAACACCAATGATAGCCTATACTGGAGAGGATGTGGAGTGAGGGGAACACTCATCCATTGTTGGTGGGAATGCAAACTTGTTCTGCCACTGTGGAAATGAGTGTGGCGGTTTCTCAGGAAACTGAGAGTCACCCTCCCTCAGGACCCAGCAATTCCACTCTTGGGAATATACCCAAGAGATGCCAAGAGGAATATGGTATGTACTCACTCATAAGTGGATTCTAGTCATAATTAAAGGTCTTTGAGCCTATTATTCGTGATCCTAGAGAAGCTAAATAAGAAGGTGAACCTGAAGAAAATTATGTAGTAATCCTCCTGGACATTGGAAGTAGACAAGAGTGCCAGGCAATCTTGGGTGCATGGGGGTGGGGGTGGGGTGAACGGAAGGGGAGAGAGTTAGAGAGAAGGGAGTAGGGGAGTATTGGGGAAAGCTTGGGGGCATGGGATGGGGGGAGGGAGGAAGGATGGATATGGGAGCAGGGAAGTATATATCTCAACTAAGGGAGCCATTTTAGGGTCTATAAGAGACTTGATTCCAAAGGGTTCCCAGGTCCAAGGAGAGATCCCCAGATTGCTCCCTGGACAGCAGAGGAGAGGGTGCCTGAACCACCTTGGCCCATAACCATACTGATGAATATTTTGCATATCACCTTAGAACCTTCATCTGACGATGGATGGAGATAGAAACAGAGACCCACATTGGAACACTGGACTCAACTCCCTAGGTCCAAATGAGAAGCAGAAGGAAAGAGAACATGAGCAAGGAAGGCAGGATCAGAGGGAACCTTCACCTGACAATGGATGGAGATTGAGACAGAGACCCACATTGGAGCACTGGACTGAGCCCCCAAGGTCCAAATGAGGAGCAGAAGGAGGGAGAACGTGAGCAAGGAAGACAGAACCGTGAGGAGTGCGTTCACCCACTGAAACAAGGGGACTGATCTAATGAGAGTTCACCAAGGCCAGCTGGACTGGGGCTGAACGAGCACGTGATCCAACCGGATTCTCTGAATGTGGCTGTCACGGGGACTGTCTGAGAAGCCATTGATAATGGCACTGGGATTTGTTTCCTCTGCATGTTCTGACTTTTTGGGATCCTAGTCTGTTTGGATGCTCACCTTCCTAGACCTGGAATGAGGGGGGATGAACTTGATCTTCCCTCAGGCAGGAAACCCTGACTGCTCTTAGGGCTGGAGAGGGAGGAGGAGAGGGAGTGGGGGGAGTGGGAGGGTATTGGGAGAAGGGGCAGAAGTGGAAACTTTTATAAATTAAAAAAAAAAAGAATCAGAGAGTTGAAGCCCCTTTTTTTATGTCACACCTCTTCTAATGAGGTATTAATTTTGGATTTTAAACCCTACTCATCTACATTCTAAAACAGTTCTGCATCATCACAACTGTATCTAAGCTCACCGGAATGACTACACACATGCAGATTTTTGCTGGTTAAAACCCTATCCACATGTGTACTGTATACACACACACATACACACACACACACACACACAAACACACGAGAGAGAGAGAGAGAGAGAGAGAGAGAGAGAGAGAGAGAGAGATTCTAAAGAGAAAACTGTTTACACAATGCATACATACTCCAAAACAAGCAGTTGTTGAGAGACAGTAAATTCTGGAGAAGAGAAAAACCACAGACAACAATGTTCTAACAAGTTTTTCTAACTATTAAGGAATGGAATCATATAAACACTTAAATACTAATGGCAGGGATTATAAAATCAATGAAGTATTTCATGAGATTTAGCTTAATGCATACAAATGGGGGAAATGTCTCAAATTTTCCAAGTGAACTGAAAATTAAGTCGGACAACATTTTTATAATTAAAGGCTTTGGGGGACTCTGAAGACCTTCACTCCTGTTCTTGAACTATATTAATGTATTGCCTGATGTCTGAGAAAGACAAATGACTTTAAGTAGTACTAAATTGTTGAGCAATAACAATTTAATAACCTGTTTAATGAATAATGTTCCCACATTAAGCCACAACTTACACAGAACTCAAGACCACAGAAGAGAAAATGTAACTGCTCGTGCCAGGCGACAGGGCAGGTGCCTATGTCGTCAGCCATTACTATCTGCTCCAGGCTCCACAAATAGCCTCCGATGCTTGCTTTATGTGCTTCTCATTTGGTGACTGAGGTTTCTGCCTTACCCAGTCTCTCTATGTTAGCCACACCACCCACAACGATTTAGTCCCAAGTAAACACAGGTTCCTGCCTGGCTACTGGCCAATCAGCACTTTATTAAAAATTATACAAGTGACAGGATAAAAGACCATTGTCCCACAGGACTCCCCCCCTCTTTTTTTTTAGAAATTTGAAGAAAATCATGTAGTTATCCTCCTAAGATTGGAAGTAGACAAGAGTGCCAGGCAACCTCGGGTGCATGGGGGGGTGGGGGGGTTGTTGGAAGGGGAGAGGGTTAGAGAGAAGGGAGTAGGGGAGGAATGGGGAAAGCTCGGGGGATTGGGATGGGGGGAAGGGAGGAAGGATGGATATGGGATCAGGGAAGTATATATCTCAACTAAGGGAGTCATTTTAGGGTTTACAAGAGACTTGATTATAAAGGGGATCCCAGGTCCAAGGAGAGATACTCAGATTGTTCTCTGGATAGAGGAGAGGGTGCCTGAACCGGTCTTGACCCATAACCATACTGATGAATATTTTGCATATCACCATAGAACCTTCATTTGGCGATGGATGGAGATTGAGACAGAGACCCACATTGGAACACTGGGCTCAACTCCCTAGGTCCAAACGAGAAGCAGAAGGAAAGAGAACGTGAGCAAAGAAGGCAAGATCAGAGGGAACCTTCACCCGTTGATGGATGGAGATTGAGACAGAGACCCACATTGGAGCACTGGACTGAGCCCCCAAGGTCTAAATGAGGAGCAGAAGGAGGGAGAACATGAACAAGAAAGGCAGGACCGTGAGGAGTGCGTTCACCCACTGATACAAGGGGACTGATCTAATGAGAGTTCACCAAGGCCAGTTGGACTGGGACTGAACGAGCACGTGATCCAACCAGATTCTCTGAATGTGGCCGGATTCTCTGAAGGTGGCTGGCATGGAGCCTTTCTGAAAAGCCATTGACAATGACATTGGGACTTGTTTCCTCTGCATATACTGGATTTTTGGGATCCAGTCTGTTTGGATGCTCATCTTCCTGGACCTGGAGGGAGGGGGGAGGAACTTGAACTTCCCACAGGGCAGGAAACCCTGACTGCTATTGGGGATGGAGAGGGAGGAGGAGAGGGAGTGGGGGGATTGGGAGGGTGTTGGGAGGAGGGGTGGAAATGGAAACTTTTATAAATTAATAAACTTTTATAAATAAAAATAAATAAAAAAATAAAAGAAAGAAAAACAAGAACTCTGTATTCAATATCCTTTGTTTAGCTTTTCTCCTGACCATTATCCATAACAACTTGTAATCAATATTTTAAACAAAGGAAAATATCTATAGTCCATTTTGGTGGAATGTGGGTATAGTTTTCCAAGCTACTTATTGACTGGGGGTTCTGATAATCTTATGGGAACCAAAAAAATTAGAATTATGATCAAGTCCTGACTAGAGTGTCCTGTGGGGCTTGATCATCTCAGGCAGCAGTATTGAATCTGTTCTGGATGTAGAATTCAGATATCTGGGCTATCTGCTCCTATAGGGTATTTCTTAGGGGTCTTTCTTGATCAAACCTGATTTTTCTTAACCGAGCATGAATCCACAGCCTCTCATTTTCTGTGGAAACAAAAGAAAAACCTCTTCTCAAAGGCAATATACCTTTTGACTTCAATTTTAAAGTCAAAATATTTTCAAAATACCCATCTTGGATTAATTCAACATCATTTATGAACAAATATCTTTTAGAAGCTGTAGCTTCTTTCTCAGCATTTAAGCAACTCAAAAAGAACATAATAAGGTACAGTATCCAGATTCTCTGTGTGTTTTCCATCTTTATGTGACTTTATTTTAATCACTATTTTATTTTTATTTCTAATTTTTGACTTTTTGAGGGTTTCTCTGTGTATCTTCATCCTGGAAATCACTCTGTAAACCAGGCTGTCCTTGGATTCACAGAGATCTGCCTGCCTCTACCTCCTAAAATCTGGGGTTAAAGGTGTGTGTTACTACACCTTGAACTCATAGACATCTGTCTGCCTCTACATCCCAAGTGATGGGATTAAACGTGTATGCCACCATACCCAACTACCCTCTCTTTTTAAAATTATTTTAAGGACTTTATTTGTTTTTTTCTTTCCTCAGGCTGTATATATTTTTAAACAGTGTAAACCATTTAGAGGTTTTTATTTATCTTTGAATCTATCTTTGCTATATAACTCTTTTTTTTCTGATGACATGAGTCTTTAATTTGTTAAGTGATGTGGCTAGGACTAAAGCTGTGTTATTGATGGCTGGATCCAGCCAAGTCCTTAGCTTTATGAGAGTCGAACCTCAAGGTAGAGGCAACAGCTGGAGTTTCAAGGTCCCTGCCATCACCAAAGAGCATGTGATCAGCTTGCTTATTTCAACACTCAATCATCTTATCATGAATAATTTAATTTCAGTGTTGAGGGAACGAACAGAGAACCATCTTTTGATATTTTTTAGTTTTGTTTAGTTTTGTTGGTATTTTTATGTTTTTATTGGATTTTTTTTTTTGGACACAGATTCTCACTTTGTAACTTTGGCTGTCCTACAATTCTAAGAAACAAAGATAGCATTAAACTTTCAAAAATCTAGATGCTCTTGCCTTTCCAGTGCAGGGATTACAAGTGCATGTCACCACGCTTAGCTTTTATGTAAATTCTGATGTTTAAATTGAGACTTTCATGTTTGTAAGGCAAACTCTTTACCAACTGAGCTATTACCAAAACCCTGTCCTCCCTTTCTTTTTCAACATCCTTCTGATGATATAAGCCAACAACCATTGAAGAGAAGTTATTTATTGGACCCTGTCTTTGATAAAGAATAAATAGTTGAAGAGCAAGGAGGACTAAGGGTTTTAAGCATTAGTTATTACAATCTGGATGTAAGAAAAGAACTAAGAGAAAAGCCTGGAATGAAGAAAAGTAATTCCAGAAAAGCATGGAAATGATACCATGAGAGCTCAGAAGCCTCACTGGACCCTATTTTAGGAAAGGGTGACATGGAGATATATGGGCCTGAGATGCTGCTGAGGCAATAAAATTGCAAGTGTGAAGATGAACAAGAGTAGCACATTACAATGATTTGAGAACTTGTTAAAACAGAAAAGCCAAACCTGTGAGAATGAACAGTAGAGCCTCTTTCCTTTCCTTTCCTTTCCTTTCCTTTCCTTTCCTTTCCTTTCCTTTCCTTTCCTTTCCTTTCCTTTCCTTTCCTTTCCTTTTTCTTTCTTTTCCTTTCCTTTCCTTTCTTTTCCTTTCCTTTCCTTTCTTTTTCTTTCCTTTCATCTTTTTTTTTATGAGAAACTAATCGTATGATAGCCTTTCAGCCACGTGGTTGAAGAATAAAGAAACAGAACTATAGCCAGTGTGGCCTAGATGGTAGGGTGTTTACCTGGCATACACAAAGCCCTGGGGTTCAGTGATGGTAAAAAGGCCATCATTTCACATTCTCGATGTGTGGTGCATGCATGCAATCCTTGCATTCAGAAGGTAGATGCCGGAAGAGTAGGACTTCAAGATAGCAAAAGGAATTAGAGTCCAAAGAAAAACACAGTTTAAAGCTGATTCAGTTTACTGAATCAGTTTGCGGAAATGATAATGTTGTCATTAGCGCATGAATATTCTTTTTTTTCTTCTAAGTTTATTAAAATATAAAAGTTTCCATTTTCGCCCCTCCTCCAAACACCCTCCCACTCCCCCCACTCCCTCTCCTCTTCCTTCTCCATCCCTAAGAGCAGTCAGGGTTTCCTGCCCTGTGGGTAGTTCAAGTTCCTCCCCGCTCCCTCCAGGACCAGGAAGGTAAGTATCTAATCAGACTGGATCCCCAAAGATCCAGAATATGCAGAGGAAACAAGTCCCAGAGTCATTGTCAATAGCTTTTCAGAAAGACTTCGGGCCAGCCACATTCAGAGAATCCAGCCTCCTCCAGAGAATCTGGTTGGATCAAGCGCTTCTTCAGTCCCAGTCAACTGGCCTTGGTGAACTCTCATTAGATCAGTCGCCTTGTATCAGTGGGTGATCGCTCCCCTTGCGGTTCTGATTTGCTTTTTCATGTTCTTCCTCCTTCTGCTCTAGAGACTTGACTGTAAATGGGATCACAGGTCCAAGGAGAGATCCCCAGATTGTTCTCTGGACAGAGGAGAGGGTGCCTGAACTGGCCTTGGCCCATAACCATACTGATGAATACTTTGCTTATCACCATAGATCCTTCATCTGGCAATAGATGGAGATAGAAATGGGGTCCCACGTTGGAACACTGGACTTAACTCCCTAGGTCCAACCGAGAAGCAGCAGGAAGAAGAACGTGAGCAAGGAGGGCAAGATCAGAGGGAACCTTCATCCGGCGATGGATGGCGATGCAGACGGAGACCCACATTGGAGCACCGGACTGAGCCCCCCAAGGTCCAAAGGATGAATATTCTTTTTAAAGTTGTATTCTTTAGCCACTAACAGAAGATGGGCTTTCAAAAGATGGAAATTTTAAGAAGCAGTCAATCAAATGTCTGCAGAACTGCTTTCAATGCATTCCTATTTCCTAACAGTCTGAATTGTCAGGACTCATCAGGATGGACGAAGACCCCTTTTCCCCTGTAGCAGTGCAGATCTACTGAAAAGTCTGAAGAGACTTTCTGAGCAACAGTAAGAGGTCTTTCCTAATGTTTCAAGATGCAGAAGACACACAGTACAATGATTCCCTGAAATATCACCAAGTCAGAATTCCAGCAATGCCTGTGGAGGCCATCAGGGCACTAATATTCCACCCTGTTCACAAAGAACATGATGGGCATGAGATTTTATTGTTGTCCAAGGAGACCACTGTAGAAATTGGACTCATTTCTGCTCACGGAGATCATCTTAGAGGCCAAAACAGCATATCAGCACATGGAGGTCTCTATAAAGTCAGAAATGCACCTCTGCACTTGAAGGACATCATAGAGGCTGTGAAAATATCTTATTTAGAACTAAAAAGAATAGGGTCAATTTAAAGTGTAAAATAAAAATGCAACAGTTTTCTGATGAAAGCTGTAAGACTATGTGTTATGTATATAAGTACTTCATTGAGAAATCACTCACCTTTGAAACATAATTAAAGCTATCACAACCAGTCTCAATAAGCATGGTGGGAGATAGACAGATGAATCACTGATTAAGAGTACTTGTTACTCTTAGGTGTCTTGTCCACCAGTGAAGACATGACATGAATTTGACTCCCAGTATCTATTTCAAGTATTGTTTGTACCTACAACTCCATAGAGCCCAACACCCTTCTTCTGACCTCCAAAGGCAATCTGCATGTGTGCCGTGAACACACTCAAAATCATATACATACATAGAAAACATTTTTAAAACTTTAAATGACAAGAAAGACAAACAAGAACCTATATTTGGGATTGTCCTCTGTCATCTACATGTCCACACTACACACATAGAAGTAGACACCCTAGAGACTGGCCTGAGTATGTCCTCTGGAATCATCCTATGTACACATAATTCCACATAGAAACTTAAGTTTGGGATACTTGGTTATGTGGTACTAGGGTGTGCATCAGAAGCCAAGGTGACCAAAGGAAGCAACACAGTGCTTTCCCAATTTCTGAATAATTTTTCAACCTTAATTTGGAAAACTTATCTAGAGTAGTGCTGTCTCCAGTAATCAGTTCTGTGCATTGGTCCATGAGGATGGACAGTCTTAGGAACCAATTTTTACAATTCAAGTTATTTGGTAGGTATGGTATAACCTCAATACTGGAGAAACTGGGGCAGAGGATCAAGAATACAGTGTCATCTTTAGCTATATAGTGAGTTTAATGACAGCCAGGACATTAGGCCATCTCAAAACACAAAACAAATATAGCAAGAATAAATGGAACCAATTATAATTACTGAAAAAAGTGTGTGTGTGTGTGTGTATAAGATTCTTGTGATGAAAACAGCATAATGCTATTAAAAGATAAAAAATATAAGAAAATGGGACCATATATGGTACTATGCTTTGGAAATTCAACATATGAACAGTGTCAGTTTTCTCTTTTTTTCACCTAAATATCAATACAATTGTAACTAAAATGCCAGAAAGAATTTTTAAGTTCTAGTCAAAATTTTGGGAAATTTTATATGGAAATATAGAGGGGTGACAATATTTAAAAGAACTTTTAAAAAGCATAGTGATATTTGGGAACTGGATAAGAAGTCAAAGTATTTGTCTTGCAAATTTAAGGATAGGAGTTGAGATCCCCAGGAGCCCATGTAAATGCGTTCTAGAGGCCAGGATAAGCAAACTGTATTGCCAGTCTTAGAGGATCTTCAGAGTAAGATGGCCAATGAGGTTGGTGAGACTATCCACCTTGGCCTGGTCTGGGCTTTATTGCTTAAATCTGAGATCACTCTGTGACCTCAAAGCAGACATTTGTGTTTTCACACACGATTCATCCCTACACAGACACATCACACGCAAGGCAAAATCAGTAAAGAAAGAATTAGTATCAGGAAAGAATTTCTCATATATTCAGTTTCAAAACTTGTGTAACTATTATACCAATGATAATGTGGCATTATTTTATCAATTGACATATAGATCGTTAGAAGAACAGGGATCAAGAAAGGACAAAAACAAATACACACAACTGATTATTGATAGAAGTACAGAAAAATCCACTGGCAGACAACCAACATTATTAACAAATTATAGCACAGGAATTGAATGTTAGCAGCAACAATTAAATTCAGTTTAAGTTAAAATGGATAAAATTGTGGTCAAATGAATTCCAAATCTAGAAGTATACTATGGGTATAAAAGACATAGATAAGATGTCTCAGCACCTGGGGCTAGGTAGATTGTTAGTTAACTGGAAACCAAAAATGTGACCAATAAAAAATAAAGAAGGAAGAAAAAGATACACACACACACACACACACACACACACACCCACCCCCCACACACACACCCCACACACATACACACAGAAGTAGGTGGATCTCTATGAGTTCAAGATCAGTCTCTTAGGAATCATGAAGGTCTGACTTCAATGTCCAGTATCCAAGTAAAGCTGACACGGGGGACTGTCTGAGAAGCCATTGACAATGGCACTGGGTCTTGTTTCCTCTGCATGTACTAGCTTTTTGGGATCCTAGTCTGTTTGGATGCTCACCTTCCTAGACCTGGAGGGAGGGGGAAGGAACTTGAACTTCCCACAGGGCAAGAAACCCTGACTGCTCTTAGGACTGGAGACAGAGGAGGAGAGGGAGTGTGGGGGAGTAGGAGGGTAGTGGGAGGAGGGGTGGAAGTGGAAACTTTTATAAATTAATAAAACACACACACACACACACACACACACATACACACACACACAAAGAAGCTTCTAATCCCAGTGCTAGTGAGGCAGAATTTGGACAACTCTGAGGCTTGATAATTACCTGGCCTAGCCTATTATATAAATACCAGGCCAGTGAGAGATGCTGTCTCAAAAAATTCAAAGTGATTGGCACATAAGGAATGACAACCAAGCTTGACTTCTGTCTTGCACAAATATGCAGACGCATGAAGACCTGTGCAAATATGAACATGCACACACACACACACACACACACACACACACACACACACACACATACACACACACAAAGAGAGAATGAGAAAATGACTCCTGCACTATACTATCATTTTTCAATCACCTTCAGACAAAAAACTTTCTGAAACTTATAAAGGATTCTCAAAATCAATATTTAAGAAATTAATTAGAAGCCAAGCATGGTGATCTGCACCTACAATCCAAGCACTTAGGAGACAGTTTATAGCCATGGAAAGTTTAAGGCCATTCTGGTCTAAAGAGTGATTTCCAAGACAGACAGAGCTTCCAAATAATAATAATATTAATATAATAATAATAATAATAATAGCATTTAAATTACATGAATACTGCTAAGAAGGATATTTAGATAGCAGGTAAGACTATGAAAATTTATTAGATTCTTTTTTATAGGTATATGGAAGACAGAAGATCCTTTAACAAAGATATCCACATATCATTGCTCTTCAAATTCCTGAACAATTAATTCAGTTTCTGATTAGCTGATAGAAGCTCTGGGATTCTGGGACTTGTAGTTTGAAAGCCATTGTGTTTATACTGAATGTAGGGTTCCATACTTACAGATGTGATTCTCAGACTCATGGAAACCACCCTGGTCTTGGACTGCTCACAGCTTTAGGGGTCAGGCTTTGCTCAATTACCTATCTTTAGCATACTCATTCTACTCAGTCAAATGATTCCTTAAAATTTACAAATGATACAGTCACTAGGGTGGGGTGGCCCAGGGTTTCTTTAAGGACACTCTTAGTAATCACCTAGCCACCAACATTTCTGAAACTGTAGCACACCAGGTTAAAGGTATAACAAGATAGAAACATTTCAGTTTATGGTTCTGTCTTAGTTATGGTTTCTGTTGTTGTGAAGAGATGCCACAACCACAGACGATTGCTTTAAAAAAATCACTTAATTGGGTGACTTACAGTTCAGAGTTTCAGTCCATTATCATGAGGGTGAGACATGGGAGTGTGCAGGCAGACTTGGTGCTGGAGAGTTAGTTAAGAGTTCTAACATCCTGATTCACATGCAAAAGTAAGTGCACCGAGACACTGGGAAGTATCTTAAGCATAGAAGACCACTCAAAGCCCACACCTCCAGTGACACACTTCCTTAAACAAAGCCACGTGTACTTCATATTTCAACAAGGCCAAATCTACTAATACTACAACTCCCTATAAGCTTATGGGGACTAACTGCATTCAAACTACCACATCCCATTCCTTGACTTCTATAAGTTTTTAACCATATCATAATGAGACCTTAGTTTAGTACAACTTCAAAGTTCTCACAGTCTTTCACAGTCTCAACAATATTTTAAAGTCCAAAGTCTGAAGTCTTTTCTGAAATGCATAAAATCTCATAACAATAAAACCAAAATCAAAAACATAGATTACATACTTCAATATATAGTGGCACAGGATATACATTACTATTCCAAAACATTAGGAAGCAAGCATAGTGGGAAAATGCTGGATCAAATCAAGACTGAAAACCAGCTGGGCAAAGTCAAAGCCTTCATCTTCAAGTCCAATGTCAAAATGCTCTTCAGATCTCTAACTCCTTTCAGTATGTTGACTGCAACACACTTCAGTGCCCTGGAAGCAGCTCTCCTCGGCAGGTATCCCATGGTCCTTGCATCTCTAACACTTTACGGTTTCCAAGGCATCCAAACTTCTTCTTAAAATCTTCACACAATGGTCTCTCTAGACCTGAATTCAAGGACATTCATGACACATGCCTGGTCTCAGCAGCTTTTCTTAGTCATAGAGAAAGGTTCCATAATACCTTTCTTCTATTCTTGATTCTAAAACCGCAGAGACGTGGTCAGAATTGGCAAGTTGTGTTGCATGCTGCAACTGGACCATGACCTTCTCATTCAGTTATACCTTCACCATCTTTCTGTTTCCCATGGTTTCCTTCACTGCTTAATCTTAGCTGTCCTGAAACTGTCCTGTCCTGTATATAAGGCTTGCATCAAAGTCAAAGATCTGTCAGCCTCTGTCTTCTAAGTGCTGGGTTTCAGGCATGCACTACCACAACTGACTTTTCTTTAATTTTCTTTTTCTAAGGTTTTTTTTAATTCTTCTTCATGAGTTAGAAACTTAGCTGGGTGGGGTATTGCCCTGAGGTCACCACTCCCTTTTTTCCATTTCTTAATTTGTTTATCTCTGTGAACACAAGACTTAGCACCATTCTACTTCCTGGTGCTCCATTTCTCCACATATTTTACATTTTGTATTTTAACTTGCCCTTTTTATTTATTAGAGTTCCAGTAACAACTACATGACAGTCTATACTAGGCTGTTTTGAGATTTTCTCTGCCATTGGAATAATACAAAACTCTTCACTTCAGCATCAGACCGACTTGTCAAACAAGAACAAAAAGCACTCATATTCTTCACCAAAATATCACAAGATCAATCTGTAAAGCCACATACTAACTCTTGATTCAGCTACTCACAGTTTGTATCACACTCAACCTACTGTGTTCCATTCTTCTACTAGTTTGGCCCATTAGGCAGGACTTAAAGCATTTAACTGTTTTTCTTTTCTTTTTTCAATTGTTTTTATTGAACTACATGCTTTTGTTCACTCCCCTTCCTTCCTCTCCCCTTCCTGTCAACCCTCTCCATGGCACCCATGCTCTCAATTTATTCAGAAGAGCTTGTCTTTTTCTACTTCCCACATACATTAGATACATGTATGTTGCTCTAGGATTGTGAATTATAGGCTGCTTTTTGCTTTCTGTCTAAAGGCCAATTATGACTGAGTACATATGATATTCATCTTTCTGGATCTGAGTTACCTCTCTCAATATGATGATTTCTAGATGCATTTATTTGCCCACAAATTTCAAGATATTATTGATCTTTCCAGTGTGTAGTACTCTATTGTATAAATGTATCACATTTTTCTTAACCATTCTTTGGTAAAAGGACATTTAGGTTGTTTCCAGGTTCTGTCTATGACAAATAATGCTGCTATGAACATAGATGAGCACATGTTTTTGTGGTATGATTGAACATTCTTTGGATATATACCCAAAAGTATTATTGGTGGATCTTGAGGAAAGTTGTTTTCTAATTTTCTGAGAAATAGCCATACTGATATTCAAAGGGGGTTGTACCAGCTTACACTCCTACCAGCAATTCAGAAGTGTTCCATTTACCCCACATCCTCTCCAACATAAGTTGTTATCAGTGTTTTTGTTATTGACCATTTTTAGAGGTGTAAGAAGGAATTTCACTGTTATTTTTATTTGCATTTCTCTGATGGCTAAGGATGTTGACCATTTCCTTAAGTATCTTTCCGCTATTTTAAATTCCTCTCTTGAGAGTTTTCTGTTTAGGTCTGTACCCCATTTGTTTAAATTGGGTTATTTTTCCTTTTGATGACTAATTTCTTGAGATCTTTGTATATTTTGTTTTGGGGTTGATAAAGATCTTTTTCCATTCTATAGGCTGCCATTTTGTCTTTTTGATTGTGCTCTTTGCTTTACAGAAGCATCACAGTTTCAGGAGGTCACATTTATTAATTGTTTCTCTCAGTTTGTATGTACTGCGGTTATATTTAGAAAATGGTTTCCTGTGCCAGTGCGTTCAAGTGTAATTCCCTATTTCCCTTCCATGAGGCTCCGTGTGGTTGGCTTGATGTTGAAGTCTTTGATCCATTTGGACTTGAGTTTTGTGTATAGTAATAGATATGGATCCATTTTCATTCTTCTGCATGCCTTTAACAGCAATACTCCAGTCCCTGGTACCAATTTCTGTTTTAGGGTTTAGCTATAGAGCTGTAGAGAGAACCCATGACCATGTCAACTCTTATAAAAAGAAGAAATTTAATTAAAGTGGTGGCTTACAGTTTTAGAGGATCTGTCCCTTATTTTGATGACGGGGCATGGTAGCATGCAGCAGAAATGGGGCTTAAGAGATAGCTGAGAGGTCTACATCTTATGAAGGTAACAGAAAGTGAAATGAGACACTGGGCATGGTTTGAGCATGTATGAGACTTCAAAGTCCACTCCTTCAATGGCACACTTCCTCTAACAAAGCCACAGTATTCCAATATTGCCATTCTTCTTAGTAGGACACTTGCTATGAGTTTGGGGTATGGGCAATTACATTCAAACTACCACAGGTTTTCTTTCAGATTCATGGCAGTCTGCTTTCTAGTACAGCTTCAAGTCTCTAAATTTTAGAGACTTTCAGAATCACATAATATTTACTCAGTTTTAAAATGATTTTAAAGCCCATTTACAGTGATTTACATTGATTATCAACCTGACAGTACCTAGGATCGTCTTAGACATAAATCTCTAGGCAGTCTCTTTGGCAGTTTCTTAGCTAAATTAACCAAGGCATGAAGACACACTGTAAAGATGAACAATACTATTCTGTGGACTAGGGTTCTAAGAGTAAATAACAAGGAGAAAAAGGCCTAAACCAGCATTCTCCTCTCTCTGCTTCCTGACTGTGGATACCATGTGACCAGTTACCTCACACTAACAGAAACTAACATGCCTTCCTTACTACGAACTAAAACAAATCCTTCCTTCATTAATTTGCTTTTGCTGAGGTTTTTGTCACTTCAATGAGAGAAGTAACTAAGACAGAGCCTTGTGCTTCTGTCTGTGTGCACTCCCCTAACACATAAAAAACCATTGTGTTTATGTTTATGTGTGTACTCTCCTAACACAAAAAAACCATTGTGCTTGCGTCTATGTTTGCATTCCCCTAATACACACAAAACCATTGTGTTTGTGTCTATGTGTACATTACCCTAACACACACAAAGCATTGTGCTTTTGTCTATGTATACACTACCCTAGCAGACACAAAACTATTGTGAGTAAGTCTATAGCACCCCCTAACATACACAAAACCCTTGTTCTCTTTTATCTTCTCAGAACATTTCAGATTCTGAAGGCAAATAATCCTTTCTATGGTCAAAAATTTGTTTATTTCTACTACACTCTTCCCCAGGAAAATTCATTCCATTTACTTTCACTACTTTCCAGAGATGACCTTGTTTGTAGAGGGGGAAAATACAAATATACACAGAACTTGTAAAGGGCAATCCTTTTCTGTTCCACACATAATTAAAAACATAATACATTTCCCATCCTCTGGCACTGTCAACTTTTCTCCAGTCGTATTTAATCCCATGACCTTGAAGGGCTTCAGCCATAATAGAGAAAGAGGAGGCGGGACTTGGGGCCTGGGATCTGGAGAATCTAAAGCTTCTCCTATTTTGAGCTAAAAGTTCTGAAAATGAATCAATCTTTTATACTCAAAAGAAACAAAAAACACCTTTTCTGCAGGAAACACTCAGAAATGAGGCTTGGATTTGTTTTTGTTGTTGGGGGTGATGGGTTTTTATTTTTTCATTTTTTTCTGATATGAGCAGAGTCTAGGCTGTTATGGTGGGGAAGGGTAATAAGAAAAGAAAGAATCTGTGGCTAACTGCACAGAAAGTCATCCAAAATCTCAGAAAGGGCAAGAGGAAAGAGTGTCTTCAGTTCTAATGGCTTAGCATGAAGCAGAGTATTTGGCTGAACTGAGTAAAGAGATAACAAAATTTGAAGTTTAACACAAACACATTCAAACTGCTTTAAAAGTAGACCTTATTGTTAAGAAATTAAAAGGTAGAAAATGGTATAGTTACCCAAAATCCCCACCCCAAGCCAGTATGCAAGCATTCAGCACCCTTCCCATTCAGTGTGTCTGTGGACTTCTTGGCAGATTTTCCATCATCCTGCATGCCCAAGTTCATAAGCAGGTCTTAGGAAGTCAAAGCACTTTCTGTGTGCTCTCAGGGACCACTTCACATCAGACATTTTTGGAACAGAACATTGGAGTCTGAGTCTTTTACATGCACTGTGTGCCTGATCTTAGACTAACTGAAATTAGATGAAATTTAAGATTTCTTATTTGACAACAATAGCCTGAATAACAAATTTCACAGAATTAGTGAAACAAACAAGTGATAAAAATACCTAGAATATTCATCATAATCCCTACTATATTCTATTAATCATAGAAAATGTAACATAATGCTTCTGCTTTAATTTATTCCATCCTACGAGGAAAGATATTTAAGTACATATTATCCTTAGAGTCAAAATGTCTCCACTTCTAATACCATATAGACATTAACTTTCACTTGACTTGTATTTTTCATTATGATAATTTCCCAAAGGTTAGAATACAGAGCTAGCAATTATGATCTAATTAACTGGTGTGTGTGTGTGTGTGTGCGCGCGCGCATGCATGCGTGTGTGTGTGTGTGTGTGTGTTTGTATGTGTGTGTATTTGATGTGATGTGTATGTGTGTGTGTGTGTGTGTGTGTGTGTGTGTGTGTGTGTATGAGAGAGAGAGAGAGAGAGAGAGAAGGAGGCGGGGTGGATTGGGGCACGTGTAATGGTCATAGGACAATTCCTTAGAGCCAGATTTCTTCTTACACCACGTGGGTCTGGGAGACCCATCTCAGATTGACAGCCTTGTGGCTGTGCCTTTTATTGCTGAAGTCATCTTAGTAGCCCCATAAATTGTCTTCCTAGAACAGTTTATCAATCTGTTTTTTATAAGTGCAGCACATGAGCAAGGACCTAGTATGTTTATTTCTCTCAAATCAATAGCTCTTTATCATTGAAATGAGGTCACTATTTTATTATTCTAAGTCAATAGCACTTTAAACTGTATTATGTATTCCAAATTATTTATCATTTTTGAGTTATATTTCCAACACCCTTTTCTTGAAAACATGCCTATTTTGTTTATAGACCAATCATCATTATATGCTTTCAGCTCATAGTAGTTAGTCATATTATGTTATCAATTCTTTAGACACTTGTCTCTTCCCTTCAAGTGGGAAGAGTAAATGTAGATATAAATGTTCTTGACTGCAAACAGAGATGGAGCATGGGCAGTAAAATGCTTCTTAGCATACATGAAGCCCGGCAACACATAAGTCATGCATAGTGGCACATGCCCACACTTTTAGAAACTGAGTCATGAAAACACGAAGATCAGAACTTCAAAGTCATCTTTGGATGCATATTACATTCAAGGCTGGCCTTGAAAGAAGGAGACTGGCCCTCCTAACAAAAATTTTATAGTCTAGTTATTATATTTACATATATTGGTCTGGAAGATGAGTGTTCATAAACAGCATTAAACACTGATAAGTATATTTAACAAAGTATTAAACTTGCCAATAACATACAAGTACTGTGGCTTAAGGAATATTGTGCTACATGGCATTAACCATAGAAGGGGTCAATAAACTCTTTAAAAGACTGTTATATTTTAAAGAAAGGAGATTACTCTGTTATTTACCTATAAAATCATCACCAAAATCATTGACCAGAACCATCAACTCACGTTTAGTTAGCATGGCATGGATGTGGATATTGGGTATGAATCATTTGAGATGACTGCCACTGGCTCTCCAGGAACCTGAAAGTAAACATTGATTGAAACTGTTAGATTAATATCTTTAGAAGAGAGGCAAGTTGGTGTGATTTTTGTGGAAATGGGGTTTGGAGGTCAGTGGTCTGAATCTTTCCTTCCACCAGCCTCTCTGTGTATGTCTGTAGGCCTAGGTGACTACAATCATTTGGTCAGTGTGCTACCTACCTGTTTGGCCCACATGTGCCATCCTGTGCCAGTGTCTGTGTATCTGCTGGTGGCTGGAATGAATAAAATATGCCTTATAGAATCTTTGACTTCTCAGGTTCTCATCCACCTCTCAAGCTCCCATGACCCTTCTTGTTTCCTGGCGTGGACCTCACACCACCTCTGCGAGTTTCCTTCTGCTATTTCCTCTGCCTGAACAGTTGTCCAACCACAGTCCTGTTCATTATTAAAGCCAGATGATGAAAAGCTCTTCTGTGTAGATTTCCCGGCACTCCCTCTGCAAGGCACACCTCCATTCTTTATTATTTGCTGAATACATTACCAACACAGAGAGACTTCAGTTAGACTCTCATTTTATGCTTGCCATGTACACATGAACACACACATTAAAAAAAATAAAATCAAAATTCTAGTACTATTGAAAATTAAAAAGTGCTTCTTAAAGTGGATTAGCTGTTGTATCCTCCTGACAGCTTTTACATAATCACCTGATTCCTGGTCCCAGAATCCATACTGGGCTTGTCACAGTACCTGTGACTTAAGCTCTAAAGGTCTAGGACTGCCTTCTAATTTATGTGGGCACCCACACTCATGTGCACAACCACACTGAGTCACATACACATTCTGTCAGTTAAACACTCACACACGCGTGCGGGCTCGCACACACACACACACACACACACACACATACATACACTCACACAAACAAATCTTATTTAAAAAACATAATTGATTCTTTTATTTTATACTGCACAGTTCTCAGGAGCACGGTCTAACAAAATGTTAATCTGAGAGTCACAGAAAGTTGTTGAATGAATAACCAATCCAGTAAATTGCTACAATGCTCAAAATAGCAATTAACACTGATTAAATATTATGGAACCTTGTTTCTAGATTTCTTATTCTACTTAAGTATGTACAGTGATATTTGTGTTTTGGAGCAAATAGTACATATTTATAAATAATAAATAAAATCATTTCTGCACCTTTCTAATTCTATCGTTCTCTGTTTAGAAAGAGTTGTCTATGAAGTAATAAGAAAATTTATTTTGTTGTTCCTTTCACTTTCTAGGAAAGAGCTACTGAAAAACATATTCAGAGTAGGTCATTTACCCATTCACCAAGTGAATGGATTTATAGATAAGATAAAACAGAAGCAGAAATTGTGGGCTTAGTCTTGCCTTTAAGAACAAAATAAGAGTCAGTCATCGGGGCTTCAGAGAGAGCTAACTTAGTAAAGTACTTGTTTCAAAGTATGTGGATATAAGAGAGTGAGTTCTGTTCTCCAAAACCTAAGTAAAACTCCAGGCATGTCAGTATGTTCACAGAACCCTAGGGCTGAGAGACAGGAAGAGAGATGCTTGGAGCTCTCTTACCAAGCTGTCCAGCTGAATCAGAAATTTAAATTTAATGGAAGGCCTTTGCTCAGAAAGGAAGGTGGATTATGACTGAGGAAGACACTCAGTGTCTACTGGAACACGCACAAAAACAGCACACACACCAGAAATACACATACCACACACTCACACATACCACACATACACATACAAACAACACACACAACAAACACAAACCATGCACACATACCACACACACAAAAACACATACAAACACACACAAACTACACATACACAAAATACACATACCACACACGTACCACACCCATACTACACATACACATTCACACACACAAAATATACAGGCACAACACATACACCACACATGCACTGCACATACACACAGAGCATAAAATACACACAATATACTACACCCACACACAAACATGAAAGACAGCCAGAAAAACAGACAGACCAACAGAAATACAACAGAAGAGAGATGGGAGCAAAATGAGATGCAGAAAGATAAAGACAGAGAGATAGGAGACAGGCATGTCCAGTGTAATATGAAAGGAACCTTGAAAGCCCAAGAGCATGGAACAAAGCTGCCACAAGTGGAATTTCCTCTTGTGCCCAGAGAATCTGGAGCTCTGCCTTGCTGTCCTCCAGTTAGTAAGAACTGAGAAAAGCAATAGGTTGGAGACTTGAGAGGAAGTCATTTCTCAACCAAGCAACTTCATATTTTCAAATTCCAACATTTAACAAAGTGGGTTAGCTTTTCTATTACTATGCAGAAAAAAATATGATGACCAAAATTAACTTGGAGATGAAAGGGTCTATTTCCTTTACACCTAAACATCATAGTCCATCATCAAGAAAAGTCAGGGAAAGAACCTAAGGACAGGAACCTGGAGGCAGAAGATGATGCAGAGGTCATGGAGGAAAGCTTTGTATTGGCTTGTTCATCATGTCTTGTTCTGCAGCTTTCTCATAGTACCCAGAACTATTACCCGAGAGTGACAATACCATTAATGAGTGGGGCCCTCTCACATCCACCATAAATCAAGGAAATACGCCATAGGATTGCCCACAGGCTAATCTGATGGGGGCATTTTCTCAGTGGAGGTTTTATCTTATACAATGTCTCTGGCTTGTGTCAACTTGACATAAACATGGGCAACACAAGGAGCAAGTACATGTCACTGATAAGGTAAATATGAACCCAGACAGAAACTGGGGTTCTCAGACGGACCCAAATGCTAAAGGCTAAACAAATGATACTATAAACAGTTATGTATTCCATACTGCCCCCAAACTGACAAAACCTAAAAATTGTGAAAATGCATACAGTTAGATCTCCTGTCTCAACATAGAGACATTTAGTACAGAATTAGTTTTCTCAACACTAAAACTAACAGTAATAAAATTAGGAGGTATTTCCAGAGTCCCCCATTAAGTTTAAAAGAGAACTTCTATTTATTTATTTATTTATTTGTTTGTTTGTTTGTTTATTTGAGACAGGGTTTCTTTGTAGCTTTGGAGTCTATCTTCAAACTAGTTCGAGTAGACCAGGCTGGTCTTGAACTCACAGAGATCCACCTGCCTCTGACTCCTGAGTGCTGGGATTAAAGGCCTGTGCCACCACTGCCCCGCGAAAACTTTTATGTGATATACAGCATTGTCAGTTTGACAGGATCTAGAATCACTTTGTTGACAAATCTCTGAATATGTCTATAAGGGGGCAGGGTTAGATTCACTTAGCTGAGATTGGAAAACCCACCTGAAATGCACCCAATTCATCAAATGGACCAGGGACCTGGGGTAAATAAAAAAGGGAAAGAAAGATGAGCATCAGTTCTCATCTCTATACTTCTTCTCTATGAATGCAATGCCCCTGATGCTGTGACATCAACATTATTATAGACAATAAGTTCCAACTCTGAGCACCATAAATCTTCTTTCCTTCAGCCAAGTATTGTTGCATGAGACCACTTGTTCATTTCCTGAATACTCAGCTCTGAAATAATTACACAGAAACCATATTATTTGCAATACTGTCTGACCAAGAGCATAAGCATATTTCTGGCTAACTCATATCAAGAATTAACCCATCTCCATTAGTTTGTGTATTGCCATGAGACTGGGACTTTCCTACTCAGTGTCTGTCTCCAGAGGGGCTACATGGCTTCCCTTCTGAATCTACCTTCTTTCTCCCAACATTCAGATTTGTTTTCCCCACCTAGCTCGATGCTGCCTATTAAGCCAAGATAGCTTCTTTATTCATTAACCAATAAAAGCAACACATAAACAGAAGGACCTCTCACACCATTTTCCCTTTTCTGTTTAAATAAAAAAGAAAGGTTTGAACTTTAACATAGTAAAATTGCATATAACAAACACGTGCCAAGTAAGAATTACTGTTATAATACTTATATCTACTTTAGCTTTTATCATAACAAAGAAAAACTATAACTATAACCATCTATTCTTCAACTCCATTAAAGACTCCAGAAATATATGATATTAATATTATTTAAGTTAACAGGGAGTGCATTGTAAGCATCTCTCAAAATTCTAGAATTGACAGAGATATCTCACTGCCTAGACAGTTCACCCAAATTTATTCTGTGCCCTTGGAGCATCCATCTTCAGCCAATAAACCCATAGTATCAAGTAGACTTTTCCATGAAGCAAGAAATTTCAAAGAAAGTTCTGCCTATATTGGCAGTTTGTCGTTTCACATTTTTCTGTGTCCTGCAGAAAGTGTGACAGACTCTTTCATGAAGCAGGAAACTTAAAGGATCATTTCACCTTTCAGCAAGTTTAGTAGTCATTTCTCTGTGGGTCCTACATGTCTAGTTCTTGCAGAATAGTGTCAAGCAGTCTAGACAAGAACAGTTTCTTGCCCAAATGGCTAACAAACTCCATAAGGAGCCTCTTTGATGCCCATCATTCTCTTGAAGTAACTGGTGCTGACAGGAGCAGATGTGTCTCGCTGTCATGAAAAGTCCTAAGTTCTTAAACATTTTAAATGCATGTAGTCTATGAAAGGTTTAAAGAATGCCTAACCATCTGAAATACATCTCTGTATAACTAGAAAACCTAACTTACATGGCTACTTATATCTTAATTACACATTGCATTTTTAAGTGAGCTGCACAAACACAATATCTTAATCAAGAGCAGAAATATACATATATAACAAAATTGGCCTTAAATTGGTATCAATAAACAAAGATTCATATCAATTCAAATCTCTATAGCATATCTTTCTTTAAATGTAAAGAAACATTTACAAACAATATTTGGGAATATAGGCATAATTCTCTCCTAACTACTTCCTGCTGTTTACTGGGAGAAGTAATTTGGGAGGGGGGTATTCATGATGACCTTTTGGGGTGTCTTGGTCCATCAAACCACATTAACCTGGAAAGATTCCATAGGTTCTCATCCTCTGTGGAGACAAAAGAAAACCTCTTTTCCAAAGCAACATATCCTTAGACTCAAACTTTGAAGTCAAGAAACTATTAAAACATATATGTGAATTTATCTTAGGATCCCCTGGAAGCAAATGCCTCTCTGCAGTCAAAAAATTCAAAGAAAACAGAATAATATACATAATCCAGGCTCTCTGTGTATTTCCATCTTTAAGTGGCTTATTTTCCTTTTCTCCTTTTAAACTATGACTTTCTGTACTCTGTCCCTAATGACTTATTTTTTAACAATTTAAGTTTTTATAACTTTCTACACTCTTTGTCTTCCTTCCCACCCTGCATACATTCATCCAATACTATGACCTATTTAGAGGTCTTTTTTTGTATGAATTTGTCTTTATTGTGTATCTGTAATCTTTTTCTGAACATGATCACTTCTTAAAATGCTAAGTCCTTCTTAAAAACCTAAGTGGTGACATTACTAGGGCAAATATGGCCTTCCCTGCTTGCTCTACCGAGTCCAATATGGCAGAATTCTGTTCATAGTCTCCAGGACTGCTGGGTAGGAGCTGTCCTCACCACCTCAACTCTGATAACCAGTTGACCAATGCTGCCACCAAGTAATTTGCAGCATGCTGCCCATAAACCCCATTTAAATGCTTTGCCTCCTGAAAGAGCCAGAGTTCACACTGGCAGCACAACCCAGAAAGCCACTGCTTCAAAACCACACAACTTTTTTTCTGCTACTGCCGAATCAGGAAGACCTCTCTTAAGAGAGCTGTGGCAAGCTGCCAGCTGAAAAAAAATACATTTAAACTTTGTTTTTCAGTGTCTGGAATTCCTTTAACAGCTTTCTCCATTAATCTGTGTATCACCACATGACTGTGACTTACCTATCCAGCATCTGACTCCAGCGAGGCTACATGGCTTCTCTTATAACTCTGCTCGCTTTCTCCCAGCATTCAGTTAAGGCCAAACCAGTTTCTTTACTCTTTAACCAATAAAAGCAACATATAGATAGAAGGACCTTCCACACCAACGTACTTTGTCACAGCAATGAGAAAAGTAATGAACACAGACTGCTACCAGCTCTGTGATTAGTACTGAGCCGTGGGATGTTGTCATGATTGGTACTGAGTATAGGGGTATAATTGTGATTGGTACTGAATCGTGGGGTGTCACTCTGATGATTGGTACTGAGAAATGGGATGTGATTGGTACTGAGAAGGGGGTGTCGCTGTGATTGGTACTGAGAAGGGGTGTCATTGTGATTGGTACTGAGAAGGGTGTGTCACTGTGATTGATACTGAGAAGGGGTGTCACTGTGATTGGTACTGAGAAAGGGGTGCCATTGTGATTGGTACTGAGAATTTCAAACAAGTATACATACATACACACCATACACATTGATCATATTTACCTCTCATTCTTCCCCCTAACTCCTTCCAAGTCCAGCCTCATTTGTCTATGGCTCTTTTCACAATGTTATGTCTTCATTTTTTATTTGTTTATCACCCTCTGGGTCCAGTTTGTGCTGTTTATTTACTCACAGGTGTAGAAACATTCACTGGACCTTAGACAACATACCAGGAACCACAGCCCTAAGGAAAACTGATTTTCCCCTTGTTAGCAGTCATTAACTATCAGTAGCTTCTCAGTTAGGGGTGAGTGCACATGAGCGCCTCCCCAGTCCTTGTGAAAGTGTTGACTGATGCGATCCATACAGGCCTGCACAGGCAACCACAGCTGCTGTTCATTTATGGGAGCAAAAATCTCAACTTGTAGAGATGACACTCTTTCTTTATGGTCCTCCCCACTCTCTTGATCCTACAGCGTTTCTACTCCCCTCTCCCTATATAACTGTCCCTGAATATTGGTGGAAGTGGCTGATTAGTCATGACATTTTATTGTCTGTACTTTGAGGAGTTGTGATATCCTGTATTAGCTGACTAGACCAAAATATTGAAGTATATATATATATATATATATATATATATATATATATATATATATATATATGTATATATATATATCTTTGGTGGAGGAGAGAACTCAACTGGCAAAGTGTTTACCACACAAGCACATGGACCTGTGTCTGAAGCACAGAACCAGCATAAGCAATCCAGGCATGGCAAAGTGCCCATAATCCAGTGCTGGTGAGATGGAGACCATAGGATGTCCTGGCATTCTTGCTCTACCAGCCAGTCCAGCCCATGTGGCAATCTCCAGCTTCAGTGAGATACCCTGTGTCAAAAAGCAAGGTGAACAATGCCCAAGGATTGACACCCAAGGTTGTCTTCTGACTTCCACATACACTTAGGTGCATGCTGTCTGCCCCACATGTATACCTGTTCATACATGGACACACACACACACACACACAAGCACACACACACACACACACACACACACACCTGCACAAAAAAATACAATCCAATCTGTGTCTTTCACCCATTCAGCAGCAGCATTTCTTCTTGGTGTTGTTACCTTGCTGAAATACTTCATTGTACTCATTAGTTCTTTAGCTACCTGCAAGGCAAGGTTGCCCCTCTGCCTGGTGTATGGCAGTGTCAATAGATATGCATTTAACTGAATTCTGTCCTTCAAGGCAAGGTTGCCCCTCTGCCCGGTGTATGGCAGTGTCAATAGATATGCATTTAACTGAATTCTGTATTAATATTCAGAAAATGTCATATCTTATTCAGAGAATAGCACAAAAATTTAATAAAAAGCATTTGTGTTTCATTTATCCCTCCTTTCTGTATTATGATGATGCATGCCTTTCCTGATCCAAAATGAACGCCAGTGTATTTTCCTGTACCTTTACTGTTAATCAGAGTAAAATAATAGTGCTGTGTACTGAACCAGAAAACATTTTTTATATTCTCTGGGTGTTGGTGAATTTAATTTTCTATTAACTCTCTCTTACCTGGCAAGATGACAGTCACCAGAGAATCTGTTGGGATTTAGCTTTAACTGTAGCTCCATAGTAACTCTTCAGATGGACAGCTGGAAGGCACTTAAAATGGAGGAAATCATCTGATTTTATATTATGTACTGAGAGCACCTTGCTAAGGGGGAGTACTTTCATGAATGCTAATGAAAAGTGAATTTCCGGAATTTCTCTTAGGATAGCATGTAGACAATAAACAATGCATTCAGCTCAATTGGTTTCATGCCCTCTGCTCACTGTATACCCAGGTTTATCAGAGACAATTTAAAAACTGCAGGTTGTATTTGTCTTGGGAATGGTAACTGTAGTTTTGTAATCAAATGCAGAATTAAATGCTTTCTAATCTAGTTGCAAACTAAATTACATTATTTCTGCACTTGGGTGGCATTTCAAGCACCAGACACTGTTCATTTATAACACTAAAAGATGGTTCAAAAGAGGAAACTGGAGAGATGGCACAGTGCTTAAGATGTTGCATTATACTTTCAGAGGAGTCAAGTTCTATTCCCAGCACTCACTCAGGCATCTCACACAAGCCTGTAACTTAAGTTCCAAGAGATCTGACCCATATAGCCTTGGTGTGCATACCACTACATCTGCCAAATAATCGCACAGACACACATATATACACATTATTAAAAGCAAAATAGATTACTGTTTAATAAATTTAAGATGATTTTCTTCCTGGCCTTTAAATGAGACCCTTGGTCTTTGGGGTATATGCATGTGTGATGTGTGTGTGTGTGTGTGTGTGTGTGTGTGTGTACACAGATGCATGTGAGGGTTTTGAATGTGTGTGTGCACAAATGCATGTGAGAGGTTTCTGTGTGTGTGTGTGTGTGTGTGTGTGTGTGTGTGTATGCATGTGAAGAGTTTGCATATATATGTACTTGTTTGTCAAGGCCAGATGACAAGTTTGCATATAATTCTTCAGGTACTATGTACCCTGCTGTTTCTGAGACAGGGTCTGTCACTGGCCTGAAAAACTGATAAAGTAGGATAGGCACGTTAGGTATTCTGGATAACAAGCCCCAAATTTCTTTTGACTCTGTCTTGAGAGTGCTGGGATTATGCATGAATTTCACATGCTTTTTGAGGACTGAACTCAGGCCCTCATATTTTCAAGCTTCACTGGTAGGCATCTTAAAGTACCCACTACAATCTATTGATTTTATTACTTATCACCAATTGTTAGATGAAACCAAAGGTCCTAGCAGATGATGTAGGCCTCAGAATTTGATCCCACATCATCTTCACTACTTTTCCTGCTCATCCAAAACTCAGAAATTACAGCTGAACATTGTGTTACTTATTTTATATTGTATGGAAACACCATGACCAAAGTGACTGATGGCAGCAGGAGTGTATCTGTGCTTACTGTTCCAGAGGGTCAGAGTGTATGATGATAAAGCAGAGGCATGGCAACAAGCTGCAGCTGCAGGAGGAATTGGAAGATACACATCTTGAACTGAAAACAAGGACCAAGGTGATCAAACATAAAGGAAAGGCAAAATTGTGTTGAATGAGGCAGATTATATATTTTTATAAATTCAATTACTTAGTAATTATGTGTGTGTGGCTTTGAGAAAAATTTAAAAATAAAGTTTCCTTTTTAATCCTCACTTCTCTAACTTCTAACAGCATGAAACAAGTAAAGTGCTGGACGTGGAGGACTGAGAGTGCACCACACCTGTTCTGATCGTCCTCTGTACTACCCCAGTGTGTATACTGCATGAATACACATACATATTACAAAGCTATGTGCTGTGTGGGTACATTTGCAATGCACTTCATTTCATGGTAGGTAATTTTGATTTCTCAGATGCATATAAAATTTTATTAAAAGAACAACTGGAGGCTAGGAGATAGCTCATTCTTTAATGTGGTTGTTACACAAGCAAGAGCACCTGCCATTAGAGCTCCAGTTGAACCTGGAAGCACGGATTTGTAATCTCAGAGATGGTAGACAGATATAAGAGGATTTGGAGGAAGACATGTAATATTTTCAACGTTTGATCTCCAAGACTATCTACATATGCATGAACATACACACATGCATACAACTAACATACTAACCATTAAAAGAATTAAATGTAAGGGATATTGTGTTAACTATGATTCCAAATTGTTTCTGATATGCTGTCACTAAACAGCAGTCTGCTGGAAGAACAGCCTGTGTCTAGCATGGATCTGAGCCCAATTCTATGAATTTATGTACCATTTTGACATCTAAAATGTGACCACACTGTTCAAACTGAATTTTGCTTGTTTGTTTTGACTTTTAAAGCAGGGTCTTATGTAGCCAACAATGGCCTTGAATTTGATATATAGCTACTGATGACCTTGAACTTTTCGGTTGCTTGTGTTTGTAGAAGCCATGTATATATATATATATATATATATATATATATATATATATATATATATATATATATATATACATATATATATGTGTATGTATATGTGTGTGTGTAATATATGGATATTGATTCATGTGTATATATGTGGGTATGTAGATGCCACCATGTTTAGTGATTGAACTAAACTTAGAAGATTGAACTAAGAGCTCACTGATTTAGTGAAGTTAGCTAGCCACCATGGCCAAGAATCATCCTATCCCTACCTTTATAGTGTTTAGATTATAGGTAAGTATCAATATTACTGGATTTTTGTGTGGGGCTTGGGATCTTAACTGAGAACCTTGTGCTTGTGTGCTGAGTACTTTACTGACCAAGACATCTTCTCTATCACACTTTGAAGTTTTGATGTCCCTGCCCCCATGTCCTGAGTGATAGGATCATAAGCTTGTATTACCATACACAGTTTCTGTGATTCTCAGAATTGAGCCCATTACTTTGTACGTGAAGCAATCTCAGCCCTAAGCAAACACTAATCTAGGATCTGTGCATCTGTGAAAGATGGTTCATAATTCACTTGCCTGATGTGTCTAAAGACAAAATGGAGAGATTCTATGATGTGTATTAGAACTTCTGTTTGTTTAAGTTCAGGACTAAAATTTCCTGTCCTCAAAACATTATTCTGAGTCCTCACTTCCATCTTCTATATTCATCATAGGTCATTACCACTTCATATCACTATTATTTTATTAGATGGAGTGATGAAGACAATGACATTATGAATAAGATCTTTAACACCTTTAGGGGTTCCTATTTATCAAACCTCTATTGCTCTTTTTAAAATTGAATTAATTTAGCATGTATTTTGTAGCTAATTCAATTATCCAAATGGCCAATATTCATTAGAAATCAATCATTGAGGTGAAATAGTTTGCTTTGCATATTTAATTTTCACATGCTACCTCTTACCATGTTTGGCAATGACAATGTAAATGAACTGAAAAGACATGTGCCATCCCCTTCTAATACATTCTTTAGGAGAGTAACCAAAGACTCCTGATCCAGAAAATGATAAAATTGGCATTTAAATATTTGTCTGCCATGATTTAATTCTTCTTCCATCCACTATGATATAAACACCCATCAACACTGTTTTTCTTTTTAGATAATCTCATATAACCCAGGCTTGTTCTAACTCTCTATGCAGCTAAGTACTGTTTTAAATTTCTGATCATTCTTTCTTTACCTCTCAAATGCTAGAATTGCAGACTTATACCATCACATGCTCATGCACATTACATAATGCTGATGATCAGCCCAGGGCTTTGCATAGGAAATAGTCTACCAACTGACCCACATCACAGTTGCTCTCCATAGTCTGTGCTTTTCTCTGAACTTGCCTTTCATGCCCTGGCCATACCCCTAACATGAAATCAATCAAAATCATTCACTGTACTAGAATCATCTTTCCCTAACTCATGAGTATCCATTATGAGCCTAGTAATATTAGACATCATGAAAGACAGAAAGGAATTCTGTTCATAAGGGCATCACTGTTGAGAAAGGTATAGAAAACTGGATTACCTGTGCAATCATTGCAAGAGAAGTAAACATGGGTGATTGTGAGAAGACATGAGAAAAATGAAGAGGAAACCCTCCATATCAATGTAAATACTTCCTTGTTTTAGTCACCTTACAAAGGAAGTGAAGAAAATATCTCCAGGCTGTTAAGAGAAATCCACGTATGACTGTTTCAGAGGTATCAAGAATTTATTAAGATATAAAAGAGGTTAAATATACTTACAGATATAGCATGTGGTAAATCCAGTTGCAGAGTCATTGAAAACCTGGGGACAAATCACACACTGCTTCGCACTGCCTGACTCAGTCTTCACCACCCAAGAGAGTATAATCACACTTCCTCATTCCTTATATAAAAGGTCAAGGAGGCAGACTAGATACACCACCTTTATCTACTAAATAGCCAAACATCATGGACAGAGAGATCAGTCCCTACACTTCCCCTTTCACACTTTGCCAAGAAACACAACAAGAAAGGCCTGAAGAAGATGCAGACAAATAATGTTAAGGCAATGAGTATATGTGCAGAGGCCCTCAAGGTCCTTGTGAAGCCCAAGATAATTATGTCCAAGATGTCAAAGGGCTCCAGCTGCAAACTCAGCCATCTTGCCTTCATTTCTCACCCCAAGCTTGGGAAGGAGATTAGAAGCTACATGGCCAAGGATCAAAGATTCTACCAACCAAAACCCAAGGGTTTTTTTTTCTTCTTTTTCTTCTTTTTCTCACTGTACGCCACTGAAACACGGGAAATATCTCAATTCCAGGTCATGCCCAGGCTTCAGCTTTAGCTCAGGTTCCCAAAGGTGCCTATATCCCTGTGAAGGCCCCATAGACAAGGTTTGTGCCTGTCAATGTGAAGGCAAATAAATAGGTGTGATACACAAACACACTATTTGCAGATGATCAGAACCCACAAAAATGAGTGCTGTACTTGCCCAAACAAGATAGGACAGTTCTTCAGGGTTGTTGCTTTATGGAAGAGTCTGTCAGACATTCTGTAGGACACAGAGGAAAATGACTGACAAACTTCCAATATAAGTGGGGCAGTTTCAAATGTCCTGTTTCCCTCAGAAGTCTGCCAGATACTCTAGGACTATAGGCTGAAGATGGATGCTCCAACATTACAGAAGAACTTTGGGTTACTCTCCAAGCAGCCAGATATCTCTGTCATTTCTAGAATTTTGGAAGTTGCTTACAATGTACTTCCTGCTTACTTAATCAATATTATATTCTTCTTGGGTCTTTGATGGAGTTGGATACTATATAGTTATAGTTATAATTTTCTTGAGTTATGATAAAAAGATAAATTAGTTAAGGCATTTAGACTCTTAAAGATAGTATAGATGATTATTTTCTTAAATTTTGACAAATACAAATAAACTAAATATTATAGCTGTAATTCATGCTTGATACCTGTTTTGTTTTATGTAATTTTACAGTGTTAAAGTTAAAAGCTTTTTTTCTAATTAGACAGAAAAAGGGAGAAGATTTGGGATATCCTTCTCGATGCTATGAATATGTTTTATTATCATGGGTTAGTAAAGAAGCTGATTTGGCCAACAGCCAGGCAGAATAGAGTCAGACAGGAAATCCAAGCAAAGATAAAGAGAAAAAGAAGGTGGAGTTTGGGAGATGCCAGCAGTAACTGGAAAAGCAAGGTGTGAGGCAACAATCCACAAGCCTCATGGTAAAATATAACTAATAAAAAAGAATTAATTTGAAAGACCCCCAGAGGGTGTCTTAAACACTTGGAGACCCTCGCCCAAGAACTAAGTCCGAGCCACTGGATGCAAGAGCAAGAGGAAATTTTTATTGTTTACACAGGGCCTGTGGGTGCTGCAGTCATGTGGAGGACTGAGCACCCCAGGCTGGGTTTTGGGGCAGATTATATAGGGTAGGCAGAAGCAGGCATACAGAAGCAGATGCATGGTTACAGGGGTCTCATTGGTCAACTTTAATGAGGCCATGAGATCATGTCTGAGATAGGTGTCAGCCTTCTGCAGGGTGCATGACCATTTGGGGACTTTCCAACAGTTTGGAGATTTTTCCATTCCTCCCCCTTAATTTTTGCTCACGCGGTTGGCATGACTCTTGGTGTCTAACCGCAGGCATCTTGTTATGCAGACTGACAATAATATCTGTGCCCTTGTTATGAGCCCCAAAACCTTGTTATGAGCCCCCAGTTCTTGATTCAAACCTTGCTTATAAAATGACATTACAACAGCTAAGCAGCCAGGCGGGGGTCTTTCATTTCCCCCATTTCTCTTTATGGTGAAATAAAATCTTTTATTTGTGGGTTCAGGAGAATTCTATCTCCTGCTGTCTCCAGGCCTGGTATGGAGACTCTGGAGGGGACTCTGTCTCCAGTTGTCTCAAGGCTTGGTATGGAGCTTCTGGAGGGAACTCCGTCTCCAGTTGTCTCAAGGCCTGGTATTGATGGGTCATGATCATCGTCTGTATAACCGATACCCAATCCCTTATGAACTGCATTAAACGATTTATAATGCAGGGTCCAATGGTTAGGATGAGCATTAGAAGAATTATAGGACCCATAATTGAGGAAATCAGGGTTGTGGACCAGGGTGATCGATTTAACCAGCTTTCAAACCACGTTTGCTGTGATTCAAATTCCCTCTGACGTTTAAGCTAACCTATCTTTGAGCTTATCCAGGGTTTCAGTTACTACTCCTGTCTGATCAGCATAAAAGCAGCATTCTTCCTTAAGTGCGGCTCATAGTCCTCCTTCTTGAAGGAAAAGTAAGTCAAGCCCCCTTCTATTTTGTAGGACTACCTCGGACAGGGAAGTCAAAGAGTCTTTAAGTGCTCTAACCGATTGTTCTAGAGCTTGCAGGTCAGCATTCATAGCGGCTTGCAATTGCATGTACTGCTCATTTTGGAGTAGGGCTGTAGTCCCTGTTCCTATACCAGCGGCGACCCCCCCCAACATCCAGCAGAATGGCTATGGTCATAGAAATGGGTTCTCTTTTGAATCTGTGATGTCCCTCATAAAATTCTAGGACCGTTTCTGAGTTATGGTATGTGATGCGGGGCCAGAGCTGGACTAGGACACAGTAATCAGCAGTCATGTTGAGAATCATTGCATGTACACATGGCGTCAGTCCTGTGTTACAAGCCCAATAAGTTCCAGTAGGGGCAGCCAGGTAATAGCTCCCTATAAGGACAGAGATTGTCTTCTTACATAATATCTGCTTGGATGGGGGACCATCCCTAGGCATAGTCCCTTTCCGCTAACTTGAGAAAGAGTTAACTTATGATTACGAGGGGAAAACTTGTGAGTGTGAGGTGCCTTCTGAAGAGGTCGGTTCCCTATACCTCTGCAGTTGCCCAGCAACGGGGGAATTGGGAGGCGAGGGAGCCTCCGCTGTGGTGGTGTCAGGTTTCTCCTGAGGCTGTGGAGACCGACTTGGGTCAGTCCTCAATCCTGCCAGCTGAGCGGCAGGCGGAGGCACCTGTGGTGGTGGGTGGTAAGGAGGGGGGTTCTTGGACAGGAGGTCTAAAAGGGGGGGGGGGTCTGAGTCAGGTGGCAAAACAGGTTTGAGGGGATCCTTCTTAATTAGGGTAGGGTAGAGAGAGGAGAGAGAGGGTTTTGGGTGAGAAGGGGGAGCAGGGGGTGGGGGAGCAGTGGAAGAGGTCAAAGACGGTTGTTTGGGTAGGACGAAGGGGGCCACCCAGGGAGGAGGTTTGCAAGCTAAGCTTTCCCAAGTAATGATGTAGGCAACCTGGTCCGGGTGCCCATGAGGTTTCTTGGCATAGACTCTTTCCTTGATCTGTAAAATAGTAGTAATGTTAAAAGTCCCATCCCTTGGCCATCCTATGCCAAAGGAGGGCCATTCAGAGGTGCATATCATCTGCCATTTCTTCTTTTTCACTTCAACCGACTGGTTGGAGGCACGGTCACAGACTTCAACCCAGTGATCTAGAGTCAAACTTAGGGGGGTAGTCATGGACTGATCCATGGTTATTTCACGGTAAAGGACAATACAAAAAATAACACAGACAAAAATATCAGACAGCCGGCTAACAGATGCGCTGCATGTTTTCGGCGCAAAGGACAAAACAGCAGACAGGCAGGGACAAGCAATGGCTGGCCAGCTTACCTCTCGGTGGGTTGTCGGGTGGGTTGGGAAGGGGTCTCCAAATCCCGGATGAGCCCCCAAATGAAAAACCCCCCAGAGGGTGTCTTAAACACTTGGAGACCCTCGCCCAAGAACCAAGTCCGAGCCACTGGATGCAAGAGCAAGAGGAAATTTTTATTGTTCACACAGGGCCTGTGGGTGCTGCAGTCATGTGGAGGACTGAGCACCCCAGGCTGGGTTTTGGGGCAGATTATATAGGGTGGGGGTAGGCAGAAACAGGCATACAGAAACAGATGCATGGTTAAAGGGGTTCCATTGGTCAACTTTAATGAGGCCATGAGATCATGTCTGAGATAGGTGTCAGCCTTCTGCAGGGTGCATGACCATTTGGGGACTTTCCAACAGTTTGGAGATTTTTCCATTCCTCCCCCTTAATTTTTGCTCACGCGGTTGGCATGACTCTTGGTGTCTAACTGCAGGCATCCTGTTATGCAGACTGACAATAATATCTGCGCCCTTGTTATGAGCCCCAAAACCTTGTATTGAGCCCCCAGTCCTTGGTTCAAGCCTTGTTTATAAAATGGCATTACAACAGCTAAGCAGCCAGGCAGGGGTCTTTCAAATTTAAATTGTAAAAGCAAAAAAATGTTAGCCTGAGCTAAGAAGTTAAACAGCTTATAATTAATATTAAGTTTCATGGTGGTTATTTATGAATTGATGGGGAGAAGAGAAACTTCAAATTACAGGTGATATACAAGTATCACAAAAGTATAGATTGACTTAAAATACATTTCATTTGAATACTAAGTCATCAAATAGAAATTGGAGTTAGCCTGTTTTGCTGTAATATGGAATGTATAGAAGTGGTCATTGGCATTATTATTACTTTGGCTTCAAACATTGCATTTGTATCTGGGAATTTTGGGAAAGAGACCATAAAAAATGGAATTCAGGCTAGGTGTGGTGATGCACACCTTTAATCCCAAAGGCAGGTGAATCTCTTTGAGTTCAAGGCCAGTCTGGACTATGCAGACAGTGCTAGAAGAGACAGAGCTACATAATAGAGAGAATCTGTCTCAAAAACGCAGAAAGATTTGGGTACTTGAACACAAATGAGACATTTCTAGCAATTGTCTTTTAAAAATAAATAACACAAATTTCACCTCTCATCAAGAAAACTTCTGGCTACAACAGAGAACATTTCATAAAGTCATAACCAATCAGTTTTCAGAGCTGTGGAGTTCAGTCCTAACTAATATATCTACAACACAATCTCTGTACCTAAGGCCCAGGGATTATTATAGAAAAGGGCCCAGTTATGCCACATGAGCCACAGAAAGTTTGCTATGAGATTGTGTTTTTTATGAATGTCAGAAGCTACTACATTCATGAAGTCACACCAAATGGCAGCCCATATTTAACCAGAGCAAGGACAATATAACCAGACATGCTAGTGTGAACAGAGTTCAGGGGGCCTCAAGCCTACATAGAGAACTGAGGGCAACTAGTGAATACTGAGAGCAGAAGCATAGTCTTCCACAGGGAAGAACACAAGTTGGTTAACCAATACCTAATGATCAGCCCTGAATATATATATACAAATAACATTATAGATTAAACAGGTTTCATGTACATACATTTTATATATTTAACAACAAATAAAGAAAAATGAGGCTACAAATTTGAAAATGAACATTGGGAATGGGGCTTGTTTATTTAAAAGGTTTGGGATGAAAGGGAGTAAATAGAATGTCAAAACAGTAAAATATTAAAAAAATAAACATATGCTTCCAAAATGCAAAACAAAACAAGAAAAAGAGTACTCAACACAGCATCCAGTGTTAAATACACATCATATTTCTGTCTACAAAGCATTCATATTTTTTAATTAATGTCAGAATATTGACACTTTCAAAATATTTCAGTTTGTTCAATTTGGCTGTCCTGTTTAGAGGCACATTCTGTGCATAAAAGAAATGAAACTCTTAGAGATCATCCATGTTCATGAGGTGATGACAAGTATCTTCATTCAGCTACTACCACTTAATAATATAAATATCTTTAAGTACTTCAGTGAAACTTGGTAAGAATTAAGTAGTAGTTGGTGATTTGAATGAAAATGGCTGCCATAGGCCTATAGAAATTGGCCTTTTTGAAAGGATTAGAATATGTGGCCTTTTAGGAGTATATAAGACCTTGTTGGACAAAGTATATGACTGGGGATCTTTGAAGTTTTAGAATCTCAAGCCAGGCCCAGTGGCTGACTCTCTACTTCTGCTGTGTTTAGATCCAGATATAGAAATCTCAGTTACCTCTCCAGCACCATGTCTGCCAAAGCACTGGCATGATAACCACAAATTCTGAATTGTAAAGCATACCCAATTAATATTTTACACTATAAGAGGTTTTGTGTGTTTCTTCACAGCCATAGAAACCTTAACGAAGACAGGTAGTGTCTTCAGAATTTGGTGGGTTTTTTTTCTTTTTTTTTTGCAAATGGCCCCCTTTGCTCCACAGCCTGAAGCTATGGAAAAAGAAATGGCATTCATTCTCATCTGTTCACAATTTGCTTCCAAGAAGAGCAGGTATTCAATTTTTCTAAAATTCTTTTAACTTTTATTGATTGTTCCTGTATTTCACATCATGCATCCCAATCCCACTTATCTCTCCATTGTTTTAGTCTGTCTTCTTCCCCAAGCAAAAGAAAATTTAAAAGAAAAACCAAAACAAGACAATAAAGAAAACTAAGGGGAAGAATCTTGTTGTGGAACTTGCAATGCAGCCCGTTGAGTCACACAGTTTTCCCTTCAGTCCGTTCACCTTTACTTGTAAGTGCTCATTGCTATGGATCAGTGATCTGGTTGGAGGCCTTTGATTTCTGCTACATTGTCAATAATGGGATAATATGTTCTCAGTGTGCCTCCTCCTGGATATCCTGTTGTTTCCTGTGTCGTGGAGAGCCTGCAGTTTTGGATTTGTAAGTTCATCCACTTCACATGATCCAACAGTTCATAGATGAGGTGGATGTTGAGGTGGGCTACCTCATAGCCCTGGTTCTAAACTTAAGTGGTAGCTGGGATGGTCAGTCTGCCAACAGCTGCCGAATTATAATGTGAAGGGAAATGTAGTTTTTCTAACTGTCTGAGATAAAACAGAAGGACATGAGAAGCATATTCCCCAAGTGTGAACAATTCAGAAAATCAAAGAGCTCTTCCACTCTGACTGGCAATATCAATATTGCCTAACCAGTCATGTAAAGCACAAACCAAGATGATGGAACACCTTCTTTTTGTAGTTGCTATAGTCAGTCCATCAGGTCTTTTTTGTCTCCCACATATCCTTCTGATTTGCCCACCACTTTTCCTTTCTCTAATTCTCATCTGCATCTCATATAGTCTGAAGCATACATTTGCCTTCACTATGAATTTATATTTCACTGTTGAATTTATACTATAACCTGTTGCCAGAATATTTTAAAATTTATGTATTGGCTACATACATATGTAAGAAAGCATGCCTGCACATATGTGTATGCACATGACTGTGAAAGCACATTTAGGCCAGAGGTCAACACCAGGAGCCTTCCTCACTCACTTTCATGTTTAAGGAAAGGGTCTCAATTACTCTCAAGATCACTAATTAAGTTAGACCAACAAGATCCAGAATCCTGTCTTTGCCTCCCCACACTGGAATTATGGGCTCATGTTGCTATACTAAAGTCCTTTTACCTTGGTTCTCGGATTAAACTCAGAATCATATGGCAAGCATTCTCTCGTTTGTGCTTCTCTCCTAGTTAAATCTCCTATCTCTGCCTCCCAACTTGTCATGGAAATACAAGGATGACAACTGTGCACCACTCCATCTGGCTTTTAATATTGGCTCCTCGGATCAAACTCATGTCATCAAACTTCTGCAGCAAGTGCCTTCAGCCATAGATTATCTTTCTAGCTCTGAGATTCAGATGTTTTCTATCAAATAGTATATACACCTCATATGAGAAGGATTTTTATGTCTGTAAACATATATATATATATATATATATATATATATATATCAGCAACACAGAGCACTCATCCATTAATTCTATTAAACATATTTGAAAACCATATTTCTCACTTTTCTGTCACAGATTGTCTACAGCTTTAGTTTCAGTCAATGCTCATCAAATTATCTGGTCAGTCTTGTACCTTGATATCATAAGTAAGTATAAGTAGACTTCAACAGACAGAAATAGGTGGAACTCAGGCAAGAAACTGAAGCAATTAAGTAATGGATTAGCAAGTAAATAACAAACATACAAACATTCAGGCAACCACATACTCATTCCTCCCTCCCTCCTTCCATCCCTCCCTTTCTCTCTCTCTCTCTCTCTCTCTCTCTCTCTCTCTCTCACACACACACACACACACACACACACACACACACACACAAACACACACACACACACACACACACACACACACACTCAGCAGGGAACAACATTGAGCTGATTCTGGTTTCTTTGCCTCCTGTCTTCTCCAAGGCAACACTGCTTAATGCAGTAAGGATCTCAGTTACTAAGTCCCCCATGCCCTGCGGGATATAGAAGAAAGAACAACATTCTTTTGCAATACTTGTCTTGTCTTGGATGATGCATAAGGAACTGGTTTCTGTCACATCTGAGCTTTACATCAGTCAGAAATTGCAGTAAAGTCAACACACCATACATGATGGTGATACTACTGTGCATAAATAGCTGGCAAAGAGTGAGACCAGTGAATGCATGTGATCTAAAAGAAGAGGAAGATAGAACATTCAAGGCCATAAAAAGAAGCAAGAATAAATCAAAATTGAGAAATTTTAATACAGCCATGTATTTGAGTTAGGAAGGAAGCATACATAAAGGTTAAAGACATATGCCCATCAGAAACATTAGAAATAAATAGTCACTAACTATTTGGTGAATATATTTATCACCTTCAATGATTGAGAAAAATGAACGTGTTTTCAAATGTTTTTTCAACAGGTACCAGGGCATAAGAAGGCACTCTCTTAGTATTTCTTTTGCTGTGAAGAGACATTGTGACTCAGAAAGGAAAACCTTTACTTGACTGAGTTGGAAGCTTACAGTTCAGAGGTTCAGTCCATTATCACCATGGCATGGAGCATGAAGGCAGCCCCAAACACAGCAAAAGTAGGAATTTTTATAGCCCTGAAGCTGCAAGGCTAGGAGGTTTCCAAGGTTTGGGGCATTTACAGAGAAAGTTGGTCATGTGAAAGCTCGGCAGAATACCTCAAAATTATTGTTCATATCTTATTAGGGTGGGTGGAGGTCAAGAGACAGCCAAGTGTGGTCCAAATCCAATTCCAAAAATGTTCAAGATGTGGTCAGGTCAAATTCTAAGACACAGCAACAAACATTACAGAAATCAACTAGTTTGGTCTTGTAACAACATCATCTCCGTATCTAAAGATGGAGTCAAGCTGGTTCATCAGTACCACAGTAGCTGTCTTTCAACTAAAAGGCTGACAACCTGGCAGTTGTTTAGTCCTCAAGGCTGGGTGCCTCAGAAATTGCAATGTTTCTGTGAAAACCAGGAAAGTTTCTGAGGAGCCCCTTGTCTTTATTTCTCAATCAAAGACAGGGAATGCTAGTACTGTTATCAGTGAATAAACCAGCACCAGCAACAACTAGGTTAACCAACTGTTGGCGAGGGAGACTGGGTAGGCAAAAAGGCAATAGTCTTCTTTCTACCATACCTATTATCTGGGATGCTACTAGAAAGGACCACCTACAATGAGAAAGGATCTTGCCATATTGAGTAAGGTAATCAGGACAGCTCTTCACTTGTAACTCCCTACTCAGGTTATTCCAATTTGGGGCAGGTTGACATCAAAACCTACCAGAGTACCAGTAGACTCACCATTCATGAAATTATATGATGCGGGAGAATTATCTGTATTCTGTCAATCATGTATTTTAATAAAATGCTGATTGGCCAGGCAGGAAGTATAGGCGGGTCAACCAGACAGGAAGTAGAGGCAGAGTAATGAGAATAGGATAAGGCTAGGGAGGAGAGAAGTTCCTCGGGCATTCCTGTGCAGACCACTGAAGAGGCAGCATGTAATCTGCCCAGGTGCAAAAGGTACGGAACTGTATGGCTAACATAGATCAGAATAATGGGTTAAGATAAGTCATAAGAACTAACAAGTAACCTGACCTAATGGACCAATCAGTTTATAACCTAATGTAGACTTCGTGTGATTTTCCTTGGGACTTGCTGGCTTGTTGGGGTACTGGGTGGGACAGAAACCCCAACAAGCCGGCCCTCATGTTACAAATGGCGCCAACGTGTGGACAACTGTATCCACATAAAGCCTGAGACAGCTTGGGAAGTAATTCTAGAACAAAATAACAGCATTATGCATGGCGTCTTGGTGGCAGCAATTTCTCAGGTCTGCTCTGCTTGCTAGAGGCAAGCAAGCGCTCTCATCTAAGAGTGGCTTCCTGACTCAGCTTTAGCTGCAAAACCTTGCAGCTCTTTTAAGAGGTCCTGCCGCGAAGCACTTAAATGGTTTTGACGAAAAGCTGAACGCATGCTTTTCGGTTTTAAGCTGTAGCAGGAAAAAAGCTGTGCTGTTTTAAAATGCTGGTTTTCTGGGCTGTCCTGCCAGGGCAAACTCTGACTCTTTCAGGCAGGCAGTCCGACTGAGAGTGGTCTGTGAGCAGGATGCTGCTGCTTGCTTGCTAGCAAGGACCTTGAAACACCGTAGAGTTGTGGCAGTGAACACAGCTCTGGCTGGTACCTCAGCCATGATGTTGGAAGGCTAAATAATGGGCTGGATCTAGCTGTCAAAGCCACAGCTTTAGTCCTACCGATATTGCTTGGTAAATTAAAGACTCATGTGGTCAGAAAAAGAGAGATATACAGTAAAGAGAGATTCAAAGACGAAGAAAACCTCTAAATGGTTTATAGTGTGTTACAAATAAATGCAGGATAAAAGTTAAAGTTCTTAAAGTAAAAAGAGAGTAGTTAGGTGTGGTGGTACACACCTTTAATCCCAATTCCTGGGAGGCAGAGGCATATTGACCTCTGTGACTTCAAGGGACAGAGGTAGAGATTGACCTCTGTGACTTCAAGGTGTGGTAGCACACACCTTTAATCCTAGCACTGGGGTAGCAGAGATGCATGGATCTCTGTGAGTTCAAGGTGTGGTAGCAAACACCTTTGAGCCCAGTACTGGGGAGGCAGAGACAGAAGGATCTCTGTGAGTTCAAGGACAGCCTGGTCTACAGAGTTATTCCAGGACAAAGATATACAGAGAACCAGTCTCAAAAAGTAAAAGTAAAAATAGAAGAAATAGAGGTTAAAGTAAAGCCACATAAAGATGGAAAATACACAGAAAATTTTGATACTGTATGCTATTATGCTCTCTTTAAATTGTTTAAATGTTGAGGAAGGAGCAACAGCTGCTAAAGGACTGTTGTTTATAAATACTTCTGAACTAACCCGAGATAGGTATTTTGAAAATACCTTGGCTTCAAAACTGAAGTCAAAAGGTTTGTTACTTTGGAGAAGAGATTTTGCTTGTGTTTCCACAGAAAATGAGAGGCTCTGGATTTATTCAGAGTTAAGAAAAATCATCTTTGGCCAAGGGAGACCACCTGAGCAATCTCTGGTAGGAACAGATGGCCCAGATGTCTGAGTTCTACATACAGAACAGATTCAAGGCGCTGCCTGAGATGATCAGGTCTCACAGGATACTCCAGTCATGACTTGATTATAACTCTAAATTTTCTTTAGGTCCCCATAAGATCATCAGCGCCCCCAACCAGCAGGAAGTAGCCTGAAATACTACGCCCACATTCCCAACAAATGGACTATGGGTACTTTCCTTTGTTTAAAAAAAAAAAAGAGGGAAATGATGCGGGAGAATTATCTGTATTCTGTCAATCATGTATTTTAATAAAACGCTGATTGGCCAGGCAGGAAGTATAGGCGGGTCAACCAGACAGGAAGTAGAGGCAGAGTAATGAGAATAGGATAAGGCTAGGGAGGAGAGAAGTTCCTCGGGCATTCCTGTGCAGACCACTGAAGAGGCAGCATGTAATCTGCCCAGGTGCAAAAGGTACGGAACTGTATGGCTAACATAGATCAGAATAATGGGTTAAGATAAGTCATAAGAACTAACAAGTAACCTGAACTAATGGACCAATCAGTTTATAACCTAATGTAGACTTCGTGTGATTTTCCTTGGGACTTGCTGGCTTGTTGGGGTACTGGGTGGGACAGAAACCCCAACAAGCCGGCCCTCATGTTACAATTATATGATAAGTAGATGATTTTCAACTTTACAAGAAAGCAAAAAAATAATAATAATAACAAGACCTGGACCAGGCACCCCAACATATAGTGATGACACCCTCCTTTCATAAAGAGCGGTACTAAGCAGATGGTAGAATTTCTTCTGGAGTTGTATAAGGCTCTATTTTATAAAAGAGAAGTAAAGCATTGTATATCATCTATCTTGATTAAGATTTTGAAATTGTTCCCACTTCTCTATACTGTGGTCCAGCACAAAAACCACTAGGATATTCTTTGTCCTCTTCTTCGGGCTTATCTGAGTCTAAAGACTCTCTCTTACCCACTTCCTCAGCACAATATTATACTGTAAGTACATCATTCTCCAAAGGTTCATTAGCTCCCATATTTTTGTCACTGTTTTGCTGTTTTTCCTTAAAGATTCTCGTTTCTTTGCAATACTCTCCTCCTGCTCTGCTTTCTATTCAAAATTTCCCTCTGCTTTAAACCTCTGAAGTTCATCTTGCTGTGGCTTAGATCTAAGGTGTTCTCCAAGAGACCACATGTTGAAGGCATGGCCCCAACTTGGAGAACTGCAACACTGTGGAAACGTTAAGACTTAGAACCTTGGACCTTGAGGCAGGACCTGGAACTGGAGGTGGAACCTAGGATTTTGAGGTAGGAAATCACACCTAACACCTAGAGGACCTGGCACTTACAAGTGAGATCTATGACATGGAGTGGAGCCCAGACTTACAGGCTACACTTGTGACCCAAAATGTCATCCAGGGATTAATAGGAAACCTTGTTGTGACAGATCACTGTTCTGTATTCTTAGAAAGGATTGTGGGATACCAGTTTTTCCCTCCTGCTTTCTTTCAGTTCCGAGCTACAGGGTATATGGATTTGTTCAGTCACAAACTTCCTGCCATGGAGGGTGTTCTGTTGAAAAGACCAGAAACGGCAGGACAGGTAACTACTTGCTGAACCTATAAACCATGAGACAAAACAGAGGTATTTTCTTTTTTCTTTATGTGATGTGAGTCTGTGTGCATGTGATGTATGTGTATATGTGTTAGTATGGTAGAAATGTAAGTTTGTGTATGGTGCAAGTATATGCATGTTTGATTGAATATGTGAATAACTCTGTGTCTGTATGGCATGTATGTGACTGTGGGGTTAGTATGTATTTGTGTGGTGTGTGTTCTCATGTGTGTGGGTGTCCATGTGAGCTGATGTGTAGAACCGCATATCTGTAAAAAGAACCTAAGTTAAAATCAGGTGTGTTTTTTGTTGACTCTCCACGTGACTGAGGCTGGGCCAATCTCCAAACAGAAGTTTGGAGATTCTACTAATTTTCTAATGTGTTGCCATCTTGTCTAAAAGAGGTGGAATTACACTGCTGGGTGAGACGTATGCCATCATACCCACCTAGCACTTACAAGAATGTTGAAGATCCAAAGTTCAGTCTTTGTGTTTGCATGGCACAGGTTTTATCCACGAAGCCATCTCCCTGGTCCGTACTTTTCCTTTTGTAAGTAGAGTTCCCCAGTGTTTGTCATAGTGGTAGGAAGCTGACTAACACACACCTGTTTACTCTGCTCATCATCACCAATCCAAAAATACATCAAGTAGAGAGAAAGGCCATAGTTTGATGGTGACAAGGAAGGATTTTGCCAACAAAGCCTACAAGTCATACTCTACTCTGACAGCAAAAATAAATTAATCATTTTCAAATTGTACTTTTATTTTGGAGAAATTATACAAATGTGAAAACAAAAGAAAAAGAGAAAGAACATTTACTTGGGGATAGTATTGAGGGCCTTTTGCATGCTAGGCACGTGCTCAACCACAGACCTAACCCTCAGCATAGAAGGCAAACATTTTTTTCAGGGGGTACACACACAGAAATAAGAAAATGGGCCATTCCAATCCACAATAGGGGCCGGTGAGCTGTGGGAAGTGAGACGCAGAGTGCTTTGTGAGAGCAGATGAGACTCCTGCTATCCTTTCAGTCTTCCAGTACAAAGACTGCTCCACAGAAGTCTGGCCTCATCTGACAACCAAATAGAATCCAGCACAAAGCATGCATAATCACAGGTTTGAAAGAAGTGGAATATGTGCTTTCAATCAGCGCTCAATCAACACTACTTAAACAAATACAAATACTTGTGGGGAAAGCAGAAACAAAATATTTGGAAATGACAGAAAGCCCTAAACAGCTGTAGCATTTCAGCATGACTGCTCCTATTTTCTTGCTACAGCTATATAATTTATAGTTTTGTTAAATACTTTTTGTTCATTAGAAGAATACAGGCAGATGGTGATGATGGTTTCAAGTGTAATAAAAATTTCAGGAACAAATGACCACTTTATACCCCCTTTTCGCAGGAGGAAATTTGTTTTTCCCCCTTACAAAGTTAAATATTTAAATATGAATGTGTTCACATTTTCTCCCCACCTGTTTCTTCAAGGATATTTGAAAATCACCAATTTTGAAATTGGCAAAATGGCTGAGTAGGCATGACTTTTGAAAAGATCCCAAGATCAAATTCTGGAACCCATCACAAGCAGTTCACAATTGCCTGTAACTTCAAATCCAGGAAATCAGAAGGTCTCTTCTTGTTTTCATGGACTATTACTCTCCCCGCCCCCTCTCTCTCTCATATACACAAAATTGAGTATAACATGTAAAAAGAATAAAGAGGATTTGTGTGTACATGTTGCACATGTGTATATGTATGTTCAGGTAAAAGAATATGCTCAGGTGTAAATAGACAAGTCTGCATGTGAATGTAGAGGCCAATTGTTGACCTTAGGTATCACTGTCAATCAACTTCCAGTATACATAAGGTAAGACACGCTTTACTTAGAGTCCACTGATTTGGCTAGTTTTGCTAGCCAGCTTCCTCCAAGGATCTGCTGTTTCTCATCCTGGGATCTAGGAGTAGGTCATAACTCCTGGCATTTGTGTGGGTGCTAAACTCTAAATTCTGGTAATCAAGCTTGCACAAGAAAAATTTCCTGATGAGTATTGCCCCACCCTGTGCACTGTTATACTTTTTATGATGACCATTCTAGAATCATTAAAAGAAAAAAATGAATGGTTTGCTGTTGCTTTGCTGCTCATTTCTAGTGATGGCGTCTTCAAGTCTGTATATGAAATGATCCACAGAGAATCAGAGGTGAACCAGGTACCAATTCCTTCCTTGGTGTTTGTACTCTTTCCGCAGAGAGGTCTAGGAACAGCATCAGTAGGACAAATGTACATTAACTCACCAACACCACAGCCACTCAGCTTGCCAAAGTAGCTATGAATATTGAGGCAACTTTACCATTGAGCTGTTGCATTAATTGTGGTGTGTATGTGTGTGTGTGTGTGTGTGTGTGTGTGTGTGTGTGTGTGTGTTTCCATCTGTTTATTTCACAGCCCATGTATGGAGCTCAGAGAGGGCAAATTTCAGGAGTTTGTTCTCTTCCACTTTGTGAATCTCAAAGACCCACTTTAGTCATCAGGCATGCTGACTTTTCAGGTCCTTGACAAAGATACACATAAGAATAACATAAATAAAATTACAATGGTAGACTGTAATCGCTATTCAAACCATACTTCATTTAGTTTATTACATGTGGAAATTAGAGGCACAACAAATGAAACTGAATTTTGATTCCTATGTCAAGGGTTATAATCTACCATAGTCAAAACGAATGCTTATATTTTTGAAAGTCTATGAGGGCATTAGCTTGGGAGGTGATGGGTGTGCCCAGCTATATTAAAGTGGAGAATTCACTGAGATCTTCTAGTGTCAAAAAGAGAGCACATTTCAAAGTGTAATTGGACTCTCATACCCAAAGATTGGACCTAACATCTGCAAGACAGTCTATTTACAAATACTTGTACCATATCTCTGTGTCCACTTGTGTTCTCGGGTGTGTATATGAGTGTATGGTGGGGTGCACTGACAAGTTTCTGTGGATGTAAAGAGTAAAGGAAAACTTCACCTATCTTTTCTTCTTAGTCCTTCAACACTGTCCACCATGTTAAAATGTCAGTGTCTCTCATCATCCTGTATCTCACTAGGTGGTGCAGCTGCTTGGTCAGAATATTAATTATTTTTCTGTTGCCATGACAAAATGCCATGGATAAAAGAAACTTAAGAAATAAAGGTTTTGTTTTAGTTTCCAAAACAGAGAGACCATTAGGGAAAAAGTGGAATACTGGTAGGAGCAGGAAGCTGTCTTCCCACCTTGTTATCTACCCACAGGAAGCCAAGAGAGATCAGTGGTGGGCCACGGCTATAACAGCTCAAAGCCAACCCCTTCAGGAAGGTTCAAACTTCTAAAGTTTTCATAATTTCCCCAAATATCATCATGAACAGGAGTCCATGTGTTCAGATGTATAAGCCTATATGGGACATTTCTCATTCAAACTACCACACTGAGCAAGCCCCCCGTAAACCCACCTATCTTCACTGCTGCAGGATTGAGATTATAAATGTGTGCCACTGCACCAGGTATTTTAAAATAAGGCCTCTAAGGATAGAATTCAAGACCTTATCTTGAAAAGATAAGTTAACGAAGTGTGTTCCAGCCCTGCTGGCCAGACGCCCTCCAATCCCCTAAACTCTCTGGCCATTCAGTGGGTCTTCTCCCCACTACTGGCTTTCTCTACATATTCTACCCCAGCTAGCCCCAAGCACCCTTTCCCATGTGTGGGGTCCGATCACCCAACTCAGTCTGCTTCGGGGCTGAGGGTCTGGGGACACAGTGGTGACTGCAAGGCTGCAGGGATTTGTTCCACCGAGCCAGCATCTACCAGGCCCATACTTTTGTCTGTGAGGTCCCTGGCCAGCAAGCAGCCCTGATCCAGTACTAGTACATCCATCCGGAGGGCCGGCATCTACCAAGTCCGCCCTTTTGTCTCCGAGGCCCTTGGCCAGCAAGTGGCCCTGATTCAGTACCAGTCCATCCATCTGGAGGACCAGCATCTACCAAGCCCACCCTTTTGTCTGGAAGGTCCTTCATCAGCAAGTGGCCCTGATCTAGTACCAGTCCATCCATCTGGAGGGATCTACCACCACAGCCTACTTCAGGGTGGAGAGAATCTGAGAGCCAAGTCCAGTGCTGAAAAGACATAAGAGAGGGAAGACCAAGAAAATTCCCCAAGTACACAGTTAGCCACAGCAAAGATTGGATCAAGCCACCAAGGCTCTCCTAACAGCATTTGAAGGAAGAGATGGGCAGGGGCCAATGCAAGAATTCCTCCAACAATCTGAAAAGTAACATGATGACACCAGAATCTAGTGAACATACAACAAGAAGCCATGAACACCCTAATCCAGAAGTAGAAAAAATATATTTTAAACGTAACATTATGAAGGTAATAGAGACCATTAAACAGGATGTGAAAAACTCCTTTAAAGAAATGGATGACAAGACAAACAAAAAGTTAGAAGAAATGAATAAATTCCTCAAAGATATCCAAGAAACCAAGAAAAAGCAATCAAACTGGTAATGGAGACTGTTCAAGACTTGAAAACTGAAATGGAGGCAATGAAGAAAACACAAACTGAGAGATGGCAGGATATGGAAAATCTGAGTAAACAAACAGAAACTACAGAAACAAGTATAACCAACAGAATACAAGAGATAGAAGAAAGAATCTCAGATGCTGAAGATACTATAGAGGAAATAAACTCACTGATCAAAGAAAAGAGCAAATCCAATAAATTCTTAACACAAAACATCCAGGAAATCTGGGACACCATGAAAAGACCAAAAATAAGAATAATAGAGGTAGAAGAAGGAGAAGAATTGCATCTCAAAGACCCAGAAAATATATTCAACAAAATTATGGAAGAAAACTTTCCCAAACTAAAGACGGATATTCCTATGAAGGTACAAAAAGCATACAGAACACCGAATAGACTGGATTAAAAAAAAATCCCCTCGCCATATAATAATCAAAACACAAAGCATACAGAATAAAGAAAGAATATGAAGAGCTGCAATGGAAAAAGGTCAAGTAACATAAAAAGGGAAATCTATCAGAATTAATCCTGACTTCTCTATAGAAACCATGAAAGCCAGAAGTTCTTGGATAGATGTGCTGAGAAACTAAGAGACCATGGATGCAAGCCCAGACTACTATACCCAGCAAAGCTTTCTTTCACCATCAATGAAGAAAACAAGGTATTCCAGGATAAAAACAGATTTAAACACTATGTAGCCACAAACACAACCTTACAGAAAGTACTCAAAGGAAATTCACAACCCAAGGAAGCCAACAACACCGACAATAACTCAGATATCTGACAGCCCTCCAGCAGCACAACTCAAAGAAAAGAAACACACAAACTCTACCCCCCCCAAAAAAAAATAACTGGAGTTAACAAACACTGGTCATTATCACTTAATATCACTTAATATCAACAGACTCAATTCACCTATAAAAAGGCACAGGTTAAGAGAATGGATACGAAAACAGGATCCAACATTCTGCTGTTTACAAGAAACACACCTCAACCGCAAAGACAGACATCTACTCAGAGTAAAGGGTTGGGAAAAGGTTTTTCAATCAAAGGGACCTAAGAAACAAGTGGGTGTGGCTATACTAATATCTAACAAAATTGATTTTAAACTAAAATCAATCAAAAGAGATGGAGAAGGACACATTGTTCTCATAACAGGAACAATTCAACAGGATGAAGTCTCAATCCTGAATATCTATGCCCCTAATATAAAAGCATCCACATATGTTCAAAGAAACATTACTAGAACTCAAAGCACACATCACACCCCACATACTAATAGTAGGAGACTTCAACACTACTCTCCCATCAATGGACAGAACAACCAGACAGAAACTTAACAGAGAAATAAGAGAACTAATGGAGGTAATGAATCAAATGGACTTAATAGACATCTATAGAACACTCCACCCAAATAGGAAAGAATGTACCTTTTTCTCAGCATCTCATGGAACCTTCTCGAAAATTGATCACATACTCGGTAACAAAGCAAACTTCCACAGATTAAAAAAAAAATTTTAGTAACCACCTGTGTCTTATTGGATCACCATGGAATGAAGTTAGAATTTAACAACAATTCTACTCCCAGAAAGCCTACAAACTCATGGAAACTGAAGAGTCAACTACTGAACCAATCCTGAGTCAGGGAAGAAATAAAGAAATTAAAGTCTTCCTTGAACTCAATGAAAGTAAAGACACAACATACCCAAACCTATGGGACACTATGAAAGCAGTGCTAAAAGGAAAGTTTATAGCACTAAGTGGCCACATTAAAAAAACAGATAAAGCTCACATTAGAGACTTAACAGCACAGTTGAAAGCTCTAGAATAAAAGAAGCAGACTCACCCAGGAAAGGTAGGAGACTGGAATAAATCAAACTGAGGGCTGAAATCAGCAAAATAGAAACACAGAAAACAATCCAAAGAATCAATGAAACAAAGAACTGCTTCTTTGAGAAAATCAACAAGATTGACAAACCCCTATCCAAACTCATCAAAAGGCAGAGAGAGAGAACATGCAAACTAACAAGATAAGAAATGAAAAGGGGAACATAACAACAGACACTGAGGAAATTTGGAGAATCATTAGTTCTTACTACAAAAGCCTATACGCCACAAAGTTGAAAAATGTAAAAGAAATGGACTTGTTTTTAGATAAATACAATATATCCAAATTGAATCAAGACCAGGTGAACAAGCTAAATAGACCTATAAGTCATGAGGAAATAGAAGCTGTCATAAAAAAAAACCTCCCAACCAAAAAGAGCCAAAGACCAGATGGTTTTAGTGCAGAATTTATCAGAACTTCCAAGAAGAACTGATAACTATACTCATTAATGTGTTTCACATAATAGAAACAGAAGAGTCATTGCCTAACTCTTTTTATGAAGCTACAATTACCCAGATACCAAAACCACACAAAGACTCAACCAAGAAAGATAATTATAGACCAATCTCGCTCATGAACATTGATGTAAAAATCCTCAATAAAATACTGGCAAACCAAATCCAAGAACATATCAAAAAAATTATCCATTACGATCAAGTAGACTTCATCCCAGAGATGCAGGACTGATTCAACATACAAAAATCTATCAATGTAATCCATCATATAAATAAACTGAAAGAAAATAACAATATAATCATTTCATAAGGTGCTGAAAAAGCATTTGAGAAAATTCAACACCCCTTTATGATAAAGGTCTTGGAGAGGTTAGGGATACAAGGATCATACATAAATATAATAAAAGCAATATACAGAAAGCCAACAGCTAACATCAAATTAAATGGAATGAAACTCAAAGCCATTCCACTAAAGTCAGGAGCAAGACAAGGCTGTCCACTCTCACCATATCTCTCCAACATAGTGCTTGAAGTTCTAGCAATAGCAATAAGACAACTTAAGGAGATCAAGGGTATTCAAATTAGAAAGAAAGAAGTTAAATATTCATTATTTGCAGATGATATGACTGTGTACATCAGTGACCCCAAAAACTCTACCAAAGAAATCTGGCAGCTGATAAATACCTTCAGTGATGTGGCAGGATATAAGATTTACTCAAAAAAAAATAAGTAGTCCTCCTATATACAAAAGATAGGGAAGGAGACAGGGAAATCAGGGAAACTTCACCTTTCACAGTATCCACAAATAGCATAGAGTATCTTGGGGTAACACTAACCAAGGAAGTGAAAGATGTATTTGACAAGAACTTTAAGGCTTTGAAGAAAGAAATTGAAGGGGACACCAGAAAATGGAAGGATCTCCCATGCTCTTGGATGGGTAGAATCAGCACAATAAAAATGGCAGTTCTACCAAAGGCAATCTATAAATTCAATGCAATCCCCATCAAAATCGCAACAAAATTCTTCACAGACCTTGAGAGTACAATAATCAAGTTTAGATAGAAAAAAATCCAGGATATCCAAAACAGTTCTATACAATGAAGGAACTTCCGGAGGCCTTACCATCCCTGACTTCAAACTCTATTACAGAGCTACAGTAATGTAAACTGCTTGGTATTGGCATAAAAACAGAGACATCGACCAATGGAATTGAATAGAAGACCCTGATATTAACCCACAAACCTATGAACACCTGATTTTTGACAAAGAAGCTAAAATTATACAATGGAAGAAAGAAAGTATCTTCAACAAATGGTGCTGGCATAACTGGATGTCAACCTGTAGAAGAATGAATATTGATCCATATCTATCACCATGCACAAAACTCAAGTCCAAATGGATTAAAGACCTCAATATAAATCCAACCACACTTAACCTGATAGACAAGAAAGTGGGAAATAGACTGCAACACCTAGGCACAAGAGAACAATTCCTATGTATAACCCAGTAGCACAGACAATGAAATCAACAATGAATAAATGGGACCTCCTCCGTAAACTGAGAAGCTTCTGTAAAGCAAAGGACACCGTCATTAAGACAAAAAGGCATCGTACTGAATGGGAAATGATCTTCACTAACCCCGCATCAGACAAAGGTCTGATCTCCAAAATATATAAAGTACTCAAGAAACTAGACATTAAAATTCTAATTAACCCAATTTAAAAAATTGGGTACAGAACTGAAAAGAGAATTCTCAAAGAAGAAGTTCAAATGGCCAAAAGACACTTAAGGTCATGCTCAACCTCCTTAGTGATCAGGGAAATGCAAATCAAAACAACTCTGAGATACCATCTTACACCTGTCAGAACGGCTAAAATCAAAAACACCAATAATAGCCTATGTTGGAGAGGATGTGAAGTAAGGGGAACACTCATTCATTGCTGGTAGGAATGCAAACTTGAACAACCACTTTGGAAATCAGTGTGGTGGTTTCTCAGGTAAATGAAAATTAACCTACCTTAGGATCCAGCAATGCCATTCTTGGGAATAGACCCAAGAGATGCCCAATCATACTACAAAAGCATTCATTCAACTATGTTCTTAGCAGCATTATTTGTAATAGTCAGAAACTGGAAAAAACCTAGATGTTCCTCAATGGAAGAATGGATAAAGAAAGTGTGGAATATATACACATAAGAATACTACTTAGTGGTAAAAAACAATGACATCTTGAATTTTGCATGCAAATGGATAAAAATAGAAAACACTGTTCTGAGTGAGATAACCCAGACCCAAAAAGTTGAATATGGTATGTACTCACTCATTTGTGGACTATAGCCATAAAACAAAGACAGTTCACAAGCCTAGAGAAGCCAAATAGCGAGGTAAACTCAAAGAAAAGCATATATTGATCCTCCTGGAAAATGGAAGCAATCAAGATAGCCGGGAAAAAGTTGGGAGCATGGGAGTTGGGGTAGGGGTGGTGTGGGGATGGAGGTAGGGGAGTGGGAAATCCAGAAAGGGGAAGGGAAAGCCTGGGGAGAGCTTGGGGGAGTGGGAGCGTAGAGATGGAGGAAGGGCAGTTATTGGATTATGGAAGAAGATATCTACATTAAGGGAGCCATTTTAGGGTTGGGAAGAGACTTGGCTCTAGAAGGGATTCCAGGTATCCACAGGGATGTCCCCTGCTAGGGACAGCAGAGTAGAGGGTGCCTGAACTGGCCTTGCCCCACTATAACATGATGATTATCTCGATTACCACCATAGAATCTTCGTCTGACGACAGATAGAGATAGAGACAGAGAACCTCATCAGAGCAACAGACTGTGTTCCCAAGGTCCAGTTGAAGAGCAGAGGGAGGGAGAAGATAACCAAGGAAGTCAGGACCATGAGTGGTTGGTCTACCCACTGAGACAGTATGTCTGATCTAATGGGAGCTCACCAAATCCATCTGGACCAGGACTGAAGGAGCATGTGATCAAACCAGACTCTGAATGTGGCTGCCAATGGGGGCAGATTGAGAAGCCATCGATAATGGCACTAGGACCTATTTCTATTGCATTTACTGGCTTTTTGGGACCCTAGTCTATTTGGATGCACACCTTCCTAGGCCTGAATGGAGGGGAGAGGGCTTTGGACTTCCCACAGGGCAAGGTACCCTGCCCTCTCTTAAAGAGGGAGGCAGAGGGAGAAGGGGGAGTGGGGAAAGGGAGGGGAATGGGAGGAGGGGAGGAAGTGTAAATTTTTGAACGAAAAAATAAGAAAAAGACTGAATCCATAAAAAAAGATAACTTAGCAACTGATGTAACCAGTCCCAGTTTTCTATATAGCCTTTTGATATGCAGTTTTTCTGTGTGATATACCGGGAGGCATTCCAGCAACAGATTACTTTTCGTTTGTGTTTCTTTGAAACTTACCTTTTCAGTTTTTCATTTAACTTGGGGATATCTTTGCAGTGTGGTTGATCTCCCTTTTTGTCTGTGTATTCATGGGACTGCAGAGAGAAGCACAGTCTGATTTATGCTTCCTGGCAGATTCTTAAATATGAGAAGGTGTTCAATACCATTGTAAGCATTCCATATGCCTCTACATCAGTTCTTATAGATCTATTATATGGAAATAATCTGAAGACCCTATGATTTAAGATAAGCAAGTCAAATTATGTTCTTTTTTCTATTTTTTCTCTCTCTCTCTTTATGTGTGTGTGTGTGTGTGTACGTGTGCGTGTGTGTTTGTGTGTGTGTGTGTGTGCTGTGTATGTGATGAATATATGTTCCACAGTTCAATGGAAACAGAGGGCACTCTCTTAGGAGTTGGTTCTCATCTCCCATTTGTATTAGGTGTCTTTGTTTCTTCTGCTGCACTACAGACTCCAGACATGCTGACTAGTGAGCTTCATGGCAGTTTTATGTTCTCTGCCTCCCATTGAAGCAAAGGAATGCTGCGATTACAGACCCATGCTACAGCATCCAGCTTTTTCCATAGGTTCCAGGAAGTGAGTTTCACATTGGACTCATTTGGTCAAGAATGTGTGGATAGCACTTTAATATATTGTGACTCATACTCAGCTCTCCCCGCTTTCCTCCTTTTCTTTCTTATTTTAATTTTGACTCCTTTCTTCTTATTTTTCCTTCTCTCCGTCCTTCTCCTTGACTTCTGTGATGATTAATTTCTGTTATCGGGTTGATTAGCTTAAGTAGCACCTCCCTAGGTACACATCTATGACACATCATTGAGGTACACATCGGTGGGTGCAATTTCAGAAATATTTAACTGCAGAAGAATGGGTTCCCAGAATGAAGCTTGCACCTGCCTGAGATTGGGATCCTGGACCAACTACAAGGGAGGAAGGGAGATGGAATGTAGGGTAAATGGGAAAACTGGATCAGAAAATCAACCAATCACTGATCACCTTGACTCTGAACCCTGAGCCCTTGAAAGAAATACACCCTGGATCTGAGACCTGAGCCAGGGAGAGAAGCATTAGTGTTTAAGAGCATTGCCTGCTCTTCCAAAGGTCCTGAGTTCAATTCCCAGCAACCACATGGTGGCTCACAACCTTCTGTAATGAGTTCTGGTGCCCTCTTATGGCCTGCAGGCATACATGCAGACAGAATACTGAATGCAGAATAAATAAATAAATATTTTTTAAAAAGAAATATGTTCTGGTTCTAAGATTAGAGTCAATAAAACTGAAAAGGACCCAACTAAACTAACCAATTCCTCTTCTTCCTGGGAAATCTCCACCCAAAAAGCCCTATATAAGCCTCTCTGCTGCTTTGGTTAAAGGCCGCTGATCATCCCTCCCTGGCAGAGGCAGCCACTCTCCTGGACTCCTCCTTCCCAAATAAATCTCTTTTTCAAAAGAGTTTTGGGTGATGATCTTCATTCCCTGGCACAGAATAGAAGAATATGGCTGGTTGGTGTTTTGTGGGAATGAGATGTAAAACCTTGCTGAGATGCTACCTTAGGAGGAAGCAAGGTGGAGCAGAACAGAAGAACCTTGCTAGGATGATCCTTAAGGGGCTGAGCAAGGCTGGACAGAAAAATGTAACAACTTTTTGCCAAACCTGAAGAGGTTGCTACATTTCTGCAGGGGCTATCTCTTTAGCAGACTGTTAGGCAAAGAAGAAACATCTTGGAATGGAGAAGTAGACAGCTCTGGTAGGCTGTTCCAGCAAGGGAACAGAGCAGAGCTCAGCTGTAGTGGCTCTTCAGAAGAGCAAGATTTCTATAACCTCCGGGGAGATGGATCTCCCATTGCACCCCAGCTTCAAGGATACCTTTCCTCCAGGGCTGAGCTCTTCTATTGCAGTTCCAACCTCCACAGCTGTCCTATTGCGGCTCTACCCTTACAGAGCTTTCCTATTGCAGCTCTAAGTATAGCCTGGCTTCCCAGTAAGACAGGATAGCTCTGCAACTCTACAATTGTAACACATTCCTCTATGCGGACTTTCTCTGTGTTCTGGTCACTGATGTGGACAAAGAAGCTCCTTCAGCATATCTTCCCTACTGTGATGGACTATATCCACAAATTGCAAACCACACTCCCTGCCCCCAGTCCATTATGCTGTTTTTATTAGCTTCTTGTCAAAGCAATGAGAAAATAAACATTTCTACTCTCATAAACTTTGGTCTACTGGAGCTTAATGACTGGATATTTCTGTGTTTCCAGAAGGAAGAAGATAAAACAAGCAGGCCTTTATAAATGCTCTATTCATTCAGCCACTCATGCATTCAATTTCTTTTTGTTGTTGTTTCCTTGAGACTGGCACTCATCACATCCAAAGTGCTAAGACTAGAGATATGTACTTATATGCCCACTTTTAATGCCGAGCTAGAGATTAAATCCATTGCTTTATGCATGCTAGACAAGTCCTTTTTCCACTGATCTAGCCCTTGATATTCATTCTTAAAAGATTAACAAACATTGCAAACAGTGAAAGATATAAGCAAATAAATAAGTAAATCAATAAACAAGTTAAGATGCAAACACCAGGAACAGGAAAAAGACTACTGCAGGCCTGTCAGAGGGGCTTTCCCTTTACAAAGATAACCAAACACACTGGCAGCCTTGGAGAGTTGACAGATTCCATAAGGAAAACATGAGGCCAGTGCTGTGCGAAGCCAGTGGTTGGAAAGCTCACTTGTCAAAGACAGCCACATAATTTGGGGATGTTCGTTCATCAACTTTTTTTCTCAGCTTTATTTGTAAATCATTGAACTGTAATTTTGACAAAATACTCATGATCTGAGAGATTTGCTTTATAAATTAAACTTTACAAATATAAGACAAATCAAGAACATTTTAGAACTAATAGTCCCTTTGTCTACCTGGTATTATCTATGTGATACACATAGATATATTATGAATACATGCATAAATATATATAAAAGAAATATAGAGAGAGTTTGTGTGTGCATGTGAGAGACTGAAAGAGAAAGAGAGAAAGAGAACAGAATAAGGGTTGTGCTATACCTCAAAACAGAATTGTCAATGGCCCTAACTGTGGAGATCAGAGTTTTGCTTACAGAAGTTACTGGTTGGCTGCCAATGAAGTCACACATACCACCCAAGATTCTACTAACCTATATTGTATGCCTTATTTTCTATTTATGAATTCAATTACAAAATTGCAGTAAAACCTAACAGGAAAGAAAGATATTTTGTAAAAATGGTAATACTTTTGAGCAGTATAAATTCTCATGTCTACAGGTTCTGTGCCTTGCCACAACATTGAGGCAGGAAATTCTCACCCTATAAAGCCTATCATTTGTAGTCTTCACTAAAAAATACAGTGTTGTCTATGGTTCAGTTTTCCAATAAAGTGTCTGTGTTGCTGAGCAGAGCTCCTGAGTGGTTTGCAAGCTTCTGTAGGGAGCAATGTAAAAACTAGGGTGAGATGCTCACTGGGTGGTTCAGTCAGTAACACACTTGCCCACATCAGTAAGGCATGTAAGTTTGATCCACAGAACTCTCATAAAAAGCTATGTATGGCCAGGCAGTAGTGACACATACCTTTAATCCCAGCACTCATGAGGCAGAGGCAGGCAGATCCCTGTGAGTTCGAGGCCAGCGTGGTCGACAAGGGCTAGTTTCAGGACAGACACCAAAGCTATAGAGAGACCTTGTCTCAAAAAAATCCAAAAGACAAAAAGAAAGGCTGTGTATAGTGACACACCCTTGAAACACATGCGATAGAGATATGGAAGAGTGGATAGATAGATTGCAGGAAATTTACACTTCTGCTATACTTGAATGGTTGGCCAGCTTCAGGTCAGTGATATATACTGTGTTAAGCAAAATGTGGAAGACAACTGAGGAGCAACATCCAGTGCTTCCAAGTTTATCCTCTGACCTCAACAAGCACACAAATCCACCCACAAAAATCATGCATTAACACAAATGAATACACATGTACAAGCATAACTGAATAATCTGCCATTTAATAGCTGAGCAAGTCCTTGCCCTTGCCCTTGCTCAGTGCAGTGCTCCTCAACTGATAAGTGAGTTTACAGTACTTTTTATGTATCTTTTTCTCTTTGTAATAAGCAAGCAGAACCATGGTGAGACCTTCAGTAAACAGTAACTTCCAGTCAGACTTTTTCATTGGGACTGTAGGCTCCCAAATAATGCCTCAGAGACTTATTATTAATTATGAAATCTCTGCCAATACTTTAGGCTAGGCTTGTTTCAAACTAGCTCTTATAACTTCAATTAATTCATACCTTTTAATCTAAATTATTTTACATAATTCATTTATCTTTACTTTACAATATCCATGCTGATTGCTCTGCTACCCTGGAGTGTCTTCTCCCTTCTCCTCCCAGCATCCTCTGTGCCTGGAAATCTTGCCTAGCTACTGACCATTCAGTTTTTTTATTAAACCAACCACAGTGACATATCTTACAGTGTAGAGGAATATTCTACAACAGTAACAATTTAGATATTTTGGAACATTCATTATGTAGTATCTCTCTAGAAGCATCATGAAACAAGAGTGCATATTTGCTACCCTCAGAAATCAGCTAACAATATTGTTGGAAAAGACAATACCTGGATGTAAAAAGGAGATGGGGAAGTGGATGATATCTTGCAACACTCCTTGAAAAAGAAACCTTAACTTGTCCAAATGGATTACTAAGCCAGAAAGAGGGGGGAGAAAGAAAGAGAGGAAGAAATACTGAGGGAAATTAGGAAAGTAAATCAAAGAATAAAAGAAATGAGGACAGGGCTGAGGATGAAGTTCAGGTGGTGAAATGCTTCTCCAGCATTCCCAAAACTTTGGACTCCAAACAATATCATATTGCTGGGTAATATCAGTACTTGGGTTGAGAGTCATGGCAGGAGAATCAAATGGTACACTTGACAATATAATGAGTTCAAGGGTCGCCTAGATATACATGAGACACTAGAACAACAACAAACAAAGCTAAGAATGATAAAGAACAAAAGACAAAGAGACACTAATAAGTGCCTCGATTTAGCCATAAGCCATCGTCCATGAACATGCATACATATTTGGTTATGCTTATACTTGAGTTCATGGCTTTTGAAGCTACATTGTTCAAATGGTGCAATTTATTATCAGGTTAAAAGATTAAGGAAGATTTTTCATTAAGTTAAACATAATGGGATGTTTTACTTATTTTGTTTATCTCAAAGATTTCCTCAAATTATAAGAACTTATGTGAATTATGTGGTTTGAGAATGAGAGAATCCAAATTTGCATTTGCCTACTCCCCGCAATGTTGTAAGTAAAAATTGCCTTTAATTTAATTTTAAATATCTTTGAAAGAATAAATATGGTTATAGGATCAAACAAAATCATCCCATTAAGATGAGTTTGCATCTTGGTGTCTACTAATCAAAGTTCATATCTGCCCAGTGAACGATAATATTAACTTGGGCATCCAGGGTGACATGACTCTCTTTTGTAGTTTTCCAAATAACAGTAATAATAATGATGAATGTGTTCATAAGAAATACAAATGAGTAGGACATTTATAAAATCACAAACTGAACAAAAATGGGGCATTTAAAACCTTTAATAAATCATAAATATTCCATAAGAATCTTCATCTCTTACTGTTATTTGGATCTACATCAATGGAATAATGCTTAAAAATGGACTTTCTGAGTTTAATAAAGAAATTAAAAAATTTAAAATAGATCTAATTTGAAGTGTTTTGCCAAAATTGATGTTATAAATACATTGATTATAGTAAGTATATCTTGCAACAGATTAACATAACCAGAAAAATTAATGAAAAATCTTGCCATAAGTCCTCAGAGCCCAGAAAGTCAGTTCTAGCATACACTGAGTACTCATGCATTGGAAAACAATATCAAATTTGTCATTAAATTTTCAATATGCAGTGAAAAACTGAAAGTTCAGATACAGTACAGTTAGAGGAATGAAGAGATGGCTCTTGCAAAGAACCCAAGTTCCAAGCCAAGGATCCACATTCAGGTTCATGACAACCTCCTCTGTTATACGGATTTGCTTGTCTGTTTTCTGGCTGCCAGGCAGCTCAGACCCAAAAGAATCACACAGAAACTATATTATTTAAATCACTGTTTGGACCATCAGCTCTAGCTTCTTATTAGCTAACTCTTACATCTTAATTTAACCCATTTTCATTAATCTGTGCATCACCATGAGGTTGTGACCTTCCAGCAAAGTTCTGGAGTGTCTGTCTCCTGCAGCAGCTTTTTGGCTTCTCTCTGTCTCTGATTCTTCCTCCCAGCATTCAGTTTAGTTTTCCCCACCTAGCTAGTTCTGCCCTGCTATAGGTCCAAAGCCGTTTCTTTACTCATTAATGATATTCACAGCATCCAGAAGAGAATTCCACATCAGCCCTCTAACTCCAGCTACAGAGAGAATGCCACTCTTTTCTGGCCCCAGCAGGCACTGCACTCATGCGCACATATCCCCACCACAAGCATACACATGTTTAATAGACAAAGAAGTGTGGTAAGGAGCTTGAGCAAATAAGAAACATAACCCAGATATTCTACTTGAAGATCATCTGCCACCCAGAAGCACAATCTTTCTGAAGTGGATACTTAGAAGCTGTTTTTACAACAAAGCACTGATTCCTCATTTGGGCCCACAATGTAACTAAAAACATGTTGTGGCATTTCATTTGTATTTTAATAAGTAAAGTTTGCCTGAAGATCAGAAAAGTAAAACGGTCACCTTGGCCAGCCTTACAAACCAGGCAGCAATGACCCATACCTTTAATCCCTGTAGCCACACTGATACAGATGTTTAATCCCAATAACCACACTAGCTTGCCATAGAAACTAGGTGGTAGTGGTGCATGCCCTTAATCCCAGAACTAGAGAGGATTATAAAATGGGAGGAGACAGCTCTCAGTCTTAGTCTTATTCTGAGATTCCTGGAGGCAGGATCATCATTTTTGAACTGAGGTCAAAGCAAGAGCCAGAAAAGCTGGCTGCTGTGCTTTTCTGACCTTCAGATTGAACCCTAACATCTGACTCTGTTTTTTTTTTAATTGTACTTCAAAAAGAAATAAAGGTTAATATCTTTTTGCAGTTTTGTTGTATCTGACTGACTACATTATTTTGTGTCACCAGTTATTCAGTATCTAGTCATCCAAGAAGTGTATGCTTAACATAGCTCACCCACAAGAATAAAAAAATCTCAGATCACAGACCAGACCCTCTGGCTGTTAGGGTCAGAATATGATAATCTTCATGAGGATAAAGCTGTACTCTGGAGAAGAATTAATCATGTCCTGACACTTGTTTTTCTCCCCTCACCAAGAATGTGTTCTTAAGACTACCCTACAGAATCAGAACCCAGGCAGTACAAGAGTATTATTTCACAGCATTTCCCCCTTTATCTTTTTCAAAAAAGAAACTTGATTCTAATTTTCCTTTAATAAGCTTTTTTTTTTCTGGTCATTACCAATAACAACTTGTAGCCTATCTCCCTAAACAGTGACAAATATCCATAAACCTTTGAACAACCAAAGGCATCCACGTCACCTCTTTGGAATGTGGGTGTAGTATTCTTAAATTTACATCCTGCTGTCTGGGGGTGACAGCATCGCTGAGGAATTCTGAAAAGAAAAGTCTGGACTAATTATTAAGTGTTGGGAGAGGTAGATTTATAATTTTTGGTCTATTCTCTGCATACTGGGAAAGTGCAGGGTTTGCCTCAAGTCCTGGCTAGAGAAGTAAGTGAGACTGGATCATCTCAGCTAGTCATCTTTAAGTGTTCTGAGCAGTTTGTAGTCCAAAAGTCAGTATTTAGATGGTATTTTTCAGCTTAGTGGTGTTATCATAGTCCTGGAGAAATCGTCATTGTTTGGTCTCATTCTCCTTTGGGAGATTTCAAAGGCTGCTTTTAGGCATGCTCATGGTTCACTAAAGAAAAGTGATAGAGACTCAAACCCAAAATTATGTATGGGAAGATAGATGAATCCTTTTTCTAGAATTAGTTAGTATTCTATATGACCATTAAAATCATGAAAAAATGTTTAGAGTGCATATTGTTCTTTTACCAACCTATTTGATGTGTGTGTTTGTTGTTTGTTGTCTGTGTGTATGACACACACACACACATAATACACTCACACAAAGAGAATGTGTCTTGAAATAAAAAAATATTCCTCATCTATTTAGTTATACTTTTTCCTCAGGAACATAAAAAAATATTTTCATTTTATTATATAAACTTCATTGATTGTTGCTGGATGCCTATAGTCAGGCTATTTCTGATCAAGTTTTGCCAAAGTTATGGGCTTACCCCACATCCCGCATTGGGAGTCCAGTTCACTCTGTTTAGTCACCAGTGAAACTGACACTGTTCTGATCGGTAGCCTGTGAGAGCTTCCTAAGAGTGACTGCCATGCATCAAAGCCTATATCTCCTATATCTGATTGTTCGCCAAACCACTAACCAAGGCAATCTTATTTTTATTCCCATATTAAGGCATTCTTCAAGTTGCAGATTCCCTTAGTAATTAGCTTCGGTGAACAAAGGTGAATAGGATTTCCTGTTTAGCAGCCCAAATAAAGCTCTCAATCTATTTCCTTAATGTTACGTGTAATCTCTGCTGGTTGAATTGAAAAAAAAAAGCAGACTTATTTAAAATAATAATAATCTCTTTGTATCATGATGTTGTTGCTAACAGCCATAGCTTGACTTACACTCAAATTGGAAGAGCACCTCCTGACAAGATGAATTCTATACATGGACATTAACCATTTGCAGTTAATTTCACTCCACTGAGAAACATTTTTTTAACTTATTAAATGAAATCCATGCAGTTTTTCAGGGATTTTCTCCTTGAAAGGAAATGGAATTTTATATAGGATTATCAGGGTTTTGTTTTTGACTATGTCGATGACTCAGAAAAATGCGTAGACATACTTTTTAATGTTTTTAAGAAATACTTCATTTTTACATGCATGTGTGACATACAATATGCACATGAGTGTAGGTGTGTTATGCTGTAGAACAATCATTTTCTACACTGTGAATATGTATTACTCCCATTGTTTAATAATAAAGCTGATTGGTCTACAGCATGCAGGATAAAGTTAGGTGGGCCAATCAAACTGAGGACTGAAGAGAAGGGTGGGGTTGTGGGAGACACCTGCAAGCTGCCCAAGAAGCAAGAAACTAGAGGACAGGTAAAGTCACAAGCCATGTGGCAATACATAGATTAATAGAAAGAGGTTAATTTAAATGTGAGTACTACTTAGTTCTAAGTTTGAGTTATTGGCTGAGCATTTATATTCATATAAAAACCTCTGTGTATTTATTTTGGACAGGGTAGATGGAACAGGAAAACTCTGTCTCCATTTCCAGCGTTGGGGTTGGGTACGATTGTGTGTTGGCGTATGTCTGGGGAAGGTATGGGTATGTGAGTGTAAGTGCATCTGTGTGGGACAGTACATGTATGTATGAGTGGAGATGTATGAGTGGAGGCCAGAAGAGAATGTCAGTCTCCCTGGAGCTGGAGTTGTAAACATGTGAAAGCAATGCTCACAACAGTGACTGAACTTGGGTCTTATGGAAGAATGCAAAGCATTCTTAACCACTGAGCCATCTCTCAACTCCAAATTTTAACCCTGGAGCTCCCAGCACAGCTTGCACACTAATTAGCAGGTCCAAGAATCTCTTTCCCTTTTTATAGCTATCCGCCAGGAGGTAGGAAATAGTCAAGAGTCCCAGGTAACCTTGGGTGCATGGGGGGGGTGGGAGGGTTGTTGGAAGGGGAGAGGGTTAGAGAGAAGGGAGTAGGGGAGGAATGGAGAAAGCTCTGTTGACCGGGATGGGGGGAAGGGAGGAAGGATGAATGTGGGATCAGGGAAGAATATATTTCAACTAAGGGAGTCATATTAGAGTTTACAGGAAACTTGATTATATATGGGATCCCAGGTCCAAGGAGAGATCCCCAGATTGTTCTCTGGACAGAGGAGGGGGTGCCTGAACCGGACTTGGCCCGTGACCATACTGATGAATATTTTGCTTATCACCATAGATCCCTCATCTGGCGTTGGATGACGATACAGATGGAGGCCCGCGTTGGAGCACGGAACTGAGCCCCCCAAGATCCAAATGGAAGGAAGAAAATGACGAAGGACTGCGAGGGATACTATAACCCACTGATACAAGGGGTCGGATCTAATGAGAGTTTACCAAGGCCAGATGGACCGTGACTGAACGAGCATGTGATCCAACCAGATTCTCTGAATGTGACCGGATTTTCTGAATGTGGCTGGCCTGCAGTCTTACTGAGAAGCCATTGACAATGACACTGGGACTGGTTTCCTCTGCATATACTGGATTTTTGGGATCCAGTCTGTTTGGATGCTCACCTTCCTGGACCTGGAGGGAGGGAGGAGGAACTTGGACTTCCCACAGGGCAGGAGACCCTGACTGCCCTTGGGGACAAAGAGGGAGGAGAAGAGGGAGGGGGGAGTGGGAGGGCGTTGGGAGGAGGGGCGTAAATGGAAACTCTTTATAATTTAATAAAATTACTTTCAAAAAAAAAAAAAAGAATCTCTTTCCCTGCAGTTTTTACTTCTATGAAGCTTTCAGAATATTTTAACTCTCTAAGTTAAGACAAGCAAAATCACTATTAATGAAAGGAAGCCCAGACGTTTTCATGCAGAATGCCACACAACTGAATATTTGTGAATGAGTATTTCTTTTCTCCATTTTCAAGTATAGGTCAGACTTTTGTCATAAGGGAGTTTTAAAAGGAAGCACTACCCTAAGCCTGTAATCCCCAAACTCGAGAGACAGAAGCAAGAAGCTGGTGAATTTGACTCCAGCCTGGCTTATATTGCCAGATTTTATCAGACGATAACAATCATCAAGTTTTATGTATGCTTTGTTTGTTCTCTTTTGGTCCTCTTGGGTTCTGTTTTAGAAAAGCTGCACAGTTTTAATAATTTCTTATATCTTGAATTGATGAGTACATGAATGGCAGTGTGTTACTTAAAAGTTACATCATAGCAGAGTAGAGACAGCTATAGAGTGGCTTATTGTTGACTATGTGTATGACAGTAGATTAATATTTAGAATATATAAATAACTAAAATAAATACTTAGAAATAATCTAATCAATAAGTGGGTAAATTAATATATAGCTCTAAAAGAAAGAGATGGAAATGATAAATATTTTGTAAACCTTTAATAAACTTAGCAATCAAGGAAATGCAAGTCAAATATTTTTGAGACTGTGTCATCATAATCTGAATGGCTTTGATCAGGAAGAATCGCAACAAAAATAAGGGAGGAATCAAAGATAGGGTAGGTAGGCTTCTATACTATACATGAGAATGTAAATTAGTGCTACCACTATGTAAAGATACAGAGTCCTAAAAGCTAAAATACAGCTTAAAATTATCTGTTGATGGCATTGTTGATACAGGAAAAGCAGGTGTCATTAAAAGCGACCGAAGATTCCTTGTCTCAGGTGGACATAGTTCAGAGAACCAATTTGTCAGATAATTCACCGGTTACCAAGGCTACCGCAAGTCAGTGGCTTCTGGGTACTTTATGGAATGAAAGTACAGAATGAATTTCAGGGTTAACAGAGGGTTGTGTCTATAGATGAAAGCTGAAGAGACAGAATGGAGAAATATGATGCACATGAGCAGGTGGTCCCAGACATGTTTTCCACACAATGTTTAGCTATGAGGTTTTTATGGGACTTAGGGCAAAAACTGGGGTAAAGCTCGAAGGGTGGTGGTCAATCCAATTGGCTCAACTTGGGGATGTCCAGGTCCTTTTTAGTTACAATAATATCTTCCTCTAGTTTCCAGGTAGTCTGCTCATTTAGAGAAATAAATATTTGAAGAAACCCACTCAGAAATTGGAACTGCTCTCTGCTGTTTCTGATTTGTGGCCAGGACAGACTAAAGGTCATAGCCAATTCCTGGCCAAAGACAACTTTTAGGACTCCTCACTTTTGGAGTCCCTGTTCTTAGTCATCCTGACAAGCATTTTTTAATCCTTCCCTGGGATATTTTGAAAGGTTAAGTGAATATATTGCAGAAACACCCGCGCATCCATGTTTACTGTGGTACCATTCATAGTAAAGAAGGTATCTGTCAACAGATGAATAGATAAATAAAATATGGTTCCTAGAGACAATCAAATTTTATTTCTCCAAAAAGAAGAGCACAATGGTTCAATTCACTAGAAAATGAATAGAACTAGAGAGCATTGTGTTAAGCAAATAATCCAGACAGAGAAAGGCAAATACATTGTTAGGTCACACAAAGTAGGCTCCTCAAATGGCAGTGCTGATGGCAATTACTCAACTTCCACCTGAGCTGAAGTTTGCCAAGTTGCCCTCCTCTTGAGCTAGGCTGTGCTAGAAAACAGAAGACTAACGTGTTTCTCAGAAGCCCTTAACAGTTGGTTGGAGTCTGGACCACGGCCGTTAGCACTTGAGTGCTGCTGAACACAGTGGCCAGCACCTCCTCCACCTGACAGAGCACCCACACTAACCACCTCGCTGTTCAGCTTTCGAGTAGCCTTACCATGCTCTGTGCCTGTGTCAAACATAACAAGCTTTGGCAGCTGCTACTGAGCTCTACTATATGATGTGACCAGGAAATAACCTGCTCCTTCTCTCCATGCAGAGTGGCTGTATTTGGTGGATTCTTGCTGCACCTATCTACACACAATTTTGTTCATATGTGAAATATAGATACACGTATGCATATACAACATGAAAATAGAATGAATACAAAGATGGTTCAGGAGAAAGCTATCCCTTAGTGTCTGACATTTGGTAATTGATCTCTAAATGATGACTCTGTTTGGGAGGCTTAGGGGGTGTGGTCTCATTGGAGGAACTATGTGTGGTGATTTGAAGGAGACTCAACACTGTAGGCTCATATGTTTTTGGTGAATGTAGTAGCAGGTCATTTGTTCATTCCAGCTGCCCAGAACTGAAATAATCACACAGAAACTATATTAATGAAATATACTGTTTGGCCCATTAGCTCTAGCTTCTTATTGGCTAACTCTTGCATATTAATTTAACCCATTTCTAATAATCTGTGTATCACCACATGGCTGTGACTTACCGGCTAAAGTTCCATATGACTCCAGTGGGGCTACTTGGCTTCTATCTTATTCAACCTCCTTTCTCCCAGGATTCAGTTCCATCTTCTCTGCCTACCGAAGTTCTGCCCTGCTATAGGTCCAAAGCAGTTTCTTTATTCATTAATGGTAATCACAGTATACAGAGGGAACATCTGCATGTTCATCAGGTGAACTTGCTTCAGAAAGGTTAGGAAGTGCAGCTTAATTAGAAGAGGTATGTCACTGGGCATGGGCTTTGATGGTTCCAAAGACTATTATTCCTTCTCTCTCTCTCTCTCTCTCTCTCTCTCTCTCTCTCTCTCTCTGTCTTTCTTCCTCTTCCACTCTCCTTCACCTCTCATTCTGTCTCTCTGTTGCTTTCTCTGTTTCTATTTATCTCTGTCTCCTTGTCTCTGTATGTCTGTCTGCCACCCCTCCTTCCCTCCCTCATCCCTCCCTCCCTCCCTCCTTCTCTGTCTCTGCTTCAAGGTTGAGGATGAAATAAAACCTTTCAGTTACTGCTCCAGCGTAGTGCCTGCCTGCCTGCTACCATGCTCCAAACCATGATGGCCATAAATTCACTATCTGAAACTCTAAGCGCCCATTAAATCCTTGCTTTTATAGATTACCTTGACCATAATGTTTTGTCACAACAATGGAAAAGTACCTAAGAAAGTATACCACAGGAGGAAAGCTTTGGGAGTTTTGAGACTGAAACCATCAAGAACATGCTCTCTGCTTCTGGCAGAGATGTGAATCCTCAGCTTACTCTTGCTACCATGCCTTCTGCTTTTGTTCCACCATAATGGATTCTAACACTCTGGGACCATGAACCCAAACAAAGTCTTTCTTCTGTAATTATTTTAATCATAGTGGATAATCTCAACAAAAGAAAAGTCATAATACAAATTCTATTTGAGGATAAAAAGATGGCAGGTGGAGGGAAGAAAGGAACAATTTTTTTTTGATACGCACATTTGCTTGTGTTTCGAATATATTCATTACAAAATAAGTAAAGAATTACTGGTTAAAGAAGAACCAAAGCAGAACATTTATCTTTAGAGTTCTTTCTTCAAACTAGAGGTCCCAAGCCTGCTAAGAAATGAAACATTCTTCTCATTACTGACTGATTGTCCGTCAATATTCTATAGTATATAGTACAATTGTCTTATCTATCTTTTTATTATTTTCTTTTTGATACAGGGTTTCTCTGAATATCTCTGGCTGTCCTGAAACTCACTCTGTAGAACAGGCTGGTCTTGAACACACAGAGATCTGCCTGCCTTTGGCTCCCTGAATGCTGGGTTTAATGGTGTGTGCCACCACCACCCAGCTGTCATATCCATTCTAGCATCTATTTTTCAGTCTATACTTTATAGGGATAGTTTTTCCAACTCTACCACATCCTTTCATATTTGTGTTCAATGAATAATCATCTATGATAATCTCCTTGGAAGTATTTCCTTCTATTATGCTGTAACTATTTGTATACTTTGTGAATTCTCGCATGCTAACGGCTTCCAAGTATATATTTTCTCCAGTGCTCTTCCTCTATAATCCACTAACTCTTTGTATGATTTATTGCAATGCTGCAAATTTGTCCTTCTGAAGATATTTTACACAATAAAAATGTTCCTTCGATTCCTGATTTCCATCTTGATTGATGCCCGAGGAGATACTGCAGTATGTTCTGTGTAAAGGTTACTGACATGTCTGTCTTCTTGCTCTGCCTTACCTACTCACTGCTTTCTTCCTGCTCCCAACTCTCCTGTGATGAAATGGGTACATAGGGACGGAAGCCTGGAGTATACAGAAATCAACAGAAGCAAGAGAACAATGTGTGTGGAGAGAACCGACACCCAAAAGTTGTCCTCTGACTTCTACAAACATGAGTAGCATGCATGTCTCCACCTTTGCATACAGATACATTCATGCACACATATAAACAAAATCAATATATTTGAAAATAAGCCTTTCTAATTTAATGTCGTTAAGGCCCTTATTCAAATATTTTGAATATTCACTTTTGTTTACGGCTATATGTATAATGGAATCGTATGGATTCAGATTTCAATATGCAGAGTGTCTTATAATCATAGAGAATAATATTATGTCCAAATAAATAATGATTTAAAATCTTCACAAGTTTTGTCAGCTTTGTCAATCCTTTTCTTTCAAACAAGTGACACAGATTTCTATTCCTGAGATCTTAGGGACCTTAATAAAGAATTCCTCATGCCTGTGACCATGTCATCGCAAACTGACCTATGACTATAGTCAGTATTAATTCTTTCCTTCCTTCAGTATCTTTCTATTGCTGGTTATTAAATATTCACATACTTAAGGTTTAAGGATTCAATGGGAATATATATCTGTATACATATACATATATGCAAGCAATAACAGTTAAAAGTAAATAGATTATAAGTTTGGAAGTTAGGAAGGGATATACCAAAGGGTTTGGAGAAAGAAAGAAAGAAAGAAAGAAAGAAAGAAAGAAAGAAAGAAAGAAAGAAAAAAAGAAAGAAAGACAGAAAGAATAAATAAATAAAGTTCAACAAAATGGGACAAGATTATTGATAAATCTTGTTTCATTTTTCTTTTCGAGACAGTCTATATTCTACAGACTGACCTTGAATCTGTTTCAGTCTCTAGGAACAGAGATTATGAAGATTGTTTTCATAAACAAACTGTAGTTATCTCTTTCCCTCTCTTCCTTCTTCTGTTAATAATAGAATAATCTATTATTCTGCAACAGTTCCTCTCTCCCTTCATTCCTTTGCTGTTTCCTCTCTCCCTTTCTCTCTTCTTTTCTTCTTCCTGATGAACAAGTTCACCTCCACTTTAGGCTAGAAAACATTTTTATAGTAAAGATAAACTAGTCTCATTCCTGTTTATGACTAAATTTCTGCTTCTCCAGGTTTAGGCTATGCCCTTTGTGTAACATTAACTACAAATGGTTACTTGATAACTATTCCAGGACACACCAACCTGCCTTTGCTTCAGATAGGTAGTTATGGCCATAGGTGTATTATAAGCACCAACTGTTATGACTACCTGATTATGATCACCTTCTTAAGTTCTACCTTGTCTGTCAAATTCACTATTGGAAACTCCTACCCCTGAGCTATACAAACATTTTATTTCTCCCATCCAAGGCTGATTCCTTGAGCTCCATCTTGAAGGAGACAGCCCACGTAAAAAAGTAAAAAGCTTGATTTAATTAGTTGCTTGCTTTAATTAATTTTGTCAGAATAATTTGGGTCAGTGTTCTTTCTCATAGCTTTGGGATTAACCATTCTGTCTTTCATTCTTGCCTTTCTTTCTTTCTTTCTTTTTTTCTTTCTTTCTTTCTTTCTTTCTTTCTTTCTTTCTTTCTTTCTTTATTTCATGATGAAGAGTAAGTCTAGAGACTTTTCCAAGAAAAACAAACACTGTACCACTAAGCTATGTCTCCTTCTCCTATTTTAAATGAACTCAAAAATCAATTTTAAAATGCAAAAGACTCTGTAGACAAAGCTGGCCTTGAACTGAGATTGCCTGTCTCTGTCATCTCCTGAATGCTGGAATTAAAGGTGTGCATCACCACTGCCCCAACATAAAACCAGCCACACTGAACCTCATAGAAGTGAAAGTGGGAAGTACAATTGAACTCACTGACATAGAAGACCACTTCCTAAATATAACCCCAGCAGCACAGACACTGAGAGAAACAATTAATAAATGGGGCCTTCTAAAACTGAGAAGCTTCTGTAAAGCAAGGACATAGTGAACAAGACAAAATGGCAGCCTACAGAATAAGAAAAGATTTTTACCAAACCAACATCAGACAGAGGTTTGATCTCCAAAACGTACAAAGAACTCAAGTAATTGGGCATCAAAAGAACAAATAACCCAATAAAAATGGGGGTACATACCTAAACAGAGAACTCTCAACAGAGGAATCTAAAATGGCTGAAAGACACTCAAAAGAAAATGTTCAGCATCCATAGTCATCAGAGAAATGCAAACCAAAACAACTCTGAGATTCCATCTTATACCTGTAAGAATGGCCAAAATAAAAAACACTGATGACAACTTATGCTGGAGAGGTTGTGGGGTAAAGGGAACACTCCTGCATTACTGGTGGGAATGCAAGCTGGTACCACTGCTTTGATATCAGTATGGAGATTTCTTAGAAATTTAGGAAACAACCTGCCTCAAGACACAACAATATCGCTTTTGGGTATATACCCCAAGGATGCTCAATAGTGCCACAAGGACATGTGCTTAACTATGTTCATAGCAGCATTATTTGTAATAATCAGAATGTGCAGACAACCTAAATTACCCTTGGCCAAAAAATAGATAAGGAAAATGTGGTATATTTACACAATTGAATACTACACAGTGAAAAAAAATGACATCTTGAAATAATCATGCAAATGGATGAATTTAGAAAACATCATATTAAATAAGATAACCCAGACCCAGAAAAAGCAAATATTATATATACTCATTCATAAGTGTTTTTTAGACATAAAGCAGCCTACAATTCACAATCTCAAAGAACCTACACAAATAAAGAAGACCCTGAGAGAGACATACATGGATCTAATTCACATGGAAGTAGAAAAAAACAAGATCTCCTGAGTCAATTAGGAATGTGGGAATCATGGAAGAGGGAATAATGGGTGGGGGAGGAAGGGAGGGAAGTGGAAAAAAAATATAGCTCAATAAGAACAATTTTAAAATAATAAAATGGGTGTATTTTTTTAAAAAGTAAAACATCTGGGCTGGAGACATGATTCTAAAGGTAAAGAGCACATGCTGCTGTCCCAGAGGAATCAGATTTTGATCCTGACACCCTCTCTGGACTCATGTGACACTTACATGAATGTGGTAGACATCCATGTACCCAGACACCTACACATATACATAGAATATAAGTGTATGAATCATTCTTAAAAAAAAGAAACAAATTGAGCCTAAATGCAATGAACAAAGAAGGTACATACCTCACAGTAATTTCCCACGTTTCCATGTGCTCTGCTTTTAGAGTTGTTCTACCATTGAAAGGGCATCATTTTTCACTGAGACTCTACTTATAGTACATGTAAAAACTACATGGTATGTAATATTTAAGAAAATATATTTATCACCAGGTTTTATGGAACAAGTTCAAAATAATCGTAATTCCTTTTACCAAAAAGTTTAATATTTGCCCATCAAATATTTAAAAGAATGTGGTTTTCCATAGTTCATAGGATATAATTATAATAATATGTTCACACAAAATGTGTTTAAAAAGTTAACACATTCTCCTTCTCCTTCTTCCTCTAAAGAACAGTAATTGGATAAAGTGAAAGCACAATAACTCATCTGCAAGTTGTTCTCCTGTGAAACTTGAAGATCCCGGATATGACTGAATAAAGAATCTGCTAGTACGGTCATGTATTTTTTGTGTGTTTCCTCTACAAAACTTTGTGTTGTTAAGATGTTTACCTTTAACTAACTAATTTTTTGTAATTATAACTGGTTTGAAAATTCATTTATCAAAAAAGAAAGAAAGAAAGGAAGGAAGGAAGGAAGGAAGGAAGGAAGGAAGGAAGGAAAGAAGAAAGAAAGAAAGAAAGAAAGAAAGAAAGAAAGAAAGAAAGAAAGAAAGAAAGAAAGAAAGAAAGAAAAGAAGGAGAAAGATGAATCAGGCCATAGAGACGGCACAGCAACTAAAAGTGCTTGGTGCTCTCACAGAAAACTGGTTTCAATTTTTTCAGCATCATATTGAAATTGTTTTACAAATCTTTAATTTCAACTGGATCTAACAGTCTCTGTGGGTACCCTCACATATATACACATAAATGACAAATATGGAGTTAAAATCAAGATGAGAAGGTGAAATAAATGAAGAAGGCAGAATGTTTTTTCCTCCCTGGGAGTTTTCTTTGAATCTCTACAAAAACTATAGCCATTTAATTTATTTCCATTGGCATCTTATTTCTGATCTAAAGAAAAGAGGGTATGAGATACATGAGGTCTCACCATCACTGAGGATCTACAGGTGGTTGCTGGAGGAAGCAGAGACAAATATTTCTTCAGTGGTATAGCTACTGGTAAGTTGCTCATGTACACAATCCCCAAGATTCAGGAAGTAACCTTAGTGGAAATGATTGAGTCACCAAAAGTAAAACACAGACAGGTGGAAGGGGAACATACTGGAAAGAGGATAGGAATTGGCAGGAAAGGTGATTGATACACAATAGAAGGCAACAGAGGGGTAAATATAATCAGAATTTATTACATACTTATATAAGCATGACACATGAAATCAATTACAATACGTAATTAATATATGCTACATGTCATAAATACAAAGGGGGAAATAAAGAGAGCCAAAAACATGACAATCCCCAGGGGATCCTCAGCATGTTTGAGACTCCCTGTTGTGCTCTTATTCATTCATAGAATCTTATCAGCCAGTTTGACTTTTTAATCTTTACACCACCCATGTAACAGATGCTTTTAATTAAATTCCACCCATGTGGAAAACAAATAATAAGTTCTTCTCTGATCATGAACTCATTTAAAGCAAGAGTTTGCTCATTGTTTCTTTTTGTCCCAAACTATCACCCAGGAATGCAGATCCTATCCTTGTACTTTGTGCCTCCTCATTTGTATGGTCTTAGCTTTTTGAGGAAGAGAATCACATGTTATTTTTAAGACTGAGCAGAAAATATTTTAAGCAAATGCGTGAATGATGAATTATTTCTTAAATTTTACTTAGGTTTTCTTCTTCCAATCTCAGTCCCTTGTGATGCCTGTTAGGACAACTGTTTGTCCAGCTGGGAGAATTGAAACTCTCTGGCTCCTTTCTCCCCAAACAATTTTCTAGAAATAGTTTAATTACTTATTTCATGATTGTGTGTATGATGTCTGTGTGTGTGTGTGTGTGTGTGTGTGTGTGTGTGTGTGTTGTGTGAAGGTGGTCAGTGCTTTCATAAGCCAATATGTTGGAGTTTTCTCATTCAATTCATCGCTCAACTACCTAGTAAATTCTGGAAATCCTTCAATTCATTGCTCAACTACCAAATAATTTACAGGGAATCCCTCATCTTAATTCATCTCCAACATTAACTTCTCAGCATTGGCTCAGACTGCACAGGGTTAAGTTCTACAAGCCTGTCTCTCCATCAAACTGGCTATGGAAATGCTATTGAGTAACTGACAATAAAGTTGAAAGCTTGCCTAAAGTTTTCCCTGTTTCAAAACAATTTTCTAGGAAAAAATGCACATGTACAAAACTCGATGAACATTTTAGTTACCTGAGGCTGAGTACCAAAGAAGGACAGTGACACACAGGCCGTGATAGGCAGGGTAAGCTCGTTATATGTGCAGCTTCTGAATGCTCTGCAAACCCTACTATCCATCTTTGCAGCACCTGGACATGTTCACCAAATTCAAAGTTCTTCAACTTCAGTGTTTCTGGGCTTTATATAAACTGCATCATGTAAGTACTGAGAAAAAATGGAGGGACAAGAAAAATTCTCAGGGCATGAGAAAGAAAAGAATTCCTTCAACCTGGAAACCAGCAGAATAGGAAGAATTCCACCACAATTAGTAACTTCAGAAGGTCCTTCTCCCTTTGCAGCTGTAATGTAACTCCATGATTCTCACCAGAAACCCTATTATTAACCCAAATGGCTCTGGGTTAAACCTTATTAGATTATAATCCCATCTGAGACCTCTCTGCAGTCACCTCACTTATCTCACTTATTGGAGGACAGAGAAGAGTGAAAGGGGGTGTCTTAACAACCTTTAAAGAGATCATCTGAGAGCTATCAAAATGGTATATGTGACTAAAGCTAAGACACTTCATTGCTTCTCCCTTGAGCAGTCTGTTTTTATATTTGAGTATATCTTTTTCCACAAGGTTCTTCTTGAAGAAGCCCAAATCCATACTCTTGGACATTTCTCACTTTCTCATAAGCAGCTCTCTTTTTTTAACTCTTGTGTCTAAGATTATATTAAACTATCTTTAAGAAAATCTTAGTTTGTCTTCCTTAACATAGTTCACCCTGAAATTCTTTTCTGTGTTGGTTTTAGTTTGACCTGAGTGAATGTCCTTAAGAATCCAAGAGATAATGAGTTATGAGGCTGCTTAGGGTAGGGTGTCAGAGCTGTGTCTCTGTACTGTCACCACTGATGGTATCATTAAGTTATTGGCTATAGGTACCTGAGTTAATTTCCATCTTGTCCCTTTTTCTGCAGAGGGTGGGTATGAGGCATTCTTTTCCTCAGGTTTCTCTGGCAACAAGCTTCCAAAAGGTTACCTAATTAGGACAAGGTCAGCTTAAAAACACATACATTCTTATTCTTCTCACCTTATTATACAGGGAATTCAAAAGTTTTACAAGCTAAGTACTAAAGCCAGGCAGGAATTTCTTTTAATCATGATACTTCAAACAACGATGAGATAAGTAGCTAATGTTTGCCTCTATCAATTTACCTCATCATATACATCTATTCCCAAACTCTCATTTGCAGTCAGTAAGATGGATTAGTATAAACAGCATAGTAGAAAAGGGGAACAGACTTCTGAAAGTTTTCATTCTGTGATTTACATGTGTGTCCTAACATATTCCCACATGCTCATATGAGAAAATATACATAGATAGTAACTAACTAAATAAGTTAATATGAAATATTTAACTCTCATCTGGTGTCAATCATAGCTCGAATTTTCTTTGGGTTACCAACCAGCTCCAAAATAGAGACATAGAGAATTATTATGAGTTATGAATGCTTGGCCTTAGATTCTTCTTGTCCCACTAGATTTTAAGACTTAAATGAACCCATTACTATTAATCTACATTCTGTAATGTACCACTCATCCTTCTTCCCCCAAGATTCCTCATATCTCTCTCACATGCCTTGATTCCTTCTTCTCCTTCCTCTCTTTTTCTGGAAGTCCTACCTAAATCTCCTGCCTAGATATTTGTCATTTAACTCTTTCTTAAACTAATTACAAGGTGTCTTGTCAAAGACACATCTTCCTAATGTACAAAAAGATTAGTCTACAACAACCAATTGCTGTTGTTGGGAAGGCTGCTAATTTCCCAGCCACCCAGCAGCTCAGACCCAAAATAATCACATAGGAACTATATTATTTACATTACTTCTTATCCCATTAGCTATAGCTTCTTATTGTCTAACATTTATATCTTAATTTAACCCATTTCTAGTAATCTGTGTATCACCACATGGCTATGGCTTACCAGGTAAAGTTCCCAGAATCTGTCACTGGTGGAACTACATGGTTTCTCTCTATCTCTGCCTTCCTTCTCCCAGCATACAGTTTAGTTTTCCTCACCTATCTTAGTTCAGCCCCATCAAGAAGCCAAGACAATTTCTTTATTCACCAAAGGCATTCACAGCATACAGATGTAAATCCCATATCACCTCCCCTTTTCTGTTTAAATGAAAAGGAAGGTTTTAACTTTAACATAGTAAAATTTCATATGACAAAACAGGTATCAAGAAAGAATTACAGTTATAATATTTATATCTACTTTATCTTTTATCATAAGTAAGGAAAACTATACAAATAATTATAAATTCTTCAACTCCATCAATGACTCCAAGAGGATACAATATTACCTAAGTAAACAGAAAGTGCATTGTAAGTAACTTCCAAAACTCTAGAATTGATAGAGACATCATGCTGCCTGGACAGTTATTCAAAGTTCTTCTGTATCATTGGAGCATCCATCTCTAGCCTACTGGCCCATAGTATTCAGCAGACTTTTCCACGAAGCAGGAACTTTCAAAGACAGCTCCATCAATATTGGCAGATTGTCAGTCACATTTTTCTGTGTCCTACAGAATGTCTGGCCATGTCGTTTATGAAGCAGGAATTCTGAAGAATCATCTCACCTTTAGGCAAGTTCAGCAATTATTTCCCTGTGGGTCCTGCATGTCCAGTTCACACAGCATATCATTAAACAATCCAGGCAAGAGCAGTTTCTTGCCCAAATAACTACTAAACTCTATAAGGAAACTCTTTAGTGCCCATCTTCCTCTTGAAGTAATTGGTGCTGCCAGGAGCAGATGTGTCTCACTGTCATTAAAAGTCCTCAGTTCTTAAACATTTTAATTGCCATATTCTGTTGTCTTTGAAAGGTTTGAAGAATACCTATCTATCTGAAATACTTATCTATCCATCTAGAAAATCTAACTAACATGGCTACAAGATTGACTATTATGGATTACTCTCTATTTACCTATATTTCATAATTATACATTACATTTTTAAATGAACTACACAAACACCTTAATCAAGAGCAGAAATATAAATATAATAAAATTTGCTTGAAATTTATATCAATAAACCAAGATCTATACCAATGCAAATCTCCATAGCATATCTCCCTTTAAATGTAAACATATGTTTATAAACAATAACTTAGGGAATTTTGGCATAGTTCTCTCCAAACTGCTTCTGACATTTTGTTTGACAAAATAAGTTTGGGGGATGTTCCCAGTGACCTTTCTGGGTGTCTTGCTCCATCAAACCACATTAGTCTGGAAGCAATCCATAGGTTCTCATCCTCTGCTGAAACAAAGGATGAACCTCTTTTCCAAAGCAACATATCCATAGATTTAAATACTGAAATGAAGATACCTTTAGGATATATATTCTGATTTAGTTTAACTGTCTGTACAATGAAATTTCTCTCAGTACTTAGCTCATTAACAGTCAAAAAATTCAAAGAAAACACAATAATTCATAATCCAGTCTCTGTGAATTTTCCATCTTTGCATGTCTTATTCTTTTATTTGATTGCTTTTTAATATTTATTTTATTATCTTTACTCCTTCAATCTATTACTGTCTGTACTCTGTCTCTTTAAAGACTACCTTTAAAAAAATTTACTTATTTTTATAACTCTCTCCCAAACCTACATATATTTATTCAACACTGTGACTCATTTAAAGGTTTTTTTTTCTCAATTTGTAATATTGTGCATCTGTAATTCTTTACTGTCCAGGAGCACTTTTTAAAATGCTAAGTGCTTCTTAAAAACACAAGCTCTGGCATTGCTAGGTCAAGTACTGCACTGCCTGCTTACCCTGCCCAGTCCAGCATTGTGGAGCTGTTCTCTGAGAGCCATGATTAAATCCTTATTTTTAGGCACACAGCCAGTCTATGTTTCCATTAAGCAAGTTGTAGCACTCTGATCACAAACACCATTTAAATGTTCAGCTTCCTGACAGAGCCAGAGGTTGCATTGGCAGCATGACACAGAAAGCTGACATTTCAAAACTGCATGGTTTTTATTCTGCTTTTGCTAAATCAGGAAAACCTCTCCTAAATGAACTGTGGCAAGGTACCAGCTGAAAAAAAAAGTGAGGCTAAACTTTGTATTTTTTAGTGTCTAGAATTCTTTTCCATGCCCTCTCAAGTTTTAAGTGGAGTTTAGTTGACCACTTGGGCAACAATTTGTTGTTGGGAGGGCCACTTGTTTCCTGGCTGCCCGGCAGCTCAGACCAAAAATAATCACACAGAAACTATATTATTTATATCATTGCTTGGCCCATTAACTCTAGCTTCTTATTGGCTAACACTTATATCTTAATTTAACTCATATCTAGTAATCTGTATATCTCCATGTGGCTGTTGCTTACCAGGTAAACTTCCCAGCATCTGTCTCTGGTGGGGCTATATGATTTCTCTCTAACTTCACCTTCTTTATCCCAGCATTCAATTTAGTTTTCCCCACCTATCTAAGTTCTGCCCTATCAAAAGTCCAGGACAACTATTCACCAATGGTATTCACAGCATACAGAGGGTAACCCCACATCAAACCATATGAGCAAAAGAAAATGATTTCCCACAGTTCTTTTATGAATCAGGATCTGAGAGTTATTCCATAGTTCTCCTTTCATAATTTGAAAGATCACTCGATGTCTGGCAGGCCACTGTCACCTAGGGAGCATACAGGATGAGGTGGAATGGAGGAAGGAGGAAAACTCTATGCTGTGTTCACAGGTCTACCTCTTGACAGATCACAGGCATGTGTGTGTATTTGATGGGAGTCATGATTTTGGCATGCACACTGATTATTCACATGTTTTCTTTTTGTGGGTGATTTGTCTTATGATAATATAGAAGTCCACATACTCAAATAACTAAATTAATTTCACTGTTATGCTCAACCATTTAAGGGTTCTTGTTTTTGAGCTTCTTCTTACTTCTCACAAAGTAGAATAACAAAAACACACTGGTTCCTTTAAGGGTTACTCAGGTAAAATCTTTTCAAATTCAGATTTTTTTTCCAACTGAACTGCTGTATTAATGTGCATTTCATTTGTTGCAATGACATCCAGACACATCAAAGATGTGGAATGGGAAGCTATAGTTTTCCCCAAACCTACGTTTTCTCCAAGCAGAGGAGGTGGATTGTAAAGTAATCACTACTGTGCAAACAGGCCAAGGAGAGAAACACTGGCTCCATTCTTCTAGGTACCTGTGAGCCTGCTTGGTCTTGCTTCCTTATTGGATTTCATTTTTCTTCTCAGGATAGTTATAATTGAAACTTTATTGATTATTAAGATAATTAGTAGGCTTCTTCTCATTGGGTTGGACACTGGTCAACATGATCAGTTCTGGATCCCACCCTCTGTATCCCTAGGAATTCACAAACTTGTAGAAAGGGAAGGTAGAAACACCATCCTCAGAGAGTGAAATGTCACAGGAAAGACAGGAGGAAGCTTCTCAATTATGACTCCTCAAGGTTTTCATGTTTTATGAAAAGTTAGACATAGCAATGGTGGACTCTAGGAAAAGCCATTCATTTCTAATAAACACAAGCATGGTTATTTTGTAAACTTATTTTAAAACTTTATATTGACTCTCACATGACTTCAGTTAACATAATGAAATCTGAGTTACTTCTGGATGAAGACATGATGATCTGAACTCCCTAAAGATCAGGAGACCTTAAAACCTATAATGAAAAAATGAGGGATGGAAATAGGGCTCTTCCAGTGAGACAGCCATTCTTATCTGAGGTGAGTGTCATTCAGGAGGCTAGGGCCAGTCAAGAGTAAAAATTTGATTCTGTTCTGTGACCTCTCTGTTTTTTGACACATAAAATTGAGAATGAATTTCATAGATGATGGAAGCATGTTTCAGAATGAGGATTTTATAGATAAAAGTTTAAAGTGGGGGGGTGGGGGGGGTGGGAGGGTTTCCGTCCCGGAACCTGCAGCTGCTACGATGTTGATGCCCAATAAGAACCGGATTGCCATCTATGAGCTCCTTTTTAAGGAAGGAGTGATGGTTGCCAAGAAGGATGTCCATCTGCCCAAACATCCCGAGCTGTCTGGGGCTTCTTTGTCAGGAAGATAGGAAATAAAGTATATGAAGATTAATATGTAAACTAAGGTTGTTCGCAGAAGAGGTCTGGGAGCCATTTCTCACTGCAGCATTATCTAAGAATGCAAGGCTGTTGGGGAAAAAAAGTCCTGAAAATAGAGTCTGTAGAAGAGCTATGAATGATGGCACAGCAGATGACAAGATGCTTTTTCTTTCCTCTGGGAATCTTGCTCCTCTCTTAGAAAGCTCTTCATTTCTATTTCATGCTGACTTTGTGATAGGGAACGATAACGCAGAAATTTCTCGATCTTTCTGAGGTCATTTTACGTTTGGATAGAATTTGATTTCTTTGGTGGAAAGTTCTGTGAAAACTTACCGAACTCTCTTCTAAGAAGTCAATGTCAAGACAGCCTAGCTAACTTATCTTGGCTTCTGTTAAGCTACCTGCTTGTACCAGTTCCCATTTCCAATTTACTGTTCAAACTTAATTTCTATTTCTTGGGTCCCGGGTGGTCACCAAAGATGGGGACAGACCATCAAAGTCTATTAAACTGGAAGCAAACATTATTTCAGAAACTAGATTCCAGGAAAACCAAAAGCAAACTTAAAAATATAAATAAATAAATAAATAAATAAATAAATAAATAAATCGATCAACCAAACACCAAGGGGCACAGAAGCTTATCAGCTTACTGAGACCACAGACAGAGTTCAAGCTTCTGACACTGTACAAAACCGGGTCCTCAAGGTATACCAAGGAATACTAAGCAAAAGGTCTAAATAAATTCTTACAATCTGGAGGTAAAACTCAGATACAGATTGTCTTACTTTACAATCTTTATTTTTCAGTTAAACTAATGTTTGTACTTAATCTATTGTCTTCCTTGGTACTTCCAGATAGTGTTTACTGAAGCCCTGTGCTCACCTTTGATGCTGCCAGTTTCCCATAGCAGGGACAATACCTAACCCAGAGGTCAAGTATCTCTGTCTCCCAAAGGTTAACTCAGCTTTTATATCTGTCCTTGATCAAGGATGACCAGAAAACTGTTCTCAGTTTGCAGAGAGAAGCTCAGGCCTTGTGAATAGAACATCTAGTTGTAAAATGAAATGACCTAAGCTGATAGAAGCTTCTTAAGCAGCCGAGAAAATAGCTCACTGTGAGTGATTGATCCTTGATCTGCTGAGAAAGCTGTTGGTAGTTTGCTTAGGTTTGCAGCTTTATATGTCTTTCTTCCTATAACCTAAGCTTCTACATTCTAATCTTTGTTGTCTATATTTCTATTTCTATATTTTCATTCTTATTTCTAGACCCTTCACTATTACCTTGCTTGCTCATGGAAGCCACTTCCAACCCTCACAGCTACTGAGAAAGATATCAGGATGTTTTTGTTTTGTTTTGGTTTGGTTTTGGTTTTGCCTTTAAAAATCCCTTTACTCTAAATGCTTAGCACTATACTTAGGTTCCAAATGAATGACACAGTGTAGTCTCAAACAACTAGAATAATGACTTCTATTTGGCAATATGTAAACTGTGCCCGACTGGTCTTCTCTGGTGGGCTTTCTATATCAGCTTAAGAGGCAGGACCTTTTCTCCACCTTTTCCCAGTGTCTGATGAGAGCTAGCCTGTATTGTATTTCCTCTGTATTCAAGAAGATTGTCCTTGAGCTGCTTTCTGATGTCCATTTCTAAATTCTTTCATGACTGAAATTTGAACTTCACAGGGCTTCAGTTTTCTGTGAAGATTTCAAATGTCCTCGAAAAGCTTTGATTTCTCACTTTTTTAAAATAAAGGTTTTCACATTGAAACATGTATTTTGGGTGATTTAAATATGCATTTCCAGACTATTTACATTTATTTTTGACTTAGAAATGAACTATCTCTACCTTTATGCAGTCTTTTGTATTTTCTGTCATTTAGAAGGTCATGTTGCATGTGATCTATGCTTGTAATACTTCTGACTGTATAAGTATTGCATTTCATGATGAATGTACCAATAAAAATAGAGTTGGAGGAAAATGCATGCAGTACATGCATTCCAAAAGGCTTAGCTGGTGAAGCCTCCTCTAATTGCAAGCCAGTTTAGTGTGCCATTGAAATGAGAATAAAATGATGCCCCTGAAAAGGAAGTCAACTTTAATGTCCTGTAGTTCTCTCTTCTTTCTGAAGCTGTTAAATCCCTCAGATTCATTTGAATCTGAAAAACGTCATTAGGAAGACAAAGCAACTCTTCCAAAGAGGCTCCTAAATTTAGACCTCTACTCTTAAACTGTTCAATCTTGCTTTTCCAAATGCTTTGGTTTTAATCAAAAGTTATTTTACAGCTATCCTCCCTGCATCATCAGCCAAGGAAATAGCCTTAATTTATTATTCCTTTCTACATTTTTAAAGACTTTTTTATATTTTATTATTCACATAGGTATTTGGGTAGAACAGTATTTGCACATGAGGCCTGTCCCTGCCAAGTCTAAAAAGGGCATCAGATCTCACAGACCAGCAGTTGTGAGCCACTCAAACTGAACTCAGTGTAAGAGCAGTATGTATTCTTAACTGCTGAGTGGTCTCCACAGTTTCTTCATTAAAAAGGGTACAAAATGTATAACAACAGCATCAAAAACAAAAGAAAACAACAAAAAATAGCTGGTGCTAATTGGTTGTCCAGTAAAGATGCTGTAAGATAAACTAACTTATTTTTCTAAATGAGATTTCTGTGAATTTCAATAGTATCAGAACAGCACTCACTGGTCATTAACATGAATGATAGCCATAACAAATGAGAACACACTGAACTGTTCTTCAGGGTTGTTTCCTGGGCTGTAAATGAGTGATGCTCTAGCTTCGGTATGAGAAAAGATTGACTCCTTTGGTATGACAGGCTCAGTCCTGGAGTACAACTGTGCTTTTAGTTACTATTGTAGGAGCAGCTGGAGGAATATGTTGCCTTTTTTTTTTCACGTTCCTTGCATTTCTGAGCTGCAATCAGTGCATTTGTTGGTTCAGATAGATCTACTCTGTCCCTTTCTGTTTCTCTCTGTCTCTCTCCTTTCCCTGCTTCTCCCTCTCTTGCCCCCGTTCTCTCTCTCTCTCTTTCTCTCTCTCTCTCTCTCTCTCTCTCTCTCTCTCTTTGTGTGTGTGTGTATGTGTGTGTAAGGGATTTTTTTATTAATCCATTTGTTCTTAAGGTTTCATTTACATTGTTATACAGTGATGAAGAAAACAACCTGTGTATCAGCTTAAATTTCTTCTCTCAAAGCAGACCAAAGTGTGAATGAGAATTCCCTGAGGAGAAAATAAAAACTGTCTTACAAGACCAAGGACTAAACTGGAGCACTGATGTTGTTGGGAGGTTGGAATGTTACAGGCCCTTA